>NC_135248.1:9602069-10940819 GCF_947623445.1 Clavelina lepadiformis | reverse complement strand
TACTAACGAGGACCTGGACTACTTTCAAATAAACCCAAAGTTTTAACGACATTTTTTTTATTTTTTCAGCATGGACACTTTGTGTTAGTCTTAAAACAAATAAATATATCACTCCCCGTCGGGAATCGTTCCCCGGTCTCCCGCGTGACAGGCGGGGATACTCACCACTATACTAACGAGGACCTCGACTATTTCGAATTAAACCCAAAGTTTCAAGGACATTATTTTTATTTTTGCAGTATGGACACTTTGTGTTACTTTTTAAACAAAGAAATATATCACTCCCCGTCGGGGAATCGAATCCCGGTCTCCCGCGTGACAGGCGGGGATACTCACCACTATACTAACGAGGACCTCGACTACTTTGAAATAAACCCAAACTTTGAAGGACATATTTACAATGTTTCTAGAATAAACACGTTGCCTTGATCCTAAAACAAAAATATATATCACTCCCCGTCGGGGAATCGAACCCCGGTCTCCCGCGTGACAGGCGGGGATACTCACCACTATACTAACGAGGACCTCGACTACTTTGAAATAAACCCAAACTTTGAAGGACATTTTTACAATGTTTCTAGTATGGACACGTTGCCTTGATCCTAAAACAAAGAAATATATTACTCCCCGTCGGGGAATCGAACCCCGGTCTCCCGCGTGACAGGCGGGGATACTCACCACTATACTAACGAGGACCTCGACTACTTTGAAATAAACCCAAACTTTGAAGGACATATTTACAATGTTTCTAGTATGGACACGTTGCCTTGATCCTAAAACAAAGAAATATATTTCTCCCCGTCGGAAAATCGAACCCCGGTCTCCCGCGTGACAGGCGGGGATACTCACCACTATACTAACGAGGACCTCGACTACTTCGAAATAAACCCAAACTTTGAAGGACATATTTACAATGTTTCTAGAATAAACACGTTGCCTTGATCCTAAAACAAAAAAATATATCACTCCCTGTCGGGGAATCGAACCCCGGTCTCCCGCGTGACAGGCGGGGATACTCACCACTATACTAACGAGGACCTCGACTACTTTGAAACAAACCCAAACTTTGAAGGACATTTTTACAATTTTTCTAGTATCGACACGTTGCCTTAATCTTAAAACAAAAAAATATATCACTCCCCGTCGGGAAATCGAACCCCGGTCTCCCTCGTGACAGGCGGGGATACTCACCACTATACTAACGAGGACCTCGACTACTTTGAAATAAACCCAAACTTTGAAGGACTTATTTACAATTTTTCTAGTATAAACATGTTGCCTTGATCCTAAAACAAAAATATAAATCACTTCCCGTCTAGGAATCGAACCCCGGTCTCCCGCGTGACAGGCGGGGATACTCACCACTATACTAACGAGGACCTGGACTACTTTCAAATAAACCCAAAGTTTTAACGACATTTTTTTTATTTTTTCAGCATGGACACTTTGTGTTAGTCTTAAAACAAATAAATATATCACTCCCCGTCGGGAATCGTTCCCCGGTCTCCCGCGTGACAGGCGGGGATACTCACCACTATACTAACGAGGACCTCGACTATTTCGAATTAAACCCAAAGTTTCAAGGACATTATTTTTATTTTTGCAGTATGGACACTTTGTGTTACTTTTTAAACAAAGAAATATATCACTCCCCGTCGGGGAATCGAATCCCGGTCTCCCGCGTGACAGGCGGGGATACTCACCACTATACTAACGAGGACCTCGACTACTTTGAAATAAACCCAAACTTTGAAGGACATATTTACAATGTTTCTAGAATAAACACGTTGCCTTGATCCTAAAACAAAAATATATATCACTCCCCGTCGGGGAATCGAACCCCGGTCTCCCGCGTGACAGGCGGGGATACTCACCACTATACTAACGAGGACCTCGACTACTTTGAAATAAACCCAAACTTTGAAGGACATTTTTACAATGTTTCTAGTATGGACACGTTGCCTTGATCCTAAAACAAAGAAATATATTACTCCCCGTCGGGGAATCGAACCCCGGTCTCCCGCGTGACAGGCGGGGATACTCACCACTATACTAACGAGGACCTCGACTACTTTCAAATAAACCCAAACTTTGAAGGACTTATTTACAATGTTTCTAGTATGGACACGTTGCCTTGATCCTAAAACAAAGAAATATATTTCTCCCCGTCGGAAAATCGAACCCCGGTCTCCCGCGTGACAGGCGGGGATACTCACCACTATACTAACGAGGACCTCGACTACTTCGAAATAAACCCAAACTTTGAAGGACATATTTACAATGTTTCTAGAATAAACACGTTGCCTTGATCCTAAAACAAAAAAATATATCACTCCCTGTCGGGGAATCGAACCCCGGTCTCCCGCGTGACAGGCGGGGATACTCACCACTATACTAACGAGGACCTCGACTACTTTGAAACAAACCCAAACTTTGAAGGACATTTTTACAATTTTTCTAGTATCGACACGTTGCCTTAATCTTAAAACAAAAAAATATATCACTCCCCGTCGGGAAATCGAACCCCGGTCTCCCTCGTGACAGGCGGGGATACTCACCACTATACTAACGAGGACCTCGAATACTTTGAAATAAACCCAAACTTTGAAGGACATATTTACAATGTTTCTAGAATAAACACGTTGCCTTGATCCTAAAACAAAAATATATATCACTCCCCGTCGGGGAATCGAACCCCGGTCTCCCGCGTGACAGGCGGGGATACTCACCACTATACTAACGAGGACCTCGACTACTTTCAAATAAACCCAAACTTTGAAGGACATATTTACAATGTTTCTAGTATGGACACGTTGCCTTGATCCTAAAACAAAGAAATATATTTCTCCCCGTCGGAAAATCGAACCCCGGTCTCCCGCGTGACAGGCGGGGATACTCACCACTATACTAACGAGGACCTCGACTACTTCGAAATAAACCCAAACTTTGAAGGACATATTTACAATGTTTCTAGAATAAACACGTTGCCTTGATCCTAAAACAAAAAAATATATCACTCCCTGTCGGGGAATCGAACCCCGGTCTCCCGCGTGACAGGCGGGGATACTCACCACTATACTAACGAGGACCTCGACTACTTTGAAACAAACCCAAACTTTGAAGGACATTTTTACAATTTTTCTAGTATCGACACGTTGCCTTAATCTTAAAACAAAAAAATATATCACTCTTCGTCGGGAAATCGAACCCCGGTCTCCCTCGTGACAGGCGGGGATACTCACCACTATACTAACGAAGACCTCGACTACTTTGAAATAAACCCAAACTTTGAGTGACATTTTTTTTATATTTTCAGTATGGACACTTTGTGTTACTCTTGAAACAATAAAATATATCACTCCACGTCGGGAATCGAACCCCGGTCTCCCGCGTGACAGGCGGGGATACTCACCACTATACTAACGAGGACCTCGACTACTTTGAAATAAACCCAAACTTTGAAGGACTTATTTACAATTTTTCTAGTATAAACATGTTGCCTTGATCCTAAAACAAAAATATAAATCACTCCCCGTCGGGGAATCGAACCCCGGTCTCCCGCGTGACAGGCGGGGATACTCACCACTATACTAACGAGGACCTCGACTGCATTGAAATAAACCCAAATTATGAAGGACATTTTTACAATGTTTCTAGTATGGACACGTTGCCTTGATCCTAAAACAAAAAAGTATATTACTCCCCGTCGGGGAATCGAACCCCGGTCTCCCGCGTGACAGGCGGGGATACTCACCACTATACTAACGAGGACCTCGACTACTTTCAAATAAACCCAAACTTTGAATGACATTTTTTTTATATTTTCAGCATGGACACTTTGTGTTACTTTTAAAACCAAGAAATATATCACTCCCCGTCGGGGAATCGAATCTCGGTCTCCCGCGTGACAGGCGGGGATACTCACCACTATACTAACGAGGACCTCGACTACTTTCAAATAAACCCAAACTTTAAATGACATTTTTTTTATATTTTCAGCATGGACACTTTGTGTTAGTCTTAAAACAATAAAATATATCACTCCCCGTCGGGGAATCGAACCCTGGTCTCCCGCGTGACAGGCGGGGATACTCACCACTATACTAACGAGGACCTCGAATACTTCGAATTAAACACAAAGTTTGAACCACATTAGTTTTTTCCAACATGGACACTTTGTGTTACTCTTGAAACAAAGAAATATATCACTCCCCGTCGGGAATCGATCCCGGGCTCCCGCGTGACAGGCGGGGATACTCACCACTATACTAACGAGCACCTCGAATATTTCGAATTAAACACAAAGTTTGAACCACATTGTTTTTTATTTTTCCAGCATGGACACATTGTGTTACTCTTGAAACCAATAAATATATCACTGCCCGTCGGGGAATCGAACCCCGGTCTCCCGCGTGACAGGCGGAGATACTCACCACTATACTAACGAGGACCTCGACTACTTTAAAATAAACCCAAACTTTGAAGGACTTATTTACAATTTTTCTAGTATAAACATGTTGCCTTGATCCTAAAACAAAAATATAAATCACTTCCCGTCTAGGAATCGAACCCCGGTCTCCCGCGTGACAGGCGGGGATACTCACCACTATACTAACGAGGACCTGGACTACTTTCAAATAAACCCAAAGTTTTAACGACATTTTTTTTATTTTTTCAGCATGGACACTTTGTGTTAGTCTTAAAACAAATAAATATATCACTCCCCGTCGGGAATCGTTCCCCGGTCTCCCGCGTGACAGGCGGGGATACTCACCACTATACTAACGAGGACCTCGACTATTTCGAATTAAACCCAAAGTTTCAAGGACATTATTTTTATTTTTGCAGTATGGACACTTTGTGTTACTTTTTAAACAAAGAAATATATCACTCCCCGTCGGGGAATCGAATCCCGGTCTCCCGCGTGACAGGCGGGGATACTCACCACTATACTAACGAGGACCTCGACTACTTTGAAATAAACCCAAACTTTGAAGGACATATTTACAATGTTTCTAGAATAAACACGTTGCCTTGATCCTAAAACAAAAATATATATCACTCCCCGTCGGGGAATCGAACCCCGGTCTCCCGCGTGACAGGCGGGGATACTCACCACTATACTAACGAGGACCTCGACTACTTTGAAATAAACCCAAACTTTGAAGGACATTTTTACAATGTTTCTAGTATGGACACGTTGCCTTGATCCTAAAACAAAGAAATATATTACTCCCCGTCGGGGAATCGAACCCCGGTCTCCCGCGTGACAGGCGGGGATACTCACCACTATACTAACGAGGACCTCGACTACTTTGAAATAAACCCAAACTTTGAAGGACATATTTACAATGTTTCTAGTATGGACACGTTGCCTTGATCCTAAAACAAAGAAATATATTTCTCCCCGTCGGAAAATCGAACCCCGGTCTCCCGCGTGACAGGCGGGGATACTCACCACTATACTAACGAGGACCTCGACTACTTTGAAATAAACCCAAACTTTGAAGGACATATTTACAATGTTTCTAGAATAAACACGTTGCCTTGATCCTAAAACAAAAAAATATATCACTCCCTGTCGGGGAATCGAACCCCGGTCTCCCGCGTGACAGGCGGGGATACTCACCACTATACTAACGAGGACCTCGACTACTTTGAAACAAACCCAAACTTTGAAGGACATTTTTACAATTTTTCTAGTATCGACACGTTGCCTTGATCCTAAAACAAAGAAATATATTACTCCCCGTCGGGGAATCGAACCCCGGTCTCCCGCGTGACAGGCGGGGATACTCACCACTATACTAACGAGGACCTCGACTACTTTGAAATAAACCCAAACTTTGAAGGACATTTTTACAATGTTTCTAGTATGGACACGTTGCCTTGATCCTAAAACAAAGAAATATATTACTCCCCGGTGGGGAATCGAACCCCGGTCTCCCGCGTGACAGGCGCGGATACTCACCACTATACTAACGAGGACCTCGACTACTTTGAAATAAACCCAAACTTTGAAGGACATATTTACAATGTTTCTAGTATGGACACGTTGCCTTGATCCTAAAACAAAGAAATATATTTCTCCCCGTCGGGAAATCGAACCCCGGTCTCCCGCGTGACAGGCGGGGATACTCACCACTATACTAACGAGGACCTCGACTACTTTGAAATAAACCCAAACTTTGAAGGACATATTTACAATGTTTCTAGAATAAACACGTTGCCTTGATCCTAAAACAAAAAAATATATCACTCCCTGTCGGGGAATCGAACCCCGGTCTCCCGCGTGACAGGCGGGGATACTCACCACTATACTAACGAGGACCTCGACTACTTTGAAACAAACCCAAACTTTGAAGGACATTTTTACAATTTTTCTAGTATCGACACGTTGCCTTAATCTTAAAACAAAAAAATATATCACTCCCCGTCGGGAAATCGAACCCCGGTCTCCCTCGTGACAGGCGGGGATACTCACCACTATACTAACGAAGACCTCGACTACTTTGAAATAAACCCAAACTTTGAGTGACATTTTTTTTATATTTTCAGCATGGACACTTTGTGTTACTCTTGAAACAATAAAATATATCACTCCACGTCGGGAATCGAACCCCGGTCTCCCGCGTGACAGGCGGGGATACTCACCACTATACTAACGAGGACCTCGACTACTTTGAAATAAACCCAAACTTTGAAGGACTTATTTACAATTTTTCTAGTATAAACATGTTGCCTTGATCCTAAAACAAAAATATATATCACTCCCCGTCGGGGAATCGAACCCCGGTCTCCCGCGTGACAGGCGGGGATACTCACCACTATACTAACGAGGACCTCGACTACTTTGAAATAAACCCAAACTTTGAAGGACATTTTTACAATGTTTCTAGTATGGACACGTTGCCTTGATCCTAAAACAAAGAAATATATTACTCCCCGTCGGGGAATCGAACCCCGGTCTCCCGCGTGACAGGCGGGGATACTCACCACTATACTAACGAGGACCTCGACTACTTTGAAATAAACCCAAACTTTGAAGGACATATTTACAATGTTTCTAGTATGGACACGTTGCCTTGATCCTAAAACAAAGAAATATATTTCTCCCCGTCAGAAAATCGAACCCCGGTCTCCCGCGTGACAGGCGGGGATACTCACCACTATACTAACGAGGACCTCGACTACTTTGAAATAAACCCAAACTTTGAAGGACATATTTACAATGTTTCTAGAATAAACACGTTGCCTTGATCCTAAAACAAAAAAATATATCACTCCCTGTCGGGGAATCGAACCCCGGTCTCCCGCGTGACAGGCGGGGATACTCACCACTATACTAACGAGGACCTCGACTACTTTGAAACAAACCCAAACTTTGAAGGACATTTTTACAATTTTTCTAGTATCGACACGTTGCCTTAATCTTAAAACAAAAAAATATATCACTCCCCGTCGGGAAATCGAACCCCGGTCTCCCTCGTGACAGGCGGGGATACTCACCACTATACTAACGAAGACCTCGACTACTTTGAAATAAACCCAAACTTTGAGTGACATTTTTTTTATATTTTCAGTATGGACACTTTGTGTTACTCTTGAAACAATAAAATATATCACTCCACGTCGGGAATCGAACCCCGGTCTCCCGCGTGACAGGCGGGGATACTCACCACTATACTAACGAGAACCTCGACTACTTTGAAATAAACCCAAACTTTGAAGGACTTATTTACAATTTTTCTAGTATAAACATGTTGCCTTGATCCTAAAACAAAAATATAAATCACTCCCCGTCGGGGAATCGAACCCCGGTCTCCCGCGTGACAGGCGGGGATACTCACCACTATACTAACGAGGACCTCGACTACATTGAAATAAACCCAAATTATGAAGGACATTTTTACAATGTTTCTAGTATGGACACGTTGCCTTGATCCTAAAACAAAAAAGTATATTACTCCCCGTCGGGGAATCGAACCCCGGTCTCCCGCGTGACAGGCGGGGATACTCACCACTATACTAACGAGGACCTCGACTACTTTCAAATAAACCCAAACTTTGAAGGACATTTTTTTTATATTTTCAGCATGGACACTTTGTGTTACTTTTAAAACCAAGAAATATATCACTCCCCGTCGGGGAATCGAATCTCGGTCTCCCGCGTGACAGGCGGGGATACTCACCACTATACTAACGAGGACCTCGACTACTTTCAAATAAACCCAAACTTTGAATGATATTTTTTTTATATTTTCAGCATGGACACTTTGTGTTAGTCTTAAAACAAATAAATATATCACTCCCCGTCGGGGAATCGAACCCTGGTCTCCCGCGTGACAGGCGGGGATACTCACCACTATACTAACGAGGACCTCGAATATTTCGAATTAAACACAAAGTTTGAACCACATTAGTTTTTTCCAACATGGACACTTTGTGTTACTCTTGAAACAAAGAAATATATCACTCCCCGTCGGGAATCGATCCCGGGCTCCCGCGTGACAGGCGGGGATACTCACCACTATACTAACGAGCACCTCGAATATTTCGAATTAAACACAAAGTTTGAACCACATTGTTTTTTATTTTTCCAGCATGGACACATTGTGTTACTCTTGAAACCAATAAATATATCACTGCCCGTCGGGGAATCGAACCCCGGTCTCCCGCGTGACAGGCGGAGATACTCACCACTATACTAACGAGGACCTCGACTACTTTGAAATAAACCCAAACTTTGAAGGACTTATTTACAATTTTTCTAGTATAAACATGTTGCCTTGATCCTAAAACAAAAATATAAATCACTTCCCGTCTAGGAATCGAACCCCGGTCTCCCGCGTGACAGGCGGGGATACTCACCACTATACTAACGAGGACCTCGACTACTTTCAAATAAACCCAAAGTTTTAACGACATTTTTTTTATTTTTTCAGCATGGACACTTTGTGTTAGTCTTAAAACAAATAAATATATCACTCCCCGTCGGGAATCGTTCCCCGGTCTCCCGCGTGACAGGCGGGGATACTCACCACTATACTAACGAGGACCTCGAATATTTCGAATTAAACCCAAAGTTTCAAGGACATTATTTTTATTTTTGCAGTATGGACACTTTGTGTTACTTTTTAAACAAAGAAATATATCACTCCCCGTCGGGGAATCGAATCCCGGTCTCCCGCGTGACAGGCGGGGATACTCACCACTATACTAACGAGGACCTCGACTACTTTGAAATAAACCCAAACTTTGAAGGACATATTTACAATGTTTCTAGAATAAACACGTTGCCTTGATCCTAAAACAAAAATATATATCACTCCCCGTCGGGAAATCGAACCCCGGTCTCCCGCGTGACAGGCGGGGATACTCACCACTATACTAACGAGGACCTCGACTACTTTGAAATAAACCCAAACTTTGAAGGACATTTTTACAATGTTTCTAGTATGGACACGTTGTCTTGATCCTAAAACAAAAAAATATATTACTCCCCGTCGGGGAATCGAACCCCGGTCTCCCGCGTGACAGGCGGGGATACTCACCACTATACTAACGAGGACCTCGACTACTTTGAAATAAACCCAAACTTTGAAGGACATATTTACAATGTTTCTAGTATGGACACGTTGCCTTGATCCTAAAACAAAGAAATATATTACTCCCCGGTGGGGAATCGAACCCCGGTCTCCCGCGTGACAGGCGCGGATACTCACCACTATACTAACGAGGACCTCGACTACTTTGAAATAAACCCAAACTTTGAAGGACATATTTACAATGTTTCTAGTATGGACACGTTGCCTTGATCCTAAAACAAAGAAATATATTTCTCCCCGTCGGGAAATCGAACCCCGGTCTCCCGCGTGACAGGCGGGGATACTCACCACTATACTAACGAGGACCTCGACTACTTTGAAATAAACCCAAACTTTGAAGGACATATTTACAATGTTTCTAGAATAAACACGTTGCCTTGATCCTAAAACAAAAAAATATATCACTCCCTGTCGGGGAATCGAACCCCGGTCTCCCGCGTGACAGGCGGGGATACTCACCACTATACTAACGAGGACCTCGACTACTTTGAAACAAACCCAAACTTTGAAGGACATTTTTACAATTTTTCTAGTATCGACACGTTGCCTTAATCTTAAAACAAAAAAATATATCACTCCCCGTCGGGAAATCGAACCCCGGTCTCCCTCGTGACAGGCGGGGATACTCACCACTATACTAACGAAGACCTCGACTACTTTGAAATAAACCCAAACTTTGAGTGACATTTTTTTTATATTTTCAGCATGGACACTTTGTGTTACTCTTGAAACAATAAAATATATCACTCCACGTCGGGAATCGAACCCCGGTCTCCCGCGTGACAGGCGGGGATACTCACCACTATACTAACGAGGACCTCGACTACTTTGAAATAAACCCAAACTTTGAAGGACTTATTTACAATTTTTCTAGTATAAACATGTTGCCTTGATCCTAAAACAAAAATATAAATCACTCCCCGTCGGGGAATCGAACCCCGGTCTCCCGCGTGACAGGCGGGGATACTCACCACTATACTAACGAGGACCTCGACTACATTGAAATAAACCCAAATTATGAAGGACATTTTTACAATGTTTCTAGTATGGACACGTTGCCTTGATCCTAAAACAAAAAAGTATATTACTCCCCGTCGGGGAATCGAACCCCGGTCTCCCGCGTGACAGGCGGGGATACTCACCACTATACTAACGAGGACCTCGACTACTTTCAAATAAACCCAAACTTTGAATGACATTTTTTTTATATTTTCAGCATGGACACTTTGTGTTACTTTTAAAACCAAGAAATATATCACTCCCCGTCGGGGAATCGAATCTCGGTCTCCCGCGTGACAGGCGGGGATACTCACCACTATACTAACGAGGACCTCGACTACTTTGAAATAAACCCAAACTTTGAATGACATTTTTTTTATATTTTCAGCATGGACACTTTGTGTTAGTCTTAAAACAAATAAATATATCACTCCCCGTCGGGGAATCGAACCCTGGTCTCCCGCGTGACAGGCGGGGATACTCACCACTATACTAACGAGGAACTCGAATACTTCGAATTAAACACAAAGTTTGAACCACATTAGTTTTTTCCAACATGGACACTTTGTGTTACTCTTGAAACAAAGAAATATATCACTCCCCGTCGGGAATCGATCCCGGGCTCCCGCGTGACAGGCGGGGATACTCACCACTATACTAACGAGCACCTCGAATATTTCGAATTAAACACAAAGTTTGAACCACATTGTTTTTTATTTTTCCAGCATGGACACATTGTGTTACTCTTGAAACCAATAAATATATCACTGCCCGTCGGGGAATCGAACCCCGGTCTCCCGCGTGACAGGCGGGGATACTCACCACTATACTAACGAGGACCTCGACTACTTTGAAATAAACCCAAACTTTGAAGGACTTATTTACAATTTTTCTAGTATAAACATGTTGCCTTGATCCTAAAACAAAAATATAAATCACTTCCCGTCTAGGAATCGAACCCCGGTCTCCCGCGTGACAGGCGGGGATACTCACCACTATACTAACGAGGACCTCGACTACTTTCAAATAAACGCAAAGTTTTAACGACATTTTTTTTATTTTTTCAGCATGGACACTTTGTGTTAGTCTTACTTGTGTCGGGGAATCAAGACAAAGTATCCATACTGGAAAAATAAAAAAAATGTCCTTCAAAGTTTGGATTTAATTCGAACTAGTCGAGGTCCTCGTTAGTATAGTGGTGAGTATCCCCGCCTGTCACGCGGGAGACCGGGGTTCGATTCCCCGACGGGGAGTGATATATATTTTTGTTTTAGGATCAAGGCAACGTGTTTATTCTAGAAACATTGTAAATATGTCCTTCAAAGTTTGGGTTTATTTCAAAGTAGTCGAGGTCCTCGTTAGTATAGTGGTGAGTATCCCCGCCTGTCTCGCGGGAGACCTGGGTTCGATTTCCCGACGGGGAGTAATATATTTCTTTGTTTTAGGATCAAGGCAACGTGTCCATACTAGAAACATTGTAAATATGTCCTTCAAAGTTTGGGTTTATTTCAAAGTAGTCGAGGTCCTCGTTAGTATAGTGGTGAGTATCCCCGCCTGTCACGCGGGAGATCGGGGTTCGATTTCCCGACGGGGAGTAATATATTTCTTAGTTTTAGGATCAAGGCAACGTGTCCATACTAGAAACATTGTAAATATGTCCTTCAAAGTTTGGGTTTATTTGAAAGTAGTCGATGTCCTCGTTAGTATAGTGGTGAGTATCCCCGCCTGTCACGCGGGAGACCGGGGTTCGATTCCCCGACGTGGAGTGATTTATATTTTTGTTTTAGGATCAAGGCAACATGTTTATACTAGAAAAATTGTAAATAAGTCCTTCAAAGTTTGGGTTTATTTCAAAGTAGTCGAGGTCCTCGTTAGTATAGTGGTGAGTATCCCCGCCTGTCACGCGGGAGACCGGGGTTCGATTCCCGACGTGGGGTGATATATTTATTTGTTTCAAGAGTAACACAAAGTGTCCATGCTGAAAATATAAAAAAAATTTCATTCAAAGTTTGGGTTTATTTCAAAGTAGTCGAGGTCTTCGTTAGTATAGTGGTGAGTATCCCCGCCTGTCACGAGGGAGACCGGGGATCGATTCCCGACGTGGAGTGATATATTTAATTGTTTCAAGAGTAACACACAGTGTCCATGCTGAAAATATAAAAAAAATGTCATTCAAGGTTTGGGTTTATTTCAAAGTAGTCGAGGTCTTCGTTAGTATAGTGGTGAGTATCCCCGCCTGTCACGAGGGAGACCGGGGTTCGATTTCCCGACGGGGAGTGATATATTTTTTTGTTTTAAGATTAAGGCAACGTGTCGATACTAGAAAAATTGTAAAAATGTCCTTTAAAGTTTGGGTTTATTTCAAAGTAGTCGAGGTCCTCGTTAGTATAGTGGTGAGTATCCCCGCCTGTCACGCGGGAGATCGGGGTTCGATTCCCCGACGGGGAGTGATATATTTCTTTGTTTCAGGAACAACACAACGTGTCTATACTAGAAATATTGTAAAAATGTCCTTCAAAGTTTGGGTTCATTTCAACGTAGTCGAGGTCCTCGTTAGTATAGTGGTGAGTATCCCCGCCTGTCACGCGAGAGACCGAGGTTCGATTCCCCGAAGGGGAGTAATATATTTCTTTGTTTTAGGATCAAGGCAACGTGTCCATACTAGAAACATTGTAAATTTGTCCTTGAAACTTTGGGTTTATTTCAAAGTAGTCGAGGTCCTCGTTAGTATAGTGGTGAGTATCTCCGCCTGTCACGCGGGAGACCGGGGTTCGATTCCCCGACGGGAAGTGATATATTTCTTTGTTTCAGGAACAACACAACGTGTCTATACTAGAAATATTGTAAAAATGTCCTTCAAAGTTTGGGTTCATTTCAACGTAGTCGAGGTCCTCGTTAGTATAGTGGTGAGTATCCCCGCCTGTCACGCGGGAGACCGAGGTTCGATTCCCCGACAAGGAGTGATATATTTATTTGTTTTAAGAGTAACACGAAGTGTCCATGCCGGAAAAATAAAAAAAATGTTACTCAAAGTTTGGGTTTATTTGAAAGTAGTCGAGGTCCTTGTTAGTATAGTGGTGAGTATCCCCGCCTGTCACGCGGGAGACCGAGGTTCGATTCCCCGACGGGGAGTGATATATTTATTTGTTTTAAGAGTAACACAAAGTGTCCATGCCGGAAAAATAAAAAAAATGTCACTCAAAATTTGGGTTTATTTGAAAGTAGTCGAGGTCCTCGTTAGTATAGTGGTGAGTATCCCCGCCTGTCACGCGGGAGACCGGGGTTCGATTCCCCGACGGGCAGTAATATACTTTTTTGTTTTAGGATGAAGGCAACGTGTCCATACTAGAAACATTGTAAAAATGTCTTTCTTAATTTTGGTTTATTTCAAAGTAGTCGAGGTCCTCGTTAGTATAGTGGTGAGTATCCCCGCCTGTCACGCGGGAGACCGGGGTTCGATTCCCCGACGGGGAGTGATTTATATTTTTGTTTTAGGATCAAGGCAACATGTTTCTACTAGAAAAATTGTAAATAAGTCCTTCAAAGTTTGGGTTTATTTCAAAGTAGTCGAGGTCCTCGTTAGTATAGTGGTGAGTATCCCCGACTGTCGCGCGGGAGACCGGGGTTCGATTCCTAGACGGGAAGTGATTTATATTTTTGTTTTAGGATCAAGGCAACATGTTTATACTAGAAAAATTGTAAATGAGTCCTTCAAAGTTTGGGTTTATTTCAAAGTAGTCGAGGTCTTCGTTAGTATAGTGGTGAGTATCTCCGCCTGTCACGCGGGAGACCGGGGTTCGATTCCCCGACGGGCAGTGATATATTTATTGGTTTCAAGAGTAACACAATGTGTCCATGCTGGAAAAATAAAAAACAATGTGGTTCAAACTTTGTGTTTAATTCGAAATATTCGAGGTCCTCGTTAGTATAGTGGTGAGTATCCCCGCCTGTCACGCGGGAGCCCGGGATCGATTCCCGACGGGGAGTGATATATTTCTTTGTTTCAAGAGTAACACAAAGTGTCCATGTTGGAAAAAACTAATGTGGTTCAAACTTTGTGTTTAATTCGAAATAGTCGAGGTCCTCGTTAGTATAGTGGTGAGTATCCCCGCCTGTCACGTGGGAGACCGGGGTTCGATTCCCCGACGGGGAGTGATATATTTATTTGTTTTAAGACTAACACAAAGTGTCCATGCTGAAAATATAAAAAAAATGTCATTCAAAGTTTGGGTTTATTTGAAAGTAGTCGAGGTCCTCGTTAGTATAGTGGTTAGTATCACCGCCTGTCACGCGGGAGACCGGGGTTCGATTCCCCGACAAGGAGTGATATATTTATTTGTTTTAAGAGTAACACAAAGTGTCCATGCCGGAAAAATAAAAAAAATGTCATTCAAAGTTTGGGTTTATTTGAAAGTAGTCGAGGTCCTCGTTAGTATAGTGGTGAGTATCCCCGCTTGTCACGCGGGAGACCGAGGTACCATTCCCCGACAGGGAGTGATATATTTTTTTGTTTCAGGAACAAGTCAACGTGTCCATACTAGAAACATTGTAAACATGTCCTTCAAAGTTTGGGTTTATTTCAAAGTAGTCGAGGTCCTCGTTAGTATAGTGGTGAGTATCCCCGCCTGTCACGCGGGAGACCGGGGTTCGATTCCCCGACGGCGAGTAATATATTTCTTTGTTTTAGGATCAAGGCAACGTGTCCATACTAGAAACATTGTAAATAAGTCCTTCAAAGTTTGGGTTTATTTCAAAGTATTCCAGGTCCTAGTTAGTATAGTGGTGAGTATCCCCGCCTGTCACGCGGGAGACCGGGGTTCGATTCCCCGACGGGGAGTGGTATATTTCTTTGTTTTAAAAGTAAGACAAAGTATTCATACTGGAAAAATAAAAAAAATGTCCTTCAAAGTTGGATTTAATTCGAACTAGTCGAGGTCCTCGTTAGTATAGTGGTGAGTATCCCCGCCTGTCACGCGGGAGACCGGGGTTCGATTCCCCGACGGGGAGTGATATATATTTTTGTTTTAGGATCAAGGCAACGTGTTTATTCTAGAAACATTGTAAATATGTCCTTCAAAGTTTGGGTTTATTTGAAAGTAGTCGAGGTCCTCGTTAGTATAGTGGTGAGTATCCCCGCCTGTCACACGGGAGACCGGGGTTCGATTTCCCGACGGGGAGTAATATATTTCTTTGTTTTAGGATCAAGGCAACGTGTCCATACTAGAAACATTGTAAATATGTCCTTCAAAGTTTGGGTTTATTTCAAAGTAGTCGAGGTCTTCGTTAGTATAGTGGTGAGTATCCCCGCCTGTCACGAGGGAGACCGGGGTTCGATTTCCCGACGGGGAGTGATATATTTTTTTGTTTTAAGATTAAGGCAACGTGTCGATACTAGAAAAATTGTAAAAATGTCCTTCAAAGTTTGGGTTTATTTCAAAGTAGTCGAGGTCCTCGTTAGTATAGTGGTGAGTATCCCCGCCTGTCACGCGGGAGACCGGGGTTCGATTTCCCGACGGGGAGTAATATATTTCTTAGTTTTAGGATCAAGGCAACGTGTCCATACTAGAAACATTGTAAATATGTCTTTCAAAGTTTGGGTTTATTTCAAAGTATTCGAGGTCCTCGTTAGTATAGTGGTGAGTATCTCCGCCTGTCACGCGGGAGACCGGGGTTCGATTCCCCGAAGTGGAGTGATAAATTTCCTTATTAAATAAAAATAATGTCCTTCAAACTTTGGATTTAATTCGAAATAGTCGAGGTCCTCGTTAGTATAGTGGTGAGTATCCCCGCCTGTCACGCGGGAGACCGGGGTTCGATTCCCCGACGGGGAGTGATTTATATTTTTGTTTTAGGATCAAGGCAACGTGTTTATTCTAGAAACATTGTAAATATGTCCTTTAAAGTTTGGGTTTATTTCAAAGTAGTCGAGGTCCTCGTTAGTATAGTGGTGAGTATCCCCGCCTTTCACGCGGGAGACCGGGGTTCGATTTCCCGACGGGGAGTAATATATTTCTTTGTTTTAGGATCAAGGCAACGTGTCCATACTAGAAACATTGTAAATATGTCCTTCAAAGTTTGGGTTTATTTCAAAGTAGTCGAGGTCCTCGTTAGTATAGTGGTGAGTATCCCCGCCTGTCACGCGGGAGACCGAGGTTCGATTCCCCGACAAGGAGTGATATATTTATTTGTTTTAAGAGTAACACGAAGTGTCCATGCCGGAAAAATAAAAAAAATGTCACTCAAAGTTTGGGTTTATTTGAAAGTAGTCGAGGTCCTTGTTAGTATAGTGGTGAGTATCACCGCCTGTCACGCGGGAGACCGAAGTTCGATTCCCCGACGGGGAGTGATATATTTATTTGTTTTAAGAGTAACACAAAGTGTCCATGCCGGAAAAATAAAAAAAATGTCACTCAAAATTTTGGTTTATTTGAAAGTAGTCGAGGTCCTCGTTAGTATAGTGGTGAGTATCCCCGCCTGTCACGCGGGAGACCGGGGTTCGATTCCCCGACGGGGAGTGATATATTTTTTTGTTTTAAGATTAAGGCAACGTGTCGATACTAGAAAAATTGTAAAAATGTCCTTTAAAGTTTGGGTTTATTTCAAAGTAGTCGAGGTCCTCGTTAGTATAGTGGTGAGTATCCCCGCCTGTCACGCGGGAGACCGAAGTTCGATTCCCCGACGGGGAGTGATATATTTATTTGTTTCAAGAGTAACACAAAGTGTCCATGCTGAAAATATAAAAAAAATGTCATTCAAGGTTTGGGTTTATTTCAAAGTAGTCGAGGTCTTCGTTAGTATAGTGGTGAGTATCCCCGCCTGTCACGAGGGAGACCGGGGTTCGATTACCCGACGGGAGTGATATATTTTTTTGTTTTAAGATTAAGGCAACGTGTCGATACTAGAAAAATTGTAAAAATGTCCTTTAAAGTTTGGGTTTATTTCAAAGTAGTCGAGGTCCTCGTTAGTATAGTGGTGAGTATCCCCGCCTGTCACGCGGGAGATCGGGGTTCGATTCCCCGACGGGGAGTGATATATTTCTTTGTTTCAGGAACAACACAACGTGTCTATACTAGAAATATTGTAAAAATGTCCTTCAAAGTTTGGGTTCATTTCAACGTAGTCGAGGTCCTCGTTAGTATAGTGGTGAGTATCCCCGCCTGTCACGCGAGAGACCGAGGTTCGATTCCCCGAAGGGGAGTAATATATTTCTTTGTTTTAGGATCAAGGCAACGTGTCCATACTAGAAACATTGTAAATTTGTCCTTGAAACTTTGGGTTTATTTCAAAGTAGTCGAGGTCCTCGTTAGTATAGTGGTGAGTATCTCCGCCTGTCACGCGGGAGACCGGGGTTCGATTCCCCGACGGGAAGTGATATATTTCTTTGTTTCAGGAACAACACAACGTGTCTATACTAGAAATATTGTAAAAATGTCCTTCAAAGTTTGGGTTCATTTCAACGTAGTCGAGGTCCTCGTTAGTATAGTGGTGAATATCCCCGCCTGTCACGCGGGAGACCGAGGTTCGATTCCCCGACAAGGAGTGATATATTTATTTGTTTTAAGAGTAACACGAAGTGTCCATGCCGGAAAAATAAAAAAAATGTTACTCAAAGTTTGGGTTTATTTGAAAGTAGTCGAGGTCCTTGTTAGTATAGTGGTGAGTATCCCCGCCTGTCACGCGGGAGACCGAGGTTCGATTCCCCGACGGGGAGTGATATATTTATTTGTTTTAAGAGTAACACAAAGTGTCCATGCCGGAAAAATAAAAAAAATGTCACTCAAAATTTGGGTTTATTTGAAAGTAGTCGAGGTCCTCGTTAGTATAGTGGTGAGTATCCCCGCCTGTCACGCGGGAGACCGGGGTTCGATTCCCCGACGGGCAGTAATATACTTTTTTGTTTTAGGATGAAGGCAACGTGTCCATACTAGAAACATTGTAAAAATGTCTTTCTTAATTTTGGTTTATTTCAAAGTAGTCGAGGTCCTCGTTAGTATAGTGGTGAGTATCCCCGCCTGTCACGCGGGAGACCGGGGTTCGATTCCCCGACGGGGAGTGATTTATATTTTTGTTTTAGGATCAAGGCAACATGTTTCTACTAGAAAAATTGTAAATAAGTCCTTCAAAGTTTGGGTTTATTTCAAAGTAGTCGAGGTCCTCGTTAGTATAGTGGTGAGTATCCCCGCCTGTCGCGCGGGAGACCGGGGTTCGATTCCTAGACGGGAAGTGATTTATATTTTTGTTTTAGGATCAAGGCAACATGTTTATACTAGAAAAATTGTAAATGAGTCCTTCAAAGTTTGGGTTTATTTCAAAGTAGTCGAGGTCTTCGTTAGTATAGTGGTGAGTATCTCCGCCTGTCACGCGGGAGACCGGGGTTCGATTCCCCGACGGGCAGTGATATATTTATTGGTTTCAAGAGTAACACAATGTGTCCATGCTGGAAAAATAAAAAACAATGTGGTTCAAACTTTGTGTTTAATTCGAAATATTCGAGGTCCTCGTTAGTATAGTGGTGAGTATCCCCGCCTGTCACGCGGGAGCCCGGGATCGATTCCCGACGGGGAGTGATATATTTCTTTGTTTCAAGAGTAACACAAAGTGTCCATGTTGGAAAAAACTAATGTGGTTCAAACTTTGTGTTTAATTCGAAATAGTCGAGGTCCTCGTTAGTATAGTGGTGAGTATCCCCGCCTGTCACGAGGGAGACCGGGGTTCGATTCCCCGACGGGGAGTGATATATTTATTTGTTTTAAGACTAACACAAAGTGTCCATGCTGAAAATATAAAAAAAATGTCATTCAAAGTTTGGGTTTATTTGAAAGTAGTCGAGGTCCTCGTTAGTATAGTGGTTAGTATCACCGCCTGTCACGCGGGAGACCGGGGTTCGATTCCCCGACAAGGAGTGATATATTTATTTGTTTTAAGAGTAACACAAAGTGTCCATGCCGGAAAAATAAAAAAAATGTCATTCAAAGTTTGGGTTTATTTGAAAGTAGTCGAGGTCCTCGTTAGTATAGTGGTGAGTATCCCCGCCTGTCACGCGGGAGACCGAGGTACCATTCCCCGACAGGGAGTGATATATTTTTTTGTTTCAAGAACAAGTCAACGTGTCCATACTAGAAACATTGTAAACATGTCCTTCAAAGTTTGGGTTTATTTCAAAGTAGTCGAGGTCCTCGTTAGTATAGTGGTGAGTATCCCCGCCTGTCACGCGGGAGACCGGGGTTCGATTCCCCGACGGCGAGTAATATATTTCTTTGTTTTAGGATCAAGGCAACGTGTCCATACTAGAAAAATTGTAAATATGTCCTTCAAAGTTTGGGTTTATTTCAAAGTATTCGAGGTCCTCGTTAGTATAGTGGTGAGTATCCCCGCCTGTCACGCGGGAGACCGGGGTTCGATTCCCCGACGGGGAGTGGTATATTTCTTTGTTTTAAAAGTAAGACAAAGTATCCATACTGGAAAAATAAAAAAAATGTCCTTCAAAGTTTGGATTTAATTCGAACTAGTCGAGGTCCTCGTTAGTATAGTGGTGAGTATCCCCGCCTGTCACGCGGGAGACCGGGGTTCGATTCCCCGACGGGGAGTGATATATATTTTTGTTTTAGGATCAAGGCAACGTGTTTATTCTAGAAACATTGTAAATATGTCCTTCAAAGTTTGGGTTTATTTCAAAGTAGTCGAGGTCCTCGTTAGTATAGTGGTGAGTATCCCCGCCTGTCACACGGGAGACCGGGGTTCGATTTCCCGACGGGGAGTAATATATTTCTTTGTTTTAGGATCAAGGCAACGTGTCCATACTAGAAACATTGTAAATATGTCCTTCAAAGTTTGGGTTTATTTCAAAGTAGTCGAGGTCTTCGTTAGTATAGTGGTGAGTATCCCCGCCTGTCACGAGGGAGACCGGGGTTCGATTTCCCGACGGGGAGTGATATATTTTTTTGTTTTAAGATTAAGGCAACGTGTCGATACTAGAAAAATTGTAAAAATGTCCTTCAAAGTTTGGGTTTATTTCAAAGTAGTCGAGGTCCTCGTTAGTATAGTGGTGAGTATCCCCGCCTGTCACGCGGGAGACCGGGGTTCGATTTCCCGACGGGGAGTAATATATTTCTTAGTTTTAGGATCAAGGCAACGTGTCCATACTAGAAACATTGTAAATATGTCTTTCAAAGTTTAGGTTTATTTCAAAGTATTCGAGGTCCTCGTTAGTATAGTGGTGAGTATCTCCGCCTGTCACGCGGGAGACCGGGGTTCGATTCCCCGAAGTGGAGTGATAAATTTCCTTATTAAATAAAAATAATGTCCTTCAAACTTTGGATTTAATTCGAAATAGTCGAGGTCCTCGTTAGTATAGTGGTGAGTATCCCCGCCTGTCACGCGGGAGACCGGGGTTCGATTCCCCGACGGGGAGTGATTTATATTTTTGTTTTAGGATCAAGGCAACGTGTTTATTCTAGAAACATTGTAAATATGTCCTTTAAAGTTTGGGTTTATTTCAAAGTAGTCGAGGTCCTCGTTAGTATAGTGGTGAGTATCCCCGCCTTTCACGCGGGAGACCGGGGTTCGATTTCCCGACGGGGAGTAATATATTTCTTTGTTTTAGGATCAAGGCAACGTGTCCATACTAGAAACATTGTAAATATGTCCTTCAAAGTTTGGGTTTATTTCAAAGTAGTCGAGGTCCTCGTTAGTATAGTGGTGAGTATCCCCGCCTGTCACGCGGGAGACCGAGGTTCGATTCCCCGACAAGGAGTGATATATTTATTTGTTTTAAGAGTAACACGAAGTGTCCATGCCGGAAAAATAAAAAAAATGTCACTCAAAGTTTGGGTTTATTTGAAAGTAGTCGAGGTCCTTGTTAGTATAGTGGTGAGTATCCCCGCCTGTCACGCGGGAGACCGAAGTTCGATTCCTCGACGGGGAGTGATATATTTATTTGTTTTAAGAGTAACACAAAGTGTCCATGCCGGAAAAATAAAAAAAATGTCACTCAAAATTTTGGTTTATTTGAAAGTAGTCGAGGTCCTCGTTAGTATAGTGGTGAGTATCCCCGCCTGTCACGCGGGAGACCGGGGTTCGATTCCCCGACGGGGAGTAATATACTTTTTTGTTTTAGGATGAAGGCAACGTGTCCATACTAGAAACATTGTAAAAATGTCCTTCTTAATTTGGGTTTATTTCAATGTAGTCGAGGTCCTCGTTAGTATAGTGGTGAGTATCCCCGCCTGTCACGCGGGAGACCGGGGTTCGATTCCCCGACGGGCAGTGATATATTTATTGCTTTCAAGAGTAACACAAAGTGTCCATGCTGGAAAAAAAAAATGTGGTTCAAACTTTGTGTTTAATTCGAAATAGTCGAGGTCCTCGGTAGTATAGTGGTGAGTATCCCCGCCTGTCACGCGAGAGACCGAGGTTCGATTCCCCGACGGGGAGCGATATATTTATTTGTTTTAAGAGTAACACAAAGTGTCCATGCCGGAAAAATAAAAAAAATGTCATTCAAAGTTTGGGTTTATTTGAAAGTAGTCGAGGTCCTCGTTAGTATAGTGGTGAGTATCACCGCCTGTCACGCGGGAGACCGGGGTTCGATTCCCCGACAAGGAGTGATATATTTATTTGTTTTAAGAGTAACACAAAGTGTCTATGCCGGAAAAATAAAAAAAATGTCATTCAAAGTTTCGGTTTATTTCAAAGTAGTCGAGGTCCTCGTTAGTATAGTGGTGAGTATCCCCGCCTGTCACGCGCGAGACCGAGGTACGATTCCCCGACAGGGAGTGATATATTTTTTTGTTTCAGGAACAAGTCAACGTGTCCATACTAGAAACATTGTAAACATGTCCTTCAAAGTTTGGGTTTATTTCAAAGTAGTCGAGGTCCTCGTTAGTATAGTGGTGAGTATCCCCGCCTGTCACGCGGGAGACCGGGGTTCGATTCCCCGACGGCGAGTAATATATTTCTTTGTTTTAGGATCAAGGCAACGTGTCCATACTAGAAAAATTGTAAATATGTCCTTCAAAGTTTGGGTTTATTTCAAAGTATTCGAGGTCCTCGTTAGTATAGTGGTGAGTATCCCCGCCTGTCACGCGGGAGACCGGGGTTCGATTCCCCGACGGGGAGTGGTATATTTCTTTGTTTTAAAAGTAAGACAAAGTATCCATACTGGAAAAATAAAAAAAATGTCCTTCAAAGTTTGGATTTAATTCGAACTAGTTGAGGTCCTCGTTAGTATAGTGGTGAGTATCCCCGCCTGTCACGCGGGAGACCGGGGTTCGATTCCCCGACGGGGAGTGATATATATTTTTGTTTTAGGATCAAGGCAACGTGTTTATTCTAGAAACATTGTAAATATGTCCTTCAAAGTTTGGGTTTATTTCAAAGTAGTCGAGGTCCTCGTTAGTATAGTGGTGAGTATCCCCGCCTGTCATGCGGGAGACCGGGGTTCGATTTCCCGACGGGGAGTAATATATTTCTTTGTTTTAGGATCAAGGCAACGTGTCCATACTAGAAACATTGTAAATATGTCCTTCAAAGTTTGGGTTTATTTCAAAGTAGTCGAGGTCCTCGTTAGTATAGTGGTGAGTATCCCCGCCTGTCACGCGGGAGACCGGGGTTCGATTTCCCGACGGGGAGTAATATATTACTTAGTTTTAGGATCAAGGCAACGTGTTTATTCTAGAAACATTGTAAATATGTCCTTCAAAGTTTGGGTTTATTTCAAAGTAGTCGAGGTCCTCGTTAGTATAGTGGTGAGTATCCCCGCCTGTCACGCGGGAGACCGGGGTTCGATTCCCCGACGGGGAGTGATATATATTTTTGTTTTAGGATCAAGGCAACGTGTTTATTCTAGAAACATTGTAAATATGTCCTTCAAAGTTTGGGTTTATTTGAAAGTAGTCGAGGTCCTCGTTAGTATAGTGGTGAGTATCCCCGCCTGTCAAGCGGGAGACCGGGGTTCGATTTCCCGACGGGGAGTAATATATTTCTTTGTTTTAGGATCAAGGCAACGTGTCCATACTAGAAACATTGTAAACATGTCCTTCAAAGTTTGGGTTTATTTCAAAGTAGTCGAGGTCCTCGTTAGTATAGTGGTGAGTATCCCCGCCTGTCACGCGGGAGACCGGGGTTCGATTCTCCGACGGGGAGTGGTATATTTAATTGTTTTAAGAGTAACACAAAGTGTCCATGCTGGAAAAATAAAAAACAATGTCATTCAAAGTTTGGGTTTATTTCAAAGTATTCGAGGTCCTCGTTAGTATAGTGGTGAGTATCCCCGCCTGTCACGCGGGAGACCGTGGTTCGATTCCCCGAAGGGGAGTGATAAATTTCCTTATTAAATAAAAATAATGTCCTTCAAACTTTGGATTTAATTCGAAATAGTCGAGGTCCTCGTTAGTATAGTGGTGAGTATCCCCGCCTGTCACGCGGGAGACCGGGGTTCGATTCCCCGACGGGGAGTGATATATATTTTTGTTTTAGGATCAAGGCAACGTGTTTATTCTAGAAACATTGTAAATATGTCCTTCAAAGTTTGGGTTTATTTCAAAGTAGTCGAGGTCCTCGTTAGTATAGTGGTGAGTATCCCCGCCTGTCACGCGGGAGACCGGGGATCGATTCCCGACGGGGAGTGATATATTTCTTTGTTTTAAAAGTAACACAAAGTGTCCATACTGGAAAAATTGTAAAAATGTCTTTTAAACTTTGTATTTAATTCGAAGCACTCGAGGTCCTCGTTAGTATAGCGGTGAGTATCTCCGCCTGTCACGTGGGAGACCGTAATTCGATTCCTTGATGTGGTGTTATACATTACTTTGTTTTGGGAACAAGAAAACGTGTCCTTACTCGAAACATTGTAAAAATGTCGTTCAAACTTTGTATTTAAACCGAAGTAATCGAGGTCCTCGTTAGTATAGTGGTGAGTATCCCCGCCTGTCACGCGGGAGACCGGTGTTCGATTCCCAAACGGGGAGTGATGCATATCTTTTTTTAGGAACAAGACAAAGTGTCCATACTACAAACATTGTAAAAATGTCCTTCAAACTTTGTGTTTAATTGCAAATAGTCGAGGTCCTCGTTAGTATAGTTGTGAGTATCCCCGCCTGTCACGCGGGAGACCGGGGTTCGATTCCCCGACGGGGAGTGATTTATATTTTTGTTTTAGGATCAAGGCAACCTGTTTCTACTAGAAAAATTGTAAATAAGTCCTTCAAAGTTTGGGTTTATTTCAAAGTAGTCGAGGTCCTCGTTAGTATAGTGGTGAGTATCCCCGCCTGTCGCGCGGGAGACCGGGGTTCGATTCCTAGACGGGAAGTGATTTATATTTTTGTTTTAGGATCAAGGCAACATGTTTATACTAGAAAAATTGTAAATAAGTCCTTCAAAGTTTGGGTTTATTTCAAAGTAGTCGAGGTCTTCGTTAGTATAGTGGTGAGTATCTCCGCCTGTCACGCGGGAGACCGGGGTTCGATTCCCCGACGGGCAGTGATATATTTATTGGTTTCAAGAGTAACACAATGTGTCCATGCTGGAAAAATAAAAAACAATGTGGTTCAAACTTTGTGTTTAATTCGAAATATTCGAGGTCCTCGTTAGTATAGTGGTGAGTATCCCCGCCTGTCACGCGGGAACCCGGGATCGATTCCCGACGGGGAGTGATATATTTCTTTGTTTCAAGAGTAACACAAAGTGTCCATGTTGGAAAAAACTAATGTGGTTCAAACTTTGTGTTTAATTCGAAATAGTCGAGGTCCTCGTTAGTATAGTGGTGAGTATCCCCGCCTGTCACGAGGGAGACCGGGGTTCGATTCCCCGACGGAGAGTGATATATTTATTTGTTTTAAGACTAACACAAAGTGTCCATGCTGAAAATATAAAAAAAATGTCATTCAAAGTTTGGGTTTATTTGAAAGTAGTCGAGGTCCTCGTTAGTATAGTGGTTAGTATCACCGCCTGTCACGCGGGAGACCGGGGTTCGATTCCCCGACAAGGAGTGATATATTTATTTGTTTTAAGAGTAACACAAAGTGTCCATGCCGGAAAAATAAAAAAAATGTCATTCAAAGTTTGGGTTTATTTGAAAGTAGTCGAGGTCCTCGTTAGTATAGTGGTGAGTATCCCCGCCTGTCACGCGGGAGACCGAGGTACCATTCCCCGACAGGGAGTGATATATTTTTTTGTTTCAGGAACAAGTCAACGTGTCCATACTAGAAACATTGTAAACATGTCCTTCAAAGTTTGGGTTTATTTCAAAGTAGTCGAGGTCCTCGTTAGTATAGTGGTGAGTATCCCCGCCTGTCACGCGGGAGACCGGGGTTCGATTCCCCGACGGCGAGTAATATATTTCTTTGTTTTAGGATCAAGGCAACGTGTCCATACTAGAAAAATTGTAAATATGTCCTTCAAAGTTTGGGTTTATTTCAAAGTATTCGAGGTCCTCGTTAGTATAGTGGTGAGTATCCCCGCCTGTCACGCGGGAGACCGGGGTTCGATTCCCCGACGGGGAGTGGTATATTTCTTTGTTTTAAAAGTAAGACAAAGTATCCATACTGGAAAAATAAAAAAAATGTCCTTCAAAGTTTGGATTTAATTCGAACTAGTCGAGGTCCTCGTTAGTATAGTGGTGAGTATCCCCGCCTGTCACGCGGGAGACCGGGGTTCGATTCCCCGACGGGGAGTGATATATATTTTTGTTTTAGGATCAAGGCAACGTGTTTATTCTAGAAACATTGTAAATATGTCCTTCAAAGTTTGGGTTTATTTCAAAGTAGTCGAGGTCCTCGTTAGTATAGTGGTGAGTATCCCCGCCTGTCACACGGGAGACCGGGGTTCGATTTCCCGACGGGGAGTAATATATTTCTTTGTTTTAGGATCAAGGCAACGTGTCCATACTAGAAACATTGTAAATATGTCCTTCAAAGTTTGGGTTTATTTCAAAGTAGTCGAGGTCTTCGTTAGTATAGTGGTGAGTATCCCCGCCTGTCACGAGGGAGACCGGGGTTCGATTTCCCGACGGGGAGTGATATATTTTTTTGTTTTAAGATTAAGGCAACGTGTCGATACTAGAAAAATTGTAAAAATGTCCTTCAAAGTTTGGGTTTATTTCAAAGTAGTCGAGGTCCTCGTTAGTATAGTGGTGAGTATCCCCGCCTGTCACGCGGGAGACCGGGGTTCGATTTCCCGACGGGGAGTAATATATTTCTTAGTTTTAGGATCAAGGCAACGTGTCCATACTAGAAACATTGTAAATATGTCTTTCAAAGTTTGGGTTTATTTCAAAGTATTCGAGGTCCTCGTTAGTATAGTGGTGAGTATCTCCGCCTGTCACGCGGGAGACCGGGGTTCGATTCCCCCAAGTGGAGTGATAAATTTCCTTATTAAATAAAAATAATGTCCTTCAAACTTTGGATTTAATTCGAAATAGTCGAGGTCCTCGTTAGTATAGTGGTGAGTATCCCCGCCTGTCACGCGGGAGACCGGGGTTCGATTCCCCGACGGGGAGTGATTTATATTTTTGTTTTAGGATCAAGGCAACGTGTTTATTCTAGAAACATTGTAAATATGTCCTTTAAAGTTTGGGTTTATTTCAAAGTAGTCGAGGTCCTCGTTAGTATAGTGGTGAGTATCCCCGCCTTTCACGCGGGAGACCGGGGTTCGATTTCCCGACGGGGAGTAATATATTTCTTTGTTTTAGGATCAAGGCAACGTGTCCATACTAGAAATATTGTAAATATGTCCTTCAAAGTTTGGGTTTATTTCAAAGTAGTCGAGGTCCTCGTTAGTATAGTGGTGAGTATCCCCGCCTGTCACGCGGGAGACCGGGGTTCGATTCCCCGACGGGGAGTGGTATATTTCTTTGTTTTAAAAGTAAGACAAAGTATCCATACTGGAAAAATAAAAAAAATGTCCTTCAAAGTTTGGATTTAATTCGAACTAGTCGAGGTCCTCGTTAGTATAGTGGTGAGTATCCCCGCCTGTCACGCGGGAGACCGGGGTTCGATTCCCCGACGGGGAGTGATATATATTTTTGTTTTAGGATCAAGGCAACGTGTTTATTCTAGAAACATTGTAAATATGTCCTTCAAAGTTTGGGTTTATTTCAAAGTAGTCGAGGTCCTCGTTAGTATAGTGGTGAGTATCCCCGCCTGTCACACGGGAGACCGGGGTTCGATTTCCCGACGGGGAGTAATATATTTCTTTGTTTTAGGATCAAGGCAACGTGTCCATACTAGAAACATTGTAAATATGTCCTTCAAAGTTTGGGTTTATTTCAAAGTATTCGAGGTCCTCGTTAGTATAGTGGTGAGTATCCCCGCCTGTCACGCGGGAGACCGGGGTTCGATTCCCCGACGGGGAGTGGTATATTTCTTTGTTTTAAAAGTAAGACAAAGTATCCATACTGGAAAAATAAAAAAAATGTCCTTCAAAGTTTGGATTTAATTCGAACTATTTGAGGTCCTCGTTAGTATAGTGGTGAGTATCCCCGCCTGTCACGCGGGAGACCGGGGTTCGATTCCCCGACGGGGAGTGATATATATTTTTGTTTTAGGATCAAGGCAACGTGTTTATTCTAGAAACATTGTAAATATGTCCTTCAAAGTTTGGGTTTATTTCAAAGTAGTCGAGGTCCTCGTTAGTATAGTGGTGAGTATCCCCGCCTGTCACGCGGGAGACCGGGGTTCGATTTCCCGACGGGGAGTAATATATTTCTTTGTTTTAGGATCAAGGCAACGTGTCCATACTAGAAACATTGTAAATATGTCCTTCAAAGTTTGGGTTTATTTCAAAGTAGTCGAGGTCCTCGTTAGTATAGTGGTGAGTATCCCCGCTTGTCACGCGGGAGACCGGGGTTCGATTTCCCGACGGGGAGTAATATATTACTTAGTTTTAGGATCAAGGCAACGTGTCCATACTAGAAACATTGTAAATATGTCTTTCAAAGTTTGGGTTTATTTCAAAGTATTCAAGGTCCTCGTTAGTATAGTGGTGAGTATCCCCGCCTGTCACGCGGGAGACCGTGGTTCGATTCCCCGAAGGGGAGTGATAAATTTCCTTATTAAATAAAAATAATGTCCTTCAAACTTTGGATTTAATTGGAAATAGTCGAGGTCCTCGTTAGTATAGTGGTGAGTATCCCCGCCTGTCACGCGGGAGACCGGGGTTCGATTCCCCGACGGGGAGTGATATATATTTTTGTTTTAGGATCAAGGCAACGTGTTTATTCTAGAAACATTGTAAATATGTCCTTCAAAGTTTGGGTTTATTTCAAAGTAGTCGAGGTCCTCGTTAGTATAGTGGTGAGTATCCCCGCCTGTCACGCGGGAGACCTGGGGTCGATTTCCCGACAGGGAGTAATATTTTTCTTTGTTTTAGGATCAAGGCAACGTGTCCATAATAGAAACATTGTAAATATGTCCTTCAAAGTTTGGGTTTATTTGAAAGTAGTCGAGGTCCTCGTTAGTATAGTGGTGAGTATCCCCGCCTGTCAAGCGGGAGACCGGGGTTCGATTTCCCGACGGGGAGTAATATATTTCTTTGTTTTAGGATCAAGGCAACGTGTCCATACTAGAAACATTGTAAACATGTCCTTCAAAGTTTGGGTTTATTTCAAAGTAGTCGAGGTCCTCGTTAGTATAGTGGTGAGTATCCCCGCCTGTCACGCGGGAGACCGGGGTTCGATTCTCCGACGGGGAGTGGTATATTTAATTGTTTTAAGAGTAACACAAAGTGTCCATGCTGGAAAAATAAAAAACAATGTCATTCAAAGTTTGGGTTTATTTCAAAGTATTCGAGGTCCTCGTTAGTATAGTGGTGAGTATCCCCGCCTGTCACGCGGGAGACCGTGGTTCGATTCCCCGAAGGGGAGTGATAAATTTCCTTATTAAATAAAAATAATGTCCTTCAAACTTTGGATTTAATTCGAAATAGTCGAGGTCCTCGTTAGTATAGTGGTGAGTATCCCCGCCTGTCACGCGGGAGACCGGGGTTCGATTCCCCGACGGGGAGTGATATATATTTTTGTTTTAGGATCAAGGCAACGTGTTTATTCTAGAAACATTGTAAATATGTCCTTCAAAGTTTGGGTTTATTTCAAAGTAGTCGAGGTCCTCGTTAGTATAGTGGTGAGTATCCCCGCCTGTCACGCGGGAGACCGGGGATCGATTCCCGACGGGGAGTGATATATTTCTTTGTTTTAAAAGTAACACAAAGTGTCCATACTGGAAAAATTGTAAAAATGTCTTTTAAACTTTGTATTTAATTCGAAGCACTCGAGGTCCTCGTTAGTATAGCGGTGAGTATCTCCGCCTGTCACGTGGGAGACCGTAATTCGATTCCTTGATGTGGTGTTATACATTACTTTGTTTTGGGAACAAGAAAACGTGTCCATACTCGAAACATTGTAAAAATGTCGTTCAAACTTTGTATTTAAACCGAAGTAATCGAGGTCCTCGTTAGTATAGTGGTGAGTATCCCCGCCTGTCACGCGGGAGACCGGTGTTCGATTCCCAAACGGGGAGTGATGCATATCTTTTTTTAGGAACAAGACAAAGTGTCCATACTACAAACATTGTAAAAATGTCCTTCAAACTTTGTGTTTAATTGCAAATAGTCGAGGTCCTCGTTAGTATAGTGGTGAGTATCCCCGCCTGTCACGCGGGAGACCGGGGTTCGATTCCCCGACGGGGAGTGATTTATATTTTTATTTTAGGATCAAGGCAACCTGTTTCTACTAGAAAAATTGTAAATAAGTCCTTCAAAGTTTGGGTTTATTTCAAAGTAGTCGAGGTCCTCGTTAGTATAGTGGTGAGTATCCCCGCCTGTCGCGCGGGAGACCGGGGTTCGATTCCTAGACGGGAAGTGATTTATATTTTTGTTTTAGGATCAAGGCAACATGTTTATACTAGAAAAATTGTAAATAAGTCCTTCAAAGTTTGGGTTTATTTCAAAGTAGTCGAGGTCTTCGTTAGTATAGTGGTGAGTATCTCCGCCTGTCACGCGGGAGACCGGGGTTCGATTCCCCGACGGGCAGTGATATATTTATTGGTTTCAAGAGTAACACAATGTGTCCATGCTGGAAAAATAAAAAACAATGTGGTTCAAACTTTGTGTTTAATTCGAAATATTCGAGGTCCTCGTTAGTATAGTGGTGAGTATCCCCGCCTGTCACGCGGGAACCCGGGATCGATTCCCGACGGGGAGTGATATATTTCTTTGTTTCAAGAGTAACACAAAGTGTCCATGTTGGAAAAAACTAATGTGGTTCAAACTTTGTGTTTAATTCGAAATAGTCGAGGTCCTCGTTAGTATAGTGGTGAGTATCCCCGCCTGTCACGAGGGAGACCGGGGTTCGATTCCCCGACGGGGAGTGATATATTTATTTGTTTTAAGACTAACACAAAGTGTCCATGCTGAAAATATAAAAAAAATGTCATTCAAAGTTTGGGTTTATTTGAAAGTAGTCGAGGTCCTCGTTAGTATAGTGGTTAGTATCACCGCCTGTCACGCGGGAGACCGGGGTTCGATTCCCCGACAAGGAGTGATATATTTATTTGTTTTAAGAGTAACACAAAGTGTCCATGCCGGAAAAATAAAAAAAATGTCATTCAAAGTTTGGGTTTATTTGAAAGTAGTCGAGGTCCTCGTTAGTATAGTGGTGAGTATCCCCGCCTGTCACGCGGGAGACCGAGGTACCATTCCCCGACAGGGAGTGATATATTTTTTTGTTTCAGGAACAAGTCAACGTGTCCATACTAGAAACATTGTAAACATGTCCTTCAAAGTTTGGGTTTATTTCAAAGTAGTCGAGGTCCTCGTTAGTATAGTGGTGAGTATCCCCGCCTGTCACGCGGGAGACCGGGGTTCGATTCCCCGACGGCGAGTAATATATTTCTTTGTTTTAGGATCAAGGCAACGTGTCCATACTAGAAAAATTGTAAATATGTCCTTCAAAGTTTGGGTTTATTTCAAAGTATTCGAGGTCCTCGTTAGTATAGTGGTGAGTATCCCCGCCTGTCACGCGGGAGACCGGGGTTCGATTCCCCGACGGGGAATGGTATATTTCTTTGTTTTAAAAGTAAGACAAAGTATCCATACTGGAAAAATAAAAAAAATGTCCTTCAAAGTTTGGATTTAATTCGAACTAGTCGAGGTCCTCGTTAGTATAGTGGTGAGTATCCCCGCCTGTCACGCGGGAGACCGGGGTTCGATTCCCCGACGGGGAGTGATATATATTTTTGTTTTAGGATCAAGGCAACGTGTTTATTCTAGAAACATTGTAAATATGTCCTTCAAAGTTTGGGTTTATTTCAAAGTAGTCGAGGTCCTCGTTAGTATAGTGGTGAGTATCCCCGCCTGTCACACGGGAGACCGGGGTTCGATTTCCCGACGGGGAGTAATATATTTCTTTGTTTTAGGATCAAGGCAACGTGTCCATACTAGAAACATTGTAAATATGTCCTTCAAAGTTTGGGTTTATTTCAAAGTAGTCGAGGTCTTCGTTAGTATAGTGGTGAGTATCCCCGCCTGTCACGAGGGAGACCGGGGTTCGATTTCCCGACGGGGAGTGATATATTTTTTTGTTTTAAGATTAAGGCAACGTGTCGATACTAGAAAAATTGTAAAAATGTCCTTCAAAGTTTGGGTTTATTTCAAAGTAGTCGAGGTCCTCGTTAGTATAGTGGTGAGTATCCCCGCCTGTCACGCGGGAGACCGGGGTTCGATTTCCCGACGGGGAGTAATATATTTCTTAGTTTTAGGATCAAGGCAACGTGTCCATACTAGAAACATTGTAAATATGTCTTTCAAAGTTTGGGTTTATTTCAAAGTATTCGAGGTCCTCGTTAGTATAGTGGTGAGTATCTCCGCCTGTCACGCGGGAGACCGGGGTTCGATTCCCCCAAGTGGAGTGATAAATTTCCTTATTAAATAAAAATAATGTCCTTCAAACTTTGGATTTAATTCGAAATAGTCGAGGTCCTCGTTAGTATAGTGGTGAGTATCCCCGCCTGTCACGCGGGAGACCGGGGTTCGATTCCCCGACGGGGAGTGATTTATATTTTTGTTTTAGGATCAAGGCAACGTGTTTATTCTAGAAACATTGTAAATATGTCCTTTAAAGTTTGGGTTTATTTCAAAGTAGTCGAGGTCCTCGTTAGTATAGTGGTGAGTATCCCCGCCTTTCACGCGGGAGACCGGGGTTCGATTTCCCGACGGGGAGTAATATATTTCTTTGTTTTAGGATCAAGGCAACGTGTCCATACTAGAAACATTGTAAATATGTCCTTCAAAGTTTGGGTTTATTTCAAAGTAGTCGAGGTCCTCGTTAGTATAGTGGTGAGTATCCCCGCCTGTCACGCGGGAGACCGGGGTTCGATTCCCCGACGGGGAGTGGTATATTTCTTTGTTTTAAAAGTAAGACAAAGTATCCATACTGGAAAAATAAAAAAAATTTCCTTCAAAGTTTGGATTTAATTCGAACTAGTCGAGGTCCTCGTTAGTATAGTGGTGAGTATCCCCGCCTGTCACGCGGGAGACCGGGGTTCGATTCCCCGACGGGGAGTGATATATATTTTTGTTTTAGGATCAAGGCAACGTGTCCATACTAGAAACATTGTAAATATGTCCTTCAAAGTTTGGGTTTGTTTCAAAGTAGTCGAGGTCCTCGTTAGTATAGTGGTGAGTATCCCCGCCTGTCACACGGGAGACCGGGGTTCGATTTCCCGACGGGGAGTAATATATTTCTTTGTTTTAGGATCAAGGCAACGTGTCCATACTAGAAACATTGTAAATATGTCCTTCAAAGTTTGGGTTTATTTCAAAGTAGTCGAGGTCTTCGTTAGTATAGTGGTGAGTATCCCCGCCTGTCACGAGGGAGACCGGGGTTCGATTTCCCGACGGGGAGTGATATATTTTTTTGTTTTAAGATTAAGGCAACGTGTCGATACTAGAAAAATTGTAAAAATGTCCTTCAAAGTTTGGGTTTATTTCAAAGTAGTCGAGGTCCTCGTTAGTATAGTGGTGAGTATCCCCGCCTGTCACGCGGGAGACCGGGGTTCGATTTCCCGACGGGGAGTAATATATTTCTTAGTTTTAGGATCAAGGCAACGTGTCCATACTAGAAACATTGTAAATATGTCTTTCAAAGTTTGGGTTTATTTCAAAGTATTCGAGGTCCTCGTTAGTATAGTGGTGAGTATCTCCGCCTGTCACGCGGGAGACCGGGGTTCGATTCCCCCAAGTGGAGTGATAAATTTCCTTATTAAATAAAAATAATGTCCTTCAAACTTTGGATTTAATTCGAAATAGTCGAGGTCCTCGTTAGTATAGTGGTGAGTATCCCCGCCTGTCACGCGGGAGACCGGGGTTCGATTCCCCGACGGGGAGTGATTTATATTTTTGTTTTAGGATCAAGGCAACGTGTTTATTCTAGAAACATTGTAAATATGTCCTTTAAAGTTTGGGTTTATTTCAAAGTAGTCGAGGTCCTCGTTAGTATAGTGGTGAGTATCCCCGCCTTTCACGCGGGAGACCGGGGTTCGATTTCCCGACGGGGAGTAATATATTTCTTTGTTTTAGGATCAAGGCAACGTGTCCATACTAGAAACATTGTAAATATGTCCTTCAAAGTTTGGGTTTATTTCAAAGTAGTCGAGGTCCTCGTTAGTATAGTGGTGAGTATCCCCGCCTGTCACGCGGGAGACCGGGGTTCGATTCCCCGACGGGGAGTGGTATATTTCTTTGTTTTAAAAGTAAGACAAAGTATCCATACTGGAAAAATAAAAAAAATTTCCTTCAAAGTTTGGATTTAATTCGAACTAGTCGAGGTCCTCGTTAGTATAGTGGTGAGTATCCCCGCCTGTCACGCGGGAGACCGGGGTTCGATTCCCCGACGGGGAGTGATATATATTTTTGTTTTAGGATCAAGGCAACGTGTTTATTCTAGAAACATTGTAAATATGTCCTTCAAAGTTTGGGTTTATTTCAAAGTAGTCGAGGTCCTCGTTAGTATAGTGGTGAGTATCCCCGCCTGTCACACGGGAGACCGGGGTTCGATTTCCCGACGGGGAGTAATATATTTCTTTGTTTTAGGATCAAGGCAACGTGTCCATACTAGAAACATTGTAAATATGTCCTTCAAAGTTTGGGTTTATTTCAAAGTAGTCGAGGTCTTCGTTAGTATAGTGGTGAGTATCCCCGCCTGTCACGAGGGAGACCGGGGTTCGATTTCCCGACGGGGAGTGATATATTTTTTTGTTTTAAGATTAAGGCAACGTGTCGATACTAGAAAAATTGTAAAAATGTCCTTCAAAGTTTGGGTTTATTTCAAAGTAGTCGAGGTCCTCGTTAGTATAGTGGTGAGTATCCCCGCCTGTCACGCGGGAGACCGGGGTTCGATTCCCCGACGGGGAGTGATATATATTTTTGTTTTAGGATCAAGGCAACGTGTTTATTCTAGAAACATTGTAAATATGTCCTTCAAAGTTTGGGTTTATTTCAAAGTTGTCGAGGTCCTCGTTAGTATAGTGGTGAGTATCCCCGCCTGTCACGAGGGAGACCGGGGTTCGATTTCCCGACGGGGAGTGATATATTTTTTTGTTTTAAGATTAAGGCAACGTGTCGATACTAGAAAAATTGTAAAAATGTCCTTCAAAGTTTGGGTTTATTTCAAAGTAGTCGAGGTCCTCGTTAGTATAGTGGTGAGTATCCCCGCCTGTCACGCGGGAGACCGGGGTTCGATTTCCCGACGGGGAGTAATATATTTCTTAGTTTTAGGATCAAGGCAACGTGTCCATACTAGAAACATTGTAAATATGTCTTTCAAAGTTTGGGTTTATTTCAAAGTATTCGAGGTCCTCGTTAGTATAGTGGTGAGTATCTCCGCCTGTCACGCGGGAGACCGGGGTTCGATTCCCCGAAGTGGAGTGATAAATTTCCTTATTAAATAAAAATAATGTCCTTCAAACTTTGGATTTAATTCGAAATAGTCGAGGTCCTCGTTAGTATAGTGGTGAGTATCCCCGCCTGTCACGCGGGAGACCGGGGTTCGATTCCCCGACGGGGAGTGATTTATATTTTTGTTTTAGGATCAAGGCAACGTGTTTATTCTAGAAACATTGTAAATATGTCCTTTAAAGTTTGGGTTTATTTCAAAGTAGTCGAGGTCCTCGTTAGTATAGTGGTGAGTATCCCCGCCTTTCACGCGGGAGACCGGGGTTCGATTTCCCGACGGGGAGTAATATATTTCTTTGTTTTAGGATCAAGGCAACGTGTCCATACTAGAAACATTGTAAATATGTCCTTCAAAGTTTGGGTTTATTTCAAAGTAGTCGAGGTCCTCGTTAGTATAGTGGTGAGTATCCCCGCCTGTCACGCGGGAGACCGAGGTTCGATTCCCCGACAAGGAGTGATATATTTATTTGTTTTAAGAGTAACACGAAGTGTCCATGCCGGAAAAATAAAAAAAATGTCACTCAAAGTTTGGGTTTATTTGAAAGTAGTCGAGGTCCTTGTTAGTATAGTGGTGAGTATCCCCGCCTGTCACGCGGGAGACCGAAGTTCGATTCCCCGACGGGGAGTGATATATTTATTTGTTTTAAGAGTAACACAAAGTGTCCATGCCGGAAAAATAAAAAAAATGTCACTCAAAATTTTGGTTTATTTGAAAGTAGTCGAGGTCCTCGTTAGTATAGTGGTGAGTATCCCCGCCTGTCACGCGGGAGACCGGGGTTCGATTCCCCGACGGGGAGTAATATACTTTTTTGTTTTAGGATGAAGGCAACGTGTCCATACTAGAAACATTGTAAAAATGTCCTTCTTAATTTGGGTTTATTTCAATGTAGTCGAGGTCCTCGTTAGTATAGTGGTGAGTATCCCCGCCTGTCACGCGGGAGACCGGGGTTCGATTCCCCGACGGGCAGTGATATATTTATTGCTTTCAAGAGTAACACAAAGTGTCCATGCTGGAAAAAAAAAATGTGGTTCAAACTTTGTGTTTAATTCGAAATAGTCGAGGTCCTCGGTAGTATAGTGGTGAGTATCCCCGCCTGTCACGCGAGAGACCGAGGTTCGATTCCCCGACGGGGAGCGATATATTTATTTGTTTTAAGAGTAACACAAAGTGTCCATGCCGGAAAAATAAAAAAAATGTCATTCAAAGTTTGGGTTTATTTGAAAGTAGTCGAGGTCCTCGTTAGTATAGTGGTGAGTATCACCGCCTGTCACGCGGGAGACCGGGGTTCGATTCCCCGACAAGGAGTGATATATTTATTTGTTTTAAGAGTAACACAAAGTGTCCATGCCGGAAAAATAAAAAAAATGTCATTCAAAGTTTGGGTTTATTTGAAAGTAGTCGAGGTCCTCGTTAGTATAGTGGTGAGTATCCCCGCCTGTCACACGGGAGACCGGGGTTCGATTTCCCGACGGGGAGTAATATATTTCTTTGTTTTAGGATCAAGGCAACGTGTCCATACTAGAAACATTGTAAATATGTCCTTCAAAGTTTGGGTTTATTTCAAAGTAGTCGAGGTCTTCGTTAGTATAGTGGTGAGTATCCCCGCCTGTCACGAGGGAGACCGGGGTTCGATTTCCCGACGGGGAGTGATATATTTTTTTGTTTTAAGATTAAGGCAACGTGTCGATACTAGAAAAATTGTAAAAATGTCCTTCAAAGTTTGGGTTTATTTCAAAGTAGTCGAGGTCCTCGTTAGTATAGTGGTGAGTATCCCCGCCTGTCACGCGGGAGACCGGGGTTCGATTTCCCGACGGGGAGTAATATATTTCTTAGTTTTAGGATCAAGGCAACGTGTCCATACTAGAAACATTGTAAATATGTCTTTCAAAGTTTGGGTTTATTTCAAAGTATTCGAGGTCCTCGTTAGTATAGTGGTGAGTATCTCCGCCTGTCACGCGGGAGACCGGGGTTCGATTCCCCGAAGTGGAGTGATAAATTTCCTTATTAAATAAAAATAATGTCCTTCAAACTTTGGATTTAATTCGAAATAGTCGAGGTCCTCGTTAGTATAGTGGTGAGTATCCCCGCCTGTCACGCGGGAGACCGGGGTTCGATTCCCCGACGGGGAGTGATTTATATTTTTGTTTTAGGATCAAGGCAACGTGTTTATTCTAGAAACATTGTAAATATGTCCTTTAAAGTTTGGGTTTATTTCAAAGTAGTCGAGGTCCTCGTTAGTATAGTGGTGAGTATCCCCGCCTTTCACGCGGGAGACCGGGGTTCGATTTCCCGACGGGGAGTAATATATTTCTTTGTTTTAGGATCAAGGCAACGTGTCCATACTAGAAACATTGTAAATATGTCCTTCAAAGTTTGGGTTTATTTCAAAGTAGTCGTGGTCCTCGTTAGTATAGTGGTGAGTATCCCCGCCTGTCACGCGGGAGACCGAGGTTCGATTCCCCGACAAGGAGTGATATATTTATTTGTTTTAAGAGTAACACGAAGTGTCCATGCCGGAAAAATAAAAAAAATGTCACTCAAAGTTTGGGTTTATTTGAAAGTAGTCGAGGTCCTTGTTAGTATAGTGGTGAGTATCCCCGCCTGTCACGCGGGAGACCGAAGTTCGATTCCCCGACGGGGAGTGATATATTTATTTGTTTTAAGAGTAACACAAAGTGTCCATGCCGGAAAAATAAAAAAAATGTCACTCAAAATTTTGGTTTATTTGAAAGTAGTCGAGGTCCTCGTTAGTATAGTGGTGAGTATCCCCGCCTGTCACGCGGGAGACCGGGGTTCGATTCCCCGACGGGGAGTAATATACTTTTTTGTTTTAGGATGAAGGCAACGTGTCCATACTAGAAACATTGTAAAAATGTCCTTCTTAATTTGGGTTTATTTCAATGTAGTCGAGGTCCTCGTTAGTATAGTGGTGAGTATCCCCGCCTGTCACGCGGGAGACCGGGGTTCGATTCCCCGACGGGCAGTGATATATTTATTGCTTTCAAGAGTAACACAAAGTGTCCATGCTGGAAAAAAAAAATGTGGTTCAAACTTTGTGTTTAATTCGAAATAGTCGAGGTCCTCGGTAGTATAGTGGTGAGTATCCCCGCCTGTCACGCGAGAGACCGAGGTTCGATTCCCCGACGGGGAGCGATATATTTATTTGTTTTAAGAGTAACACAAAGTGTCCATGCCGGAAAAATAAAAAAAATGTCATTCAAAGTTTGGGTTTATTTGAAAGTAGTCGAGGTCCTCGTTAGTATAGTGGTGAGTATCACCGCCTGTCACGCGGGAGACCGGGGTTCGATTCCCCGACAAGGAGTGATATATTTATTTGTTTTAAGAGTAACACAAAGTGTCCATGCCGGAAAAATAAAAAAAATGTCATTCAAAGTTTCGGTTTATTTCAAAGTAGTCGAGGTCCTCGTTAGTATAGTGGTGAGTATCCCCGCCTGTCACGCGCGAGACCGAGGTACGATTCCCCGACAGGGAGTGATATATTTTTTTGTTTCAGGAACAAGTCAACGTGTCCATACTAGAAACATTGTAAACATGTCCTTCAAAGTTTGGGTTTATTTCAAAGTAGTCGAGGTCCTCGTTAGTATAGTGGTGAGTATCCCCGCCTGTCACGCGGGAGACCGGGGTTCGATTCCCCGACGGCGAGTAATATATTTCTTTGTTTTAGGATCAAGGCAACGTGTCCATACTAGAAAAATTGTAAATATGTCCTTCAAAGTTTGGGTTTATTTCAAAGTATTCGAGGTCCTCGTTAGTATAGTGGTGAGTATCCCCGCCTGTCACGCGGGAGACCGGGGTTCGATTCCCCGACGGGGAGTGGTATATTTCTTTGTTTTAAAAGTAAGACAAAGTATCCATACTGGAAAAATAAAAAAAATGTCCTTCAAAGTTTGGATTTAATTCGAACTAGTCGAGGTCCTCGTTAGTATAGTGGTGAGTATCCCCGCCTGTCACGCGGGAGACCGGGGTTCGATTCCCCGACGGGGAGTGATATATATTTTTGTTTTAGGATCAAGGCAACGTGTTTATTCTAGAAACATTGTAAATATGTCCTTCAAAGTTTGGGTTTATTTCAAAGTAGTCGAGGTCCTCGTTAGTATAGTGGTGAGTATCCCCGCCTGTCACGCGGGAGACCGGGGTTCGATTTCCCGACGGGGAGTAATATATTTCTTTGTTTTAGGATCAAGGCAACGTGTCCATACTAGAAACATTGTAAATATGTCCTTCAAAGTTTGGGTTTATTTCAAAGTAGTCGAGGTCCTCGTTAGTATAGTGGTGAGTATCCCCGCCTGTCACGCGGGAGACCGGGGTTCGATTTCCCGACGGGGAGTAATATATTACTTAGTTTTAGGATCAAGGCAACGTGTCCATACTAGAAACATTGTAAATATGTCTTTCAAAGTTTGGGTTTATTTCAAAGTATTCAAGGTCCTCGTTAGTATAGTGGTGAGTATCCCCGCCTGTCACGCGGGAGACCGTGGTTCGATTCCCCGAAGGGGAGTGATAAATTTCCTTATTAAATAAAAATAATGTCCTTCAAACTTTGGATTTAATTGGAAATAGTCGAGGTCCTCGTTAGTATAGTGGTGAGTATCCCCGCCTGTCACGCGGGAGACCGGGGTTCGATTCCCCGACGGGGAGTGATATATATTTTTGTTTTAGGATCAAGGCAACGTGTTTATTCTAGAAACATTGTAAATATGTCCTTCAAAGTTTGGGTTTATTTCAAAGTAGTCGAGGTCCTCGTTAGTATAGTGGTGAGTATCCCCGCCTGTCACGCGGGAGACCTGGGGTCGATTTCCCGACAGGGAGTAATATTTTTCTTTGTTTTAGGATCAAGGCAACGTGTCCATAATAGAAACATTGTAAATATGTCCTTCAAAGTTTGGGTTTATTTGAAAGTAGTCGAGGTCCTCGTTAGTATAGTGGTGAGTATCCCCGCCTGTCAAGCTGGAGACCGGGGTTCGATTTCCCGACGGGGAGTAATATATTTCTTTGTTTTAGGATCAAGGCAACGTGTCCATACTAGAAACATTGTAAACATGTCCTTCAAAGTTTGGGTTTATTTCAAAGTAGTCGAGGTCCTCGTTAGTATAGTGGTGAGTATCCCCGCCTGTCACGCGGGAGACCGGGGTTCGATTCTCCGACGGGGAGTGGTATATTTAATTGTTTTAAGAGTAACACAAAGTGTCCATGCTGGAAAAATAAAAAACAATGTCATTCAAAGTTTGGGTTTATTTCAAAGTATTCGAGGTCCTCGTTAGTATAGTGGTGAGTATCCCCGCCTGTCACGCGGGAGACCGTGGTTCGATTCCCCGAAGGGGAGTGATAAATTTCCTTATTAAATAAAAATAATGTCCTTCAAACTTTGGATTTAATTCGAAATAGTCGAGGTCCTCGTTAGTATAGTGGTGAGTATCCCCGCCTGTCACGCGGGAGACCGGGGTTCGATTCCCCGACGGGGAGTGATATATATTTTTGTTTTAGGATCAAGGCAACGTGTTTATTCTAGAAACATTGTAAATATGTCCTTCAAAGTTTGGGTTTATTTCAAAGTAGTCGAGGTCCTCGTTAGTATAGTGGTGAGTATCCCCGCCTGTCACGCGGGAGACCGGGGATCGATTCCCGACGGGGAGTGATATATTTCTTTGTTTTAAAAGTAACACAAAGTGTCCATACTGGAAAAATTGTAAAAATGTCTTTTAAACTTTGTATTTAATTCGAAGCACTCGAGGTCCTCGTTAGTATAGCGGTGAGTATCTCCGCCTGTCACGTGGGAGACCGTAATTCGATTCCTTGATGTGGTGTTATACATTACTTTGTTTTGGGAACAAGAAAACGTGTCCATACTCGAAACATTGTAAAAATGTCGTTCAAACTTTGTATTTAAACCGAAGTAATCGAGGTCCTCGTTAGTATAGTGGTGAGTATCCCCGCCTGTCACGCGGGAGACCGGTGTTCGATTCCCAAACGGGGAGTGATGCATATCTTTTTTTAGGAACAAGACAAAGTGTCCATACTACAAACATTGTAAAAATGTCCTTCAAACTTTGTGTTTAATTGCAAATAGTCGAGGTCCTCGTTAGTATAGTGGTGAGTATCCCCGCCTGTCACGCGGGAGACCGGGGTTCGATTCCCCGACGGGGAGTGATTTATATTTTTGTTTTAGGATCAAGGCAACCTGTTTCTACTAGAAAAATTGTAAATAAGTCCTTCAAAGTTTGGGTTTATTTCAAAGTAGTCGAGGTCCTCGTTAGTATAGTGGTGAGTATCCCCGCCTGTCGCGCGGGAGACCGGGGTTCGATTCCTAGACGGGAAGTGATTTATATTTTTGTTTTAGGATCAAGGCAACATGTTTATACTAGAAAAATTGTAAATAAGTCCTTCAAAGTTTGGGTTTATTTCAAAGTAGTCGAGGTCTTCGTTAGTATAGTGGTGAGTATCCCCGCCTGTCACGAGGGAGACCGGGGTTCGATTCCCCGACGGGGAGTGATATATATTTTTGTTTTAGGATCAAGGCAACGTGTTTATTCTAGAAACATTGTAAATATGTCCTTCAAAGTTTGGGTTTATTTCAAAGTAGTCGAGGTCCTCGTTAGTATAGTGGTGAGTATCCCCGCCTGTCACGCGGGAGACCGGGGTTCGATTTCCCGACGGGGAGTAATATATTTCTTAGTTTTAGGATCAAGGCAACGTGTCCATACTAGAAACATTGTAAATATGTCTTTCAAAGTTTGGGTTTATTTCAAAGTATTCGAGGTCCTCGTTAGTATAGTGGTGAGTATCCCCGCCTGTCACGCGGGAGACCGTGGTTCGATTCCCCGAAGGGGAGTGATAAATTTCCTTATTAAATAAAAATAATGTCCTTCAAACTTTGGATTTAATTGGAAATAGTCGAGGTCCTCGTTAGTATAGTGGTGAGTATCCCCGCCTGTCACGCGGGAGACCGGGGTTCGATTCCCCGACGGGGAGTGATATATATTTTTGTTTTAGGATCAAGGCAACGTGTTTATTCTAGAAACATTGTAAATATGTCCTTCAAAGTTTGGGTTTATTTCAAAGTAGTCGAGGTCCTCGTTAGTATAGTGGTGAGTATCCCCGCCTGTCACGCGGGAGACCTGGGGTCGATTTCCCGACAGGGAGTAATATTTTTCTTTGTTTTAGGATCAAGGCAACGTGTCCATAATAGAAACATTGTAAATATGTCCTTCAAAGTTTGGGTTTATTTGAAAGTAGTCGAGGTCCTCGTTAGTATAGTGGTGAGTATCCCCGCCTGTCAAGCGGGAGACCGGGGTTCGATTTCCCGACGGGGAGTAATATATTTCTTTGTTTTAGGATCAAGGCAACGTGTCCATACTAGAAACATTGTAAACATGTCCTTCAAAGTTTGGGTTTATTTCAAAGTAGTCGAGGTCCTCGTTAGTATAGTGGTGAGTATCCCCGCCTGTCACGCGGGAGACCGGGGTTCGATTCTCCGACGGGGAGTGGTATATTTAATTGTTTTAAGAGTAACACAAAGTGTCCATGCTGGAAAAATAAAAAACAATGTCATTCAAAGTTTGGGTTTATTTCAAAGTATTCGAGGTCCTCGTTAGTATAGTGGTGAGTATCCCCGCCTGTCACGCGGGAGACCGTGGTTCGATTCCCCGAAGGGGAGTGATAAATTTCCTTATTAAATAAAAATAATGTCCTTCAAACTTTGGATTTAATTGGAAATAGTCGAGGTCCTCGTTAGTATAGTGGTGAGTATCCCCGCCTGTCGCGCGGGAGACCGGGGTTCGATTCCTAGACGGGAAGTGATTTATATTTTTGTTTTAGGATCAAGGCAACATGTTTATACTAGAAAAATTGTAAATAAGTCCTTCAAAGTTTGGGTTTATTTCAAAGTAGTCGAGGTCTTCGTTAGTATAGTGGTGAGTATCTCCGCCTGTCACGCGGGAGACCGGGGTTCGATTCCCCGACGGGCAGTGATATATTTATTGGTTTCAAGAGTAACACAATGTGTCCATGCTGGAAAAATAAAAAACAATGTGGTTCAAACTTTGTGTTTAATTCGAAATATTCGAGGTCCTCGTTAGTATAGTGGTGAGTATCCCCGCCTGTCACGCGGGAACCCGGGATCGATTCCCGACGGGGAGTGATATATTTCTTTGTGTCAAGAGTAACACAAAGTGTCCATGTTGGAAAAAACTAATGTGGTTCAAACTTTGTGTTTAATTGGAAATAGTCGAGGTCCTCGTTAGTATAGTGGTGAGTATCCCCGCCTGTCACGAGGGAGACCGGGGTTCGATTCCCCGACGGGGAGTGATATATTTATTTGTTTTAAGTCTAACACAAAGTGTCCATGCTGAAAATATAAAAAAAATGTCATTCAAAGTTTGGGTTTATTTGAAAGTAGTCGAGGTCCTCGTTAGTATAGTGGTTAGTATCACCGCCTGTCACGCGGGAGACCGGGGTTCGATTCCCCGACAGGGAGTGATATATTTATTTGTTTTAAGAGTAACACAAAGTGTCCATGCCGGAAAAATAAAAAAAATGTCATTCAAAGTTTCGGTTTATTTCAAAGTAGTCGAGGTCCTCGTTAGTATAGTGGTGAGTATCCCCGCCTGTCACGCGGGAGACCGAGGTACGATTCCCCGACAGGGAGTGATATATTTTTTTGTTTCAGGAACAAGTCAACGTGTCCATACTAGAAACATTGTAAACATGTCCTTCAAAGTTTGGGTTTATTTCAAAGTAGTCGAGGTCCTCGTTAGTATAGTGGTGAGTATCCCCGCCTGTCACGCGGGAGACCGGGGTTCGATTCCCCGACGGCGAGTAATATATTTCTTTGTTTTAGGATCAAGGCAACGTGTCCATACTAGAAAAATTGTAAATATGTCCTTCAAAGTTTGGGTTTATTTCAAAGTATTCGAGGTCCTCGTTAGTATAGTGGTGAGTATCCCCGCCTGTCACGCGGGAGACCGGGGTTCGATTCCCCGACGGGGAGTGGTATATTTCTTTGTTTTAAAAGTAAGACAAATTATCCATACTGGAAAAATAAAAAAAATGTCCTTCAAAGTTTGGATTTAATTCGAACTAGTCGAGGTCCTCGTTAGTATAGTGGTGAGTATCCCCGCCTGTCACGCGGGAGACCGGGGTTCGATTCCCCGACGGGGAGTGATATATATTTTTGTTTTAGGATCAAGGCAACGTGTTTATTCTAGAAACATTGTAAATATGTCCTTCAAAGTTTGGGTTTATTTCAAAGTAGTCGAGGTCCTCGTTAGTATAGTGGTGAGTATCCCCGCCTGTCACACGGGAGACCGGGGTTCGATTTCCCGACGGGGAGTAATATATTTCTTTGTTTTAGGATCAAGGCAACGTGTCCATACTAGAAACATTGTAAATATGTCCTTCAAAGTTTGGGTTTATTTCAAAGTAGTCGAGGTCTTCGTTAGTATAGTGGTGAGTATCCCCGCCTGTCACGAGGGAGACCGGGGATCGATTTCCCGACGGGGAGTGATATATTTTTTTGTTTTAAGATTAAGGCAACGTGTCGATACTAGAAAAATTGTAAAAATGTCCTTCAAAGTTTGGGTTTATTTCAAAGTAGTCGAGGTCCTCGTTAGTATAGTGGTGAGTATCCCCGCCTGTCACGCGGGAGACCGGGGTTCGATTTCCCGACGGGGAGTAATATATTTCTTAGTTTTAGGATCAAGGCAACGTGTCCATACTAGAAACATTGTAAATATGTCTTTCAAAGTTTGGGTTTATTTCAAAGTATTCGAGGTCCTCGTTAGTATAGTGGTGAGTATCTCCGCCTGTCACGCGGGAGACCGGGGTTCGATTCCCCGAAGTGGAGTGATAAATTTCCTTATTAAATAAAAATAATGTCCTTCAAACTTTGGATTTAATTCGAAATAGTCGAGGTCCTCGTTAGTATAGTGGTGAGTATCCCCGCCTGTCACGCGGGAGACCGGGGTTCGATTCCCCGACGGGGAGTGATATATATTTTTGTTTTAGGATCAAGGCAACGTGTTTATTCTAGAAACATTGTAAATATGTCCTTTAAAGTTTGGGTTTATTTCAAAGTAGTCGAGGTCCTCGTTAGTATAGTGGTGAGTATCCCCGCCTTTCACGCGGGAGACCGGGGTTCGATTTCCCGACGGGGAGTAATATATTTCTTTGTTTTAGGATCAAGGCAACGTGTCCATACTAGAAACATTGTAAATATGTCCTTCAAAGTTTGGGTTTATTTCAAAGTAGTCGAGGTCCTCGTTAGTATAGTGGTGAGTATCCCCGCCTGTCACGCGGGAGACCGAGGTTCGATTCCCCGACAAGGAGTGATATATTTATTTGTTTTAAGAGTAACACGAAGTGTCCATGCCGGAAAAATAAAAAAAATGTCACTCAAAGTTTGGGTTTATTTGAAAGTAGTCGAGGTCCTTGTTAGTATAGTGGTGAGTATCCCCGCCTGTCACGCGGGAGACCGAAGTTCGATTCCCCGACGGGGAGTGATATATTTATTTGTTTTAAGAGTAACACAAAGTGTCCATGCCGGAAAAATAAAAAAAATGTCACTCAAAATTTGGGTTTATTTGAAAGTAGTCGAGGTCCTCGTTAGTATAGTGGTGAGTATCCCCGCCTGTCACGCGGGAGACCGGGGTTCGATTCCCCGACGGGGAGTAATATACTTTTTTGTTTTAGGATGAAGGCAACGTGTCCATACTAGAAACATTGTAAAAATGTCCTTCTTAATTTGGGTTTATTTCAATGTAGTCGAGGTCCTCGTTAGTATAGTGGTGAGTATCCCCGCCTGTCACGCGGGAGACCGGGGTTCGATTCCCCGACGGGCAGTGATATATTTATTGCTTTCAAGAGTAACACAAAGTGTCCATGCTGGAAAAAAAAAATGTGGTTCAAACTTTGTGTTTAATTCGAAATAGTCGAGGTCCTCGTTAGTATAGTGGTGAGTATCCCCGCCTGTCACGCGAGAGACTGAGGTTCGATTCCCCGACGGGGAGCGATATATTTATTTGTTTTAAGAGTAACACAAAGTGTCCATGCCGGAAAAACAAAAAAAAATTCATTCAAAGTTTGGGTTTATTTGAAAGTAGTCGAGGTCCTCGTTAGTATAGTGGTGAGTATCACCGCCTGTCACGCGGGAGACCGGGGTTCGATTCCCCGACAGGGAGTGATATATTTATTTGTTTTAAGAGTAACACAAAGTGTCCATGCCGGAAAAATAAAAAAAATGTCATTCAAAGTTTCGGTTTATTTCAAAGTAGTCGAGGTCCTCGTTAGTATAGTGGTGAGTATCCCCGCCTGTCACGCGGGAGACCGAGGTACGATTCCCCGACAGGGAGTGATATATTTTTTTGTTTCAGGAACAAGTCAACGTGTCCATACTAGAAACATTGTAAACATGTCCTTCAAAGTTTGGGTTTATTTCAAAGTAGTCGAGGTCCTCGTTAGTATAGTGGTGAGTATCCCCGCCTGTCACGCGGGAGACCGGGGTTCGATTCCCCGACGGCGAGTAATATATTTCTTTGTTTTAGGATCAAGGCAACGTGTCCATACTAGAAAAATTGTAAATATGTCCTTCAAAGTTTGGGTTTATTTCAAAGTATTCGAGGTCCTCGTTAGTATAGTGGTGAGTATCCCCGCCTGTCACGCGGGAGACCGGGGTTCGATTCCCCGACGGGGAGTGGTATATTTCTTTGTTTTAAAAGTAAGACAAAGTATCCATACTGGAAAAATAAAAAAAATGTCCTTCAAAGTTTGGATTTAATTCGAACTAGTCGAGGTTCTCGTTAGTATAGTGGTGAGTATCCCCGCCTGTCACGCGGGAGCCCGGGGTTCGATTCCCCGACGGGGAGTGATATATATTTTTGTTTTAGGATCAAGGCAACGTGTTTATTCTAGAAACATTGTAAATATGTCCTTCAAAGTTTGGGTTTATTTCAAAGTAGTCGAGGTCCTCGTTAGTATAGTGGTGAGTATCCCCGCCTGTCACGCGGGAGACCGGGGTTCGATTTTCCGACGGGGAGTAATATATTTCTTTGTTTTAGGATCAAGGCAACGTGTCCATACTAGAAACATTGTAAATATGTCCTTCAAAGTTTGGGTTTATTTCAAAGTAGTCGAGGTCCTCGTTAGTATAGTGGTGAGTATCCCCGCCTGTCACGCGGGAGACCGGGGTTCGATTTCCCGACGGGGAGTAATATATTTCTTAGTTTTAGGATCAAGGCAACGTGTCCATACTAGAAACATTGTAAATATGTCTTTCAAAGTTTGGGTTTATTTCAAAGTATTCGAGGTCCTCGTTAGTATAGTGGTGAGTATCCCCGCCTGTCACGCGGGAGACCGTGGTTCGATTCCCCGAAGGGGAGTGATAAATTTCCTTATTAAATAAAAATAATGTCCTTCAAACTTTGGATTTAATTGGAAATAGTCGAGGTCCTAGTTAGTATAGTGGTGAGTATCCCCGCCTGTCACGCGGGAGACCGGGGTTCGATTCCCCGACGGGGAGTGATATATATTTTTGTTTTAGGATCAAGGCAACGTGTTTATTCTAGAAACATTGTAAATATGTCCTTCAAAGTTTGGGTTTATTTCAAAGTAGTCGAGGTCCTCGTTAGTATAGTGGTGAGTATCCCCGCCTGTCACGCGGGAGACCTGGGGTCGATTTCCCGACAGGGAGTAATATTTTTCTTTGTTTTAGGATCAAGGCAACGTGTCCATAATAGAAACATTGTAAATATGTCCTTCAAAGTTTGGGTTTATTTGAAAGTAGTCGAGGTCCTCGTTAGTATAGTGGTGAGTATCCCCGCCTGTCAAGCGGGAGACCGGGGTTCGATTTCCCGACGGGGAGTAATATATTTCTTTGTTTTAGGATCAAGGCAACGTGTCCATACTAGAAACATTGTAAACATGTCCTTCAAAGTTTGGGTTTATTTCAAAGTAGTCGAGGTCCTCGTTAGTATAGTGGTGAGTATCCCCGCCTGTCACGCGGGAGACCGGGGTTCGATTCTCCGACGGGGAGTGGTATATTTAATTGTTTTAAGAGTAACACAAAGTGTCCATGCTGGAAAAATAAAAAACAATGTCATTCAAAGTTTGGGTTTATTTCAAAGTATTCGAGGTCCTCGTTAGTATAGTGGTGAGTATCCCCGCCTGTCACGCGGGAGACCGTGGTTCGATTCCCCGAAGGGGAGTGATAAATTTCCTTATTAAATAAAAATAATGTCCTTCAAACTTTGGATTTAATTGGAAATAGTCGAGGTCCTCGTTAGTATAGTGGTGAGTATCCCCGCCTGTCACGCGGGAGACCGGGGTTCGATTCCCCGACGGGGAGTGATATCTATTTTTGTTTTAGGATCAAGGCAACGTGTTTATTCTAGAAACATTGTAAATATGTCCTTCAAAGTTTGGGTTTATTTCAAAGTAGTCGAGGTCCTCGTTAGTATAGTGGTGAGTATCCCCGCCTGTCACGCGGGAGACCGGGGTTCGATTCCCGACGGGGAGTGATATATTTCTTTGTTTTAAAAGTAACACAAAGTGTCCATACTGGAAAAATTGTAAAAATGTCTTTTAAACTTTGTATTTAATTCGAAGCACTCGAGGTCCTCGTTAGTATAGCGGTGAGTATCTCCGCCTGTCACGTGGGAGACCGTAATTCGATTCCTTGATGTGGTGTTATACATTACTTTGTTTTGGGAACAAGAAAACGTGTCCATACTCGAAACATTGTAAAAATGTCGTTCAAACTTTGTATTTAAACCGAAGTTATCGAGGTCCTCGTTAGTATAGTGGTGAGTATCCCCGCCTGTCACGCGGGAGACCGGTGTTCGATTCCCAAACGGGGAGTGATGCATATCTTTTTTTAGGAACAAGACAAAGTGTCCATACTACAAACATTGTAAAAATGTCCTTCAAATTTTGTGTTTAATTGCAAATAGTCGAGGTCCTCGTTAGTATAGTGGTGAGTATCCCCGCCTGTCACGCGGGAGAATGGGGTTCGATTCCCCGACGGGGAGTGATATATTTTTTTGTTTTAAGAGTAACACAAAGTGTCCACAAAGTCTCAATACTTTAAAAAGCGGACCTGTCAGATTAATATATTTTTCTGGTTGGTTCTAGATAAGACTCAACAATAATAACTTACTACATATAAAGGAAACGACGGTGAATAGTTTTGCATTATTTAACAGTTGTAAATAATTGCCTATTGGACAATTAATAAAGTCAGCATTTCAGTTTTTATACAAACAATAGCTAAAGCACAAAAACCTACAACAGCGCTGTCATTCCCCCCTATGGTCCCCAAAAATGCAACAGTATTAACTCTCAAATGAAATCTCCCATTCAGCAAAAATTCCAAAGCAATTCCACTAAACGTGGATATAATGACGTCGACAATGAAGACTTCATCCAACGCTAGTGACCATTTCAAACCATTGACGAAGAGCCTCGCTCAACGTTTCCGGCAGCGCGTTGATATCGCGTATGATGACGTAGAATGGAAAAGGAAAATCGGTCAAGTACGACCGAATTTCCGGCATCTGAAATGAGACGAAAGCGTTAAGGCTGCGCGAATGACGACCCTTAATGAGGGCTTTACGCACGCACCTTTCCTGCTTCTTTAAATATCGGGACTTTAATGTCAAGAATCGAATCCTTCATGTCCGGATTGTCAAGTATTACAAAAGCTAGAAATACTCCGGCGTCAATGGCGGAGCGTACAGCCCTTTCGACTCTTTCGCGGCCTTCAACGTAAAGTCCTCTGCCGTCTAAAAAAGAATTTAGATCAAAGTAAAACGGTATAATATTTTGTATATAGTTAAAATTTAAATGTTAGGTAATCTGGGAACACGACTTAAAATGTGACGGCGTTCGGAATGCCTGGTTCGAGTATAAACTTATTATTACTATAATCATCGCACTGTCAAATATTTCTAAATTCTAAGCACCACGCATAAGGGAGCCTAAAATGACTTGATTACCAAGCATACAGAGCAAGTAAAAAAACGGGTAAAACTAAATGCATATACCGTTATACACAGGTAGGATTAAATCATATTGTTAGAGTAAGTACAATGTTTTGCAGAACCGATTACGAGTCATCTAAACTCCCGCCTGAGTCGTCCTACCTGACACAATGATGAGGAGTTGAGATATTCTCGGATCAGTTGATGAAGAATAAGATACCTGTGCCGCCTTCATGAATCTCGTACTAGCATCCAATAGCTGCACAGGAAAATGGCAAAACGAGTTAAAAAAAATGTATATGTTTAACTGTTTGTTGATGATTACAAAAATACCTACCTTTGCTATCTTCGTTTGCTCTTGTTTAAAAGAGCATTGCTGGAGCACTGAAGCGCCCGATTGATCTGTGAAGGGCTGATTAAAATCGTGTAAAAGTTTTGCATCTTCGCCAAAATTGCAAACTGCCAGCTGGCCGGCTTCCAGGGTAGATAAAGCGGTTGATATGACCGCGAGTGATTCAAAAGCCAGCTATGTACAGAAGACAGTTTCAAAGGATGTCCATTGTCCGTTCGTATCAACGCACAATCAGACTTATCCTTAAACTATACAAAATTTAAAAGTGCTAAAGATGACAACATGACGAAAAATGAGCCGCAACATTAACTTTTTCACTGACGGCCCGAACTTGTCTTCGGAGAGGCTAAGACACACCGAAAATTTCACATGTATGTTTTGAGACGTCAGTACATCGACTTACCTGTTTGGTATGGTTGTCTGACATGCTTGACGAATCGTCTATTGCAAGCATTATCTGGTATTCTCTCTTGCTTGGCTTCGATCTACGCAGCCAGATTTTATCCTTACGAAATCCGCTTGCTATATAAGGTATCACCTGTAACAACAGTATTTATTTATTAATTAAAAAGTATTTCAGTGAAAATACATGCAATGTCAATGTGCAATTAAACGAATCATTGCACAAGACGCATATTCTTTAACAGAATAAATGTAGCTAATTTACGTATTGCCAGAAATAGCACTCTCATATCAAGCTGCAAGTTTTAAAAGCAAAGCCAAGACATGCCTTTCTCATGTTTAAGCGTTTTCCACTTCGATAATCTCCTTGCAATTTGGCAGCCTGAGTGGGTTCCAAAATCAGGCGAAGTTGCTCGCTGAGCTCCTGCGAAAGTGGCTGAGTGACGCTCTGGTATTGATGCCACATCGTTTCTGCTTCAGAAATCTAGAGTAAAAATAAACACACTAACAAAAATGTCTGTGTACGTTGCAATAAAGTAAACCATAAAATCTCCTTCGTACAAAATAAACCTGCAATGTCGACCGCGTAAGCACATGGAATAATTTTACTTTAGTGCCAGATCTGTGATATATTTCATTTAAAAAAATTTCATGAAAAAAAGTGGTTTTGCAATGAATTCAAACGCGTTAAAGACGTTAGGTTTAGTCTAGTTGACAGGTTTGTGCGAAGGATGTTAAAAGTTAAACACCTCTATTTCATCATGTTGCAAAGTCGAACTTAAATGTTGTTCCATTTCTGCGCGAATTTTCACAATTTCGTCCGGAGTTAGCGCGAGAAATTCCTTGTTCATCGACCACTGAGCAACTGCAAAAAAGAAACGCATTCCATCAGTCATTTAAGACAAGAAAGTGGTCAATAGACAAAATTGCAAAAACGTTGCAAAGTTATTTTTTCACGAGATCAAAATATTGACAACATAAAACCGCTATTTAAAAGCATTCACAAGTATTTTATTGTCATGACAAGATGTTCGACAAATGACTTGAATGTAAATCCCTACTGTTTGTGTGCAAAGAAGACAAAGGTAAGTCACGTTCTTCCATTAATCCATCTTTGTCATTTTCCTGCAACTGCTCTGCTTCTTTAGACTCAGTGATGTCATCGATTACGTCAGTACACACGTCATTACTCTGACGAAAACAAAATTAGAAAATCGAAAACGAAGTTTGCAATAAGTTTTGGCCGGACGTGTTTATACCAGTTGCTGGGGATTCTTTGTCAAGTCTTCGTTCTTGTTTTCATTTCCTTCAACAGTTTCCATGACAACGTCATCTTCGTTATCCATATCACCAATGTTAGTCGGTAATTCCTAAACCCAGTACACAAAAAAATATAACAAAAACGTATGTGCTTACATAATAAGCGATTTAACAACCTGATAACTACAGCTGATTTTGATATAGGTAGCGCTTTATTAGCAAGGAAATAGCTTGTACCAATCCGAGCGTCACTAATTCTGCAGCTTCAGTTCAAAGACAACAAAGTGATCTCACCTCGTTTTCCTTTTCTTTCTCCTCATCATCATGAACGAGCTGCTGCTTCCTTTGTTCTTCGGTCGCAGCATCCAGCGCCTCAGCATCGTATCTAAGGATGGGAAGAAGAGTTAGTTTGTTTTTACAGCATGAACAAATTTACTGAGCACAAAATGTTTACCCCTTGACATCTTCACTGACGTGCTGATGCAGATCAGCGTCATTGCTCTTGCTCTTGCTTTCGTCATCATCTTCAACCTCTTTTACGTCATCCATCATCCTTAGCCGCTTCGGTATAACTGGCTGCAAAAAAATTTGTTCATTTGTCACATTATACATTCACATATATGATGACGTCACACGTTGATCAGTGGGAAATGGGAGGACACCTTTGAATCTGCTAAACTTCGTTTTGAATCACTTTCCCCGGACTTCCTTTCAATTTGTGCCTTTTCCTCCTGCTCTTCATGGCTCTCACTAGCGCTTTTACTGGTTAAGTTTGCTGACTCGTGGCCGCTTTGATCTTTTGACGGTGCACGACCACCTTTGTCGTCATCTTTGCCTTGAAAAATAAAAAAGAAAGTGCAAAATCGAGTGCTACTGCGATCACGGTAAACTGGATTCAAAAAAGCTATACAAGCATTATTTCCAAGTGTGAATTTACCTAACTTATTATAGTATATTAACTACACTACCTTCGTTGTCCATTTGCTGTGACATTTCTTCTGTTGCATCATCACATTGCATGACGTCGTCTTCAGTAACCTGTTTCTCTGCCCTAAAAATAAAGACAGATTTTTCATGTTATACGTCTAAAAAGGCAATATATGGTACGGTAAATAGTTTAATTTAAATCCTTGGAAATAATAAATGCAAAGAAATGAATTACTCTTTTGAAGATGTTACCTTGAAGACTTGTCACGCACTTCATGATCTTCTGCCTGCTCTTCTTCAATGGGAATTTGGTTTCCAGCGTTTCTGGTTGTGTCATCATGATCATCCTAGATTAAACAGAAAACAAGTGATAAGTTGTTGTGAAAAATACCTTTTATCTCTTCACGGTAAGTTAATGAAGATTTCAAAACCTCCACATCATTTTCTTCATCATCTTCCTGCTTCTCCTCATTTGTCTGAGCGTTTTGTAAATCCTCTTGTTCATTATTTGCATCTTCTCCTGCAGCATCGTCATCACTCTGGTCATCTTCCATCACTTTCTTTTCTTCGTTACTTTCCTCTGTTGTATTTTTTTCATCCATTTCATCCTGAATTTCATCACCAGCATCATTATCTTGATTCTTGTCATCTTCAGCAGTTATTTCTGTTTCTTTGTCTAAACAACACACTTTTACAGTAATTATAATAAAATGCAGTAGTCATAATTACAAAATGTAATAATTGTAATTTAAAACATTTGTACAGTACCTTAAAAATGCGATAAGTATTTAATTTTATGTATGGTATTTTAAAAGCTACAATACCTTCGTTTTCAGTGATGTCCATGTTTTCATCTAATTTATCATCTTGAAGTGTATCATTATCTGGTGATTCATCTGTGCAAGTTAAATCCAATTAAATTGTTAGACATAAGCTACAATAAACTACAGTACTTTAAAAAATAAAACTGAATACAAACCTTACTACAATAAAACACATTTTACAACATTTATGACAAAATTAATTTTGTTATCATGTATCATCAACAGTTATCTTTTAATTGAAGTTTATTATCACAAAGGAAAAAGCTTTAAATAAAAATAATAAACTTCTTTAATAACCTACCTTCCTTCTCTTCATCTCCGTTTCCATCATCGATGTTGATATCATCAGGAAGGTCCATTGGTTCTGGAGGAGGATTTGGCTCTGACTCATGGATGTCATCTCTGGAATACAAAAATTAGATGTTGACGTTACCTTGCAGGTCTTTGCAGCAGAATATAAGCTAAGCAACAGTAGGGTAGCATGTTTTTGGTGCTGGTGTGTATGTGTGGTAGCAGTGCTTACATGCCACCTTTTTAGCGCTATTGTATTCAACATTTTACACATATTGTTATACTTTTTCCCCTTTTCCCATTCTTTGATTATTATAATTTGGGAGAATATTTTTATTATGGTGCAGTGGTTAGCATTGTGCATTCACACCCGTAGTTTAAGGCAAAAAGCCGAAAGATTTGACAATAAATGATCACATAGTGACATGCACTGAATATAATCAATCAAATCAATCTTCACTTTTCGTTTGGATCAAATTCACTTTGATCTCCAAACTTCTCTTCCTCTTCTTTCTTTTCTTCATTTTTCCCTTCATGAACTTCATCATCCCTTGCAGCGAGTTCACTTTGCTCCTAAAATAATTTCATAAAATCAAATAATAATAATAATAAATATAAAACAGATACCTTGAGGATAATAACTATATACTTAACAAAGGTAATCCCTAATCTTTGTAGTTAAACTTACAGGTAGTTAAATTTTTTCAGACATAAAAATATGTTAAGATTTTGTTTATTTCTATATAAGAGCTGCTGCTGTTTGCATTAAACTGAAATTATACCGAATCAACGCCTTGTCCTTTTTCCTCTTTCTTGTCACTCGAATCTTCCTGTTCCTCTTCCTCATCTGATCCCCACATCCGCTCATCCAATTTATTTGCTTCATCTTCATCGCCAAGATCACCCATTTGCTTCTCAAGATCCTAAAAAAATTAACTAAAGACATTAAAATCCTACTTAAGCTAAATTCTGATCAATTTAAAAGATGAGGGAGAATGGTCCACACAAAATTTATAAACCAGAGAGGTGTTCAACCTTCCTTGGAGCTCAAATCAAACCTCTTTCTCCGTCTCTTCCTCGCTGTTCTCATCATCAGGAGGAGCGTCATCTTGGAATTTTCCATCAAAGTCTGTAGACATCTCGATAGCGTTATCTTCTGGTGGAATATCGTCATTATCATCATCTTGGTTTTTTGTATCAGGATTATCCTCGACCTGTTGAGTGACAATGACACTTGTCTTTTGAACTTGACACTTATTATACGATCAAATGACTCTAACTGGTGTCAGTGCAATATGTATTGTAGGTGCACAATAGTACTATATAGGCATAGTATAGGCATATAGATCACAGTGCATATATGACATACGTACACAGGCAAAAAAATTAGAAGAATCAAAGCGATGTCTTGCCTCCATTTTTACATTAATCATTATATAAAAAAAATTAATTGTGATTCCAAATGAAACATTATAATAATGATGGTGACAACGATTAATATGTTCTGAAACCTGATTTTCCTCCTCAATTTGATCACTGACATCCTTTGATCCTTGGCCTTCACCAATTCCAGCATCTTCCACCTCCTTGAATTCTCCTGTATCTTCTGTGACAAACAAAAAATGACTTTTTACTTCCATTGCTTTGTGACAATGCACTAAAAAAACTTATAAACTATCGAAATCCCTGTACACACAGAGAAAGGAAAATATTTGTAAGCAACAAAAATTCATTAATTAGTTGTCGTTTTAGGCCATGCACTGTGCAACTTTGTATTATTCTATGATGTATTATGCGACTTATTTACAAGTTCTACACACCTGACAACTCCTCTTCAAATTCAGCCGGTGGACAGAATCCCTTAGCAGCGACTTCCGAAAATATACTGAGCAATACAAAGTTTAATTTACATGTGACACGATGAGTTATGGCTGATGCAAGTGAGACTTCTTTGACCACCGTGGCAAAAGGTTGTATGATCGAGCGTAGAGACTTGAGAGTCTTTGCTAAAAGCTTTAAATTGAAGAAAATAATAACATAAATGTTGTGTTTATTAATATGTATATAGATATATTTTTTTCATTCTATGCTTGCTAAGACAAAATTCCTGCTTTTCAATATGTTGTAAGAGCAAAATATCAGAAAAAAACACATTTTATTTCTTGAGGGAAAGCAAAGATTTACAAGTAACAATATACCTCTGTATGTTCTTCCTTTCCTGCCATTTTCTGTATGAGTTCAAGTAAGTTTAAAACTTTGACTCTAAAATTTTGAACATCTAAATTTTCAAAGTAGTTCATGGTCCGTTGGTTGATGTAAGTAGTAAAATGCATTTCCAACAAATTAACTTCAGTTTCTGTTTCAAGGCTCTGGATTAAAGTTGTATATTATGTAACACAACATTAAATCAACCGAAAAAAAACATATTGAACCAAAACTTTAGCAAAGTTTTTGTAATTCAAATCACTGACGTTAATACTTCTCTGATAAACACTGGAATTTCATATCAATTACATTGGATATCTTTTACCTGTAATTCACTAGAAAACTTCACCAAATTTTGAACTCGAAGCATAACTGAAGATAGGAAGTCTTCCAAGTCACACAACAGTTCATCAGTAGATATTGCTTCATTATCTGAAAATCAAAACAAAAATTAGCTCTTACTAGTTTTGAAATATTTGTCTCAAAGGTAATAATCATTAATCATCCATAAATCATAAATCAGTAATCTATTGTACATGAATACCATACCAGGATGATTCTTTGAACTTTCCCTGCAGGAAAGCAGAATATTTTGACATTCAACCAGGTCAATGAGCAGGGGTGAAGTTGGACTAAGGTTTTGGGACCAACTAGTAGAAGTTTCAAAAAGTGGGAAAATTTCTTTTGAAATTCTTTGGCTCGACTCTTGCATGGAAGCGTTGCAAGCTTCAACTACTTGTATTATGGAAGACAAAATCATACAACCTGTAAATAAGAAGTCATCATTATTGAAGCAAGACTTAATGTAACACCAATAAGATACTAATTCACTAACTTAGACACGCACCGTAAACTTCCAAAATAGATCACATTCTGCAGTGTTACCTGTCTTGATAGACCCAAACTGGTCAAAACATTTATCTGTAACTTTCTTCAAGTTATTACATGCTGCTTTGATCAAATTAATTTCCTTGTTTGTGCTTGTCATAACCTCTGTCCATAACTTGTCACCATAGCGGCAGAAGCTAATTTTTGGCGGACAGATATGTGGAAAGAGCTTGCTTGCATCATACTCATCTGCAATATTTTCAATAAAAACAGGGCATTTTAGGTGATCCAACAATAATAAAAATAGTCTAAAACATAGTTAAAACACAATTGCACAAGCAATGAACATAACAGTCAATCTCTAAAATGTAACGTATACGGCTGAAGGAATTAATAAACTGTCATGTTTATTTTATACCAGTATCTGTGTTTTTGGGACAGCACTTCAGGGTTGTTTGAAATTTTTCGAGAGCACCCAACCACTCATTCAAAGCGTTGCGGCATGAGTGAATCTTGCTAGTTGCATTTGTCTGACATGGGAGCTGGGTATCTGTGCAGAAGACATTCATTTGTTAACTTAATTAATGAAATTTATGTTAGGTTGTTTGTTATATCATTTGTTGTGGAGTTGGATTTTATTATTTCTTTGTTTGTTTGGGTATAAGTAATAATTTTGACAGCTAAAATTACCTTCCTCCTTGGCAAAATCAATGAGAACTGCATTGAGTTGGTCCAGTATTTTGTTGGTCTGTGTCAGCTCTGACATAACTTGCCGTTGTTCCGTTGCAAGATGAAACAGATGAGCCGTAAAGCCTCGGAGCCGATCAATGTGTGACCTTCCTATTTCCTAGTAAACAATTTTCATTGCTTCAATTTTCATTTTCATGGTTGTATTTGAAAATAAAAATGGCACTAGTAGCAACACCACCAACTTAATAATATTGGTCGGTAAATTGTTACATCTATAAATTTCAATGAATAATAACAAATTATTAACAGGCGATACCTCTTTTTTATATTTTTAGTTATAAGTCTTATTTAAAGCTATCTACTATTTACCTTGTTTGGGGAATTTAGAGCAGCTGTTAGAGACGAAAATCTTGAAATCATTCTGTAAAAATACTTCTCCCCTGATTGAAGTGAGTTCTGTATTAGTCCATGTCCAATGTTTCCAGAAGAGTCTCCAAAATGTGAAGGCGTTGGTAAAAGAACAAAGCTATCAGTACTGTGGTTATTTAGCCAAACTAACCCTTTTCTGTACGATAAACCTGTGAAATATAGATACCTATGTTTAACAGCATGAAATGCTATCAAACATTTTAATTCCACATGTCAAATTTTATATTAAAAGCCTTTCATTGCTATTTAAATGAATGAATTAAATGGTAGCTGTAGTATGTTTCTTGTACCAATATCTCGCAATAACTTGAAAAGGTCTGACAAGGATTTTCGTTTTCTCGATTGGATATGTTTCACTTCCATGAGACGCTTTTTCCTAAGCTCTTCATCACTCGATGTGGCTGTACTGGGTTCCAAACCTCTCAGTATTTTAAAGTTTTCAATAATATTTGCTGCAGCGATGAAAGTTGAATGTAAAAATTAAATGTAGAAATAAAAAAATATGAAAACTTTAAAAATTACAGCAGAAAATGAAAATGTAAGTTAATAGGTAAAGAAAATTTAAGTGATCTCATGAATACTCAAGCATAGTAAAAAACAGTGTTTGTAATCATGGAAAGTCTTATATGAAATCAGATTTTCATGATGATAAATTGTAATCTACTTACCAGTGGTGTCTTCCAAGTCAAGCAACAACTGTGGCATTGATTTGTTCATCTGCTTAACCCAACCTGAACAATGCTTTTGCAGTTTGTCAGCAATAGCAGGCAATCTGCTTAACTGGGGGATGCTTAAATCACCAGACACATGAAAGCTTGTAACATTCTCCATGTTCTGCATCATTTCCAACTTCGAACCAGAGTTGTCCAACCATTTTTTGCATAGCAACATACCCTGTGACTGTGAGCCCTACCAAATTCAGAAATAAAACCATGGAATATTTTTTCAAAAATAAAAGCAGAAAACAAAGTAATAAAAAAAATAAAGGCATGAAGAAAAAAATTATATTGATAAAGGAATGTAGGGAGGTGTCGTGTATAGTGCTTAATCTTACATCTGATGTTGATGCAAAAGCAGAAGGTTGACCTTTTAACACGTTTAGGTGTACGGGTTCCTCCAAAGCTGTTGAGAACTTCTTGACAAATTTGAACAAATTGCGATGGGTTCTGTAGTTTTTGATAGTTAAGAATTCAGTTATTGTCCTGATATAGATGTTTTCATAATTAATTGTGTTTCAAATGTTAATTATCAGATATCACTGATAAAGGTTTAGTGTTGCTACATGTACAACTGAAGTAGTATTCTTACTTGATGGTAGAGTCTTTAACTGCATAAAAGTTGATGTCATTCCATTTTGCGATTTTGACAAAAGACTTAAGATCCTTCTCAATTGGTTGCCTCAGTGATGCAATTCGAACTTTCAAGGCATCTAAGAATTGCTTGTAGTAGCAATGCAGATTTATGAAAACCATCGCCAATGGGTCTGTAAACAAACGAAACAATTATTGTCAACTTGTTGGACAATGAAACACAGTATGTCCAGAATTACTGCATCTATCATAAATTTTTCTAATAGATTGTGTTTGACAGGCAAATGAACCCAAACAAAAAAAAAGAAGGAACCAAAAAATAAAAAAGTTTAAACCAAAAAAAGAAATGGAAGTGAGAAGTTGATAAGTTTGTAATGAACCTTGTTTCTGGTGTTTACAGCAAAGATGAGAATAAAATACACTCAAGAGATTCAATCTTGCTTCAAATTGACCAATTTTAGATGTTTCAATAAATTTTTGCAAAGTTGTTGAAATGTTCTTGACCTCTGAAATTTGATCACCTAAATTTAAAAAAAGAAATTACAACAAATTACTAATAAAAAAACTTTAATTTTAAAATGACTAGGCAACCATGGTATTAAAAATCACCTTCATAAGAATTTTCGTCATATTCATCAACAATCTGATACAAATAAAACCACCAGTTTGTCAAATCTTTGCGAGCGTTCTGTTGAGCATCATCCAGCAAGCGATTCCAGCTTTTGAGTTCGAGGCGTCGCCAATCGAGGATGAGTGTTGTCACAGCTTCTAGGTGATGACTGATAGAAACTTGCTTACTTGCATTGCTCTCCCATTCCTGCCAGGGTAAGCAAAATATTAACAAAAGCCTCAATTATTTCACAAAAGAAGTAACAAAGTATGAAGTGCCGATCATTACACCAAGCCAATACTCTGAAGGTTTAGTACAATAAAAAAACTACCTGGGCTTTTTCAAGAAGCAATTCTAGACCAGTGACAAACTTCATAATGGGGAAGGTAATTGAGAAAGACAAAATCCTGTCTATAATGACTATGAGGTGGTTCAAAACTGGATGTTTGGGCCATTCGACCAACAGCTTTTCGGTCACCGTGTTATGAAAGTCTTGCAGAACAGGCAAACATCTGGAGACTTCTGATGGTGTTGGATCCACATAAATATTCACAGAAGAAATGTCTACAACATACACAAGAGCTTTAAACACAAACAACATACCAATCAAAAGCCCATATAAATACGCTGCATACAACGAGACTTAGAGATAATAGCAATGTTATTCAAATTTGATGGTGGATTCCATGTTAATCCCAATATACAATAAAAAGGGAAAAGTTAATTATAATTAAAAGTCAAACTTTAGAGTGTTACTCTCCTATACTCTGCCCTTTTAATACCATTCTGATTAGTATTATTAACCTTGATCGATGGTGAGATAGTTATTGATGTTTACAGAAGCAAGAATATGGCTTCTCAGTAATGCATGATCAACTTTATGTCCGAGCAACCATGGAAGCATCGATGTTAATGTTGATGACATCATTCGGTGGAAAAATAGTTCAGGTATACAGGAGTAAAAGCAATCAACAGGAGCAACTGCTAAATCAAAAAACACAGCTTGGAAAATCTTTTTCTTCCTAAAGTTATAATATGAAACTGGGTTATACCTCAAATTTTACTTTACCTGGATCAGATCTTTTTACATTTTCTTTTACTTTGCTATTTGGCGCCTTTGTATTCAAATTATCCTCTTGACAGTTGGTTCGATATTCAGGTTGTGCTACGGAGAGCTCACAATGAACAAGAGCAGCAAGGTCAAATACTGTATCTGAGAAACTTAGTTTATGATTGTCATTTAAATTTTCAGCACTTTTCGTTTCGATTTCATTTAAACCAGTAGGATCCAGTAAGTCCGAAACAACCTAAAAGTAAAAAGGCATCTACAAAGGAGTTCTTCAAAACTAAAGAACACAATAGAGAACTCAAGTAAGAGTTTGATTAATTATATTTCAGTTAACCTCTCCAAATGTAGGAAACATTTCATTAAATTCCTCTTCAGCTTCTTCTTCTTCATTTATCTCATGTTTTTTCTCCTGGTACTTAAATAAACTGGCCTTTTCAGCTTCCCTACATAAAAATTTTACAATGGTACATTCAAACCTGGATAGCTATTAAAAAAAAATTGTATGCTAACTGTGGAAGGATGACAACTCATTTTCAGATGTAAATAAAATGGAACCTACTTTTGCTGTTTTATATCTTGTTGCTTGTGCCAGTGTTGTACAATTTCCTTAAATATTTTCATTGTGTCTTGTTTGCTTAACTCAGTCACACCAGAATTGCATTTAGTATGCAACTGAAGCAAAGCACCGATCAAAATGCTGAAAATATTGATTGACTCAGAAAATGTCTAAACACACAGTGGAGCTGAAACGTTACATCAGCTTTTGCTTTTCAATAATAATAGTAAAACATAAATGCCGGTTACAGAGGATATTGAACTTCATTCATTTGACAGTTTTATGTTCTACAAGTTTTAGTTCTGACAGAAATGTAATTAAACTTACGTTTCAGTTAATATTGCACTGGAATTGTCTTGCCCACCTAAAAAGAATGCACGATATTACAAGCCAAAACCATGCGTATTTGTGCAGATAACCGGTATTGAAAGTGTCAATGTTTTTAGCAATACACCACACACACCTATACAAACACATAATTCTTTACTTTTTTCGTTTATTGCCGATTGCACTTGTTTTAGAGAATGAATAACTTCAGGCAAATCATTATTGGAATGTTTGGCAATGACAACATCCGTGATCACATCTTCAATGCATGATTGATAAGAACCGTCTGAAGCTTGTGATACATCATCCTGCACTGCCTTCATGCTGCACGCCGTTCGGATTAAACGAAAACCAAATCGTATCTGTTTGTGTATTAAATATAAAAATTTAAAACAAGCAGATTTAAACATCTTAAAAATGGTTGAAAAAAAGTTAAGGATTGGTTGAAAAGCCTTAGTCAATTTTTTTACTTGTGCAATGGCGTCCTGCAACGGCTCAACAATATCTGGATAGCAGGGGTAGTTATCTTTTAAACTTTTATGAAAAGCCTGAAACGATAGTTGAAGTTTTTTTTCCTTGCTCCAAGCCAATTCTTCTGCATATTTCTTCAATACCAAAACAAAAAGAATTGTAAAATCAAGAATATTTTGAGTTACATTGCTCAATTGACGCAGACAGATTACAAAAAACCATCACATCTTACTTCATTGTTAAAGTCATGCATTACATCCTTCAGAGTGTTTAAGTTTGCAACTGTGCCTGTGAAGTTGGAACAATCATTGCTCAGCTGATGAAACTAAACATGAGCAAATGTTGAAAAAAGCTTAGTACAAAATAAATAGACCCTTGTAATATTTACATAAAATAATTTAAAGAAAAGGGTTTTACTCAGATTTTTAATTCTAATAAAGCAGTTTTGGCCAAGAATAAAAATACACCTGAGACATATCCAGTCTGAAAGCTGACTTTGACTTGCTCCTTTGAATTTTTCCTTCCAAATCAACCACATATCTTCCTAAAGCCTTAATATGAGGATGGAGAAAAGACAGCGACGTAATGTCACCTACGGGAACCTCATATCCGGTTAACGTCTGGTTTGACAAGTTTCTGACAGTTATATCGCATGTGCACTGATGAAGCTGGATGGAAAGTCAGATTTTAGTTACTGGCTGGAAAGTCGAAAACAGGAAAGATGCTAGGATTTGCTACAATTTAATAATTTCTTTAATTTTAATTTAATCAATATTAACCAGTGTTTTGACACGTCAAAGGAACCTATTATGAGACTAATTACACATTTGTACAATACAGATAATATATATTACAAGCAATAGAATGACACTAAACTATATTTCTACCTCTTCTGAAAGACAGTCGGTCTTAAGTTGTTGCACTGTAACCGGATCAGCAGGCCCTCTAGGTGCAACAAGTATCATTTGAAGATAGCCACACCACACCCATGCTTCCCCTACCATTTTCCAACACTGCAAACTCCATTGTTTGCTCTGGAAGCAAAAAACACAAAATATTAATCAGTTTATTGAATCTTATGTCATGATACTTTTTAGCAAATGTTGTACCCGCGTACGTCATTTGTTTTTTCTCTTCTTTTCCAAGTAGGGGCAAAAAAGAGCAAGCCAATAAAAACAAACATAAAAATATGCCTCCGCAACCAACGGATAGGGAAGTCACGATAAAACTTTATAGTCTTAAAACAGTCCAAACGGGGCAAATAAAGCTAGTTGGAACAGCCACAAAATCCAAACATATTAATAAATAAACGAGTACAATAAAATGCTTACTTCTTTAGCATTTGTAATAGTTTGTTGCAGTCTAGAAATTGAATCCACACAAGCTGATAACAGTTGACAAACATTAACTATCCATTGTGATTGAAAAGCAGTTGTGGTGTCAACAACATCGGAGAGCAATTTCGTGTTGTCAAGTAACTGAAGGCTTACTTCTTTCAAAACATCCATTTTAGTTTTAGAAATAAACTCTTCAGTGCTGCTGAGCAATTTGTCACATACTGACGCACATTCTTCAGGTAAAACAATTTTCCTTTTACTGCAGGCATTAAACAAAGCATGAAGAGTGGAAGAAAATGACTGACACATAAAGTGGATCACTTCAATGAGCTGTGGGCCAAGATAAAAGTAAGACTGGGAAGAAAAACCGCAAGTAAGAAATGCATTTGACCACAAGATTTGAGAAACTGACTCAAGCTGATGTACTTTAGTAGTTACTTCGCTGACAGGCACCCTAACATCACTGTAAATGATATTTCTCACTTTGTCAAGTGTCTTGCAAGTAGTATTGCATCCATTGGTCCAATTGTCATACAACAGTGACAAGACATTGTTAGTAATACATGGTCTCAAAAGGTTGCTAGGGCCTTCCTCAGATGAGAGTGAGTGAGCAGAACTAGATATGATGTGAGTTTCATTACCTTTATCCACTTGGATAGGTGGTTTTAAAGGCGACCAATCCCAAACCCTTGTCAAGAAATACCTTCTCCATGCAAACAGGCTTCGGCTTTGGACAGTTCTGAGAATTTCATAGAAATACTGAAGGTCTCTTCCACATTGAAGTGAAGAGAGTTTATCCATGTCAACAGTAGAGGCAATTTCAGTAAATTCTGTGTAAGATGTGAGACAGCTCAATTCCTTTGCAACGCTAAAACAATCCAAGAGTCGCCATAGGTTTTGCTGATGATGCGTGACACCAAAAGTGCAGTTTTGAGAAGCTGCTTTTATTGTATTTGGTTCTGCTATTATGGACAACTTTTCCATTAATGCTGTTGATTTCGAGGAGAGTGGAATGCCGTTATCAACTATCTCCTGAGTTAAGCTGAAATGGGAAGAAGGCGTATCAGTACACTCAGTATCCATATCTTCTCCATCTGAATCTTTATGCTGTTTGCTATCAGCATGAAGAGGAAGGCTTGATACCTGAACGGTTAAAAACTGCTTCAAAATATCAAGGATATTTAGCCAGGTCAGATGAGTTAATTTTTTGTTGTGAAATGCCTGCTTGATGAACAGTGCAAAGTCGTCAAACAAGGATTTGCAATAAGATTGGACTAAAAATTGAAACTCTGTTTGGAAAGGTTCACATGCACTTGAGCTCAGGGAACTTCGTATTTTGACTTGAATCTTTTGCTCTTGTTCTAAGGTATCATTAATCTGCAATATTTTGTCCATATTTTCCAAAATATTCCACACTTCCACTGCTTCATGATCGAGCAATTTATCTTTAAACATCAGCATTTGCTTCCGTAAGTACAAGTACAAGAGGATGAATTTAGGCAAAGAGAAGAAAGACTGCATGAAGTGCCTACATATTTGAAATAATAAGACATATGAAATGTAAACTGATATCTTGACAATCTGGGTGAATTTGCTTAATTTATACTTTGTAAAATATGGTAGGTAGCATAAAGAAACAACATAGCAACATCATGTAAATAACTAACCTCCAAACAAATGATATTCTCCTTAGCAAGCCTTCATACTTGCAAAATGAATCCTGATTTGGGATATTAAAGGTTGCAGATAATAAAACCTGTTTTATGTAGATATTCCTGCACAATAATAATAAAAATTGCGTCCAAAGCTTAGTTTTCAAGCTATTGAATCTATCGTTTCAACATACAACAACTGTGAAAAATTGCTAGGGGCATAGCAATAATAATACATGCTGCATCGTATGAACAAACTTTCAACAGTCCCACACCTCATCTTACAAAAATTGGTTAATATTACTATTCAGTCACAATGAACTATCTTTAACCAAGAATATGTGACACATTGATAACCGCAAGACATACCATGATTGATACAAAGGTACTAAACTCAACAGCACAGGATGTGGCAGATCGCTAACTTTTAGTAAGCGATTTTGGAGGCTACTGGCTATTTGAAAGGTTGAGCCTGTATTAAGAATCCTGAAACAAAATTTAGAAGGTTCGACCATACCATTGGTATACAAAAAACGTACAACAAGAATTTAAACTGTCAAGATAGCTTTGTGTAACTACTTCTTATAAAAAAATGATAAACTTACTCCTTTCTCTTTCTTGAAGTGGGTGAAATATTGCAAAAATCTTCTTCAGCCTTTAACTGATGATAAGTAATTTTTAACATGATCTTGCTGTAAACAGATGGATCTATGTCGTAACCTAAACCAAAAAGTATTGGGTAATATTTTATAACATAAACAACACATGCAGTACATATGAGTTGCGATCAAAAATACCAGATTGGTTCAAAAGCTGCATATTCCACTGCGGGTCCCATGGCTGATCTTGCCAATCCGGAATCTGTGTCAAAAGTCAAGACGTTAAACTTAATTTCTTTTATTTACTTTCATTTTGACCTGCTAAATTTATACTATAGTGTCTTGCTAAAGTGTCTTACACAACAGTTTGCTTTTTCTAGGTTCTTGGAAGAAAACACAATATGTGATAAAGAGGAGAATGCATGGGATCCTTTAGTAAGCGATTTAAAGCCAGATGCTGTAAAACAAACAAACGCTGCTCATTAGAATAAAATATCGAATACAATTCACTTAAAAGATGCAAAACGCTGTTGATGCCTACTCAGTTCGTTCATAACAACTGGAAGAAATTCTTCAATGACAAAATTTCTAATGGTGTGGTCATTCTTTGTGGAAAATTCTAAGAAAACTCTGAAAAATGATTGTATGGCCGACCTGATGTTGAAGTCTCTTGTCCTTAAAAATAACAGAATTTATGCTACAGTGTTATTAAACATAGAAGTACAAAATAATTTATACGAATAATATTAACATTATTAAAAAAGAATCTATATAAGTTTGAAACACCACAATCAAATGACATGTACTTCAAACAAGCATTAGCATACATATAATAAGCATACCTGCAAATTTGTGGTATTTGTTGGACCATTTCGAATTGCCTCATCACATTGGACAGTGTTGGACAAATGATCAAATCTTTTAGAGTAGGCGAGGTCATTTGAAATAAAGCTTGCGATTTGTTGTGTATCTGTGTTTTTCACAAAAACTTGACATGTTTTTCACTTTTGCTTGAAACAAAGTGAGCATTTACCAAAAATAGACTTTTAAGGCATGAGTTTCTTACAGTGTCATTCTTTGAAATTGCAGTGCCTCTTCTTAGATTTTCAATAAAGCATTCTACTTCCTGCAGTACTTTCAGTTTGGCATTCAAATGACTTGAGCCTGTAAAATTTATCATATTATTTATAGAACTACATCAAAAGGATGTGAAGTATGCCCAAATACATGGTATAATGCTTAATTAATGAAGCATTAAGCGTCTCTACTTACCACAAATAAGTTTCATTCCTTTTAAATATGATTCAACTTTGGCATAAATAAATATCAAAATTGTGTAACAAACCTTTTCTAAATAAAATTTTCTACACAAAAAATTTCTTACCTTTTAAATTTTTCTGTAATTTCTGAGCAAAGTCTAAACAACTGGCCATCTCTACAAAATTGGAACATTTTGACTTGATAATGGAATTCACTTCTTGCCATGTTATGTTTTGATGGTTTCCACCTTTCAGAGCTGGAGTGTTGATTAATTGGTCTAATAAGCCAGGGTCCGAAGACAAATGAATTTCAACGCATCTATTTCTCATTGCTCTTGACAGTTCACCACAGGAAGGATCGAGGGACAAAATCAACCTGATAAAAATATGACAATGATTTAACAATAAACTACATTTATTTAATACCGATAAAAGTTATGACTGCACTTGTGTTATGTGGTGTTGGTAACTTGTATAAAGCGTAATCTTAAAATGTACAAAAGATAATCTGGGAAAAATTAGTATGACTTACTCAAAAAGTTTAATTTTACTTACTAAAGTCAGCGAATTATTGGTACCTGAAATCAGGATGTGGCTTTATTTCTACCACTTTCCCATCAATAATTCCACGTTCAGTGATGGTAAGAACTCCACTTGGTTCAAGGAGAGCATTCAAACGATCAAGCACAGATGGCGAGCAAAAATTTGCTCCCTTTACAAGCAACCAATCTCCTGAATGAAGAATATTTAAACATTCAAAAGAATGTAACCGATAAGAAATACAAGGATGCATATTTTACAAGAACAGGAACTTGGTGGACAAGTAATAGTGTTTTTCAGACTTAAATAGTTTAATGTTTGGGTGACACTTTCATGATTGTTGGCTTTGTAAGTAAGCATCAGCAGCATAACAGCAAATACAAACCTTGTTGAAGAGACTGCACTAGGATGCTATCAATCCATTCGTATGCACCACGGCTATTCGTGTGACTGACGATTTTCTTCAGTGTATCAGTGCATTCTAAGCATATAAATTTTATTATATCAGAAGAAACACACGGTTAGATTTGCCAGCATCTTATCGGGGCAAAACAGTTAGTTGCAAAAGTAGAATAGTTAAATACCTTGTAGCTGCATGCATCTGTCGACATTCACCATGAATGTAGAAACCGATTTCCTAATAAAAGCAAGCTCGGATTCAACTGACAAAAACAGATTTTGAATAGTTTCATCGTCTTCCACATTCTCCAGTGATTTAGACATTCTTCGTATTTTCTCACCAGCCTTTATGAAATAGTATTATTGTTGGTTAAAAGTCAAGTAGGACACACTATGTAGCAAAGTGAAAGTCATATTAAAACACTTACCATTAGGATGTTTTGTATGTCAGAACAGAATTCCCAAGGTGAAGCAGTACTCAAGATATCTTTACAGCACTCCATAATAATGCTAAAAATTCATCAAAAGTATTAAATTTTATTGGTTAGTTTAAGTTAAAATAGTGTTTCCTAAACCCTTTTTCTACTTACCACTTTACTTATAAACATAATTTTATGACCCTTCATGATTCTTTCATTACATTACATGAATGCACTGTTGCATAATAATACAGGGGTAAAGACTTACTACTTTACTCATAAAAAAATTTACTGTTATTTAGTCTAATGAGGGCCAAGCACTTGAAACTGGATAGAATTTTCTAACTTTGGTTAGAAATTAAAAATTTAAAAGTAAATCTACTTGTGAACTTTTCTGAGGATGTTTAGAATGGATTTTATTAAGTCAGATTGTTCAAAACCACCAAGAAGCTCAACAGCATCCATAGAACTGTTGGTAGCGAGGATTTGAAGCTTACGCCCACTCAGACCAGCCAGAGTTTCCACCAACCGGCTTTTACCAGATCCTGCTGGACCAGTTACAATGCAAGGCCATTTCTAAAAAAAAACAATTTTAATCTATATGTGTTCTTTGTTCTTCTTGTGTCGCACAAAAATACATGGTTATGAACAACAGGGTTGCCCAGATCGAAGTACTCTTTCCAGAGGCTAGTGAAACAATTCCAAAAAGTGTTAAAAATGATCTGTAATAATGAAGTTGAAATGAAAAGCTAAATGCACACGTACTACTTGGCTTGTCTCTATTAGTTAAAGAAAAGATTTTTGTAGATGTGTTGACTAGGCCAAGTTGAAATCAATCTGACATTCTAATGATGAAGTTAACAAGTTCTAATCAGTATATAATTAAGTTAATTATGAGTTTACAACTAAATGAGCTCCATACAACAATTGCTTGATTCATAAAGCATCTTCTAACTCCTTACTGCTGTTGTAAGTAGATAGCAATAAACATTTGTGTCTGTACTCGTTTTAAAAAATATCTATAACCTGAAAATCGATCACGGAAAGAAATCTTTGATGCGTAATGTAAAAATCTTTGCAATTGACCACGCTTGTCTTTAGTTACCAGTAAACACAATTTCCGCAACCACTTTTACGTGATATTCTAAGGTGCTGTGGAATGTCTACTGGTGTTTTATCCAATTTTTACTAGTGTAGAAGAGTATAAGGGAAAAGCCTAAGTTTTCATCAACTTGAATTTAATGACAAAAAAAAACGTAATACACATTTCCTAAATTCTACAGCTACCAGTAGCATAGTGGCCTTTGCAATGACAGTAATAAAAAAGATTCATTATGCCACCATGATAAAACAGACCTAGCCTGCTGTGATTTTTCTGTGAACAATTGATAGCAACTTGCAAAACGTTCGGCAAGCCATAGGGATAAACTCCTCCTACCAAAATGGTCCCAGCCAGAGGAAACACAATGCAAGCTGAGATGTGGATAAAAAAGCAAATTTAAAAAGCAGTTTACCTTATTTAAAACTTCAATTAGAGCTTCAGCTCCATGCAACATGCTGGGAACAATAATTGAAGAATTCATGGAAGATGAAGGATAAAACAAACCTTCCCGCTTTATGACAGCATTGCCAATCTAACAAGAAAATAACAAGTAAAAATAATATGTGAACACCTTTGAAAATATAGCTGAAAAAATTCTGTATGGTTCTCACCTGGAGAGTCTTTGGTGTTATGTGGAAGTAACGTGTTGGGCTGTATGCTTCTTTGTCAAAAACTTCATAAAATATGTTGTACAGCTGCATAATACAAAAGTAAGCATTGATAACAATTGCTTAAATAAAGATTCCAACAGATAAAATCTTTACATTATATTAATCCATAAACCTTAGAAATGTAAAATTCTACTGTTAACTTTGACCAGGGGCACCTTTTGTCGATCTTTGCCGGTTCTTAACCTTTCACCATAAACAAGATACATATGCAAACTTGGGTCATGCGGCTTTACTTCAACCATTAGTTGGCACCACCGAGTCATGTCTCGAAGATTAAATTCCCAAGGTGATCCTACATGACCCCATTTTCGTTCCTGAACTACTTCGTTGTATACCTGCATTATATAAATAATCCAAGTTATTTGTGTTCTAGATTAAAACAGCACTAAATGCACTATACCAAGTATGGTAATGTGTAAAGAAATTATTATCTGTAGCATAAATAGAATGGTACAGAGCATGCTATATATCAGCGTTATTCAACGGGGGCGATATCGGCCCCCAGGGGGCAATTGTGACAATTTTTGAAGTTGGGGGGGGGGGGCGATTTTAGTCTTTAAAGGGGTGAAAACGCTGTTACCATTGCTTTCCAAGTTGTGATTTTATAATTATGTATCTGTTATTTACGGCGCCATTATTGCATAAGGTCATACTTGCTTTGTTTATGATTGTTCTTTATTTTTTGAGATAATTTCAAAGCATATTGTACATCGCAAGAAGTAAATACATTTGTAGAAAAATAATCATAGGGGCGATTTTGACCCAGAACTCCGAAAAAGGGGTGATTTCACAAAAAAAGGTTGAAGACAACTGATATAAATTGTTATATTCGTGTTGACCTGCACAAAGGTACTGAGAATGTGATAAATTGGTTACCTGTTGATTAAACTTGACCATGTTCTTCAGAACAGGTCGTTCCAAATTTGGAAACTGACTTTGCAAAATGAAGAGAAGGTCGCTGCTGCTTAAATTATCCACATGCACCTGCATAGTGAGTAAAGAAAAACATTATGTGATTAAAGTGCAATTTGCATTTGAGTACCGATATAACGTCATTACGTAAATTATTTATAGTTGATGATATGTAGGGGTTTGCGTGCCGAGTTTTTGTACTTTGCGTGAAAGTTTCCAGGTCATTTCCTATGATATTGTAATGACTTAACAGTAAAAATAACTACACCTCCTATCAACTTCCCCCAACAAAAATATATGACGTAAATGCGGACACTTTCGTCACTACTCCTACTACAGCACGTCAAAACAGACGTCAAGCACACTCCTTTGTTGTGAAACATCCAATAAAACGCAGATTGTGGTGAAGAAATACACCCGAAGTACTTCCTATGACTTAAAAGTGACACCAATTAGTGACCCTTAATTAATAGTTTTAATTAAGGCCAACATACAGCTAAACTTACAAAAACCTTATCATTTTCTCAACACAAATTGCACAGCAAAATTGTACGTAATTTGGCACGTAACCTGAAAAAAGAGATTTATAAAGATTATATATAAATGCTGTTCATCCAAAATGCATAATGATTAACAGTGGCCACAAACTTATAAACAGTTGGAGTTATTGTAAGAAACCCTGAATCGAAAAGCTTGATTTCTTAAAGTCGATACTTGCAGTCTAAAAGGCGATGAAAATGCAGTTCGCTTTACAAGTATTTATGACAGGAACAATATTACTGGCTGCTTCTGCTGTTATGTCAGTAAGAGGATCGAATGGTGGTGTATTAGTTTCACAAATAGTTGAAAAAGAACAGCTGTGCATTTACAATGACTGTTCGTGTGCATTGTTAAACACAACTGGCATTTTCGAAGTCCACATTGATTGCTCTGGAAAAAGTCTGAGGTCTCTAAACTTCTTTGAAACGGTGTCTTTGAGAAATATTATCCTCCACTCCTCCACAAGGCAAAGTGAAGATACAAGACACAGAAGATATGAACAAAAGAGAGTGAGACTAGTAACTGAGGCTGAAGATCGATATTTGATCGCATTAAACTTACGAATGAATTCCTTGGCGAGGATTGACAACGAATTTCAAGAATTCGGAGAAGAAGCTCAATATGTGCACATGCTGGACCTATCTTATAACAAGTAATGTATTCGGATATAACTGTTACAGCAAAAATAATTTTGTTTTCTAAAAAACTATCTTTTTTAGAATCCACCACATCAATTTTGATGCATTCTCTGCACTGGTCAGTTTGGAAGTTCTCTTGCTGAAATACAACCCAATACGTACAATACCAGATTTGTCACATTTAGCTAATTTAAAAACACTGGGTCTTGAAAAGAACTACTTTCTGAAGCAACTGCCAGGTACTCAGTTACCAAAACAGCTCAATAAACTGCTCTTATCTGGTGTTCCTCTTAAAAGCATAAACAGGTTGGTACAACTAATAGCTGTCATTGGTTTGCACAATAATAGTGGAATAATACCTAGTAATCTTGAAGTTTATTGCTTTTGCACTGCAAAAAAAAACAAGCAAGAAAAAATACTTGCATATTTGAGCAGGAATAACATTCATCCTATACTATAAATCTTGCCTTAACTTTTTACATCAGAGAACTCTTACAAGGACAGACAGAGCTTAAGGAATTGGATCTGTCAAATGGATTTGATACATCACCCAGACGAAGGAGTCTTGAACTGGATGCATTTGATAACCTTCAAAATCTAACCATCTTGAAAATTTCACACACCCGCTGGCAAGCAAACATGGCACCTTTGCAACAGTTGAAACATCTGAAAGTATTGAAAGCCAGAAGGTAAGAACAGGTATCAATATCAGAAAAGCTTTTGTTGTCATCCAATGATCTTCCTTGAACTCTGGATTTGTGTTAATCACTCAGATGTTATTTGAAATCAATGTTACCCATCATTGATGAGCAAACTAACATGGCATACAGTTCCCAACTGGAACAGTTAGACATTTCTGGAAATCGATTTAATGCTCAGAGCCTAACTACGACAAATATCCCTTCTCTCAGGAAACTATATCTCAGTTACACATCTATACCAGAGCTTCCACAGATCGCATTCCAGGTTAAATTTAATGAATCTTTGTTAAGAACTTTTCGCAACAAATAAACCAAAACTAAAGTAAAAAATTCTAGAATTTTTCCCTAGGGCATGCCAAAGCTGATTGAACTGCACATCAGTGGTATCAGGCTGAGAAACAAGAATATAACTGTCCTGAAAAATTCTGAAAGTTTACAGTAAGCATCTATTTGCATAAAAATGCTATCACTGGAAATTCTTTATGAGATTCAGTAGAGGCATAGGTGTACAGCAATAACACTAGAAATATGATTTCACTTCTTTTCACTATATCTTCATACGTTTTGTAGAAATCTTGACATAAGTCACAACAAATTAAGAGAACTTATGCCAATTTCTGCGCAACTGGAACAAATCAATTTGAAAGGAAATAAATTGCAAAGAATTGACAGAAAAACATTTTCCAGGGCAAATTCCCTTCGACATTTGGATCTTTCTTGTAAGTGGAAAATTAAAACATGATAATAAATGCTACTTATTAGCTTCTCCTACTTACATTTTGCTTTATATTTTACAGACCAAAAAATTACAAGCATAGATGCTTATGCATTCTATGATGTAACTAATCCAAAAGCCCTGAAGTGGGTCAACCTCAAGGGCAACAAACTCAGGGTACTACAACGCAATATGATGCTGGGCCTTGACAATCTAATTGAACTAAACTTGGAAGGTGAATTTTACGCTTTCATGATTGCAGAGCAGAATTCTTCACAGGAAACCTGAAGCTAATGCACATAGATGAAACTGGTGTAATTTGCAATTAAAAAAATATATTTCAATTAGTTAACATTTCCAGAAAACCATCTACAAACTCTTGGTCCACTCGATCTGCCTTCGCTAAAAGTACTAAGGCTTTCTCATAATAGGCTAATAAGACTAGATGAAAGAACTTTTACTGGACTGCCAAGTCTACAGCAACTCAATATTTCCAACAATGAGCTGCTAGAGTTTAATGCAGGTATTGTACACAGTTAATTTTCAATGAAAATTATTTTTTGTGTCCAAAATTAACATATACTGCTGTGATATAAAGTAAACTTACTAAGCAATTGTACCAACTTTTACAGAGCTACCAGAATTGCAACACCTTGATTTAAAATCCAACAATCTGACAGTTATTCCTAACATCAGCAGAATGACAGAGCTTACAACTCTGCTGCTTGATTATAATTTTATTAAGGAAGTTAGCTATGGCGCCTTACCTACGCATACCATAGCTTTAAATACTTTAAAGCTAAGCAATAACAAGTTAAAGATGCTGGAGCCAGGGTGCTTTCAAGGGTTGGTCAATTTAACAAAGTTGGATCTAAGTTGGGAGGCCTATGAATCTGAAAAGGTAAAGTAACACATTTTGGTGCCAATTTTCTAGATAAAATTGTTTACTTTTAAATTAAAGGAAAACAGCTTTTCTATGATGGCAATTGCTGACTTGGTGAAGCTAGAGGAACTTGATTTGCACCACAATTCGATAAAACATTTCATAAATTTCACTCTTCCAAATCTGAAGCGTCTGAACCTTTACCAAAATCAGTTGAAAACACTGGGTAACATTCCACTAAGGGAACTATTTCCAAGAATTGAAGATATTGACTTAGCAGTGAACCAAGTAAACTATATACGGGTAAGATGACAAAAATACATTTTACATGAGCTGCTGTTAACTGCAAAATAGTTATGTACTTTTAAAAAATATATATATCAGATGTCCTATTCACAAACAAAGTTGGACATTTTAATTTTAAATCATAAGCCAAAAACATTAACGGACATTTAAACTTTACAGCCAGGTTTATTGGATGGACAAACTCATTTAAAACGGCTAGATCTCAAACAGAATCACTTCGATTGTCCATGTGCTGACAATGAAAACAACCAACATTTTAAAAGTTACCAATATGTAAAGGAATGGCTTATTGATTTTTCATATTCGGATCAAGTAGATCCCCATATGGCAAGAGTGAGTGTGAATTGTGAATCTATAAAATTTTAGATGATAATATACTATTCTAAATTGTATTGAACATGTATTTACATACAATTGAAGGTACATTTACACTGTAAATGTACATTATACAAAACCCAAATGATCACATACATTCAGAAGTTACTGTTGTGTAACTGGGATAGTTAATTTATCTAAGTTTAGTTTACTAGTTTTGTAGCTCAGCAATAATTTGCCAAATTTATTTGCTAGGAAATCCAAGTTGATGAAAAGAATGAAATGCCGTTATATTCCTGCATCAAAACATCAAGAGAAATTGTAGCATTTTTTTCAAACCCATGCCAAGAGGAAAGCATACTCAGTTCATTGTTGTCTGTAAGTCATAGTTACATGTATTAAATTTTGGAAAACCAATACGTCTTGAGCTGTGCATATCTAGTAAAATTACCTGATCAGCATCAGTAAATGCTGTATATATAATTATATTTGTATATATATAACAACAAAGCTTAGTTAAAGATGAAAATGTTGATATTGTGATTACTTAAAAGCAGTTGTTGATTGGTAATACTTTCCAAGATATCATGGCTATTTCCAAGTCTATCAGTAATGTTGCAATACCTTAAGACGCTTGTATTGTGTGAACAGGGCATGGCTTTAACAGAATATAAAGAGTATTTAGAAACTCTAGAAGCTAGTGCTGATGAAAATTTGCCAGGAGTTAACTATGTAAGTGCATGCTTGTTACTTGTTGAAATATAAACTTTGGATATTGGATAAATGGTATATTTGGCTTTCTGGACAATAAAATAAGTTTAAATGGAATCTTCCTTTATTTGCAGGACTCGGATTATTATGAAAATTATTACGGTATTTGATGGCATCAAAATCATCTTTTGTTTTTATTTATTTGTTTTTTATTTCTACTTATTGTACTGATTTTTGTACATTTTTTGCTTACATGAAAATCACTTTTGTTTGAATAAACCTACTACATCAGCGGTTTCCAGAAAGTCCTAAAAATATTTTGCAAAGTAGGGTTGAAAATATTTCAATAGGGCACAAACTAAGAAAAGACATATTTACAAAATTGTCTGCTCAAATAATATAACATACATTTTCCACTACCACAGCCAATGTCTATTCACTCCAATATATAATATGTATACGTAACACTACCGGTATGCTCCACGATGAAAATTCAAGTGCCAGGCGTATGGTAATCTGAAATCACAAACCTGTGTAAATCTGTTCAGGAAACTCTTGGGTAAGGCTTTTCTACCACCTCCTTCTTGTACTGGGTTTTGACAGGCAAATATCCTTGTTTTACTTCGATCAACTTGAAAGCAGCAGCCTAATTCTGGTACATAGAGTTCTCCTCTGTGGTCGAACACACTGTTCAAACTTTCAAGAACAGATTGAGATGCAAGATTTAACTGCGAAGAAAACATTGTCATTAACCAATATTTTTCGCCAATTAAAATTGATTTCATTGAGCCATTGCATTCGAGCCTTAAAATAAGATTCATACATAAAATAATTTCGAAAAGAAAGCTTACAACAGCTACAAAGTCACATGTAGGTTACAACTAAAAAGATTTACGAAATTTTGATGCATGTTATTGTGAGCCATGGAAATTGTTTTATGTGTAACAACACCAGGTCTCTAAGCTGCAGTTTTCGAGTAGATAATAACACAATTGCAATTAGGTTGTCGTTTCAAAGACAGATCTAATACAAAAACTTGAACCTCTGTGTTAGGCTCAATGTTTCCAGTATGGCTTTCATGTATTGGCTAAACATGTAATTGTCTTAATTTTGACTAAAGTTACCAAGGTATCTAGCTGGAAATAAATGTGGCTTTGCAGTAATTATATAAAATAAAAATAATTTCAAATTTGGCACATAGTGTGCTAACTTAATTTAACCAAAATGTTTCTTTACAATTAAATTGAAGTTTCTGTTTATCCACTCGCTTCCCCAATGCTTTGACCTATTTTGCAGTAGAACTTTAACCATGATATAACCTTTAACCTTTATACCATGATACACTGTACAATAAGTGCAATGCCTGACACTATTAGCAAAAGTTAATATTACAACTTGAACCTTGATAAACAACAGTATTTCGATTGAACATAGTTGAAAATTTTCTTTATAATTGTTAACATCACTTTTGTAATTTCAAGCAAAAGTAAACGCTGGTGAATAACTGTATTTTTTAATTGTTTTAAATTACACCCACGTCTACTCGCATGCAACATATTAACAATATTAGGAAGTTCACCTCGTCTAGAACTATCCAATGCCCAGCCTTCAGTGCAGCAAGCAATGGGCCATCCCTCCAAGCAAATTGACCACCAGTTCCATTTTCTACAGGAAGGTCAGCTCCGAACAAGTCAGAAGCATCCTAATGTGCAACGGAGATCATCAATACTATTTAGGCAAGATGAGTAACGGAAAAATTATAGCTATAAACTTGATAGAAATATGTCAACGCCAACAAATCCATAACAAAAAATGTCATGTCAAGAAAATTACAACCTTATTGTTCAAAACAGACCACTTATATCAAAACACAATGGAAAACCTCAGATTTCAACAAAAATACAAACCGTTTGCTCGGAGAGGTTGATCCTTATCAGACGATGGTTTGACGCTTTTGCAATGGCCGAAACCAAACTAGTTTTTCCACCACCTGGAGATCCTTCAAGTAGAATGGGCCGGGATAGCTGCAAGGCTCTTAGAACCCTGAGCGCGTTTATTGATGTTGTATGAGCAGTGAAAGCAAATTGGCTGTCTTCTTGAGATACATCACTCCCTAAACATTATATGTTGTAAGAATTTGCAAATTATAATTATACATTTAATTGTGCAAAATGTAACTGAATTGATAAATGAAAGTGTATATAATACAAGCAATAAGTGTTAACCTAACTAAAAAATAAAACCTAAATTTAATACCTGTAAAAATCGAAAATGGGACAACACCAAATTTATTCGATTGCTTCAGTAATTCAATTTTGTGTCGACTTTCTGAGCTCAGCTGACTATTAACCCATGATGCAGTGTAAGATGATAACATGGACAGTAGCTTAGCTTGTTCCAATTGTGACAAAATAAAATTCAAACATTCTGTCTGAGAACTGTGACTTTGTGAAGCAAATGATCCAGACAAGCCTAACGCAAAGAACTTGGTATAACTGAACAATCTTACTCAACTTACTGACAAAATGTACAGGTTCAAAAAAATGTAACTGTGATCAATGATGACAGTATAACTGATGATGATGGCAGAATGTATGTTACTCTACAGTTACACAAAACAGACGTTCAAACAAGCTGTTCTCTAAAAATGCAAAAAAACTTACCTGACCCAATTCCATCTACGTAAACCAAACAAGCACCATGTATGTACGTTGATGGCAGATCAAGTTCATGGCTTGATATACTCATAAACTTTGCCCAGGTCAAAAGGTCACGAATAGATATTATAAATCTGAAAACAACTTAGAAGTCAAAAACCTAGTTCTGTAATACAAATTAAATTGTTAAAAATATTTCAAGCACAGTCGATGAAGCAATTCCGTAACGTCAATTTACCAGGCGGTAATGAACGCTGATAATGGATGTATTGTATTTAAGCATATATAATATGTACCTCTTTCCAAAAATGGTTTTCTTAAACCAAGTTACAAAGTTCACGATAAGATTGGCATACAGATTTGAATTCAGGATTAAATCATCTTTACTCTGTAATAATAGCAGAAGTTCTGGAATAGTATAATAGACTTGAAGTTCTGGAAGCTCATTCAACAATCAAGAAATCAGGTATTAGTACACGTGATATCACATAACACAACACTTTGTTGTGAGATTACGTTGCTTAGCTACCATTAGTCAGCAGAAGGTGAGTAAATGAAAACTTACATCAGCTTGACAGAGGTGTAAATTATGCTCTAAAATAGCGACCAGGTCTTCTTTTTTGCTTACAACCTCACACCATATTTCAGTCATACGATTGCGTAAAGCTGGTGACAGCTAAAAGAAAAAGAAAAAATTACCTTGGCATCAGACACATAAAGCTCAATCTAATTTTCTGCTTGACACCTGCATATTGGCAACATAATATTATTCACAAAGATTAGCAATCAAAAAATTAAAACATTAGAAAAAACAACTGTAAACCGGATTTTATAAACATTAACATTAGTTACCACAAATACTAGAAAAAAAAAGTTGGATAAGAATTAAGCAAGTTTTTCAGTTTCATGAAATCTTTATCCTCGGACTGAGAAAGTCTTAGTTTTTAAAGCTGCATTGTTAAAAGATGCGGTGAAATTGAATGTATGGGTTAATTAATAAATTGTATGCAGGTCAATGGGATAGCTAACTAACTAACTGCCAACGGTGTACAATTAAAAATTACAAAATGCTTGTTTTCTTGTCAGCAACCCGTTAATTGAATAAGTGAATCAAAGACTACATATTTTTACGAGCCAGAATTTACCTCTTTCTTGCCATAGTCGCCTCCGGGATTCATGGTTGCCAGAAATTGAAAGCCCTGCCTTGCTGTCACAAATGCACCCCCTTCAGTAGTACCAAGAGACTGGAAGATGTAAGTTATAATTAACATGAAAACATTTAAATAAAGAGCTTTTTAATGAACAGAACGATATGGCATAATGATAGAACACAATAGACTAGATCTTCCCAACTAGAATTTCCCAAGGTGTTTGCTAACTTTTTAAAGGGTGCAAAACCTAGGAAAAGGTAATTGTTTGAATTCCAAAGTATTTAATTTTTTTTAGTCAAAAACTGCATTTAATGGAAGCAAGGGGTGCAACAACAGATCAAACGTTTTCTAGAGGTGTGAGGGTTAGAAAAGTCTGGGAATCCCTGAACTAGACATTTTTGACAAAACTTAAAAACTAAACTGACGGATTTTTTTTACCATAGACAACTTGTCTGGGATCACAAGGCTACGTTCAGGTTCTAGGACACTGTTTAGTCTTTCCAGGACAGAATCATCAGCTAATGAGATTTCATCCACCAAGATATGATTGCCTTCGTACATGCTTTGCACCAATGGGCCATCCATCCACTCAAACAACTTCACTGAAGTGTTCTCAGTGTTATTGCTGCTGTCGTGTTCCCTATGGGTCCGGGCCTAAATAAAAAGGCAAGAGGGTTAAATGAGCAGAAGGTGTTTCAATAGAATACAACAAAGTTGAAACTTGTAGTATTCTACACCTTCACCTTCATGGCTTGTTTTTGTGATAACTACTTTGGGGATGACATTATTTCCAACTGAAACTATTTTACAAAAAATAATGAAAACAGTGACTATACATCTAAGGTACACCCAACACCCACTGGTCTGAGGCCTCCAATAAAATCAGCCGCTTCAGTGTTGGCATGACAATTAATGATTGAAAGTTTCTTTCTCATCAACCATGAAATCAGCTGACAAACTGTTGTTTTTCCTCCTCCTGTCTCTCCAACCAACAGTACAGGTTCATCAAAGCGCAGAGCTCGCTCCAGGGTAACAAAAAGCCTGCAACAAGTGAAGGCATCCATTGAAATCAAGCAATGAATGAGATCTTGAATAAATTTAAATAACGACGAACAGCTGAACTGCATAAATTTTTTGTTGAAAATATTTCATTAATTTTGTAACAATGTGTTTGAGATTTTTTCAAGTCCTTCTTCAGCGTACAATATGAGGAAACTAACAAATGCAACCTAAATTAAATAAAACTGCATCAAATACCTTCTCATTGGCTGTGTCCACACAATGTGTTTGAACTCTTCTGGGAGTTTACCAATCAATTTCAAAATATTTTCCAAACTAAACAAACGATCTCGGTCTATGGAACGGTTCAGGTGCTTTTGTAAAACTTCTTCAATTACCTGTGTTTGAAAATGTTTATAGTATCTTGAAGTTTAACAAAAAGCTTCAAGTACAAAAAGCATATGGTTTCAGCCTTAAAGCTTGACTTTTATGTCATGTGAAAAATGCTACATAAAAACTGCTAATCTGATAAAATGATTTTGAACAACACAGATGATCTTTAAACCTTTTCTTCCTCAACTTGACGAACTCTACTAGCAAGCAGTAAAAAACCGTCATCAGCTAAATGTTGTTCCCAATCATAAAATTCAGAAGAATCGACCTAATACAGAAAAGAACAACGGAACCCAAAAAGTAACTAATATCCTATGCAATTATAAGCCCATTCTATTCAGAGATATGCACAAGTCTACACAGCAAACAACTATTAACCTAATATAAGTCTTCAAACTCAGAGAGTAACTAACCACCATTGTAATTCTAAATCCATTCTACTGAAATATATGCATAATCTTAACGTTATATCAATCTGACGTTCATTTTGTTAACATCGATCAATATATAGATAAAAATACCTGATGTCTTCTATGTCGTTCAGCCCATCGAAATAAATCTCGAAGCGTTATAAAGCCATGTTTTCCAGCAAACATGCCTGATGCCCTTCGGCGAGCCTATTACAACAAAATCAATAACATACGACTTTTCATTACGCAAGAATTTAATGTCTGACATGTTAAGTTTACCTGTAGTTCAAGCATTATCTTGACTAGTTTAGCAGAGTGGTTGGGAGACAGCTGGCATCTTTTTTGCAAGATAGTTTTCAATTCATTGCAAGGAATTTCATCAAAGTGCAATTCGACAAAACGATTCCTAAATGCCCTTGAAAGGACTTTTCTTCCACCGTATAGTCCAGGGGGATTTTGTGTTGCAAATAGGGTGAATCTTTATAAACAGTGTTTATTTAACTTTGAGAGAAAAAGTTAAATTTATGGTGATAAATAGCAGTTTAAAAATTTTAATTTGATTTAAAATCCAGGTAATAGTTTGATTATTGCCTTATTTCACTGAGAGTTGTTGGTTTATATTATACACTATTTTGAAAAAATATTTTAATTTGCCAAAATTGTAAACCTTTAATACCAGGCGAAACAATTACCTTGCATGGGCATGAATCACATCCTGAGTTTCAGGAATATACAGTTCTCTATTGTCATCCAATACACGATTGAGTGCTTCAAGAATGTCGGTCGGTGCAAGATTTAATTCATCCAAAATAACCCAGTGACCTTCGCGCATTGCAGTGACCAGTGGACCATCCTGGAATACCAGTTTGCCTTGAACAGAAAAATGATAATCCGCTAGTGGCTATTGCAAGTTTTCATTACAAAATAACTATATAATTAAGATAATTGGAAAAATAATGCTTTCAAGCCCACTGCGTTTATTCATAGTGACTTAGCCAACATAAAATTATTAACAGGATGATATTAATAGTTAATTGAACATGTTGTGACAACTAAAGACTCTTTTCGCACCATTTTCATCGGACGAATATGATCCAACATATTCCTGCAGGTCAGTGTGTTCATGGTTATTAATCCGTATCACTTTATTACCGGTTAATGCTGCTAAGAATTTAATTAAACTTGTTTTTCCTGTGGACGTTTCACCTTGGATCAATATAGGGTATTTCCCATAAGACACTGGTCTGAAACAAAGACATAGCATAAACACTAAACGGCCATATCTTCACAAACTAAAGTGATTAACAATTCCGCTTTTAAAACGCAGCTACTCTGTCAAAATCCACCTCATGTTTTACTTTGCTTGCCACTGCATATTACACATGCAACAGAATATCAACACTTTAGTAAATCAAAAGTTATTACAATGCCAGTACTGCAGTATTGTTTGCGCAATATCGATTGTTGGTAGTTTTTATATTAACATTAATAATATAGCAATAAGCATACATTGTGTTGTCAACAATACCTGGCCAGATCTCGAAGATTTTCTTTCACCGAATCAGTTACAATGTAATTTGGGTCACATGATGGCGCATGCGGTCCACGTTGAATATGATGACCTTCCACTGTTACAAAATTGTAATCTGGGTTTGGCAACGGTTGAGATAGCATGCTTCTAAAAGTAACAGAACAATGAAAAATAAAGGTTGCAGCTATTAAACGACTCCATCGGAAATATGCTAAAGATTAAGTACTTCAGTTTTGATTTTCCAATTATGTGCTTTATAATAAGCTTGATAACAATTGGGTGTGAGCTTCGATCTAGGGCTGTTAAGAATGATAGGGAAAATCCTTCATACAATGCTCTCTGAAATGGTATCTTTGAATTATCCAAGACGTAACTTAAGGATCTGGAAAAGAAAAAAACATCATCCACAGAAGAAATATGATAAATACAATTTGGATATTAAACGTAAAGCATGTGATTGCAAACAATTGAATATGAGACAAAAACAACAAATTTTGAAAATGTAAGTCATCAGCAACCAAATTATACTAAAGGCAATGTGTTTACCTGCAAAGTGTGCGAAGTGAATAACAAGGCTTTCGACCGGTGCCATCAACAAGTTTTTCTCTTGCCATTTTGCGAATTTCCTCATAGAATCTAACTATTCCATCAACTACTGATGTAGTTCCAACCTACCAATATGAGCAAGACATTAAACGACCACGTAGAGTAACGGGATGGACTTAAAAGTAGAGAGATATCATCAAATAACATCTTACTAGAGTTGATATTAATTGACTACTAACAGCCCTCTGATGGACTCAATGGCAAAACAGAGAGATATGACAATTATGTGAGCAATTTTAAGTTTTTAGCAGCAAAATATAAAAGATTTTTAAAAAAATTCTGTTTTATATTTGGAATTTCAAAACATTAGCACTTACTCAAATCGTCTGCAATAATAAAATACTATGAATTAAACAGAACAACTTGTTTTTACCATTCTTTGTTCAAGGTAGTAAGTTACAATGGTGGCAATGTCACTGTAATCAATCGGTTCGTCAACAAAAATTTCAGTAAATCTATTTCGGACACCCTCTGAAAGATTGCGTTTACCAACATCAGTAGCAGGATTCATTGCAGCAAACAACCTGTAAAAACCAAACAAATGATATTTACCAACAGACAATCACTGACAACTGTTTTACGATATCTAACAGTTTCAAAAACACGTAACAAATCTTGCTATATTACATGAGTTACTAGCAGAATAACGTTTGCAGGACTTAAAGAGCTTTCAAAAACATTGTTTAATGCATTGGTACCTAAAGTTTTTCTGACGTTTAATTGGTTTTGCATCTCCCTTTTCCATCAACACCAACGACCCTGAATCAGATTCTAGTACACCACTCAGACACTCGAGGGTGTCAGGAGTAGCAAGGTTTATTTCATCAAGTAAGAGCCAATCACCAGACTGTATGCTCTGAGAAAGCTTACCTAAACTCATAATATGCTTAGTTAAGCTGTGAGCAGAAAAATTAAGTTAATGGCAATCAATTCGTGATTTGCTTAATATTCTATTAATTTGATGACAACAGGGTAGCAACTGGTTAGTTAGTGACGTTTGTAATTACTGTACAAAGTATTAGTACTGATGCTACAAATTCTACAACAAATAGATGTTATAATAAAAACTTTTTCAATTGCTTTTTCTACAGTATTTATTATAATAAATGTTTGCCATCATTTTATTTTCCAACTGCGCATTTTGCAATTTACCTTCAACAAAACTGAAAGCGATGGGAGAATCAGATTTTAACTTCACTTTCAGGTCATGCAGGTCTTTACTGAACTTATTCCAAGATGAAACCAAACACTCAACTTCTTTCTACAAAGTAAATAACAATGATCCTTATGCAGAGGTCATTATCGTATGACTTTATGTGTGTAAAATTTGGGTTTCATAAACTTGCTTACTTTTTCTTTTAGTCTTTTCAGTGCCGCCTTTGCTGATTGCATCATTAACTGCCACAAATCATTGTACCTGCAAAAACATTGTCTTAAGTTATTTTGTTCACTAGTGTTCCCTGTTGAACTGCAAAACTCAGAAAGGAATATAAAAAATCAGCAGGCTCTGGTTACAATGCTGTACCTTTTTTTAAAAAAGCAGTTCTGTACGTGTGATAAAAATTTTTGATTTTGTTTTTGTGAGAAAGTTTGTGGAAAGAGTTTTTCAAAGTCCTCTCTGACAGGTGCAACATAATGCCGCATCTGAGCAGGTTTGTAACCACCCAAAAGATCTCCAGAACTTGATTGCTGTGACATGTTAATCACGTGAAGTTGATTACCTAACGATAGAAAAATTACAATGAACAAAAAGACTTTACAAAGTAATATAGTTAGTAGTTACAGAACTAATTTACTTCTAACTGAGTTATTATTAGTTACCAGTACAGTACTTCCTCGATTATCCGGTCAAGTTGGGTCAATGTTTTCAAAAATCTGACCGGATAAGCAAAAAAAACGGATAATTGAATTTGTATTTTTACATCATAGAAATAGAAACAGAGAGAACTAATGCAGTAATGTACAGAAAAATGTCATAACTCAGCACTTTTATGGTAAAAAACTGATCGAAATGTAGCAGTTTACAAAAAAATTACGCTTAAAATCTACTAAAAAATGAATCAATCTTGGATTGTTTGCGGGAAGATTGACGTTTTTGGCTGGTCTAACTTCACACTACTTACGAAGGATATGCTGCTGGACCCATAGAGACATATTCAACAATTGTAACCAGTACAAATGCAACAATTAATGCATTCTCCATTCTAGAATTAGTCGGTTAGTTTGTTACGTCATAATCGAATGTCTCGGCCGGATAATTGAATGCCGGTTAAACGAGGTACGGATAATCGAGGAAGTACTGTATATCACATTACTTACTTTATATTTAATATCGAAATTAGTTCATACAACACAAAATGTAGCGAAATAGCTTTGATTTAACAATCACTTGACAAAACGACTAATGCAATTTAAAATGATCAACCTGTTTCTTGAGCAAGATATTGCAGACATGAAGTTTTTCCAACTCCAGTTTCTCCGACAAGTAAGACGGGTTCTACATTATCGATGCAGCAAGAGATACGTTCAAGAAGAACACTGGAGTGCCTGAAAAATAATGGTCAGAAAAATTTGTTTAAAAAGTAACAATATCCCATTGCTAATGGATGATAATGAAAGTAGACCATGACTGTGTCAAATATCCGATTCAATACCATTGATATGATCCACACAATCTTCGAAAAATCATAACATCTTGACAACAGTGCTGTAACCAAGTCATTTTTATAGGACTCGAGTCAAGACAAGTCATTTCGGAAGTTGACTTAAGTCAAGTCGAGTCAAATTACTGATTGGATCAAGTCAAGTCAAGTCAAAATGCAAGTCAAATCAAGTCATGTCATTTGCTATACTTTTAACCAATCGTTCGCAATGTAATCAAATGTCTGTAACTCAGTTGGTCAATAAATTAACAACCAAGATTTAATGACTTGGTCGACTTACTTTCCGAGGCTCGAGTCAAGTGAAGTCATTTCAAGAAATGATTCAAGTCAAGTCAAGTAATTTAAAAACGTGACTCGAGTCGAGTTATTGACTCAAGTCATTACAACACTGCTTGACACAGTTCACTTTTTCACCTAGTTTGTGCAAATGGTTGTCTCCTTCTTCTCAATCTTGAGGAGTTGGATTGAATTCGAGATATGGATGATCTCCCAACTTTAAAGACGTTACTTGTTACCACAATCTCTGGTTTGTATGTGTGACAGTAATACTCTGCCTGCAAAACAAGTGGAGGCTGAATTGAATTTCCACTATATTAAACTCAATTTTAAAGCTCTTTAGTACCATTTTTTTGCCAGTGCTTCAACACATTCAGAGAGTTTTGTGAAGTAAACATAATAAAACATGACTTCTATTTAGAAACTTCAATCACCTTTTCTTTAGATATGTTAAGTTCTGAACAAACTTGCTCCACCATTTTCAAGCGAACTTCAGGGTAAGGGCAGGAAGCTATAAAGCAATCGATTGCGGCCATGGCAGCATTGTGGGGAAGATCACTGCTGCCTTGTGCTACGTAGCTTCTTGAAAGTCGATGACACCATTTGAACAAATCCCTGACGAAGAAATTTTTAAGCAAAATATATCACTAAAGTCACACGTTATGTCGAGTATTTGCAAACTCTTAAAATATTTCCAAATTACTATAGCCTCATTTAGTAGGTTAGATTTAACAAAAGAACGTCTGTTGGTTACCTTACAGCATATACCTTTGTTATACATCAACCATACGAGTTACAAATGAAGACAGCTTTCTTTTATTACCTGGTCAGCATGTGTCTTTGGGTAGAATGTGAAGAGACAGTCACTTCTTCTTTTAACTTGGTATAGATCAACAAGATTTTTTCAACCACCTTGGAAAGGTTGGAATACTTTGCAAGAATTATCTTGAAAAAGATATTCAAACTTTTATCAACGAAGTTGTGTCCAGTGTTATTACAAAAACCCCTTTGTATCTTTATTTCTTTGCAGCAATGTTAATGACTATTGATATATTTTTATAATATTTATATGATAACGTCGATAACATTTACAAGATACATAATTACACATCTACGACCAGTGATGACCAATCTAATAAATATTGTATTTCAACAAGAAATCTAACCTCTTTCAAGTCAGTTTCAGGTATTGTCGACAGTTTAATGACACGAGCGTGTTTTGTGATCATGCTGACATTAAGATGACGAGCTGACATTGTGTTGTCAAGACGTTGAGACATGAAAAGTCGAAAGTCTGTTGAAATTAGATCGCCTTCATTGGGGCGACCAGGAATGCTCAATTTTCCAGATTCAATTAATGGAAGAAGCAATGAGATCTGTCATTGTTAAAAAGTTTGCTACATTTCACACAGTTTGTATCGTTAACAAAATATAAAATCAACTATTTGCTTTAAACAAAAAAAGTTAACTATGATCATAACTTTATGCATGGTTACATTTTAAATAACAAAATTTGATTTTGTACTGGTATATAAGAAGTTATTGACAGATTTTCTGTCTAAAAGATTTCACTGTACTTACTACATCAGAAGGAGCCCTGTCAATGTCCTCAAGCAGTAGCCAATGACCTTTGACACAAGCTTGAACCAGAATTCCCGGTTGCCAAACAAACTTGCCTGAAATAAATATAGGTTGCTGACCTCAAAGAAGTTATATGCAACATGCATAAAAATTTCTGTGCGGAAAACAACCTCAACAAATCTTTGATTCTGAAGCTTAAAGAGTAACTAACCTGGTACGGGGGTAGAGACATATGCACCGGTTAATGTTTTGCTGTCTGTTTCATCACTTAATTGAACTTTTGTTAGATGAGGAGGTGAATTGTGCCCTGGACATTTTGTAAGTAGAAAACACAACCTGGCTTTTTATTATCGTCACATTTCACTGATTTATGCATAACACTAAAAAGTAGTTACAACGAGCAAATTGTGTAACATTGTCCACTAACTGCGGCTGTGTACCTGTTACTTGAGCAATATATTCCACCAAAGCAGTCTTTCCGCAACCAACTGGACCTATTTGAAACAGGACTATTTGAAAAAGTTTTTAAAGCAAGAACTACAATGCAAATTGCTACATTATTGGAAGCGAGAAATACTTTCCTTGATATAAAATTAACCTGCAACATTAAAAAGTGGCATGGTAACCATACCTTGTAAAACAACTGCCTTTCTTTCTGCAATGGCCATGGCAAGGCTTTGAAGGTGGGGTTGCAAAGTCTTGGTTATTACCAATGTATTACTTTCATTGGTATCTGAAAAATTCTCTGAAACAAACGCAAGATATAAAATTACAAGTAAATTGAAAACAGCAAGATACAAAAAATTAAAAACATACAGAAGTTTGTATAAGTGTTAAAGGTCTTCATGGTATAATATTTCCCAATATAATAGTATTTAAGTTGTAATATATCATATGTTACCTTGCATACTTTGCGAACACTGATCCAACAAAACCCCACAAACAGCCACAAGTGACGATGACAAATCGGCTGAAACAATTGCCTGCTGGGTATGGGAAAGTTTCTTTTCACTGACACTGACAATGCATTGGACAGAGTCAACAACTGAGTCACTGATGTTTGGCATTTGACAGGTCAACCTGACAAATTATAACAACTTTGTAAAACGTTGGATAATTATAATTATCGTATATATATATAAATTTAACCACTTTTCGAGTGGTAGTATAAGAGGAAATGGAGAAACCATAAAAAGTAAAGTCACAATGCTTATTAAAAGAATTCTTGTTTCGCTAAGATTCATAACCAACACACTGTACATTAGTGTTTCTTCTTCTTCTTTAGAAAGTTCCACGCAATCAACATCACATAACCCAACAATATTTGCAAGAATTTTCTTCAAAAACCAACGCCCTCTTGAAGTGATTTGAATATTATCATGTTGAAGACAATCAACTAATGATGACCATTCCCATGGAAATTTTAATATTGAAGGATATCTCTAAATACATAAAAATTTACTGTGTAGTTAAGTACTGATGTACAAGAAATAAATACACAATTGTATGCACTAAATTTTTATCATTATGGCAGAAACAGCAGAGTTGATAATTAATCAGTGACTATCTAGGACACTCAAGCTAAAATGGTTCCAAATTCACCACTTACAAAATACGAGTGGTTTATTAATAACTAATGATATACTAGTTATCTGTATAATCAGATTGAGTTTATATGGAAACAAGCAATGAACTTTCATCCTTACCATGATCAAAGAATATGTTGCCTCCAAAACACAACTGAACTGATTTGACACCATCTTTTTTCGTTTCTTGGCCCCATTGCTTTCACACTTGTTGTGGGAGATTCGTATAAATGGAGCACCACGTTTTTCCAGATATGATAAAGTGAAACTATAAGAGCAAAAACAATAAAAATATTATCAAATAACATAAAAATATTCAAAGATCTGACTTAGTAATAACAGATCATCATTTATTTGAAGATATTAGGAAAATCCAGTGAGTCTGTAACATATAATAATAAAATATGATCATTATACACAAGTACGGAAGTACCTAAAATCTAATGTTGTCAAGCATAGACAAAGGCCCATTATAAATATTTTAAAAAATTAAACGTGTTCAATGAAAGCTTGTAACTCTCTGAGCTGAGGGGCTTCATTAAAGTGATTTGCATTCCTTGTAAATGAGAATAACATTTGTGAGAGAATAATTATCTATTTATGCATGTTATATAACAGACTTTTTGCTGGGATCAGTAAGTCACTTTGAGTTATCAAAAATTTGAGTTAAAAAGAGTTCAGTTAAGTTTTAAGTGCAGTGCAGTCAAAATGAAATTAAAATGCTCACTCTGATAAGGAAGGTATTGATGTGTAACATAACCATCCAATCACAATGCAGATGCGTTCATGCGTAGCAATTGCTTCTTCATCATCGAAAACCAGGCTTTTCAATTTACTGCAATATCTGGATATAAAATATAACACATTACACAATACTGTTAAGCTTACAAGCCCTATTTTTTTATTCCATGTGTCTATTGGATATGGTTAACACTGATTGGGTTTCGGGTACAGAGCTATTGTAAGCTGACTGCATAAATTCTTAAATATGTAACATATCTAATCATACCCATAAATTTTAATTTGAACACAGTAAATAGTACAACAACACAACGTCACTGCAACATTAACTACAAAAACAAATACAACAATACCTGTGTAAAAGATCTATTGTCAAAGGACCAAATGCCTTTGCTATTTCCACACAGGACTTGTTATCTGAGTTTACTAGCAATGTTGCCAATGATGATAATAGATGCTGTCTGTCTTGTGGGTTCCATATCTGTAAAATAAATTTTCTTATATCTAAATTTGGAAAAAGTCAATCCATACTTTCTAATAAACTGCCACAAATACAGTATACTGTGTGTTTATACACTACACACTTTTTAACTTATACTTTGTTTGCAAATTTCATACATTCTTTTAAAATATATATACCTGCTTTGCCAGATATTTCACGAGTTCTTTTTTCAGTGAATTATTTTGCTTACAGATTAGTTCTAAAGGTGCTTTTATATCAACGATAAAATGTTCCATTTTTACTAATCATCTAAATATGAAAAACAATAGCAAAAAGATAACATGATGTGTGTGGACTGTGTTGATGATATTTAGGTATTCCTCATGTGAAGACAAGATAAAAGAATATAAAAATGACACCCGAAAATAAAAAAACATACAAAAACAATGCACAACGCAATCATTACTACTACTAATTAATTATCAACTCTTAACAATACGTAGTGCAGGATATGCAAATACAACATAATTACAACCTTCCTAGTTAGAATGAATGGCAAAATTAAGCAGTACTGTATATGTATACTTTTACAAAGTAAAAACTTCAACACATTAAGTAAACTTTTAAATGGTAAAATAAATTCTGGTTGTTTCACATAAGTCAAAATAAATTCGAAGCAATGGTTAACCTCCAGTTTTAATAAAGATGAATAAACATATACAATCTCAAAAGTAAGAATAGCAATAGATACCTAATCAACCACAAATCACATATTACGAAGATTAACATGCAAAAATGCAAGGGTTTCAAAGGTTGTATGATCCACAGAAATATGACGTGGTGATACCACCATATTCTTTGCATTCAACAATTCATCTGCTTTGATGGCGACTGGGAAACATGACAGGTGGTTCATTGCAAGTTTAAACAAAGGTGCATTTTCATAATTATACCTGATCCAAAATTGAAATGGGTCACAGTTTGAAAGTGGTGCAGCCAAGTACTGATAAACCTGCATTTGGCAATGCATTTCCCGAGACATAGCAGAAGACATTTCACTTTCTGATTTCACAGATCGGTTTGATGAATATGAAAATATGAGGCTCTCAGTTGGTTCTATTTCATTATCTTCTGTGCCTGCTTCACTTGTAGATTCTTCCTCTTGGACTTCCTCAAAAAGCTCCATTGCTGCTGATTCCAGAAGATCTTTCAGCACCAACTTCTCATCATCACTTGCCCAAGAGTCTTTGATACGGGGGTCAAGCATTGATGCCATCGCATAATAATTGTAAGCCGATTCGTCAACGAAAAAACAAGTGGCCGCTTGGCTCTTTCCTAACTCCGGTTTAACAAAAACGCTTTCCATGTTTTGCAGTAATGCTGATACAAACAGATTCACTTCATGACAACTGGCATATTTTTCATTTGAACCAACTAAAATACTTTTAAGTTTTGTAATTGCAGGAAGCACAAGCGCAATGGATGCTGTATTGGCAGTTAACTCAACCAGGGCTGTCTTAAATGGTTTCAAGATATCCCTTATAGAATGTAGTGTGTTCCAGTGACTATCCTCTAATTTTGTGTATCCAATTTCGGTAGCAAGGAAATTAATAACCTCCTTTGATTCAATTGCTGAGTGCACCATGTTATAAAGCAAGAGGAGGGATTTAGAGTTATCCACAATTAATTTCGATTGACGCAGGCCTTGTTCTGACTGATAATCTTGAAGCTTGATGACATTATTCGGTTGGTTGATAAAACTAGCAACTGAGCGTGTTAAAGTTATTGTTTCTTTAATAAAGCTGCAACATTTCCAGGCAAGTGTCACTATGCTATCCAGAGTGACACCAATGCATTTAAGCTGAAGATAGTTTGACTGTTTTAACGCTCTGTGGACAATTGAATTGTCACCATTTATAAACGCATTCATATTGAGATTCCAACTGTTTTCTTGCTGTTTAATAATGATTCTGATGTCTTCATATGCAGTAAGCGTGTTGATTTTCCTACACGCTAATAGAGGTGTAATGCGCTTCAAACTGCCTTTCTCCCATACAACTGCATGTACTGCCACCAAGAGAAACATAGTGTTGTCTTGTCCTGCTTGAATATCTACACTCCCGTTAATTAAACCAGCTGAATTGCCAAGCGTTGCATTTAATCGACCTTTCAATTCCTTGAGCAACTGAGGTAACACTGAATTTGACAGTTGTGATGTTGATGGAGCACTGTATTGTGGTTCAAGTTCTTTGAGCAATTGTCGGAATCCATTGCCGTCAATCATCAAAGGCGGAATAAAATCCAGCGCAATCATTTCAGCAATTTTTTGAGTTATTAATTGAGAAGAAACCGTCACCTTAGCAACACGTGGCCTTTTCGGAGGAGGAGGAGTTTCTGTTACATTGCTTGATGAATCTTCACTTGCAGATGCAACAACTTCTGACAGATGTTTTGGGAATTCTGCTGTACGCAAACTTTTTATCCTTATCTTATGACGTGCTTCCAAATGTCGTCTCATTGGAGTTGTCGTAAAAGTTGATGGAAGTTTTCCTCGACAAATTCGCTTCTGGCAAAGAGTGCATATACTCTTCGTATGATCTACATCGCAAACTTCAAAATATTTCCACACCTCCGAGGTCATTTCTTAACCTAGGCTAGCACACTTACACAACAAAACTAATGTCTCTTATCAAACAAACAACACCAAACTATTGATTTTTACAACAGAAAGCTAATAATGTTATGATTAAATCTGAAATAACCTTATAATGCAAACGTAAATTTAAGCTTTTAGGACTTAATGGAAATTAAATTTAGATTAGATTTAAGTTACAACGTCAAAACATTCAAGTTAGGTCTAACAAGAGACCATGAAGATTGGTTTTTAACAACTTATTTTTTCCAGTGAAATAGTAATAGCTTTAAATTCATCTTTGTCATTTTATGTAACCTGCAGTCTACCGGCCAGACTGTATTTTTGGGCCTCTTTTGACAACTCATAGGCTGCTAGGCGCTGGTGTTGATACTTTAGCAAGCCTCTGTCAGCCAGTTTGCTAAAAAAACTGCTAGCCTATAAATCATATGGAAATGCATAAAAACTGTATCCACATTTGCTATGGTATGTAGTATGATCACACACAAGGTCTTGGCAAAAATTACCATAGCCTACTCTGACGGGGTTGTGGTTTGCTATCCTTGCTGGTACATTAGCAAAAATCTGTGTCAGTCCAGATTTTTGTCCCATACACAGACAATTAGCCTATGCTCATACGTTTTGCTAAAATATGGATACATCTACCTTAGATTGAAAAGTTCGTTAAGTGTGTGGGGGATTAAAATTAATTGCGTGTATAATATATCTGGCTACATTGGCTATTGTTTCATTTTGTCTTTTGGGGGATTTCAGCAAACTTTTCAATCTGACTGTCTGGTATCTCAGTATCTACCTATATGGAGTGCTTGCATTTTAGCACAGGCTGCAGCCTTCCATGGAGGGAATTTTTTCCAAAAAAAACTAGAATCTACGTTTTACACCACACCAATATTATTTTTATACCGCAACCAATTCTTATTTGAATAAATGGAACTGATTTAAAAGCCGCTGGCTTTGCTCTGCTTTTCCGTGCAACTACCACAGTCAAGTTACAACTGCTGTCTAAAGATAAAACTGGAGCGAATTTCACTCCAGTTGTAATCTTAGTATGTTTCTTGTGACACGATTTCGTGACGCCAAGCCAGATAGGCCCAAGCCGATATTCACGTCAGTGGCGTAATGACATTTGCTCCTTTGGAATTTGGATACATAGAGATCTCCACTGCATTATACAAATTTTCCATACCGTCTAGTTCCTAGGAGCTGATATATCTAAACACGTGTGTTGCAATAGAAATAATTTTGCTTATAGCTTCGGTAATTTCCCTAAGATAGAACTATGTCAAATTCATAAATTCTTTAAATAATTAAGATACAAAAGTTCTTTGTAATTAATTAAATCTTTTTAAAATAACAGTGTGTAAAACTTTTTAATCAGTTAAAATTATTTGTTTTACTAAACCAAGAAATAATTCCTTTTTCTAAAAAATCACAAAATGAAAATGTGGAAACTAAATAGTATTATGATTTGGCAATCAAACCAAACAAAACTTAGATAACAGCAGGTAGCCTATGAAGCCTATTATTACTTGGGCTAGCATTTCACAGAAAGTTTGTAGGGTAGGCAAAATTTGTGATTTTATTCTGTTTATGCTAATATAATCCAAGTTTAATTTCCCTTGCCTTGCCCACAAAGCACTACCAAAGCAAAAGTTCCTAAACGCAACATAGGCTAAGTCAGTAACTGTTACAAGTAAACAGAAATCTTGTAGGGTTGTATGGCAGTATGGAATGTTTGTATGATACACGGGAGGTCTATCCCGTGGCAGAGGAGCTAATATCGTTAAACCACTCATGCCACTGTCGCAAATATCAGCTTTGGTTTTTCTAGCGTAGCCTAGCGTGACAAAATTGTAATACAAAATATCATAAGACAAGAAACATGCAAATGCAGTGAAATTCCCTTTAGTTTCATCTCTTAACATTGCTGCAGGAACCAAGCCAACAGCTTCAGAATTAACTCCATTTGTTGAAAATAAAATTAGTTGCGACGCAAAATGATTAAAGTTTTAATACTGGCGTGGCGTAAAACATAGAACATATTTTTTTTGGCGTGAATCTCCCTGTGCTAAAAAGCAAACCTTCCATAAAAGACAAAATCTAGTCTTTTACAGCTTTATTTATAAATCTTGCCTGTGTCAATGTTGTTCCATATTCTGATAGTGGAAAGGCACCTGCACGCACAAGGTCACCTGCACGCACTTTTTTATCTTTGTGCCGCTTAATAATAAATAAACAAAGAATAGCTGGTTGCATGAACACTAATTTATAACAAATAAATAAAGTTTCAGTGCACGCAAAAGTTTCCATCTTTGCACACACAAGTTCTCGTCGAAAACGGCCGTACTTGAGTTGAGATGTTGCCTTTTCCCATGTGTTGTTTGCCTGATTTGAAAGTTTGCTACGTGCGTGGTGAGTAGACTTTAATTGCGCATATAATGGTTATTGGGGTCTAGTGTAGAAGTACACAATCAAATGATGTCACAATTTGGGTAGCTGGGGTCTAGTATACAAATGTATCCTGTGGTTGTGCGCTTCTACACTAGACCTGGCTATTGTTTCATCTTGCTGCGCAGGGGATTTCTCATCCAAAAACAGCAAATTTTCCAATCTAGGTTGTTTGTTTATAGATTTGTTACTTTTTCTTACTATAATGGTAAATGGTGAATATTTTATTTTTCATAAATATTCGACAACTTGTTGATTAACAATTTCTTGTAAAGTTTTTTACAAATCTTGCAAGCTCTTGTGTTTATCGTTTTCATGATGAGCTGAATGTGAGGTTTTTAACATAAGGCTATGTTATATGTTAATCAATTTTGTAACATATATACCTGATTTAATAGTTTTTTTGGATGTTTTTTCTTAGAAATAAGTTATTTTAAAAGTAATTGCAACATTGTCCTTGCTGAAGCAGTGCTACAGATGACTGGTGAAACAGAAATTAAAAAAGCATTTAATGATTTGAGACCACTTTGTGTTGGTTTGACGAAAAACGCTGACAAAGCGTCAATTTTATCCTTACACAGTCAGCTAAAATCTACACCATGTATGGTGATACAAGCATTACATGAGTATTTTTTATTTCCATTACGAATTGTCTTGCTAAAGCACAAAGAAACAAAAGAGGATGTAATTATTGCCGCTATCAATTGTATGACCTACATATTTGAAAACATCAAGCTCACTGAGTTTAAAGTGTTTTATGATACTTTGAAACTTCTAATTGTTTGCATCACCTCAGCAAGTAATGACTTACTTGAAGCGAGTGGAAGCGAAGACTTAAAATTAAACGTTATTTGTGCTTTGTCAAAACTTATTAATACGTCATCGTCACCATTTTGGAAAACATTTTATAATCCTGAGTACGTTCCAATAATGGGTCATTTGATCACAATTTGCCTCTCTGTAATTAGTAAGGATGAAAACAAAAAATTGAGAACAGATGCCATTCTTCTTATTGGAAGTCTGTGCATGCCCGCTTACTCTGATTCCCTAAAGGACAATGACAGGGACTCGCTAACTCTCTTTTGTGGAGATTGCATGGTGTCTTTGATGCCGGGGATTTTATCCTGTTTGGCAAAGGTCGTATCAGGAGATGCAAAACAAGGACAAGCTGTAAAATGCAGATCTTTGGAAACTATTTCAAAACTTTTGAGGACAACAGTTGGAGACACAGAATTAAAATTTATTGAAAAGGAAAGTTTGAAGCAGGATACTGAAAGCACAAGTAACACTGGAAGTGGCCGGAAGTTGTATAAATTTCAAACTAAGCGAACTGAAAAGTGGCTCATGGATGTCTCTCCAAAGATCAATGCAGTGCTTCAGCATATGTCGGTGGCCACTAACAGTTCCAGTGTAACAGTTAGACTTGCCTTTGCAAGCTTTGCCTCGGAAATACTCAATAGCTGCCAACATTCTCTGAAGGACTGTGTTCAAACATTAATGGCAATACCAATAAAACTTTTGCATGATGAACATGATAATGTTTCCACGCGATGCAGAGATATAGTAGAGCAGCTTTCAAATATGTCTCATGAAAGCACGAATTTGACCCATTCAATTTATGATCTGTTGTTTGATATTTGCACTAATTTGCCACAGAATTTAAGGAAGTCTTCTGATGAACAAAAACTAGCCTCTTTGCAGCTTCTTTTGGGATATTTAGATGTTTGCAAACAAGATCTCCAAGGCCTCATGAACTCGAGTGTTCACTTGACCAAACTCATGAAAGCTTTATTATTTTGCTTCGAAATGGACTTCTCTGATTTACATAAAATTTCTGAGATTGTCATGGTCTCATCAAACTACACTGCTGGAAATCCATTATTGTTTAAAGGCAAGATGTCAAATTGGATTTTCAACAAATCTTTTACGAATTTTAACAATGATCTAATCTGCAAAACGCTTTTGAAAGTCTGTCGATTACTGGGACAATATGGAGACATTGAAGTATTTGTTGACACTTTGTTAGATTGGTATGAAAATGAATCGTTATGTCATCAATGTGTAGTGATTCTGAATGAAATTCTGCTTGGAATTGAAAAAGACACACATGTTGTGGAGGGAGCTGCTGTGCATATTGATACATTGATAGATGTATACACCTCTCCTGAGAATTGGTACCTTGCAACTAGTCACCAGTCAGCCTATCTCAAGACACACCATGCAACCAAGCTTATGAAGGAAAGGAGTCATTTTTTACAACTTACATCGGACAAAAAAGAAATCAATCTCAGATGCATTAATTCAAATATAAGCCTGGCTTGCTTGCATTTGGAATCTATTTCCACTTTTGCACTAATCTGTGGGACAAAGTTTCGGGATAGTTTGCAGAAAGTCCTGTATTCTGTTCTTGAAAAAGTCAATGACACAAACCATCTCATTTCCAGTTGTGCTCTTGAAACATTAAAGATTGTTTCATCGAGCTGCAACTACAAAACTGTATCTGACTTGATTTGTGACAATGCTGATTATCTTGTAAGTACAATATCAGTTCATCTTCGCCACTTGAGTCTCTTTCCAAGAAGTCCGGCTGTACTACAGGCCATGCTGACACACAGTGACATCAGTGTGTTTCCTCTAGTTCGTGACACAATCGATGAAGTGTTGACAGTTCTTGATGTACAAAGATTCGAAAGTGAACGTCTGCTAGCTATTTTACCAGTTTTATTAGCAACTGTTACTTCAATAAATCGCTGGTTTCTAGCCGGTGTGACATACAACAATGATCCACACAACAACATTCAACGTGATAAGGAGGACGATAAAGAAGAGAATAATCGTATTGAAGGAAAAGACAGAATAGCTGCTGAAATCAAACGATGTATTGTTGATTTCCAGCAAAATTTGAGCACATCTCTTGATTTTGAAAGTGGCCCTTCATCAGGCATTGATGTTTCTAACAATCCAAATGATGAAGATGCAAGATATGACAATTTAACCTCCATGAGTGCAAAGGATGAAAAACCTCCAAATGAAGTGATTGTTGTTGATGAAGTTGTTTCACGATGTGGAAACCTGTTATCCAGTAGAAGTGTAAAGATACGTATAGTCACCATGGAAATAATTTACGAAGGTCTCCAGATGTTATCGAAACACGAAAACACTCTCCTACCACGAGTGCATGGAATATGGGGAACACTCATAGCAAGATGCAGAGACAAAGAGTTACAGATTGTAGCAAGAGCATTTGACATCATTTGTTTGATCGCATCCTACAGTGGTGACTTCATTCGACGAAGGCTGACAAAGGATGTGCTTCCTAAGCTCTTAGACTTTCTCAAAAACCATTCCAAATCAGTTAAGCTGATCGGACGTGACGCACAGATCGCATTCAAACACTCGACTGTGTTCAAACTGCAGCGTGATATCTTGAATAAACTGGGTCCATTGCTGGTTGCTGCAACCGTTAGCTTCGACGACATTCATGAAACGTTTTCAGTGTGCTATGTATTTTTAAATGCAAAGCAGCCACAGGAGCTGCAAGACGCAGCCGTCAACCTTTTCCGAAATTTAATTCGAATTGACCCTGACAGTATGTGGTTGTTTCTGAGCAATATATACAGCCCTACTTCAACTTTTGAACATATAAATTTTACTTCTGGTTTGAAGACTATACAGGTATCTGGATCGACAAACGTAAACAGTGAATTTGCCAAAAATATTGAAAGTTTGTTAAAATTATGCTGATTTCAATTTTAAGTTTACTATATATCGACTTCTTTCGTTTTTACAATGGTTTGCAACATTAGATGAGCTATGCATTAATATTTAAAGTGTTTCCATAGAAAAGTTATCTTCAGTCGTATAAGACACTGTCTTGACATAGAATGGTATATAAAAACATTCCACTGACGTCTTTTTCGCAAGAAACATAAATCACAATGTACGTTACCAGGTTTTATATTTAATAAAAACTTAACAAGAGCCAAGCAACAGTTAATAGATGAAGTCATTCGGCCGTCCTCTTGAGCAGCGATTGATTGATCGAGTTCAATCGCTGAGGATTCATGTCTCTGAAGTAAATTGCAATGTAAGGTAGGTTAGATAATGCTCAATAGGAAATCGAGTAAAACTTTATTTTACCCACTGCAAAGAAATTTCAGTTGGAGGAACGTGACTCCGTGATTTTATGCTGCCTTCTAGCGGGTGTCGGAAAACTTGTATGTTTTTACCACTAGGAATGGTAAAGTTCCTGAAATAAAAACCTATTTCATTTAAAATTTTAACTGGTAAAAATTTTTCGCTTTGTTCCACGTGTAGGCTAATTGCAATATCATCAAATCATGTAGGCTATGGTTCAGTACCGCTAAGATACGAAAGACCAACTGGTTCGAACTTTTTTTCAAACACAGTGTTGACTACAGCATTTCAGACAGCTCGACTAGGATTAAAGGTTGTCATTGATGTGATTTAAATCACATGCAACTATAGCAATTCTATGACGAAAAAATGCTTCGACTATTCAAAAACCAGCATCATACCACGTTTAAAAACTCGCAAACATTTTCCTGTAAGAACTACAATAGTAGATACTCATTTCTATATGCATACTGGTAAATGAATATCCAAATTAGCACTTTTGTTTAACAACGATTCAATCGGTCAAAGCACGTGATGCCGACCTGCTGCATCCCGTGTGAGTGTGATTATGCACTGTTTATTGTAACGGTCTATAACGTCACCGAGTACCGGAAATGACGCAGTACCCGCAGTATCCTTCCTAGCTTGAAACCTGCTTGTTTCAGCAATTGGATAAGTAGCAGTGTTTGAGGCAGTTGGCTCGTCGCTCATGGGTAATTTCTTCCGTATTTGAGGCTACTGCCCTAACATAGTCAATGGAAAAATTACGAGCAAGTTTCAGCAACAGTTTTGTGCTTTTAACATCAGCAAATTCCGTTTTCTTGGTAAAATACAACTTTGCATAAGATAGTAAAAAAAGTGTTTTGATTATTTTCAACTTCTCACTATTGTTAAATTTTAGAATGAACAAACTTTCAGCCAGTTTGAGATAAAATGGGTGACGTGCTTAATGTTTTGCATATGCACACAAGAACATCAGGTAATTTTGGCCGTGGAAACTGTAATAGAGTACTGTATTAGAAAATATTTAATACATTTGGCATTCGCTAATACGGAGCTTAGATACTGTGAGCTGTAGCCTGAATCTGAGGTTTTTGAAGGGAGTTGTGGGAGGATCTTTGTTCGTATTATAATGAACATTTCAAAGCAGTTTTGGTTAAATTTGACGTGAATTACAACCACTATGTCAAAAATTCAATATTTTACTTGACTAGCTAATTGCAAATTAATGAAATCAGCCAATTGCCAATAGGCCTAATTGCTACAGAAGCCAATAAAAAATGTCACATTTTAATTTTCTTGACATTAGTAAACAATTTTGGTTTCGTTCCAGCAAATCACACTCATTTTTAAAAGAAACTTTGATTTGGAACGTGTAGTAACTTGGCCGTAACTTTAGCCGGTTTGTGCGTAAATTTTATAATTTAAGTTTCTTTCTTAATTTACCAGGACATAACTTAGGTTAAACCGGCGTTTTCTGAGCAAAAGCTGAGTTAGCCCTTTTCAGGTAAGAAAACAAGGGAACTAGAGTTTAGGCTGCTATAAAGTTTTGAATTAATGAAGATCGTATAATTTTGTACATGTCGCATTAAAAAGTTGTGCAAAACATAATCAACTGTACAAATAACAAACTAAAAGAAAATTATGAAGTTTAAGTTGGCCTGATACTAGAGTTTCTTAGCTTTTCAAAATGTTTTCTACAGCTTCTTGCATGATGTGAGTGTATAAAGCTTGTTTTTCTAGGAAAATATCTTTAGAAATACTTAAATATTCAACCGGGTAATTTTAAAACTTTCCCAAAGCACGTATAGCACTGTACGTCATCATTACATCTAGGCAAAGTCGATATTTCTTTGTTATGCGTATTGGCCTGTATATTCTGTGAATATTAATTAGCATACAAGTGAAAGTGAAAAAAAGTGCTACCACATTTTTTTGTTGCTTGCATTATGTACTTTGTAATGTTTTATAAACTTTAAATGTGATTAGCCTAATTATTAATAAAATTACTTGGCGTATATCATAGCGTGGACATTAAATAAATTGGACAAGCACGCAATATTAGCCTGCAATAGCGCAATGACGTAAATCTACGTGTGCATATTGACTCAGTTCAGCGTGGCTAGTCATATCATAAACTTTAAGGCAGACAGAAAGTGACTATGAATAGACTACCGAAAAATCATTGCTGGCATAGCAGATTTAAAATGTCTGTCTGCCTTGCATACACAGATGCAAAACTGTCAGGTTGATTTTGTGCTTTTACTCTTTCAGTATCATTACAAATCTAAAATTAGTCGCTTTACATAGAAATGGATTCAATAGTTATGACGTCATGGCGTAGCAACGACTATAAAATGATCGATAATTCAGCACGTTCGAACAGTCAGATATATAGAAAAGTTTAATGACCTTTTGCAACAGTCGTTTCCGGAGTTGACACCACATAGTCTGTTTTATATGCTTGCGTAACATGCCAAACATTACACAAAACTTGCAAAAGCGGTAGTCTGCTATTACTGCTATATATAGCCGGCATGGAAAGAACCTTTTATAAAAACATTTTCTTTACAAAGTTTAAGGACTCGTGGAAATGTTGTAGAAGACTTGTTCTAAGACTATGGCTCAAGCAGGAATACTAAGGCATACACCAGTGCACAGGACTACATCACCAGACATCAAGGTGAGCTCATATGACGAAGAAGAGGAAGGCGGGATAAATGGAAACGCAATAAAAGACGGATCGTCGCTAGCTCCGCCTTGCAGGAAAGTCACCATGGAAAGCTTGAGTGACGGAGACAAGAGTGACAGGTGAGTTGGTCACAATTTTTCCGAATGTAGCCCATATATAGTCACCTAGCTTCGATGAAAAAGTTGGCTACTTTCTTACAAATTAATAAATTTTAACAGAACTCTATTTTTCGGAAATGCTGCCTATTTAGGTTGCTTATAAAGTACATAAGGGTAGCTTATAGGCCTACCTTTGTAAAAGTGATTCATTGTAACAGTTTTTCTTTGCTGTTACTTTGTCAAATCTCTCTTACTCAGATATTTCACCGCGTCATCAGGAGACGATTTTGATTACGACGATGATGACGACGGTGTGTGCATTCGATTGGATAGCGACGATGATGAAGATAACCAGAGTATGTCACTCTTTGATGGTTCAACCACCCTGTTTTTTCTTAAGAATATCAAAAGACTTATCAAACGTAGTGCACTTGTATGCACGTTGCATAACGCTTCCTACGCATGTAATAACTTTAATTGTTAAAAATATAGCGTAGCAACCTATACCCGGAAATGCAGCATCCCAGATCGGAATAATCTACTTTTAATAAAGGGCTTAGCAAATACATTCAAGTGTTATTATGGAAGTTAGGTCATTATTTCATTGGACTAACGTATAGATCGCATAGATTAGAACATCAAAGAACTGAAGAACAATTTTTACAACATTTGTTTACCATATCTATCATATACATTTTACAGGTTTATCAGGCCTTCATATCAACTTGAAGACATTACAGGCAGTGTCTTCAATGCTGGCACACTACAGCCCTGTAATACAGGTAAGTTTAGCCGTAGTGCAAATAGTTTTTGCCTGTAAATGTGACTTAAAAATATTTGCCAAAGAAACGAAGAAAAGTTTTTAATAAATGGAAAAAGAAATGTTATTAAGCAACTACGGTAGATTTGTGTAGGCTAGTTATAAACGTTATATGTGACCATAGAGGGACATGTATGGAAATCCTTTATTTATTGCTCCGCCACCCCCTCCCGAGGATGAATATTTTAACGATGAAGAGTCAGCAGGGAGCAGTATTACACCTCAACTTTATGGCTACCATGACGCTCCTCACAGTCCATCAGCACAATCCCATGATTCTACGCGTAAGAAAATTTTGTTTGTCTTTTGCTGTACTGTGATGCTCAGGGAACATTTAGAAACTACTAGAAGTTATACCGCAATTTAAGCAACATCAACAAGGCACCACACTTAGGTTATCGTTAGTTTTATTTCATTGCTTGTCTTCAATTAAGCGTAGTTTCACTGTTCTAGTAACCGGAGAAGACGAATTTCAATGCGCGCTGCAAGAATTAGAAGATGCTTTAAACGGACAAGACCAGAGTTTGCTTTCCGACGCCATGTGTGAACTAACAGATGTCATGGAAAAAATGACATATTTTTCAGCAGATCCAGTAGATGACGCTGTACCGTGACGAAAACTTTGAAAACGTTGCTTGTCCGTGGTCCTAAAAGACAAATGGAGTTTTAGTGCCTCGGTTATTTTAAGTTGCTTTTGGGGTGAAGGTACCGTACGTGGATCCATGTTTAGGCTGCAAGTTTGGTTTTCGCAAAATCTATTGCAGACTTATAGCAAAATATTTTTCATCCCGTTTCGATATATATTAACTGTTATAGGCCTACGCCTCTTTCAAAGTTCTAAATTGTTGAAACCTCAAATTTCAGCATTAAACAACTTCACGACTAATTTCGGAAAGTCTGTCACCATTGTTTTATATTTCCAATGACTACCAGTCAGGCATTGATAATATTTACACAGGCCCTAATGCAAATCACTCACTTCATTGGAAGCAAATAATCTGGATGTCTGTTGTTGTAACATTAGGGTTGTACAATGCGCTTTATATAATATATGCTTGCATTTAAGCTCTTCCTGCTTCCGTTGCTTATCGTTTTTGTATTCAATAAATATTTCGCTTTCTCAGTTCAAAATTTCCACTGTTACCTCAGGTGTTGCAATACCTGAACCAAGCTTGTATTCAGTTCAATTGGTAGACTATACAAATCTGTGAATGCTTGTCGCTCGCCCGTAACTATGTAAGAATAACTCTTTGCGCGTCCAACACCTTCTTGCAGTGGTTCGTCAATTGTCACCTTATTCATTTAATTTAATATAATACTGCAAAGTTTTTATCGTATCCTTTTAAGTTAAAGAACTGTAGATAAAGCATCCACAAAATACAGTTTTCGAGTTAGATCATAGGCTTCATAGCGCCATCTCGCGGTAAACTCAATTCCCATAAGCACAGGCGGGTTCAATAAAAGTAGGCGACCATAAATTTTTAAGTAAATTTTGCACAATTAAAAGAGGAAATAAGCACGTATGATGCAAGTTCAAAGCAAGTTGAATAAATACTCTATTGCAAAGTATGCAAGACAGCTCTTTGGCAAACAAGTCGACGAAATTGCAACAAAACCTGATCAAGGTAACTGCAGAAATCAGTCGCAAAAACTTCTTCAATGTCATTGAGGTTTTGCGTATTCAGAGCCAACTTGCTGCAGACACCGAGTATTGATTATGCTACACTGAGAGAAAAAATTCTCTATTATGGAAACGAAACAAAGGATACACAACGGTCAAAACACTGTGCGGCACTGTTCTGTACGAACCGGTTAACCACGGAAACAAACTCACAAAAGACAACTGCATTTCACGCATGACTGAAGACGATGATCACGTGATGTAAATAAAAGTATTGATGTCATTTTCGTCACGCTTCATGTACTTGTGATCAATCAACCATTCGATCTGCTGCTTGATAAGCTTCTTCTGAGGTAGAAACATATTCTTCAAGATCTCGACGAGCTCCGTTTGAAGCTGGGCATTGCTGATCTTCTTCCTCATCTTTAGGATCTTAACGATCGCTTCCTAGATGAGGATAAAGAAAAATTCAAAGTTTAGGAAGACCACGTTGCAGCGAAAGAGCTTGGCAATCACGCCATTTGCGGGGTTGTATGTTGGCAGCTGAATTGTGTCAATCATTGGCTAAACGTATAAATACTGTTAATAGTCGGAAATTCACAGGACATTGTTGAGGCGAGATTATAAGCGGGCCGTGTTGAAATGCCACGGAATATAAGCTTGTGTAATGGCCCCAAATTTGGAACACCGATCTTACATTCTACCATATAGCTTTGTGCAGATCAAAAAGGTACAAACTTCATTCAAACCCAGATAAGCACACTAAGTTAAACAAAACATCTGTAGAAATATCCATTTGCAATGGAAATTTAGCAAACCAAAGGATTCATTAACCGCTACTAATTACATGTTTGCCAACTTATAAAACAAAGACTGTAATATGAGTTCATTATTTCAGGTAACATTAAAACCCAGCTAGTAAACAATGTTTGAAAGTGAGAGCAGTGTGTATTTAATGGGTGAAACTCGATGGCGTCTGTTTTATTTAAAGTTTACTGCACTTTAAAACGAATATCTATATCCGTTATTAGTTATTAGGAGTTATTACCTGAGTTCTTAGAATTCGAAGCTGGGTAATCCCCTCATTGTCTTCCTCGCGCGACTTATCAGTTGATAGCTGCAGTCGTCCAATTAGATTCACTCGTCCACGTTTTTGCGGTTTACCTCCTTTCCTTAGTACGCAGAAGTAAACAAGTTAAAGGCGTAGATTTATAGAAAACTCAAGAGAGTCGTTCGTCGTAATATCTGTCGTTCAACGCTTACAATAAACAAAACTGCTGGTTGACTGATATCATTGAACTGTCCGTGAACTCTTTCGGGTTGGAAACCTTCGGCTCAGATACCAAAACTTGTCTTTTCATCTTTGCGTTTGATACTAGCGACTATAAGAACAAAAACAAGGAATGCAGTTCTACCCTGACAAACCGCTATTCATGGGAGGTATTTTACCAAACCATTTTGTTGTTTTATTACCCATAAAGTTTTCCTTAATTCAGCGTCCGACAACTGTGTGGCAAGTCTCAAGCTTTCGTAGGAAACCGCTTCCTTGGGCCGCATGTTCCACACAAACAGCACTGACATTTGAAAGGTGGTGACTTCAAGGTCGTACTGACCACACTCGGTTTTAAAGGTCAGCTACAACATAACAAGTCAATTAATATGACTATATTAATGGTGAAATCGTGCGCGTGACTTCTTGACATTACACTGTATTGAGGAAATTCATTTACATTAAAAGCTCAACATAACAGGCTACAAAAATGTTTCGTTTCCATTAACAAGTAATAAATAAATGACTTCATTTAACTTATCATGTAAAATGTGTATTTTGTCTTAGTACAACAACTACAGAAGTGTTTTTCTCCAAGTACTGAGCTACCACTAACACTTATCCATTAAAACTAACAGTCAACATAAAGTTAACAAATGTATTACCACAGCATTGGACATAAGATGATTCCAATGCAACTTCCTCCCAGTGTGCTGACTCTTATAGAACTCCTCTACATCCGGAATGAGGTCCTCTAAAAGGGTGGGAAGTGAAACTGGAATCCGCTCGGACTTCCTCGACCAAGCTCCAGCGTTTAATATCTTGATATTTGCAAGATCTGTCAACAGAAAGCATCAGTATTTAGATGAGTTAAGGAAAGTATTTTGTGCAAATGAAGGCTTGGAGGTAAATTTTTATAGATCCAGCATACCATATTCACAGTGATCCGTTTATGCAAAACATCACAATTCCTTGATTTTAACAAATGGAAAATAAAGGGTGGAAGTCAACAGCTATAAGTGAATTAGTCATGAAATTTAACAGAAAAACAACCGACCCGCCACTTTATCGTTCCTTGATTCTTTGAATTTTTGGTTGAGATCTTCACTGACTTTTATGTCCTGGAACATCCTGGCAAGCTTATTAACTAAATCTGCTGGCATTCCAACCTAAAATTACAGTTTATACAAAATGTAGTGAAAAACTGTTAATTAGTATACTTGGAAAAGTTTGCCAAAACAAAACAAATCTGAATGCCTATAGATAATCCAACATTGCTTGTAACTTTAAAAGATTTTTGAAAAACATTAATCAGTTTCAAGACAAAAAGTTCTTTCTAACGACTACATGAGACACGATTAATGAATTTCAAAACATCAGTATTAATCAATGAGTGTATGATTCTAGCTTCACCATAAGTGTCATACTGTATAATCGAAGTATCATGTAAGATGAGCTTCAAACCTCTCGAAGTCCTTCGACGATGTTTTCTTCTTTCTCACTATCGGCAGATGTACCCAGGATCAATCTTCGTGTCAGATGCGCTTTATGGTAGCGCATGAATACATCCTTGTTGGACACATACTTCAGTACAAGTAGCTAAGGCAAAAAATAAAAATAAGATTCTCAAAACTTGGTAGAAAATATTACAACCCTTTCAGTAAAAGCTCACTGACCTAAATACCAATAATAAGATCGGTTCAACAGTTTTGGATATAAAGTAATTCAAACATAATCTAAATTCTAAACAGTCGAAAAATTTCCAAAAAAGTTTGAAAAATTTCAAACTTAATCCACAAATCCCCTGAACAGCTTTAAAAAAGCTATTGTTAGTTTTGATCTGGCAGTTAGTTCCTGTCTTACCACATCTTTTAGTTTGGAGTCAATTTCCTCTGACGAGAGTTTTTTACTCAACGGAGTTTTTCTTAAAAGCATATCACAGAAATTAGCTAAAAGTTCCGGACACCTTGATTCAGGAGGAAGCTTCGTTGGATTGCTAAAGAGTAAAAAGCGAGACAAAAACGTTACTTAATTTTTTTAATATGAAGTGATACGAATTTTTGGATACTTTAAGAACTTAACTGGCGTACTTACTGTTTTGCTTTTGTATGCAATTCAAGGCTGAAGACAGTGTGATCATTTACAACTTTTTCAAATGCCTTATCACGGGCCGTTAGAAACCTCGGGTCATCTTCAAATGATTGTTGAATAAGAAGAGAAAATTTATTAAATAAAGTCAGAAGAAGTTCAACATATTTCTCAGAATCCTAACAAAGCAAAAAACATAAAAAAGTCTTTAGTACTTTCACTGCCGGGACTCACAAATTAATGAAAGAAATCAATTAAACAGCCTACAGTTGTGATTTATGGTAGTATAATAAATGTGCAGTTTTAAGCAAACTACCATTTAACTACTTAAACAACAATCACAAGGAACAATGATACCGTTGTGACAACATTTCGACAGTCGTTCATGTCTTGCAGACCCTGTTTTATTATGTGGTCTTGAAGACACTGGAGTATCGGAGCTACCCCGTCAGGAACCCGATCCATCAGATTAAACATTAAATTTAATTCTGCAAATGCAACATCAAAAAAATGGGCATGAAACTTAAAAGGGAACTGGATTCTTGATTTGTGGCTATATGTATCTCGTACTTACGTTTAGATTCATTCTTTCGAATCATGTCCTGGCATTCTGCTAGTATAGAATCAGAAAACTGAGACACCAAGACTTCCACACAATATTGTGTCAAAGCGGGCATTGAGAAAGTTTCAAGGTATCTTTCTGCTCGTTTAATTTCTTCTAAAATTTTCTGGTTTGCCTGTAAATTTACGGTAGGCTTTTTTCTATTTTCAGCAACAAAGAATATATTAATTATTATCAGCCAAAGTGTGCCAAAAGAAATGATAAATTATATGGTTTTACTTATATTCAGTCATGTGTAGCATGAAAGGTAAAGGTTGATAAAATTGGTTGCAGACAAAGTTAAAACCGGAGTAGGAGATAACATACATGCAATCATTGAAACCAGTACAGTTTCTTGGCTTTCATTAAAGTTGGTAAAAAACTAAAAAATGGCGCTTTGTTGCTTACATATTTCATGTATTCGCGGACACCATTCTCTGCAAGATAAGTCTCAGCTTCTGTCTTGTAGTGATCGGTTGTTGATGAGAGATAGGCAGATTCAAAATATTCACGATAAATCTCCAAAGGATCACTTGAATTTGAACAAAGGCTCACTAAATGGTCAAGTAAATAGATTGATAACTTTAATAACCCATAACAAAGTGTACTGTATAAATATTTTGAGCAATATTTGCATATGGTGTATTAGTTATGTACATGACCTGCTCCACAAAAACATAATAGTAAGTTTAGCAACTTTATAATAAACAAAACATCTATAAATATTTCTATTTTCTTAAAAAAATCTGTAGTACAGTAGAACTCGCCTATAACTGCTTTGTCTATTACAACAATTCCCTCAATCGACACTAGTTTTGTCGCAACAAAATTCCTATCTTTCACATTAGTATATATACATTTTTGTTTGCCTGTATCGGCATCTAATGAATATGTCATTATTATATATATATATATATATCAGAAATTTGCTTAAGTTGACATCGTTCATCGTTGTTCATTTACCACCACATTTGCCCATAAAACAGCATTTGTTTCTTAATATCTGTTGTTAATTGCATTTATGACGTTTGTAACAATTGCGTTTGTACGACTCCTGAATAAAATTCATAATCAAACCCAGGCATCCTTGTCATTCTAAACGAATTTATTAAATAAATGTTCCAAGCAAGCAAAGAAATCTTTTGTTTTTGAAATATCATGAAAGTTATATTTTCGTGTTATTTGGAAACAAATCCTTATATTATATTCCCTGTTATGCACCATTTTCAATCAATTTTGCAATCAATTCCGCTTAACTCACCACAAATGGGAAGTGGAAGTGAAGCAGACCACATTATACCTCACTGCCCCATATACCAAGCTCCTTATGGACCACGAAGCCTGTGTGTTCTGGATAACAGCGTAACCCAGTGGTTGATAAATTCCGACACCTAGTTCGAGTGGCCAAAAAACTTTAGCTTTGACACAATATTCAACGGAAAGCGTTTTGGCTGTTATATTGATTGGTCTACAGTGAGAGACTGACAGGTCACCGTATTGGCACCTTTTCTGATTTCCCTTAAGTTAACGCTATAGGTAAATTCTAAGTGCTGCACACTGGAACATCTGATATATAGCAAAACTTTTGCTTAGTGTCATTACTCATTACCATACTTTCCAGGTTATAGATTTAAAATTTCCCGGGCTTCTCAGTCGGCAACAAAAATTGTTGTTGTCCATCACAACGCTAAACTTCGATATAACTAGGTAATGTTCTAAGCTCATATACTAACCAAAAGATTGACGCACTCCAATAATCAGTTGGGCGTCCAACACCTCTCCTTCTCTTTCTTGTCTTATTAAGACCATTGTCCTATCTTTAAGGATCTCATAAATGTCCATAAAAATACTCTCATTCCATGTGTCTAACATGAGCTATAGAAATAATACAATGTGCAGGAACATCAGACATAGAGAAGTTAATAAATATCATAAACCAGGGCTAGGCTTAAATACAATCAAAAAAATTAAAAATAATTTGAGGCAAAAAGAAATATGTGAACAACCTGAAGATTGAACAAGAGAGCAAAACTTCACTCACTTTTCGTACAATGCCATAGGTTTCATCTTTTTTCTTTTTATTCCTATCATACATTGACTTTTCTAGCTGAGCAAAAGGTGCAGGAAGGTAATCGCACTGATCATAAAACTTTTGCCACTCAGCCACATACGCCCGCAAAAGTGCATGTCCTTCATGGTGACTTTTGATTCTCTACAAAGTTTGTACACAAATCATTATTTTTGAAATGTAATGACATTAACCTTAAATTGTTAAAAGTCAAGATGAAAATCAGCAAACAAAAAGACTAAATATCTAAAAAAAATTAAGATCTACAGCGTGCTTAATATTTAACCCAACATTGAATTATTTAAATATATATAACACAAACACATAAAAGCATACCTCTTGGGCTACTTTCACAAAATTGACAATGTCACTTTTCAGAGCATTATGGACTTTCTGTGGTCCATCTTCATTGTCCCATAGACAAACTGAATGAATATCCCAGTGCAAATCCTGGTAAGAATAGTAGTAAAGTACTGTAACTAGCCATTTAGACCATCTCATATAATTAATTATAACAATTACTTATTTTTATATTAATAACTGATAAACTGCAGCCCACTACTGGGGCGCAAAGCTATTTTTCGTGGGCCAGAAAGCAAGACAAAAAGTTACAATATCAAAATCAAATATCATGGAGTGGATTCAAAAGCCAGAAGCTATTGTAAAAATACTTTTTGAAAAAAACAAAACAAAAAAAAACATATTTTCGTAAAAAACGAGTGGTTCTGATATAAAACGCATGAATGAAATTTAAACAGGATGTAGTAAACCCTTGCATAGTTGTATAACTTTATTTAGTATATGGCAATTTTACCATAAATCTGTTTTGTTACCAAATTATGATTTACATAGATATATGATGATTTTTAGATCAAAACACCTCTTACAGGCAGATAGAAACTTGATGATTCCTGTCCACAGACACCAAATCGTTACTATATCTCAATCGGTTTTTGAGATGCAGAAATATATACTTGCGAATACTGTTTGTAATATTACAAGCTGTTTACAATGCAAAACTCTAAGCCAAGGTCATGCGTATATCAAAAAAATATTATGCCTACTCTTTTCAATTTTTTTTTTGGTGTTAGAAAGACCTGAAACCACAAAACTTGACTAAAATTAAAAGATAAATGGTTGTTATTCTGCACTGCCCTGCTGACTAGTCACTATATATCCCAAACAATATGCTAATGCACCTTAACTAATATGCACTAGTTTAATCGCAGGTAGCAGAATATTACACATTCAAAACAAAAAGTTCCTTAAATCTGCTCTGGTACCATTTGGTCAATATGACCCCAGCCTTATATGATACTGTAGGTTATATATTCCAAACGGTGAGATCTTGTAAATTACTCCTGTTTTTTATTTTCATTATCGGTTCTTGTTTACTGCTTCCATTCACACAACTTTGTTCCATTGTTCCGTTTATTAGAAGTTTTTTAATTTTGTTTGTTTGGGGTCATAAAGAAGCGCCCATATTGTTGACCATTCCTCAAGCTAAGAGTAGATTGATGACACGCCAAACTCCTCAGGATGTGAAGTAAATTATTCGCAGCTGTGGGAATTTACCAGAAGCATCTCCAGCTGTTCAAAACGGCACCCAGCATTGTCTATCAGGACGCAAGAGGTGCTTCATTTGTCCAAGACCGAAGGACAAAAAGTGCAGATTCAATTGCAGTAAATGTCACAACGCCAGCTGCGAAGAACACAGCAAGATGTTCTGTAATCAGTGCCAAGAGTAAATTATTTGTGCATTGAGCGCTCCACTACATCGTTTTGACAATAAACACTGCTTGATAACGAGTTGAGTTTTTTCTCCTGGTGTCTACGTGCATTTTCAGTGATGGGGTTATATTGGCCATATCATACGTATTGACTCCAAGGTACTGTTAAAGTGATTTTTTTCATGGTACCAGAGCAGGGTTAAAACCATAGTTGCTTGGAAGAAGAGCGATTTATTATTTCATACAAATATATACAGATAACTTTGACTTACGTGCCATTCCTGTCTACTGACAGGATGTTGCTTTAACAATTTTTGAATCACTGGCTCCATGGTTGGCCATTTTATTTTGAAGGTTTGTTCTTTACCCTGTTACATCATATGAAGCTTAAAATTAAACTTATACAACACTTTGGGTCTGAAACCGAATTTCAAATCCCTTGACATAGTACAGAACAAGTACGGCAATTATAGTAAAAAGAAAACATCTTATAGTGTAGTAGCATAAACTTACTGTGAGCATCGACATTGGGAAACTTTTGAATACTTCAGCAGCAGAAAACACAAAATGGGTTGAATTTCTAACTTGTATGTGAAAAGATTTTTTCAAACCTATTTAGACTACCTATGTGACTGCATGTCTGCCTAGGCAATAGCTTCTTTACAATTTGCTATGGAAACAGTATGACAACCAGGGCACATTAACAGCAGTATTCAATTTGGATAATGTACTGTAGTCTGTACAATATGAATCCTGTACAACAGTCCTAGGCAAGTGCTTCTCGGAAAGCTGGCTATTGTTAACAAATCATCTAAACACCTAAAACCAGAAGCAAAATTACAATTTGTCTTGTTACAACTGAAATTATTACAAATTACAACTGAACCAGTTCACGTTAAAAAGTCGAAAGTCAAGTCAGGTAGCCTAAAGTGAAAATTCCCAAAACAATCAAAGTTACAATTTGATGCCTGAAACGTTTGAAATTTAAAAAAAATGAAAGTGGGTCAACAATTTACCTTGTCAAATATAGCCTAGGGCCCTAGGCAATCAAAACTCTTGCCGCACAGACAATAACTTGGAAAGGGTCTATTCAATTGAGATCCAAAACTTATCAATGTGCAGGCCGAAATTTTTTCCGCTTACGCCAGAAAGTATATAAAAAATTACAGTTTCATGTTACAGCGCACCACATCACGTCAGGTTTGTTGTTGGGTCCCTGCTTTCAAAGACCAGCCAAAACCAGGTAAAGCCTGACAGATTTTTTTGTTATAGCGTCTACAATTTTTGGCATATGGCACGTAACATGTGGCACGTGGTTCGTGGCATGTGGCATGTGGCATTTGTGGCATTTGTGGCAATTGTGGCAATTGTGACTTGTGGTAATTGTGGCAATTACTTCAAACAAAGCTGGAAATAAAAAAAACGCAAAATGTGCATCAGTTGGCAACAAAACATCTTAAATCAAAAATATACGGCTTATCTTGCCAGTTCATCCTATAATTCCATCCAAATTTTTCGCATGGTATCTTCAATATGCTGCTTAATTAATCGCTAATTAAATACGATACCGCATTGACAAAACAAAAACTTTTTCCACACGTTTGTTCATCATTTTAAAATAGAAAATTAGAAAATTTGTGGGCATTATTTTTCATTTTATACTCAAACTAATTAGCTACTTAACTTTGTTCCTCACATAAGGTCGCTTGCATTGGTAAGGGCCAAATTGTGCATCAAATATAAGGGCTCGAAAAGTTACTTTCCGCAAAAAATATTTAAAATTTTTTTGTAGCAACTTGTTTATCAATCAATTTAGGTTAAAAAGCAATTAAATACGCTGTCATTATTTTTCATTTCATATTCAAATCAATTGCCGTTTTAACTTTGGTCCTCACCGTGCACAAGCCGTTATTTACATGGATATAGTTAAGGACATTTTTAACAAATGCATTGCCTTACATTTATTTTTTATTTCTATGTGCAAAAGTTACATTTCCAATTTTGCGAAATAAACACAGTTTTGAGTTCGTTATCTGTCATACCCAGGCAGTTACTGTGGTACCATTTAGTGCAGTTATCGCGTCCAAGCTGCAATTTCAGTTATCTTATTATTAGTTTGTGTTTATATGTATGCTTTTTTCGATGTTTTTTAGGGTTTAGATTAAAAGATTTTTAATATTAGTTATGTAAGCCTGCATGCTGTTTACACGTACCCATTCGCTATTTTTTATTCCATTACTACATTCAAACAAAGAGCAAATTTCATCGAAATTTCCTGCGCAAAAGTAATTCTTTTAAATACTGAATATTACAATTTTTTGCACAAAAGTTTTCACTCATTTGAATTTCGTAAAATGTCTTCCGCATAACTTTTTCTTTGCTGCTAAAGATCCAACAAATCGGTTTTGTATGTAATTTCTCCAATTGTGTGCATGGATTAAAGCTGAAATGAAAGCTTCTGCCATCTAGAATGATTCAAAAAATTCGTTTTCGCTTTTCATGACCGTAGAGCTTCCCAATTGATAACCAACGACCACTTATTTTTAGCACCAAAATTCTGCAGTTAAAACCGTCTAGTTGTTGCGGATGAGAAACGTTACAAACTTTCCATTGACTTCTGGAAACGTTTGTTTTTGGACATCTTGCCTTCAGAAACTTTCTATGTAACATAAAAGAACAAATGTTGTAACAATTGAAATAAGTGAAACCGGGTAAGTCAACGCTTCATGAAATTTTCCAATGCATGCAGCATTATTTTTATAACTAGGCCTACTGTTATTTGTAGATATGTAGAAACCTCTTACCTCTAATTTGCTGTTGCCAATGATACTGCGCTTTTGTTTTGGCCAAATGCATCCAGTAAGAAAAAAGACAACCATGGAATGTGAGTTTACTAAATAATGTAAAAAGATAACTAGTAGTGGTGATAATAGTATTTTTCACGTTTAAACAACTTTTATTGAATTCTTCTATAGGCTTCCATTGAATTCCAATGATTTTGCTGCGTATTGCAAGGACCAATTATAGCTTGATATTTCGATATGTCTTCCTGAAACACAGAATAAATCGCTATTAAAGTTATATGTACGCAATTGAATATAATACCAGATCTGCAATTGCCAATATATTGTACGCATCTTTATCAAATATCTTTTGTGTGCCTCAGCGCTACTTTAACTTTTCCGTTAATTTTGCATTGTACCGTAAATGCATCGAGGGCACATAAGTTACTTGTCTGAGCTTTTTTCTGTTTCAAGATGTTGTATAAAATCTGTGTAAAAGAACTGAATTTTATGGTTAAAATTCAGCATGAACTTTAACATATTTTTGCACTTAGTTTTGTCATATTTTCTTTATCCAACTTACTTTACTATCAAGCCATTTATCGTTTTCCAATAGCTTGAATGAAGGTAACTGTAAATGCGTACGTTGGTGAGATGCAACAATCACATTATCCGCGTTCTTCTTCTTTCGGAAAAGGTTTTCCGTTTCAATGCCATAATGTATGATGGAATTCAGTTTTTCGACCTGATGACGATTACCTTGTCTGCCATATAACATAGCGTCGTACAGTATTATAAAAAAGAAAGAATTAAAAAGAAGTTATAAAGTGCCGCTAGCTTCAGCTACTAAACTGATCAATGACTAGCTTTTGTCTCCAATTTTCTTAAAATTCAGTGGTTTTACTGGGCTTTGCATATATATTCCTAATCTTAGATTCAGTGTTTCCTTTCTCTTCCTTTTTTCCGACCTATCAATCGGATTTTTTTCTGTGTCTTTTTCAGAGCCCTATAAAGTAGTAAGTACAGTATGATGTAAATCGGACGCACCCAACTTACAAACATAATAGTTCACCACCAAGCAATAGTAAAGATCTTTTGCTTAATGTTGTATTTTATCTTTCTTTTTTTGGTAACCTTTCTCCAAAATCCTTTTAAAAGACTGCTCTGAAAATTTTCTTACTGATTTGCCAATTCCGAAAAGTTTTTGTATTTTCGGCTTTCCAAACGAGTTCTTTTCAATTTTTGCTGAGATTTTTCCATGGGACTCTGAGTCCTGGGACGGTTTGTCATTGTCTTGAAAATAATTTATAAAAAATATGTTTATTTCATTGACAAAACATTATTCATTAAAAGAGCAATTTTTCAGAAATGTATATTACCTGTATGCCTTTGTTGCAAGCGTTTTCACAAAATTCTGTGTAATCGGCATATGCATCATCACAGCCGTGTCTTTCTAAGTCACCTATAAAAACAATATTCAAGCAAGTACACTCTGCAGTTCATCTGTGTTAAATATCAACAGCTAGTGCTATTTTCTACAAACAAGAATTCCGGACCAAAGTAGAACTGTAGGCAAACAATATTTTTTCAGAGCTTGTATGAAATTCGTGGCATAGTAGAGATTTGTTTCCTTGCCTCCGGATGAGTGACAGGCTGCCTATTTTTGGGCTCAGTTGACAATATCATCAAAAATGTCGTCAACAGTTAAATCACAGCAGTCGTTGTTTTCAATTGGCTTTAAAAATAAATTTGCAATCGGAATTTGTCGCATGGTCAGTTAAAGATTTGAATAGATGATTGAGTACTGTATATCGTATTTATACCTCATACATGTCTAAATTGTGATGTGTACGTGTTGATGAGGAAGTAATGTCTTTCAAGAATTTAAAGCTTTCTTCGCTGTCTCACACATCACAACAACAAGAAACAAAAAAGAAAAAAGAACAAAAAGAATCGCTCCTAGCGTTGGTTAAGATTCCCGTGCCGCCATCGCTCCAATGATATGCACCCCAAAGGTGAAATGCTTTCTAAAACTATATTAGATGTATAGAAATATTGATATTTTTGCACTTTTTTGCAAACTTCTGCTATACTATATAGAAAAAAGAAACAAAAACGCGTAAGCCTTACTTCTGTTTAACCTACTTCTTGGCATTTTCCATAAAATGGCTGGAAAAGGATTCGAAATTTTAGATTCGATTAAAATCATTAGATTGTTGAAATAATTACAATAATCGAGCGTCTTTCTAAAGAAACACACAAGTGACTTGACTCGAGTCAATGCTTGAAATGACTTGACCTAGTCGGTTCGCTTTGATTAGGTTTTAGCATTAAGGTAAAACGAATCTCTATTTGTTAGTCTCGAGCTACTCAAACCGATATCTTATATCATTCATTTCATTCACCATATCAGGAATTATTAAAAATTCGTTTTTATTTTTTATGTATGTACGTAATAAGTGGCCCACAAATGCTATACTCATCATGCATTCCTTCCTCATCTTGTCTATCGAAGAAAGTAAGAAACCATAGAAAAATTCAGCCAAATCAAAAAATTTGAAATTGAAGTTTGAATAAAATAGAGCAGAGGTGACAAAAAACTTTTTTTCGGACTTGCGTAACCGCAGTCGTTTTCAAGAGAAAGAATGAATTAACGTCCTTGATTTTATTGACATAAACACACAAATTTTTTTTTCAGGGTTTAAGAAAATAATTGATATAAATGAAAAATACAATAAAAAATCATGTCCCTTTGAGAACGGATACAGGTATGAAGTATAACAACTATACATGTTGCTGCAACACTTAATAGCAGTATCAAAATTTCATACAACGAACTTCGTTTATACAATTGCTAGCCTGTGACTCCTTGAAACATCATCAGAAGATAGCTCAAACATAACTCAGTGACGAGATATCAAAGTCAGTAACGAGTTCGACTGAATTCTAGGAGTAAAATGGCATTTTTCAAAGTTTATATCTACACTTTCGTCTTACTTAATTAAACTGGTAAACTATGAAACAAATAAATAATGTTAGGCCATCATTATTGTAAGTATTTTCATTATAGATTTTCAAGAGCTAAGTATAGAAATCTATGTAACAGAAACAATTAAATCCCAAACCTCTTTTAGTTGCAAGGATATGTTTGTTAGAATGTTGGCAACATTTTCGGGTAATTCGTAGCTTCCAACAAAATCTGAAAGCACGATAGATATGCTCAGCACATGACTAACAACACCATACAACTGTATTCAGGCATTATCTAATACCGTTAACAAATGGTAACAAGTAGTCAATTTTAAGAAATTGTGATATTATTTTGACCACTGGTTCCTCAATGCCCGAACTGCTTTTCAGCTGAACCGACATATCAGTCACATATGCAGACAATGTTTGTTGTTCCAGAGTTATCTTGCCAGACGCTTGCACATCCTGCAAAAAATTGAATTAAAAAAAGTTTTGTGTTGTCTTTTCTAGTCCCCAAATTGGGAATTAAAAATTGTTCACAAATTGATAAGGTTTTAGATAAACCTTTTGGATTCGATATTTTTAATCACTAGTTTATGTAAAGATCTAAAAACCTTTTGAACATACCAATTCCATTGAAACAAGAGTTGCTTCCGAAAAGTCATCTTCTACTGCTTTCACCAATCCTTTACAACTGGCTGATGCTTGCAGTTCTGCTGAAACAATTTCAGCCAGTGGAGTGTTGCAAGTGACTAAAAACAGTTTTTCCCTTTAAAATAAAATATGTTTTTGTCAGTGATGGTTGAATTTAAGAACGTAATCGAGAAACTTTATCAGCGCATGAGTGAAAAATCAGGTTTTAAGCTTTATAGGGTTTAAGTTAATTTTAATCAGCAAACTTACTTTCCTATGTAAGGTATCAAATTTGGTAAAAGGAAAGCGACGGATTCTACACTGAAGCCAAGTTTCATCGATACCTGAAACGACAATGGAGAAAGATTAATCTTTGCGTGCGGAGAATCTTTGCGTAGTTACAGAAACTCTCATACAGCTTATTTCATGAAGCGGCATAAAATTTGTAGGGCACCTCTTTGTCTTTGAGAGTCCAAGTGAAGAAATCGTTTTCCGATAATGAGTTGAGAAAAGTATTTATTACGTAATCGCTGATAGACATCTGGAACATTCTTGAAGAGGGAGCAAGCGCGAGAGTTGGCTGCGCCGAAAACGGATAGCTGCAGAATCATGCACAGGCATTGAAACGATAAATAGCATATTGAAATGTTTTATTGGTTAAGATATTCAACTCTCAAATGTATTATAAAAACCATTATGAATATTTCACCTGATAGTTAAGTTATTGGAAGGCGTGATACGTCCACTAAAATACTCTGTAAATGATGCTGCGTCCACCTCTACAGGTCGCACAAGTTCCAAAAAGAGTGAAGTCTCAAAAATGAAGGGAATGTTGGCTAAACATAATCAAAATTTACTACACCGTATATACCGAAAAATTATCATAAATTTAGAGTTTAGTAATTTTGGATTGCTAGTTACCTTTAACATTTGTGTTCCAGCGAACAAATGCCTCTTGAACGTAGGAACAAATCTAAAGAAAAATTAAATTAAGTGAGATAAAAACCATGATGTAAAACCATGTAAAATCAAAAAACAAACAAAAGAAAACAAACATTTCGCTAAGGCAAGGTCCTTACATTCATTTCCAAGAAATCAGTAACTGAACCGTCCACGAGAGACAAAATACCGCTATTAATCTCCGCCAACTCTTTTTCCCCAGACTTTAAAGACAGTTTATCCACCGCAGATGAACAATTTTGCAAATTTATCTGTTGAAACATCATCACGTGTTCACTCTCTTCACAAGTTACCAAGTAATGCTGTAAAGCAACCAACCGCATAAACCGCTATTTATAAACGTAAAAACCTGAGGTTGTCCTTCTAATCCACGTTCAAGATGAAAGATTCCGTAGAAGTCTATTCCTTCCAACTTGACGCCTATGAAGTTTGCCTTGGACATTATGGTTATTGCGGCGTCATCCATTTCAAGCACAATTGTGTTTGGTGACTCAAGATTCAAAGACAGATCACCTTCATCCAAAGACTCAATGCTGAGGCTTAAAAGAAATTACCAAATGATAACAAAATTACCAAGTTTTTTTTTAACATGGCGCTAAAGACCGAGCGATCAAGCTCAATAATTTTTAAAGCAAAATATTATTTGAAGATATGAGGCCATACGTACTCAGTAAACGCAAATCCGAAGGGAGTATCAATATCTGGAACTCTGAATGACTGCATAGCATTCCCCAAGAAGCTCGAAGCATATTGTTTTACTAAATATTCAGTACAGAAATAAGTACAAGTTACGGAAACCATATATTAACCGCAAATGGCATCAAAACCTGTCCTGTAATTAGTTAATTATACTCTCGTATGTCGTATACTGTACAATACAGAAAAGACTTACCATAATCGATACCAGCTGGATTTAATCTTGCAATGATTCCAGGATTCGTTCCTTCAACTATGCTGGGAACAGCAGATTTCATTAATGCCAAATAACCAAGTAGACAAAGAAGGTTCTTCATTCTTCTTGATAAAGTAAATCTTAAAGTTAGGACAAATGTCGAGCCAGTTCTAGAATATGGTCGAGTTGTTGTGGTGGTGGGTTTTATACCAAAGAGCGCAGTTTTTCTATTTACGTGGTTTCTAAATCCAACGAACTGTTTACAGACTTTTGAAAAGAAAGTTGTCGTCATCTTTGAAATACGTTTACCTCCAAGCTTACTTTTATCGTGTTTATTATCTTGACGCGGTTGTGTTTTTTTCCCGTTGACTTCATCGCGAACTTGGTCAACACACAAGATATTATGTCATTACACGCTCCGATGCGTAAAGTAAACTTAATACAACTTAAAAAGAATCCACAAAGTTTTTATTAAGTCACACTCAAAAACCCATGAAACCGTAACACGCCTTCGTTTAACGCGCGTCATTGTTTACAGTTTACACCAAACGTCAAAAAAGGGAAAAAGGCTCCCAAAATTCTCTAAAACGCATTTAAAAATTTAATCAGAAATAAAAACTTCTTTTAATCAATTCATGTTAAGCAACATTAAAATCAACAACCAGATTATTAATACTTTCGACTGCTTCGATAATTTACCAATTAAGATCTCGATACTGCATTTCTTCATGAAAGGCAAAGCAATAATTAGTTTACTTAAAATTCTTTAAATTCTATAGAGTACTTTCCCGATAATCTTAGTCCGAACAAGTGTGACTCAGTAGTTAAATGACATGAACTGAACTGAACTTTATGAATTAAGATGATTATTTTATGCTGCATTGGAAAAAACTTGGCTTCCTGAAAATATAAAACATTTAAAACCAGAAGCATAATTGCCTCAGGAGATTATTCTCAGTTACTAAACCAACATAATTAAAACTTTTTCATTTGACGAGTTTTCTGACAAGGCTTACCTAATCTCCTTTTGCTTACGGCAAAATTGACATATCTTGCTATATCATTACCTGGACGTTTGCTACGGTTTACTTTTTCAGCGTAACGATTTTTTGCCGGAAAAATAATGATTGTTGATTTGTCCGTAATACCATCACACAAATCACACAATGTCGTTACTCAGTGTGCGTCAAGCTTCTGCTTCGGTGTCGGTCCTGTTTCTTCTGGGTTAAATTTCACAGTGGAACTTGTCACAGTTCATTAAGGTTAAGCTCAGCAACTATACTTGCAGCTGAAAAATGAAATTAATGATCTTTCAACCAAAAAAAAGAAGCAAATAATTACGTTATTATTACTCTTCACACTAAATGTTAATTAACTCGAAGCTAAAAGGAACCTAGTTCTTCGAGTTTTCCAACTTTTAGGTAATTTCATTTGGTTAAAATTGGCAAGAAAAATATTTTTCAAAATGGGTTTGGGCCAGAGTCGTAACTAAGATTTTGCGTCACATGCAATTGCACAAACAAAACTCCGTAACCTTTTATATGCACAGAACGACAGCTGATGTTGCCAATGTTGCAGAAAAAGTTAATTGCGAGATATTAAACGCTATACTTGACTTACTCGAAGTTTTTTGTTAAAGAAATTGATATTCGAGTTGTAGGACTAGTTATTTACACGTATTTCGGCATACACCCGTTTCAACCCAAGAATGCCTGATCAGTCCATTGACTTTAAGGGGCTGTAGGCCTATCTGAAGCCCTATTTTAAACAATGCTAAGTAACATTTTTCAATTTGGTACTAAACAAGCCCGGTCACGGAGCTGAGTTTTTGCATCCACCAAGATGTAGGATAAAAGGACTTAACGCAGTATTTTGAGAAAATTGTCGTATCTGGAATTCTCACACCAAATGCTTTAACTTTTAAACAACTTTTTCCCTTACATTTTTCAGAAAAATCAGCCAAAAAGCCTAAATTTTGAACCAACACAAAATGTCAACTTTAGCCTGAATCTACACTCATCAAACAACAACAGACCATGACAAATTAAGATGACATGCGCACTGGACCGGAACCATTTACACGTTTTCTATAGTGACGTCTTGCATAAGACCTTCGTCACAATCGCCGTGTTGCCGTTTCAAAAATGCTCAAAATGGTACTACAGACCCTTAAGGTAAGTGAAATGTTTTTAGTAAAGCAAAATTGAGCTGATGAGATTCTATTTGACAATTAGTTTTAAGAAAAATATATTTAAAGAAACATTTGCGATTCATTTTTCACCATTAATTTAGATTTACTACAATTTAAAGCTCAAAATTTATAGCGAAATCGCAAATGCGTGAAGATGTTGCTCGAAACAATTCCGTTTTTAAAAACAGAGAACTTATTTGTCTACACCGAAATGTTATTACTTCCTATAAAAAACAACGTTGTTATTCATTTTTTGCTTTTAATGAGTGCATACGTCATTGAACTGGCTACGTAATGCATGACCAGGTGGATGTTGATGTAAAAAGTTGTGAAAGCAATTGCTGTTGACTCGTAACTTGCCCAAGGTGAAGACCACTCAGTATTTGCAAATTGCGGTAAACAGAAACTCTGCGAGGGTGTGAGTAATATCTGATGACGCAATTCATGACGTCAAAAGCGGACCAACACCGAAACCGGCCTCCTGCAAAAATAACCACAACCATCAAAACAAAGCGGCTATAAAATAGAACCCAACTCGCACAAAACCATGCACATTTCAAACAATATCGTTTACTAAATATTTCGCCGAAGTTGACAATGCGTTTGTATATTTACTTGATGTGTGGGTTGCTTTTGGTCATGAATTTGTGCGACCAGGGTAAGAGCCTGAATCCCGGCATGATTTTGCGGGTGAGCACACGTGGATTAAATTACGGTAAGTGTCTGATAAGATCTGCTAGTTTCAAGGGGAAAATTTGTTGTAAAAGTTTGTATAAAGATAATTTAAATGAAGTATCTAAGGTTTTTACTGGTGACATATAGGCTATACTTTAACACTTTATGATATTATTGGCAGCAAAAGACATTGCTCTGAACAACGTCCGCAGGAGTGTTTCGTCAATTTCTATTCCAAATCAATCTGGCAGCAAATACGAGATTAAAAAGTAAGTCACTTTACAAACTATGACGTACAAAAGAAAACGAGTTTTATCTATTTACGCTTTTTTGCCCTTGATTGGTTTTTCGGTATGTTAGACCCACATAATTTACCGTGTGTTTGGGTTGCTCATCTTAAACTCATCTTTCGCGTCGATACAACGCATGTGTAACGATGAAAAAGCACTTTTGTCTATAAGATTTTAGATTGACAGGAAAAGTAAATGTTATTGCATACTGATGGTTTCATAAAGGTGAAGGTGTGAAAGCCGCTGTAAAAATGCTAAATTAATATTTGGTGTTTTTGAAATTTAGTATCAGGTTGACATCTTTCGATTTGGGAAGTACAGCGTTTCGACTTTCCAGTCCTAATGTGTTCACTCCATCAGTATCAGGTGCTAGCATTGGTTTTAGTCTCGATTGGAAGGTCTGGAAAAAGATATGGTGAGTTAAGTGGATAAATTGGCAAGTTTACTTTGAAACTTTATACACGAGCTATAATCCCACTTTGTTTCTACAAAGGTTTATCACGCTTAAGGAAGACGGCAACGCAAGAGTATCTGGTCGAGTGAGCGTATCGCCTAGTTTGGTTCTGTCCCAACAAGCAGGAAAGCCATCGGTATAAGTCAAGATTTTCTGACTTATAAACGTTATATTTTTTGTCTTACCTTGTACATCAAAAAAATATGCGCGAATTTATACGTACATTCAAATTTTTGTTTTACGATCTCAGTTTTCTGCTGGGGCATGCAGTGCATCTGTTACTAACTTCAATATAAAACTTGGAGGAAATGGCTGGTTTTTTAACTGGCTCTACAATTTGATAGTCGGTCTTTTTGAAGGGAGCGTTCGCCGCAATATTGAAAAATCGGTAAGCCAGATAGCAAATAAATTTGTCAAGGAAAATGGCAAAACCAACGTTGTTTTGTTGTTAATTTATTGTAATATTTTTAAGCATTAAAAATTACTCGTAACTTATATCGTAGTAACTATAGCGCGTAGCCTACTTTATTACTTTGATGGGCATTCTGAGCAACTTTAGATTGTTTTGCAGATATGCCCAGCAATACAAAAGGCCCTGCGAGAACAAAATGCTAAATATCTTTCTACGTATACCAGTAAGTATGTTTCATGTTAAAACATGTCAATTCGCAACACGATTTACAATATTTGTCATTGTTTGTAAATCGGTAGCAAATTACCCTTTCTTCTATGGAACCAACATCAATCTTGGCCTAATAAAGAATCCTGAAGTGAATAACAATGGTATTACAGTATCGCTTGCCGGAATATGCTACAAGAATCCAAGCCGAGGGTATACAAAGTTACTAACTGGTGTTGTTACATATGGACGTGTTCTTTTCATTAATATGTATAAGTTAGTTATGGACAATAATTTCTGAACTGTTTACTGTCCAGGTTCCCTTTTCTTCCTCCAGTTGTTTCTCCGATAACACCTTCAAAGCACATGGCAAAAGTGTCTTTGAGTCCATACGTCGTCAACACCTTCCTTTACACGCTATGGCAAAACGGCAAGTTCACCAAAGAATTCACAAAGGTTTCGGTGAGTGCGACTGCATAGTGAGCAAATGTATAGGATCAAGGTCAAATATCAAAGGGCTTCAATCGATTTACTAATCTCAACTTATACACATTCAGCTATCCAATAGTCTACCAATTCCTTTAACAGCGAGAGCTTTGTCGGTCTTTATACCATCTTTTCGAGATTATCGTGACAGGTAGTAATTTTAAAATAAAGTAGACCTACTGATTTACATCTTATACAGTCTCATTAAACTTGTGTTATAGTAACCCTGGGTGTTACACGGTTAATTGTTGTGGAACACTCTTGTTATAAAACGAATTTTTGTAATTTCCGGAATAAACTTCGCAAGGAAATTTTCAATGCAGTCTTGTAGTTGTTTGGTATATAGGCATTTGCAACGTGTAACGCGCGACATTATGTCAAACAGGTCTCTAAAGATTACCGTCAGAGCCCCAAAGGCTCCCCGAGCAACATTTTCGTCAGCAGGAATACAAGTGACAGGAAAATTTCAACTCCTTGTAGACGTCCAAGGGTTGGGCAATAAACTGACAATTGATATAGTAAGCTTTACGTATGCAACGATTATATATGGTTATTAACTTCTCCTCCCTTTCGCTTATATTGCTCTGCAGTTTATTTTCAAGCATACTGGCCATACTGTGCAGAAATTCAATTTGACAATGCTTATCTTACACAGCAGGTTATTATTGAATTGATTTACGTTCCCATGCAGAATCTGACATTTATGACCAAACTCCGAGTGCAAAACAACCTCATAACCGGTGAAGTGACCGCAATGACCGCAGTGGACACTTCTTCCAGTGGATTTCCTTCGACGATATTAAACCAAATTCTGCATACTTTCATTTCAAAATTATTATTATCTCCACTTAACGGTAAGCATGCATATCATGTTTTTAGTAAGGTAGTTAAGCGTGTAACATAAACTACTTTTGAAAGCATAACTTGTCGTTTTTTTACAAATAAACAAACACGTTTATACCGTATGTGCTTATCATATATTTTGCATAACAGCTGCGGCAGGTGGTGGCTACAAACTTCCAAGCTACTATGGGTTTGCTTTTGAAAACGTGTCTTTGCAGACAAAACAGGTAATTACATTAGCAAATTCTAGGCATACTGACTCTTCAAGAATTAGCTACAGCTTAAAAGTTTTACTTAATTAGTCAAAAAAATTTATGTAAGGATTTGGCATAATATTAACTTTATAAAGAATATTTTGTAATAATCAGTTTATTCCATTTTTCTTGCAATACTAAATTTAGTTATATATTTCATATAGAATGCTCTGGAAGTTGGAACAGATCTAAGGATGCTGTAAAAGTGCAAAAAGTCATTGTAAATTGATCGCATGCAAGTTTTGTTCTTCTCTTCTATAGTTCTTCCGCAGAATGCAATGTTTATTTCGTCTTATTTTAACATTGCACATAGAGTATAGGCTATGCGCTGAAAGAACAGTTTGTACTTTTGGTTTCGTTTGGCTTTTGATATTGTTGTTATTGCTTGTGATTTATACCCATTTAATGTTTTCACGTATTGACTTTAGCGTTTATTTTGTGAAAATTCTGAAGAGTTTACTTGCAGCTATTACAAAATAAAAAATAGGTCTACACAAGCTGTTCAACTGTAGCCCAATCCAACCACATATTTCAAAAACCTATAATGAAAATTTGTATTGACCAGATTAACAGTAAGAAGTCTCTTTAATCGTAGCTGTAAAGTTGGGTGTTATACAAGAGAGCGTTGCTTCCCTATTTTTTTAGTCTTCACCGAAAATGTCATCTTATGTCAAAAGCATTCGCTTCCAGACTTGCTTTTATGGTGTTGCTTATCTTAAAGCGATTGTCTATGTTTCACCTTTATTGCTAATTTGATCACTCTATTCACATTTATATTACCCGTTTTAATTGGCAGAATTTTTTATTTAGATGCTTTGTATTACTGCTGAGTAGTGTCTATACAGACATTTTTAATAAAAAACCTCTTCGCTGTAAACAAACCAGCATTAAACAAATTGTAACAACACAACATATCACGTCCAGCTACTCGTTTACGCATATTTTCATAGACTAGTATGTTTCTAATGAAAGCTAGTTTTGTGAGACAGACGGAGCAAATCATTTATTAGCAAGCTTGTTGAACCTAAACCCGGAGCAGAATGAATGAGTGCATCCGATGCAAACCTGAACGGGAGTAAAACCGGTAAAATAAAAATTTGTAAAATCTGAACCGGAGTTAAACCGTTATCCACTGCGGTTTCACTCTCTGGTTTGAAGAATCAACTTTATCGAATATATTACTGTTGTATTTCTTATGGCGGTGCCTACGAAGCTGTGATTACATCGGCCAAAGCATGAGTTTGTTAACTGACGTATTTCATGTGTGAAGTATACAAAAATTAATTATCAGCAAATTTTGCATATTTACAAAGCAAAATGTCAGCAGAATAAAATTATGCAAATAATATTTGAAAATGTTTTGCGAAAAGTTACTTTACCCAGATTTCATTTGTTGCAACCATATAAAGACTCAATACAAAACATTGTAAGTTGTTATTACATGTAAATATTGTTTATTGGAGATTTTTAAACTCTGACGTTTTCTGTTAGTGTCAGCTAGCTAGTTTCTTTGTTTTTAATTTTACTCCTTCGATTTACCTGGATTTTGTAGACCCCACGAAAGTAGGCCCAAGTCACAAACACTCTAAGTAAGCACACAAAAAAGTGTGGCTAGCTTTACTTTGGTGTGAACTAGGCCTACATAACCATTGGGTGACCATAACCATCTACATTGGGTGTTAGTTGGCAAGTCGCTTCCAGACCTGCTTTTATCGTGTTGCTTATTTTGAAGCGATTTTCTATGTTTTCCCCTTTAGTGCTAATTTGATCACTATATTCACATTTATATTACTCGTTTTAATTGGCAGAATTTTTTATTTAGATGCGTTGTGCTGATTGTAACAAATTGTAACAACACAACATATCACGTCCAGCTACTCGTTTACGCATATTTTCATAGACTAGTATGTTTCTAATGAAAGCTAGTTTTGTGAGACAGACGGAGCAAATCATTTATTAGCAAGCTTGTTGAACCTAAACCTGGAGCGGAATGAATGTAAAACGGAAGTAAAACCGGTAAAATAAAATTTTGTAAAATCTGAACCGGAGTTAAACCGTTATCCACTGCGTTTTGACGCTCTAGTTTGAAGAATCAACTTTATCGAATATATATATTTGTGTATCTAAGCGGACAGTTTTATACTTGAGTTATTGTTGTTGATTCATTTTCTCTATTATCATATAGCTCCTTTTAGCTCACATTTCTTCACCAACTAAAAATCACATTTTGAAATAACTAATTGTGAGATCATACGGGTTTTGTTTCTATAAAATAAAAATTTCATGAACACAATTCACTTTTTATTGTTACATTTTGCTGTAACTATTTTGATTATGCAGAGGACCAGCTCAAACAGAATTTGTAGGTTCCTCTTGGTGACGTCACACTACAACCGCAAACAAAATGATGTCCCATTTCTAAATACAGGCCTATAATGTTCTTTTAAGCAAAGCAGCTTGTTAAATTTATTCAATATTTAATTTATTTATTTAGCAGAAGAAATGTAGACAAAATTTTAACATATCAAATTCAATCTGCTTTAGAACAAACTTCCAAGCAGCAAACGTCCAAGCCTCTGAGGCATTCTCGCGATTGTTTTCAGTTACATTAATAGACTTTTCCTATGCACTAGCCTTTTTCACTAAAAAAAGTTATCAAGGATCGCTTGTTTGAATCTATTTGAAAGTTTATCGTACTTCACACCATCTAATCATACGCTGTGTTCATTTTATGCTTGACAATGTAATGTTGAATAAATTAATAAACGTATTTAACGCTAAGTTAACCTTTTTTCTTCTACACAGAAAATTCTCTGTCTATAGTAACTACTGTTTTGCGTCAATTACGATCTTTTCATTTGGAAGAGTTATGAAGACAATGAGAACAACAATAGAAAGAAAACATACCGCAACTATAAGCAAGCGTTTAAAGTTTACGCAGGTAGTACAAAGGCATTTTTAAGAAGCAAAATGAATAAATAAATCAACTATTTTTTGCCGATTTAGTCTATATTTGAAAAAAATGAAACTCTTTAAGCAAAATGACAAATAACCTTTATTTTCATTTGTGGATCTTTACAAACATTTTCACAAAAAATGAAATAAGTCACTTACAACTTTTCGGAAAATTCACACATTATACAATGCCATTATATAATTGCTATAAGTAATCAAGCCACTTGTTTAAGGGTTACATTTCTAAAAATCATTCAGTAAGATCTTCTCGAAGTTTTAAATCCAGTCAGAAATTTATCCAAAGCCTCATCCGATCATGATTGCCATATAACCTCAACATTTCCACGTATTATCTCAGATAGGGTTATGCTTGGTAAATTGTGCATTGAACAGATATAATAACCATAAATTTACCATGAATTTTTTGTCTTGGCCCTGGATGAATTTATGCATGAATTTTTCATAAGTGGCTGAGTTAAAATCAAAGATTAATTATAAATCGTATACATTGGTACAAGGATATTGCATTTTTAATATGTTTAATTATCTACCTCTTGAAAAGTTAATGCATAAAGGATAAATTAACTTGCTCAATGGGACTTGTATAGATATCGTGTGACGTTGTATACATTTAAATGCCTTAGTCAACTGTTTTAATTAATTCTGGCTGTAAGAAAGAACAAATGTTGTTCGAAACATGTTAGTTGTTATAATAAAATGTTTATACCTGTTTTTGTGGTGGTTTAAGCAACCACCTGATATGTACCTGAGCTGCGCAGTGCATTGTAATTAGTGGCTCCGCTTTTTGTTGTTACGATTACTTGTTGTACTGCAGGCCTATAAAAATGTCTACAACTTATTTCTAAAATAATTTATAGCTTATTTATTGTTAAGCATAGATGCTCAAAGTCCGTCGTGGGAGACATCTCTCCAAAATGAATGTTTTTCATGTTTAGCGCATGTTGTTGATTTAGTTTTACTCTATTTGCACGTTAAAAGATTTAATATATATGTAACTGAAGGACCAATAGAAAAGAAATGTTTAACAGTTTAAGAATTGCTACATCAGATTTAGCCTGCATACCGGATAACCTCTACTTTGCCGGACACGCTACCTCCGGAATGGAGTCAGTTCAACATGAAGTAAGGCAGATCCCCCGGGAGTTATAAAAGCAGTCAGACATTGAAGTGTCTTGAGATAACTTAATCGTAATCCGTAATTACTGAAAAATGGAAAACTGTTATGGAAAACTTTAAGATGTTTAACCAGACCAAACAAAAGCTGAAATAACGCGATTTCAAAATTTGACGTTTTAATGCCTCAGGCAATGAAGTTTCACAACAGGTAATGATGTTTTCCAACAAACTCCATCTATTTTGAGGTTGTTTGTGACATGATCAATTTACTACAAACATGAGCGTGGTCTCGTTAACGTTGCTAAAAAGCAAATTTGCTATACTTTGAATGTAACCTGTTTTTTGAGTTGTCTTGACATGGGTTGCAATCTAAAGTACAAAAACAATGGTTTTTATTTCAGTGTCTGTGAGTTGCATTTCGATATTTTAACACATAGTTAACAAAATGTCATATCTTTTGCTTCTTGTTTGGAGTTATGTGGCTCTGACTGCGGAAGGAAAAATCAATGCTGATGGCACATCTTTGGCTGGTGTTAAACTCAGGATCCACAAAAGAGGGATAGATCTGGGCAAGCGTGCTTTTAGCTTAGTTTGGATCCAGATATTATCTGTGTGATATGGATTTAAATTGGAACTCAAAACTTATAACTAAAGGTTTACAAAGGAAATAATTCCCTATATTGGATCGCTGTAAAACGTTTTACATTCAAAACTTACCAGTTTCTTGTACTTTATTTTTAGTACGAGATCTCGCAAATCAGTACGCCCAAAGCAACTTGGGCAAACTTGAGATTCCCGATTTTGATGGAACGTATGATTTCTCAAGCGGAGGTTCTGCAAATTATGAATTTAGCAAGTAAGAGAGACTATACAGCAGCAGCTTAACAGCAGGTTGAAGTACCTAATGAGAAGGATTTGTTACAACTCATTATTTTCCTGTCAGTATCAAGATTCCACATTTGAATCCGGGAAATATCTTGCTCATTCCCACTCCTCCAAATATTGTAACGATGTCGATGAGTGGAACAAAGATCAGTGTCAGTGGAAACTGGAAAGCATCAGGAAGCTTTCCTATTACCATATTTGGCGTGTAATTATATATTAATTATATAAACACTTTTCCCGAGGAGGCAAGACAAAATGTATGGCTTCTTCAAGCTAAAGTACTTTTCAAAATAACTGTAATAATATACGCTATACATATAAAGAACTGAATTCTTTAAAATTTTTAATTTCAAAGCTCTTTTTCTAATACTATAGGCCTACTTAAAATGTATTTTAAACGAGGTGTGAATTTTGCTGCAATTTTCCAGCTCAGTTCCACTACAGTTGGAAGACAGGGGGACGTTCCTGATAAAAGTTTCAGGTGCTAGTTTATCTCAGTCGGTTGACCCGGGATTCAACAGCTCTAATGGAAAACCAACTGTGAGTTAAAGTTTGATTTATTATGACATTTTATTCCTGTATATTGTCTTTGATTTGTAAATTTGCTGCGCGCGATGTTGTTGTTATGTAATCAACAGATGACAGCTGTGGACTGCTCAGCAAGTCTCGGTAAGTTGACGTTGGACGTTGATTCCAAGTTTGGCGGAATTGTCAGTTTTCTGATCAACATTGCGTCAGACACAATAAAAAGTTTTCTTGAAAACGAGGTAAGGCTTATGGAGATACAAGTCAACACTATTTTAAGGTTTTGAATTTCTTGATGCCTTAGTAACATTTTGCTTTTTCAGTTATGTCCAGGAATTCAAACTGTTGTAGCGGGCCAAGCAACCCAATATATCGAGAGTACACCAAGTATGCAGTTTGCTTTTAAAATTTTCTTTTAGTAAATAAAACAAAATAATTATTTATATAGCATCTAACAACAGCAGTATAAATAACTTAACAGTCTAGTGACAATAATGTAAACGTTGCTATGCCTGCGGTAAAAACTATTCCAGCATTAGTATTCCAGTATTCCAGTATTCAAGTATTCCGGTATTCTCAGACTTGGTATTACCGGCGTGAAACTGGTTAACGGTTCCCTGGTTAGTTATTTAGTTATAGTTGTTCAATATCGCTAAATAACTTTATTTAGGAATAATTGGATGAGTATAAGTATTACGTATAGCATGTTTTGAGTTTGCAACTACTACCGCAAATAAGTAACTGCAAATAAGAAACCACTTGGCAGTCACCCAAATTCATGTTTTGAGTTTGCAACTGTATAATACAAGGGGACCGGTAATTAGCATCAAACCGCTCTTGGTATTACATAGAAACTTTACTTTGATAACTTTTTGACAAATAAACAGGTTTTTTTATGATACGGTTTCTAGAACTAACCACAGAGTTTGAATACCAGCAAAAGTATCGATAAGTTAATTTAACTAAAAGTAATCAAATTACTATGTTTCCTTATAGTTATCGCGCTGCTTATATTTGAAACTAGCGTTTATCTGGGACTTGTTTGTCAACCTGTCGCCACCAACAAATACGTGCAATTTTTAAATCGTGGGAAATGCTTTCCCAACAAGAATCCAGACGTCGTGTGAGTAAAGAAAGAACACTTGTGCATCGTATAATTGAGATGTATCACTGTCTTTATGAAATTTACCGCCGTTTCAGATACAATTTCAATCCCACTACAACCCCTCCATTGACTTTGACCAATGAGATGGCTCGAGTGTCTGTTAGCGATTATGTCGTCAACACTTTTCTTGAGTCGCTCTTGATAAATGAATTCTTCAACTTCCAAGTGAACGCTGATGAGGTGATTCGGTTTTGGTAAAAACCTTTCTATTAACCTAATTGCCCACTTAACTTAAGTTGAGCCTCTGATTAGCTAAAATATAGTGGTGTGACTGCAAACATAAATGTCTAGTTATGGTGAGTAACAACTTCATTTACCGAACATTTTCTATACATCAATTTGCAGACTTTTATTGGCAACTCTATTTGCTTTAAATGCAGATCTCAGATTTTCTCGAAAACGACTTGACCGTCATTTTTTTAACTACGTTCATTCCAGCTTTAAAGCAACCACATTTTATGGGAAGGTTTGTATACTGTTAAAAACGATGAACCACTTTCTCAAGTCCATGAAGACTAACAGTTCTACGCGGTGCGTTAGAAAATGACTACAATGGACAATGGCGGTTACCAGTGTTTCCATTTCTGTCATAATAACAGCTCTTTTCAACATGGATCCCGATTAATCCCTAACCCGGAATAATCCAACTTCCATAGCCTAATAAACACCTTAACTAATTTTCTTCCTAAACTCTTCAGTTTTATTCTGTACAGTACTAATGTCCAAACTATCGATGTTATAACAAAAACCAAAACACTTGTTACAGTCATTGTCCATTTTCAGCGTCTTAGATTTAGATGCTGCGCCACTCATTACGAACCCATGCGCACAACCATATCCTATCCTACATTTTCATTAATAAACATTGCGGATTGTGATATCTGTACGCAAACGCACAGCCTTTTGGAACATGGACCTAGGTAAATAATATATCTATAGTTCTAAACTGGAAAAGCGGGTCAAATCCGCACATAGCCGACAACAGTTGTCATCCATATAAGGCAAACTTTCTTGACAAAACTTTTATTTCAGACGCTTATACTTAGCAAACTGTTCAAATTTTATAAAGTTTTGTGGCTAGCAGGTAATCTAATATCTGGCAAAACTTTTATTCTTCTATTGTTTTATTATACATATATTGGTTATACACTTCAACTGATACAAAATATCACAACATTTTCTAAGTTCAATTGTAACCAAGATTTTCCTTGGCCAGGAAACCTCCCGCTTTTAAGGCAAGCCGATTTGCCGGTTTCTGCTTTCCTATCTTTTATGATCATTCCTTTAATAAAAACAAACGTCTTTCTTGTATTAAATCCAAAATGTAGACTGAATCAACTCTTCTCCAACAAACGACAGCGTAATCAATTATCATTAGGGTGTGAGATTGGAAATTGCGGGCAGCGTAACATACCTCGGGGGGGGGAGTTGTGGGTAAAAGAGTAAACCGTGTATCGTGTAGAAAACTAGAAAAACTTGTGTAAAACCGTGTATGTGTTAGAAAACTTACTAACAATAAAAGTAGTCACAAGTGACATATCGATGAATTACTAATACTACATAAACACGCAGTCACACATTATGGCCACAACAATACGGATGGAATACATCTTAATATAAATCTAAAAATACGTCATGGAACATACATCTAACTATACAACTAAGTACATACCAAAGTGCAGTGCTACATTAACACGCCTGTTAGCATGGTTAATATACAAAGAATTACCAAACGTGAAATTTGGTGACACAATCGTCGACAGCTTTACTATAGGTGACCAACCCGTCCTTTCAACATTTGATGTACTTCACAAACTCGTCACGGGCTTATAATCTCATTTTATTGGTTGGTTCTAAAAATTTACTTAGCTTCGTAATATGTGTTGGTAATTATTTACAGTAAAACCAAGGTAAAATGTACTTACAACTTGGTATGTAAAAACTTTCATACATCTTAATAGTAAATAATAGTACACATTTTTAATGGTGTAAGACTGTAAGTGCTCTGTCCATTTGGATAAATAAGCCAGTTTTCATTTTATTCTAATCCTACCAAAATAGACTCAAAAATATCCCAAGATTAAAATCGTTTTGTATTTAAGCTTTGCCAGTAAGTGCGTGACGAAGAGAAAATGTGATGCTGACCCTTATATGCTGTGATGTGATGCTGCGTTATAACTTATAGCATTCGAACATTTGCGAACTTTTATAGACCCATACGAATTAAAACATATCCCGCAAGCCCAGCGACAACCCAGTTTGTTCCAGGAAAAATTCGCTTCATGGGGCGCTATGCCATGGATCTTCAAGTGGTTTTGGACGGTTTGGTGACACTTAATCACGCGACAATTAATCACGCGACGCTTAATCACCGACACATAATCACTAGGACATTTAATCACGCGACATTTAATCACGCGACACATAATCACTAGGACATTTAATCACGCGACACATAATCACTAGGACATTTAATCACGCGACATTTAATCACACATTTACAATATTTTTTTACATTTACAATTTACAGCAATGTTATGCATGGGAAATGTAAGCAACTGCACGAAGATAGACTAAAATCTCGCTTGACAGATAAGGGCATTCTTCCAGAGTTCCAAAACCGACGCTCTGACACAGTTTCAAGTAGCATTGTATTTTACGGTGTAACGTTTTGATGGTACTTTGGTCAAGAGCTTCGGTGACAATACAGTAGAATAATGTTAGATATTACATAGGTTATACTTTCGGACAATATAACAATTAGACTTAATGAAGCTGGTGTTGATTTAAAGAAACATTATAGAGAAAGCCGGCGCAACGGAGTCAAAACAATTGTCGGGGAGTTCTAAAAGAAAGACCAAGGAAGCCTTTGGCAGTCGCATCCAAGTGATTATGTGTCGCGTGATTAAATGTCGCGTGATTAAGTATCCAAATCGCGTGATTAAATGTCCTAGTGATTATGTGTCGCGTGATTAAATGTCCTAGTGATTATGTGTCGCGTGATTAAATGTCCTAGTGATTATGTGTCGGTGATTAAATGTCGCGTGATTAAGTGTCGCGTGATTAAGTGTCGGTACACCGTTTTGGACAACGGTACCATCGACGAAATAGCTACAGCCACTGCAGTAAGACTTTCTTTTCTACTAAACAACTGTTGCAAATACTTGTTTTCAGTTTTAAAACGTTGATTGTTTGCAGCAATTATTGGCCAATGTCACAGTCGAATTAAACGGGACAACTTTGTTCCCGCAATTCGAGCTTCCAAAGATAGCGAGCTTGACAGCTGAAGGATTGTCCGCTGATTTATTAAAATCTATCCTTGATACGTTACTTGCAAATACAATTGGGCCGGCTCTTAACGGTAATAATTAATCATTTACTTACTGCGACATAAACCAGTTTAAAATATCGGTGTTTTAGATAATCCTCGTTTGACTTATCATATTTAGCGTGACCATGTATGATTCTGACTTGAATTCTATATAGCTAAAACTTACATTCTGGTTTTATTTATATCTCTTTATTTATTTATACCCGGTTTTATCTTCTGCAAAAGGCTTTCTAGGGAAAGGATATGAGCTGCCTCGTGCCATAGGAATAATGGCTTTTGATGGGCCTTCATTGGAAATCAAAGAGGTACTATACATATACAGTTTATATATTTGTAACACAGATTAAACACCCACAAGTTAAAAGCGTCAAATCTTTTTTGTTAGAAACCACATATGTAACAGACACAAGTTTCACTTATAAACCTTAATTTTTCCAGGGAGCTTTTGAGATGGGCACGGACTTGAAACTGGCTGACTGAAAGGATCATGCAAAATATTGAAATTAAAAAATGTTCATTTTCATTAACGGATTGCTCAATTTAATAAATCTAACATAAAAGCCTCTAATTGTAGAATGTAATTCCTATGTAGAATAGGCGATGGAAAAGAGGCTATCATTTACACTTTTGTTTTGTCTCTTGGCAGTAGTAAGACTGGTGAGAAAGCAAGCCACGTGCTTGGTTAAATTACTGTACTGGGGATGCCCAAAATTTTTTGTCAGTTGAATGTCAGCGGTACATAAATTTTTTTTAATTATGCTTTTGTTACAACATACCATCATAATACAGTAAAAATAGAAAAGTATTTAAAGGAGTTTTCCTACGGTCGTCAGGATCAAGTAGACTGGCTTCAAACCTCTATTACAGCAAAGTTAAATTAGTCTTCTTATGACAGAATCATATTTTTATTACGAAAAAAAAGCTACACCAGTACTTCCTGGTGCATATAGATTCTCACAGCAACAAGCAAGACGCACACCGTTAATGAAAACCCGATCACAAACGTGAAGAAATATACTGCAAAGGGTGGTCCCAGAAATCCACGCAATCATGGCTATTTCCATTCCATAGGTTAAGACAAAAATTACCACGCTTTTATCTTTCTACCCTATAGGTTCTTCCTTCCCAACCACAAGGGATGCAGTTCCTAACAAATGCGGATTTGTTATTCACTTTTCAAAATTGACAATTAAGCTCATGTCTACAAGTTTTTATTTTCAGTTTGTCACAGCATAGAACATGCATATGTATGCACGTTACAAGTTACAACTGCACTACTTCAACAACACTTTACTAACAAGTCGCAGCCTTCTGAACCCCTTTTCTTTTCTAAAACTTAGAGTTTTTTTAATACTTTTGGATACTTCAAAACAAAACCCAGCACTCAGCTACCATCAACAAAATAGCACTTTCAAAAATTTTTGCAGCAAGAAAACGTATTTTTTGGACAAACACAGAAATATTTTCTTCAGTAACAGGGTCTACTACAATCGGAAGATGCCATGTACTCGTAAGTTCCTTCCAGCAAAAGTAGAGCAAAGTTATAATTATAGATAATGGAAAGTTACTTTTTAACTAGCATATAATGTTTGCAGCTAATTGAGAAACCATCTCGACATTGTCTTCAGCTTCAAAGGCAGCCATTTTTCTATTAAAAAAGCTTCATGCCTTGTTCTAATTGTGGCATAGAATGGCTTGACATCTTGGTTGGGGATAGAGCAGACTATAGCAGAGAAACGGTTCACCCAGTTACACTTGGTATCAGGGACTCCATTGTTCGAAATTACTCTTTCTTCAAACCATTAAAAATTTATGACGTGCTGAAGTCTACGAGTTAAAGCTTTCGAATAAGCAAAGAAGCATAATTTTTCATCCCCAAAAATGACGTTTGAGAAAGGCTGGGATTCTTTTAATGGCATCAGTTTGTGTTCCAAGTTATCATGATGACGTAATGCAATACAACGTAATTTGTTTGGAATATTCATTGTTTTGTTGCTTTCGTTTTTTAATTAAACACCAATATCTATAGTGACAATACGCTGTAGAGGTTTTTGCTGAAATACTGATGCCAGTTTGATTTTTAATTTGTTTTGAGAATTTAACCAAACGTTTTGGCCATTATCCGGACGGTATTAACTCACAATAATTTGTGTTGTATGTTAATAGAAACATTTTAATTTAAGTTAGTCTATGATACAAAATATTCAATCTGTAGAATTTTATGACACTTAACTGCTTTCTGGTTATTGTTTGTAGTTGTGCATCGTACTACGATTATATCGCTTTCATTCCTAGCCAAATTTCAATTTACTCCCGTGCCTAATGTATGGCGTTCTTAATTGGTGAGTGTTGTCGAGTCTTCTCGTATAGCTTCTTATTTCAGTCTTGGTTGTATCACGGCCGTTTGGACTCACAACAATCTGAATAACCATTTTTTATCATGGTTTATCTTTTGCTTGGATCCACTGTAGCAAATTAGACGATCTCTTTCATTCGGAAGTGAAACTTTGAAATAGCGAGTCGGGTAGGAAGGCGTCTAGTTGAGACGTGTGTGAGATTGTAAACGAGTCTCAGCTACTTGTAAATCCAACCAGCCCAAACAACCGGCAATATTGACGAGCCTTTTTACACAATCCTTGTACAATGTACAGTTTGTAGAAAAGCTTTCTGTTGAAAATTTGTTTTATCTTTACAAATACACTACTTGCCTACTACCACTTTTCACACTAACATTGCGTGCTGGGAGCTTACAAAGAAAAACAAACAACCTGAACAACTTGCTTGATCAAAGCAATGTGCCAACCGAACACATGTAATAAAGCGAAGCGAAGTTTGTAAACATACTGTGTTACACCCACCCATTTGCCCACTATACACTGCCATATGCGATCATGACAAAGGATTTTATTTTCAATATAATTCAAGGTTCTTTTCTCGTCCTACGTTATAATTGCAGAATTAAATACGCAGGACTTGTAACAGCAACAAAACTATGCTTTAAAATTTTGAATGCTTATTCTTCACAAAAGTTTAAACTTTTGATTTGAATCATTTTACTGCAAACATTGAAAGGAGAACCATTCCATCTTAATCAGGCCCTTTATTACCTTCAACGTTTCCACTCCATTGATCGGTGAAGCCGCCACCTGATGGTAAATGTAAGGGATGACTTATGCTTAACTTTGCTTTTCAGATCAATTCCTATATTTAAAATACTGTTATAATAAAGACGTAAGGTTGTTTACCCGTTACTTGGTAACTGATTCGAACTTCAAACCGATTAACAAAACGACGCTGTTTTCATTCAAACTAATCTAAAATAATAATATTTTCTCTTGGTTTTCCCTTATTGTCCGCTTCACGCTTGCTCTAACGGTTTTGGCATTGGTTTACATAAATAAACAATATAATTGATAAAACTTTCAGAAGGATAAATTCGCTTTTGTTATTTCTTTTGGTTGTTGTTATTATCGTAACAAATGACGGTTATGAAAAAAAGTGTTCTGTAGAAGTGGTCCAATACGGAATTCTAACTCTGATACTAGAGAAACGCACCCAATACATTATTATCTATTTCTTAGAGACTTGATTGTACATTCGTTTAACAAGAAATGATGAACGTAAGTAAGTTAGTGTTAAGTATTTTGTTAATTTTGTAGTGTTGGTTAACTTGCGTCATTCAATTACAGCATAAGTTATAACTTGATAAGAAATTTCAGGTTTGTCAGTTTGTTGTCAAAAAAGAGCAAAACTTCATTTTAAAGTTAAACAGGAAACACTAATTTATGTATAGCTGTGGTGGGGGCAAGTTAACATTATATAATAAAGATAAACGAGCACAAATATACTTAACAAATAAACTTTAATGACAGTTTTATGAATATTTTCTTGAGCTTCGAGGTGATTAATCGTTGTAATTTTTTGTATAGCTGCAAAATTGACTACAATGGTTTTTGTTGAAAAAACTCATTTAAAAAATCTTATTTCAGACCACTCAAGTGATAACGTCACAGCCTGCTGTTGTGTCTACGACTGTTGTAACACAACAGCCAACGGCTAAGTCGTGGAGTACAGGACTGTGCGATTGTTGTGAAGATATGAGAAGTTGTATGATCTTTCGTTTTTAAGTGCAATGTTGCATCTGTTAGGCTATTGTTATTATTATTTTATTGTACAACGCACAGTATTTTTGTAGGCAAAGCTGTACTTATATATAAGCTATATACAGTATTTTGGTTTAATCTTCATTTAATTCAAGCTTTTTTATTATTACTTCTCTTAAACTACAGTACATTGAACTTTTTGTAACTTTTACCATACTTTAGCTGAAATAGGCAGAAATTTGCCAATTTTCTAGAACAAGAACAAAAAAAAGCAAATGGAATTCAACCTAAAATTTTAAAGCATAAATCTAGATCCAAAGAAATTTATATTTACGTCGCATTTGTTTTCTCAAACAAAGTTTTTTATAAAAAGTTTCTTGCAAAAGCCAAAAATTGCCAAAATATAATTGCCGATCGCAACATTTTTCTTACAATTCATCAAATTATAACATAAATAAAATTTAGGTTGTTGTATATCTTGGTTTGGACACTGGCACTACGCCTGCCTCGCTCAACGCATGGGAGAACACTGCTGTGTTGGATATTCTGGTTTTCAAGGAGGATGCGTTCCGGGTGGACACTTGGCGATGAGGTCACGTTTTAGAGCAACCCATGGAATTCAGGTTCTAAATCAGAATTAATTGAAACAGAATCTCCTTATGTCTAATGAGCAGTCTTTAAGAAAAAAGTTTCAAACAGCTTCGGCATGAATAAGCCTTTATTTTAATGGAAGCTTCGATTTACTTTATGTAAAAGTGAAACAACAAGAAATTCCCTGATGATGTTCATGTCTCTTAGTTCTTGGAGATACATTCGTAAATGGAGTTTTTTGTTCCCGAACCAATATCCTCTGGTTTCATATAATAATGAACAAAACATATATTATTACAAAATGACAATTCCTTCTTGTTAATTTTTGCAGGGAAGCATCTGCAATGATTCTTGTCAAGTTTGCTTCTGTCTTCCGTGCGCCATGTGTCAGCTGTCCCGGGAAATGGATTACTACGGTTATCCCCAAGATACGTGTTGTTAACATGGCTGGTTCTATTTTTCTTTTGAAAGACTGCTACTATACTAAGTTTATATACTCTGTAGTAATAAAATAGTACTGCAGGGTACACCTATATATAGCTTTAGCGTGCAAGTTATAGTATCAATAAAGATTTTATACAGTGAATTTTCACGGCCTGACCAGTTACAGAAAGTTTTGATTTCAATTGGAAGGTCATTAGAGAAATCATTATACAGTAATGAATTATAAAGTCATGTGCTGTAAAGTGTTACAACAACCGAGAAAAGTTTAAGTGAGATTTAAATGTTTCTTTTGGCAAAGCAACTTGTTACATACGTTGAATATAACTAAAAAAGTTGTATAAACAGAAATTATTGCTCCAAAGAAATTATGACAGCAGCGCTGATGTAATATCAAAAAAGTTACGATTTAGTTATAAAATATTTACGAAACTGAACATACTGTGATCACTTAATTAACCGTTTGTATGAGCAGTTTACCACCATTGAACGTTCCTTAAACGTCCTAACTTTACCAATATAAAAAAGAGTCCAAAATATATGTACCAAAGTTTGATTCGTGGAAAGGTTCAAAACCATAAACACGATATGTTATAAGCAGCCGTTGTGATGTTTTATACGAAAGAAAGAGTAGAAGGAAAAGAAAAGGCAAACATATAAACTAAAACACAAAATTGCTCAGTAAAATACAGGATAAGTTTTGAATAGTTAAATAAGCCCTGGCAGGTCCAAAGAACATCGAACTTAAGGTACAAGGGAACATTCTAGCCCAACTACGTCAAACAGACGCTTTTGTGGAGCAAGACATCTATCAGTTTACGTCATTACAAATTTCAGACAATTCTTAATTAGGTGGCTTGCTATTTGCAAGAACCAAGTTAATACATGCAGTGGAAAAAAACCTTTACCAAGGATTTTTCATTGCAATTTGCAAGTTTTGGAAACCTAGACGAAGTGTAGCTCTTACAACTTCTGTTTAATGCCCTTTACAAAAAACGATAAAAGAAAATTGCAGACAATGGAGTCGCATGAAGTCATTAAGAAAGTACATCAACAGTATGTTGTTTTCTAACGGTATTTGTTCGTAGCCTAATAGGAAATGGTAAAGCAAAAGTACGTATTGCATTTACGCACCGGCACCATGTGCCGCAAAACGAACTTACTTACCTACTGCAAATGAGGCTAAGAATGGTTGGAGGAAAAAGTCTGCGCTAAGCTTGACGCTAATTCGAAATTATGGCAGATCCGTCTTTTGGAAGAGTGAAAATAACTTACAAACAACATATTTAACATCACCACGTTAGCCTGTAAAACCTTTGTGGCAATACCTCATCGTTATCATATCGATCATAGCCCATATTTTATTTTAATGTTGAGACACAAACTACTCCCTAGCTTTTTGGAAAAAACGATTTGAGCTAATTGCCATTACAGTAATAACAGTATATGATTTTGGGAATTGTAGCTTTGTAGCATCATCACAACATATGTACAACCAAAGTACCTATAACTTGTAACATCAATTAATTATACTCAAACACTAAACCAATCAGCAAGATAAAAACAGGCTATAGTTTGGCACTCTAAATGTTAACTTTATTTATATAATTATTTTTAAAAATATAAATAAAGTTAGCCTTCAGAGTGCAAAACTATATCCTGTTTTTATTTTACTATAAAATTTGGTTAACACGGTTCAGACAACATCAACTCTGTAGGCAAAATCAACTGCAACACTGAAGATAACTGTTAAAACATTAACTGATTCATTGGAAAAAATTTTAGCACACAATAACAAAAATCAACACAATCGATAGCAAAATCATTAACATGGTATGGATCGTTATCGTGGATGTATTAACTGCATTCTACTTTACTAATTTATTTCAATTTTTATCAATTCAAAGCCGATGTAAAATGCATTTGTTTTCGTTTTTAACTGGTACCACAACACACGGCATTTAAAACGAAATCAGACTGAAGCTAGCTAATAATTTACATCAATCTTTCAGCTAAAGTTGGGCGCGCTAAAATCTAGCCTAGATGTGTACTGCTTTTAGAATTAGATTTATTGTGTTCAATCTTCAGTTTTGCAGTAAGCTAAAACGAAAATGTGCAACGAAAGATGTTCAGGTGTTTCATTACCTAAAAATGTTAGTTCTCAAAACAGCTTATAAAACCAACCAACAATTCAACAGACCTACAGTATTATGAAGTAATAGCTACTGTTTAGATGTATTTGTAATTTGGTATTTATTAACTTATCAAGCAGTGTTGCTTTCTTTTTCACGACTTACAGTGTTGCTTTGCTATGTTTTTACAAATAGGATTGTCTCTTGGAATCTGATCAAAAATAGCACAAATCACATAAAAAAAACATTAGAGTTAAGTCCTATGCAATATACTTGTACAAGATGAGTAACAGTCAACATTCAATTCACTACAAGTCTATAATGTCACCTGCGAACCAAGTTAGAGTAACGTTCAGCTGTCTTATATCTTGCTCAGTCAAAGCTTATTTTCCCGCTTTGTGATTCTTTTTCTCACAACTTATCCAAAATAAACCGATGTTTCAACTTAGTAGGCCTTTAATAGGTTCTCCAGTGCATCTTTCAGGTAAGGGTGCTTAATCTAGTAATTAATTTACTGGTGCTGTATTTATTTTAATAAAACAATGCTTTTGTATAATGTAGTGCTTATCACTACACTGCTAATACTACTAATTTTATGCATTCTGCGCCATTCTATACCTTGTAAGTCCAAATCTTTTTGGAGAATCATGCTCCTAGACCTTCTAATCTAATCCGAATGGAAAGTATGACAGTTTTGGACAAGAAATCGTGCGTGCAAAGTCGCTAATTTTAGTGTGATGGCATGTACCAAAGCCTTAAATCTTTGTTTATTTATTGTAGATTGGCGTTCAAGCAACCAACTTATTCTTGTTTTTTTTTTATTATGAATTGGCGTAAAAATAAAAAAGTTCGGCGTGCACGTTGTTGAATCTCCTGCATTCAGCTGCCATATTTTCTACTATGACACACAAAGATATGATTTCTGCATCTTCAACACTTTCAAATAACAGTTTTAACTTTGTTATAGCACGCTTAAACAGGAATAATAGGCTTACAAATATCAACAGACAGAAAAAAACAGCATAAATCTTTACTGTAAAGAATACAGAGCTTAAATCATGCATAGTGTTAACTGCAGTGGTGCTATAACTTAATAACGATCAGAATTTAGACCTACCACGGCAACTACTTCTACAATACCAATCTTCAAAAAATACCAACTCTAGCCTATATGCATATCTATATAATTCTGATATGCTCGTATATGAGCATAAAATCATTGTTCACACTTTGCAGCAATAACTAATTAGTTATTGTATAAATAAGTATATATAAGTAATGAGTTACTTAGGCAACGCACAACGCTAAAGATAAAACTACCAAGGAATTACCGTAGAAGCCGATTAACTGTCAACATAGGGCTTTCCCTTTTTCAAACCAAAATAAACTGATTAAACTTCGACATCATCAATGTAAGAAACTCTTTAAGTGTTCTTTCTGGTTTAGCGTGATGCAGAGTCCAAAAGTAATATTTTGTCCCCAATGGAAAGACATATATGATGTTTTCCACTGTTTAGTGATCCTTTTGAACAGTTTCAAGTTTGGGCAACACAATTTAAACAAACATCAAAAAATATGACGTATGTGGTGTAGAAATGGTTTCAGTAAGTACCATGAACTTTAGTCCTTCGTCAGAGCAATGTTCAAATACTGTAAATACGTATAAATCAAGTTGTAAACTATGTATCAGGTTTCGGTCAGAAGTGGTTGCAAATGAAAATGTTTAAGTTGCAAACAGATATTGTAACTGTTTTGTAGGTTAACAGTTAACACAATACATACGATTAAACAGTGTATCAGGCAAAGGTAAGAAATAAACAACACGAGATATCATACAAATAGATATGACGATATGAGGCAAGGTGGAGGGTGAAAGCTATAAGTCACCTAATTCTATAAATCTCGTTATAAAACGCTTTAATCTCAAAACAACGAAACTTTTAAAACTAGTTATTTACTGCAAATTGTTTCCTATTAAAGCACTAATTAGCTAATCTTTTTCTTAAACACATAGTGAATATGCACAGGTACGTTACTTTCGTCTAAAAGAAGTATGGAAATGTTAATGTACTCGAAGTGAGGACAAGTCCAAAACGAAGTTGAAATTACGACAATATTGTCGTAATTGCTAACTGCTAATAAAATGTCGTAATTGCTGTTTTAAGTTGAATTGGGAAATCAGAACCGATGATAAATTTCACTTTAGTGTTTATTTTGGTTCGTGCGAAATTTTAAGTCAGGCAGGCATAGGTTTATGGTCTTTACACTGATTCCCTATCGACTGGGATGCATAACATCGGCGCTTCTGCATGTCTCGATGATCGTAGGTAGCATTTTATCATATTTCAATGATCTGTTTAGCATAAAAATTTATTTTGAAACCACACTAGGTTGCTCAGTAAGCGGACATTGCAACAACACTTCTGTGTGATGTTTATGGCCGATTTCAAGCAATAAATAGAAGTGTTGGCGGTGCAGAGTTATGATCGATAACTTTCCCGTAAAAAAACTCATTACTCTATAAATTGTGTAATGTCAACTCTTTAATAAATTTAACAACAATGTACAATCTCTTTATAAAGGCAATTAATTAATTTGTCAATTGCAAACTGCAGCGATATTATTCAATCCGGTCAAGTTGAATAATAACGTAGCCTAGTGTGAGAGTCAGTTTAGACAGGAAAAAGGTTTGTTTACGGAGGAAAAATGCGATGAATTAATTCAACTTGCATAATTGAATACCGGCTACATGCGACAAACAGTATAACAATAACACACGTGTTTGCTTCAGGAGCATATGCTTGACGTCATCGTCGCTTTTTAAAGCCATGTACAGTGTAAAATAGATCAAGTACCAATAGATAACTTGGGTCAAACACGGCACGGCAAAACACGGCAAGAAAGCAGAATGCATCCACTGGCGCTGGATCACAAGCAAACGACATAAAAAAGCTATGTCAAAATAGCATTATCGTTTGCGATAATTGCACCAATGGCCATAATGTTAACTTGAGTAATAAACCATTATGTTTTTAATTAAAGTTTAGTTGATTTTCTTGGGTTTTGCATTTGTGAGGCTCCAATAGTTTGTGGTCTTTGCATAACATTAAGCTGTTAGGAGATATTTAACTTCAAAGAAAACAACTTATTCAGAGTAAATTTTTCAAACTTTAAAGCCTGCGGCGATCTGTTCTGTTGTTACTATAATCATTACATGTGAAAAAATTTAAAACGTTGTCGAGGCACAAAATACATGATGATCAACAGAACGTGGCTGAAGCGTTCGTGGTTGAATTGTACTTGTTTTCTCACAACATAGGTGTTGAAATTTAAAGCAGTAACGGAATCTGCTTAAGTTGTTTTACCTTTTTATATAGATCAACTCGTATAAGTTAGATTAGATGTTGCATGCAGAAATGTTTGCTTTAAATCTGCTTTTACTTTTGAGTTATCTTGCCCTGGCTGTGGAAGGAGTGATCAATGACGATGGCACATCCTTAGCCGGCATAAAACTAAGAGTCCACAAACGAGGCCTGGACCTAAGTAAGAATGTTAGATGTAAATTGGGTTGTGTCAAGTTTAGTATGAACTGTTATAAGAAATAAGCAGCATATGTTGCTATGCTTTACAGTTCGAGATGTAACGATAAATTACGCCCAAAACAACTTGGACAAACTCACGATTCCGGATTTTGATGGCACGTACGAATTCTCAAACGGAGGTGCTGCGAGTTATGCATTCAGCAAGTAAGAGACAAGCCTCAACACTACATAGTACCGTGTTGTATAACATAAATTTGGGGATTTCCCCTATAAAGAGAACATGTGTCTTTAACTGGCAGAGTCGCGATTCTGGATATCAATCCGGGAAGTATCTCGCTCATTCCGGCTCCTCCAAATAGTGCAACAATCTCAGTAAGTGGAGCAGACATCAGTGTCAATGGGGACTGGGAGGCATCAGGAAGTTTTCCATTTACCGTTTTTGGCGTGTAAGTAAATTAGATAGAATATAAACAAAATAACATATAAGTTACGAGTAAATTTGCCCTACTTTCTAAAATGCATAATTAGATAAATGTTTGTTTCGATATTATTGTGAAATCTAATTGTGTTTAAATAGCATCTAGATTCTAGAGTGTATAGCCTTATCTGGTGAAAATACGCAGCAGCAGCATTTCATATGCCAATGCTTCCCTTATATAGCCTAACATCCTTAAATTACGTAGCGGCTTTTAATATATACCAGATGTAACATAACGATTTCTCCAACAAATCTTGTAGTTCAGTTCCTATTCAACTGGATGACAGCGGGACGTTTCGCATAGATGTAACCGAAGCAAGTTTAACCCAGTCTGTCACTCTAGGATACGACAGCTCCACTGGAAAACCGACGGTAATCAAGCTTAAATCGTGCTTTAACAGCTGGACTTTGCTATATGAATTAACAATAAAACAGGCAACTTATTTCTGTACCTACTGCAGATGATACCCTCAGATTGCTCAGTAAGTATTGGTGAATTGTCTTTGGATGTGGACTCCAAACTTGGTGGAATCGTTAATTTCTTGGCCAATATAGCATCCAATACAATAAAAGGTTTTCTTGAGGACCAAGTAAGACCCACTATAATAACTTTTAAACATTTTTGTTTGCAACTTCGTTGGTGTACTTTTCTATAAGCTTAATTTTTTCAGATATGTCCAGGACTTAAAAACATTGTAGAAGGTCAAGCAACTGAATATATCAACAGCACACCATGTATGAACAACTTTTTTAGAACGTCATTTACAACTTACAGTTGGCTACAATTGCAGCCAGAACTATTTGCAAAAACTTATTAAAGTGATCGTTACGAAGTAATCTCTTGGAGACGACAAATTTTAAACCTCAACAAGTATTTTTCTAAGAAAAACCACTTTTGTAATTCTCTAGTATCAAAACTAAGCTGTATTAATCACCACCTCAGGCTCGAAAATCATTTACCGTAGTACTAAGAACGCGACTATGTATGCTTTCATGCAGTCATAGTTCCTCTGTTTTTCGACACAAGCATCTTTCTTGGATTTGTTTGTGAACCTGCTACAACGGAAGACTACTTTCAGTTTTTCACTCATGGAAGATGTTTTCCCAACGACAATCCGGACATTATGTAATAGAAAAATACTAACTTTTTCTGTTGCCAATTTTGATAGAAATATCAATGTTTTAGAGCAAATCACTTCCAATTTTTCTCTAAATAATACAAAAACTTTAGGTATGACATCAGCCCCACCGAAACTCCGCCCCTGTCTTTGACTGATGAGATGGCCCGAGTTTCTATTAGTGATTACGTCGTCAAAACTTTACTTCATTCACTTTCGGTGAACGAATTCTTCCACTACCAAGTAGACCCTGACCAGGTAACTGTAAATACAATTAAACCCCTAAGTTTTTTCTAGTTCGTTAAGTTGCCTCAAAATGTTAGTAGATTATTTAAATGCTAAGTGAGTAATAAAGGCTATCTATAGCCTAACCATATATATATATTGTGTCATACTTCAGAACTTGAATTGCGCACAAACATTTACTGATTAGTGATTACAGATCTCAGACCTCCTGGGAAGTGATTTGTTTGACTCTTTGCTAACGTTCTTGATACCAGCCTTGAAGGAGCCAAAGTATAACGGAAGGTCATTGAAAGATATTCTTATTGTTCTATTTTATAGCTTCTTTGCTTTTTTACTCGAATCTGTTATGCCGCTACCGTGAGGCTGTGGTCTAACTGTTGTTTTTTTGCTGAATGGCGTGAGTGTATGTATAGCTTTTATTTCAGACCAATTCAGCTTTCAACGTATCCACCAAGCCCTCCATCTGCGAATTTTGCTCCTGGTGAAATACGAATGGCAGGTTATTACAGCATAGATGTTGAAGTGATACTCGACGATGGTAGCGTTGAACCTGTTGCTACTGCAACTGCTGTAAGCTATAGGTCTACAGAGCAAATTGTACTTCAGGTAGTAATCATGGACACCGACTTTAAACTGCCTTTTTGTGCAGTACGCAACGGGCATTGCTTTGGTCGAACTAAACAACACTATCGTGACCGGAAAGATTACTCAACCGGCTGTGGACAGTGTAACAGCTGAAGGACTTCCAGCTACTGTATTGAAACCAATTTTGAATACATTATTGCAAAATGCAGTTGTTCCAGCTCTAAACCGTAATTATTTTCACCATTGGGCATCCTATAACTTATGCAGTATAACTTTTAAGAGTCTGTAAAAGCACAAGCATTTAGCCTACTTTATGTTTATGTTACAGTAGCTTAACTGTTTTGACTTTCTATTGAGGTATACTTGAGAATGGATACGAGCTGCCCAATGCAATTTCAGTAATCGCTTTTGAGATGCCATCGTTTGAGCTGAAGGAGGTAGGTTGCAAAATAATTGTGCCACAGAGGGTTAAGCACATAAGTGAAAAACCGTTTTTAAAAACCATTCATGAAGCTACATTCAAGTTTTGATTTAATCCGATGTAATTACTTGCAGGGTGTTTTGGAGATTGGTACAGATCTAAAACTGGCTAACTGAGATGGTGATCTAAAGTAAGAAACATCTTCTACAGGTTGAGCAAGTTATTGAGATGCTCAAGTTGATTAATAAATAAAAGTTAACTTTGAAGAACACCTGGCCGGAATTTCTAACCACAGTTAATGATTCATCAGCAGCGTAGGACCGGTTTGGCAAATACTGCAAGTGTTTTCGAGATTAAAAAGGATTTATCTACTTCGCCTCTAGGCAACTATATGCATTCGTTTTACACAACTTTGAAAATTTGCTCAACTCACTCCTACTTAAAATTATCCGGTATTGGTTAATGTATTAAATTGAAGAAAACTTCACAACTAAACAGATGAAATTGGCCAGAGGTGTACAAAAGTTATCGGCTCGAGAGTTACTTTTGAAATGACCGTGTCAAAATGAAAGAAGTTTCTGTACCAAATGCTACTTATATTTAGTTATTAATGCACTTCGCCTGACCAATCTACATATCAAAATGTAGCTAATATAACTGATTTATTGCCTACATTAGGCACGGATAAGCTACAGTATGGTACTTAGTAGCTATATTTGTTATAATTTGGTGTTTAGTAGCTACATTAGTTACACTGAAATGGTTCCACTTCACCCATCAACTATAGTCACTTTAAACTGATGTTTACGAAACAAAAATTTAAGTAACGGGGAAGCAACTTTTATGTGGATAAATAGCAGAAAGCCTAATAAGCCTATAAGTAGGCCTACTTTAAAAATCCTCACAATTTCTAATTTTTGCTGGCGTAGGTTAAATTTCATGTTGCTTTGCAATCCACTGGTACAGTAAATCACTATCCTAAATTGATGCTAAAAATATGTCTTGTTGATTTAATTAAATTAACACTTTTCATTGTTTAACTTTGAATTAATCACAATGGCGTAACAAAGAGATATACTTGTGCCGTAATAATTTTTAAAATAGACAGAATTAAAGGTCAAATACAGCACATCTTAAAGAATGCCATAGAAAACCCTTGCCATAACTATTCCTTTTATATGTGTTAACTGTTAAAATGTTGCTCTTATAATGTGGCGTATGGGTTTGAGTGATGATAAAACTCGCCAAAACACAAGTAAAAAATCGGAAAACAATAAAGCCAAACCAGCAAAACGAAATGTGGAAACACATGAACATCCAAAAATGATTGCTCCGGTATTCGACCGAGACAGTCAGGTTACAAATGGCCGGGATAGAAAGGGATCCATCTTAGCCGCCGAGCATCTTATGATTAGAAGATCATTGCGAGGAAGTAGACTATTTAATCAATCACAATTCACAACCTTTCAAAATAGAGACAGTTTTCCAGCCGGAACTATGCCTCTGGAACATTCAAGACCAGGGTCAAAGAATACGCCGCGGCTGAGTATAACCAGCAAGATTTCCAAGGTCCAAGAAATCCAAAACCGAGTAAACCAGGTTTGCAACAAAATATTTTGGCTAGGAATAAGTTCGTTAATTATGGTCAGTGTTGTAACTTGACTTGACTAGAGTCACTTTATGACAGTTTTCACAGCAAAAAGTATAACTTATAAAAGATAACAAAAACGTTTTTTACCCAAATAATTAGACTACATTTCTCTGTAAAAAGTAGACTACCAATTAGACCAGTTTGGAGAGAGCAATGACTGTTTAACCAATTGAAAACAACACATAGGGTGACTTCAACACTTTTTTATGTTTAAACTAAGTACATTGGTTTAAACTGACTCAAGTCAAGTCATATTTTAAATCGGCTCGCTTTAATTGGCTCGATTCCGAAAAAGAATATGATTTGGTTACAACCATACGACTGAGGAAATAAATTCTCACAGTCAAAATATTTTAACTATAATGCTGTAACCTAGGAGTTGGAGAAGTGGTAAGTGCGCTAAAGACTGTTTATGTTAGTATAGCTTTTAAATGAGGTATAAGTCAAAATTAAATTTGATAAATATTTTTTTAAGTTTATGTTTTATAAGTCGGATCCAAATAAAGATTTTTCGAAGCTAATTTTAACCCTATTTTAACTAGACTTGGCCTCCCCCGTACACAGTCACAGCAAAACGTGGCGTACAGTTGCATTGTTTGCTGTAGAAACTTGAAATATGGTGACTTTTTCTAAAAAATGTTCAGCTATCTGTCCATGTTTGTTTGATAAACTTGGATTTTGTAATTTTTGAGATATTGTGATATTTTCATAATTTTGCTCTTTCTCCGCATTGAAGCGCATTACTCCTTTACGCACCAATAACTCGACTAACTATTCTCTTGCGTTCTCTTCTCGCGGTCAGCTGGCTTTCCGCACAGCGGGGGCGCGGCGTAACAAGAAAAATTTCTAGAAATGTGTCACTTTTAGAAACACTTAATTTACACTAAATTCACTTTCTTTAGTTTTACAATTATGATGTATACAGGAAGCCAGATGATTTTTCTACTAACCTGTAAAAATCCGATCAGTTTACGACGTATAGTTTTCTAGTAATTAACGATTGAAAATGTGTGTGCGGAGTCCGCCACACCTACTTAAAATAGTAAAGTCGCGAGCCTGGTTAGGATAGGGTTAAGTTTTTGAATTTGTGGCGGTTAACGCCACATCAGTTCGAAATTTTTTAACATTTCTCGTGTTGATTGTAAATTTACATTTCTACGTTGGTTATCTTTATTTATAAACAGAACGCGCTTTGGGTTGATCAGTTTATAGTTTACAGTCAGGGTATCATTACATATTTTCAATTTCGCTTTGAGTGTTTTGTCATTAATTTAAGTTTTTAAAGTTGTTTGGGATGACGGTTCCACATGTCCACTACTCTTTGGGGAGCATTTCCATTTTTTAATTGGACTCACATATTCACATGAGGTTTTCCGAGACATCACGAGATTCCTACCATCTCTTGACATTAAGCAATGTCTATGAGGTGTTTTCAAAGACGCCTCTCAGAAAGATTCCCGCGCTAATCAGGAACACGAGATATTGGGGGAATGCTTCGATCTCGTACCCTGGGCCGAACTTACGCCGATGCGATTGTGTTGGTTCTCGTACTGCTTAGCAACAAAAATAACAATTTAACTTTTATTTTGCGCAAATCACAATGTTATTTTTCACTTTGTTTGCGAAACGAAATGTTTTGGTGAATATAATATATGAAACAAAGCTTTATTGGGAACTGATTTGCAAAGAGGTCATTTTTGGCTTACGTTATATTATAATTTATTATTAATTACCTCAATTACAGTAAGTTATTTAAAATCGACTAATGGCCTCGCCACCATTTCTTGCATTGGACCCCGCGCTTGCTAAGGTTGCCTTGTTCTTACCAGCAGATGGCCACAAAGTTTTTGCCAGCTCGTTTAGTCTAGTTAAAACGTAGATCCGCGAACTTCTATGTGGATCCATCCCAACGCAATACACTGTATTATACTCACTACATTACTACAACCACTGTAACTCATACTGTACGTAATCGTTCAGTTTAGAAACCAGTATTCATAATTATGAATTAAATATATTAATTATAATTAGGGCGATTATTTTTTGACCTAAAAATTGAAAATTTTGACATTAAAAAACTTTTTTTTGACAAATTTTGACATATGAAGAACTCACGTAGTTAAATTACGCATTTTTGTACCAAAAGTTAAAATTTATTGTAGTAAATAAGGGCAAAAATGTGAACACAGACCTAGCCTATTCTGAAAAAGGAAATGAGCTAAGTAGGCTACAAATCACTGCCAAAAAATTGCAACTAAGACACAACAAAAACTTTTCGATACATTTGTCTAAACTAAAGATACATGAAGTTATTGAACTATCTAAAACAAAACCGAAGCAAGAGCTGATTCACAATAAGTAGACAATGGGCCATTTACAACAGGATAAAGTAGGCTACAAGGTGTACAATGTAAAATGACAAGTTCGCCTACAGTACAACCTCTAAGACACCACGAAAATGCAGTTTGTAAACAATTTTGACCTAATGCTGTAAATTTGACAAATTTTTGACTTTTTTTGACAAGTCAAAAAATAATCGCCCTATTTATAATTAAAACGACCCAAGAGTATTGGGTATGGTTAAATCCCCTACTTCGAAAACATTCAACTTTTTCATTTCAAATAGGATGTATTTGTAGTTGTAGTCTACACTCTGCAACTCAGGTTGATTAGCAGACCAATTAAAAACAGGATTAATTTTTCATCAAATTGTGCATTTTGTTGTTTAAAACAATAATTTTTGAAAACCTGGAATACACAAAAATGCTACATCACAAAACACAGATCTACACTTCTACCTACTAGGCCTACCTTACGAAACACTCAGCGTTTGACTAAGCAACACCATTTCTTGATATTTTTAGGCTGTCACTGACTTTGAAAATGTGTCGGATGATGACGTTACAGATGAAATTGACCTGATGCAGGATATTGAACAAAATCTTCACGTCATTGAAGATGACATGGTAAACTGTGAACACTACACAGACAAAGACAATATTAAATAAAAATAAGCCGTAATTTCATAGAATGGTCAAAGTTTAAAACAGAGTTTTTAGCAAATATAAAACGTTGCCTATGTTTAACCATAAAATAACTTGTTTTACATAATGACTTAAATTGAATTGGCAAAGTTTAATTCATGACAAAAAGTTTTAAGGATAGGGAAAGGATATGAAAGTATCACTAACTGCAATGAATTTGTATTTAGTTGCGAATTAATGTTGTCCTGCTTATGGATAAATTTCGAAAAGCCAACCAGCAGTTAAAAGAGGACCAATCGTGGAACAGACAAAACGACACGAATCAAAATAAAGATTTACTAGAATCTCTGCAGAACTGGATGGATGAGGACCATTTTGATGACTTCGTGAGTTCCTACATTTCAATACTCATCTATTCCATATTTAATAAATATTGTTATGGTTAGTACATGTTTTTAGGATGATTTGGAACCTGGAAGTAATCATTCCATCACAAACTCAAATGCCATAAAGTAAGTTAATCCAATTTACTGATGTTCTAAAAATTTAAAACTAGTATATTTCACAATGAACCATTTCATAGATGCGACAAGTTTGTGACATGCAAACACGAATAACCATAACTTTTAGTACAAGTGATGATTTTTGAAATACTGCGTACAGAAATGTATGAAGATGAAGTTAAGTATTATCCAGAAGATAAAAAGTTTCTTGCTTACTTTGTTTAAATTTCTAGTGACCACTTGGACCACATTCAGGCAAATATACAAAAGGTTGAAAGCTTAAATGAGAAAATAAAACAACTCAAACAATACGGTACTGACACTGCTCATCTCGAGAGACAGAGAAAAAATCTGCAATGGCAAGTTAAACAAGACGTTTTGGACAATGACTACAAAAGAAGACATGGCAAATATAAATTCTACATTCTACAATTTACATGAATTAATGATAATAACTTTCATTCATTTTTAAAAGAGTTGAGTGCTGATACTTTACTAAATTCCTAAGCCAACTATAAATTCCATTTATGAAAAGTCAAAGTTGTTACTAATAATACAGATATGTATCGATAGTGTTAAATTTTTTCTACTGTAGTAATGATGGCCCAGTAACATTGTATCTGTGGTTTAGGTGGTGAAGCAGACTCGTCCAATAAGCAAGAGTTTAATTACTTGAAAAATGCAGCAAGTGAGATTTATAATTTGTTGAATCGGACGAGAGTCGAGGGCATGGCCCACTCCCACCAATTTGAGGAAGAGCTTAAGAAGATTTTACAACAAATGGAAGATAAAGAGAAAGATGTAGAATATCTTGAAAGCAGACTCGAACAACAAAAACGAGTAACTATTTGAATTTGCTTGAATTATGATATATTTGATGTTTATGTGTAAAAGTGCAACCACAGACCAATAAAGATACATGCATTCCAAATTTCAATATAAATATTTAACATTGTGAGCAAACATTGCTTGTATTTGCCATTCATAGTTATGCAAAAATTACGTTGTATTAAGTTTGTGATTAACAGTCACTTGTTAGTTGGTTAGGCAATGGTACAAAGACTATGAGAAACTACAAAACGACCATGAACTAACTAAGGATGAAGTCACACGAGAAAGAAAAGATAACAGAAAGTTGCAGTCGGTAATTTTTTGAGTATTGCATTTGTGGTTCTCTATATAAATTCTTCATTTCCAAATTACAAAGATTACAAAAATGTCTCAACACAGACCTGTAACTTCCATTTCTTATGTGCTTTAAATTTATTTCTTGATATGCTTTCATTATGTCATTGTCTTCTGTCTGTATATGCAAATACATTTGTGCGGTCACTTAGAAAGTTGATGGTCTGAAAAAAAATCTGGAAGAAATGGAAGAGCATAAGTTTGGAACTCTGGCAAAAATTGAACAGGAAAAAGCTACAAAGGAACATGAAGAAGTAAGATGCACCAAAAATAGACTTTCTGCCTAATTTTGACTTGGATAAAACGACAACTCCTGTGGTTCTCTACAGCATATGCAAAGCATGAAGCAAAAATTTGAAGTATTATCATATACTCTGAAAGAGAAAGATGGAATCTTGGAAGATCAGCATCGACAAATCACACAGCTCAAGTCTGCTTTGAGAAAAGGAAGCTCAGCACAGCAATCTTTGGAGTCTCTGTACAAGCCAGTCTCGGACAGCCTACAAGCAGTGAGCTCTAAACGGGATGTGTAAGTTCGTTGAAATTTCAGACTACCAAAAAGTTTTTTTTTGAAACCAAAAAACTGAAGCTAACATTCCATTTAGTTGAATACGTCTGTCAATGTATTTCTTCACTTTCTGTGATAGTTTGCAGGGTAGAAAACAGTATATATAATACTATCAGTATAGCTGAATACAACTAGTTTTAAAGATTAAGAAATAAGCAAGTGGTGGCTATGGGTATCTAGCTTTGGGCTTCTCAAACTGTGGGTGTAAAATGTAATTTTGGGGTTGTGAAACAAATTTAGTTTTCATCAATTGACTTCCTTTTTTGTTAATTTTATATTTGTTTTTATGTTTCCATTACGAGATTACAAATTTCTTTTCTAAAATGGGGTCGCAGAACCAAAAAGGTTGTGAAGCCCTGCTAGCTGATAATATGGTTCAGTTGAATTTCAAACTTTTGAAATCCTTGTGTCTGCTGTATCAATCGAACAATTTTTCGTCAAGCGCTATGTTTAAATTTTCGAGATTCCACAAGTGCTTGAGTAAAAAAAGACGCGAAAAGGTGAAAAAGATATCTGTCATCAATCTCTTTAACAGATTCATGAATAAACGTATCACTATGACTGAGCACGATTGACTCGTGAGTTACACCTAAGACATTGCAAAAAACATGACAAAAAGCTTCTTCTGTTGGAAGCAAGATCAAAGAAAACTTGTTTCAGTATGCTTATAAGCTTATCTAAATAGTAAATATCCAATTACTATCACAAAGTTTATCATCAAACAGAGTTCTGTCGGCTACAAATATGAGCAGAAGTGATTCTATCCGAAGTCTCAATTCCTTTTCCGTCGATGAAGAAACAGAATCTCTGAGGCTGCAAGTGGTAGCTCTGCAAGAAGAAAATAGAAAACTTAGATCGAGCTCCAAGGTTGAGTTGACTTGATTAGTTTTTGTTTGTCATGCTTTCTTTACGCGTTTGGGTACTTGCTATTGCTTGCTTTTAGCATTTTATTGACTGGTTTTGCTCATCACTGTGATAGCAAATTGTTTCAATAGATGAGCCTTAAGCAGGATGGGAAGAAATCAAAAACGTTTTCAAACAAAGCTGTGAAGACCAACAATAAAGTAAGAAATTTCACATAAAAGATTGTAAATTATTTCAGATTATTACTGGTTGCAGTAGTTGCAAATATAAACACACATTCCATTTATTACAAATTAAATGTGTTTTTTTTATTGTACTTAAATGTTTTTATCTAACTACAAGTTGTTCTGCAAAAATAAAGGGTGTGCAGACAAACCCATTCAAAGTTCTTGCAGCACCCACTCCCAATCCATCCCCAGAAATGATGGATGAATCAATTCAGGTGTACCAGGTCTCTGAAGGATTCACATTCACTCCTGGTTAGTTTACCGGCATTTAACTAAGTTACAATATTGTGGTTGCCTAGGCAAATGATCGCATAAGCATTACCACTACTTCAAAGTTAGACACTAGCTTTCTAACACAAGTAAACAGACACGTAATTGTGATAAAAAAAATTGAGTAGAAATTTTGAATATCATTTTTTAATTTCTTAAAAGTTTTTGTGAGCTTTAATCTTTTCACAATTTTTGAAACTTTAGATGCGCTGCTATAGTAAACAAAATCTTGCAATCTTTTTGAATAAGTTTGAGTTTGCTTCAGAGTTTCTCTTTAGGTGAAGAACAGAAAAACCTTAATGCCATCGCTCAGCAAATGGCCCAGCAATTTGGACAAGAATGGACTGAAGTGGCTATGGCAATAACCCATCTCCAAAGAGAAGATATCAATGAACTTAACAATACACTGTTGTGTGAAAGCGATTTTATTACAGCACCCACCGTAAGAATCTTATTTATTTCATACTGCACTTAAATTTCACATTCTGTGCAAGATAATATGTTATGTCTGCCATTTAGTCATAATAAGTACGGTATTTTTGTGGTAAAGAAATTGGTAAATTGATGACTGGCTGTTTTGTCAGGGTTTTCCATCAGAAAAATTATTAAATATCCCCGATGAAGAGCAACAATATAGGATGACACATGAAGAACAACGACAAAACGAGACATATGAAAAAGAACAACATATGAACATAAATGAAAAAAAACAACCACAAAATAAGGCAGATAAAAAAAAGCAACACATTAAGGCAGATAAAAAACAACAAATGCAGACAGATAAGGAACAACGACTTACAGAGACAGAAAAAGAACAACAACTTATGACTACAGATAATGAAATTGAAAACACGGTATTTTTGTTTTAACTGGACTTATTCTGTTAACTCTGTAATTGTACGTAGATCTTATTTTATGTTTTCTACATTTCTTGAGGGTTCTTCTACAATATCCTTGCAAAGTAGCCCTGAAAAAGAAAATCAACTTATGGAAAGTGACGAAGAACAAAAAGTTTGTTTAACTTCGTTTAATGAGTTTGACTTTCATTTTGTATGTATCTCAAGTTTAATTTTTATCAGGTAAATGAGTGGAAAGAAAGCAGAGAAGATTTAACGTCAATCAAGGTATGCATGTTTGTGTGCAAATAAAACATTTCTGTTGGAATACTTATATATCTTATTGTATTTCTGTGATTTTTTTGCTGAAGTTCACAAATGTTGCAAGTGCATTTTTTCTCCATAAAAAGTTTCAAACAGTGTTTAACAGTTACACAGTTAAATTTTACACAAAAGTAATTTGCAACTTTCAATCAAAAAACTTGGCTGTAAGAAAATCTATACCATATCTTGGACCATATCTACCATAACTAATTAAACCTTCTTCATACAGGTTTCAAGTAGTGTACTACAGCTAGCAGAAGGAATGCTTTGTGGACAAGATCCTGAACTTCTTGAAGGGAAAAACGTTGGTGGAATCAATGCAATGCACAATGAGGCAAGTGATTTATTATTATTAATCAAAAGAAGTAGATAAATAACAAGCAATAAACACAACAACACAGAATGCATGCTATTTAGTTTGAAATTTTTCGATTGTAGTCTCAGTGATTGTCTTCGAAAAAAACAACTTTTTTGTGACTGTGAAAACAGATAAACAATGTATCACTTTTTTAATTGTAGCTTGATGGCATGTTGAACAATGTAAGTGGTTTTGTGAACAAAGTTCAAGGATTCATTGGTTGTCAAACTGGTATGATGAAAGAAGTGAATGAAGCCATTAAGAAAAATCTACCAGCAAGTATAGTGAGGAAATTGGACAAGGTAAAGTGTCCTGCATATCTGTCGTTTCAGTCCAGTAAAGTATGTTTTTGTGATCCAAACTGACAGCTGAGGTCATGTTGTGTTTCCTGCAATTCTACAATTTTGAGCTGACCTTCAGGAATATAATCGCTTGCAGTGAAATAACTAATTAATTCCTCACTACATTCCTGACCTTCAGGAATAAACTCGAATAGACAAAATAAATAAATGAAACCTTCGCTTGCAGTGAAATAATTAATTAAAATAAAAACTTCTTGCTCAGATTAAACTGAAGAGTGGCACCATGTCCCAGTTGAGTTTATTATGCACTGAGCTTTATCCTGAGTGGAAAGACATGAATGTAACCGAACAGGTTGGCCTCAACATCAGTGACCTTGACTATATTCTGCTGCGTGAAAAACTCTTTAGATGTACTGGTATATAAAATTGTTGTTTTTATTGTCGTGCCAAGAAATGAGTTCCTTTTCTACTGAAAATTCAGGTACATTACAAATTGAAGTTAATAGAAGAGACGCTAAGGGGAACTTTGTCGGAAACTATGAATGTATTTATTGGTGAAGTAGCAAAGCAGGTAAAGGAATCTCAACTATCACGTTTGTAAATTTTCAGATCATTTGATAAATACAACCAGGTTTAGTTTCCTACTTTCTTCTCTGTAACATACATTACGCAAGATATTTAAACAAAATCATTTTATCTGAAGTCTTATATTTATATTTTTTATGATGATCATTTTTTTAGCATGCAGAATATAGTGACATCCACGCAACAATTAAAAGCAAGTCTGACATAAGAGTTGAAAGATTGGTTAAAAATCCAGCATCGGTTCGACGGGATATTCAAAGTAAAGTCGAGTCATCAGTTCGTCACATGGCGAAAGTAACAAAGGCAGAGAGAAGAAACTACAGGCCAAGATTTACAACACATAGACAAGGAATGAGCCAACGACTAACAGGTAATACCATACTCAGGTAGAGGTTGATTAAAAAATATTCTGAAAATAAAAGTTCCTCAAAACGAAAAAATTAATTTCTGCAAAATATTTTAATTGAAAGAGGGAGATGGTACCAGGAGTGCTGGAGGGTGGTCTTCTTTACTCGGGCCACGCACACCACGAGCGTTTAATTCTATGGCAAATGGTGGGGCTTCGGAAGATTTCTCATTTAACCTTTCTTCGAAGCAACTGATCGGAGCAACAAAAAAGAAACCCATTTTAGAAAATAACACAGGTGAGTAAAAAACTGTTAGTTTTGCAATTGTTACAATTAAAAAATTGGATTTTTAGGATTAGAAAAATATAAATGTTTTATTAAAATTATGTAGTAAGTTACAGTTATTTTAAAATTGCAAATATATGTAGTTATGCTCCTACACTCAGACGTAAATTTTAAAGAATGTGCAAAATGACATGGATTACTTTATATTTCAAAAGATCCATACAAGCAGACAACAAAAGATTTTCATTTGATGAGGCTGAAAGGAAAAAAAGTATATGGAGAAACGGAAAGACCAAGAAATCCTGATATGGTTATCAAAAACTGTATGTCCCGAGTTCGGTGTTAAAAAGTTGGTTGTATATACAACCAAATCATAGTAGTGACTCATATATCAACCACAGCCAAATCTCAAAAAGAATTCCTTCACATCCTTCCAACAATGGCGGTGGGCAATAGCATGAACATGAAAAAAATTAACTCTAAACCTGCCTATACCACAAATCTTCCCCAAGTGACATCATATCAACCTAACCAAGAGCCTAGTGAACGCCGCAGTAAAGTTTCACTTTTCAACAAAACAGGTTTTTTTTAAATGAATCATGTTTTGTTGCATAAAATTGTACATAAAGCCTTTTATTGGGATAGCCTAAGAAAACAGTTTGATTTGTATGCACAGGACCAACGTCAAAGCAACATCCCTACAAGAAATCTGGATCTGGGTTAGGCATAACCATGTTCGACTTACAAAAGCAACTGACACAGAAACTTCCAGTAAATATGCTAAGTTTTGATTTCTGACAAAAACACTCCACTGTTCAATTTGAAAAACCAGTAATTTTAAACGTGTATAAAAATGTGCTCATGTACCTACCATTTTTAAGTTAAAGTTTTTTTTCTTCAGAAGCAACCATTCGTTCAAAGAAGTATATTTAATCAGTCGTATTCAACGCAAAATGAAACAAACATTGAAGATGATCTCAAACTTACAATATCACACGTCTTGCCTCCAGTTGGAACCCAAGTCGGTTCTCATTTCAGAGAAAAAGAGTTGCAGTTGCCCAACATAGCATGACATTACCTTGCACAGTAATGACATGCAAAGAATATTTTGTTTTATATTCGCGAATACAACTTAAGTCTCTTCATTAGGAAAAGTGACATTCTCGGTTATTCATGCAAAAGCAGTCATCTCGATGGTCTCCTGGAAAGAGTTCCAGTCTCACTATCATGCAACCCGGGTTTAATGCTCAAAAATGTTTTTTTTTTTATAAGTTAACGGTATTTTGAAATTAGAGGCTGGTTCATGCTCAAGCAGTCATCGATTTTGAGGCTCAAGTTATGTTTAAATTAATATGCTTAAATTATTAATTATCAAACGTAAAATGAAAACAAAGATATGAAAGAACACAAACCACAGTCTCCCATGGAGTTACATTAACTGTTTCATTCTACAGCTACAGCTAGACTTTGTCCACGTACAGTTCTGTAACAGAAATAATAAAATTACTATTCAAAAAGATCTGAAAATAATTGGCAGAGAGAGAAGTGTAATAGCATGGAGATACCTATAAATGCATGTGCAAATAAACATGGCTGGATATAATACTAGCTACTGTAGCTAGGTTAGCTCTTAAAAAATATGTATGTGTTTGTTGTTAAAGACATTTGTTTTTCATCAGTAGTTATGGTAAACAGCATAAAAATCAGCAAGATGCCAAAAAGCTAAGCTTGCACACGCAAATAAAATGTGTCCGCCACACAAGCTAGGTAGAGTTACAGTAGCTTTTGTAAGAGTGGTGAGAATTCTTGCTGTGTTTAGATCGCGCAGAGACTTTATAGTCATTGTGAAGATAAATGCTATGATAACGGTTTATTTTTCTAGCTGCAACATACTGTCAATAAGTACAATCAGCCCTCTTTCTTTAGCTAGTTGATATCAGTGATCTGAAGCATTTACTCAAAAATACTCCATACAATATTCACGAAAATTAGCGCCATTCCAAATAAGCTTTCGCAATAAAAGACAACCAAGTCTAATTTAGAAGAAACATGATTACGTCAAATTACGTGTTGCAATGTAATGCAACATGTAAAAGTTGTTTTTACTCTCCATGCCACCTATACACTTACCTACTAACCACGTTGAAGAAAGTAGACTGAGTTAGGACAATGTGCAAAAATACTTAATTATTATCGTGATCATTCTGAGTATTACTTCCTCCGTTTTTTTTGAAATAATCAGAATCTAAGCAGGTTAAACCCTTTGCATAAAATCAAGCTTTGTTTTTTTCATTTCTTTTTAATTAATATTTGGTAAGTTATAGTATAACATAACACCGATATATCTGTTATACAATTGCATCAAAGTCATAAATAGTCAAATTGCATAAAACTTGCTGAGGAGAAAATTTAAAAAAATAATCAAAACTCTGATGCAATTATTACCAAAGTGCAATCTGATATGCTGAAACTAACATTCAATGCTTTCCAGCAGATTTAAGATGCAGCAATGATTTTCTTGAAAATGTACTTAAATGTATATTAATATCTATTAAATGTATCGGTAGTTCTCTGTATAATAATCGAATCTTTTCACATAATCCAACAACCCATGATTACAGGCTTGTTACAAAGCGGAATATGTGCACTGTTACAAAGATTAAGGTCTCAAAAGATCAACGTAAATTTTAGGTTGGCGAATACGGCTACGTCTCTCCATACATTCTGCAATCTTAAGAATGACATCCTCCTTCCACCAAGCAGACATAAACTGTGAAAAACAACATATATTATGACTTGACACCATTTTCCCCGATTTCTGTAAATGTTTTATTAAGATGAATGTTTTTAGAGTATGTAAATTTTAATATGTAAAATCGTTACTACTCATAATCGTTATTATATAGGAAAGAAATGGTTCTTATAACTTTCAATGTAATTAACTTACTTGTAAGCCAACAGGTAAACCAGAGGCATTGTATCCAACTGGAATTGTAATTGCTGGGATTCCAGTAAAATTTGCTATTCCAGCGTACCTAAACACAGTGTTACAAATTTTGTTCTGCTTTGACTACAATACAGTTGTTATGCCTAGCTTTCTGCGATCTTTGTTGACATAAGATAACTTCATTGTTTATCAGACGTGAATTTTTGCCCTCATTATTTCGTCACTATCCATAGTGATGCAAAACAGCAAAAGAAAAATTGCCTTTTTTAGCCATTATTGCACCTTGAGAAGTTAAATGAACACAATATTATTGTACAGCAATTCAAAAAAATGTTTTCTTATCCTAGCCGTTAGTTTTATCAATGTGCAGCTTTCATTCATCCTATTCTCTATCATGCTTTAAAAAACTATTGCACCAATTAAAGGCCAGTGTTGTTTATCGGTCTAGCAATTACTAATTACGCAAATTATGGCAAGCTAAAAACGTCCAGGTCGCATGCATACGATAGCCTAAACCCTAAAGCTTGAAAATTTATGAAATGTGACTTCACTGGCCCAAACTCCAAGTGATGAATTTTGCAAGACAATGCAGGAATTTGAGATTTTATGAAACAATGTAAGGCACACTACAGTATATTCAAATACAAAATTTCAGGAAACCCATGGATTTTTCAAATTATTGTGTTTTAAATAATTCCACTCAATAATAAAACAAACCAAGAAATTGGCTTTTTTTCATGGTCAGACAAGCTGTTTGCATTAGCTGCCACCTTTTTTGTTTCCCTTGAAATGGCGACTTAGGTAAATTCTACGGTATTGCAATAATTCTGTTGCAGGCGCACTGCTTTGCATCACACCCAAGGCCTCACCATTAAACGGGTATCACATTTAAATTTCAGGGGGTACTCAACCACATTATCTCTTTACCTCATGTTCAAAGCATCCTGCTGGCCGTTAAATGCACCATCACTAATCTCTGACGGCAAGACAGGAGGAGCACAATGTCCTGTTGTTGGAGTTACCACCGCATCCACTTCCTGGAAGACCTTTTTGAAAATCTTAATCGATCGTGTTCGTTGTTTGTTAGCTTGAAGATAATCAGTTGCAGTAATACTGTGTCCGACACGCATAAGAATACGTAGCTGAGCAGTCTACAAAACAGTTACCAATATTATCAAACAAAGCTGCATGGACCATTAAGTTAATTACCTAACTAAAAGTTAAAGATTAGTGTTATTGCAAATTTTATCGCAAAAGATCATTAACGATTTAAGATTCTTTATATTTCTTTCAACACGTTTTTACAAGTGACTTAAACTTGAGAAACCAATATCCAATTACTTTCACCCAAAGTTTTACGAGACATGATTGCAACAGAAAAACACTCTAAATTCCTACTTGTATGTTTGCATAAAAATCAAACTAAGAACAACATGCATACAAGGCTCTCAAAGTTATTGTTGAAACCGTGAATCATTCCAGTTGTCATTTCAGCCAAGATCGAGATACGATGGGCGATCATAGTATCTTGTAGTTCAGGTATTTCTATACTTTGTACATTTGCTCCCCAACCTTCAAGGTGTATTAACGAATCCTCACAGATTTGGTTGACATCTTTTAGACAATCCTAATTGAAAAATAGATCTATTTACCCATAAAAGTCATCAGTAAAGACATTCAAGGTATAGACAGAACTTACCTTGAAGTATCGTCGATCTATGCCTATTTTAAAGCCTTTCAAATCGCCTTCAAAGTCAGGAAGTTTAAGTCTGGGTTGTTTTAAGCCAAGTTCATAACCAGGATCGGGGCCACCCAGCAAAGCATAAAATATTGCCGTGTCACGTACGTTTGTGCAAATTGGTCCTAACAAATGGAATGTTGATGGGTTATAAACTTGAGTAAATATAAGAGCAACAAGACATCAAGCAAAAGATGATAATTCATTATAGTACATAAATATTTGTTCTAACATGGTTGTTTCTGGTTCTGATTTTTAATGTGAACAAACATTATTGCGAATAAAATTTTCAACAACTAATTTAAAAACGTTACCCTCTTCTGCAAAAGTCTGGGTAAACACTTACTGCTTTTTCAACAATGTCTGAGATTTGTAACTTCAAAAACAAGAAACAACTGGCGCCCACTAAAATGGCATAATCAGAAAAAACAAAAACATACCACAGTGTCCAACTGTATTGGAAAGACCCTCGACTCCAGCAAGATTGATACGAGCAAATGTTGGTTTTAAGCCAACAACCCCACAGTATGATGATGGGATTCGAACTGAGCCCCCACCATCACTTCCTGAACAATGGTGAGATGCAGGATTAAAAATCAGACACAAATAGCCACATGTAAATGATTTTGAAGTTTAAACTTGATATAACACCGGAAAGAAGCAAGCTCACATGAATACGCATGTTATTCCAAAAAAAAGGTGAAATATCAAAGAAATACACTGACCTACTGCAGCAACACACAACCCAGAAGCAGTAGCCGAAGCACTCCCTGATGAACTTCCACCGGAATAATGGTTGACGTTGTATGGTGTTCGGCAGGGCCCAAACTCTCTTTACAAAGTGACATTTTATGCAAAGCGCAATAAAATATAAGAATAAGCGGTAACTATGATAGTACTTACTTATTTGCGTTATTTCCTGAGGTACCCATACCAAGTTCATGCATGTTTGCAATAGCAAGAATAATGACACCTAGTTTTCGCAGCCTTTCCACAACTTGGGAGTCATATTTGGCAACCTCATGTTGGCCAAGGAAACATGTACCTTTGCTGTAGTGAAAACCTTTCTAGAATACATGATACGTGCAATCAAATACTCCTATTTGATACTATTATTATTGTCCCCAAATACTGTTACTGTACTGTCAGGTGACACCAGGCCAGATGTGGAGCATTTAAACTATTTTACAATGTATACCACTGCATATTCATCCTTAATTACAACCAGAACTCCATCAACTGGGGACAATGTGCAGTTGTTTTTATAACGTTCTGTTGAAGCAGCCGCCATCTGTAACACAGAAATTTGTAAATTAGAAAAATTACCAAAATATGTATAGTACCAGAATATTAAAACAGAAGCTTACCTGACGTATAGATTTAACATTGTATTTAACAATAGCATTCAACGGTTTGATCTCTTGGAAGGCTCGAATGGCTTTCTCAGCCACGTCGCTTGGTGTCATGTATCCGCTTTTATATTTGGAAACATAGTTGCTGATAGTGTTAAACTGGAAGCCATCTTGATCGAAATCTAGAATTTTTATCAAACAGAGATCCAGTGACGCTGACTTGGAAAATAATTTAATCAATGCAGCCATGTTTCACGAAAAACAACCAGACCAGCTGCCTAAACAAGTACAACTATTGAGTTTGGGGCTTAACCTATACTGACCGTTTTCTTTGGTTGTTTTTGAAAGATTTTCTATTTGCTCATCACTGTAATCTTTTTGCCCAGGAATAGCACATTCTTCATTAAACGATTGGCATGGGTAAAATGTTGGATTTTCATTGAATTTTTTGTCACGGAAATAAGTAAATTCACCATTACGAAGGGTAAAATTGACCAAAAAGATTGATCCAAAAAGCTATATTTCAGACAGATATATATCAGTAAGATATTGAGCAGTAGTTGACACGGTATTACAACCACAATTTGTATATATGTAGGTGACCATACACACAAATGTGAAAAATGACTATTTAAATCTTAAAATCTGCAATGGGTGTCTTACTTTAACCTAGCTATGTCCAACCAGCGAGCTGCATGCAACCCGGTTAATGTATATATACTAGGGATGGGCCGATACGAACCCAAACCCGAATAGATTCGCCGAATATCGCCTTTATGGAAGATTAGGGCGAACACGAATACCAACAATGGCAAACCCGAATACAATATTACTTATAAATTTACTGACTTTCGTAAAAAATGATGATCTAGTTTCCCGACAATGCTAAACTAGAGTCAGCAGTACTTACAATGAAGGTCGTTTCCCTAACGATTTTGCTTTTTCGATTGTTTTTTAAACACTATTTTTCGAAAGAAAGCGATTTGTATATCGATTACGTCATTTTAGAAGCAAGACTTGACAACTTTTGGAGGAAATTTTATTGTTTGGTTGTAATACAAATAGATTCGTGATTCGTTCGTGTCGACCTTCATGATATTCGGGTTCGCACCTTCCTCGCGGCACATCCCTAATATATACCCAGTAATGAGCATCGACACTCCTTTTGAATTTAATAAGCAACAAACGCTTGTAGATAACATCCAGGCTAATCAAAGTAACTAAACCAAACTATTTTTATCTAGAACGACGTGGCGAGTGGGTTTGCCTGCAACACATTAATAATAACAAAAAATAAGTTGCTAACTGGCACCACTACAGGTGTTAAGGTAGGGGTGTCCAAACATTCGGGGCTCTCAAGCTACATTTACAATGTTCAGGTAAATATGGTTGATTAATGTAGAAGCTCTTTTATCAATTGCTAAATGTCGGCTATCTGGGCACTTTACTCATAACTTATTCAATGTTTTGGTTCATAAAATGTTTAAGGTGCAGTGGACCAACTTTCCTTTCACATTATATAAAATAAAAAGCTGATAGTAGATACCTGTCAACATATTGGGCAATCCTGTATTAAGATCAGTCAAAAGTTAGATATATACGGCTGAGAACTTGCTTTTGTGGTACTCTTCAGAAATTGCACGATTAAAATTTTTTTATCAAGAGTTAATTTCCTGATTTTACCTTACTTTTTAGACCAATTTTATCTAAGTGGGATGATTTTTAACTTATGTTTTGGGTTAAACTTAATCAAGAGCAATTAGTTATTTATTGCGTGGCCAGCATTCGAAAAATTTCTTCCTTTTAGGCCCAGTAAAGCATTTCAGTTGGACATAGCTGCTTTAACCAGTAAACTCAATTCTGGAGTATGTATAAACTTACTGAATTTTGGAGTTTTGTCAGCAAACGCAATACAAATCCTGATGTAAAAGGAACCTACACAGTGTAAGACTACCATAGTTACCTAACATTAGGAAGGCATTTACACCACACATATTTAATACCACTTATTTGAAACAAAGTGCTTAATTATCATTTGTATGATTTTGCCTTCTGTTCCCTTTCAACAAATCTAAGATCACTTTTTAGAAAAAAACAAGATGACATATACTTTTACAGCTGTTGCAAATTGAGTATGTTTCTACTCACCTTGATTATTTTTGAATTATAGGACATGTCATAGTCACCTTCTTTTCGTTCAATATATTGTTGTGGGCCATAGCCATGACGGCGCAAAAATACAAACCAGAATAAGTAAGCGATTACTGCAATAACCAATAAGGCTGCGATGTTTAAAATCATTTTTGCCAGGCAAAACAATGCGACTTCTACTTCACTAAAGTATAATAGCAATGGTCATTTAAATTCTATTTGTCAATACAGTACATGTATATGCATATATTTTGTTAGATTTAGCAAAAACATGTAGATACAGTTAAACGAGTTAGCTGACTTTAAAACAATTCTGGCTTCCTGAATAGCTTAGTTATGAGTATTCTTCAGTGCATCGCACACATTTTGTGCATTTATGTATAAACTGCACAAACTTTGACCAAACTTTTGACCTGACCTGACCTGAAACTTTGACTTTTGACCTTTGACCAAAATAAATTAATGTCTAACTTATTCAAATCCAATGTGAAAAACAAAACAACCAGAAATACAAGAATAAGAATATGTGGCATACACAAAAGAATGCTTTGCTTCATATAACTTAGTTTCAACAATACATGGTCTTTTAAAACAAATTATGGTTGTAGTTGGTGACTTTTCTGACAGAGATCACACCAAAGCATTATCACCAGGAACTTGATCAATCAAAGTTGCTTCAATTTTTTCCGATAGCTTGCAGTGATCCAAGCAGCCTATTTTTCAGTAGTGGCGACTTCATGGTGCAGCAGTAAAAGTTAGCAACTGGCACACTATATTATAACTAAACTTACTTTAACTAGTTTCCAGCAACAGCTTTTTCAATAAATCTAAAGTTTTGAAACACAAAAATAAGCAATACACCACTGTTTTTATTTTAAAGTATTTAAATTTGAATAAAGAAAATATCATTATCACAGGAAGTGACATTCCAAATTGTATCATACCGAAAACAATTTCAGATATCAACACAAAAAGAACTTGTTAGTGCTATTCATAAAGCAAAAAGTGAAACACTTTCAAAACTGTTATATCTCACCACATTATTTACGAAAAATGTGAAAAAAATGTTTTAACCAAATACAAATCATTATGGTCCACATCGAGGTATTCCGGTTTGATTGTACCAAGCATACATATGGTCAAAGAAGCTGGTAGATGTCAGTAACGGGTAATCGAACCTCTGATAATTCATGAAATCACCAAGGCCAGGCTTGAAATCCAGATCATACCCGGAGCCAACAATATTAAGAGCCTCTGACTCAACTTGTTCCTTCCAAAAGCGAAGATACTGACGATCTTTTTCTGCTTCCAGGATCGGCATCAAACAATTCTCTGCTGATCTATTTTCCTCAATTCGATGTTCGGTGAGTCGCTTTTTCTTTTGCATCAAGTACAAGCCCAGACCATGGACGGCGATGCCCAAACCAAAAATAACAAACCCACTTGGCCCCCTAACTGGGAGATTTCTCTTATATGGAATTGCACCATAACCCCCAGGGGGCGGCAAATCCTGCCTATATTTTATATTCTTCCAACCTGTGGAAGACATCCTTAAAGGTATCTAAACAGAAAGAGATAAAACAGATTTTATCAGGAAAATGATTTGAATACGCTATGTCCAATATTCAATTTCCAAACGTTATTTTATGCACTAAATATAACAGCTGTGAAAAAAACAGTACAGATATATTTCAATCTTTTCATGCATGAAATTCAGTAATATCAAGCAATTTAAACAAATTGTTCTCCATCATAAACATAATATTTATACATTAGATCAATATTTGATGAAACTTTGTATAATATAACAGGTGGAACAACTTGCTCTTCACATGCTGTTCCAGTCTGTAGTTTCATCCACATTTTCAAGCAACTGATCTTGTGTTAAAGTATATCTGCTGTCTTGCCATTTTTTAAATAGTATATTTATAGCTTTGCCAATTTCTTTACCTTTTAAGCCAGTTTTTTCTTTTAGAACATTACCTTTTACTGGAAATAAAGGTACTGAAAAATCTGTGAAGTATCCAATCGCTTCCACGTCTCCATTATATTTTAAAAATTCCATAAAATATTTCGCACACAGTCTGTCATATCGATAATTGTACACAAGAAGATCTGTATACCAGGTCAATTTATTATCAATGTTAGCTTGTAAGGAGTTTTTCAGAATAAACGTGGCGATGTTAAGTTCTAAGTTTGAAAATTTTACACGTTGATGGTAAGTGTTTAAGTCATTCAAAGAAGGCAACAATGCTGAGACATAAGTCATATAGTGTGGGTTCAAATGCCTAGCACTGTTGTAAATTTTTGCAAACTTTTTAAGGTCAGCATGTTCTGGCAAACCAATGAAAGGAAACAGGCCGCATCGATGCATGAGATTCACAATGGTGACAATGTGGTTTCCTTCAAATATTAATCGCACTTCAGTCTGTATTCTTTCCCCTGCAACATTTTTGAGACCAGACACATTATCTGCAATTATTTGTAACAAATCTTGGTCAACAGTTGTATTGGTTTGGGCAATACGCCCATAAAATCTAAAAAATCTCAAAATTCGCAAATAATCCTCTTGGATTCTTTTTGCAGCATCACCCACAAACCGAACTGTTTGGTGTTTCAAATCCTCAATGCCATTAAAGTAGTCAATAACTTGCCCCTCCAAAGTCAAAAACAGAGCGTTAATGGTTAAATCACGCCGTGAAGCATCTGTTTTCCAGTCAGTGGTGAATTCAACTGTTGCATGTCTCCCATCAGTTACACGGTCAATTCTGAGAGTTGTGATTTCAAAGTTTTCTTCTTCTAATCTACACGTCACTGTACCATGTCCCCAACCAGTTTCATTAATTAGTCTAATTCCTTCCTTTTTAAACATCGAAATCATTTGGTCAGGAGTTGCTGTTGTTGCAAAATCTAGATCCTTCGGGGTTTTACTTTGTAGTAAATCGCGCACGGCTCCCCCACAAAGACGTAGTTCATAGTTGTTCTCAGAAAATAAGTTGTGTAATATCTTTAACCCTTTAGAAAATATTCCTTGAATCTCTGAGGAGCCTATTTGCACTATTTTTGGGTCATCCCTATCACCACAATGAAGAGAAATGTTACGACTGGTTGCCATATTTCGTGTCAATTTTAGGTCTTGCTTGCTGATACTTGGATGGTGCAAGCATTTGTTATACAAGCTGATTGGTAGCAATGTTGGAGTATCTATATCTCTTAAAAGAAAACCCCTTCTGCTGTCACATATGTATGCTTTCCAGTTCAAAATTCTTCGCATAAAAATTGAATATTGACGAGATCCCATTCAAATTTTGCGCATTCTGAAATAGTTCTACAATGAAAAACAGACAAGTTTATAATTCCAAGTTCACCATTTGGCTATATAACCAAGATGCCAAAACTCAACCGATTTACTCTGTTGAAAGTTTATATATATTGGAAATCGACAAGTGAAAATAAAATTTTAAAAGGCCATCTGCAATACTACAATGCCTAACTGATTCTCTCTGATACGCTTAACGGTGAAACGTTGCAACATTTTTTTACTCCCTAACAAATTGTAAAAGTTTAACATAAAACTATGTATTTTCTAACAAATTTACACTAAAAAAGTTTGAACGGATGTTTTACACCAGTGATGACTGTCTACTCTACTCAGGCGAACTGTCTAAAGGTGGGATTGACCAAAAATGTTTTACCAACTTTCGAGTAACTGCTCCTAAAATTGTCTCAAAACTTATGTTTGCAAACTAACACCAACAATGCAAAATATAGAATAACTTTGCTTGTCTGCAAAGCCTAGATTCTGAGGTTTTCATTTTTTACAAGTTTTCCATAAACATTGACGCTATCATTGAATCAATTATGTTTAAATACGTAAAACCACCAAAGAGTAAGTATCATATGGTGTATTTAAATTGCAATGAGGAAGCAGGGGACAAAAACGCATAAAAACTGGACAAAAAGTTTTAGTGTGGCCACTACGTGCAAACACGTGCACCACAAAACTTCTGCAAGAATGCATGATTTTTCAATGAAAACTGCCATACGTTCCAGCAGTTGTAGGAATTCTTGCACCGAACACTGAAATTTTAGTTTAGTCTCAAACCTATCAGTTTTCCTTTAGATGTGTTGGAAGTTATGGAGCTACAGAAGTACTGCATGCAGAAGCTTGTAATTTGCCATACGGTTACAAGAAAAATTGTGAAGTCTCTTGTACTTTTGCACTCTGACTTACAGGCCTGAATGAGAAAGAGATTTTATGAGGTAATAGTAAAGGAATTATGATAATAATAATCTTTTCAACATTCTATCTTGATAAAGTACAAAATTAAAAAAGATCTGAATCAAGCTAAAAAGCTGCAAAAATTTCATGAAATTAAACCAAACATTATTATTAAAATATGGGTATAGTGCAAGTGTACAACCACAGGATGCATTTGCATAGGCTACTAGAGCCCAGCTACTCAAATTTTGAAGTAATTTGGTTGCACACTTCTGCACTAGAACCCCTAAAATAAACTGGTTTCTTTGGTTACAGGCTACATGACGACTGGTCAGTATTTCATGGAAAGATTCGCCGAGATTTCAGGTGTGCAGACCCACTAACTTAGGTACACAACTGCTATCCAAGTGTACACCTAACCTACTCAATCCTTTTTCAAGCTTTTGTCTAACACTTAAAGGCCTACAGATTTATCAGGGCTACCAACAACCTATCAAAAGTCCTGTGGACTAGACAAATTTTAACTGCTTCTCATTGAAATTTGGCAAGCAATAATTATGGCTAAATCAATTAGGCTTGCTCCTTAATCACGATTCAATGATTCTAAATGACTTTATTACTGTTACCATTCTGCTCTCACTTCGGTTTTGTGATAAAGAGAATCTTGCCAGTACTGCCACAGGAATGGCTGATGAATTTCTCTGGACCTGATTTAATCTCCATTATGGGAGAATTAGGCCTATTAAGTGACGTGACAATTTATTTGGCGTGCAAATTAAGGTTTTAAAAGCTAGCCTATAGAAAGTCAAGTGTGCAAAAAATGTATTTGTAATTTATTTTTGATTTTTTATTGAAATCTCACCACGGCACAAACAAAGAAGTTGGGCTTTACGTTGATGCCTGCAGACCGGCTAGATTGCAAAGTATGGCAGCTTTTGATGGGAAAACTTGCGTGCAAAGACGCAAATAGGCCTATGGGAGGGTGACGTGCACTGAAACTTCAATTCTTCGTTTATTTATTATAAATACGTGCACGTGGATAAATCTCATGAATTATTGTGCTCAAATCATTTTCCACTCTGCCCGTTCGGCATTCTCTGTGAAATCTCGAGCAAGTTTACATTCACCCGTTGGTAGCATTCATCCTTTGCTTCAACCAGTGACTTTGACTTGACACCAAACATGCCAAGCGGAACCAAAGCCGTGGGTCTTCTCAAATAACGGGAGCAGGGACGATCATAAGCAACGGATTAAACAGATTTCGTAAACTTATACGCAAAAATTGCTTGTATCTTATACCATACCATACGTGTAACTTGTAACATACTATCTTTACAAACACGACTTGGTGACGTAAAATGTCTGTAAGTTCGTTTGTAGCAGTAGATTAACATAAAAGAAAGCATTTTGCGGAAATAAAAAGGATGTCCCAATAAAGTTAACCTACAAATTATCTATATACGACACCGATTATTATATAGGGGAAAAACGTTGAAAATTTCATGGACACAGTAAGTTAAAAATATACAAGTTAAGAAAAAGTTGATTGAAGAGCAAACTATAGTTCAAGCAATAAAGACCAGGAAACTGAAGTAGGATAAAATACCTACTGTGGACATATGATAAGGAAAGGAAACATACATAAAAGTTTGATAGAAGGACAAGTAAATTGGAAAAGGAGCAGAGGTAAGTCAAGAGCTAGATGGTAATTAATTAGTGTAATATAATTGGTAACAATTAATAGCATAGTAATTGGCCTAAACAATGGTCAACTGATCGAGATATCCAACTTTAGTTTTGAAAATATTCTAACAACCGACGACATGACTATAATCTTCTACCTGAAAGGATGCAACAGAAATAGTGAGTACGGAAAGTGCGTGGCCAACATGTATAGCCTGTTGTTTTCCAAAAAATTGTGCAGAAACAGCTAGATTTTTCAACTCTCTCCTTCTCTTTTCGAAAATCTCTTTTTCGTCTCAGGTAGGTTGTGGGTGTAGCAGCTCCAGGAGTTCACGTAACAGTTCGCGATCTTTCGCCACGTCTGTCAGTCAGGCTAAAGGACTTCCTAGTCGTGACCAGGCCAGGTCATGTTGTAATTGTACCACCTGGTGCTTGGTCGACCCGTTGATCTTTTACCGGTTGGTGTGGTAAGCATGACTTCGATTTTTTGACCGAAAGGTAGGCCTATAACTTTGCCTGCATAAAGGTTTTCAAATCTAATAATTTTCGTACATTTAAAATTTTTTACGAAATTTTTGAATTTACCACAATTGATTGTCCTACGCAATCAACGCGGACCCTTACAAAACTTTTGTTAAGATCGCTATTAGCTTAATAGGCTAATATTCTTAGGCTACCATGCACATTTGCAGCACAATATTTCTTTAAATGCCCTTGATCGTTTGTTTCTGTTTTCTTAGGTTACCAACAGTTACAGTAGCATCAAAATCAAGATCTAGTGTAAACCTATTGCAATACAGATTCAAACGAATTTTAATAAGATTTAATTTTAATTTTATAGGCTAAATGTTAATTTGGAACAAATTATTTAATTTTCCTTTTTTTCAATTTGGTCCTTCAATTGTTTTTTAACAGTTTAGGTTTATCAACATTGATTCGGGAAGTTCTGTTACAAACTATGAAATACATTTCTTTGTTGTTTACATAACCCGTTTAAGTCAGTTTTGTGATATTCATTCATCCGTAAGAAAAGGTTGGCCGTGCATGGTCATGCGACTTATATTTTTGCCAATTATACTTGCAGATTCTCGAAGTTTTGAATTATTTTGTGTTAATGTTATTATAAAAAAAGATTTTAAATAAATTCAGTAAATTGTACGCAGTAAATATTTTGTTAGGTTTAAACTGTTTTAATAATTTAACTTTTCAAGAACGTTTACTGAAATCAAAAATACATGTGAAAAAGAAAGCCATAGAAATGTGCAAAACTACCATCAGTCTAAGCATGTTTTAAAACCTGCATTATTCCATAAAAAATAGTTTGTTTTGTATAAAATTAGTTTGTTTTATTAAAATCAAGAGGAAAAGATTTTATTTCTTTGATTTATGTTTTTTTTTTGCAGCATACCAATAAAAATAACCTGAAATGCTTTGAAGGCCATAGAAAAAAATCGTGAATGTGCAAATCTTTAGTTGCACTTATTCTTAAAGTAACAACGGTTTCTACACGGAGGACTACAGGAATTTTTAACACAACAAAGTCCATTAAATAAATCCATTGTTCGGGTCAATATAACAAGCGATTACTCAGTGGCACTTATTGTACCTTTCTAGTTTAATAGAAACACGTATGCATACAATACTTGTATACAAAAATAATGTCTGCAAATAGATGGTGTAAGTGCACTCTGGCTAAAGCGGTAACATTGACGTTCTGCTTGTTTACCCAAGCAACTTTTAGCACAATTAGCTTCATCATGTCACGTAGATGTACTTACCAAGGTACGTTTAAAAACTTTATTCCAAAACATTTATAGTATAAATGTTTTATAGCGTCAAAACGTTCTTAGAAATAAGATGATACCACCACTGAGCAGGAATCATGGTGTTCCCAGAAGTGACTAAACGATTTCAGAAGCTAAATTAGCTCCGTTTTCTTCAGAGTGAGCCGCAAGTGAGGTTTCTTCCTTCTTCTTTTCTTTCTTTTTTTCTTCCAGAACCCAATCATGAAGATAGGAATACAAAGCCAAGCTCTTGTCGTCGCGTTGAAAGTCGTAGACGGATGATATTCGGTCCCAGATTTCTTTTGATCTTCTCTTCTCCATAAATTTCAAAACGTTCGCTTCGGAATCTTTTTGAGCCTAGAATATGATGTTAAAAGATGTTTCCATTAAGTTTAGAGGTTGAAAACTTTGAATAAAGTCTAGGTATAAAGATCAGCTTCATATTTTAGTAAATGCTTTTATTATTTCCTGAATCCTTGCTTTAGTGATGTTGTATAGCAACGTATTGCACCTCTTTTGTATAAGCGTTCTGTATAGGTTTTAGATATGAATGGAGGTTTGTTAAAGACACTTTTCACCTTTTTGTTCATTTCGTCGTTAAACTCGTTCTCTTCATGTGCTCTGTAAAGCTTGTAATATTTGGCGTGATAGTAAGTCAGCGGAGAGACACATTGCACAACGGTGTAAGCAATCATGCCTGCAATAGCGAGCACAGAAACCAGAATCCAGCCAACAACTTGGGAAAAGCTTCTTTTGTCCAGGTAGTCGTCAGAGTTGTAAACCTTACTTGCAATCGCCACCTACGTTGAATTGAATACATCAATAACTTTAAAAGAAAGACAAACCTATTTTCTTTACTCAACATGTTACGAGTAACCAAAACCAAAAGACTATATAATTACAAAGAATATCTCAATGATTTGAGTCGATCAGGAAACACATAGTTAACTTAACGTTTGACCTTTTCACAGTTGTCATATTGTGATGTCGGCCGACCAATGTCGTAAGGTAAAGGAGTAATAGCACAAGCGAGAAATCTTCCATCCAATAAGGCAATGGCCACCCATGTAATCGGTGCTATGGTAGCTTTTGCTGCAATCTGGGAAACCGTTTTCAAAATTTCGACCCAGTCACGTTTGAAACGCTTGATTTTGTTGATGAAGCCAGTACATGTTTTCCACATTTTGGGATTGGACACCATTCCAAATAGAAAGAGACCAATAGCTGGCGCAATAATAAAAGACAATCCGTAACCTATATTCAAAAGGTTGCTGCATCTACCGCTTTCAGTTAGCAAAACGTCAGTGCAGTTTGGTCCAAGTTCAGCCAGTGAGACGCAAGGACAACGGTATGAGGCTAAAGTGACAAGCTGTTCTATGGCGCCGGTCACTGCCACAATCCCAGTGCTTGCAATTACTCCGCTGTAGTCCTTAAGCGTCTTTGCCAAAGTTCCAAGTTGCTTTGCCATAATACTGTGATATGATTGTTATACTTTTTTTGCTTTTTGATTTAGTTCAACCTCAGTTTTTTAGAACTTTATTTTCCGTTGAAGAAAACATAACACTGTTACAAAATATAAGAACAATAAAAATGCAATGATAGGACATCATTGACACAGCCATGAGACGGCAAATAAGTTATCGTATTATTTAAACTCGAAGTCAGCTGTCAATCAAAGCTGTAGCTGTTGTCTGCCGTCAACGTACCCATAGTTATAATCTAAGAAACATTTTCCTACCTTTCTTTTCAATAAACTGTAATAATTAAACAAGTGTAAAAAGCAGAAAATTCAGGACGACGATTGCTTCGTAATGCGATTCGATTGCTATTGTAATGTACATTGTACAGCTGTGTGCAATGTTTACTACCCAAAAGTTTTTATTACTGTGCAGCCGGAAATAAACTAAATTATGCGCATCACGTTATCTGACGTCATACTATAAAAACGTCCCTGGCCCTGTTAATTACCTTATTACTTATAAGGTAACGATTTATCAATTACCGTTGCCGAGATTAAATGGCTCCAAGAATTAAAAGTGTCTCCTATATGCAGGGTTATCATACCTTACCATACGATACCGTTCTTATTTCTTGTTTGTCCTTATTTTGAAGGTCTTTGTCTTTGAAAATATTTTTGTCCTTATTTCTTGGAAATGTCCTTATTTTCACTTGCGTCCTTATTTTTGTCTCATTTTTAGGGCAGAGGTTCCTATTTTGGGCATTTCGGCACTTTTAGTATACCATTTTCTACCAAAATTAAGAACATGCATAAAGTGTCTTGTTTTTTTTAAGAACATTGATTGCCTTCTGTTGTGCACTGTTTGAGGTAGTATTCTTCTTTCGTCCTTATTTTTGAGTAGAGACTGGTGTCAAGTTGTCAACCCCGTTTATATGCGATTGAAAAAAACGTCACTTCTGTCATTTTTTTAACATTTGATTTAGTTTTGTGTACACGCGCTATATGCGATCTGTGAAAATTGCGTTTCTTTGTATTTCGCTACATGGGGTACATTGGACGGATCTGTCTCAATATAAGTATAAGATTGTCTCTTAGGGCGAGGTTGTTAATGATCTAATCTTGCAAGTTTGTCACTGATTAAGTTGGAGGTCTGTTGTTTGCTGTTGCCTGCGCTGTTCCATATTTGGCCAAAGTATACCGTATAGTATTATATTATATCACTGTATTTAACCTTCTTCTTGATGATAAAGTTGTTAACTCAAAGCAATTGCATATGTCATTTCGATAAGTCATTTTCCAGTACAACTCAACGTCTAATTGTGTTAAGGTAAACCGACAAATAGCATAAAGTAGTATTTGTCAGTTCAATATACATATGATCAGAATATAAGATGATTTAATCAATGATTTGATTATTTCAATATTAAGATGTAAAGTTAAAATCACCTAGATTAATTATTTTTCCACTTGAAGTCAAACAAAAGATTAATTAATTTACATCAAAAGATCTTCGCCAAACCTGAACAAAATGTATACAAAGTGGGAAGTTACACTTTACACAAGAGAGACGTTTTAATAATATATTTCAACAGTATGAGGAAGTAAAGTAAGATAACTCATGTAACATGTTGTCTGATATATAAGAAGACGGGAAATGGCATTAATAAACTGCCTTGCATGTTGAAACTCATGCGATCATAAGACGTGGAAAGTCCAATATTATTAGAATTTCCCGGAACATTATTCACATTACGCCAATGCAACATGAAAATTTATAGTAGTACTCAATTTTTAAAACCTCTTACCGTGCAAAACTATGGAAGCTCCATAGGCGTTAGCAATACTCTGAAATTTTTATGCATAAGTTAATATTATCTTAATTGTCAAAATGTAATTTGACCTTGCCATATTTTGCGTAAACATAGAGATTAAATTCGCAACAAAAGATGGAAACAATTTATTTCTTCAAGCAGCTAATTTGAATATTTATTTGTATGTTGTTAACTCCGCTTTATATTAATAACACAATTTTAAAATTCGCAAAATATAAATAGTTCGAAAATTGCAAATTGTTACCGACGCCTTCGTGTGGTGTTTAAAATGTTTCTGTAACGGGTTCGTTTAGTTCACGATCGTTTCTTTCCAAACGAGTGACTGTCTAGCCAGAACCGACCATTCCACTCAAATACTGTAGTGTAGTGTCAAACGCAATAACATAGTTGAAAACAGAGAAATTAACGCCAGCAAAACAACAAACGCCTTCGACGAACAACAAATCGTGTCGCGAATCATCGTCCACATGCAATCAGAGTACACGTGAAAGAGAAAGAAATTGCTGAGGCTAAATTGAATGATGTTGTTGAACACCGGTTGCCGAGCCGACCGAATTGGGACGCTAATATAAGAACAAACAAAACTATGGTCGTATAGACAGGCCTGTACTTGTATCTGAAAATCGAGTGCTGACATACTTGAGAGTTGAAATGTAGTTTGAAAAGTTTTAAGCTGAAGGGCCGACGCTAATTCTGAAGCTTCTGAGAAGTTATCAAACTTCTTTATCGTTCGTGACAAAACAGCTAAGGTTCATACTGGAATAAAAATAGCCACACTAATGAATTCTTTACAAGCAGACACCATCGTTTGTGTAAATGCGTTTTAAGTGTTCTCTTTAAATTTAGTGCAGTGCGGTGAAAACCAATTGAAGTTTTAAGTAAATATGTGCAATATATTGTACACGCACAAGTGTAAAACAAATGGAACGCTGCGTAAATTAATTCTGGTGACTATAACAAAAAACATCTTGAACGTAGACCTTTTTTCGTGCAGAGAAAATTAGATTATATAAAAGCCGAATATGATTGGATCCCACATAATAGGTATGAGTGTTAAATGTTAAACCTATAAATCTGAGAATAGTAAAGAGAATAGGCTAAATAGATTCAACAAACAAAATCAAAACTGCCACCAAGGAACTACAAGCGGTGGAAATTTTATCTGAAAATTTTCGCAAAACTATTTTTTTGCAAGCGTGGCGAAAGCTGTAAGAGTAATCACAAAAATAAAATATACCATCAATGATGATACGATGTCAAACGTGCAAATATATAGCATATTATTACCACATTCGAACAGTATGTGGCCTTGACGTTGGCGTGTTATTGTTTATTGTATCTTCGAATAGCTTAAAACTGAATTATTTTCGCAATGATCAGTACTCATGCAGCACTGTCAAAAACTATAGGAGCAAAAGTCATAATATCATGTCATAAATATGCCACTCAAAATTATCTTTATGATGTAGTTAAAACTTGTTCCGCAACTTTCTTAATTCAAGCCTGCATGACAATTGCTCAGTGACGTTCAGTGTACTTTCACACGTGAAACCGTTAAAACTACTTTAATCAGAAAGTACTGCGCACATTTTATAATGAATGAAGTAAAATCTTTAGTTAGTATGGTTGAGAAAAAATGTGAAGACACTATTTTGGTAAGTAGTCTATTTTACATGATATGCTTGGGAAATTGCAAAGGGAATGCTGTAACGGCCCAATATACTTTAACCGGCGTTTGCAACGCAGATTTATGATGCTTCTATATTGCAACTTACTTGAACGTAAGGAAAATCTGAAAAATCGTAATTTTGTATTTTTTTATTTGTAGTATTCTGATATAGGAAAAAATATTCTTTTATGTTTGTTATGACAGAAGTAAACTCACAAAAAATTCAACATCATTGTTGTCATATCTTTTGTCATCAAATCTCTTTGCTTTTTCGTGTTTGCGATCTTTAGCATGCACCGAGTTGAAATTGCAACCACTTAGTTAGGACAATGTCATTCCTTTCAATTCATCCATTTATAAATACAAGCGCAGTATGGCGTAAAGTTTCAAACCTTTAATTTTAAGAAATACGTTTTTATTCTGTAACAACTGTAATTGGTTTCCGGTACAGGGAGTGATATACACGATGTAAACATAACTATTACAATTACCTCAATTAAAATAAATTCGGCTAAATTTTCGAATTTTGTTTGTCAAATCGGTTTAGTTCTCCTTGATACCTGGGTGTATAATTATATTTTCCAAGCACACACATGTATATTCGATATTCTGACTCCACTGCGAAATGAATGCACGACAATGCTTATCACAATTTAACCACATTTTTACATGCACTTTCATTTTATTTTAAATCGCCGAAAAGCACCTCAAAATTTCTCTCAAAAAATTCAAAATCATATAAGGACTTAAAAACTTATAAGGAGAAAAATGTACATCTCAAGTTAAAAATATAAATCTGGAATACATCAACTTCATTAAACACTGGTCACTATAGTATCTAGTATCCAGTTACAAGGAATTTTGTGCGTACTTGGGTATTAAAGTTTCGGCGTTAACTTCTACATTTTCTCCATGTCCATGCTCTTCAATGTCAAGCGGAAGAGCGCCTTCCCCATTTGCTTTCCTCTCTTCCTCCAGGACCCATTCATGAAGATAGGAATACAAAGCTAAACTCTTCTCATCGCGATGAAACTCATAGACCATTGATATTCGATCCCAAAGTTCCTTGGATCGTCTCTTTTCCATAAATTTTATAACATTTGCTTCCGCATCTTTTTGAGCCTTTTTTTAAGTAAAACAAATTTAGTAAAAGGAATTACAGGTTGACAATCAAGACGACAGATTTACTTGCAAATGCCAAGTAACTAGGAAAATAGCAACACAAACAGGAAAGAAAGGAACCCACCTTTTTGTTCATTTCATCAGTAACCTCGTTTTCTTCATGTCACCTGTAGAGTTTGTAATATTTGGCGTGGTAATAGGTCAAAGGGGATCTGCACTGGGTGACTGAATAGACGATGACGCCGATTACAGCCAGTCCAGCCACAATGACCCAACCAACAAATTGAGAAAAGCTTCTTTTGTCGTGATAGTCGTCAGAGTTGTAGATCGTTTTCGCTATGGCAACCTGACATTTGCAACATATAGTTATAGGTATTTTGCTATAAGTAACCGAAATAGGTGTTAAGTCGGACCAAGTCGTATAGTGCAGGGCTTCAAGATTACCAATACAAAAACTTTTGTTCAGTCTCGTCACACGCAAAATTCATTTTAAATATGCCGAAATATCCAAGAAGGTAACTCATGCCGTAAGCGCTCAAGCAAAGTGATCGCCAATCAAGCCTCCGTGCGCATAATATACATTTCGGAAACTGTTAATGCGCGTGTTTACGCAGACGCCTCGGTCTTTGAAGCGCTCAAGTTTGTTCCATTGGAATAATAGCATAAAACTTCATTTATGTTACACCATAAGTGTAGAGCTCCTGTTTTACAGGTTGCATTTTTTTATAAATACTGCGATAGCCGACTTAACTCGACTTCAATCGTCATTATACGTGCATGCTTTATTATATCAATATAACGTCCTTACCTTTTCGCAAGTAGCATATTCAGAAGTGGGAAGTTCCACGTCATAAGGTAAAGGCGTAATAGCACAGGCCAGGAACCTTCCATCAAGTAAAGCAAAGGCAACCCACGTAATCGGAGCTATGATGGCTTTTGCAGCAACCAAAGCTAGTACGGCAAGTATTGTTTGCAATTCGTGAAGCTGCCGCTTAAACTTCCTTGAACAACCGGTTAGAATTTTCCACATTTTGGGATTGGAAACCATTCCAAAAAGAAAAAGACCAATAGCTGGTGCTATGATGAACGAAAGACCGTATCCCAAATTCAGGAGGTTGCTGCATCTGCCACTCTCAGCAATGGTAACGTCAGTGCAGTTCGGGCCAAGTTCTGATACTGAGACGCACGGGCAACGATAAACAGCAAGTGTTGTCAGTTGCTCGACAGCGCCTGTCACTGCCACAATTCCAGTGTTAAGAGCTACGCCGGAATATTCTTGAAGATTCTTGGCAACGGCTCCAAGCTGTTTTGCCATTGTAAATTTCTAAAGCTATATCCTATAATCACGTTACTACATTCACATCGAAAGTTCTATGTAATTTATTAGCACAACGTTATCAACAATAATAAGCTTTAAATGTAACTGTAATTATATTGAAGTAGATTTCATATCTAAACGTAGGGAAAAATTTATTGAAATATTTTTCATACCTATTTAATATAAAAAATATAACATATATACGATAACAAATAAACAATGAATCTGCTTAATCAGAAATATTGCTTTGGCTATATGCACACCTTACTGATTGCTGATGCTGATTTCTTTATACTAATGCTAACTACTTATATTAATGCTAACTAAGTATATCAATATGCATAAAAAGTTATTCAAATCACTTATGTATTTGTTTCGGTCGTCAAATTACTGGATTTCAAAAATTACGTTAACGTTTACCAATCCCTATTTTGTCTGTGTAGCACACGGTCACCGAAAGACGGGTATTGACTTGATCTGCTTGCTATATGGCGTCCCGAAGTCATAATTCTTACAAGATTCCTGCCAGTATGAGCCCCAACGAGAAACAGGAAACTAATTAGGACGTATCAGTTTCCAACGTATTGCATAGCACTATTGACATAATGCCTGATGACGCATGTAAAGTCGTCCGCGTTCTGCCTTGCAACATAATTTCCTTGGGTACTCACGGTGACTAATTATATCATATACGCATTCAAGCGTTTTAATGCAAAGATATATGAGGTTTGAAATAATTTACAGACTTATATCTAACTTCTGTTTTAGATACACCGTCGGCTATATAGTTTCTACGGAAAGCACATGCAAAATTGTTAAGCCTTTGCGTAAATCAAAGTTTCCTAAAAGCTGCTATGTACCCTTTTATTACTTTAGAAAAAATCAAATACAACATTGTAATTTGACAGAATTTAAATAATTATTCGTTGGTCTGACATAGGCTATTGTAGTTGGGTTATAAGCTTTCTTTTTGCATTGGTTGAGCAACAATTCTGTACAATCAGGGATCTTTAATTCCGTTGGATTGCGGGCCGTAAAACAAAAGTGATCACGAGAAAAATACGCAAAGAAACAAACGCTAAATGCCGATAAAATGTATAAAGATTAATCGTGTGAAAAACATGTTCTACCTGTCCCAATAGATGTGAGAACGTTAAAAAGATCATTGAAAGTTACTAAAATCTAGCGCGGTTTATGTATGTTTTTCATATGAAAATAATTACATTGTCACATTACAGCACAATGAAAATCACAAAACAGCAGTTCTTTTAGGATAACATCTTTTGGTGCTATAAGTTAAATTGTGGCGTAACAATTAATTTCATTCAAATTTGGGACGGCAAAGATAACAAAATCATAATACAGTACAAGTTGCCGAACACTTTGATTAATTATTATTATTGAACCTGCTTATGTAGAAACTAATTGTATCGGGGGCCGTATTGTATAAATGCAAAACCAATATGACATTCAATATTTACAATTTACTGTACAATTTGGTCTCAGAGATTGGATTGCAGCTATAGGCGAGGACTTCAAGTTTAAATAACTCTGTTCTGTGTGGAATATTGTCAAGGGGCCTTTAGCGCCAGTCAGCGCTTGGATAAAAATTAACTTTTTAACGCTAATTGGTGATGTATGAGGATGTTTTTAAATTTTGAGCTTATAATTGCTCAAAAATTACTACGAGAAGTTTTAAACGCCTCATATTTATCCTGGGGGTATATTAGAAGAAATCCGCATGTGTAAGTATAATTTATAGGTTTAATATAAGCACATTTGATTAAAAATTGAAAAACAAATTAAACTCTGTGCATGTAACCATGTAAGGTAAGACAAGCGCTTCAAAACGAATGACTCAAAGAAAAAAAATTTTAAGCTTTTTGTTGTTTAATTTGATGAAAGAATGTTTTCTTATTCTGTTGGTCTTGTTTTTTGTCAACAGCTATTTAACTATGTTGCGTATACGGATCAAGTTCTCATTTAGCGAAACTCTCATTGCTTTGAGGATGTCGTTAGTTTAGATTTGGACAACTGTTATTTCAAAGTAATTGGACTCAGACAACAGAAAACTGAAATGCCCATTAAACGTTCTACTTCACTGAGACAAACATTAAAGCAAATTTGTTGGCAATTATGGAATAATAACTTATACGCATCAGAGGACTAATCCCACCGCACAAAAACGGCAAAAATGAAGATCCGTTAGTAATCTTTTTATTTCAGAATATTTTTTCGGGTTATTTGGTTTTTAAGCAGTATTGATTTAAGTTTAAAAAATTTACCCTCATGATGTCTAGTTACAGGATTCTGACTTTATTGAGTTTGAAAGACATCGGCGTATAGAGGTACACAGTATTTTAGGATCGAAAAATCTTCTGTGAGCAAACCAGCTTATCAACTAAGGTCATTTTGGTTAGATGGCCACTCACAAGTCGTAATGGAGTAAAAGGCCATCGAGGCAGATTTTATAAGACGAAGCATAAATGCAGGAAAACAGAAATATCAAACAGAGATCTTATTTGAAACTATTTAATAACATACAGTATACCTGCCTGTAACTACAAGAAAATGTTGCAAATTTAAGGTTTTATAAGTTAAGCGTAAACATAATTAAGCTTAGTTTACCGCATAATTTGATATCTTCTTCAGTGAACCGGGATATTTTATCAATGAAGTCTTCTACGAAATTTTCAAGTGGCTACAAGTCAGTTAATGTGCGACCAGATGCTTACGGAAAAATTTCTTTTTTCGGTTTACTGAGTTGCCTGGCTGCTGCAGTATTATGTGTTGGATGTGCAATGTTATACGCACTAAACACAAATAGCTCAATGCGATTGTAAGTATTGTGTCAAATAGACTCGGTATTGTATCTGTTGACAATAATGACTAGAATGACTTTTATTATCAATTTTAGACATGTCTATTGTTAAAATGTATAATAAATGCATTTTAGAGTAGCTTTAGAAGTAGCTAGTAACCAAATGAACTACTATATAAATACAAAGTTTGTAAGCAATAAAATAATAAATTTGCTTGTATATTTGAATATAAACATCAGTGTACACTCCATATACAAATTACACAGAATGCAAGTCAAGCTGACTGCAATGTCGCATTGGACAGCTCGTTTTGAGAATCGTTATCGTCGACATTCAAATGATCTGCCACTCAAGAAAGAAGAAGAATTAGTAAACAACTTCCCACATCGCTTAAGCAGAAGATCGCCATCAAGCGACGACGTGCAATTGGTATCTGTTAAACTTCGTTAGTTAGTTTGGGAAATTTTAAAGACCTTTTTATGAAAAAGTTGTATGAAACTTTAGGTCGATCTTGATTATTTAAATTTGGTTAAAAATAAACTTCAATGTTTTTTTTATGTGTTTTTTTAGTCTAAAACAGCACGTAATGTTAAAAAGAGTCGTTGATTTTGTTATTATTTATTATGTTGCAGAGCACAACAGGTCAGTTGTAAAGAAATGAAGCTTATGCCAACTTCTGATCAAGCAATATTCCAAAAGTCCTTTCGTAAGCTTATCGACAATGCTAATTTTTCGTACACAGGAACAGGTGTGCCTTACGTCAGATGGGGTCGGCGTGACTGTTCTGGACCAAGCAACGAGTTGGTTTATAATGGTCCGTACAGATCCAGATACATATTTTGCATATTAAGCTCTTAATGTTTTAAGTTTATGCAACAGTTAATATTTGCTTCCTATAAGCAGCTATGACTATGTAATTTTTCCAACGCATCAAATAAGTTTTTTTTAGAATGTTAACGATTTGCTTTCATATTTGTAAGGTTACGCAGCTGGTGCATATTACTCCCACACGGGTGGACCATCTCAATATCTGTGCCTTCATAACAATGTTACTTACAGTCCTGGTAGATACCAGGAAGGATTTCAAGGCAAGTTGCGGTGAAATACATTCTTATAATTTTTAGAAGAAAGAAATGTTTAAAAATCTTGGTTTTTAAAAAAATACCACTTATCACAGCATCTGATTCTGATATCTTTTGGAAAGTTATAAAAAAGGAAATTTATTTAAAAAATCCTTCATTGCTTGTGGGATATGAAATCGAAATAGATATTAAACTTAACATGGTATTTGATAATGATGCTTGAATAATTACTTGGTTTATTTTTGTTTATATTCTCAACTTAGGTCTAAGTAGATTTTATGGTGTGGAGTATCGAGATTCGTCGTGGGTTAGCTCAATATTAGACCTGTCACTTACGGAAGGTGCTTCATTAAGTCTTCATTCTGTTCCTTGCGCGATTTGCTTAGCAAGACAAAGAAGCAACCAGGTAATAAATAGCTCAAAACCTTCACCTAAGAAAAATAAATATAGCAGCTATACATCGTTGTAAGCTGGCGCAACTTTTAAACTATAGTAGCAAAAAAGCTTCAAAACTTTTTATAAAGCTCATGATACCTGGACGAGACACATGCCCAGATGGTTGGACAAAAGAATATTCGGGTTACATGATGGGAAATGCTTATGGTGCAAAGCATACGACATCTCCAATATGTGTAGATAACAAACCACAAGTTGTGCCAGGCACAGAAGGCGAACAACACGGAGAATACTTGTACATGGTTGAAACTGACTGTCACTCTTTGCCTTGTGAACCATATATTGCAGGTCGTGAGCTGGTCTGTGTGGTCTGTACTCTTTGAATTATGAAATCAAACAAAACTAACGATTAATGCTATGATAGTAGTTACAAATATCATCGAACTTTCTATCACACTAAGAAATTTACTCTAAGAAAGTTAAACTTTTGTGTTATCTTCTCCAATATGCATTTTCTATAATGCATTTCTTGAACTAATAAATGTAATAATACTGTTCGAAAATGGCTTAGCCTTGTTTTCATCATAAATTGATCTATTTGTAATTTTAGTTTTGCAATCAAGTATATACTTGTTACTAATTTACAAATTTAGGACTTTGTCGGTCTAAATATTACATACGAGTTCGAAATATATGCGGTATGTGAACATTTTAATCAAACCTTTCGTTAATCGAGATTCTTTTGGGTTGTAGCATTGATAAATTCTAAAAAGTTAAAGGATATAGCTTACCAAGATCATGTTGTTTGTTGGAATGAGAAAGTAATAGAAAAGGTTTTTGAGAATATTTGAGGTTTTTAAGTGGATCAAAGCAAGCGATTTAAATTCACTACAGCAGTTCAAAAATGTAAATTTATGGCTTAGAATAGATGCGCTACAAGATACTGTCACATTAAAATTCTTTCAGGTGTTTTATCGCTAACGGCCCGTCATATAAGTCAAAACGTCAAATCAGTCAAAACCAAATTTATTTACTGGCAAAGAACAGCATAAGCTTCTCGGTCGGGCACCAAACCCAGCTTAAAAGCTTACTTACCATAGCATACTTACTTTTTCTACAGCAACTCAAAGGGCTTGGTGTTTCATGCTAGCGGAGGACAGGTTCGAAATAAAGTGCTTGAAAACGTGTACAAGCAACAGGATACAAACATGTACAAACTAACCTAAAATATGAAATACTAAAACTACTTTAAAAGTACAAGACGGTATAATACAACATGAAAATATCTATATGTGTATCGGCAACGTGTTACGTTCTTTTTAATCGAGCGCATAGCTTTAACGTTTCAACGCAAATGTCATATACTGTAGACTGTAGGTGCAGTATAGTAAAAATTTCTTTACGATACGATAGCAAAAAGTAGTTAAATAAACTTTCTATACGGTTGTGAAATACATTATCATTAACATGGAGCACATTCAAACCGTCAAAGTTTTGGTAAATTTACACTTGGAACGAAAAAGCAAGGAAGGCATTTTGTCTTTAACACCGTGAACAATTTCGCATAGTAAAAATACACAGGATTGCCAAAAGCAAAGTAAGCATACACGTTTACACGAAGGCACAAACACAATTGCAATCAAATTCTTTAGAACGGTTAAACATGTCGCCGTTGAAAGGAATTTTTTTAAAGACGAGATCTATACGCTTTACTGATGGCTAAGCCAGTGGTTGTTTATCTTTTCTTGCCGCGACCCAAAATCTTACCTGTGGGAGCGACGGCGACCCAAGTGGTGACGTAATAGTAACAAACAAACTTGGAAGCTTCCACGATTAAAACTAAGAAACCCTGTTATTTTGCTTCCGACGCAAACACAGAACAACTTGGGCGCATCTCATTGAACTGGCTTACATAATTGAGGTTATACATATAGGCAGCCATGTTGATATGCGATACGACTGCGTGGAACGCACCTCGGAGAATTTCAGGCGCGCGTGTGGTCTCAGCGTCAGCCCCATTATTACACACATTGAATTTTGAGCATATTACACTTATTTCGGAGGTCTCTCGCGTATCGTATAGAATAGAACAGATAAAAGAAATATCCACTTTCAGTGTCGTAGCCAGGACTCGGTCGCGACCCATTTTCGAAGGCTCCGCGACCCAGGGGTTAAGAACCACTGAGCTAAAGCATATAACTGAACGTAATGCAAATGAAACTTTTTAAAAATTAGTAAAACATAAAGTGGCCTTAAAACAATCACCTAAGGGAAAAGATCTTCTCCAAACAACGAAACGTGTTTTGATTTATGATTACAGATACCACAACATAATATCTAAATCTATTTGTTGAAAATGAATCAACAGGAGGTTGCAACACTTATAAGTTCAGTATATCCCGCACTTACGGCTAGTCACATAACCAATCTCTGTTCTTCTAAGTTTTAATAACATTTACTCGAGGATGTGTAGGCTAGTACGACGTTCTTCATTGTCCGTCAATATAAACACCAGTCTTTCTTACACAAACCCAAAACGTAGAATAAAAATAAACTCTTGTCCACAAAACCACACCGCAATGAACTTTAATTAAGGTGTGAGATTAGAAATTGCGGGCAGCGTAACATGCCTCAAGAAGGAGTTGTAGGTAATAGCGTAAACCGCGTACGTGTGTAGAAAACTTACTGAAAACAATATAAGGCGTCACAAGTGGCATATCGGTAAATTATTAATACCAAACACGCAGTCACACATTGTGTATAAGAATGGCCGCAACAATATGCGTGGAATACATCTACATACACACTTAAAAATACCTCTTGGAATACATCTAAATATACGTCTAAAAACATATCAAAGTGCAGTGCTAGATTGACATGCCTGTCAGCATGGTTAATAAACAAAGAATTACAAAACGTGAACTTTCGCAACAGTCACACTGAAAAATATCCATCCCAGGCAATTTTTGATTTTATTTTCTTGCGTGGCAATGGATTTCAATACTATGCTCAGTGAAATTGAAACCGTAGGTAATATATATACAAATACATAAACAAAAATTATAGCAATAGAAAATTTACAAAATTTTTAAAAGGGTCTTAAACATTTGGTAAAATCTCACTGTAGGCCTATTTCAAATTTGTTGCAACGCTATTTTGGAGAAAAAATTGTTGGCTAGCAGCATAACTCGACCTTTTGTAACACAAAGACCGTGAGGTGCAGTATTTTGTTGAAACAGAATATAATAAAGATGAGAATTACGATAATAAGGAAGAAAAAGGTCTTTATTGTCTTTAAACATTTAGTAAAAGTTTTCGGTATAAAGTAAATTTGTAAGTCATGAGAATGACGGTGTCAATGTTTTGTTTTGGGATAAAAAGCGTGTTTTTGACTGGAAAATATCGCAGGCACTAATTGCTGTAAATGTTTGTAGATTGTTAAGATTAAAATTAGGTAATCTAAACAAATTTAACGTTGTACCTTCAAAATTAACACAGCACAAAAATGCATCAAATGAAGACAAGCTGTTTGCATGCCTAATACAAAAATCACCAAAATTGAAACGAATCCACCAACTTTGCACATCCTGATAAAATCTTATCACATATTTTCCATGTTTCATAACACAACAAACGGACGTCTGATTCATGTTGGTGGTTTTAGTTGAAATATTTTAAACAACAAATATCATCCAAAGTAAAGAGGTTCGAAATTTTCCTTGCGGGAAATTGTTTTTTTTTTGTCTTTCAATAAGCTATCAAAAATCTATATAAATGGCTTTTATCAGAAAACTAACTTCAGTGCTTTTAAATTTGCGAAAGCGAGTAGGTTTTTGATGTGCTTATACTTAAAGTAATAACAAAAAGTAGACTAGAATTGAAACGTTTATATAGCAGGACAAAGTGGGACAAGTTGTCAGTAGGGTAAGGTCACAAAAAGATTTCTAAAACAAAAACCAGCGTAAATCATTCTCCAAGTTTGTTCATTACAACCAATAACATACAAAGAAAGATGGTTACCTTCGACGAAAGGGGTGGTTACACTTGACCCATTTCATGGAAGCCCTTGTGTGACAGATAACCTTTGCCTTATTGTACAAAACACTAGAAGTAGTGGGATGTATATTAACGGATTATCGGAGTTTATGTTTAACAGATACATATATTATTACAAAATGTTGTGTACACCTCAGTGATCAGTGTAATGAAAAATATATGAAGTAAGCCTATTATAATTAAAATAAAATTAATAATAGTTGTTTTTTCTAGAATTAAAATAAAAATAATAGTTGTTTTTCTAAAATTCACAGTGGTTAAAAAGCATTTTCATTACTTTCACGTAACATTAGGGCAATTTATTATGCTTTAAAACAAGTTTACAATAATCACATGATAATAATTTAATATAATATATGCTATAATTTACATAATCAAAGCACCAAAGTATTTCAAATTTTCGAAAAAATATGTTGTAAAATATCCGTCAAATTTTTTTGCACAAAATGTTTTGCTAAAGCTTATATTTAAGTCTTGTTGGTAGTTGTATGACTTATACTTAAAATACCTATAACTTATATACCTTATATACCGTAATGGGTGAATTTTATGTGATATTTTAGGTTGTTAATTAAGTTTAAAAAAGTGCACACGTCCAATTTCAGGACAAAGCTGAAATTTTTTACTAAGATTAAGTCAGTTTGTAAACTTCTGCAATGAAACGTATCATCGCGACGAGGAATAATTCTAATAAACTCTCCAGCGTTGACAAGTCAGCAATTTTACGTTCTTTTCTTTATGGCAAATGTTCTCTGTTGAATCTTTTGAGTTGCCTATTTGTTGCCTTGTTATGTGCTGGATGTGCAATATATGCGTTTAACGCGAACAACTCTCTGCGATTGTAAGTAAAAATGATATTGGAAGTTAACGAGCTGTTTTTTATATTAACGATGTTGCATGTATCGTTAACATTTTATACGTAACATTAACAAATATTCATTAGCTTGTATGTTAATATAAGAATTTCTTAATAATTTCTGACCCAATCAAGAGAATATTGAATTTAAAATTATATATTATCATATTTTAAGAAAAAAACTTTTCTAGCATATTAAGCACTGTTAATTTCAGAACTATTAATTTCACAGAATGCAAGCAAAACTTGTTGGAATGTCACAAAGGACAGCTCAACTCGAGAATCGTTACCGCAGAAATTCTGAAACCTTTCTATTTACCAAGAAAGAAGAAAATTTAGCAGACAACCATCCGCATCGCATCAGCAGAAGATCGCCATCAAGCGACGATACGCAATTGGTAAGTTTAACTTTTGTTATTGCAGCAGCTTCAATCAGTTGTGTTAGATGTGTGCAATATTATAGCAAAGATTGCTTTTAAATTGAAAAATAGTCCTATCTCTAACGATTAATTATATATCCAACCTACAGATTTGCATTTATCTGTTTCAGACAACAACAGGTTAGAAATCGAAAACTGAAGTTTATCCCAGGTTTAGCAGATTTTTTTTGCGTGATGGCAGTTTTGATGAAGCGGAGACAAGGATTGCTTAGAACAACTCAATCTATTGTAAATATTTATCAAGCATAGTGGAAAACATTTATTCCCATTTATACAGGAACGGGAGTGCCTTACATACGATGGGGTCGACGTGAATGCTCTGGAACAAGCAACGAACTTGTGTATAATGGTAACCTCTGTTAACATTGTAAACAGTGTTATAAAACAAAGCTAGCCAAAGAGTCCTACATTCATTCTGCTAAATACAAATATTTCAAGGTTACGCAGCAGGATCATATTACAGTCATACAGGTGGTTCGTCTCAATACTGTCTTCATCACAATGTTACATATTCACCAGGTCGCTATCTGGATGGATGGCAAGGTAAAAACCCAACTTGCAATGTAACCTGTCAGATCTAACAATTTTCCAAAGATATAGATATTCTGATGACCACTTCACGTATATTATACATGAATTATCTGAAATTAAATTGTTGTTACGTTTACATGCAGTATGGTTTCAAATTTCCAGGTAGTGGAAGATTGTATGGAGTTGAGTATCGGGATTCCTCTTGGGTCAACACTTTGTTCGATTTATCACTTACAGAAGGCAACTCACTGAACCTTCATTCAATTCCATGCGCAATTTATTTGGCCCAAAGACGAAGTAATCAAGTAAAAATATGACTAAAGGTTCTTAACTCGCTTTATTTACCTGACAATTTCCTTGAGAAATAAACTTTTACAGCTCATGATACCTGGACGAGACATATGCCCAGACGGATGGACAAAAGAATATACAGGTTACATGATGGGAAGTGCTCATACTGCGAAGCATTCAACATCTCCAATATGTGTAGATGACAAACCGCAAGTTGTGCCAGGCACGCAAGGCGAACAACACGGAGAATATTTATTTCTAATTGAAATCGAATGTAATTCTTTGCCTTGTGAACCATATATTGCTGGTCGTGAGCTGGTCTGTGTGGTCTGTACTCTGTAAGATATTTCGCTGTCCAACTTATTTCAACGTTTGAGTGAACATAAGTAGAATGAAGTGATATGTTACGTATACTGCTGGTAACTTTTTAGTGAATATAATATTGTAAATGGTCAATTTACTTTTTTATCAAATTGAATCCATTACATTATAATTGTCAACTATTTTAACATTTCTGTTACATTATTTAATTGCTGTATATTATTGCTTTTGCATGCTTTTCTGCATTTCTTTTCATCTGATTTGTCACGCCACTTTATTTTAATAATAGCTTAAATGTAATATAATATAATAATCTGACGTCCAATAGTTCTGAAGGTGAATATTCGAGTTTCGTTCTCTTAATTAAGAGTTTAGTGTCTTAGCTGATCTGTCGGCACTAGGGATGTGCCGCGAGAAAGATTATTTGGGTTCGTGCGAACCCGAATATCATGAAGGTCCACACGAACAAATCCCGAATCTATTCGTTTTAAAACCAAACAATAAAATTTCATCCAAAATCTGTCCAGCCTTGCTTGTAAAATGACGTAATCGATAAACAAACCGCTTTCTTTCGAGAAATAGTGTTTAAAAACGATTGAAAAAGCAAAATCGTTTTGTAAGTACTATTGAATCTAGTTTAGCTTTGTCCGGAAATTAGATCATCATTTTTAACAAAATTCAATTAATTTATAAGTAATATTGTATTCGGATTCGCCATTGTTGGTATTCGTGTTCGCCCGAATCTTCCATAAAGGCGCTATTCGGCGAATCTATTCGGGTTCGTATCGACCCATCCCTAGTCAGCACCCTCTCGTTAATTAAACTTTATTTAGCAAATATTTTTAATGCGGATTTAATTATTTGTGGGACTAACCAACAAGGCACTCTGACCGCAATGTAGAATCCGAGCTGTAAACAGGTAGGAATAAACCGAAATGGATTCATGAAGAAATGAAAATATAAAAAATTTGCACTTTTCAATTGAAAACATAACATAAAAAAGTTTGACAAACATACTTATGTAACGTTTCAACAAATATGGTTGCTTTGAGTCTACGACATAGAGAGAAATTAATTCGATCGATTTGGCTGCGCTTTGTCTCTTGCTACTACCAGTGATGATGACATTCTACCGATACCGGTACTACTGGCAGACGTGCCTAGTTTTTATCGTTTTTAAAATACAATCCGATAGTTAACTGCAGGTCTCTTCGAACCAGCACTAGAAAGAGGCCGGTAACATTTTGGAGAGCACGGCCGGACCTGCAGTTTCAAAACGTGTATAAAGAAAGTGATCTGGACCAGGTTTTATCCACGATGAATTTTTTTACCCTCCTCCGAAGTTTGAACTTGGAGAAAATTTTAGCTCGTTTTTATCCACGTTTGAAAGTTTCTGCGACAGTGTGAACGCAACAGCAGCTGCTCGAAAATATGCTATTATGTTGAGTTTACCGGAAGAGGTGAAGTTGGAAATAAATGCAATGGTGCGGAGGTAGTCACCATGAATTACGAAGAACTAAAGTCCAAAGCTGATGAAGTTGCTTGTTCCTCACTTCGATGTAACAAGGTCAAACAAGAGCTTATACAAAGAACCCAAGCTTTAGGTGAAACGAATCGAAGTTACGTCAACGCTCTTGTCAATTTGGGAGCAATTGCATACCCGAAACCGGAAGATGAAGGCACGAAGAATGACGTCTTGTATAACGCTTTGATAGCTGGACTGCGTAACAAACATGAAGCAGAAAGGCTGATGGTCACTTGTGTCGCAATATGATATTTCGCACCGTTGTTTATTTGTTTTTCGTGTGTTTACCCACGCTGTTATTTTGTTAGTGTTGTATCACCCTGATTTCTTTTGTCCACTGTCTTATTTGATTTTGTTCTTTTTGGCGCGTCAGTGTTTCGATGTTGTCGAACGCGTAATCATTGCGTGTCCTTTTTCGATTGGTGTCCCGCATTTGCTTCAGGCGTGAGTAGTTGCCTTCCTGAAAAAAGGTCACCTTTGGAGTCAGTCTACGTTCGAGTGTCCAGAGCGAGGACCTGTCCTTTTTTTTGGTCTCTCGTATCTGCTGTTGCTGTTTTTATTATATTTTACTAATTAATTTTGCAGAAGGACGGCAAAGCAAGGTTTTGCATTGACTACAGGGCTGTCAATGATTGCACTAAGAAGCACAGTTTTTCTTTGCCACGGATCGATGAAAGTTTAGAATCTAAACTTTAGATCAACTCTCGGGGTGCAAATATTTACCACACTGGACCTTAAATCTGGTTACTGGCAAATACCGATAAGTGAAGACGACCTTGAAAAAACAACGTTTACGTGCCATCGAGGGTTATTCAATTTTAATGTTATGCCTTTTGGAATAACCAACGCACCTGCCACGTTTCAACACTTGATGCGGATAGTGCTCGATGGGGTTGAATGCAATGTTGCATTAGCTTACCTGGATGACATCATCATATTCGCACGCACCTTTCAAGATCATCTGCACAAATTGGACGACGTACTTTCCCGATTAATTGCAGGTGGCCTCAAACTTAAACCGTCTAAAAGCAATTTGTTCAAAGAAGAAGTTAGATTCTTCGGTCATGTGGTTTCAAAATCTGATGTATCCTGCGATCCGGAGAAAATCTCAGCCGCTTCCAATTGGCCTGCGCCCTCGTCGATAAAGGATGTAAGCCGTTTTTGGGACTCGCATCATATTATCGCAAATTTGTCAGAGATTTTGCCAAAATTGCGGGCCCACTGTACGATTTGACGAAGTCTCAATAACAGTTCTGCTGGAATGGTAAATGTTTACACTCATTCAACTTGTTGAAAGACATACTCGTAACAAACCCGGTATTGAGATACCCGGACTTCGCAACAGTTCATCCTCGATACAGATGCTTTAAACTCTTCGCTTGGCTGTGTTTTGTCACAGATTGTAGATGGTGAAGAGCACCCAGTTTCATACGCAAGTAGGTCTTTAACGAAAGCAGAAGGAAATTATTCCACGACGAGGAAGTAACTCATGGAAATTGTTTATGGGGTGCAGAAATTTCGTTGTTATCTTGGCACACCTTTTCTTCTTCGCAATGACCACGCTTCGTTACAGTGGCTGTGGACAGCAAAAGAAACATACAGTCAATGTGCGCGCTGATTTGAAATATTGGCTGATTTTGATTTTAAGTTGATCAATCGGTCTGGATCAAAGCACTTCAATGAAGACGCACTTAGTAGAAGGCCAAAGAGCAGCAAAAGAAGTGATTCTACTGTAATCGCGTCGAATTGAATCTTGACAAGTATCCGTTTGAAGTTGAAGAAAACGTTAGTAACTCCCGAAATAACGGTCGACTTCGCCGAAGCCCACGTCGCCCTAATCGTTACCCAGACGTCGAAACGTATTAGTTGTTTGTTTGTGTGATGCTTAATTTTATGTTGTTGACTACTTTCCTATGATTTGCGTTTTATATACCACAGTTTCAAGTATATGATGGTATTTTATTTCGGATCCGTTTATATACAGCCTATTTTAGCTATCAATCTCACGTTTTTATACCTTTTGCAATGTTATTGGCATGAAGTGTGATTTGTAGCCCACCGATGCTCTTTATTGTGTTTGTGCTATTGTGTTGGTATAGTCATCATATGTATAAATTTCTTTTATAACAAATTTTTTTAAATTTTGCTGTGGTTTGTAATGTAATGTTTGTGTTTACATTTTCTGCATAGAAATGCTGTACCTTGATTTTCGTTTGTTTTTATTGGTGTGATGACCATAGTTTCTGTCACTATTGCACCATTTTGCTGTGTTTAAAGAATTGTTTTTGTAAACCTTGTTTTTTATGTGGCCCACTATAACATACGTAGTCGAAAAAGTTTCCTTCAAAATTCACAAATTCATCTTGGTAACAAAAGTAATGACGTTTGCTTCGTGATTATATCGTAGTTTGTCGTTGAATTTACCGTAAACTTAGCCTATAGCCTGTCATGCTGATCGATGTTCAAACAATGTCAGAGCGAAATTAATTGGAGGGGGAGGAGTGATACATTGTTTTACGCTTGATTTGTCAAGCTTTATGACATTCTACCGATACCGGTACTGCTGTGTAGACGTGCCTAGTTTTTATCGTTTATGAAATACAATCGTATAGTTAACTGCAGGTCTCTTCGAACCAGCACTAGAAAAAGGCCGGTAACATTATCAAGTTTCAAACTTTCAGATTAAGGGAGGTTAAAGATGTCAACCTTGGTCCGATTTTGTTCACTTTTACATATGTTCTCTAAAATATGAGTTTTTTAATTTTATTAGTGGGTTTCTCGTAATTGCGCAGAATATGGATGCAAGCTAACCTATAATAAACAATAGTTTCAGCTTCATACATAACAATGAAGCGTTCAGAAATAAACTTTCTGATGCGCCTTTATAGTTTATTGCAAAATTTCGTTTACGTAGCGTTTTCACCATATCGCTTTCCACGTTTGACGCTTAACGTTTTGCCTTACAAAGATCCTTGAAGATTTGTTGTCATTTTGCCGTGAATGGGCTTCACTTCCGCGCGTACGTGGCACCCTGCAAAAAACTGTCGCACTTCTTCAAGCGGATATGGTAGATTCTTGGTCCTCCTAAAATGATACCGTTGAGTGACTCCTGGGTGACATTTCAGTGTAGTACGTTCACAATTGGTGGTCAAACCGTTAAGAACTAAGCACGGTTATAATGATCTTATTGTCATATTACGATCTGTGTTTGTTGGAATATCCTAACTTTCAGTTGAATAAAGCTCATGTTAGCTTTCAGTGATTGCTAGTCCACAACACTAACCTAATGTGATAGTTTTTACATCACTCTCGTCCTGGTTTCGAAAAACACATCTAAACGGACAGCACAACGCATCCTTTTACAAATGCCAACTGAAACCTGCTTTTGTGAAGTGCAGATGGACTCACTGTCATTTTGTTTGTAGTGCCAAACGTTACCTCACTTATTGGGACAACGAACAACAATATAGGTTACAGGTCAAGATAAACGAAGTTGTTCATCCGTTCAAGAAAACGCTACATTTACTGTAAAAGGCAGTTGCATGCGAGAAAATGTAATGATAACTGATAACAACCAATTGTTTCTGACAAACCTAATTACCTAAAGGGTCGGTAACGACGACGACAACGACGAACCTCGATAGTCGGTATACCCATGGCCTACGCATAGCATTGCAGCAACAAAAACTTGATTCTGATCAAAATACTGTACTTGTAGATATAAAGAAGTTTTGGTACTGACAAACATTTATTAAACATTTATATAACCACGTGAACGAAACCTAAATTACATGGTTACGATTATTTCTTCTAATTGTCGACCTTGTAAGGAACTGTTCGTTTATAAAAGTTAGAGTCTATAGATCGACTTTACTTTGTGATCATAAATGCTATACTCAGTGGCCAGTTGCGAGCGGGTTTGTGGCTGGTTTTTCATGTTTTGCTTAACTTTTAATCGTTGCATTAAGTGCTCCATATCTAGCCTTAGGGATACTTCAGGAAAATATGTGCAATTAATTTGCAGGCTGGCCAAGTACTCCTCGTTATGACGTTAAAATACTTCATTACTGAGGCCGCACGCGTGACCATATAAGGCAAGGGGAAATGAACGTACTATATCGCCTTATATTTAGAGCGATGAATTAAAAGCTTTAGTTGTTGACCTTGATCAAGGAAAAAAACTTGATGATATTTTTTCTTATACACAACACAAGTACTTTACCACGAACGACATATTACAGGTTATTTTGAGAAAGGTGTATAGCCTACTGGGCAACTCGGAAAAGTAAGTGGAATGTAATCCTGCCTGACAAGGGAATTACATGTTGCAAAAATAAGGAGCATTCTTAAACTAAGGTCTTTATATAACAATATCAGCAAACTTTCTTTTATAATCGTTAATGGTGTTATCATCGAAAGCGCCGAAAAAACAACCTATTAAGAATCAAACCAAAAAACGGAAGTGAAGTTTGAGTCGCCAACAAGTCGTGGTAGTTTAAGTTCCAATACATGTCAAATACAAACAAGAGATTTTGTAAAAGGTCTGGTCTGTCGTTCAAAACAATTTCCTGTTTGTACTGGATTAAGCTGGATTGATATCTCAACATATATAGTTTTCACATATATTGCAGCTGCAGTTTCAGTTTTATGTTAACGGCGAAGTGTAATGCTAAAAACTTTCTAACATGAAGCCTAAGGTTACCTCAAGCAACTATCTTGCAAAAGTCTCACACAGAGAAACTTCAGCAATGTCACGACTTGCTGCTTACAGCAAAATATCTGTTTCAAATCTACTCTGTTGCTTGGTTGTTGCCATTTTATGTGTTGGATGCGCAATGTACGCACTCAACGCCAACAACTCAATGCGATTGTAAGTTGAATAAGTTTTGAGTGTTGTGTGTTACAATTTGCTACCTGGTGAAAACAATAAGTTAGTGATATACTTCCGCACAACTCTATGATATTTGAATGGATTAGAACTGACCAAATGTGTTTAATCTTTTATGAGCTCAATCCATCGACTATCAAGTTAAACTGCTTTGTTTAAAATTACTAAAACAGACCATTGATTTTTAATAAAATTGTTTTGACTTTTACAGGATGAAAACAAAGATATTTGCAATGTCGCAAAGGACAGCTCGACTTGAGAATCGTTATCGCAGAAATTCGGAAGCAATTTACAAGAATTCCGATAAATTAGCAGAAAAACATCCCCATCTACTCAGCAGAAGATCATCATCAAACGACGATGTACAATTGGTAAGGGTTTTTCCCGTTTGTTGTATGTCATGTGACTATAACAACACGTGGTCACTAACGGCATTACTTGGTACAACGCAAATTATATGAAGGACTATACCGTTTTTTCTGTAATATTGTAATTTATGGTAAAATCCAAGACAGGCTGTATTGCATATACCAAAGTCTATTAAGTTTTAAGGAAGCTTCTTTTACATTTTTTGACTGCTTATTTCGTCAAAGGTAATCTATTGTTTTTAATTTATTTCTTGCAGACCAGAACAGGTAAGTCCCGAAAACTGAAGATTATGAGCAGGATTTGAACAAACGCTTCGAATTTGCTTATCTCGTATCCTGCTTAGCTAACTTATCAACATTACTGTACAAAGCCTACTTTATGCAGAGACGGGAGTGCCTTACATAAGATGGGGTCGCCGGGAATGCTCTCCAAGCAACAAATTGGTTTATGATGGTAACCTTTGCCAAGATTAAACTTTCTGTATTTCACCAGATCTAAACTTACAAAAAAGTTATTGTATAGCATATTGTTAATCAAAATACATTTCACTATTTATTAATTGTTTAATTATTAATTAAATTCAAGATACAATTTAACGCTTATTAATTGTATATATTATAACATTCTTCTAAGCTTTTATATTTTTTATTTGTTTATAGTGTCGGATTTACCTGAGTGTACAGTTAAATCAGGTTCTTGTTTTCTTTATAGGTTACGCAGCAGGAGCATATTACAGTCATACAGGTGGTTCGTCGCAATACTTGTGCCTTCATCACAACGTTACCTACAAGCCTGGTAGATATCTGGATGGGTTTCAGACAAGTTAATATTTTTCCATTTACGAGGCTGTTTGACGAAATTTGTGGCATAATTATTTACAAGAAGTTTAGGACTCTGTCATTGCAAAACAGGTGCTGGTAGATTATATGGGGTTGAATTTCATGATTCAACTTGGATCAACCCGTTGTTGGACTTGTCACTTACAGAGGGTAAGTCATTAAGCCTTCATTCGGTTCCTTGTGCAGTTTGCTTGGCGGAAAGAAGAAACAATCAGGTAGAAATTCTGTGACAAAATAGTAAACTAACGCCATAGTACAGCATTAGAGTAAAATATTGCCAATTTAAGACATTGTTAAACTCGAAGAAGCAAGCTTAAGCTCGCGGAAGCACGTGTCGATAAATTAATGTTAACATTAAGCGTGCTGTATAATCTTGTTTTTGTTTACTATGTTATTAATATACTACTGAGGTTAACACCGTTCAACCACCATTAACATAAAAGTTCTAAGGTAACGTGTTCGTAAAGGGTAATTATGTATATTTGATAAAGCTCATGATACCTGGACGAGACGTATGCCCAGACGGATGGACAGAAGAATATACAGGTTACTTGATGGGAAATGCTTATAGTGCGAAGCATACGACATCTCCAATATGTGTAGATAACAAACCACAAGTTGTGCCAGGCACAGAAGGCGAACAACACGGAGAATATTTATTTATGATTGAAATCGAATGTCATTCTTTGCCTTGTGAACCATATATTGCTGGTCGTGAAATTGTTTGCGTAGTTTGTACTCTTTAAACTGGAAATACAGTTGACATGTGTGATGTCATTTCTTGTAAAAGAGTTTATTTGTACTGTTTAAAAGAAAATAAACGTTTCTATGAAATTAACTTATGAACGTCAAATCCGATAACAATCTCTCAAGTTAGTGCTTAACTTAACGTCAAAAAACAATAATAGCTTTCGGTTTTTTACGTTTTGATGTTTTACGTAATGAGTCATTACCAAATATTAATGCCTTTAACGTGTCATTACGCATGACAGAATATATAGGTTATACTTAAAAATAGCGTAATACACGTTTGTAATAAATGACACAGTAAATGTAAGACACGTAAACATAGCACAAGTTAACACGGTATAAATCAAACCGACTTATGCGTTTTTCTTGGTCAATGCGTCGCTAATTGTATTTTACTGTGCCCTTAGTGTGACATTACTTGTAGCAAGCCAGAGTTGATTAAATAAATTTGTTAGGCTGCAATCACATACTTAATGTGTACACCTTGACTGGTATAATCGGATTACTCTTGCTATATTAGTTTTGGCGACCGTACAAATTCCCTCCCGGGCCCAGAGGAATTCCATTTTTAGGTGTGCTACCATTTTTGGGAAAATGTAGTGAAAAAAAGATTGCGGAATGGAGCAAGAGTTATGGCCCGGTGATCTCGTTGCGTTTTGAAAGAAAAGACTTCGTTGTTTTGAATGACTACAACTCCATCCACAAGGTTTAGCAGATTGCACGAAAAGATCTAGAAACACTGATGTGTATTATACTTTAATTGAAGACAAAAATTTGTCCGAAGTTAAACTAAAACTTAATTTAAAAACTAATTGTTGTTTCATCAGGCGCTCGTATACAACAGCAGAGCAAATTTTCAGGTAGGCCGAAACATACTATCTCAATTATAACTGAAATAGCAAAAGGCGCTGGATTTGCTGTGCTTGATTATGGAGACTTCTTCAAGTGTCAAAAAAGATTGGGACTCTTGGCTCTTCGTGGGTGAGTTCGTTTTACTAAGTGTTGTTTTTGTATGTATGATATAAATGATATCGCAATGTTTACCCTCGGTCTGAGTAAAGTCATTGCACGACTTAAAGTCGGCGATGATTTCTCATCACTCAAACCCCGAGTCTTGACTCTTCTTAGGTACAGTCAAATTTCGTTAATCCGAACCACGAATAACGGGAATCCCCACTATCCGACACAAAACTGCAGGGAATCGCTTTCTTCCTATGCCCTTTACCTATTTAATCCGGAAACCCCGCCGTCTGACTCCTACACAGAAGTTTCGGAACAGATGTGTTAAATCAATAGAAACAAAATTCGATAAAAGGAGATGCAAAGTGCGCGACGAAAAAGATAGGCTGTGAAGGCAAGTTTTTGTGCGTTTATCGTTAAAGACGAAAACAATAGCCAATTATTATCTAGGCACAATGAAAGTAGAAATCTCACTCCTAGGATTTTTGTAATAGGCTGAAGTGTCAAGTAGCACCGTCAGCAGTACGGCCTGACATTCACTACGAAAAATTTCGTCCTATTATTCATTGGTTCTATTCTAATTAACCAGATATTTCGCTAAACCGACATTTTGTAACGACACAAAGTGGTCCGGATTAACGAGGCTGGCTGTAAGTGTGTTTTAATTACTAAGTGATGATAATATCTGTGCAAAATATTTTATTAAATATGGCTTTTTATAAGTGGGTTAACAATAAAAGCATTTGGACTGACCTCTTTTTTTGCCGAACCTCGTGTATTTTAAAATGTTATAAATGATTAGCTATATTAATTTATAGGTTTGGTGTAATGAGTAAAAACTAATCATTTAACTAAATTATGGTTAGTAACATATGTATATAGTGTATATTATATATTGCTGACTGCTCCATACTTCAAGCAATCTAAAATTCACTAAAAACAAACTCTCGTAAAACAAGTACTGTAGCAGGCATGCTTGGACCTTAAACTATATTTGCGTTACGTACAGATGGTAAAGTTATACAGTTTTTCCATAGAATACTGCCAATCCACTTACAGTAGAAAATAATTTATCCAAAATACTGCAAGAACAAATATAACCTTAAATTAATTTACAATCCGCAAAGACTTAATGCTTTATATTTGTCTTTCTGGAAAAGGGCTGGAATAGGAAAGCAAAGTATCGAAAGTCGTGTAATCGAAGAAGCGTCTTATCTGGTTAAGGCAATACGATCAAGGAAGGGAGATTCCTTTGATATATCGGTAAAGTTAGTTAACACACCTAGGTTATCACTATCAGTAACTATTCGTGGTGAACTTTTAAAAGCTACCTATATAAGTAATCAGTGACTTTTATTTATATAAATATAGCACATATGTGCTTACTTGTTTGCTAACATTTTCACGTAATAAACTTGAATGATCTTGGTTTGTAGAAAGTTTTGCAAAATGCGATTTCAAACAACATTTGTAGCGTTGTATTTGGAAAGCGTTTTGATTACGACGACAAGCGCGTGGAGGACGTCATGAACCGTTTGCTAAATGCGTAAGAAGAGAAAATTTGTATTATTTGTCTGTGAAATAAATTTATGCTATATTGGTGTTAAAGATCAACAGATACAACCCAAATACTTTCAAAAGTGAAACTTAAAATGTCGGTTTCTTACCTTTTTTTAGTATCAAAATACTGTATGTTGTTCATTCCTCGCTTTACATTTCAGACTTAAAGACCCGGCTAATTCACTAGCTTCGCGCATTTGCACGCTTGCACCGTTCTTAAAATATTTACCGCCTGTTGTTTTTATATTCTCAAAGTTCAAGAAAGAGCTAGAGGTGTCATTAAGTACGTGGCGTAACCATCGAATCGATTAATCGGAAGTGCAAAATTAGCAAATACCCATTAAAAAACTACTGATTAATTAATTTTATTAAGTCAGTTTGTTTGAAGGATATTGAAAATTTTTATGTTATTACAATTTAAGCAATTGTCGATAATAATAATAATAATTGAAACCGATAACAAACAAAAAAACGGCAAAATTATTCGGAACAAGAGAGAATAGTGCTAGTTACCGACTATCTAAAGATTATAGAAATAAAACTTATTTGAGCTTTTTTATTTTTTTTCAATTTTTTCAGAAGTTACTTGATTTTATATAAAATATTGAGACTTGTTTGCTTTTCATAATTTTTTAAATTAACATGATATTGAAAGCATTTATTTGAACTTTTAGAAATACTTTAAAATTTAATTGCATTTGTATTAATTTATTTGAGTTTTATTCCCTTTTAAAGCTTTATGATGTTTCATTTCAACTTGTATCAATTTATTTAAATTTACCTTACTCTTGTCATTGTTAATATGTTCAAAGTTTTGACTTTTACAACAGACGGCAAATGATTTGATAAGTAATCTTCATGCAAACTGCAAATAAGTAACTGAATAAGTAAAAATGCAACGAGTAGCTAACTTCGACGGCGAATAAGTAACCAGCAAGGAACCAGTAGCCAACCGTACGCCGGAAGTTTTGTTGGCTAGCCTAGCATATTTACAAGTGAAAACGCCAGTGCGATGTGTAGTATTGTTGTATATCCGTATTAATCCCGGTTAAATTACTGTAATACGTCCAAAGCAATAATCAGTTTGAATTTGTTTAATTGATTGTTTGTCATGCAACGTTCTAAATTAGTTGCTGGGAAATCTGTTTTAGGCCTATTTATCTGTAAACCATGTGACCCACCTGCATCGTCTTATATTATTGCTAATATGTACAAAGGTTCAGTGTAGTAATCATTTCTTAACCTTGTGCTTGTACCTTTTAGATTAAATTATATTATACCCTGGGTTCTGCACAGATAGAAATCACACAATCCACACACGTACTTTATATTCTTTGGAGTTATTTCTACTGTCCTGTTTTCAACTATCGTTCGTTCAGGTCGTTTTATACGACACTTTAAGAAAACCGTGCGCATTTCTACTATTCAAGGTAGGGTTAAATGCAACACTTGCTGGCTTGAAAGGTATCTTTTTAGGTTTACATGGTCAGCATTTTATAAATTTGCTGGTTACATCGACTACAAATTTTGGACAAAATGGTCTAATTAAGATGCTATTTTTAAATATGGTATTTGCCGACAACGAAAGGCACTGTATAACTAATTAAAAAAATTAGAAATCTATTACAATCTATCAAGGTACAGTAAAACTTGCATTTAACAGGACCATCAATTAATTTTTTACATTTGAGACCTTTTGGCGGGTACTGAAACTGTATCAAGCACGTTAACCTGGGCACTACTTTGCTGTTTGCATTATCCAGAAGCGCAAAAGAAACTTCGAGAAGAAATTTTGAATGTTCTAGGTAACACGTGAATGTTTTTATGTTATCCCATCTTCAAACCAAAACTTAAATGCATTTTTCCAGGATCCGATGGTAATGCTACCTTGTCGCAGAAACCTAAGATGCCATATACAGCAAGTGCATTTATGCAAGAACTTATGAGATTTCGAGCTGTAGTTCCGATTGCTCTTCCACATAAAACAAATGAAGACTCCGAGCTCAACGGGTACTTTATACCAAAAAGCACTACGGTAAGCTATACACGCAACTCTTTCAAAATTAAAATGTTTAAAATATGTAACACCAAATGCAAATTTTAGTATCATTTTCACTTATGGGTATTCTACTTGAGTCTGCGCATCTTGTACCTATAGTAGGCTACATAAATAAGTTATTATCACAGAAAGGAGTACAAACGATGATCTGCTTTGATTTAGGTTTTAACTAATCTCTTTAGGTTGTACTAAACATTAATTTAATAACGTTCATTCTGCTAACGTTAAAACACTGAATATATGCAGGTGGGCCGAATATCTGGGCCGTGCATAATGACCCTGATTTTGGGATAAACCGGAAAAATTTAAACCCGAACGGTTCATCGACGCTGATGTAGAGTTTATTAAGTCAAATCACGTGATTCCGTTTTCACTTGGGCCAAGAACTTGTTTAGGCAAGCAACTCGCTCAAATGGAAATCTTCATCTATTTAGTTTCAATGATTCAGCAGTTCGAGTTTCTGCCTGATCCCAACAGTGACAAGCTTCCAGAAATCGATGACAGCATCAATGGACTTGCAATGTTACCTTATCCTTTCTGTTTATCAGCCAAAGCATTATACTTTATGCTTGATTGTTTTTATAATATATACAGTAGCTTGTTGACGTACAGGCATGACGTGCAATACATTAAATGGATACGCTTCTGATACAAGTTAGCTTGCTATAGATGTTTTAGTCTGATGTGTACAGTTTTACATGCTACATAACTGTTGTGCAAATAAAAACAATACTTCAAGTTTAATTACACCCTTATTCAGTGCAATATAGTTCAATTTTTAAACTATAAACATTTTATCGGAAACAGATTTATTTCCATATCCCCCCGGAACGTAAAAGCCTGTTTTATTTCTACCAAGCAATTACTCTTGGACGTTAAAACAATTCAACTTGAGGGGATACAATTATCATTAACTCTTGTAGTACGTTTGCTTAACATACGGAAATAGAAGCCTCAATTGAACCCTGAGAACTTTCATTAGGGCACAGTTCGTTAATTCAATCTCGCACTCACTATCTACAGTATAAATATTCATGTAAGATTACTACTCATGCCAGTAAATATTAAACGCCTATTTCAATGCCTTTCACATATACCAGTGTGTTTGAATTAACGGCCGGAGTAGCATGCTTGATATCTTATAAATTCTGAATTAAAAATGAATATATTTGACAATCGCAAACTGTCACAATACCAATGAATATTTAAGAAAACTTTTTAGTATAAGCCCCTTTATCCTATTGAAATTTTTAGTACACAACCGTACAGAAGTTTGTGTTTAAGCAAATAATTAATTTAAGCACAAATAATTATTTAAACGTACAGCTTTCGTAAAAAACTAAATATTCTAAATTAACTGTTCAACTAAATAGTTGAACAGCTTGAACATTTGTAGACTACTTTAATCTGGTTCTCAATTTGAAACACCCAAATTTGCGACTTTTACACTCCAAAACATACAGCTATAGGTTTTACAAACGGGCCGATACGACACTTTCCAGTTGACAACCGAAGACTTGGGTATGCTAAGCCTAAAAGTGAAACATTAAACCTAAATATTAACCAGCATTTAGCATAACCAGACAAAAGATGCTTCTGTTTACTAAACCGCGCTTATGGCCTCAGGGCTTCAGCAAAGCTAACTTAACCGGGTGAAACCAACAAGCAATGCATATTTCAACCGTTGCAAAGTACAGCTATATGAGCGTATGTCTAGCAGTGTATATGTTGGTATTTCGTAACAGCTGGCATAAGAAACCAAGTAATATTTGGTACTTATGATGACTAATAAGTTCTTAAAGTGTTATGATTGCAACTAATGTGTGCCAATTTCTGATTTTTAATCCTTGTGCTATTATTTTGGCTTAATTATAGTAAGGTACTGTGTGTTGTGTGATTGGCTTGTTTTCTGTGACGTATTTGGTAAACAGGTTAAATGTTGTAGGCTCATTCTTTGGTTGGTCGCGGTTCTTTGAACCCAGTGCTTCGTTTGTCTTGACGTAACAATTGGCTACGACAACAATTTGCTACACGAGAAATGATTTTAAAGACTGACGTCTACTTAGGCAACAAAGAATTATGCAATGACGTCAGATATCTAAGCTACTCAATATGTTAAGAAAGAGCCACAAAGTCAGCTTAAAGAGAAGGATGTCGAAATTTTTTCGTGGAAGAAGTATGCTATGTAAATAGACTAGAAAGAAATCGACTAAAATAACCAAGCAAAGATTCCCATTGATAGTTTTCAACAAAACTTTAAATGTTAGTTTGTCTAAGGATTAGTAGGCCCTTGTATTGTGGTTAAGGTTGACTATAAGTGTGTAAACCTATATGTTTGCTTACTTTTTGGGTTATAATTATCGTTATTTCGACTAATAACATAAACGGCTACTTAAATACGGCGTAGCTTAGCTGTATGTAATAAATGGTGCGGTAAATAGATGCATGTACATTTATATTGCACATGTTAATTAATCCCGAAAAGCGTTTTAAGCAAACTCAACTAATGAGCTTTGGTTGGTCAATTTGTTACTACTGGCGTTTTGGTGTGCTATATCTCTGATATTTATTTAAAGCAACTTGCAAGCCATATTCAATTAAATAAATATGTTAGACTGCAATCACATACTTAATGTGTACACCTTGACTGGTGTAGTCGGTTTACTTTTGTTGTACTGGTTTTGGCGACCGTACAAATTCCCTCCCGGGCCGAGGGGAATTCCCTTTTTGGGAATATTACCATTTTTGGGGAAATACAGCGAAAGGAAAATAGCGAAATGGAGCAAAAGTTATGGTCCGGTGATCTCTTTACGCTTTGGGAGGAAGGACTTTGTAGTTTTGAATGACTACGAATCTATCTACGAGGTTTAATAGATTATATAAAGAGATTTAACAACGTTGACGCTTGTTATTTTAGTGTACGTATGTGACAAAAATTCGTTCAAATTGTACTTTTTTATTTATGGTTTAAAAAGCTTATAATATTGCAGGCACTCGTTAAACAGCAGAGCAAATTCTCAAGTAGGCCGAAACACACTCTCCCAATAATGACTGATATAGCAAAAGGTGCTGGATTTGCTGTTCTTGATTATGGAGAATTCTTCAAGAGCCAAAAGAGATTAGGACTCTTGGCACTTCGAGGGTATTAGTTAGTTATACTACATAGTGTTTTTATCTTTACAAAAGTTGATGAAGCACGTTCTTTCGTATACCATAAACCAAAAAATGCCAACAGTAAATACGTTTGCACTGACCTACTGTATACACCTTTGTTATTACCCAAGCCATGTGTTTTGAAAAGTCTGAAATGATTATAGCTCTACACTTCGATGTTTGGTAAATTAGTAACAATTAATCAAGTCTTAACTGAACTATGTTCAGTATAACAAATGCATATAGTAGGCCTACAGTCCTACTTAAGTATGATGCAAACTGTATAAAAAATCCTACAAAATAACTCCTGAATAAAAATATAGTTGGTTTAAATTAAAAATTACTTTACCAATACAGATAATATTTTTCTTCTACAGTTATTTACTTTACGTACGGTAAATAAAGTTATAGGTATAAACCGTATATCGGTACAAATAACTTTAAGAGTATTGACATTCTCCAAATTAAACATAATTTAACCAAAATGTGTTAGGCCAAGTATAACCTTTATTGAACTTAATATCTGCAAATGTTTGATGGTTATTTGTCTTTTTAAACAAGGGTCGGGATAGGAAAGCAAAGTATTGAAAGTCGTGTACTTGAAGAAACGAATTATCTTGTTAAAGCAATAGCATCAACGAAAGGAGATTCATTTTATATATCGGTAAAGTTAGTTAACACACTTAGGTTATCACTATCAATGAAAGGAAGGGCTTTTAACATATCGGTAAACTTTGCTAACATATACAATACTTATATACGTAATCAATGACATTTTATTTATATAAGTAGCACATAAAAAGTTTCCTCATTTGTTGACATTTCCACGTATTAAACCTGCATGATATTGGTCTGCAGAAAGTTTTGCAAAAGGCGATTTCAAACAACATTTGTAGCGTTGTATTTGGAAAGCGTTTTAATTACGACGACAAGCTCGTAGAAGATATTATTGACCGTTTGCTAAACGGGTGAGAAGAAAAACTTCTATAGTAATTAAATATGAAATAAATTCATGCAATATTTGCTCAATGTGGAAAGGCATATTAACCAAAAGGTTTCAAAAAATGAAATTTAAAACGTTAGAGTCAACTTTGTTTTGTATCACAATAGGCTGCTTATTTTCTTGCTTTATATTTCAGACTTAAAGACCCAACTACCACACTAGCTTCGCGCATTTGCACGCTAGCACCATTCTTGAAGTATTTACCACCTGTTTCTTTTATAATCTCGAGATTCAAAAAAAAATTAGAGACTTCATTAAGTACGTGGCCTATACCTATGCCGATGTTTCCTACGTTTCTGATTGAGTTGAATGATTCTCAAACCATCCTAAACTTAACATTAACAATTGTAACAAAATTAAGAAATAATAAAAAGCATTTCTTTACTGTACAAAGGCAGGATATGTGTTATTGTTTTAGTGCATATTAGTGTTACATAAAACACTTTTTTACAGATTTTATACAAGAAAAGATTGATACACACAGAGCCACATTTAATGTAGAGGATTTGAGAGATTTCATTGATGCGTTTTTAAGTGAATCTATGAAAGAAAATAGTTATGGATTTACGGTAATTGCCTTATACTATACACCGTACAAATTACAACCTGTCTAATTATGATGCAAATTTATGGAAGTATGACAATTCCCGACACGGAAAAGTGTCAGTAATTTAATAAGATGTACTAAAACAAAGAACTATATCTTTTGAGGTAAAACACGTGCAATTATTACAGGATCGTCAACTAATTTTTTACATTCGTACACTTTTGGTTGCGGGTACCGAAACTGCAGCAAGTACCTTGGCCTGGGCACTTATTTGTTGTTTGCATTATCCAGAAACGCAAAATAAACTCCGAGAAGAAATTTTGAATGTTTTAGGTAATACGCAATCGTTTGTATGTTATTCCATCAACGAACCCAAATTTAAAAACATTTTTGCAGGTTCTGACGGGAAAATTACCATGTCTTACAAATCTAAGATGCCATATACAAGTGCGTTTATGCAAGAACTTATGAGATTTCGAACTTTAAATCCAATATCTCTCCCACATAAAACAAATGAAGACTCCGAGCTCAAAGGGTACTTTATACCAAAAGACACAACGGTAAGCTATGAATATAACTCACTTTTTTAAAAATAAATGATACTTTGATGCTATAATGACTTTAGTGTCATTAATTTAACTGCCATTACCTGTATTTCGCTGCAAACGAATCGTGCGTTCAAAGCTATTTTTCGTGGTTTCTTGTTACCCTAACTTAAATTTTATAACACAGTAACTTAAACCTAACCTAAATCTTCCTTCTAATCTCAATCTAACTTCAATTAAAACCTTAAATAGCTTAAATCGACTTTTTTGATACCCATTCTCCTAACCTAACCGAATATCTTTAGCTATGGGCTGCGTGATCTATACTTTCGGTGAAATATAGTTACCCTGTTTTAATTTATGTCCTCATATACTGTACATGAGTCCATTTTGAGGGTCTAGTGCGAATTATGTATAACCATTTAAAGTAATCAAATAACTGGGCTATATTTGATTTAATGTAAGTTTCATTCAGATTGTTTAAGTTGCACTATCAATTTATCTATCAATTTAGACTATCAATCACTATCAATTTAGGCTACATAAATAAGTTATTATCACAGAAAGGAGTAGAAACGATGATCTGCTTTGATTTAGGTTTTAACAAATCTCTTTAGGTTGTACTAAACATTAATTTAATAACGTTCATTCTGCTAACGTTAAAACACTGAATATGTTCAGGTGGGGCCGAATATCTGGGCCGTGCATAATGACCCTGATTATTGGGATGAACCGGAAAAATTTAAGCCCCAACGATTCATCGACGCTGATGGAGAGTTTATTAAGTCAAATCACGTGATTCCGTTTTCACTTGGGCCAAGAACTTGTTTAGGCAAGCAACTCGCTCAAATGGAAATCTTCATCTATTTAGTTTCAATGATTCAGCAGTTCGAGTTTCTGCCTGATCCCAACAGTGACAAGCTTCCAGAAATCGATGACGGCATCAATGGTCTCGCATTTTTACCTTATCCTTTCTGTTTATCAGCCAAAGTAATTTAGGTTTTTAATAACACGTATTTTAGTGATGTACATTGTGCAGTATTAAATGAAAAATTTTTACTACAAGGTAATTTGCTTTAAGTGTGTTGGTGAAATGTGACCTGTTGTGATGCTTTTCTTAACAGAGAACATTTGTTGTGTTTTTCAAAAAGACCCCATATAAAGCAGCTTCTTACATGAGTTTTAATGAAAACTTGGTAAATATTTGTAAAATCGAATATAATAAAGGAAAAAGTTAAAACGGAGATGTCTAAGTTTGGCTAATATCCATACAGTTAAAAATAATAATCGTTAATGCTTCTTGTATAAGTTAGAAATCGTCGATCCATCCATGCCCGCGACGAGGGTTGCACTATACTATAGTACTATACCTTATATCAGTGGTTCTCAAACTGTGGTACGCGTACCACTAGTGGTACGCGAGAGCTTTTTAAGTGGTACCGCGTACCGCTGAACATGATTTTCGATGTGCTGTGAGTAATGTGTTGCCCCGGATAGACAAGCTTGTGCAGAAGAAACAGTTGCTTCTATCAAATTAAATTGTGTTTTCTTGCTATTCATTGGTGTTATGGTATAGTAATAACGGTAATAACTAATAAATACCGGTACATTTGAGTAAAATAAGTCATTCAGGAGCCAGGTGGTACGCAGTGTAGCAAAAAAAACGAATGAGTGGTACGCGATCGCAAAAAGTTTGAGAAACACTGCTTTATACAAAACACTTCAAAAACGGAAATAAATCAAATCGTTTTAAACGTTTTTCAAAATTTCTGCTTCATTTCAAATTTTATAGCCACAAACTTTCGCAAAAATATTCCGATAGAAATAAACGTAAAGGCTTTTTCCATATTATGGGTTTACTATGACCAATTAACTTTATAACTTTCAGTGGACTATTACTATTACAGAGTGCGGAAATGCAATGAGTGTTAAACTTAAAGTCAGGGCAAATTATTTTTTGAAGTCATTTTCAATTTCTTCTTTTTCTTGAGACCATAGCTCGTTAGATCCATTGTTCATGGGTTCAAGATAAATTACCGAATCAAAGTATAAGTTAGTTTTATTCATCTAGCCCTTCACTGTGGTTCTCTATGAAGCAGTGGAATAGCCTTGCTCATGTTTCATATACCAAAGACCATCGACATCAGACAAACAAGGAAAATTGTTTTGTATTCAATACGCAATAATTCAGGACAAAATAAATGTTTTGTACAATCTGCTATAATTTTAGACAAGAGAAATGTACGTGTTTAGGCATATTTTGCTTGTAGGCATTGCGTTGTTTCTCATCATTTGGTTATCGACAAGTGGATAAGTTTTAGAGTTACCAGTGTTTGATTTATATGTAAACTATAATTATATCAAAATATGATTGACTAAAAGTTAAATACTGTAATTAAATTCTTCTTATGATTGGGCGTAGCTCACCTATTGCATGTATTCATCCACATTAATCCCCTGCAACATTGGTCGTTCATCCATAAATTTTAAATATTAATTTCGTATGGAAAGGATAAGGAGGGAAAAAATTTATCCGGCTAATAGCCGCTAAGGGCCAAGAGCTCTTAGCAAATAATCGTTTTGGTAACCATTAACCGAAAACGTAGGAGAGGTCTTGGAGCAAAATGTTTGTTCATCCATCGACTCGTGGAAATGTGTGCTTTGATAATTAATTAATCATTTTACTGTTTGAATAGTTTGCTTCCTTGATGAATTTTGGAGTCTAGCGCGACATACGTTGCTAATACAATACTTTTCTTCATGCTTCTTAAGAATAAACAATACTTTTGTCTGCATTTTACTACGCGACTTGTCATTTAGCGTCTATAGCAGCTAACCGCTAGCTAGCGGGTAATGCCATCCAACTAACAGCTGAATTTCCAGATTTGGTGAAACCAGTGGTGGGATTTAGCCGATTCGCGAAAACCGGTTCCAGTTACTAAAACTTTGAAATGTAACAAACCGGTTGTTGCTGGGCAAATGCACTGCTGGGTGTTACAAAAAAGATCGACTACTTTCATGGTGATTATTGATTACCAGGAACCGCTCCATTTAACCTAAACGATAGGTACATTTGCACACTCACGGACGTTTTGCCGCTTGGCTAATGAATTGGTGGCATTAGTGGGCGCTAAATATCCCATAAACAAATGTTAAAGCATTATTTCCATGATTATGATGTCATTTGTTTTGCGCAGTTTCATATACATATATTTTGATTTCAATCTTTACACGAAACAGCCGTGACAACAACTCCTTTAGAAAAAGGTAAAACAAAGCTTAGCTTTCAACCGCGTTTATTGAATTGCAAACAATTGCAACAACTAGGTCATCTAGTTCAACCCAAGTAGGCCATCTAGTTCAACGAAACTAGGTCATGGTAGCTGCGTAAACATCGTGGTATTCTTTCCATGGCAAATATATCGGTGTCGATCCCAGCCTGTTGATAAAATTCAAGGATAAATACGGGAAAGGCTGAGAAACACACTAGGAAGCGTCAAAATCTTCAAACTGAAACAAAATTGGAAAAAAACTAGGACATCACATTCCCGAGACAACATCGAAAGATTTATACACTGAAAGAAAATTTTCATCTCCTTCAGGAGGAGATACACTTCCAACAAAGCAAATCAAGCATTGCAGTTGTTGATGCAGAGTTGTTTAATGTTTAATACAATTGTAAAAGTTACTTAAACTTAGGTTATCTATATTTTCTATTGGATAGATGACGTAAGATTACGGCTGGCAGTACAAGCTTTGTTTAGCATTAGAAACCTTGGTTGAACCATGGAAAGCACTAGCACCAAGTGGTATGCTTTCTGAAAATGTTTGAAAACCATTTATCTTTATGCTCTTCGACCAACAACGGAAATTGAGTGAAGCAGCTTAATGTAAAAAAAGAAATAAATCAGGGCAAAATTATACAGCGCGTTTTAAAAAGCAAATATTTAAGCAAGTGGTTATTGTTTATTAACGCGTTTTGTTTTATATAGAAAGGTTCAGTTGTATTTGTGTATTAACCATGCTGACAGGCGTGTTAATGTAACACTGCAATTTAAATATTATTAAAAGTTCGAAAGGTTGAATATTATTAACAGTAGAAAGGTTCAACAACCGGTGTTAAACGTTTCAGAGTACGCTGAATTGTACTTAAAATGGATTGTTCAGTGTTTGAACATATTACTTCACTTCAATCGGACACAACATAACTTTAGTCAAACAACGACTTCATTTGATTTAACATAGAAAAAAATTTGCAAACTTGAGTAAAACCCTGATGCAGGGCATTTAGGTTTTAAAATGAGTTGAGTAATGCGAAGTTTATTACAAATTTAATTATACAAATGCAATATCTTCAAAATACAGCCTGAAACTACCTGCAGAGTTAAGCTTTACAATTTTAGCAAATTTTAGCAACCAAGCGAAAAGGATGTGGCACAAATGCCACACCGCTGGTGCCATGCTCAACTTCAGGAAGTTCATAATCATCAGGGTTAGGTAAAAACTCAAACCTTTGAACCATTGAAACTAAAAAAATGAAAATTTCCATTTTAGCGAGTTGTTTGCCTAAACAAGCCCGTGGGCCAAGGGAAAAAGGAATTATGTGACTTGGCTGAACAAACTCTCCTTTGTCGTCAATGAATCTTTCAGGTTTAAATTTTTCCGGTTCATCCCAAAAATCAGGATCATTATGCACAGCCCAGATGTTTGGTCCTACCTATAAATATTTAGTTTTCTTTTACTAATGCCTTAAATCTTTGTTAACACACAACCCACAAAATAATCTGTACGTCCAAACTTATTACATCGTCAACTATTGGCGAAATAAAAAAGTAAACAAAATAAAAACTTTTCTCACCATAGTATTTTTTGGGATGAAATAGCCGTTCAGTTCTGCGTCTTCGTTTGTTTTATGAAATATGGAAAGTGGGGCCAGAGTTCGATATCTCATCACTTCTTGTAGGAATGCTCTGGTATATGGCATCATAGGTTTATGAGTCATACTCGCTGTACCATCATACCCTACAAGCGAAAAAATTCAAGAAAGCCTTAAGGAAATCGTTTCTTTGTGTAAAAAGTTACATAATATTACAAAAAAAATACAAATGAACAAAGTAATGTATAGCCCAATCATTATTGAAAATTTCTCTTTGTTTCGAGTAATTTGTGATAAGGCTAGCATACCAATAACGTTTAAGATTTCTCGTCGGAGTTTCTGATGAACCTCGGGATAATGCAGAAGACAGAGAAGTGCCCAAGTAAGTGTGCTTGATACAGTCTCAGTACCAGCAAAGAACAGTTCTCGAATATAAAAAATAAGCTGGTCATTCTGTAATTTAGAGATTGAGTTAAGAAATAAAATTTGCATCACGTTTAAAGTCAAATTTAACACATAATCTCAGTTTTTTATATTTGTTGCAATACTTAAATGCACTGAACGCGATGTAACTGCTAGCAGATTGAGGTTAAGAATTTTAAAGTTTCGACTACTGTACAACATTTTTCAGAAACTTGGAAAACAACAGCCTTTTGTGGCCGAAAAAATGCACCTTACCGTAAACCAATTGTTATTATCTTTTATAGATTCTTTCAAGAAAGCATCGATAAAATCTCTCAGATAATCTTCATTAAATGTCTCTTTGTGTTCATCAACTTTTTTCTTGATAAACTCTGTTATAAGACTGACAAATAAAAAACTACTAGTACTTGTAACAAAATATTTCAATTCTCTTGGTCCTGGATATCAGATTATAGAAAAGAAGCTACCTACCAAACACCATGGACAGACGTTCCTTGTATCTTGAATACACAAAGATAATTGGTGGTATGTCTCGTAAAAATGGTGCAAGTACACAGATGCGAGAAGCTAATGCTGTGGTTGTATCAGCAGTACTGGCCAATGAAGTAAAACTTAATTTAGCTCTAGCCATGGATTGCAAATTTACATATTATATTATTCACTAACGTACAACTACATGGAGTCTATTTATCTTTGTAACAAGTTTGATTAAACTTAAATTATAGCTATGTAATTGTAAACTGAACAAATTCAATAAGAAACTCACAATGCCGTCAAACGAGACAAAATTTCTTCTATCTGCTTGTTGTCATAATCAAATCGCTCCCCAAAAATTATGTTGCAAATATTGTTTGCAACTGCCTTTTTGATGAATATCTGATTTAAAGTAATTTATATATTTCAAATCATTCACATATAGCTAAAAACTGCTTAAATAAATTACTTTTATATTATCTGTAAGTTATATACATAAAGAGTAGAGTAATAGAACAAAAAAGTACAACATGAGTCATGGCAAAAATAAAACCATAAAATAATAAGGAAAAGCATCACAAAATAAAAGAGCTTTTTATCACATTATCTTGATTGCTATATTTATACATTTCTATGCTTGAAGACCGGATCCTTTAGAATACGTTGGCACACAAAGTTACAAACAAAAATTTTATGATACTTTTTTCATTCTCCTGTCAAAACAAATGTTTAATGGCTGCAACAAAACTCGCCGATGCATCAAAAGCTTTGCCATCCATCGACCTAATTGCTTCATTTAGATAAGAAGCTTCCTCAGTTACACGACTTTCCAGTTTTCTACCACCAACGCCCAACCTTAGAAAAAATAAAATATGACATAAGGAAAGAAAAACGTTATTATTTGCAGTAACAGTATCTAAAATGATGTCAAAATAATTAGTTACAGTACACATACCCAGAAAGGACTCTTTGTCCCAATTTCTTCTGAGATTTAAAGAATTCTCCATCATCAAGAACAATATATCCAACATTTTTCATTATGTCCTTCATAAAAGGAGTGATTGCATCAGTTCTTCCAGAGAATTTGGCATGTTGCTTTACTAAAGCCTGACAAAGATCAAAAAGATCCCAATTATCTTCAACTTATACAAGAGAATAAGAAATGTTAAGTGAAACAACCTCGTGGATGGAATTAAAATCGTTCAGGAATACCACGTCATTCCTTCCCATACGCAATGACATGACAGGACCATAAGTTTTGCTCCATTTTGCCAACTTTCTTTCACCATACTTTCCCATAAATGGCAGCATTCCAAAAATGGGAATTCCCCTTGGCCCAGGAGGAAAGTTTCGTGGGCGTTGATACCAGTATAACAGGAGCAGACCAGACAAACACAATAAAAAATACACATTTATTAGGTTAGTCAAATCTAGCTCAAACATACTTGTTGTTTGGCTTTATGTAGTCTAACAAATACTACCCTGTGAATGATTTTTCTATATTTTCAACTCTATTCTTAGTTGCAAGCTAATCCATAGCCTATGTGTTGCGCAAATAGTACAGTAATTACATTTAAGTAAATACAGTATTTCCACTAGAAAGTAGAAAGGAGGTTGAACTCCCAATACTTTGCTGAACTCACTCATTTCTTAAGTGTTTCCAAGTCAAGAAGTTGAGTTAGAAAAAAGTATACATTTTAAAACAGTTGATTTTAGCAACCGCCAATGGGTAATGTGACTATCCAAATAGCAATATATCTAAATAGACTATCCAAATAGACTATAGCAGTTTCAGTTTGAGACCTCAGGATGAGAATATTGTTTATTCAAAGATGTTTCCTACTTCCAACCTAAGATTCTGTCCTTTCACTATTTAGGGGATTTTGTTGGGAAACTTTTTACACAATCCAACAAATTCGTATTGGTTTAGAGCAGGGGTGACGAACCTATTCGATGACGCGGGCCACTTTGTCAGTTACGGCTGAGCAAGCGGGCCGCACAATTTTTTTAACATTTTGCATAATAATTAGCATTCAAGCACAACCGCTTCATTTGGCAGATTTTTAGCTGCTCCCGCGGCCGCAAAAAATACATCGATTGAGTGCGGCAATCTATTGAAGACATACTGCTGCGACTCAATTGTGCTATCAGCTTTTGATATCGCATTGCGCAAAGATTAGAAACAGGTGAAAGAAAGTTCAAGACTGCTGGTCTCACCGGACGCTTCGTTCAAGACTGCTGGTCTCCCGGACGCAAAATTTAACCCTAAATTCCGGACGGTATGGCAACCCTATTTCCTATAAGTCCTAATGTCCTATATGCCTTGCATGTATGGGCGTTTGTCAAATCGTTTGGTGGGCCGCACAAAATTGTTTGGCGGGCCGCAGGTTCGTCACCCCTGGTTTAGAGTTAGACTTTAGTGCCTACATACAGGGTTGCCATCGGCCTGGACTCAAAAATAACGATGATTAGGAAACGGAAGAAGAATACTAGCTTAAGCAGTGGACAACAGGAGAAGTCAATCAATTTTTCCAAAAAAAAGGAAATAGAACGAGAACGCTATTTGCATGTTCTTAATTTTGGTATCTCTTTGGTGCAAAATGGTATACTAAAGCTGTGGAAATGCCCAAAATAGGAACCTCTGTCCTTAAAATAAGGACCCAAGTCCCAAATAATTATATTTCTAAGAAATAAGTACAAAGGATTTTTCTAAGACACAGGCCTTCAAAATAAGGACAGTATGGCAATCCTACCAATAGGCCTATATACCAGCCGACCAGTGTTTCTTCACGTAGATCGCACACCTCATCGGCGGGGCCTGGCAAAGTTTTTGTGAGGCTTGGCAAATTTTTGGTAAAGTATATGCATTCAAATTTAACTAGGCTATATATTCACTTTTCGCAACATACACTTTCGAAATAGAGCTTGCATTTCACAATGGTCAGAATGTTGTGTTGAGCGTGAAATCCTCTACGTGACAAAAGCATTGAGCAAAGTAATGCGCAGATTAAAAATCCCTCGCACATTTTGCAAACTTTGTAGTCTCGGGCCAGAGTGTATTCCACGTGAGCTACGGTGAAACGGCGTAAACTCAGTTTGACCTCGGTGTCACACGGAGCCAATTCACTTCTTGGCGCAAACATCGCAGCTGCAGAATCATGTCGTTCTTTCGTTTATACCAAAAAAGACAAAGACCATGTCTCCTTTCTTGTTTTATAGTTGATGAGCGAAACCCAAAGGTATGGGTATAGGCCAGTGGTGTCCAACTCAAACACGCTGACGTGCCAGTTTTTATCTTAAAACTTATTCTCGTGCTAACGTTTGCATGGTAAATTATGTTTGACTTTAAAACAGAAAAGAGGCCAATTTAGAAAATTTTCAATATTGTCAAAGCCACCTGCTGACTTGTGCGCACACTTAGACTACTATACTGTGACACAGGTCACCAGAAGTCTATGTTATTTGTTGTAATATCTGCGATTGTTTTGTATTGTGAAAAAACTATAGAACTACAATTAACTGTGTAACAAATCTTAGTTTTTGGAATATGAATTTTCTCAAGAAGTGCCATTTCAAATACCAGTGTTGGACACCACTGCTGTAGGCTATGCCATTTCAAAATTGTACATCACAAGTTGCAAGTTGTTGTAGACCTAGGTATAAACATGAGAATACATTTTATTTCGAGACGCTCTAAAGCAGTTTCTTAGGTATAGCCCAACATTTTTACACCACGCGTATTTTGGGTGAGGTGGGCAAACGCGGAAATTTTAGACCCAGCTTCTAAAACGTTTGGTTTCTTTTTAAACGCAATCCTAAATATGCCACTAATGGTGGGCCGTAGTGGAAAGTACGAGAGCTGCATGCATGAGTTTTGTCAATGTGCACATCAAATTTATTATTTTCAAGCCGATTTATAATAAATAAACAAAAAATCTGGTTGTTTAAATGCAAATTTATAATAAATAAAAACACCATCACACCAAAATTTACATCTTTGCCTGCATGATTTCTCTTCAAAAACTTACGTACTTTCCAGTCGGGATGGTGAGGCGTACGATTTTTTTCAAAAGTAAAAATGGGGCCTGGGACAAAAATGGTTAAGAAACACTGGTCTATACTCTGGACAAAACCCAAAGTACCTTTATTAATTGGTAAATAATCAGTTTGTCGATAATTGGCATTGTCAGCTCGGATTAATTGCAAACTTAGGATCATAACCATCTAACTGTACCTGTACAACCTATCGTTAATAGCTTAATCATGACTTATGAACAGTATATAGACATACTATGGTTGCCGCTAGGTATAATAACACATACAAGGGTGATCTGATGAAATACAGAGCTTCATTTCTGATAACATTTCATTAACCCATTTGAGTTAACTTCTTCTGTGCTATAGAATGGCTAGGCTATGTTAAATTAAAACATGGAAATATTATTTAATCCTCATCATCATGAAACATTCGCTGTAACAAATGGTGATCTTTCCTTTTATAAACTTTGTTATGGTGACATTGTTGAAGATGAAGAAATCTCTGTTTGTCGTTTTCATTCAAAAGATACCGATGTTAACACAGACGTTAAGGTATAAAACTTTTTTTATTTGTTGTGCATGTTGCGAAAGTCAACTCTGCAATTTTAGCTGAAGTGTCAATTACATATATCGGCATATATATATATATTCATGTAAAAATGTTATTAGTTATGATAATTATTATAACGTTTATTTGTATGCAGTTGTTTTTATGAAAATATTATAATAAAATTTTCTACAACAATTGGTTTAAACTAACTGACGAATTTATGTACGGTCTTTCAGTGTATGGCATGGCATCCGTCTGAAGAATGCAGTGACATAATTGCACTTGGTCAAAGTAATGGCCGTGTTGTGTTGAAATCTGTTGAATTCATGGATTATTCGTCCATGGTGCATCTTCCAAAAAGGGAATTTTTTCAAAAACATTCAAAGCAATGTAATGCATTGGCCTGGAACACACATCATCCAAACTGGCTTGCTGTTGGTTTTGATAAGCAAAAGTATGATGTTTCATATGTATTATATGAATTGTTTAGTTGTTAATTTTTTATCTTCAGTTATTTTATTAATTGCAAACTTGTGTATATTGATTTTTTGATATATATACAGTTAATTAATCTCCATTCCAATATTTATAATTCTGACTGGTTGTAAATTGATGATAGATGTGCCTGTGTGTGTCTTATCTAACTTTTAATCATTGACCATTTTATGAAAATAAGACAAAGTTCACTCGTTGTTTGGGATGTGAATTCAAAAGGTGATTTCTCCCATATGACGGAACGAAATAAGTTGTCTGGTTCAGAACTTAACCCTTCTCCTAATCAACCGTAAGCAGTACCGGTAGTTACTAACTATATTTTTTGATACATATTAACTAACTAGCTCTATCTACATGTATATACTTTCAAACTTGGTTTAAATGTGTTTCGTCCCTAAAGCATTTTATTTACGGAGTTATTTCGTGTTCAACTGTCATTCCCGACTAACATATTTCCATACACACATACGTACTATATACCAATGGAGTCAAACCTGAATTCTTAATATGTCGTGATTATATCATTTGCTACAAGTTTATATTATACTGAAGACTAAAGAGCAATGTGTTCTGCTAAAAGCACTGCAGTTTTGCAATTAGCGAGCAACATACATTGGTATCATTATTACTGCCTATTGGTCATGCCTTCGCGACACCTTCTGCATGGTTATTGCAAACACAGATACAAGAAAGAAAAGTGTGGAGTGTAGCAGCGTTCTACGACTACGTAACATTGCCTATATATAAACTGATGTCAGATAAAAAAATGATCTTTGCAGGTTTGTATCCCACTTTCGTTGGTTCAGTTTTTGCAAAATACTGGCAATAGCGTTAAAGGAGTTGGCTGTTGTTTACTTGTGTCAGTAGCAAAGCTAAAGACGAATCTCAACGTTGTTACGCTGTGCCGATGTATGTCGTGCTCGACAACACACCTGTTATTAATAACTAGCCAGCCATGTTTTGGAAAAATTATCTGAAGGAAAAATGATTTATTGTAAAATTGTATTTCTGGTAATTGTGAGACCTCTGACCTTACAAAATACTTACAAGTTATGACAAAAGCAAACTTTCGTATGATGTTGTTCATAACTAAAGCGTGTTAAATTCACATTTCACGCATTGAACAGCAAAGAAAGCAATGTGTTATGCCATTTTCTTGAATGCGAATTGAATACAAAAATTAACGATAGGGTAGTCATAACTAATATATTATCATACCTATTATCATATCGTAAATTTACAACAAATACAATATAATGATAAGCACTTATAATTAGATTACAGCTAGACAGTTGTTTTACAATACAAATTTGTAACATACCAATGCGATTGGTTTTAGAAAATGCGCGGGAGTAAAACATCTTTCATTGCTAAAAAGAGCAGAAGTGTAAGCGACAAAACAAGCACACTCCAGCTTTGATTATTCATATACATTTAAAGTAAACAATTTAAGCACTGGTGACCAAAGACAAACTGACCATGGACGACATGATATTTGGAGAAAATGCCTTGGGGACGAAACGCTAGGGATGAAACACTGGGGAAGAACTATCTGCATCCTTCTCAAATTTCCTCGAGGCCCGTGAATCTTCTAAGGACACAAAACATCTCAAATTTCTCTTACTGAATTCTCACACATGCCTAAATAGCAGCATGTTGCCAAATTGCGAAAGATATCGATTGTTGCTATTAATTTATGCATGCATCAAAAACTTATGTAATTAAAGTAGGTCACTGATCTTAACTAAATAACAATAGAAATATATAGGTCTAAGATAGTAATTCAACAGTTCTATTGCCTCTTTGTTACTTCAATACGTAACCAAGGCTCTGAAAATTTTTTCGAAACAGATCTGTGGTTGTTAAACCACTAGTTGAACTGACCCCTGGCGAATCAGTTAACTCTCTGGCTTGGATTGGACAAAGCGGCGAAACAAGTACTTTAATTGCTGGATTTAATCATAAATTTCTTCGTGTTTATGATATTCGTTCACCATCAAGTAGCATTTCGAGCTCAACAATTAACCACAAGGTAAGGTTTGAGTGAAACAAATGTCTTAGATGATGTGTTATTACAGTTTTAATTCAATATGCTATTCTTTGCAACAAGAAACATCATGATCTTTTTGTTTTTGTTCGCAGTGATGGTTTATTTCATAATTTTTCTTGTTCCATGTTGTACAACTTTCAGGCAACATCTGGAATCTGCATTGACCCATGTTGTGATAGCCGCATTGCATCATTTGGTGAAAATAGTGTCTCTATTTGGGATTTGAGGAAGTTTGTGAAACCTGTTGTTAACATTCCAGTTAACAATAATATCAGAAAGGTAGGAAATAATTATATATTTTCACCAAATTTTGAAAGCCATTAGTCCAGGGGTGGGCAAACTTGTTCAATGAAAGAGTCACTTGCGGAAAAATATGAACACCAGCGAGCCGCAAAATCAGTGTTTGTCAATTTGGTTATTATATTATTAGTAGTCATTTTGGGATATTACTTTTTAGCTAGAAGACCCATAAAAAACATGTCGGCGAGGCGCACTTTGCCATAGCATAGAGTATAGAATCTATACCTGAAAACAATGTCGGATTCTATGTATAGTGTTACGCCATAAACGAAATGCTGGCCTAAATAAAGAAAAAATAGACAGAAACGTTCATAAACGGTACTCTTGGTAGCCTTTACAATTTTTTTGAAATTTTACGATTCGACTAGAAGAGCCACAAAAAACATGCCGGAGAGCCGCATGCGGCTCGCGAGCCGCAATTTGCCCACCCCTGCGTTAGTCATTAACTGGTGACTAGTCGAAACACTAGGCAATGAGTGCCAAGTTTTTTCATGATTGTTAAAATTTCTTCAATCACTTGCAACAAAATTTGTGATTCTTAAAACTTATCAATGCTGTATAATGATGGTGCTTGTGTGAGAAAAGCTAATCATTTTGTATTTTTGAATTAGCTACAGTGAAAGATATGAAAGCAATTCATATACAGTTATGTTTATGCATTATTTCAAATTCTTTGCTACATATATATGTATACAGTTATACATACATAAAAATAGTAAACATGGTGTCGGTTCGGAAGATTAGGAAAGCATGTCTTAGCATTGATTGACAATAATTTTTTATTTTAAATGTTACAGGTTATGATTGTCGTAATGTCATATTATGATCATACTTTTCTTCAGGTAGAATGGAGCCCACACAGAGGAGGAATGTTAGCGGTCCTCTTAAATTCTGGTCATGACGGATTTGGAGTAGCAAGTGATAATGATGTTGTGTATGTTTATGAGCTACACAAAGCACTTTATTCAGACCAGGATCTCAATATTGTTGGTTACCAACCAATCGTGAGGACCGTAAAACCAAAATTGCCTGTATGTCAACTGCATCTTCCCACCCCCACTACTCTGTTATATATCTTATCTCATTTTTCGACGTTTTTATACTGTAATATATTCATCTGCTTTGCCGTTTGTTGTTGTAATTAGGTGACTTAGGTATGCTTTTGAAAACAGGACGGATGAACTTGAATAGAAATTGTTAAATAAACTTGTATGGTAATATGCTGAATGCTTTTTAACAATAGCCTACTTCACAGCATCAAAAATTCAACTATCACTATGTTTAGTAAAATCATTTTTCTGCTAGGCTGGAGACTGGATGACATGGGTTAACGGCTTTACTTGGCTTCCTGTGCAACCCAATTCCCTGTTAACATTAAGCAATGCTTCTTCATTCCATGTAAGATTGATTTAAGAAATGATACCACTACTTTTAATCATGACATGATCAAAGTATAAAATGTACACAGGTTACTGGAATACTGGAAAGAACATCTGCATGCTGGAACGGAAATCGAAGTTTTTCTGTAACATCGGGTTATGACTGCTTTTATTATTCACATCCAGATAACTTAGCATTTCACCAAAACTCCGACAGCATAGTATGTATTGTATAGCTAATAACTGTATAGGCTATATAGTGCCAACTGTTTTAAATTTGTTTTGCTTAATTTTGCCATCGCTCGCTGTGAACAGTTACAATATTTTTATGTTTCAAATTTCATGTTTGTGATTCATACAGTATATAATTAATTTTTCATGTTGACCTATGGTATACTTCATTTTCACAGTTTTCAGCTGAATTTGTTGATGTGGGTCAAATAATCATGAAAAGGGCCAAAAACAATTACGGTTTAGTAAATGGTACTGTATTATTTTTTGCTTACATATAGTTAGGTGGATGGATTAAGTCGAACCAATGTGAATATTCCTTATTAGCAGCTACACAATTTTTATATATATATATACAGTATTCATAGTGTGTTTATTTTTGCATTCATCAAAATTTTGGTGGCATTTAATTGTATCTTACATAAGTTTATTGAGACAGTTGAACTATGAATTACTACTGATGTTTGCATCGACAGTAATGACATCGCTTGGGTATCCATGAATGATTTGTTCTTATCCTTTAATAAGATTATGTTGATTTTTCACAGATAATCCTTTAAAAAACATCGAGCTGTGTTTGGAGCCAGAGAACATTGACCTTCATCTTCTGTGGGAGTGGATCGACAGGATTAATCATCTTACTCAACCCAATTCATCTACTCCGGCTATTCTTTCCCCAAGTGGACCCCAACCCACTACGGGTTTTATTCACAACAAACCAAGGTCAACGCCCAGGAGACAGTCACTTAAAATCGGAAAGTCTGCCTATTTCAGCGGTGTACTGGCTGTAATGAAGGGTATATTGTTTTAAGTATTGCATGAATACCAGTATTATTCATAATGCTGCGTTACATTAAAACTGCAGTCATAAACACTGCAAGTGTCAAGTTACAGGAATTGTTTAGTTATATACATGGCCTGTTAAGCAATTACTTTTATGATTCTAATATTGATTAGGATTGCTTAACAATTTTTCTATTTGCAGAATCGATCGGCGATTCAAATACAAATCATTCAACAACTGAAACTATACAATGGATTGGTGTCCCATCCACTAAAAGTGTCACGTACACAAGCAAGAAAAGGTAAGAAAATTATATCAAACAAAATAGAATTTAGTGATGAAAATTGTAGCTAATAATAAAAGACATTTGTTAATAAAATCATTTCAACTACGATACTGGTTGTTTATAATCCACATTTATCTGGTGGCTGCAACAAAGTCCCCTGAAAATGTTCATGTGTTGCAGTTAATATGGAACTTACTTTTTTGTGTATTTTTTCTTTGCCTTAATCGCCGGGATTGAACCTTTCTGCGCCATAGGAGCAATTATATAGCTTAGCATTGTTCAGTACTATTCCAAAGTTGTTAAAATGTTTTGAAAAAGTTGTGTCTTGCCTTAAGGGATTTTTCTGCTCTTATTTGCATTTAATATGACTATGTACTTTTGATTCAAACGGTCCCTTTGCCTTCAAATAACTATGTCAAAACCGTAACAATACTTTTAAAATTATAAAGTTTTGGAACAATATTTCAGAAATGCTGTTTTGAGCTTATGTGATTGGGGAAGCTCTGTCGGCAAAGCTGTGGAAAGGTTTGGACGAAACAGCATCGGAGAAGCACTTGTAAGACGTTTGCAAACTTCTGGTGCAACAGAACGAGCTTGCACCATTGCAGTTTGGCATCTTGATCTAAAACTAGCAATTGAGATTTTAAATCTTGCTTCTTCAAAGAAAGGTGTGTGTTAAATTGTTAAACTGTTACTGTGTGTGTTAAGTTGTTAACTGTGTAAAATTATGTACAGCACACTTCACGTATTTGATATCACATCTCTTATATTTGAACTGACTGAAAGTAAGGCTTAGCTGTTAGAAGTACAATAAAGAGGCTGAGTTTTTACTAAAAACATGACTGCTCTTGTTTCGCATTGAACTTTGTTGTCTATCCAGGTAACACTGACCTGCAGTTTTCAGCTGTAGCTATGGCTTTGAGTGGTTACACTGGAAGTGGAAGCCCAACTTTGTGGTTGGACACTTGCCGACGTTTGCAGAATGAACTCAAGAGTGCATATTTGCAAATGGCCTTTGCATTTCTCATTGCTTGTGCTGAGGAAAACAAATCAAATGAGAATGAAAGTTTGACGTTTGAGCCAATACTAAGCAATAAAGTAAGTCATTCTACCCATGTTTACTTAGTGCTTGCTATTGACCTAAACTTGTTTGTGTTTCTACTGTGTAACGTAAAAACATTTTTTAAATTGCAGTCAAAGGTTAACTAATTATCATAGACTTTTTTAAAGTTTCTAACTTGTAAGCTTATTGCCTTTTTTCTTTTACTTATTGTATATTTTAAGTCATAGTTGAAATCATCTGCTTCTTTAGCATTAATGATAAAATTAGTGTTGTCAATATATTGAACATAAACAAAAAACTTACGCCGGAAGATAATTAAATGAGACCAATCAATTTATTACATAATTGTAAAAACAAAGCAAAAGATAGTTGATTTGTGGTGGGTGGTAGCAGCACATGCGCAATTTGTTACTTGTTATTTGTTACAATTAGCCACTCCTATTTCTATAACACTCTGAGCAATAAACAGCATTTTATCTCTGTTGTAGACCATTCTAGTGCAAGATCGTGTTGCATTTGCTTGTATATACCTTCCTGATTCGTCACTGGTTAGCTACCTCAGTCGTCTTGCAAGTGATGTGACAAGCCTTGGTACTTTATCAGGAGCACTTGTAACTGGCTTAACTGGCAGTAATGGAGTGCAATTACTGCAGAACTATGTCAACAAGGTTAATTTTTTGCTTCTATAGATACCAGTTTCTTTTTCTTGTTTGTTTGTTAATTGTAATTTTTCTTTGATATTAAATGCCAGTTACATAGAACTTTTAGTCCGCTATAACATTTCAGTTCAGAATTACCGAAAGCGAAACACAAGAAAATGGAAAACCAAAATATTCAAAACATGAAATTTCCAAACTGGAATTTTTTTTCACAGCGAAATAACGAATCACATTTTTCCAAATACAAAACAGATAAACCACTATTCCAAACCAAAAAGTATTGGCACAAATTTTGTTTTGATATTTTTCGGTCTGTGATCAATTTTGTTTTAATATGTTTTCTTTTTTATTATACTGTATGTCTTATATCATATTAGATCTTATATAGATATTTTAAAATCTTAATTAATTTTGAGAAGATGTTATTTTCACTTTTTAACTTTCTTGTTTCGAAAATTCCTATAAAATGTAACACACCCAAGTTTAAATTAATCAAACGTTGTTCATGTTTATTCAGACAGGTGATATGCAGACTGCTTTGCTTGTGATTATGCAAACTAACAACTCCCAGACTCTGCTTGGTCCTAATGTTTTACATTGGAAGGAGAGGTAATTCAGTAATTACAAATAATAAAAAGTAATAACTAATTAGATCAAAAGTGGAGCTTGCAAAGACGCGAATCTTTTTATTTCTCAATCTTAGTTACTGTCAACTTCTTAACAAGTGGAAGTTGTGTTTGGAGAGGAGTGAGTTTGATTTGCAATGGGCAAAAGCCAGCGGCATTCAACGAACCACCTCTCAAGTTTATATTCACTGTAACTACTGCAATAAAAACATTTCCAGCACACCTGCACCTACTACAAGTAAGACATTATGATCGTTTGCTGCGACTTGTAAATTTTTTTGAAACTTACTATTTGGATGTGTAAGTACTGATGTGAAATCTCTCAGCTACAGTAAGGTTATGATACTGAGAAATGCCAGAATATGGAATGCATTCTTTACCTAAAGCAAGTTGTACAAAGTAAAGTAGCATTGTCCTCAGTAGTCCGTAGAAAGTTTGAAAAGCAAGAACTGTTAGTTCAATAGTTTCCTACTCTATGATTTAGGTTGTATCCGTATGAACCAGACATGCTCTAGTTCCTGTATTGCAGAAATATATAAAAATCAAAAGTAAAGTTAACCTTCAGAGTGCCGATTTGTTTTATATTTTGCTATAAACTTAGGTTAACATGGTTCAGTCATCACCAACTTTACAGAAATATGGTTATCGTTGTTGCAATAGCCAGTGTTTAAAAGATTTTTGCGCTAAAGCTTCAATCACTTCGCCTGTGAGGATCAGTAAGACGATACTGAGGTCCAGGCTTGGTACTCCAGCATATACAGCAGAATTGTCTCCACGAATCTATCGCCAGAGCAAGGACCACACCGAAAGTCCGTCATCTCTTGTGAAATTAATGCGAAAGGTTGCTTCCCCAAAAAGTAGTCAGTCTAGCTTGAATCTGAAGTCGTTTGTCAGCTCACAACTTCAAGCCTTGAATGCGATAGAAGTTTCTACAAAATGTCCCAACACAGGTAGAAATTAGCTGTAAAAGTACTACATATTACAAATATGCTATGAATTAGGTTGTGTTGTCAGAAACATTTATTTCGTATAATGTATGGCTTATACAATGAAGAGAAACGATATCTAGAAACTGTGCAATTGTATATAAAATACAATAATGCTGCCGCATGATACATGGTCAGTAAGCGTACTTAAAGGAAGCACAAAGCTCAGGGTTATAATTTGAATATAGAAAATCATGGATAACGTAATATAATAAGATATAGAACATGGAGATTTTTGTGTGGTTATAATTACGTTCACAGACAAACAGCAGGACCAGAAGCCACCCATCATGTCCCGACCTAATCATTTAATTTCGCCAGTGTCGCCAGGTATAGCATTGAAGTGTGGGGCACTTAAACGCACAATTAGTTCAAATGCACACACAGTATTACTAATATGGTGGTGGGCTTGTTGTTCGGCGTGGCAGCCAGGATCGTCTTAACAAAAACACATTGTTCTGGGGAGGGGTCTTACAAGCGAAAAAACTTACCTGTACACCATACTGATTGATACATGTTTTAACCTATCGATATATCGTGTTGCTTGAAGGGCTGCTATGCTGTTAAGACGGGCCTGGCTTGGACTGTTATCCTCTTCTTCGTGTTGGCGCACATAATGTGTTACTAGATAGGACCTTAGCCAGTTTGCTTATATTAAACACTATAACCGGCTTCAATATTTTACGTTTTAGCCCGTGGCCGGGGATATATGGGCGGTGGGATAGGAATGCAAAGCTCAGTGAGTTTAACTTTTGATGATCTGTTCTTGAAGTTTAATGCAGCTGTTGTGTCGTTACTGCGCTTGGCAACCTCTCACGCGCTTTATGTTCGCCAGATATCTAGCTGTCCTTCCTGTCGTAAACCTTTACCGAGATGTTCCGTTTGTTCCATGCATTTAGGAACCAGGCACAATGAAACAGGTAACTTACTCCTGCAACCATACTACAGCATATATTTTTCACCCGAACTTAATTTTGTGACTGAGGTATCCAATATCACCTTGACTGGGTTGTTGTTTAATACGTTTTAAATTTGTTAAAATTGATTATATGTCACTCGTGCCATTGTATATGGTAGATGTATCAAAATGGACATCCTGGTGTATGAAATGCAGACATGGCGGTCATCAAGCTCACTTGATGGAGTGGTTTGAGTAAGAAAGTTTTCTTTTTCAAACCTTAACTTTATTTTAGACTTTGTTCAGCATCCAACTTGTAAATGGTTCCAGTATTACTATTACAATGGAAGAACGTTCACTTGGTTTAGCCAGAAGAAGCTGTATCATGTAAAAATGTTGTACTTTTTTTGAATTATGATGTTTTTAGGAAACATGTTCAATGTCCAGTTACCGACTGCGAGTGTTACTGTGGGTCCGACCTACCAACCGGTTGAGCCGCATACAACTTGCATTATGTTCACTTATTCAGAATCAACGCCAACGAAATTGTACACTTCCTATATGGAATAGTGTTCTAAACGGCTGGCTGCCAAATTATTACCGCATTCCATTCTTTTTTTCCAATGCATTTGTTTTGAGACGTGAGACGATACATATTAATAAAAGAATAATATCGTTATCCGATAAGTACAAAATGGCCTGTTTGTAATAATTACTCCAAACAAATTAGTCGTCTATCATAATTTACTCGCTATGCTGTTAGTCTTTTTTCAACTGGTATTAACCCAAGGTTTATTTTCTCTGATGATCTTTTTCTTCAGTGGCTGTATTTGGTGAACTATCAATATCTGTGGTCTGGTAAAATCTCATTGGTTACGGTTTTATTTGCACAGTCTGCTCAAGCAAGTGGCGTTCAGTGAGTCGGACTATCTGAATATAGGTTCAAACGGCCTCAAAATTACGTCACGTGATGCGCTACCGGTATCTTGTCTTGGCCCACGCCCTTTCGAGCGACAGTGTTGCAAAAGCAAACACAACTTAGTTAAAAATCTATTCATAATGATCGCAGTTGTTATAAATAACTCATGGGTATATGCAAGCTATATTTTGCGCCATGTTTTGGAATCCAATGAGCCAAGTTTTTCTATCTACCGTAATTTAATCTGTGAGTGGGCTAAGTTAATAATAATTTCCTTTTGCTTATGGCTTAGCATGCAGTAGGTCTTAGTGTACGACCCTAAATCTATTCTTAACCACATTTCAATCGGTTGGATGTGGTTTTTCGCGAAAGTATAGGCTAAACGTACTTTCTGTTAATTGGCTAAGTGGTAGTTGCCAATAGTTTAGTTATTTGCTGGGGGAAAAACGCAGTTTTTTCTGTTTGGTGGTTTTTTATCAAAGCTTCAGTTAATAGGCTACTCCACTTCATAAACAAACAACATAATTGCTTTCATGAAAGATAAGAACTTCCTGTGTGCGTTCTGGGTGGAAATTGCATCGTATTAGTAGAAGTGACAAAACTCTTTCCTCCATGCAAACGTAATGTCCGTAATTTATGCCAGGCCAACGAGTTAAACATGCTATATTGAGTGCTACAGACTGTTTACATTTTAGTACGACCCAACCCAAACAGTTTCGAAAATGAAGCAAATAGTTTGCTTTTCCTTATTACTTGCCTTGCCGTTGGTTTATGTGGAAGCACGTAAGTTGTTAGTTTTATCTTGTTAATGGAGCTTATAAATTAACTTAAAAATTATTGAGTTACTGAATGTTCTGAAATTAATCTAACTTTAGCCTAGATGTCTGTTTGGTCAATGCTAAAATGTAATCCAGGTGAGCCGGTTGTAGCTTTTTATGCAGATTCTCTGAAAAAGCTTAAATCAAGCCTTTGATAAGCAGAAATATCTGTTTCTTACGAGCTTGTTTTAATTTTATATTGAGATGACTTTTTCCTCTATTAACTGTGACTCGCATCTGTCTATCTATTCTCCCAAGGGAGCTAACTCAGCCTAGAAAACTCTAGGCATCAGCAGCCAACTTATAACAGACAAATATTTGCTTTAACGTGCATTATGTTAGATTAGCCTCTCAAATTTTCGTATAATTAATCTATTTAACGTTCCAGAAAAAAACATAACGTGCGAAGGGTAATTATCACTTTTAAACTCTTTACATTCGCTTCACTACATATACATTCCATGATCATCTTTCAGACATATCTTACCATTCAGTAGACACTCAGTTATCGACCATTAGATCTTTTGCGCTCACCCCCGAGCTAGTCGTTACACGACAGCTCTCCGCTGGTATCTTTCATTTTAGCAACTCATACTTTTTGAGATGGAAAGCGGTTACTTATATACAGGTTGACATATAATAAAGAAACCAATAGCTAACTACAACAACTATAAGTGAACGCAAGAAGTGGTGTAATTAAGGTGTCAGTCTTATGCACTTCACAGTTTAGCCAAGTAGATAAGATCAAGTAAACAAGTTTATTATCGGTATCTCTTTTATAAGTTGCGCATTAATTGTTATATCCAAGATCAGACATGTGCAACCAGTGGCCCGCGGGCCACAGTGCGGCCCGCCAGGTTGTTCAAAGCGGCCCGCGTGGTGCTCAGCAAAATGTTAGAAGTTCATACTAGCCATCACTATTTGATGCAGTTTACATCAAAGCAATGGAAATTTTCGCATTTTCGTGTCGTGGACTACATTAAATCTATTTTTTAACTATATAAACTGCACAGGAAAGTCGTTTTATGATACTAATTTTTTCTGGAAAAAAATCCTGTGGCCCGCGTTGTCATTCAAAATTTTGTATTTGGCCCTCCAGTGAAAAAGGTTGCACATGCCTGTCCAAGATAGATAATTAATTATTATTGTTTCTCGAAGTAGTCTTCATAACTCGTAAACGGCATCAAAAGTTGTTAGTACGTGGTCAGAAATCCCTCAAACTCGGTTTAAACAGATGCGTTATTTGTCTTGGTTAGTTTCTCTCAAGCTTCTTCTAAAGTCTTAAAGCTGCTTACGTAATTGTCTGAAGCAAGATCATAAAATCATTAATGCGTTACGTCACCTGGAGTAAAGAAAAGACATTGCATTAAGATAAACTTACAAAACAGGGCGAATTGCTTTGAGTAATAAAATCTTTCCTTTAAGTTTGACGTCACTTTTCTGACAGAAAGAAACAGCGCCTGTCAATGCCACTAGATTCATCATGACGCTGGACATCCCCCTTTAAGATGATATTTGTTATTTTCGGTTATTTTCATAGTTGATAGCGATCTAAACATGCAGCCACTCACTTACGGTAGGCCTACAGTTTATTATAGTGGCGTTGCCATATTTAACTGTTTAATATTTTCTTACGCCCTATCGCTTTGTTAAACTCAACTGCAAGGCCACCTGATATATCGTTTCGTATTTGTTCCAAATGCTTACACGTGATAACTTGCAGTGAGGAATACAAACTAAATTGAGAAAAATGTTAACTTACGCAAACGCACACTGGAGTTGTTTATCTTTTTAGAATGGGGCACGTGGTCTGATTGGGGCGACTGTCTCGGTCTTCCGTGCAAAGGCGGCGGTCGTTTTCGAAGCAGAAACTGTACCGGGTAAGCAAAAGCCGCTTGCAGACAACAGCTAAAATTGCATTTTGCCAACTGTCCTTTTGTTGCTTAACTTCCTGATTGTGATAAGCTTGGAAAAAATTTTTTGTAGTTTCTTTAAATTTGTGTTGTGCAATAGGCCTATTGGTACTGCCTTGCCAGATTGTTGTAGCTATATATATATACATAAAGTAGGCCTATATAGGCTACTTGGCGAAATAAAATGTTTGAATGTCATCAGTGCACAATCCACAGAATAATTTAGATACAAGCTATGACAGATTGTATTAACAGAACCTGCGTAGGAAATAGCACTGACAATGAGGAATGTGCCGTTCCGTGCGACCAACCCGTCGATTGGAGTCCTTACTTTTACACCGCCTGTATGTCAGCGGAACCGGAGTGCGTACTGGGTTCTCGAACCTTAACCCGTTTCTGTTCAATAAACGGTACAGATGTCGCCGCAGCGACAGAACTGTGTCCAGGAGGAGTAAACTCGTCGCAGGAAGTACGTTTGTGGAAGTATTGCTTGCTGCGAACCTGTGTGGCATCTTCTATTATCTACCTACGATAATTATTATGGTGCTGTATAAACAAGGTAGTGCTGTCTACCGATTGTTAAAATCTTGACATTTTTCAATAAAACTATTAAACCCATTTTCAAACCCGTAAAAAACCTGCTTCTATAGGTAGGATGACTGTTATACCCATCCAGGTTAAAGATCAGCAAGTTACCACTGCCTTGATCACTGCTTTACTTTTCCGTGGACAAGAAATCACATTTCATGCACATAAATAATATGTTACAGACGCAGATATGCGGAAACGGTCTGTGTGCATCATTTTTTCCAACAATATTTCCAGAGCCGTGTTCTGAACTTTGTGGCAATGGATACAGGCTCGGAACACGATTATGCTCGACCACAGCCGCCGACATGTCACCTTCCTGTCGCACCGTACTTGAATATTGCAATCTCCAATCTTGCAGTCAGTGATGTGGAAAAGAGTGATTATAACAACTTATTATAATAACTTAATGTTGCGCGGCTTACTTAGGGTTTGGTGACACTTAATCACGCGACACATAATCACTTGGACAGTTAATCACACATTTACAGTATCGAAAATTGCAAGTTTACACATGGGAAATGTGAGGAACTGCACGAAGATAAACTAAAATTTCACTTGACAGATGACGGTCAACTGTGTTTTGCAATTTTCGATACTGTAAATGTGTGATTAAATGTCGCGTGATTAACTGTCCAAGTGATTATGTGTCGGTGATTAAGTGTCGCGTGATTAAATGTCGCGTGATTATATGTCTGTACAGTGTACACCCTTACTTAGTGCACGTCGATGAACAGTCATGACAGCTTTGTTCTGATAAATATAGGTCATACTACTTTTCCCCACTGGGGTGATTGGCGAAACTTTGGAGATTGCACTCAGGCTTGCAGTCCAGGTGTGATATTTCGGTCAAGAGATTGCCTGGATGATATTGGAAGTATCGTTAATAGTTCTTTGTGTACCGGTGATTCTGTGGAGGTAACTTGAATTCTCGTTCGTAATTTTTCTTTTGTAGCATGGGCCGTTCGTGCTTCCAAAAGTTTTTAATGTCGCATCAATTTACTGCCTGTAGGCTACATCATGCAATTCTTTATAGTTTTGATATTTAAGTATCAAATTAAAATGAAGAAAAAGCCCTTTAAAAATGTTGACCTTGACCTTGGATGTAATTTTAATCATTAAATTACAGCACCAACAATCAACGTGTATTTTTCTGTTTGCCTTCATTTCTTAAATCTTTTTAAGGTGTTGCCTTGCAATGAAGGTTATTGCGAAACATATTCTGAAGGAGTAAAAACGTGTTTAAACGGAGAGTACATCCAGATAACCCGGGTTTGTCGGGACGATTCTCCTTCATTTACGCCACTCGATTGCATCCGCACCATAACTAACGAGGCGTGCGAAGAACAAGGGCCTACACCGGTTGTTCGTGAGTACATGCTGGCACGGAAGGACAGATTATCGCGTACCTAGACGGACTTGCTCGTCCAGTGTATACAATATGACAGATGCATATAATTGCACAATACGACTGGATTTCGTTTGCTATTGTCCATCTAGATATGATATGGCGTATTTTGTATCAGTGATATCTTTCTCAAAACAACGGTTTGTCTTTAGTGAATGACCCGGACATAGATTTGCTCCTTTTGCTCGACGTCTCAGTTACCGTAGATGATTGCAATAGCCTGCTCTTTGCGACTCCTATCACCAACACATCTGACGGTTATAATACTACTTACATCCCCAACTATCTTCAGCAAACCCAAGTTGCGGCCAGGTAAAGATGTCTTTGATTTAAATCGCACAGTGGATATTGACAAAAAAATCTTATCATCGAAAATCGGTTTTTGTTTTCAAGCTTTGTCCGATCTTGGAATGAAGTGAGTCCTTCGCGCACCCGCATTGCAGTTAGTCAAATGGGCAGCCAGCTTCGATCAAGCACTTGTGGACAATCTGAAAACACCGACTACATGCCAACTATTTTCCTTGATTCGACAACCGACATAGAATCCACCGTTAGTGCATATATAAACAAAATAAAAACGGATCGTTTATACACTACTCGTGCTGTTTTCATGTCGTTTATTTAGATTTTGAACTCTCCTTATCTTTGCGGTTCAACGTCTTACCCGGGATCGGCATTCTGTGGATCTCGAGCAATTTTTAACACATCAAGGGGTGACAGAATCAATCAAAACTACCTGATTGTTTTTGCTTCAGAAGTATCGACTTTTAGTAAGTGTATATGCTTTGTACATACATGCACGTGATGTATGTAAAGCATACATGCTTTTAAAAGTCAGCACAAAAGCGCAATCATCGACGAGTTTATTTGTATTATATGATTTGCATGCAAGTACAGATTTTTTTCTAATATTGCGCCTAAAACCTTTACTTCAAAATTTTTGTGAACAATAGTAAACAATTTGCCTGTACGTACAGTATAGAGGGGCACCTGAGGATAGGTCCATCGTACCACTTGGGGATAACTTAATCTCGCTGTAGCATAAGCACCGTACTGCAGGAAATAGCTAGATCAAGGCATAGCCATAATTGTGTCATCTGAAATGAGTAAAAAGACATTTATGGAAAAGTACTTATATATGGGCAAAATCTACTGCAACTCACGCCACGCTATTGAGAAAACTCTTTTAATTTTGTCTTTTAGATCCAGAACTAATATTGCAAGTTTTAAATCAAGACTTACATCCCTTGAATCCTGAAAATAGTGCTGGCAACGTTACAATGTTCTGGATCAGCGTTGTCAATCCTGCTACACGGGCCGACATTTGGGAACAAGAGCAAACATGTATAAGAAAGCTTTGCTCTTTACTTGTTTCTCACACACCCAGTGTCAAATATTTACAAAACCTTTGTATCGTTAGGGCTTCGAAGATTTGCGTGCGGTACTGACGCCACGAACACTGATCCATGTCCATATTTTCTTGGTTCAACGTGGAACGACTTTGATGTAATCATTGGCCATTTCCGAGCTCAAGTCTCCATAGATCTTGGTATCTAAAAGCTTAGGTGATGAGGTCATTTCTACACTACCGTATCTGGTGTCTAAAGAGAAGCTGGGCGGATGCTAATGTTTATAAATTAAGATTTTATTTTAAGTTTTGTATTGTGGTCAACGTTTTTGAATTCATTGTCTGATCGTAAAAAGCCGCTTAATTTAGTCGATAATTCTTTTAAGTAAGGAAAAACCTGTGGAAAATAAAGCAATCACACGCTTACACTTAAGCTTTTAATCTCACCATCATTATCGTGGCCTTAAATGTCCTTAAAACGTCGTCTTTTCTAATCTTGAAGATAACCTGCTTTTGCTATCCTGTAATTACTTCTATATAGTTATAGTATGTTGATAACAGTATGGTGGCTTTCATGCATTTGCTTATACAGTAGTTTGGCCTACAAGTGTTCTTCTATTACAAAGTAAAGCGATGCTTTTGCTTATTCTCTATTGCTAGTTGCTACTAATCGGGATATTGTGTGACGTTGTATTGTAGATTAGCATATATATGCTTAATATCATACAGGGAACGAGCTGCAATATCAGCCTTGTCTTATGAGACCCAACTCAAGAATAAGCTTCATGTCGTAACTTGCTCTTATCCTTTATCTTCGTATTTATTAGCCTACGAGCTCCAGCTTATGTACAATAAACATAATCACAGTCGACAAAAAACTTGATGATTACAATTCAGAAGTAATGTAAATGCAACGGAATATCTAAGCATTAATTCAAAGTTATTACATAAGTTTTAATGTTAGGCGGGAACAGTGTTGGCAAGAACGGAAACCTAAACGTACCCTATCGTACAAAATATTTGGACAACAAAAATGTCGACACAGGAGTTAGAAAAGTCGTAACCAAGTCATCAAAGTTAAAGTCACTTATCAAGTTATTTACTTTCTGCGGAAGTAAGTCAAGTCATTTGGTAATGAAGGCGGTTTCTGCTGGTTGGTACATCACGTGTATATAATGGTCTATGATTATCACTTCGTTATTTGCAAGATTTTTCATTTCAAAATAGCAAAACCTGATTTGTGTTTTTTTTTTATTTTAATTTCTATTCTCGTTTTCATGTTAATTTTCGTATTTATTTTCATTTTAGATTTTATCCTATAATTTTTGTGCAGCTTTAGCATTATCAGCAAAAATATGCATATTGAAGCGGTTTCTATATACAAATGACAGGGACAAGCAATACCACCTTTTTATTGGATATACTCTTCGCTTTCAGCTAATCCGTGGACTAAGTTATATAGAACCTTTGTATTAGAGCCACAAGAAATAACGAGGTGCCGAAACGCTAAATACTTATACAGTAACACAGAAAATTTGTAGAATTTTCAACTCAAATCACAGGAATCGTTTGAAAAGTTTAGTAGGCTACACGCAACACAACTACTTTACAAAGATTTCGCAATTACACGGTACGCGTATGGTAAAAATTGAAGGCCATTTACACCTTCATCAATATTAGGAAGTTCTTTGTCATGCGGATCGGGCAGAAATTCGAAATTTTGAATCATTGAAACTAAAAAGATAAAGATTTCCATTTGAGCAAGTTGTTTTCCTAAACATTGACGAATACCAAGTGAGAACGGTATCACGTGACTTGATTGAATAAGTTCTCCATTGTCGTCGATGAATCGTTCCGGTTTAAATTTCTCCGGCTCTTCCCAATAACCAGGGTCATTATGTACAGCCCAAAGATTTGTTGCAACCTGTAGGAAGATAATTGTAAATAGTAAATAGATTAGAAGTACACAACAGTTAACTGTGTCGCTTATGTCGTATGATGATATATTGGGATAGGATAAGCGACGATAGGTTTCAAGAAGCAACGTTACATTTCCATGTTTGGCTACAGCATATACGCCTATGCGGTCTTTTGAGAAAAAGTATTTTCATTTACCACGGTATCTTTGGGTATGAAGTATCCGTTCAGTTCTGCATCTTCTGTGGTTTTATGGGAAACACCGATAGGAGAAAGCGTTCTGTATCTCATCACTTCTTGTATGAATGCATTAGTGTATGGCATCATAAATTTGTGGGTAACGCTAACTCTCTCTTTGCAACCTACCAAATCAAACAGTTTACTGTGAATGTTAATAAGGCCATAAGCTTGAGCTTATGATCATTACATCGCATTGCAAGAGTAGTGAAATGATTCATAACGAGATTCATAATTTCATATCGATAAACAGATTTATACCGGAAACTGGTCACAAAGTGATACGTGGCAAGCGTTATACTGCGGCTTAGGCGATAGTTTCACTTAAAATATAGTAAATGTCTTAAAACTAATACATTTTAAAATTATATATAACCTTACATAAAACTTTCATTATTTCTTCTCGAAGTTTCTTCTGCTTCTCTGGATGGTGTAAAAGGCAGAGGAGTGCCCAAGATAAAGTAGTTGATGCTATCTCATACAGTGAGATCTATATACAGATCTATATATAGTGAAAATTATCCGTCGTTATAGATACCATTAGTACTAATTTTTCCGGCTGCGCGAATGTCATACTGTAGAACACTGTAAAACAATCAAATCGAGAAAATGTCGAAACTATGCTTCTAAACGTCACTTCGATTTCGATTAGATGTTGTTTCACTTACCGTTAAGTCTTGGTTATTTTCTATTATAGACTGTTTTAGGAAAGTATCGATGAAATCTCTTAGATCATTTTTCTGAAAAGTTTCTTGATGCTCATAAATCTTCTTTCGAATATAGTCTTTAATATTAATACCAATAGTCTGCTCAAAACAATATCTTGTAACTTATACTTATAATTAACCTAAAAGCCGTTTAATATGCAAAATATTTCCTGACCAAGCTTGGCAATGATCATTAATTTTATGTCGTAAAATAAGTTATACTTAAATTAAACCTAAACTTACCTAGCGAAACAGATATTCTTTTCTTGAATCTCGAATACACGAAAACAATGGGAGGTATGTCTTTTAAGAAAGGTGCAAGTGTGCAAATGCGGGAAGATAATGATGTTGCTTGATCCTCGAGCCTGGAATAGTAAATGATTAAAGAAACCTATAAATTTTTGCTCGCATTTGTCGTAACAATTTCCGCTTCTTTGCTTTGTAACCTAATTTATACGTTCGTACAAAACGCCAAACGGTTTAAAAAGTTGATTTTCAAGCTCTATCTAAACATCCATACAAGTTGTTAATTACGTGAATAACAGTATATAGTCTACAATTTTTTGAATTAAATATATTACATATACTTACATATTCAATAAACGATTCATGATGTCCTGTATGTGCTTGTCGTCATAATCAAACCGCTGTCCAAAAACAACGCTTAAAATGTTGTTTGAAATCGCCTTTTGAATGATTTTCTGAAAAGAAAAAAGAATAAATCCAATGTACTTTAGCATAAATTAAGCTTGTAGGTATTGGAGACATTTTTTATGTTGTTTATCTGTAAGTACTGTAATCAGATTTAGTGGAAGATGAACTTTAAAGTTATGAGGAATAAATTATAGCATTAAACATGGTAAGTATGTTAAAGCGTTCAGTAGATACCGATATTTTAAAAGGTTTTCCTTCCATCGAACGTATTGCATCAATAAGGTGAGACTCTTCTTCATACACACGACTTTCCATTGTTCTACCGACGCCCAAGCTTTGAACCAAATGGTTGAAATTGTATTAAATTGTATAATATTGAAGAAATCCTAACTAAAATTGGTTCAATTACCATGTTTATGATTTAGCAACCAACAACTGTTTGCCTAAACCGACACAGTTTAACTTTTTCTTTTAAAGATTTTCCCTCCTTTAAACTTACAGTCATGCTCAACTTAACTTGATATTTTAAACGATATATACTTATAAAAACACTTAATAAATTTGAATAAATTTATTGAGATATTACCCAAAAAAATATAAACTTATTTTTGGTCAGTTTTAAGATAAAATAAATTTAACTTTTTAATGGCAACCAATCAGTGCTTTTTCAAACCAATTCGAGACAATTCTTTTTGAAAAAACTCATTATAAAACAACTAGGTTTTGCTGTCATGGATTGGATTATTAACCGATCAGCAATAGTTGTTAAATAGGTTAGCTGCAGAAGACAAAATTACCATCAACTGTACTTACCCGCGAAGAGCCTTGTAACCTAGTTTTTTCTGTGACATAAAAAATTTTCCATAGTCCATATCAGCAAGACCTGCGCCTTTTGCCAAATCAGTTATAAATGGAAGAGTGTATTTTGGCCGTCCAGCAAACTTCCTGCCTTGATTCACTAAAGCCTGTTGGAAATCGAAGGTTACCGGTAAATAACATAAAAAAATATTATATATAAATACACAATGATAAAAATTTAAGGAAACCAAGGCCAAGTTTAATGAAAAAGCTTTAAATTATTTGCAGAAATCTCCATTCACCTCATGGATGGAGCCATAATCGTTTAGGAATACCACATCAGTTCTTCCAAAGCGCAATGACATCACATTGCCATAAGTTTTGCTCCATTTTGCTAACTTTCTTTCAGTATATTTCCCCATAAACGGCAACATACCAAGAACAGGGATTCCCCTGGGCCCAGGAGGGTATTTTCTCGGACGCCAATACCAGTATATTAGGGGCAACACGACGGTACACGTTAAAATAAACGCGTTTAAGTAGTTACGTTCCAACATTTGTATTTGTTACAAATAATTTGTTACTAAATAATCTGGAAAACTAGATTAACTTGTATCGATTCCTTAAACAGCCGTAAATTATTATTATCATTTAAAATAAAACGATTGTATGCACGTGGAAATGAATTTACTACAGTAAATATTTAGTAAGTTTATCTGTCAATTCACACTTCGCATCTATTCACTCGTTTGCCGCTAAAACAAGCTGGGTCAACGCGAACTGTAATGCGTATCCAGAACGTTAACCATATACGTTCGCTGCTGTCCCACATCTTAATTAGTCAATTACCTTTAAAATGCCGGCTTCATTTTCAAAGCTGCTTTTATATGCTTTGTATATTTGTTCTTTTTCTATTTTGCTTCGTTTTCTGAAGCCTTCCGTTCCATATGGGGTTTGTCAATTATCTGATAAGTATATATTTTAATCTGGTGTTTTACATCTTCGTTGGAAATACTTTTACGATGGCGGATGACACATTAACAACAATGATAGCGCCTTAGAAATCATAGGCTGTTGTGTCAAAGTTGCTAGTTGCTACTATTTGTTTAACGTCATCACTTGATACTTTATAATTTAACGGTTTTAGTGGGAAAATGTTAAATCTTTGAAAAAAAGCCAAAAACAGATTTTTGATAGAAGTCTTTTACTTTGTTTACGTGTCAATCAGTAAGATAAGGAAATTTTATCTCAAATCCATCATCTAAAATAAGGCTTTAGGTAGTAATTACTGCTTGCACAATTCTGCCGAGTACTACGTACTGTACATACAGCGCATTACAAGTGGTATCCACTACGGCATTTCCTCATATTATGAGTCAAGGTGTTTTTCTAAATCCTATCAATTGTGTTACATAATAAGTTTATATAAACTTTTTGTTCACGTTGGGATGTAGAGGTACAGCGTAATACCACGTCGTTTCACAGCGTTCTATATAGCATATAAGAGTCTGTTGTCATCGATTCCTGTTTTTGATTTTTCACTTTCCAGTCTTCATTCGAAGCATATTTTCTGTAGTTTTCCTGCACAGTGGTGTCACAGTTAGCTTTCTCATTCTTTTACCATTTGTTGTAATTATTACTTCCTCTCTTTTGCTTTACGCACAAATGTCTTATTGCATGTCGCTTTGTTATATATTTAGTCTTTTATGGAGTTGTGGAAGTGGCCATCGGTGTGTTATGTAAAATTGTCAGGTTCGAATACTTTAGTGGATTCCCTCTTTTTTATTACGGGTCGCTGTACAATTGCAATCTACCGGCTGTTTAGATTGGATATAGATGTTTTGGCGCTGATTGGTGATGATTTTAAAAAGTGTTTTTGTAGCTTTACAACTTGCCTTTAACGAGTCTGATAAACCCAGGCTGGAATTTAAACTTAATACCTATAGTGCTTGCAGTTTGTATATGAATTTATAATAGACGAAAATTAGCTTTCAGTAAAAACTGGCAAAGTCTGATAAAGAAATGAAACAAACAATAAAGCGCGTCAGTAAATGTTGCTGTGGCAGATGTTTTATTTTTTCTACAGTAAAAACATTCTCACCAAAAACAAGGAGATTATCTCGAGGAGAGTATGGTCTGCATAGAGTCAACAGATGTATGGGAGAAAAAGAGTGTGACGTTGTAATTAAACAATCGTATCGTTTATTTTTCGGTATCGTTTGTGTGGATCGAATATAAAATGGTGCTAACCTTGCTACGGCGTAAAACAACGAAAACATGCTCACAAACAATCAATGATTGGGAAAATAACGACAAAGCCTCGATAAAACGTTCAATATATTAACTACACTACAGTATGTAGAAACATGGACTGTCGCATCCAAAGTTGAAAATATTTTTAGCGTAACAAACACAATCTAGATTACTACAACAAACACTAATATATCATGACTGCTCCAATTCTCTTGCGTGAAATGAGTGTTTTGAGCGTAAAAATACAAAAAAAGCTCTAAGAAAAAAAATAATTGAATTATAACACCTATCACAATCACGAAAGTAAGGATTCTTGTTTACATTAAATATCATACCCACGCAATTGATGACCGATTTTTATAAGAAACGTGTTATAAGGAACTGTAAAAGACTCTTTGGAAAACTAAAAACTCTAATTTCGGGTAGCCTAAAATCAAAAAACGCTTTTGGTTCAAAACTTGTTTTTTTATATTATACTATGTTATCAAAAATTGGTCTAGTACTCTAGGTTATATGCTGTGTTTACAGTATAGTGGATGGAACGAATAAACCACACACACACACTAAGCTATAGGCTCAACAACAGTTAAAGGAAAAGTATGATGGGGATAGAAACAGACGCAAAACAATAATAAATATACTTATAAAGAGCTTACACTGTAAACCGATACTTTACAAATTCAGTGGCATAGGAGTATCCGCCATTGGTTATCGGCATTTTTGGTTTCCGACTGGCTCTTATTAGCTATAATTCCAAGGCTGTGGTTATCAATGTGAGCGAACCACGACTCTCATGACAGAAAAAATCTACGACCAAGTGGAGTCCGTAGGAGACACGCTTTTATGCAAACGTCGCATAATTTTCAAGGAACAGAAAACAACTGGAGCGAGTTAATGTCATGATACGTTTTTACACACGCGTTTAGACACTGGATTTTAATACTGAATGGTAGAGCCCTGCGCGGGGTGTATTTAACATAAGTTGACGTAATCATCTTATAGATAAAATCTACAATGATTCATGCGGACACCAGCACCCGCCCTGCGACAACAATTGATATTTTGCGGGTACACGATCTGCATTATAAAAACTTTTTTTCGCGACCGACCCGTTAGCACAGCGAAGTTCGTGCGGGTACCCACAACCGCTCCGCGTGGGACGGGCATACCCGCGCAGGACTCTACCGTACAGTAAAATCTATTAAATTCTATTATTATTATTATTATCATTATCAAGTTATATATCGGTTTGACTGCGTGCAAGGTAAATCCAGAGTTAATTTGGTTAAATGGGGTTAAAGGCAACTTGACCAACTTCAGAGTACCCTTCTTATTGGACAGCTTATCATCTATTTACGTTATTGTATCACCTTCATACATAACACCACAAAGTAGGAGGGCCGCCCTGGGCGTCTGCTAAATTCCAAATTTGATTGCGCCAGCAAGTGACGAGAAATTTTGTAACGAAATTAGAGTATTTTTGTCACCGGTAATTGGCTAACTAATCCCGCAACCTTTAAGTTTGTTGTGTCAAGCAGATTACAAACGTTTGGCTAATAGCATTATTTACAACAACCTCAGAAATGATACTGCGTTTTCTCAAAGCTCAACCAAGCGCTTGCAAACGTCCAGTTTTAGCTATATTGTAACGCTAACTCCTAAAAAGATTGACCTTCAACACCTCAGCAAAGCAAAAATGAGTTCTACTTAGTGACCGTAAGACGTAAAGAAAACAAAGAAAACGACGCATCTTTCGAACAGTCCAAACCTTTTCGACTGCTATTTTCTGGTTATCTCTTTTGCTCTCTCCGGAAACCAGCACAGAATAAAGACTGTTCTCGATATATATACTTGTTTGTTCTGCTATTGAACCACGGCATGATTTGACCACCCGCCTTGCTTTAACTGGAAATCGAATCAAATTATCAGAGTTGTTAAGTTAAATAGCCTATCTAATAAATCAACTTAAAGCTTATCACGGATATATCAAATCTATAATAGGGATTCTTTACAGGGCCATTCATATATAAATACGTACTGTAGGCTTGCTGCAGTAGGCTACTTTTGCTCATATCAAATTATCACCCATTACAATTCTTGTCAATCAATTGTTCAAGTTAAATATGTTGTGAATGTATACCAGCAGCTAGCAAGCAAACAATAGCAGGCATAGCTTCAAAACAACTTTGTACGAAGTTTGTAATTGCATTGTTTTAGCAAGCTTCTGCTGGTGCTTTAAAACCATTTGAAATCTACTCTTTACTGTATATTTTAAATGATTTTGGTTGATTTTGTACAAAGAAAGATTCACTCATGGGAAAATATATATTTAAAAATTATGACGACAGTGTGATTAAACAAAAGAGTATTTTGAGATTTTGAGAATGCTTTTCGCAAAACACATATAAACATATACAATGCATTGCGTATAAGGAAAAAACGCGCAATCAAAAAAATATCAAAATTACAAAGACAGTGCTACTGGAAAATTACTTGTTAAATTACGGAAAAGTGATGGCCAAGATAAACGACTTACAGCATATTGATTAAAAACTACAGTTTCATGACAACGTATACATGTGTTCCTATTAGCATATTATACGGTCGGTCGGTCATCTTTGTAGTCAAAATAAACATCCATTAGCATTAAACAAGCTTCAAACATATACAATCGAGTGTGCAAACGGTGTTTCACTAGCCGGGGGTGGAGAAACTGTAACAGAAGTAAAAACCTATCATAATACCTACTTAATTCTTCATTTACAGACAAAAATTATAATATCAACCTACTTTCTAATCTCCATTGCTTATCTACAGCGGCTTGGCAACCACACGGAAAGGATATGGTATGAAAGCCATTCCGTTGATACCATCATCAAGTTTAGGCAGCTCTTCATCATTTGGATCAGGTAAAAACTCAAATTTTTGAACCATTGAAACCAGAAAGATGTAAACCTCCATTAGAGCGAGCTGTTTGCCTAAGCAGGCCCTGGGACCAATTGAAAACGGAATCACGCGATTCGACTGAATAAATTCTCCTTTCCTGTCGATAAATCTCTCCGGTTTGAATTTGTCCGGTTCGTCCCAGTAGTTAGGATCGTTGTGGGCTGCCCAAAGATTTGGTGCAATCTATACCGTTAACACAGAAACATAGGCCTGAATATAATCGCAGTTACTTTTAACAACACCTCTTGCTTATAAAGAAGTCTTTATTTACCGTTGTATTCTTTGGTATGAAATATCCGTATAGTTCTGCATCTTCGTTCGTTTTATGTAGAAGGTCGAGAGGGAAAAGAGTTCGGAATCTCATTATTTCTTGTATGAACGCGTTTGTGTACGGCAGCCTATGCTTGAAGGATATGCCTACTTGGGCGTTGGGACCTAAAAATAAAGAGGTGGCGGAGCATTTTCTGAGACTGATATTTTGGATTGCATAGTGGAAACCACAGTAGTATAGATTTATAGATATTTGTAAAATATACAATACACTGCTACAATGGTGTGATAAATTTCAAGATGCATTTTCACGAGCTCTTATTAAATCCACAGTATCAGCTAATCTTACAGCATATTGCTCGAGGATTTGTTTATGCTTAAAAATAAATAAAGCAACGCCTTGAAGAATAAATCAGTAACAAAACCTAAAGTATCTGTTACTATAATCTGTGTGGTATTTTGTGAAATTAAACTATTACAAGTGAGCAGTACGTCATAGTAAATTAGATTTTACCAACGACGCTCAAAATTTCCCCTCTCAGTTTCTTCGTTATCTCAGGATAATGCAAAAGGCAGATGAGCGACCAGGACAAAGTGCTTGATGCGGTCTCAGTGCCGGCGACTAAAAGTGCTCGAATATAGAAAATCAGTTGATGATTCTGAAAAGCGCCAATTGGAATCCTTTGGAAAACTTTTTATTTGCCCAACAAAAAGCCATACAGTAATGGTACGTTTAATAAGAGATACATCTTAAAAATGTTATACCCAAATTGGCTCCCAAAATGTAACAAATTAGCCCATATTTAAGTTGACGTATGTTATACTGTAAAAATATTATTTTACCGTAAAACCATTGTTGTTTTCCTTCTTTGATTCATTCAAAAAAGCATCAACAAAATCTCTCAGATCATCTTCGTTGAAAGTTTTGTTGTGTTCCTCGATCTTTTTTCGTATGAACTCTGTGTACAATTTACTGAAAGCGACAAACAAACAAACAAACAGAACAAGAAATTTATAAATATATTTTGGTTATATTTTTCAGAAAGCCCAAAATTATCTCTGAGCTAATAATAAAAATACTATGATGTATACTTACCCAAGGCAACAGATATTTTTTTCTTAAATCTGGAATGTACAAAACCAATCGGCGGCAGATTCCTTAAACCTGGTGCAAACATGCAAATGCGCATGGCAGCTGCGTTTGTCGGATCGTCAAGCCTAAAGTTTAAAGTGTGGATGCAAAAATGATTTTAAGCGTTGTACGTTTTACAAATGTTAATGATTTATATTTATTTTGTGTAATTTTCTCAAAACATTTCAAATAAACTTTAACGTTCAATTTTAAAACACTTTACACTTTACAGTTTCAATAAACGAGACATGATATCTTCCATGTACTCATCGTCATAATCAAATCTCTCGCCGAAAACCACGCTACAGATGTTGTTTGAAATTGCCTTGTGTATATACTTCTGCAAACCAAATGTACCATCAGGTTATCCGGCACAAAAATCGATTGGACCACTGACAATACTTCTAAACGAAACACATGTTGTCCCAAAGAAAACGCCCAATACACAAAGTAGCAGGTATTAAACATGTCGGAAAGTTAGTCTATGTATGGTCACGGTACCGAGATGTTGAACGCTTTTCCATCCATCGATCTTATCGCCTCATTGAGAAACGTATCTTCTTCTTGTACACGGTCTTCCATGCTTCTATTTCCGACGCCAAAGCTGCAAAGAATAAGAGGTTTCGAAATTCGCTATTAACAAAATTGTTTGACTTCTAGATGGTAGCGTTTAATAGAAATAAATAGAAAAATATACACGTTTATTCAATGAAATATTGCCAGCTTTTTATGTTTGTTTGAGCAAGAAAAACACAGATGAAAAGATGTTTTCAAATGTCAGAAAAATACTTCGTATTCTAAAGATTTTCCTGCATGAACAAAACGCCACCAACACATACCCGCGAAGGGCCGTTAGTCCAAACTTCTTCTGGGCCTTGTAGAAATCCCCATAATCAAGTCCAACATACCCTGAGCCTTTTGCTATGTCAGTTATAAATGGTAGGGCGAACTTTGGCCGGCCAGAAAACTTGGTCTGTTGCTTTACTAGCGCCTACTAGAACAAGATTATTCTGCAATATCAGAGGTGTATGCCACGCCGCCCGCGGATTAAAATGCGGTTCGCGCAACCATTTCATGTCGCGAGCACATACACTTCAATTCTGCTTTATTTCGTAAAACGCGCTAAGCTAATACCAGACACGGAATCAAAATAATCTATGATTTTTCAGCAGATTTGTACATTATGTGGATTACGCTCTACAACAGTAACATCAAAACGACTTTGGTTATAACATCACTATCAAAATTATTAATACATGTCACAAGATAATTTCAAGACGCAAGATGCCAAACTTATTGCGCAGCCCTGTTCTACAATACCACATCAGTCATATGTGCAAATAAAATTATGTGCGAATTTGGTTAACCTCGTGGATGGAGTCAAAATCATTCAGAAATATCACGTCATTCCTTCCGAAACGCAGCGAAATCACCGGGCCATAGGTTTTGCTCCATTGCGCTATTTTTCTTTCACCGTACTTTCCTAAAAATGGCAGAACTCCAAAAATGGGAATTCCCCTGGGTCCAGGAGGGAGTTTGGCCGGTCGTCGGTACCAGTATAACAGAAGAACTCCTATCAAACTCGTCAAAGTATATAGGTTCAGGTAGTTGGTCCAGTCCAATAAAATCATTTTTGCATCAACTACAACACTCACTGCAACTTTAAAATAACTTTGAAAACATCGTTTATTTCATGTTGTGGACTGTATTCAATGCTCTACACGGCTAACGGACGGGAAAAAATGGCAAACCCGAAAAAGCTTAACACGTGCTCAAAAGTAATAACCTAAACCAAACATAAATACTGCTTATAATCTAATTCTGACTTCACTTAGACCCTAATTACCAGTTCACCTAGTCCTAATATCACCGCCTAGCAATAGGCCTAAGCAACTTGACCAACTTATCGTGAAACAGTCACTTCGTAAAACAAACTGATCTATATGTTATTAACTTATTTCTAGATCTTGATGTAATACTGAGACGTATTCAATGAATTCTATTCTTAATTTTTCTATCGATTAACCTGAAATGATGCTTATTTATCTTTACAGTCAATATGTGGAAAACAGTTGATACCAGCAAGATAGCGGATAACTTTTGCGGTTATTAACCTAATCTAAGAGGTCAAGCTACATCACGTCCATAATTTTAGCGGCGCTTTTAAGATTGCTAAATGTGACCTTTCCCGTTTGAACCATGTTAAATACACGTATCCTTTTGTTTGCTCTATAGAAATGAAATAACAAACTGTATGGTAGGTAGGTCATTATTTTGAGTTATTAGGTCCTTTGCCAAACTGTCAATTAATTATTAACTCATTCCTGTGGTCTGTGGACTATGCTACATTTACAAAGTCTGCGTAGACAAGACGTCTGTACTTATTCGTAAACTCAAAGCGTGATATACATAACATTACGCACTATATTCGCCTAACTAAACCTATGTCCTATACACTTTGCGCAATGTACAGCGATCCGTGCAGGCACGCTCAGACAAACTTTTCGCCGAGTTCAAAGTTCAAACACTTATGCAGAACTAGTTTTACTGCTTTGAGTGAGTGTCTCTTATTCACTGACCACAACACCACAAACTTTATGATAAGTTTGATAACAGTACAGTAGATATAGGCGATGGTCACAGCAGTACTGAGCTTTTTCTTGTCATGCCGTTACAGTATTTCCAGTAAAACATAAAATGCCGCTAGTTTTTTGAAATTTTTTCATCCATTTTCAAGGCCAACTCACAACTAACTTGTACGTAACTAATTGAAAACGAACTTGCGCAAGTGGTACGGCCAGTGGTAGAAAGGAGATCCATCCAAACAAGGATGCTAATTATTCAGCAGAACACACTTCAAACTCGACTGAAACAGAACAAAAATCTTCGAAACTCACAGTTATCTTTTTTCGTTTACTGGGCTGGTATGTAGCCTGCATACGAAGGCTACATTGAACTATACTGACGTCACATACTACTGCACTGTATATATACAACCGTTCAAAATGTTAGGCAAAACTTAGCTGGTCTTCATTCGTGTGACAGTTACGTTGTATTTTGCAAACTGCTAGCGATAACACAGTCACTTTGTATTTGCTTTTCTCTGACAACTTTTTCCCACTCTTCTTTGCCAAATATTTTCTGGACAAAACTTTATTTCTGCTGGATCAACAGTCTGTTACAGTATAATACGAGCGCTCAAAGGTGGGAATTTGTTTTATACATTAATGATTATGACAATTAACGTCCCAGTGATTATACATAAGTTATATGACGAGCGTCCCCAGATCTAAGTTGACATTTGATCGGTGCTCAACTGATCATGCAGTAACGTCGTGATTTTCAGCCATTCTTTAACATTCACTTTCTTCCTTGGTACTTCAAAAGAACACAAACTTGCTATAATTTGCAAGTCATGGTATATCTTTAATATACAAATGCAATGTTTTCTTCACAGAATCACAGTGTACTTATATTCTGTCATGTCTAAGTATTAAACATTACCGGTTTGCATAGCGCAATAGGCCTATTAACGTTGCCATGTCGAACTTCCAACAGAATAGACACACTGGCTAACAACTGGAAGATTGATATGCGCTAACCTGGCAATGTTTAAATCGCGAGTTGCGCGGTTCCTTTATCTTTGAAAAAATCATTGTTGTCGAATGCAATACCAGACAGGCAGGGCAACCAAAGTCGATCACAACAGAATAAATCGAGTTGCAATCAGGAATCGCACCAAATAAGGTCAAAGTCGTTAAAACGTAAATTAAATCGATAAAAAATTGATGTATACTGCCATTGAATCTTAAACACTGAGGCCCATAGATATAAACTTTCTGTCTCTCTTCTTTTTGCCGTATTCCTTTTCTTGAACTACAGTAAATCTTATACACACGTTTCAAACGTACGTTTGTTCGTTCGTTCGTTCGTTAAAAACAATCCTGTATATAAGTTATATTCTTTCTTGTGTTGTTAACGATGGCGTCCATTTATCTGAAAGTGTTAACACAACGGAACTCTGCAGTTGGTTTAAAACCGTAGCTTTGAGCCTTTGACGTAATGCGTAAGTATGCTGAAACACATTTTACCATTCTGTATATCGGTTATATATTTCATATGGAAATTTGCACAGCTTCTGTCTCCTACAGCACATTTTTATAATAGCTGGTCAGCCATAAAAAATATGCACAAAAGACAGAAAATCACAGAATAATAATATGAAAGACAGGTTTTGTTCTCGCTGCTTCGTTTAAAGAGAACGAAAACATGGCATAATATGTGTAAGGGCCTATCGGTTACAAGGGTTACATACAACGGGGATATAATGTGTTAGGAAAATATTGTAGGCAGTATCAAGTATGTACAACACATGCAAATATAACAAACTAAGTTATAGGGTACGGTTAATTAACGACGAGAATTATATGCTATACATGCGATTAATGCTTGAATAGATGTAAATCAATTTTACAAGAAAGTGCATGAATGTGCTCCAAAACGTACGAGTATCGGCTGTACCAACCACCATGTACACAACCAAATCGCTTTAAAATATATGTTCCATATACTAACTATAAGTGCATAGCGAGATTTTTTCGATATAATGGTTGATTGCTTTATAAACTGTGAAGCAAGCATAAGTATAGGGCGGTGTTATGCTGTATAAGTATATGTACATTTGTTATACACGTCGGCAAACGAACATCCTTCAAATGGCATTTAGACAACCCCGAAATACTTGGAAACAATATAATAAACGTATACATAAATCTTCTACTTTATATTTAAACGTTTCAATAAAACGTTACTGTCTATTTCAATTGTACAAACCTTTTTTAAATTGTAAAGATTTTAAGCACTTTGCAAGTTGTCAAACAAACGATGACCAACTTTTGCATGGTGCGTTTTTTAACTTTCAACAGAAACCGTCAAGTGGGAAAAAAGGAACTTACATGCTTTTGCACGTAAACGTATACAAGTTTCCCATTTATAAAATATGCACGCAATAGAGTAGCAATTCAGTACATTACAGGTTCTCTATTATAAATCAAGCAGGCAATTCGTCGAACAACAAAACTATGGGCCAAAACACCCTTTATTTTAGCATATTAAAGGTTGAAAACAATACAAAAAGAAGTTTGTTAAAACCTGTCCTAAATGCCTTTACCAATTGCAATTCAGAATAAAACATCAATTACGTTACTACCAACTAAAGTTATGTTAGTGGTTATTAAAGCTCAAGGGAAAAAAACAACAACATGGAAATTTAATATTGATTAAATATATGCTTTTAACAAAACTCCCATGATGATGACTACAAATTCTCCTTTTTGATCTCTTCACAGAGCAGAGGTTTCCCTGCGGTTATACGCCTCGTTCTCGTACACGCCTTCCCCCTCTTGGGCGGCAACATCGCCTGCATTCTCGTATGTTGGTTGATTATTATCAGAACCGAACCCGTTTCCAGCGTGAACCTCGGCGACCCCGTCAAAGCCCTCGTTGCGGTGACCCCCGTCCACTGCTTGAACTCTGCTGCTGTCCGGTCTAGGCTTGCGCCTTTCGGTCCTGCGAAGTGCACGTCCAATTACAGTACTCCGGTGTGCCTGAAAATAACAGAAACAAAAGAATTAGCGCTAGTTTTAAACCCGATAAATAATTCGTCTTTCGCGTAAAGGTGCATTATTAATGCACTCTGAATGAAATGTTCAAGAAATTATTTTTTCCTGTTTGTGTCACAAGTGTTCAGTTCGTTGGGTATGAATTAAGTGGTAGTCAATGACCGCAATTCTTTCTAAACACTTGATGCACAAGTAAAACAAAACACCTGATACGCACCAAAAAGAAATATCGTACATTCCCTTAGGAATGTCGATGAGACAAGATTTAGAATACATCAACACCCTTTAAAAAAAGCCTACATCAAGTAGCACCCAACATGCAAAACGAACAACTAAATAGAAAAATATTATTGAGTACATAATGATATACAAAAGATCAAACGGGTAGAAAGTATTATAAAGAAGCAGAAAACAATTCGTGCAAAACTAAAATAGACATCCGTATTAGCGTTGTTTTATTTGCACCCAAGCTATAACTGAGACCATCCTCCAACCTCTTTCATTCAGTCGAATAAGGATACCACAGGAGTCCGAGGAGGATGTTTTCAGATGGTAATTCCACTTATTGGAGGTATCAGAAAAGTGCAGGTATAACAGTACAGAAGAGCAAAAAATTCGAGAGATGGAATGTTGGTCGGCATCATGGTATTGCGGACAATTAAGAAGAGTATCAGTGTTGAAAGACAAAACGAATTTATCGGCGAAGCTTGAAAAAGTCTAACCTCGTAGAAACAAGAGATACAATCTCTGTGACAAGAATCCGTATAGTAACAGGAAAAAAGATTTCTTCTGAGTATAAATATGGATAAATTGAGACTACATTGTCTTTCAGTTTTAATTCAAGAACAGTTTATAGTTTAGTATCTTGCACCGGGCTGCTCACGGCGGCTTGCAAGGGCTGTTTGGTAACAGCTGGAATCTCAACTTTCTGCTCTTTTCCTTTTTCGCTTTCTTCTGATTTAACACCAATGTCTTCATTTTTAAGGGATTCTTCTCCGTGTTGACTTGAGACGTCACTTATCTTATCTTCCTTAAGAGATTCAGTGTCATGGGAAGGTTTCCTTGATGAGGTTGGAGAAGATGATGATGTAGAGGAGTTGCTCGACTCTTCGTGTAGAGTTTCCAACTCTACAACAGTAGATTTAGGTTCCTCCTTTTTAGGAGGAGCTTTGGAGCTTGAACCTTCTTCGGATACTGTTGCAATTGATGATTCCTTCTCCACTGCAAACTTGCTGTAGTTGTCATAAATTTTAGCGTACTTTTCCCGGTTTAAATCCTGAACCAAAAGATCACGAGACTTGCGACGCCTTGTCCAGTTCTTTGCACGGATATCAGCAAGACCCTGGCTAGCCTGGATTATGGCAAATGATATGAAGATGTTTAGATAAAGTTACCAACAAAACAATGTAGTAATATGTGGGATGATGGAAAACAAAAATTTCCCAGCACACGCTACATAAATATATGTAGGACTTTGCCATATTCTAGACAAAGTTTAAACTTCAGATGATGATGATATATGCTGAGATTGCTTGTGTTGTTAAGATGAAAATTGATTTAAATATAGATAAATGATGAGATTGCGGAGTTAACCGCAAACGGTTAGACCGATTAACTGGACGACAAACCAACAAAGCCATTGGTGTGAACATGCGAATACTGAAAACTTTGCAAATCTTAAACAAAATTCCTTTTTTCTCTGAACTATTTGTCTCTCAAGATAATTATAGTATCCTTATTTAAAATTGCATAAAATCGTTTATATCAAGTTAAACGTATGAAGTTATCTAAAAAAATTACAGAAACTGCTCAGATAAGCAACAAGCTATTTCTGTCTGTATATCAGCTGAACAAAGTTGTGCTTACTCGTTTCTGAACGCCCCCGCGGTGATGACTGCTCGGCCGCTTTTCAACATCCTGTTCATCTGTAGAAAATTTGTTTGTAAACGATTGCCAATTAATTAATGGTAGATTATTAATTAATTACATTACAATTAATTACAATTAATCGGAAATAATTCTCTAAAGCTTTAAATTTTTGGCTAAAACCAAATTCTTTAAGGAGTAATATGTTGGCTGTGATGACAACGACTTCTACACCAGAAGTGATTCAACTTCTTCTTTTACCAAATAAATCATCCAATGCTAATTTATATTTATTGTAATTACTAGTTGAAATTATCTGTAAACATTTAAAGAATCTCACCATCTTCTTCATCGTCCTTGTGGTAGTATTGGTCATAATCCTTGAGCACGTCGTTGTCGAAGAAATCAGCAATGAACTGTGGCCACCAGAGGTCAGCGCAGACAATCATGATGCCCCATAGGCATGATATTATACCTGGAACACAAATCTTGATTACGAGTTGTTCTGTTGCCCAACTTAAGTGCTTGTAGCTGCTTGTAGAAGGTTATTAAATGGCCACCTTGATGTTACTAAGATTGTGGTTGCTACATTTTACAGTCGTTTGCTTGCGTTACGGAGCAACTTGCTCCCACAAGGTGGTAACGTAAAGATTACATGACAGGTTATTGGTTCTCAGCAATAACAAACCAACCCAACAAATACTGCGCCGGTGGAATTGTTGTTAAACTCAATACAGCGATAACCACATTATACCGACCTCCTGCTAAAACCAGGTAGAAGCTGGGTCCGTAGTGTGGTTCGATGTGACCATCCTCAAACGGAATGACCAGCGGTTGGCTGCCCCATTTAATGCTTGCCCAGATGATATTGCCCACAAGCATAAGGCCCCCGGTGATCAGGAACATCCAGCCGGCGTAAAAGAGTACAACAGCTGACAGTATATTGGCGATGAGCCACGTCGGGACGGCGGTCCTATTTGAGAGTGGTACGTCATGGTTACGTAAGGCAGAGCAAAAGCTGATTATGCGCGGAAATCAGCCAACTTTAATAACTTGCTACTGTTGTTATAATGCAAAATTGTCGTAACTCTAATTCTTCGCCGATATATACACGATAACCCGATCTTGCAAAATAATACAACTCTTTACAAAAGATACAATTGATTCAAGTCCGTTCTACTTCAAAGTTGCATTACACCATACCGCATCACTTACCACAAGACCATATTGGTAAACCAGCCAGCCGTTCGGTACGATCTGCCCCATCTTATCAGTTCACCATCAAGAGTAAAATACTCAGCAACCCATAAGATTGGCAAAGGAGCGCCTCGAAACTGTGCTGCTCTGTATTCACGGTTGATTATGCCAGCTGGAAGAGAAAACACGGAGTGTAGTAACACAGAATTATATTTCAATCGCGCTGGTAATTGATTTCGGACTTGTTGGTGTTGCCTGCAGTTCTGCACAAGGTTTTTTTTAACTATATTTAACTTTAAAATTTCGAAATTTAGTAATATCCTACGTATTACGCTAAACAGAAATTAAATAAGTTAAATCGACTTAAATGTACAGTGCAGTGCAAACAATTTAGAGAACCGTTTTTTTATAATTCACAAATGTATTATTAAACAAAGTAATAGGTTTCTGAGAAAACGTTTTCACTTATACACGTGATTTTCTATAAAGCTTTTATGACGTAATAGAGTGCGTGACTACAAGCAAGCTTGCATTTAAAGGCGACGGAAGCATGATTATTGCTCAACGAAAATACTTTGTATTGAATATTCCCTACATCGTGCTTGCTTTAAGGAAATGCTAACCATTGGCCAGACTGGCAGTTTTTAAAATAAACCACTACGGGTAAAAGAAAATTTTCCTCAACAAGCACAAGCAAGGTATCGTTAACTGCATTCGCAATAAACAGCTGTATAGCTAATTCGTCACTACGTCTTGAATTGACACCGACATACGCGCATATTACAATGGGCAATATTTAATTGTATTGCCTTGAAGCATCAAGTATATAAGTTAAAAACAGCTGTAGGAGCCGACCGAACAACCACACCAAAATGTTACCATAAGGTCCAAATCCTATTCTTCCCTGACGCCAAGCCCAGTGAAAACGTTCGTTGTAGTTGATTGTCTCATAAAAGGTTTGGTTGCCAACATGTCCCACTGTTTGGTTGACCGGCGTTCCTTTATAAAAGAAACCGAAGACATTGAAAAATATAACAAAGTTGAAAGGAAAAGATTTAACTTACGATATCTTAATTTAAAACCACTACAATTCCTGTTATTTACGGCTCGTTGCGCCCTTCTGTTATATGCACTTACCTAACAGAGTTATGTTCACGGAACCGAGACCAATTTTAACTCCGACTTTGGCGTGAATCTCGGTTGGTGTAAATGCCTTGTAATATGTCCGTGTTTCAATTTCATGATATTCCCACTCTTGGCCCAAAACTCCCACTGCAAATGTAAACATGTGTTAAAACAGTAATTCGATTGATTTTTAAGAGCTTCATTTCAAACTACTGAATATTGTCATTGTGTTTGCGACGTGGTTGCCAACTGAAAGAAAAGCACACATTTTATTCGTCCAATATAAATAATTGTTACGTTACGATTAAACTTTTACTGTATTTGCAAAAGTAGGCATTCGTATAAACTATTTTATCCAAACTTTGAAACATTTACTTACAAAATATTGCAGAGCCAATGAAGAGACTGACAACGACCCGACAAACAAAGTAAAACCTCTGAAAAACAAGAAATAAAAAAAAGTTAATTCTCTGTAAACTTACCAAAGTGGGTTGCGTATAACCCCGCGAGGGTCTATTTTTAAAAATGCAAATAATGCCAACTACGTCAGCAATAAGGTATTTGTCACGTGAAGAAAAATTTTTAGTTGCTGCTGCTTCAAAGTTCTATTTAAAGTGCTTTCGGTTTGTTTCGCGGTTCTTGCTACATCCAAAGCTATCATTTGGAGGTGATGTTGGCAGCAATTTTAGGGAAGAGCAGTGAAGCGAGACGAAACCCATTCGGTGAAAAAAAACTTTTAAAATCTTAAAAATATTTTTTTATCTGTGATTTTCCATTAACGCCATAAACCGCAGACACAAAAGCGAGTATTTGGTGTCATTGAAAGAATCAGGAGACTTTATAGCGGACACTTCTTTTCGTGGGCAAGCCGTGTGTTTTATTTTCAAACGTAAGCAGAGTGTAAATTGATAGCACGAAAAAATTTACTCTGTCGGTTTTTCCCTTTTGGATTCAGCCACAGCTGGTGACAATAAGCCTGAATGTCTTCCACGCTTTACGCGATCATCTACGTCACAATACATTTAGCGTTTCTTGAAGCTGTATACCAAACACAATCATAACTAACGGATATTTACTGTAAATCATCATGCCACCAATAACAGCTAAATCATAGTCTTTCCCAGCCGGACACAAAATGTAGAATGGCCCCTCTCAGCTTATTAAGAGTCAACACGGCCTGAGATTAACGGAACAAGGTGCGAGATATATGGAGGCGTGAATTTTGAATCCTTGAAATCGTTATAGTGTGCCCCAATGAGCATCATTATAATGCGTGAAGGGGTGGTCAGTGGCGGTGACAGCAGCAAAACACTTTAGGCGTGGAATAAAATTAAGTCCATAAAAAACACAATTGTATGGAAAAAAACGTACTATGATGAATAGACATAAACTTTTCATGACAATATTTGGTTTTAAACTTCCATAAAAGTTCGCGTGTTGTTCGTTACTGGCTTGTTTTGCAGTAGCTACGAGAATGAATCTGTCTTATTTATTTAATCGCAACTGGTTTCTTGTTTTTTATTTGACTTACGCTGACGTGTATTGCTAAGTACATGTAATGACTCTGAGTTAAGCTTTTTTGATCAGGGTTTCAAGAAACTTCGCGAAGAATCGCGACGACATAGCGTAATTTTACTTTTATTAGACGTCATTAAAGTATTCTAGAAAGAGGAGCACTTACCAACTGGTTTGGAAACACCTAAAGCACACATGTGGTTTGTCCCTGCCTTGTAACAAACCGCGAACCGACGTTGTTTACTTTTATATTATGACGTAGTGTTTCCAAGTAATACGAACATTATCCTATGTATAAGTGCTATAAAAAGATTTCCATTTAAGTTGTTTCTATTGTTATGGATTGTAACTAAAACTATTCTTTTCAAGATTGTGAGGCTCAAAATAACTTTATCTAAACACTAGTCATTCCTAACTGTGACGTTTGTAATTGAAGTTTGAACTCCTTCTGTTGTAGGCCAATTTTGCGACAGTGTTATGCAAATAACAAACCAATTTCTTAGCCGAAAAGTACCTGAGGTTACGTAGAATAAAAACGTCTGCCTCTGAACGACATTGAAAGCACAACGTCGTTTACCATATTTGTTTAAACAAAATTTCTTTGTATTGTTGGTCCTGTTAAAATCTCGTATGGAATGTTTGCCTATATAGCTGTCGCAATGTCGGGCAGTTGGTAAAGGGCTAGGTTAAAATATTTACTTTCAAAAACGACTTATTTTTCCCTTTTGTTACGATAATGGATTTAAAACAAGGACCAATACAAATTGTAGTATTTTGTTTAACTATAAGCGCAATATTGCATGAATTTCTTTCTTCTTTTGCTCTTTGGGTTTCTGTTTATCGACGATGTAATCAGGGCCGTAAGTATATCTTCGAGCTTAGGCAGTGACACGAATTTAATGTCGACCTTTTAGAACAATCGTCAAATTACCTTTGCTAGTTGTAAATCGCCACAGTTAAAAATATTTACAACGCAAGCGCAACCTTTAAATTAACAAAACGAACTAAAACCGTGTTAACTTTGAAACAATTAGTTTAAGACGTTTAATAACACAATAAAGCAACATTTTAAAGTGTCATGTTTCTACAAAAACTATTGTAGTTGCTTTCGAAAGCATTTTACTGGACCTTATTACATTTCTGCCTTTGTTTTGCTTTATACAGCATCGCAACCTTTAACGGAGCAAATCGATCATCCAACAAAAGTTTAAAGACTGTTAAATACTGTTTTTTAGTACAACAAGCGAATATTAAATAAAATGTATTATTGTATCTTAGTTTGTGTTTTAGTTTGTACGTTTTATTAATAAAATTTATGGAAAAAATAAAAAAAATAAAAATTATAAAAAAAACGACAGAAAGAAAAAAACGTCTTAGCAAATCATCTCAAATTTATATCATTTACAAATCTATGGCATTTATGCAAAACGCACAGATACAATCAAATTAAGATAATCGTATAATAAAAACACCGTAATTTGTTTTTTTTATATGCAAAGCAGGTGTACCCTAAAGTTTTGTTAGCACCACCAAATTCGGTACATACTGTATAGTCGTGGATGCAAGTAAGGTAACTTGTGTAACTCAGTCTGGCGTTACTTATCAAGAGCCTACATACCTTCTGCAGGAATCTTTTTACAATGTCGCAATTTAAGATACTTACAAACAATAGATTTTTCTGTAACTTACCGCAATTCCACGGTAGCCTGGGACAATCAGGGCAAAGCAGAAAGCCAAGATTGCAAATGCAAAGACGAAGCCAATTTCCAGAACATCGGCTGTAACCGCAGTGGGCATGGCGGGGTGTTGGGTAGGACCTCCATTCTGCCGAAAAGCGCTGTAAATGCCGCTCATTTTTTAAGCCTTAGTTCGCTATAACAATAAGCTTCAAGGCTTTATTAAAACAAAAATATAATTTCTGTGCCTGCAAAATAATGCTACTACATGGTTAGTTATTGTAGTTCATTGTCCAATGTTCTCTGTTAAAATAAAAAACGGCAAGAAAAAGACGCATTTCATTCCTCATGTGGATTAACCTAAATAGAAAAATCCTGTCATTGTTTTAATTTAAATAAAAAAACGAATTACAGAAAATGACTGAGACAACGACTAATGTTTCGGACGTTTGCTAACCCAGTAACGTATACAAAATTCTATACGATGCAAGTTCAAGTGCTAATACAATCATTGTTGCAACCTGGACATTAAGTTGGGCTTTCAACACACAGGCATTGCGGTAAACCCCTTCTGTACTCTTTCACCTGTGAAGGCATATCACCTTACGTCATCTAATTCCACAGACAAGGAAGTGAAATTTGATGTAACGTCTTTTATCCACGCAGAACGCACAAGCGACGAAAAGCAGTTCCTAAATTTTCAAACGCTTTGTTTCTTACTGATACAATTAAGTTCTCTTACCTTGTTGTTATCACAATTTCCGTGTAAACGAGCAAGCAATGCTTTTAAAGCAATTAATCTTTTCAAACAAGTCGTTCCAGCCTCTAAACTTTATTTAAACGCGTTAATGTGGGCGTGATCTTATTCGTTATGCTGTATATGCATTTTGTCTAATTCAACTAAAACAGTTGTAATAACAAAAAGATAAACATCTTTTAAGATAAGACGCGCAGACTATACCCATTGAAACTCATTAAGAATCGACATTACAATCTAATATGCTCTTATGCGTGGTATCCGTTGTTATTAGTCATACGCACATATGTGTAGAAAACTCTGATTTCCTGCGCACATCGAACATTTGCATTACTATCTACAAGTTACAATCTACAAGTTACCGTATATTAGGCAAAACGTTTGTTATAATTTAAATTTCAAAAACTGTTTAACTTTAAATTACCAATTGGTTTGAGTTACACAACGGTTAATTAAGTCGGTCTTAAGATTGTTTAGCTCTTCAGTCAAAAGTCTTAACAAAATACCTGCCTATCGATACGGCATGATTGCAACTTCGCCCAATCCAATAGACAACCGTTTAACTTTGTCTACGACGTAGCATCTAATTCCGACGCCTGAAAGCAAGGAAGGTCAAAAGCCTTTTTTTCTTTTCCCGTCAACGTACTTATAAGAAGATATCAATGTAAATCAGAAATATTGACATAAATAACTTCAAGTATTCCAACTCCTGGTGTGTTTGCGAAACCGGACTTTATTACGAAGGCTACTTTGCTGGGCGACCGAATTTTAATAATTATTAACCCTAGTTCGGAATAACTTACGCAACACAAGTTTTAGCGTCCAAACCTTGTATAATTGCTTAAGGGAAAACCTGTTTTTGACGTGTTTACGAGTAACTTTACGAGAATTTGAAGTATGACAAATGCTAAAGTGAAATTGATTTTATCACACCGTTAAATGCAGTTTTGCGTATCATTTTTAAACATTAAGTGTAACTTGCAACATAAGCTTATGTCAATTTTATAATAATGGTGTATATATGAAGCAAAGTTGAAAATGATAATTTTGTTCATTTCAAATTTAAGGATTTAACCAAATCGAGAAAATGTTTAAGCGTCTTACTTCGATTGAGTTTTTTATTATCTTCACAAACCACTGAAAAATAATACAAAAGGTTGCAATCTCTGATTCACTACTCCCTTTTGTCTTTCTAAATATAATTTTTTGCTACCTGCCTTCCATAACAATGTTGTATTTCGTTGCTGTCTTTTCGCCCAAAATGCAAAATCTCTTTTCTTGAACACACACAAACATAATTCAAACAGAATAAATGAAGCATTTAGAATAAATGGAGCATCCGAAACCGTCGCGTACCAGCGTTGTCACGAAGTTATGTTTCTTTCTTTATGACGAAACGCTTCCTGCAAATGCAATCTTTTCCTAGCAACAATTGAAAAACAAGCAAGATACATCAACCCGCGAGATCTGCAATAGCTTACTTTTAGTAATAACAACCACTGAACAATCACGACTTCTGCAACCAGAAACTTCTTCATACAGTTGTCTATTTTTCATCTGTTCGCGTTAAAGGCTCAGTACGTTTGTAGACATTCTTAGACCTGACAAACATAGATTTTTCGAGGAAAGAGATGCCCATCAGTATGAAATACGCACTGCTTACAGTGTGACGTTGTATCAATGTAAATTAAAATACTCTTCAACAAACTTTTATCAGGCTAAAACTCAGATGACGTTTTACTGAAAAGCGAACAAACACTCAACTAGCATTAAATCTGTATTTAGCGCGTTTGAACGATGAGAAACTTGAAAGACCATAATTGCTAACTTTATATTAACCTCGCAAGCCAAATGACCAAAATCACTGTATACTAACCAAACGCAAGTCAAATTCAATACAATTAGATTAAATATTAAACTACTATGCTGATTGGTCTGACTCGGTAAACGCGGGCTTTCGGTCGCCTCGTCATTCATTTAATACAATTAGGTATATGTTAATATTCGTTACTGCCGACATTTTTTGCTGAACGAAAGGTTATTGTGCAGAACATATTGTCACCCATTTCGAACAATAGCGTTTACAGTAACAAACCAGTACCGATATTAACATTATTCGATAGTGTTTGTTATCGCTCTTACGCGTGGTATCCGTTGTTATTAGTCATACCCACATATGCGTAGAAAACTCTGATTTCCTGCGCACATCTAACAATTTGCATTACCAACATATCTGCCTTTAAAATATTTAAATGATGTCGTGCCCAGGCTTGCGCTTTATCTACGACTCGCCTTTATGTCTGTCGACTTCTTATCAGCAGTTTCGTCTCTGACATCAGCTAGATACTGGAAACTGGTACTTCTTTACTCAAAACTATAGAGGTTTAAGTGCATGTATAAAAAAGACACTTTAATACTTACGGGGTGAATAGTACAAACTTTTCGTGGGTAACGCAGCGGAACCGTCATGCACTATGACAACGGTGCTGACCTTATGCCCAAGACGGAGCAACAGGAACGCTAAATTCAAAATGCTTTTTAACCACTGCGTTTCGTGGCAAGGCAGATTCGTATAAAAATGAATGAGACAGTTGTGAATTTAAACCGTTTTTCAAACACAATGCCTTTGAGTAAAAGTGCTGGCCATTATTCAGTAGGGATGGGCCGATACGAACCCAAACCCGAATAGATTCGCCGAATATCGCCTTTATTGAAGATTCGGGCGAACACGAATACCAACAATGGCAAACCCAAATACAATATTACTAATAAATTTGCTGACTTTGTTAAAAAATGATGATCTAGTTTCCTAACATAGCTAAAATAGAGTCAGCAATACTTACAACTAAGGTCGTTTTCCTAACGATTTTGCTTTTTCAATGGTTTTTTAAACACTGTTTTTTTTTTAAAGAAAGCGACTTGTTTATCGATTGCGTCATGTTACAAGCAAGACTTGACAACTTTTGGATGAAATTATATTGTTTGGTTTTAATACGAATAGATTCGGGATTCGTTCGTGTCAACCTTCATGATATTTGGGTTCGAACGAACCCGAATAATCTTCCTCGTGGCACATCCCTATTATTCAGTAAACAATTATTCAGACTAAATATCGGTTTATCATTTTAAAGCAACTTTGTATTTTGTTGTATTGTACTGTTGTAGGCCCCCAAGCCCTGACGCAAATAGAAACGAAGAAAGGAAACAACGGCTCCAATCATCTCTAAAGGCGGCGTAAATAGCAAGAAAACTTGTCTCTAGTCTTTGCCTTGCTACAAAATATCATTGTGAGAAAACCTTAACACGTAACACAACGCTAAAAATAACAAAGAGCCTCAACGCTGAAACGAGCCGGTGATGTCTTGTGATTACTCCATCGTGCTTTTGTTATTTTTAAATGATCTTTACGGTGTAATCTAGACTCTAAGTCTATAGGCTATGATTTTCATAGGACGGTTTTTCTTTGTTGATTCGGGTTACACTTTTCGCAATTCAGAATCACAGGACATTCATGACGCATCTTTTTCCTTGGATTATTTCTTTTTTGTTTATTGCAGATTCACATGACATACGTGGCAAGAACTCGCAAGTCTGTAAATTTCCGCACGTCGTTGAATGTTTATCGCAAATCTATAACTTTAATATCTCTCTAAGTAAACCACGTTGATCTAATAGAGTTCAAAACCAGATGGAAAACAAATGGATAACAAACAGGTTCTGTGTATTAAATGTGAAACTTTAACAAGTTTATATCAAACAAACTGGTTGTCAAAAAGTTCACAGAAAATGCAAACAGGATGACGCAATTCAACAAACCTCTGTAGAGCGTGTATAGTTCCTCTTTGTCGTTAAGGAAAAAATTCTTGTCAAAAACAAGTGTGAAAGGTACAGATCTCTTGTCCATGATTGTTAAACAACCATTGTGTGGTCAAGTTACTGTTAGTATTAGCTCACTTGCTGATAAGAGCAAATTAATAATTAATTAATGCTTGGAATTAACGTCGAACGATAGAATGACCTATGAAAAGTTGAGTAGATCTATTTACTTTTCGTCCCTATATCACATTCACCAGCAAAAATATGAGATTGAACGCAATTCAAAAGCTTACAAATGACGTCATTATCAAAACAAACATGTAATAAATGTAGTAAATAATAGCAGTAAATAACGTGTAGTAAATAATAATGTTTCTAATGTTTCAGTAAACCGTTTTTGGCATCTCTGGGTCACTATTGTCCTACAACTTTTCGAAATGAAAAATGTGTTTACTCGGAGCCACCTAGCGACAATTATATACAAATTATTTTCACCGCAAGGTCTTCAATAAATTTAGCAGTTTCTTCATTTCTTCATTCAAGTTACAGGAAATAGGAACCACAAGCTGTTTTAAACTAGGTAGCATGTTGACAGTCATGTTAGAATGTTTGATTTTTTTAAATCGTATCATAAAAGTTTGAGAACAAACATTTTTTCCAAAACTTATAAACATTTACCAAACTATTAACCATAACATAAGAAATGTTACAGATCAATGTAAGGCTCGAAAGAAATTGGATGACGTCAAACAATACAATGTTGCTAAAATTCTATGACTTAATACAATTGCTATTTTGCATTCACTGCTCACAAACACGCTGGGCATAATTGACCGCATAATACTTGCACGTTAACATTTAGTCCGTCTGTTAAACCTGTACGCGCATAAGCTTAAAACAACATCGTATCTGTTCAAGTAGTATCAGCATCTCATTTACAGGACAGAGTTGTTGCAATAAAAACAACGATAAAGCTGATTTCATCCCGGTGCTGATGCATGATTGGTTATTCATAGTCACGTGTCTTGAAACGAATACGTGTTACTATATTCTACAATATGCACATGCTTGCTATACTGGCTAAATGGTTGTTTGTTTTCGGGCAGGTTAGGTAAAAATTTACCCCAGAAAAGAGATAGATTTACCTCAAATGTGTGTCTGGAATAACTTTTACCTGTGACCTGCAACTTGTACTGATAATAGGTTTAGTCAGGAAAAATCAAGCATTCTTACAGTCTTAGCAGCTTGCTATGCTAGCTAGCTTCGCACAAATAAAGCAGCAACAATAGCCTGAAAGTTTAAATCAATGCAAGCTACTGCTTCAATAATTTTCTTTGAATTTGTTTGATAATCGCAATACGTAAAATGCACGTGTCACAATGTTCAATTTCAGCTTTAAAAACGAAGTCTAAAAAGGATAAGGAAGATAAGTCCCCTGAAGTAGCAGAAATGAAGGTGGATGATTCTTCTTCACCTGCACCTTCCAAAAATGCCAAGGCGGAAAAAGTGGGAGTGAAAGACAAGAAAAAGGTAAAAGTAAACGGCAAAGTTCTGCAAAAAAAGGAAGAGAAAAAGGAACGCAGAAAAGAAAGAAAGAAGGAAAAAGAAAATGTTTCTTCTCCTGCCATGATTTGTCTTAAAACCTTCTGTCGAAATCACTATCTGATTTGCGCTATATCGGTTGTTTCTCTTGCTTTTCTTATCGCACTCTACATGTCAGTGGATGCGTTGGATCGCGGAGGCGCTCCTAAAGTCACCGATTATGTAAGTTGTGCGCATTTTAACTACAATAAAAGTTGCAAGCGTTTATAACCTTGTCTTCACCACTTTTAAAACTTTCATTACTAAACCTGACGTCAACGCTAGGTGTCAATGAAGATTAAAGTTGAAGGTGGATCACGGGGCACGGTTGTATTTGGTCTTTATGGCCAACACTGCCCCAAGACTGTGCAAAACTTTGTAATGTTATGCACTCAACAAAAGGGGTATGGTTACATTAATTCAAGGTTTTTCATGTTGCTGCCAAATCATTTCTTAATGGTAAGTTATAGCTTGAAGTTGCGAATTTACTTTTTGTATACAATTGCCTGTACAACAATTTCAACAAAATATAATTTACATTCAGTATATTCTATATCGTTTCGGTTTCAATAACCAACTGTAATTGCACTAACTTATATTTGATTGATTGCTTTAAGTGTCGATGAAATATGATTGCAAAGAAAGCGTCGTTTATTCTTTCCTGGTGCTTTTCTCATGCAAACCTATAACTCGCGCGCGCTCTATTCTTAGGGAGGCGATATCGTCAATAACGACGGGACGAGCGGAAAGAGCGCCTTAGACGAGCCGTTTGAAGGCGAAAATCTTAAGCTGAAACATCAAACCAAAGGCAACATCGGAATGGTTTCGCTAAAAGACAACGAAGATAGCAAACGCTCCTCTCAGTTTTACATAACAATGAAGGAAATGAAAGAATTTGACGGAAAGTCCGTGGTGTTTGGTCATGTAATCGATGGTAAGGTTGCACTTTTTCGAAACTAATTGCAAAAGTGTGTTACGTTTCGCTTAATTTCACCTTATCGTGTGCCAGTCTTAATCCGTACCAAACATATCTTACAAAGTGTAAACTGCCATTATCGTGGAGCTTTTGGCTTTGATGTAATCTGTTTGATGCTTTCTTGTTGCTTTTTAGGTTTGTATTTCTTGGAAACTTTGCATAGACTGCCAGTGGATGAAAACTTCAAGCCCCTACAAAACATCACAATCGTATCGGCAGCTGTCCATTAAAATCTAAACACTATGATTCACCTAAAGCGACGAATATATTCTTTTTTATTTAACCTATTCACGCTTTCGGTTTTTGGTGGATCGATATGTCAGTTGGTATTTACACTCACCATGATATTCTACTGTAACCTTTGACACAAATTTGCTATATTTGGCAACTACATTTTGTTGCTTAAATTGAAATCGGTCACTCCATAAACAGTTTTTTTCTTCAACACGCTCAGGTTAAAGTGTCATAAACATTTTATACTTCATCACAAGAAGCAGAGGTTAAACAGCTTTCTCGGTGAAAAATGGTAAATTATTTATGATCCAGACGAGCGCACTCACGTAAACGTTGGCATTAATATAACAGTAGAAATTAGTATTTCAAAAAACTTGGTGACAGAAAAGTGTTGTAACGTGTGTACTCGAAATATATAGGTAGACAATCATTATATTTGTATCATGTATAATGTTACAGCCGTAGAATGTAGCTGTTTAAAAAACACAGTTGGGTTAGTGTTATGAGTGAAAAGTATAATGCTTGTATGAAATGCTTGACTTCATTTACTGTACAAAATCAAATTTTAATGTCTTAGATCATAGGAAGCTGAGCGTGTTTTGTGTAAAATGCACAACCGCCATAACGGATGTCAGAAACTGCTATTGATAAAACTAACCTAAACTGTAAATTACCGTAGCTTATTTCTAAACATTGGGTTAAATACTACAAATCAATCCTAGCTAAGCCGCTATACTTTCTCTTGCGTGAAGTTTGATGGAAACTGAGTATCCATGATCTGACGATCGGGTCAAAGTCCAATCGCTAATCGTGACATTGCGAATTCCAAAGGTTTGTAAACCACAAAAGATTTCCAAACCTACTAGTAATAAAAAACAAACGCTTTTTCCAACATGAATGTCTGTTGGGTCGTTGGTACACTTTTTCAGTTTAGCGCGTCAAGTCTCGCGAGCAGATTGCAGACAACCAAGCCAGCGGCCATATGCTTTGGTGCCTTTTTCTTATGCGTCGGGAAATGTTCTGGAGCCATTTTAACTTCCTGAGTTTACAGTTTAGTAGAGTAGTATGTATCACTATAACCACGTCGTATTAAGAACAACTGTAGTTTGTCTGATTTAGCAGGAGACCGTCTACGACGGTTAATGTAAGGATAAAGTAATACATATTTTAGATAAGGATTCGGGTTTTAAAGTCACACTAAAGGTTTTGTTATTGCCAACCCGAAATGCAAGATTTTGAGGCCTGGGAGGAAAAACTAAGCAATGGCTCTCTTAATGGTAGGTAGTTTTCTAGTTTTTATTCGCTTGTAAGCATACTGTGTCAGACCCGTAGCCCTGGTAATGATAATTGCATGTGTTGGTATCCTATAACTTTGTCGCATATTAGTCAATACCACCTCCACCAACCTGGTTGTTCATATAGTAATTTTATTGATCCCCGGTCAATACTTGTATTGAGCCGATTGATATGGGAAATGAAGCTATTCCTCCATTCTTGTTTTTCAATACCTTTTCATTACTTAGACTGGAAACTAGAGAAATATCGTATAGAAATATGGATGTCTTCGCTATATCAGACATGGGAGATTCCTATAATATGCAGTGTTGCTTACTTGGTTGTAATCTTTGGTGGACAAAAATACATGAAGAACAGATCAAGGTAGATTAAACATTCAGTTCTATTCATCTAAAATTCTAAAACAATGAGGTCATTACACAATAATTTGTTATTTCTTTGAAGTTTCAGTCTACGTAAGCCTATGATGATATGGTCGTCGTTGTTGGCCGTTTTCAGCATACTAGGAGCTGTTCGTACGTCAGCAGTCATGGTAATAGCTTTTCAAACTGGAGGCCTGACAACGGTCGTTTGCGATCCCATTGTTTATAATGGACCCGTAACTCATTTTTGGGCAGCGCTTTTTCCATTTAGCAAGTTTATAGAATACAGTGAGCAATTCTCTTTAATGTTATCTTTGCTATTGTTAACGTTGCTTTTATAGAATATTAAGCCAACTTTGACAATAATGACCAGAGGGTGTGGCTTACTTAAAATAGGCTGCTATTAGTTTAAACGTATGAAATGTTTTCCATGTAGACCAAAATAATCAATTAACCCCGTGTATGATATTTTCAACTCAATAGCAGATGTTTTGTTCTTGCAGTTGACACAGTTTTTATCGTATTACGAAAGCAAAATCTCATATTTCTTCACTGGTATCATCATCTAACAGTTGCTCTAGTTGCTGGGCTCACGTATGGTGGAAAATATGGAGGTATGAAGTGACAGCTTTTATCAAAAACTGGATTTATACCCAACCAATTATTAACCTAACGACTAAGAAAATAAACATAAACCAGGTTTTAAGCGCAGCCCAATTTGTATTCTGTATGTGAAGAACAAGATGCATTGCCATAAACGTTTGAGTAACCGCTTACGTCGCATTATTTCTCAAGACAGCGACTGCTTGGCGGTACAGGTGTGTTTAGTAGAAAGTCACCCTCGAAATTCCTAGCGTTCCAGATTCAAGCACTTCGTGCTGAAACGCTTCGTAGTGGTGCAATTAGGTGTAAGACCCTAACTACTGCTTAATGATCCTAGTAGATTGTAAGAAAGTTAGTTAGTTAGAAAATCACAATACAATGCCGTATTTACTTGAACGGCATGTAATGGTGTTAAAAATCAATTTAAGCCGTACGTAATGCTTAATTATACCGTACCGGAACATATGGCGCAGGAAGCCTTTGAAATATACTTTCTATTTTCCACGACAAATAACTAAAAGTTAAAATTTCGTTTCGGTAAAAATTGTACTCTGCAATAAGATCATAAAGTATCTTGTTAAGCCGATATCGAAAACGCTTATACAATCGAATAAACAAGGTATGTTTCATAACTTCTTGCTGGCAACAAGTTTGCATAAACTGAGATGAAATTCCAGGCCTTGGTTCGAGATGCTCATGGTTCGATTAGAAGTTTGGGGAAACTACGTTAACCACAGCTATCTACTATGCAGGTGGTTGGGTGTTTATGACAGTTAACTACGCCATACATTCGTTGATGTACAGCTACTATGCTTTTCGAGCGGCAGGCATAAAACTTCCACGTTCCCTGGCTCTTGCCATTACTGGATGTCAGGTAATGAGATAATTTAGCAAAGTTGTCATTCACAGTTTAGTTACTTGTATTATAAATATCTTGTTGATTTTATTGCGGGAAAATCTTATTTTTTCAACTTATTTTTTGTTGGTAAACGAGGCTTTTTGACAAGGTTAACGTTGTTTTCGTTTATAGATTGCCCAAATGATAATAGGTTGCGCTGTCATGTACGGAATTGTGGTTTGGGGCGATGAGTACGGTTGTCCATCGTCGCCCGTCCATAAAATATCGGGAAGTGTCATGTACGCTTCCTATCTTGCACTTTTTGCCAATTTCTTCTACAAAACTTATGTTGTTGGAAAGAAAGCGAAACAGGGACAACAAAACTTTCAGAAGGTAGAAATTATTTGCTTTGCTATGATTAGTTGATTGTGTAATTACAATAACGCTCTCCTTAGTGTCCGTATATGCTGTCTAAATTACTTCATTATATATTTTGCAGGGTCTGGAAGTAAAAGAGCACTTCCAAATAATGCCTAATAATGGAAAAACTAATATTAAGTCTTTGCGCAAACGATCAAAATATGTCGATTAATGACGACAGTGCAGACAAATTAATTTTAACAGAAAATTTATTATGCATTATTTATATAGGCCTAGTTTAAAATATCTTTTTGTAGTAGTTCCCGAATAGGCTTTGTCCTATATCATTTTCTTTTACCCATAAATCGTTTAGAAATTAGGCTTGATGGCCTATGAATTACTGTAATTCTGTGAATGTTTATTGTTTCTTTGTGTCTTTAGCTGTCCATAAAATATATATAAACAGTTTTAAAGTAGTGTACATTGTATGTACAACGTCGACATATAGACAGCAAGTCGTCGTAATATACAAAACTGGATTATAAAAAATATTTCAATTTGATTTGTTTTGAGAGAGTGATGGTGTAGTTTGAATATAAATACTTCATATGTGATGAAGATTTTGCGCCGGTGCTACCACCGTGTTTGTTCGATACTTTTGAGTAGTAGTCAAAGGATGAGATCATTTCTTCACAGTAGTATGCTGCAATACATTTAGACAACCTAAAGAAATTTACATATTTGATGTTTTCGTAGACATTGTGCTTAAAACAAAATTGTTTATACTAACATGCCAGAGTCGTAACCAAGTCATTGGACTCGAGTCGCCAGTCAAGTCATTTGCATTGTAATAAAGAATCGAGTCTTTGGAATAAATAAGACTCAAGTCAAGTCAGTCGATATCAAAAACCAAGCCATGTATAAAAAGCAAAATACCATTTCTCTCAAGAAGAAAAGATAGTGATTGTACAAAATTTGCGTCATTTTTCTGCACGGTACGCTATCGTAGACAAATAAATTCATTCTAAGTCACACTTTAATAATTTCGGACAAAATTGTATGAGATATTCGTTTCATCTTCATGCTCAATCGCAATCAAAATGAACCGACTCGAGTGAAGTCGAGTCATTTAAAACATTGGCTGGTGTCAAGTCAAGTCTTTTATGTAATTTCCTTGAAAGGGACTCAAGTCTAGTCGAGTCCTATAAAAATTTGTATGCCAGCTCGAATCACTAACTCGAATTTTTACGACTCTGTAACATACTATACCCATGCTCAATAGCAGATTGTGGCCATCGTATGCGATGTTCTAGACGTACGTTTTCGTCCACATACCGGGTTGTCAGTTGTTTGCTATGTCAATACTTCATTGTCGTCGTTTAATATCGCTGTGTCAAGAGAAAGTTGGGAATTAGGGCCAAAAATTTCTAAAGCCTAACAAAGGTAACTAACTATAAAATGATTCTTCAACAGCTTGGGCTGGCAATAAACTATAGCTGGAAACCGCTTACGTAACTACCAACTACAAATCAAGGAATCCCCTTTCACCACAACTTTGTAAACCAATTTGTCTTGATAAATGTAGGAAGAGGTCAACAAGTGCAGCTGTGCAGAAAATGCTTGTATGTCTATTAACATTTGTCCTTCGCCAGAGGAAATATACATAGAGATAAAAAGGAAAAATGGTTATGTCTGAATAAATCTCAAATTGAGTAAATTGATAAAATTTGTGCAATTGTTGCTTCAAGCGCAACCTTATATGATACAGTAGCCTATACAAAAAGTCAACTTCCAGTCATTTTACGTTGTAAGAATTAGTATTAGCCATAGAATATAGGTACTGCGTATGGAGTAGTTACAAAAATAAGACATAAAGTTCAAAACGTTATGTATACGTGGGTAAAGAGTAAAAGGAGTGGCCATAACATTACTGATAAGTGGTGCGAGGATATATACTTAAGAAATATAACATGGTGTTACAAAGTAACAGACTCAGTCTGATGTGTAAAGATTATTTGGCGGTGACATTGACAACGTTGGATACAGATAATAACAGAATTAGACATTACGGACAACACAATTTTTTGGCTGTAAATGGAAATCTTTAAATGTAAAGGTTTAATAATAATGATGAACCTTTCTCGACGGCCTGTTTGTTGACGGTCAAATTGAGATGCATGTTTGATCAAATAGGTTATAAGTCTGCTATCATTCCACTTTATTTTATCTATTGACAATTTTTTTCAAAATGAGTAAAAACGGAACTATGCACTTTGATTTTAAAATCATAACCATGTTCCAATCCCATTCCCAACACTGATATTTCTTCGGGTAGATTAAACTTTTTCGGTGAAAACGATAAACCATTTATGACGTAAGCCAGCTCACTTACGTAAACGTTGGCATTGATAATAGTAGAAAATATAGTATCCCAAAAAACTAGGTGACAGAAAGTGCTGTACCATGTGTGTTCGAATTTTGAAATATATAGGCTAAGTAAACATTCATTATAATTGCATCATGCATAATGTTATAGTTATACAATGCAGTGCTTCAAAATAAAACTAGTTGAATTTGACTTTCGTAAAAGATAGGCTATATATGTGCTTAGACAGTAGGTTAGTATAGAGGGGATCAGTCAAGCCAATTGGCCTGGGCCTTCGACTTTTAATGAGGCCTATTATTTTACAATCACTTTCATCCTGAGCCTTCGATAAAGGAAGCATGGAAAGTAATGACTCGAAGGTTAAAAGGTATCGTCAGAAAGTACGACTTTTTGCGCGTTTATCGATTGTAAGTTATAATATTCCAACTGCGCCACAGCTAAGTACCTATTTCTACTTTATATAGGGGCAAGATGTGGCCCCTTTAATTGTGTTCTTGTTTCAAATCTATATAAACTTTCATTCTGCAGTATATATATTTTAATATCAACGTCACATGTTATAGGAAAGTTCTTCTGACAAAATTTTCTGAAACATTTACGATATTAACATGCAGCCAAACAAGTTTAATTTTCAATGAGGAAACATATAAATCTTTGGTTTTTCGTACGATTTTCACTTGCGCGAGAACAAATGCGTTGCCATTAATATCTGCTTATAGTGTATAAATTTAGCAACTGGCTGTTAATGAATCAGTATTTAGGAATTACAAGCTTACAAAATTTTCACGTGTATTGATGACCTGCCATTACTACTAGATTTGCTGCGCAATGTACTTCATTAAAATAATCAGAATTTTATCCAATCTTGGGCTTTAACGCCTCGCTAGTTATAAAGACTTGAAAGCATCACGGAATATTCTAAACTGATTTTAGATGAAAAGCTCACATAATTAGAAATAGGTAATTGGTCGTCAGATGTTGCTTAATGCTAATCGCTCTCTTTAGGGAAATGCCACCAACAGCACTTTGACTGCCAACATCACATATTTACGACATATTGATGTGTTTGTTACGTTTTATAGTCAGAGTAAGACTGAAAACGCAGTTTTGTAAAAATTTCATGCTCAATAAATTTTGGGCCAATATGCCTGCATTACGTTTTAAGTAGGCTGTAGGAGTTAAACGGCTTAAAGAAGGTGGTAAAGAATTTTAGCAGTGTATAAACACAATAACGTGATTGATGGAATGTTACCACAATGTGTCAATCACGTTATTGTGTTTATAAACACTTCACTGTAGTTCGTTTGTAACATTGTCATGCACAGTGCGCATGATTCTCTATTACGTCATGAGCATGAGGTAATAATTCTTTTCGTGCTCAGTCAAAACTCATGAGGCGTTAACTGTGTAGGCTGCTGTACCGTGTACAGTAGTTAGAATAGAATGAGTATATGGGCAGGTTAAGTTTATCTCTTTTATACTGATCGTGGCCTGGCAGCTAGTTTTAGTGTATGTTTGAATGAGCTTATGTTACAGTGAGTGTCCACTTCATTTGCATGCTAGTCTAATTGTAAGTTTGTAAATCTAAAATCCGCTAGATTTTTTGCCAAAGAAACCGGGCGCAAAGTTTGGGTGAGTGCTATTCAATGTTCTTCTTTAATCATAGGTAGCTATCTACTATCCAATCAAGTGTCTATCTAGTATGTACCCTATTAGTTCAACGTGTGATGTGTACTGTGTTGTGTCCTCTGTAGCCAGCTAATTCTACATCTTTATTTCGTTAGACGTTAGAGACTTTTTATCTTTCGTTACCGGTATTTTGATAACCACGACCGGACGCAATGTGACGCTATGCAAGCATGGTGTTGTAACCAACGTGATAGGATAAGTATGGGATTTTTTAATCATAATAAATTCTACAGAGCCAGCCATCAATCTAATGTAGGGGCAAAGTAATACAATTATTTTTATTATAGTCTAGTTCATAAGTATGCAAGTTTTAAATGCGCTCTAAACATTTTGTAATTGATAACCTGGAATGCAAGACTTAGAGCCCTGGAAAGAAATATTGAGCCATGGCTCTCTTACCGGTATGTAGTTTCTTAATTATTCTGTGGTTTCTTAAAGTTTATAAGCGTATTGTGCTTAAACTATATCGTATTAATTGACGATAGCTATTTTTACAGCTTCGTGTTAACCTAGGTTAACTATTATAACATAATAACCTAAACCCAACCCAAATCTAGCTTCTAATTTAAATCTAACTCCAATAAAACCTTAAATAGCTAAAATCAACCTTTTGCATACGCATTCTACTAACCTAACCTGACCACCTATCTTTAACAACAGGTTGCGTGACATACGTACAGTGAAATAGTCGTTTTTTTAAATGCTGGTCACCAGGTTATACTGAGCGAGTTGAATTTTGAGATAGCACCTTTTTTATAATTTTTTATTACTTAGACTGGGAACTAGAAAAGTATCGTATAGAAATATGGATGTCCTCGCTATATCAGACATGGGAGATTCCTATAATCTGCAGTGTTGCTTACTTGGTTGTAATATTTGGTGGACAAAAGTACATGAAGAACAGACCAAGGTAGATTAAGTATTCAGTTGTATTCATCTCAAATGAGGTCATTACACAATAATTTGTTATTTCTTTGAAGTTTCAGTCTACGTAAGCCTATGATGATATGGTCGTCGTTGCTGGCCGTTTTCAGCATACTAGGAGCTGTTCGTACGTCAGCAGTCATGGCAATTGCTTTTCAAACTGGAGGCCTGACAACGGTCGTCTGCGATCCCATTGTTTATAATGGACCCATAACTCATTTTTGGGCAGCGCTTTTTCCATTTAGCAAGTTTATAGAATACAGTGAGCAATTCTCTTTAATGATATCTTTGCTATTGTTAACGTTTGCTTTATAGAATACTGTATAGTAAACAACGTTTCGTAATGACCAGATATGGTTGTGTGAGGTGCACTTACCTACGAATAAGCTGCTGGTTTGAACGCAGAAAAAGGAATAATTCGACGTAATTAAATAACTTTCAGTATGATATTTTTAAGTAAATTGCAGATGTTTTCTTCTTGCAGTTGACACAGTCTTTATCGTATTACGAAAGCAAAATCTCATATTTCTTCACTGGTATCATCATCTGACAGTTGCTCTAGTTGCTGGGCTCACGTATGGTGGAAAATATGGCGGTATGAAGTGACAGATGCTATCAAAGACTGTATTTATACCCAACCAATTACAAAACACAATCCAGTTACAAAAGATTAGCTTAACCTATACTGGCGGCTATTACAGAAGGAATACGCGAAAGTTGGCCCAGCTTATAAAAATAAACATCAAACCGTCATAAAATAATTTAAGTTCAGATCCCCAAGGTTTTCGAGTTTAGCCAAACTTGCGTTCTATATGTGAACAGCAAGGAGCATTGCTACAAATGTTTCAGCAATCTCTTCAGTAGTGATTGATTGTCGCCTCACGCGCTGGACTTGTACAATGTTGTAGCCCGTTTTCGATAACTATGCAGTGGCGTTACCGTCGTAATAACCTTTGAGCAAGGCATTAACGACGCTTGCTCTTGTGTAGTGGTCCTGATGAACAGTTTCAAATTCGGGCAAAACTAATTAAAAACTCAATAACAAACGCTGCATCAATCGGAACTTGCAAACGGCTAGCTCAGTGACCGGGGCTCGAGCAATTAGGAACCATCGCTGGGTTTAAGTCATGCAAAGACTTTTCTCAATCCGAGGATAAGGATTATGATAACATACCATATATACTTACAGTACATGCAGTGGTTGTCTTGGTGGTGTTGGATCAGTATTGTGTATATGACGTTTTGAAGCCAGTGCAATTAAATATATGGCCCTAACAGCTGTTCAGTGATCACAGGACCAAATTTTGTAAGACCCCGTAAATATTGTAAAATCGCAACAGAATAAGCTTTATTGCTTTCATTTGAAATTAAGTTGAGACAAGCTCGGTAATGGGATCTCGTGCGTCGAAGTTGAGTCTTTGATAAAACATACCACGTTACATTGAATCTTCCTAACCTTTTGCTGGCTATAAATATTCTTAAGCTAAGATGAACATATTTCATGTCTTGATTAGAGATGCTCATAGATTGTTGTAGACATAGACACTCGGATTGGTCGTGTGTGTGATTACTTGGTGTGTAACTACGTTAACTCCTATATACAGGTGGTTGGGTATTTATGACAGCCAACTACGCCATACATTCGTTGATGTACAGCTACTATGCTTTTCGAGCGGCAGGCATAAAACTTCCACGTGTCCTGGCTGTCGTCATTACTGGATGTCAGGTAAAGAAATGATTTATCAAAAGTAGAGTTGCTTGTATTAAACATATCTTGTTGATTTTATCGGAAAAATCCTGTTATTTTTACATGTTTTTGTTGGTAAACGAGGTATTTTGACAAGGTTAATGTTGTTTTCATTTATAGATTGCCCAAATGATAATAGGTTGCGCTGTCATGTACGGAATTGTGGTTTGGGGCGATGAGTACGGTTGTCCATCATCGCCCGTCCATAAAATATCGGGAAGTGTCATGTACGCTTCCTATCTTGCACTTTTCGCCAATTTCTTCTACAAAACTTATGTTGTTGGAAAGAAAGCGAAACAGTGCTAACAGATTTTTCAGGAGGTAGACATGATTTGATATTTTAAGTGTTGATTACTGTGCTGATACTTTCCGTTTGATATCCGTATATGTTAGTCAAATTGCTTAACTTATATATCAAGCAGGGTTCAAGTAATTGAGCACTTCCAAATAATTCCTATTAATGGAAAAATTTAAATCGACACTGAAATCAAAATATGTCCGCCAATGACGACAATGGAGATAGTTATATTTTAGCATGAATTTGCTTATGCATTATTTATACAGTTTAACATTAGAATGTCTTTTTCTCGGCTTGGCTTACTATTTTTACCCATTATCTGTAATGAGAATATAGGCTCAGCTGTGATTTTGTGAATGTTCATGTTGGTTATTGTGTCCCTTTCCGCTGGCATTAAGAGACATATTTGCACAACTCTGGTGTACATTTTCGGCACAATATGTATAGTAACTTAGTGCAGTGTTTCCCAACCTTTATTGAGCCACGGCACATATTTTACACTAGAAAAATCACACGGCACACCAGGAACATGGAACATGTCACAAAAAAGTATAAATGGTGGAAATAAAATAAAAATGTCTCAATTTACTGACTCATTGCAGCGATCTTTGTGCAATTTCTTTGTTGCATTCTGGCAGTCATTCCTTTGTTATCCAGGTGCAAGTCTGTCACTAAACATGCCACAGGTATTTATAAGTAACTTAGAAAAGCTGGTTAGAGCGTACACAGTGCCAACAGCAATATACTTCCAATTAGTTTAGGAAACAGTACCACAATAATTTCGAGGTTTTCTTAATGTGAAATAACTGAAAAGTAACCGATTTATTTGCGTTTAACAGAAATTGACATCACTTATTATAACAAACTGTATAAACTTGCGGTCACCACACAAGCAGTGCTTAAATCTTTCCAGCAACCGCAGTAGAAGTAAACAATGTGGTGCTGTGTCAGTTTTATAGGTGCCGTAGCTCTGTATATAACAAAAGCTCGTCATATTGTATGCTCTGTGTATGCCACAGTTTGGGTTTGCATTCCATAATTATCGTCTAAAAATAATGTTAAGTTTCAAACAAATTAAAAATAAAATAAATGTATTTCATCCAAAAGCACTGTAGGGTAAAATTCAGGGATTAAGTGCTGCTGGAGCCCGCATACGTACCGGAGCGTCATGCCGGCAAAATCTGGCAGCACTGTAACCTTGCGAGTATGTGCACCCGCCATTATCTTGATGAGGACTTTAGTCTATTTAATGATGACTTCATAATAATCTTCTTGCTGTAAGTGATGAAGTCATTACGATTTCATTAAGATATGAACTTTGAAACCAAATGGCTTATTATAGTTGTTTACTAATTAATGCATGTTAAACAAACTTTGGTAGATTACAATTGAGATGTGGAGTACATGCCCGTGGTGTTATCATTAAGCTTATTGCATTCCATTTTATTGTCTTATTTTGTTTTAGGCTACATCAAAAAGGATACTTTGGCAAAACTTTTAAAAGTTCTGTAAAGACAATCTACCATCGTTTAGTTTCTATTTCTGCTTGATATTTTTGGAATATAGTTTGCCTTGTATATGTATTTCTTTAAAAAATCTTAGCGCTGCAAATTGTCTCCGCTACACCATAAAACTTTCTTTAAACTTCCATTTTTGACGCCTGCGCACCCGTGAGCGTACTCTTTCGGTATAATCTAAGATTATGACTTTATATAGGTGACAATTGAAAGGAAAATTAACTTAATACTGTATTTTTACAATCAAGGCATGATGGTTTTCAATTTAACCACAGTAACGTCATTAAATGATATGAAGTTCTTCCATTTTTGGAGGTTTCTTGGTACCTGCTACTGTTGCTGCAGTGAGGAAATATGGAAATTTTTAAGTGAGCGGCAAGTCCAAAAATAAGCTGGCCTTAAATCAAAGAGTAGTTGCCAGTAAACATACTGGTGAATGGTTTTTAATAATATATAGTGGTAAAGCAGTTATTACCAAAATTGTATTGCAAATTTGGACTCCTCTTATGACAAAGACGGCGGTTATTATAATGTCACAATGTACAAGCAATATGCTTCATGACTTAGGTATGTACAGTATTAGGCATGGTATTAGTGGTAAGCTAGCTAACGCGTTTTAGATGGAATGCGTCTCTTTCGGCAGGTGATTAGTAGCAGGTAATGTTTATTTTCAACATAGGAATGTCACAAATGACAGTGCATGAACTTGTAAAGCAATATTGTTTTTACCGCAGTTACTGGTACCGTACTAGGCTAGAGCCAACAGCCAAGACTAAACAGTACGGTATGTTAGCATCTACTTTAACCATGACAAATACCCCAACGGTATGCTAGTTTAGGCTTATTTAACTCAAAAAGTTCTTGTTATAAGCTTACGTAGGCTATGCTTTTATTATACCAATTACTATTTACTTATCGGCCATACAAAAAATTCTATTCAGATTTGATCCAAATGCATAATTCATCCATTACGTTTCTGTTATAGTGACGTAAAAAAATCGCAATTCTCGACATAATTAAGCGATAAATTTGGGTTTTTTACCACTTACTTATGGCAATGACTGCTTAACAGTTTAACCACTATATATTACTTAGTACAAATGTACAGGTATGCTGAAATGGATCGGCATTTTCTAAAAGCAAAGAGGAGGTTTAATTAAAATGAATGTTCAAAGATTGAATTGAAATACCACATAGGCCTACTTTAAGTTTGGTTGTTTAAACGTCAATTTATAACAATAAATATAATGATTGAGGTTACAGTAAAAGTCATTTCACAAAAGCTTGTGTCGTCAAAAACTGTCCTATTTGCCAGGTTGGCCGCAAGACTATTTCCTTGCCTATTCGTAATCATTCGGCTCTGCCGTGAAACGCTTACGCCAAGCGATGGCGCCAAGGTGCGAAATGCTGTTTAATAAACGAAAGCGCAGCTAATAAAGAAATCGTTGAAGAAAATCTATGTCGTTCTTTGGATTTGGTTTTGATTCACTCGCTTTAGGCAATTTTGGCGCGTATATGATTTTATTGCAACCTATCTTAACAACGGAAAAACTGTAATCGTTTACAGTAAGGGTTTCTTATTATGTTATAAGCCCTGACTTGCATGCGGCAATTGTTGGTTTAGTGAAGTTATGACATGAAAGGCTCACCATTTATCACGGTATAAAGAACTTGCCCCGAAAGTGCTCGGTTTGCAGCTTATGCTATTTTTACATTTGCCACGTTTGTTCAATATTTTTCTTTTTCTTATAAAACTATAACCTACTTTAGTGCTTGGGGAGTTTGGCATTATGCAGTAGGTTTATTATTCGAATTATTATCATAAACTCGAAATCACAACCTGAATAACTTTTGTGACGTTTTGATACTCGTCGTTGTTTAATTTGTCCCTGGCTCGGGCTTGCAAAAAATGATAAACTTTGCAGCTATTGCTGCGTACGTGAGCTAGTCCGTAATAGCCCATGTTTTCAAGCAGCTTCACTGTAGCCCCTAAAATATTCCGGCTCCATCGATATTTACATCTTTCTTCACTATTTTCGATCTGCTCAAATACGGAAGATTTAGGCGTCCAGGAAAGATCAGGCCCTTAACTACGCGGAAGGGGTCTATGTTTTCAGTTCCTTCTCCCTCTGGAAAGGAATTTTAGCATGTGTGTATTTACTAGTTATTTGGCTATATCTCGAAATCCTTGGAAGCAATTAATGGAAAAATAAGCGATGAAAACATTTAGTTTCACTTCATTTTCAACCCAAAAATTAACATTTTTTTTTCAGATATAGTCTTTTGCTTACTTCGCCGCCCTCATCTAAACTACCAACGTCAGATTTATTGCATTTTAGTCAATGACTTAATAACCGTTAATAGTTTACATTCTATCGTAGCTAGCCAACTCAGATTGCGTATGGAAAAAAGCCAATTTCGTGTACATGTTATAAGCTTATGTGTGATTTTTGTTCCCTTCGGAATAATGTTTGCGCCCTTTGACGCCGTAAGCTATAGTAACCAGGCTGGGGAAAAGGTATCAAAAGACAACGGACAAAATCAACAAATTGAAATCATCTGACAAGCCCTACTTTTTTGACACGCATAAACGCTTGTTAGTAAGCAGGTTCTTTTTGTTGCAGGAACTAGCCTATATACTCTCGATTACAGCAGTTTTTAACCTTTTCACTATTGTGACCCAACATCGTTGCAAATGGCAATATCGTGACCCACAAGCATGTTTTGTTATTTTGTAAATAACATTACATTTGAAGCAAAAAGAAATAGCTGTACAAAAACGATACTGTACGTACGTACGTGTATGGCATACATGCAGCATTAAACATTGTATGCATCAATCCTGAGTACCGTTATGGTAAAACAAACGGAAAAAGAAGTTGGTTTTTCAATGGATTGGCATAAGGAAGAAAAGTTTAATGCTTTAGTTATAAACTTTGCTAAAATGGTGTTTTTTTAGCATGTGCGCACCATGTCTATCTGAATGTTGTCGCACACGTATAAGGTTGTTGCTAATACTGTCTTGCAGGATATGTCAAAAAATCGTCGGGTTTACGATTTTATTTACCAAGTTAATTTTGCTAGAGTTCAGAAGGTCATCAGAATGAGGCGAAAGTTTACTTTAATGACCTGTTTTTTGTGACCTAGATACGTTGGTTTTGTGCCCCACCTTATGGGTCGTGGTCCATAGGTTAAGAACCACTTGGTCTGCTTCTTTTGTAAGTTTGTACGCCATGCCGATCTAGGTTAGTCAAATGTTGATAGGCATGTTTAACTGCCTGCAAATTAAATTGCAACGTTTTATGGAAAGGAAGTTGTTCTATACGTTAGTGCATCCTTCATGCAGACAATAATTCCGTTTTTGTTAGGTTTTTTTATTGCTCAAGTATAGAAATCTAACCTAAGTGGAGCGTAAATTGGTTTTTCAGTAGTCACTTAGTAAAACATTATATTAAGTACTGCAGCTGATAACGACAAATATGAGAGTTATGTTTTTTGTCCATATTAAAATTGAAGCAACTTACTAATGTCTCAGACACTTGATTGTACAATATTATTCTTTCCTGCCGCGCAGTGTTTAGTTTCTTAATTTAGGCGAGTAACAATATCACAATTGAGTTATAATTAACTGGGGCTGTGTTGCTTGTATGCAATAGTCAGCTTTCACTGAAAGCAGCTCTAAAGTGAGGGGCATGTGAAAAAACAAGTTGAAAGAACACTATTAACTGAATACTCTGGTAAAATATTTCAGACTTGCCCATCACTTTAACGAAACAAAATAATCGGCTATATGAGTAGATTTATAACCAGTAAAAACGCCATGAAAATGCTAGGAAAGTTTCATGATAAAAACATGAACATACTGATGAAACATGAAATGTTTCATTTCAATGAAATGCAGATGAAACATGAAACCAGAAATCGATGATATTTATGATCATCGATTGCTGGTTCAAACAATTAAGAGCATCCCTTGCTCATAAAATAAATCATTGTATCATACAGGGTCAAGTGGTGGATTGTGATTAATTATTACCTAATCGCACTATAAACTTATTTCTTGACATCAGCAAAACTTTACCATTTAGCCCTTCATAAAAGTACATTCGTTTCAAACTGAATTGTTTTTAATTGAGGTCTAGATTTTTTGTGGATAGAACATTCTATGTGTCTTATACTTTGCTTTTGAAAAATTGATATAAATAAGTACTGCATCAGTCCGATGGGTAACAGAAAAGAGCTTAAGTTACTGTAACAGAAGACGTGGTTTTTACATTAGACAGAAATGTTACAAACTAACTTAGAATCATCATCGTAGTAATCGTTTGCGGTAATAAAACGTGGCTTAGTTTTCCAAAGTCAAAATACGCTGTGCCAAGGTGAAAAACAAATATACAGCGAAAAAAATTTTGATTCTGAATTATGCAATAGTTTATAAAGTTTTACTCTATAAACCTACTTTTCGTCTGAAATCTGCCATTTTACTTAGTTTGATTGCTTGCTTGATGTTTGAAAATTACTGGCAACCACTTTTTAGAAAACTTATTGTAAAAAGCACAACCCAAAGCAAACACAAAACCTTGTGCATATTTTAAGTTTATCCTTGGGCTGAGTAAACTCTTTACACGACTTAAACTTGACCATAATCTCTTATCACCAATAAGCCCCGATTATTATCTTTGGACGTTTTGCGCTATAACTTATACATTTTTTTATGTCAAGCCATTTTTCTAGAAATTGTTACTGTCGTTTTGGGACCACGCAACAGTTGTTTAAATATATTTATCTGTTTAGGCAGAAACAAGTGCAAAACGCAACAAAAAACTTGACAAGAACGAGCACATGAAACAAATTCATCGCCAATGAAAATTTGTAAATGTGTTGCAGGCTTCAAATGTGCATTGTCAATTTATTATACGGTTTAAATTTGGCGACCGGTAAAAAAAGTTCAAGAGAACGGAATTTTTAAAAACCAACCGCTAATTTTCTGCTGCATAGTTGTTGCTATAAATTTTCAGAGACCGTCGGAGAGTTTTGAGGACTGTTCTATTCTCCAAAAACACTTAGAAAACCCCAGCACTGCAACGTTCGACTAACCTAGATTGCCAAGAATAGCAAAAGTCACAGCACCTGGGTGGATACGGATATGCATTTTTCCTGGAAAAGTAGAAGTGTCTTTTCTCGGAAGTTTGTTTAATATGATGGTTTGCAATTTCAGAAACCAAAAACTCTGTTTGCGTTTTGTTAAACATTATCAAGCCTTTAAACTTCCTGCTGCAGTGTTAAAAAGCTAATATCGTTGATGTTGCGTCTTTTAGAGCGAGCATTTTTCCTTTACTTGCCGAATGGCTTGTTGGTTATCTTATAACAGAGAGAATAATTTTAGCATCTCTTTACGTTGTATATTAGCAAACAGGTTTTGAGCAAACATTGGAATTTGTAAGTCTGGCCTAATCACACTATACTGTTGAAATTGTATAATGCAGGAGTTACCGGCATGGAAAGGAACTCTAAAAAATGCTTTACTTAACGGTATGTGTTTCTATTAGTTCAGTGGCAAGTTAAATCTGATAAGCTTTAACTTTTGCCTCTATAAAAGGTTGATTTAATTTGGTGAAAGTTCAATTTGGAGCGTCATGAAAAGTTGAAAACTAATAATTTCAAGAATCTTTGATTCCTTCGAAACGAAGCAATAATTCTATCATCAACTTCTCATTATTATTTTGTCATATATCCTTGCTATGCGAGATACCGTACTGTGATGTCACAAAGCACCACCTTAGATGTGAAATAACAAAATAGTTTGTTTGTTTAATTCTAATAAAATGGAAGACCTGCTACCAACTTCTAAACAAGTTTCATGATTCGATGTTTATGCGTAAAGAACAATAACAAAATGTGCGGTTAAAGATAACATTAAGCATAATTTTAACCTTTTAATTGCCTGTTGGTTGATAGCTATGCATTTAGTTTTCAATCACAAAATTAAAATGCTTTTTAAACAGTTGGACTATAGGCTATTTTCTGTGCGTTTTGATTCCCAATTAATCCAGTACGGTAGGCACGACACCACTACAGGATAAAATTGGCCTTTTTACCCTTACCATGTGACGTTTCCAACTTTATTGCGCATGTTAGCTGCGCCAACTAAGTTCCATAATTCACAAAAATATTGAGCATTTTTATTTGTCATTCATAGAATGGAAAGTGGAGCAATATGCGGTTGGAGATTGGGTTTTACCTATTTATGAGACATGGGCGTTTCCCATAGTCTGCACTGCTGCCTACCTGTTGATGATTTTTGCTGGGCCAAAGTATATGAAGGACAAAACACGGTAGACTAAGAAGAATACATCATGTATCCTATCACAATCAATGCTACCATGCTATAATGATCCTTTTTTAAAGCTTCGACCTACGTAAGCCTATGATGATATGGTCATTCATGTTAGCAGTCTTCAGCACATTAGGAGCTGTTCGTACGTCAGCAGTCATGCTGGTTGCCTTCCAAACTGGAGGTTTGCATACGGTCGTATGTGATCCTATTTTCTATAATGGACCCATAACGCATTTCTGGTGTGGGCTTTTTGCGTTCAGCAAATTTCTTGAATACAGTGAGTAATTCGATCCATGATGTTTTCTTTAAAACTCTTATCTCATTTTTATTAAGATCATATAATTATACAGTAACTAGAACCTAGTTTGTATTGGCGGCTTTTGATCTTAGATAGAGGAATTCTTTATAATTATTTGTATATTCACCGGGCGCGTTAGCTTTAGAGAAAGTTGACTTTAAGCACCAAGTAGTTCCTAATAACACAAGTAATACTAAAAGGGTCATAACTCATTTATTTGCAAAAAAAGCAGAGACTTGTTTCGGACTAGCATCTTCCTTATTAAGAATAATAATACGGTATTAAGCGAAGCGACTATATGCGTAACGTACATGCCGATGTCGTGCCAAATCTGTTAAGGTATTGTGACGTGAAAATATCGCATGAGTCAGCATAAATTTCCCTGTAAATTTGTATGTGGTGTTTTCTTATTTATAAGTTAGCTTTCTAACCTAGTGAGTTTGTCTTAAAGCTGACGGCAACCTCCAAGTTTTTTGAACCGAAAACGTACCCTGATTCATGCGACATCTCAACGTCACAACGCCCGGAATAAATGTGGCACTATACCAGTACGAGAAAAAAGAGAAACATTTAAAAGTGCAGACGGTTATTAATATTGTCCGTTGTTAATAAAACGATGCAATGGAATTAGCGATAACACAATAAAGCCAGTTAAAGCAATATGACCGGGCAACTTAATTACAAATTTTTAATATGACAGACACGCAATTTTCAAAATTTTGTTTATTAAGAGTCGAGTTGAAGTGTTTTATTAACAAAAGCTTCCATTATTTTGCTTTCATAATTAATCACTATTATAAAATTTTAACACTTTACAGCAGTCATCTATGTTTCGAGCTGCAATTGCATTCAATTATGTGTTCCTTTGTAGCACATTTGTTGTAACGATGGAATATGAGACGCGGTTACTGACCATACGCAAATCTTCAATAACTAACAAACATCTGTAATGGAGACGGCGTAACTTAGTATTTAAACACGAACAACGGCCGAACTGAACTGACATTAAAAAGCGTGTGTGCTTTCCGCTTTCTTGTGGCAGACAACAAGGTTAACACCAAACTCTTAAAACTCATTCCCCTCCAGTAAATGTCGAAACCGAAAGGATACGATGCGCTATGTGTATGAATGAGAGAATCAGATTAACGCAGCATCTCTTCGCATCTAGCATGCGCTGCTCCGTTTCAGAAGTCAGAATGTATTGTTTTCAAAAAATATTTCGCATGCATATAACTAGGGATATTGCTGTTTTGATTTTAAAAAGTATAACGTGCTGTAGCCTATATACATATTTCTACAATTGGGATTACGATGCTATACTGATAAGAATTTTCCTACAATTGCCACTGGCACTGTGCTCACCGTAGCTTGTTTGGTACGTTACTTGGCATTTGAAAACATAATCAATGTTACTTTTAACAACAACTTTTTCTTGCAGTTGACACCGTCTTTATCGTACTTAGGAAGCAGAACCTGATATTTCTTCACTGGTATCATCATATAACGGTTGCATTTGTTACCGGGCTCATATACAGCAGCCAATATGGAGGTACTGTACGACCAACGCTTTTATGATGTGTTCGTGATGTAATATGACTCAAATGCGGTGAATATCAGCACACTTCTTTTTACGCCCTTTTACGCTTTTTTACACCCTTATTGACTACATGCTAGAAAGTTGTTGGTTGTTTCCAAATTGTACACGCAGTAGTTACCAAACTGGTGACCGTGGCTCCCCAGAGGGCACATGGAGTAAATTTAAAGGGGTCGCGTATTCATTATAAACGATAAAGTTTATTTTGGTTAAAGTTTTTATTTCGTTTAATTTACTTTTTCTACTTCTGTATGAAAATAAAAAATGTCGCATTTCGCTGGAAATTTTCATTTTGGACTTAAACAAATGTATTGGAATACAGACAGTCACTTTTTTCACGAAAGATGAAACGGTAGGAGATGGGCCATGAATAAAGGCCATATGTGAAATGTGGGTAATGATCAGATAGAGTTTGGAAACCGCAAACGATGCAAAGTAATATATCGAATTGTATTATTTTTATTTGCATCTCCGAATTTTTTTTTTAGGTGGTTGGATATTTGTAACAGTCAACTTCATTATACATTCGTTGATGTACAGCTACTACGCGCTGAAAGCGGCAGGCATAAAACTCCCGCGTGCGCTTGCGCTGGTTATAACTATATCTCAGGTATCTCAGATGATTTGATTGCTAATTAGAAAATAAATTCTTCCAATTCCAATCCATTTGTTGGTAAACGAGGCATTTTGACAAGGTTAATGTTGCTTTCATTTATAGATTGCCCAAATGATAATAGGTTGCGCTGTCATGTACGGAATCGTGGTTTGGGGCGATGAGTACGGTTGTCCATCGTCACCTATTCATAAAATATCGGGAAGTATCATGTACGCTTCCTATCTTGCACTTTTCGCCAATTTCTTCTACAAAACTTACATTGTTGGAAAGAAAGCGAAACAGGGACAAGAGAAGGTATAACACGATTTGTCAGAATGTCAATGTGTTTTTATTTCAGTCTAGTTCTATTACAATACAATGGAATCTCGAGGAAATTTGAAAAATGAAATGATGTACATCAAACGATTTTGTAGACGAACCTTTATATAATAAACCGGATAGGCTAAGTGCTAAAGCATTTTTCAAGTTGTTTATGCTGTTTTAGTGATTTGATTCTTAAGCTGCAGAGAGCTTACAAACTGATAAGCATTCAAACAGCATGGAAAATGCTCCAGAACTTGCAAATAATTTCAAAAATTAAAAGGTTTAATCAGTTATTTAATCTATGCTTGACAGAACCATTTTGAAAATTTCATTTTACATTAGGCTACGTTATAATAACTGTTATGTGTATGACGATAACATTTGTGTTCAACTCTAAATTTCAAATCACGGGGCGGATGTGCAAGTTGACTTGTTACCGTCTTCTTGCTGAAAAGAGATTTTGCAAATCTTTTGTCTTAGAATATAAAATAAAAACTGTAATTTTTTTATGCAATTTGAATTGCTGTTGTAAAAGAATGAAATTACGCTGGGGCAAAAAACCCTGCGATGTGATCGATATCCACTTGATAAAATGCGGCTGTAAATAAACTCATTTGAATGTGAGTGATACATACGCATACGGGTAACAATTTTGTACAGAACAAAGAAAGATGTTGATATAAGTGAATTGCCCTCTTATAGGCGAAACCAGTAAGAACTGGCTCTACTGTTTATTACCATTTTCCGCCTGGCATTCGGAACAGTTACATGAATGTCATTGTTTACTTTTGTTTTTACATGTGCAGAAGGTTTCTGATTCAAGTCAACAATTTCGAATGGAAGTTGATGATAGGGAGATGAACGGCGGATCTTTACGAAAACGTGCTTAACATACGGGTTAACAACGACGGTGGATGCTTTATAGTTTGTGATTTTAGCGTGAAATTCGCTTTTTCTTTTAAATTGATCCAATCTAAGATGGCTTAATCTTTGTGTAACTGTGACCGATCTAGTTTGCTTGTGGTCCACTTTTACAAGTATAATCCACCTGCGAACACCGTATGGTTTATTTTGTGTCGTTGTTGTGAAGCATATACCGTATACTTTGAGAAATTAACTCATTATACATGAGCACGTTTTCTGAGCAAGCGCAAATTTATAGTAATTTCATACTATGTGGACATTTGGACAATACAATATTTCGTGTAAAACTCGCTACTAATAGCAAAAGTAAAAGAAACTTTGACACCATTTACCGAACTTTAAGCGGTCTCCCAAAAACTGATTACTCGTTGTCCAACTATTTTCTGAGGTGACCATTCGTGTATGCCCAAGCTGATTACAGCTGAAAGTTTTGTATGTACCATTTGCAAATAACTTGCACGTACTGGTGTGAACCCCGCAATGAGTTCAAAGTCCCAACACAGAGTGCAATGTGGTATTTTGTACCATGTATTTAACCCCGTGAGACTGTTCAAGTCAAATAGTGTGGCTTATGTTTGTCAGAGTTATATGAACTGGTATACCCCGATTGACAATGCGCTTATTTGAAGTTCCAATGTCCATTACAAATTTGCACATTTTGCCAGATCAATGATCAATCCAATACGAGATTGCTTATAGCGTCAAACATTTTTTTCTTCAGCCATTTTTTCTGCGTTGCTATAAACTAACTCGCACCCAACTTTGTGTGTTGCGTCGTCCTGCTCATACCCACAGATGATATGACCAGCTTTATTGGTTCGTTACCGAATTTTCAATTTAAAAACATTCGTTGAAATTATCAGTCTTCGAAAATTATTACCACTTTTCCTTCCGTTTTTTCTCTCTCAAAGCTGTTTGTTCCAACCACGCACTTGGGTCGTTGCATTTAGGCTTTACTGGTTAGTTTTGAAGGACGTCACGTATTAAACCTTATCCCGCCTTGTCACCATGCGTATTTTCTACCCGTGCAACTTGGTGTGTCTGTCTACGGCTCTATGTGACACTTGACATTATTGAGCAATGCAGTCAAACATTTGTCTTTCGTATGACGTAAGTTTCGATCATAGTTCGAGTTCAAGCATGAAATGTGCAGCGTATTGCAGATAATGGAAACATTTTTTGTTGGTCTTTTTGCAGCTTACCTTGTCGATGTAGGTTTGGTTGTAGCGTGCTTCTGGTATGGTGATCCCTATCTATCTACAGTATCTCTAACATCCATCTCTCCATATAAAGGGTCCTACCCCATCCTCTTTAATAGACCTGTTTGTTAAGTAGCTTGCTGTAAAAACAAAATCAACTTTTGAACTAAATTCACTCCAACCATCTTTGTAGAAAATTGCTCCAGATCCTGCAAATAATTTCAGAAATAAAAAATTATTTCACATATCTCCATTTTAAAAATTCAATTTGTTCTTTTTTTCAAGAACTGTAGTGATGACATGGTTTGTGTCCACTTTTAAATTTCTTTTGAAAGTTTAATATTTATGTCACTTTGTTAAAGAATGCCAGCAAAGATTTTTTTGTTCTATATCTTAGAATCGGTGTTCTTTTCTGTGCGCAAATGCCGTATTATATGGTTACGTTTTCTATCCTTTAATACTCCTAGATGCAGACGTTCTCGTATTAGTAAAAGCATTATAAAAATGTACTCGACTAAAACAAAGTAGACCAAATACACGACCCATAATCGACCGGGTCTATACGCACGATAGTGCAAACGGTAACAATACTATGGTCTACAGTTACACTCTACAGCATTATATGGTATCACAATCTTAAGTTTACTCTCTCATTGAGAAAAGTCTTCCGCGACTTCCACTCGGCTTTTCTCATCACGCTGGAAGCCTGGATACTGAGATTTTCGAATTTCAGGGTCCGATGAATACATATTTTTTATTTTAATCTATGGTATTGCCTGAATTCGAAACTGTTCACTAGAACGTAAAAACAGGAGCAAGCGTCATTCATCCCTAGCCCAAGGACATTATGCAATGGTAGCGTGACTGGGTGAAAAAACCTGGTTCTCATTATGCAAGTGAGCTACAAAGAAATTGCCTGAAAACATACGTAACAGCATGAATAGATTTATGCGCTGAAAGTTGAAAACTGGGAGTTTTGCGGTCTTAGAAAAGTCTCGCTTAATGAAAATCGAACGTTGCAAGCTCACGCTTCACTGCACTTGCTTTTCTATTTCGGCCATCCAATTCAATGTTCTGCCTTCTATCACTTGTGAGTTGCATTCGTAGATACTTGAACTTCTCTACTTGCTTCAGTGTTTCACTGAACATTTGCAGGGAGCACTGAGCAAGGTTTTGTGAGAGGCAGAAAAGGGGGGCCGGGGTGGAGTGAATCACTGCACACAGCAAATCCAACTATTCAAAAATGAAAAATATTGATAAAAATATGTGGTAATCACTGTTATGTGACGACCTACAATATTTTGTTCATAGTAAAAATAGTAAACGACCTATAACTTTCCGTTCAGGAAATAATTTAATGATTTTGTTAGCAAAAAGTGGTAAAACACTTTTTGATTATTGCTTACTGTATCCTTATGTATTTATTAAAATCTGTGTTTATACAAGTTAGTATGAAATCACAGTGACGAATGCGAAAAAATATAAATCAAACCTGAAACAAAATATGTTGTAGATGAACTTATTTGTAGGCAGTTAATACCGGTCCGCAATGAATCAATTTTTGTCCACTATTAAAGTCAAATATCTTAATAAACAAAATCGCTAAAAACCTCTCCATAAAGCCAAATAGAGTTTAAGTCAGATATAATTATATCACAAGAAGTGAAGTTTCAACAAAAGGCGGAGAAAACACAAAAATGTGTGATTCACTGTACGCGGTCTCACGTATAGAGTCACGTTTATTGGCAAGGTTTGTTGCCCACAGGTTTTGTGGCAACCATGATTTGCTGCGGAGTATCGCTTGGGAACTACCGGCCAATCCTATGTAGGCTACATCCAACAAAGCCTATCTCGCATTGTAGTTGTTGATACGAAGTTTATGTTTGTTGTAACATAATTGTAACAGCAAACTTAAGTTATCGATGTTTTTCAAGATAGTTATTATACTTATACAAAGGAAATTTGTTACAAAACTCATGAACTCTTTGTGATTAATCCACATGCCAAGTGTTATTTCATGGCATTAATTGCAACCCAGTGTAGGAAAGTTAGCATTTACACTTCATTTATTATGAGAATTCATTTCATTTTGACGCGTTTTAAGCAGTTTCCGAGGCCTAAAGTCGCAAAACGTTTTGGGCGCCGCCCATTTCAGGTCGCCTCCTTTAACGTGAACTAATGATATAGGTTACATGTTTATGACTTGTACCGAAGGGTTCGGTGAATGCATTTATGAAACTTGCAGGTTTTGTTACTCCAAACGCTTAAGAACCACTCTTGAATGCTATGACGACTTTCGTGATTACAAGTTAAACATAGGCCTATATGGGTTTTTTTCATCTGCAAAATTTCTGATTTTTATGCGCATTACGGAATGGAAATTGACCGTAGGAAAAATCAACAGAGTCTCTTTGCCTAAACTTGCAAATTACGCAGATAAACAACGGTAGTAGTTGGTTTAGTTCGTGATTTCAGCATAAAATTTTCCATTCCCTCTTAACCTAATTTAGGTTTAATTTAGCTATAACACACTTTGTCTGATCGTGACCGATTTAGTTTGCTTGTATCTGTTATAAGTAGCCTAACTGTAAACATCGCTTTTTAATTTAATTTGTGCTTATTTTTATATTATGAAGTTTCGGGAAGTTATACAACATGTTGCATGAATTACGTTTACTGTAAAAGAGCAAATTTAACTTCAAACGATTTGAACGTTTGGAGAACATTTCGTGTAAATGCACAATGAGAGGAAAGAAAACTGCTTCCTGGAACTGTGCTGGGCTTTAAATTGTCTCCAAATTTGATTACTTTTTGTGCGACTATACTCTGTGGCGACAGTTCATGTGTGCCCAGGGTGATTACAGCTGAAGGTTTTTTGTTGGCTTTGTCACTGTACGTCGTACGATTTGGTTCAGATCTTGCGACGTGTTCAAAGTCCGAATATAGAGTACCTACAACGTGGGGTTTTGCAATGTATTTAACCTTAACTAGATTGTCTAAACTCAAACAGTTTTTTCATTTTTTTCGTCACACTTATTTGAACAAGAGAACTTTGGATGATGATGGGCTCAAAGTTCCTACATCAAGCGCAACGTTGCATTTTTCAAACAATTCATAGATCCAATAAGACTATTTAAGTTATACAGTAGTTCTCCTCTTTTCGGTATTTCCCAAGTTTGTTCCTTGTGTGACATTTTGCTAACACCAGGTTTACCAAAATTTAAGGGCCCAGACGAAGATCTCTCCATGTAAAATTTTAGTTTAAATTAACTAACGATGTCTTTTGTATGTGACATGGGACATCCACAGTTCCACACCATCTTCATTCATACAGGCCTATTTGTTCAATTGTTTGCTGTGTAAATAAAATCGAATGGTTAATCGTGTGGTTAATCAATAGGTGGATTGGGAGAAAATCATGTTTATAGCGTCAAACAAACTTCACAACGTTATTCAACGACAAAAGAGCTTTCATCAACAGCCTCAGCTGCAATAGTAACGAAGGAGACATGTATCGCTAAAGGAAATTAAACACCAGTGGTGGTTTGCTGTCACAGTATAGCTAAGCTCCTAAAACAGTCAGTAACTTAAACGATTCCTATCTAGTAATTGAAGCGTACTAGTTATGCAATTCTTACACACAAAATAGCCTTGAAATAGAGTACGCTTAAAGTAACAAGTTAGCGTATGGTATAGGAAGCGATTCAACTTATGGTTTTAAAAGCAATGCGTTGATTGTAGGTATATGGCTGCTTCCGTTTCCTTAGCCAAGCTCATAAATATGTATAAAGAAAATTAGCAGATTGGCGGTATAGGCGTGCTCGAGTTTCGATTTACGTACGCTATATATAGACAACTTGCAGTGCCAGCGGCCACTGCCAAATAGTTTGAAAGCAGCGGCCCATCATTTCTGTTGATACAAGTCACGGATAATAGCCTACACACTGTAAAACATCCGGTATGTTTGTATTCAGCAAAGTTTTAAGTAATAATGATCTAAAACCAGTCGTAGGCAGTATATTTCTCACCTATTATACTATAGTTGCGGTAAAAAGCTATTGAAGTGATTTAAACGGCAACGGTCACCTCAAACAAGAGTGCAGTCAAGCGTGGCGAGTGACGAAGACAATAAAGGAATCGCCGAAAATCGCCTAAATCTTTGACTTTCACTCTATCTTAGTATAGTGTGGTAATGTAGTTAAAAGATGCCGAACCCCTAAAGAGGAGATGGTTTAGTGCAGAAGAAAGTTTTTTAACAATGAAAGAGCGATTGGCGATTAAGGAGCGCTCTTTACTAGACAAACCGGTCAAAGAATTTTTTAAAAATTCAGTGGTTGGGTAATTATGGCTGATGTATGGCACTTTGATATCTGTTGTGACATGTTCAACGAACACTGCGACATCACAGACGAAAAGTCATGTTTCGCGGTCAGAAAGACAGGTTAACTTTCTCTTTGAATGAAATTATTTAGGCTATTCCGTTCATGATATCATTCTGAAATTGATACTAGAACTGTTTGAACAAGGAACGAACCATGGTCGTGGCTGAATAGTCATTGTGAGCCATTGCGCGTGAAACCGTGGCTCATAGACTACAACCGCTGTTACATTGTATTGGCACACGCCATGCTTTTTCTTTTCTTACGTAACACTGTTCGCCAAACGCTTCACAATAGCCGTCACATTTGCGATGTGTATTTTAGGCGCTGATTACCCCTGTATAACCACTGAAATGTTTTTCAAACTTTTTCATCAGCTTATTCAGTTAAGTGCGCTCCTTGGTGTGAGACAAACTTGTTTTTGCATTAGGCAACCACAATTATTTAGCTCCACAGGCTCAAATAAACATGTCAAGTTTTGACGCTGGTGAACTATGATGCAAAATTTACCTGCTTGGAAAGAAAAACTGAAAAACTTCTCCCTTAACGGTATGTAATTTTCAATCGACCTTAAGGATTTCAAGTTCATTGAAGCTTATGTCAGTTAGTAAATGAGAATTTATCTTTGTGAATTTATTCTAAGAGTGGGAATTGGAGAAATATCCTGTAGAGCCTTGGGTGACTTCGCTGTGTCAGACATGGGAAATCCCCATAATCTGCAGCGCGGCTTATTTGCTGATGGTTTTTGGTGGACAAAGATATATGAAGAACAGAACAAGGTAGCTTACGCAATTAATACCTATGAAAACAAACCAACAAACAATTGCCTTTTTGCAGCTTCAGTTTACGTAAGCCTATGATGATATGGTCGTCGTTGTTGGCCATCTTCAGTATAGTGGGGACTGTTCGCACGTCAGCAGTGATGGCGTTTGCTTTTCAAACGGAAGGTTTGGCAACGGTGGTTTGCGATCGAATCATTTACTACGGACCCATAACACGCTTTTGGGCTGCGCTCTTTCCTCTGAGCAAGTTTCTAGAGTACAGTGAGTTATTCCGTTTATTGTTGCCTGCATAACAAAATTAATTTGGTTTTGATCAAGACCCAAATCGATTCGGTAGCCGAGTGGTTAAAACGCTTGGGCTGCAACACTACTACACTTCGTGTTCGATACCAGGTGGCGTTAGAGTTGTAATGCACGGCGTAAACGACACTTGCCCCTTTTCAGTGATACTGATGAACAGCTTCAAATTCGGGCAATTTTATTTAAACAACGAAAAAATAAAAGATGTGAATCTATCGGTGCTTGCACAACGGCTCGCTCTTCAACCGGGTCTCGAGCGATGAGGAGTCATCGCGGAGTTTGAGTCGTGCAAAGATTTCCTCAGTCCAAAGATAAAGGATTCTATATCACACTAAACCAAAATTTAACACTTAAAACGTGGAACTTTCCTATATGTATCTTTTATTAAACTGTAGGTTTTACAATCGCTTTTCGTAAAACGAAACACACGTGAAGTATTGGCAAATATCATGTTTAATTATAGAACCTCTAACAACAGAGTTTTTCTTGCAGTTGACACAACCTTCATCGTGTTCCGAAAGCAAAACTTAATTTTTCTTCACTGGTATCATCATATGACAGTTGCTTTATTTTGTTGGCTCATGATTGGCGGAAAATACCCAGGTATGATAATAGCATCGTTGGTAAAAGATCATGTACGGTATAGATCGATTGTAATGTGTCTCTAGACTCTCTATACGCATTTGAAACAAGGGTATTTTGGAAGTTGGGTTTATATACATTGTCGCTGTAATGCTTTTGAGCAAGGTATTATGTAAGGACAATTATTCCAATTTGGTGATCCTGGTAAATACTGTATAGTTCCGGATTCTGGTTTTAAAAAAAAAAAAAATATATTTATTGGATAATGTGGACAGACAAGCTTGGTGACAGGGAATCTATTTATGATGAATTATGGTTGGGTTTCGATTGTCTATAGCCTTTCTCTGTTCGAGGAGTTGTTTTTATCCCGATACCATGCAATGCATTTATCATATTCTGTTAATGCCTTGTAATGGCATTATAACATTGCTATAGCCATATGACACGCCTCATTCCTGTACCACGGTTTTTCTGGCACTGCACTATACTTACATGCGCCTTGATTTTCTCCAACAGGTGGTTGGATATTTATGACAGCCAACTACGCCATACATTCGTTGATGTACAGCTACTATGCTTTTCGAGCGGCAGGCATAAAACTCCCACGTGCCTTGGCTGTTGTCATTACTGGATGTCAGGTGATTGGACAACTTATCATTTGTTGTAGTCTATGTGGCGTAGGCCTTGGTATAAATGGTTATCAAGAAGTCCAGATTTCGATCTTTAATTTTCAATAACTCAATGTAATATGTGAACAATGTGTATATAAATCATGATACTTTTTAATTATAAACGCACTTTGTCAGCACTTTCGTTTCTTTCGCTTTTAAAACATATCTTGTGGATTTTTTCGGAAAAAATTCCTGTTAGTTTTACATGTTTTTGTTGGTAAACAAGGTTAACGTTGTTTTCATTTATAGATTGCCCAAATGATAATAGGTTGCGCTGTCATGTACGGAATTGTGGTTTGGGGCGATGAGTACGGTTGTTCATCGTCACCTATTCATAAAATATCGGGAAGTGTCATGTACGCTTCCTATCTTGCACTTTTTGCCAATTTCTTCTACAAAACTTATATTGTTGGAAAGAAAGCGAAACAGAAGAAGGTATACGATTTGTTTTCTGTGTGAATAAGCAGAACGTTGTCGTACACAGCTCGCTTAATTATAGCCTATACGGATATTTACTTTAAATGCCGAATAATAAACAAAGTTAATCTTTGCTTTTACCCATACAGGTTTCTACTGCTGGTGAACAATCCCGTGTGAGTTTAGGTGATGGAAAAATTAAAAACGTTTCACTTCGCAAACGTACGAAATACGCTGATTAATGACAATGGTGGATATACTAAATTATATGACGTCAGCTTTTCTACTGTTTTATGACTTTCAGTAAGCTATTCTAATAGCGACTTTATTAAAAAGAAATAAAGCAGGTTGTTTTGTCTCGTTTCTTGAGGTTAAACAGAGAAACAGAGTTTTAAATGATGTTATTTTGTTAAATGTCTATATTAAGTTGGTCCCTTTTTCTTCTAAATACATAAAAAAATAAATAAAGTTTTGTCTCTTTGTCCCCAATTTTTGGAACCTATAAGACCGAAAATTTGCAAATTCTCATGTATAAATAAAGTCAAATAGTTTAAATATTAGTTTGTTTAAAGCATAGCCTATACCATAGTAAGCAAAAACAAATTGTAATATATTAAACTAAAACACAAAATATCGTGAACGCATTAAGCAATCTTTTTGCAAACATCAATGAACTAACAAGTTCACAAATATGGCATGTCTACTACAAAGTTGACACTGAACTAAGTCCCACTTACTTTAGTCTGCGCCATAAGTTTAGGCTGCGGCAGTAGACCACAGTAGTTCTACTCGTACAATGTGCTGTTTTATTGCAAAGAAATGCTATAAAACAGGCAATGCGTGTAAGCAATATCGGCTAGAAATAAATCACAAGCATTTGAATAGTTGGTCTAATAGCCTATACAGCACAGTTTGCTGACTATAGCCTCCGCTACGCAAATTTATGACTCAACGATTGCCTTTTGCGTGGTATTCTGCCTACTCTGATGTCTCGCTGTGGCGTTAATGATCCAATATTAACGAGCTACTAACTCTGATTTCAATAAACAGGTGTGTGCTTATAGAGATCGTGTTTGTTAGAGGTGGTCTATAGAGATCAGTTGTTATCTTGTTGCGTGGATTTAGGCTTTCCACTCATCCATGTAGAAGGCGAAAGAGAGTTTCTTCATACAAATTATGGAAAAAAAGCTCCACCATGCTTGCCAAATGCCGGCCTTTAATTCAAAATTAATCGGGCATAGCATTTAGGATACACTAAAAGCCTGAAAGACTGAAGGGGCTGAAATTGAAAAGAATGTGCCCAACTAAGCCTATTTTCTTCGTTTCAACCTTTTCAGGATTTTAGTGAGATCCTAACATTTTCTCTTTCACCTCTTGAGTGGTATCGGTAAGTAAAAGTAAAGATCACTTAGAAAGGCTCTACATATCATACGAGTGTCATGCCCGCAAGCAAATTTGTTCCGCAGTCGCATGACTCTGATTCAGCATAATTTTTGCGCTCGTAGCTTATTGTCAAGAAAGTGAGTTGGAAGAAAGATTTATGGGTAAATTTGGATTACAGTATTGGGAAGTAAGGTGTCGAACCGTATTTTAAATCCAGTTTAGGTCATAACAAAATTTCCTTTTAACGATTGTAGCTTATTTCGGCTCGCGTTTGCATTGGATTGAAACATTTAGGCTACTCCGTTTCGGAGTTAGGTTAAACAAACTTGCTAAGGTAGCCTACGTAGGCTTACCATACGTCCCGTTTTAGCCGGGACAGTCCCGGTTTTTACGGGTTTGTCTCGGCGTCCCGGTCAGTCTACCAAAAAGTCCCTCTTTGGCATTTGGCCAGCCAGCATTGCCTTTGTTTAGCCAACTTGCTGAATAGTGATGCCTGATGCGTGTTCTTGTTTCGTTGTGTTAAATGTGAAAGTAAATGTTACGTCATTGCAGTGGGCAATAAATGGCCCAGTAGTTGAGTAGTGGGTTGATTGTTAGCGCATTCGCCAGTTCAGTAATAGTAGGCTAGTAGGAAAAAAGTAAAATATGAACCACATTTATCTGATGCTCGTTGTTCTGAAACGTCCTGGCTTTCAATCACAAAAATATGGTATGCCTAAGCCTACGGTTCGTCCTGGTTCAAATGACAGATTTTAGCTTATAAACTGTGGTTTTTAATTTCTTCAGACGCACTGCCTAGGTAACAGTAGCTTATGCTAAACGTGGCAATACAGTATACTGTAATTGGGACAAGCGCTTTAGAATCCCAGTACAGAATTTATTTACTTGAAAATTGCAAATAAACAACAATTGTAGTTTAATTTATTTCTAAGCTTTTGTTTCTAAATATACAGGTCATTTTTTCTTATTTGGTTGTATGCTATTTGTCAATTTTCTGTTTAAAATAAATTTGGTTAATTTTTAACTTTATTGATATCATAGTCTATACATAAATATTATGCATAGATAATGATTGGTAATTCCCGTTTCCCCTGTTAAAATGCGAAAATCGAGTATTTTTCTAGGGTAAATCCCCGTTAACGATTGCTTACTTTCATCTCGAAATTTCTCAGCACTACGGAAGTTAATGGAACAAATCAATAAAATCATTACAATTGGTGGCAGTGTGTGACAAAGAAGCTTATAAACGTTTATCGTTTTAGATATCGACATACCTCCACATTTATTAGAGAAAGTAGCACTAAGGTTAGTTTGTAGACGCCGTTTAAGTAAGGGTATTTTGATTTTTGGGCCTAGTGCGGAAGTGCACAATCACATGATGTCACAATTTGAGTAGCTGGGGCCTAATATGCAAATACATCCTGTGGTTGTGTATTTCTCCACTAGACTCGATCTTTGTATCCATTTTTAGATTAAAATTAACAGATTTTAGTTTCACAAGTGGAAGATATGATTGCCAGCATTATTTTGCGTACAGTATTTTAATTAATTGTTTCGTTATTGGCACAAAAATTGCATCTGATATATAATGTGGAAATATAAACTTTACATCAAACCTCCAGTAACTGCAGGACCCCACCAGCTTGCTGTATGGAGAGCTTGGGTTTTAACACAGAGAGATTTATGCCAAAAAATAGGGTATATGTTTTACGCCACATCAATATTAAAACTCTGATCATTTTCTACCACGATTAGACCTAACCTAATTCTTAGTTAAATATATGGAGCTGTTGACCTCCATTGGAAAACGGTTGGCTTGTACTTACAATTTTTGTATACCAATTTCTTGTGACAAGATTTTGTGATGCCTCGCCAGAAAGGCTGAAGCCAATATTAAAACCAGTGTCGTGAAGATATTTGATAAGATAAGATAAGATAGGATAGGATAGTATAAACAACTTTTGTGTTAACTGATCATGTTGGAAAATAAGATGTGTTTTATTCATAATAGCGTTAATAAATCTGGCCCAAAATGTTTGTATCATATCAGTCGAAATGTGGTAAATGTGATAAACAGTAGCGATGAAAAAAGTTAAAATCCAAGGAATCAATATTTGTGAAATTATCGATGTTGTCGGCTTAACTTGGTGTTAAAAATCATTGACTGTTATCCTAATTTAAATGCTTTTAATGGACGTTCAACTTCCATTATTCCATTATAGTTTTGAGAGAATTTCTTTGGTAATATATCTATTGCATGTAGATTAAAACTGGGTATTTCAGCAACCACTGTTTATTGCAGATTTCTGCAGCATTTTGCATCATATGGCAACGACACTGAGCTAAAAAGTGCAAGTGTTATAATTAAATGGAACGGTAGCTAGTTGGTGAATTGCCAGGTTGGCGGTAGGTTGGAGAGGTATTTTGATCAGGCATTAAAGAATATTAATAGGCGTGTGTCAATTGAACCGTTTTCTCCCCATTGGCAAACTTGATTGTGAATTATAAATTTAGTTAACAATGTCATTGGCAAAGTTTAGTTCTTAAATTTAACTATTGGTTTTTTTCACTGTCAGTGATGATAAAAAGTCTATCACTAAGCAGTCTGCCTAAAATAGACGAAAACGTTTTACCGAAACCACAAGTTTTTCTTATTAACATGATTTATACATAAAAACTAAAAATGATATTAACTGATTTTACAAATAAATTCTAAGTCTAAAAAATAAACCTGGATTTGCCAAAAGTTGAATTTGGGTTTGCCTAAACCTATGGGTTTGCCAATGTTAGTATTCAGGTTTCCTTAAACTTTTATTCTGCTGATAATTATTAGCTCTAGTCATAGTTCTGTAATATTTCAACTCTGATTTAAAGCTGAAATTTACAATCATGCAAAAAAAGTAGTTTCCTGATAAAAGGAGCGAATGGTGCATCAGAGAACTTGAAAAAAGATGCCACCTTATAAAGTTCTACGCAAGATAGCTGGTGGGGGCCAGGGTGGAGTTGTGTTTGTGTAAGTTGTATATTCTATGTATTTTGCTGAGATCTATTAACCAACTTTTAAAAACTTTTTCCATTGGGATAAAACAAAGTGACCTGTCTAATAATGAAACAAATTTATTTAGAAGTGTCGTCTGTTAGTTTTCTGACTTAATCTAAATTCATTTCATTAGCACCTTCCTTTTACATACATGCAAATGAAAATTGTGAATTTAGCACTTTTACAGCACTGTGAGAAAATTGATGTCTTCTATGTTGCAACAGATAATCTATAATCTTTGTTCTTCCCACTTGACTTGAGACAAAATAGAATACTCACCATGAATAAGTAAATAAAATAGATATATAGGTACAGGCTGATTTAATTTCAAAACTAATTCTAACAACATTATAACAACTAAAGCAACACTCACAATGCCAAAAATTATGCAAGTTTTGATCCATACCATGATGTTATATAGTTGGATATGGGAACTATTTTGTGGTTTAAAAAGTGGGCAGAGCATTTACTGGTAACATGATTTAACAACCAATTGCATGTAATGATGAACTTATTCTAGTGACAAAATAGAACCTTTGTCTGCACTCTCTAAACGTTATTGCAGGAAATGACATGATAGAAAACAAGGAAATAAAAAAACAAATAGAATAATCAAATCTGTCGCATATAAAATTAATTTTATCATAAATTGAAAGACCAGCAGTTAAAATGCCAATATAAACTATTAGCATTAACATCTACTGATACTTTCTTACAACTACCTGTACCTGAAATATACTCAAAGAAAATATCTTTTACAAAAACAATGCTTTTTATTATATAGATGTGAAAAGAATGATGAATCACTTTGTGCTGGAAAAGAAGTCAACAAGTCAACTTACACCAATTTAAAAAATGAGATTGAAATCTTAAAAGAAGTGGCCAAGAATCATGAAAACATCGTACACTATTTTGATTACTTTGATAAAGTAATTGACTAAATATAGCTACATTACAGAAAAGAAACAATTTTCCAGAAGCTATTTTGAAACTTTGTAAATATTATGGGATATTAAGTATTTGTTTATTTTTCCAGTAAACTGATACCAGTATGATACATAGACGTACAGTAAACCAATATACTTAAAAATGAGTTTGTTTACATTATTCCAAAAATAGTATGACTAACTTTCTGCTTATGATACCAAGCACAAATGTACACAAATGCCACATAAATGTAAATAAATGAATATTTAAAGAGCAAGTTGGTAAATCATCAAAGTAAACTTGTGGTATTTGTTGTAATGCGTCGTGCTTCTATGTTAGGATCTGACCATTGTCATATATATGGAACTATGTGATGCAACAGTGCAGCAGGTGAGGATGAGGTTGATATATCTTTTTAACAATCATAAGTTTTTCTTTGGTTTTTAAATGCTATAATATACATTATAATCTTGTAAACGAAGTAGTTGTATGCTGTACTTAACTGACTTTGAGAGCTCTTGTAAATAAGGTATCATATACAATATAAATATTTAACACTATTCTTTTTAGTTTGTGGAAAATAAATTTACTCGAGAAATGCAACCCGAAACTCAACCAAATGTTACCCCTCAGGAATTTTTCAATGATATCACCCCACTGCAAATTTGTTTGCAAGCAGTTAAGGGAGTTGAATATTTACACAGCAATGATATCAGTGAGTTATTGTTTCTTCACATACAGTACTGCGAGTTAGCTACCGTTTTAAAGCTTATTTCTATGATCTCACACTAGCATTATGTGCAACTACCAATGTATGTTATGGAACACTGATTCCTTAAAAACCAAATTCATTAAATGCCATTTTTTGCCTTTTCTCATCCTTAGCAACCAGTTTTCTGATATGAGCCAGACTTGTTTTAATTGTTCCAAGCAGTCAATTTTGTTCATTTCAGAATGCGTAGTCTGTACATATAAGTACTCAGTTCTTCAAGTCACTGATTGCAGAACTGATTGCTATCAAAATTTAGCCATTGATATTAAATCATGTCATAATTGGATATGAAAGTATAGACATTTAATGGCAATACTGGATTAGGAAAAACTATTGTAGAATATGCCAGAAATTGAACATTTCTATTATAAACATTCCCACATACACCGGTAAGGTATAACTTCTCAGTGAGTCTTAATACAATTTACGAAGGCGTTTTTCTTTCTTTGGAATAATTATGTTATTTTCCATTATATTTTTAGTTCACAGAGATATTAAACCAAGCAATTTTCTGATTGTCAAATGCAAAGGCAAAACACTAGTGAAAGTATCAGATTTTGGTCTGAGCAGGCAGCTCTTACAAGATCAGTCTGGTATCTACACAGAATCTAATGGCACACGAGGATACATGCCCCAGGAATGCTATGATCATGGATCCAAGTGGGTATGTACAATGTATTTATCACTAGATTGTGCATTTTGCCATGCTGAACAAAACACATGGATATAATTATATACGTAGTGATGTTTTAAACATGTGACCAGTAAAACATGGCAATTAATTTGCTTACAAATACCAGTAGTTGTCATGTTATGAAAATATTTGACAACAACAATCAAAACCTTTGTTAACAGATTATAATTTAGTTGCATTATTTGTGTCATATCCATATCAGCAATTTTATCTTTACAGTATAGCTTTGTCTTGGCAAGCAGTGATAGTTTTTTTAAATATCGAACATGATGGACTAAGCATAAAGGACAGATTCTAAACATGTCTTTTCATTTACCATTCATGTGCAGTTCTATTTACATATACTTTGAAAAACTAGTTTTCGTGTATATGCGTCATGTATACATAGTATGTCTTTTTAGAAAATGACAGCAGATATTTTCTCTCTTGGTGTGTTCATTCACTTTGTGGTAACTGGAGGGTTTCATCCGTTTGGCAGTAAGGGTTATAAACAAGAAGGAAATATTCGAGAGAGAAAAACTCCTAATTTTGAAGCTTTATTGAAAAGTCCTAATGGTCAGTCAAGAATAACATTGGTTTTAAGACGCAGAATATATTTTTTGAAATCTTGTTAGTTGGACTCAAAATAATATTAAACTCCCTTCATTAATTTGATATCATGTGTGTTTAGTGCAAAACAATATGCAGGAGATGTCATAACAATACCATTTTTTAAACTATTTTAAGCATATTTTGGATGTAGACAATCCATTTGTTTTTATTTAGTTATAAAGGAACATGATGTGACTGTATGTGATATGATACGAAGAATGATTAAGCATAATCCTGCTGATCGGTTTACGATTGCAAATGTGCTTAAGCACCCAAGTTTTTGGAATTCTAAGGAAAAAGTGGAATTTTACAAGGTGTCGTTTTATTATAACAAAGTCAATCAATTGTTTTCTCTGTTTTGCCATTGATTAACTTCACTAAGGTTTTTAACTAACTAACCCAAGCGTTTCATGTAGACTTTAAATACACATCTGCGACACATCGCACCAAACAAATTACAACATTTAAGCATATACGACCGTGGATTACTCCAAAAAGGCATGGATAGAAAAACAACCAAATTTCAGATACAAAGCTCCCATTTACCCCAGCCTGTTATTACAGACAAATATTTTAGTGAATGCAGCAACCTACAACAATTGCTGACGTTAATCCGAAATATGGTGAGCTTTGCAGATTCTTTTCACCTTTTGTTGCTTTTTTTAAGTTTGGACAATTGCAATCATAAGTTTTAGTTTTTGTAGTTTTAATTAATCCTACATGCCATAGTGGTTCATCTGTATGTTCGTGTCATGCCTTTCATAGACACTCTGTACAAGGATTTGCGTATGGTTATGTTTTCACCGGGATTATTTTGTTTCTCAATTAAGGAAGCTCATGGTCGTGATGCTGAGAAGTCAAATGCAGAAAAGGAATGTTTAGGAATGGACGGACTGATTACAAACTGGGATAAGTTTTTAGAAAGTCTTACTGGAGCTTATCCACAGTTGCTTGTTCATCTTTATGAATCATTTAGAGACAAAAATATTGCAATCGAGTTTTACAAAACGTAGGTGAAATATTGGTAAATAATCTAGAGTTCAGTACAGTGCCTTATCTTTGTTATAAAAAGTTTGTGCATATTTTAAAGTTGGTTGTCTCTGTCAATTTTGTTATGTTATGTTTTGCTTTATGCTGTATTTACTGCTCCAATTTTGCAGAACACCGATTCCACCTGCATCCCCACAAATATCACGACAACTGGCGAATGTTTCGTTAAAAGTTGATGAATCTCCGCATAAAAAGAAACCATCTGTGAGTCCTAAGTCCAAAAGAAAAAAAAAGAAAAAGTCTATCGACCCTGAATGCAATGAATGGATGAGTTTGTTTCGCAAAGAAAATATTCCAGGTTTTCTAAAAAAATAATCTGACGTCGTTGCTTTACTTCAGTCCTCTATTTTGTTACTAGACTAAAAATGATGGAAATAAACTGCATGTACTAATCAAGAACCACCATCAGTATTGTAATATTTTCTTTTACTACAGACAATGAGCTATATCAGTTTGAAATACAGCTGGAGTATGGCAACCATGCTCGACCAAAAAATGAAATAAGTTTACGCCATTCCCCCGCTTGTCTTTACCACAAGACATCCTGCCAAAGCACTTCAGTAGAAAGTTTCAATCGTTTTGATTTCCCTCCAGCATCAAGTGAAAGTATGATACAGAAAGTTCTAGACAAATTTGATGATGGGATCATTCTCCACCAAGACAAAGACAGTAACTCCCTGATGGCGCGCAGATGTTGCTTGGTTCAGGTCTGGTTTACATCTCACTTGCAAGCTCGTGCAGTAAAGATGGAACAGCAAAAGATTGTGGAACTCTTCTCCTATGAAAAGTTCTATGATCAGTCCATGGATCAAGGCCTTCCCAAATCTGAAGTAAAGTTATACTTGGGAAAAAACCCAGACACATTAGAAAAAGGTAGAATCGTGCCAATCACCATAACCATCAGGCCAGTAGCTGCATCAAAGCTTACCGATAGATATCCAAGCGCTGAGGGAGGATCTATAGATGTTAGTTATGAAAAATGCGGTTTATAGTCTGTTGTGTGTTTTAGGATGATTTGCTGAATTTTATTGTTATTCATTGGCAGCAACGTGAGGTAATTGGAGTCTATTCATCATATTTATAGGATTCATTCATCTTGTCTTATTAATATATATGATTATAGTCGTCGGTTTTGTGTTGTCCATGTTTGTAGTAGGTTCAAATTATTGTACTTTGTAGTTGTCAGTTGGGGTCACTGTATTTGAATGAGATGTATCTTATAAAGACATGTATATTTTTCTGTATTTGGTTAACAATATATTTAGTGTTATCGTTTTTGTTTTATTCAAAAGTTGTGTGCAGTGACACTATTTAACTAAATCGAATGGTGGACATTACTTAGTTATACGAATGCTGAAAGAAAAGTAGACAGAGTGGCTCATCTGCATGTAACACGAAGTTGACTATGACTTGGTAGAACCTTGAAAGATTGGTTTTGCACTTATTTACATGTTTCCATACGCAATAGGATTTCAATAAATTTGTTTGAATGTCGTTGTTAGTTGACCTATTTGTTACAAGATCGACTCCAATAATATTTATGACTTAGATACGTTATACTTTTTAGAAATGTTCCGGGGTATATTTGTAGTTGTAGGTAATTTTGAACTTAGATGTTGACAGGTTTGATAAACTTTGTGTTATTGTGTAAAACTGTGTTTTAAACCAGTCACTTTTACAATGCTATTGCTTTACAAAAACAAATATTTATAATATTAATGTCTTTTTGTTTGCGATAAAGGCAAACTGTTAGCCTGTGCTTCACATAAACTGTCTGTATTTTTCCTTGGTCCTCTCATTCTTAACATTAAATCACTTGCTAAAATAATTACGCAATTTATGCAACTTTCTCTTTGTTTCAATTAACAATTTTATTTTATAATGACTTTTTAATTGTATCTTAAATTAAATTAAATTAAATTGTATCATATATTAAATAAAATCCTACAAAGTGTGGCTATTTTCATTAGAATACAAATAGCGTAGAAAACGTGGTTCAGGTTTCAAACCCTCCTTTCAGATCATCATCCGACTCAAACGTTAACTCATTTCGTCCAGTATAATAAGCTTTTGCCTCTATGGAAATGACGACTGCGTCATATCTTCCAATCTTACAGGTTTTTAACGGCGTTGCACGTGTCCTGTATATCAAAGATGAAGGTAAAATTCGCAAAAGGTGGTGGTAAAAATGAATGTTATTTACAGTTTAGACTTACGCTCCACCAGCAATTACACCTGCGTACAACCGTGATTCTCCAAGCTTAAGACGACCACTGAAGTAATCTAGAGTTGCTCTTGTAGTCGATCCTGAACCACAGAAACCACGAACAATCTTGATAGAATCGTAAGATATAATGCACATTTTTATCACATACGCACGTTATCGCCAATTGCATTTAACATGATTGCAAACAAACTCACGCAATCCTCCATCAAGGTGATTATGTGGTAAGATGTTTCGGTCCTGCTGTCTTTTATAATCGATCCCGCAATAATTTTAATGTCTTTGTCAGGGTGAGATACTTTTATCTGCGAAAAACAAAATATTCTCGTAAATATTGACAATTTTAAGTTGGTGACTACAACTGGTATATTAGGCCTACTTGCTTATTTGCTTCTCTTTCCAAGTTTGCCAACAAACTCATATTATTCTTGTAATCAAACTTTTTGACATCGAAGCCAAGCTCAGAGTCATCTACGAGCAGATAAAACGCCCCACCAAACACCACATTACTTTTGACGCTTTGTCCGTTGGGGAGCATTAAACTGACCCCTGTAAATGCACGAAACATGGCCATGACTTCGTTACTTTAGTAGGCCTACTTTGCAGCAGCTTGCGCAAAAAGAAATCTGTTTTTTGTAAACGAAATGTAAGGTGTATAGCATACAGTATACCGGGTGTGTGAACAAATGACGGCACGCTATGAAAGCGAGCCTTTCCTGCTTTTCCATCGGCACACTGGACATAGCATTCCACCAATCCGCATGGACATTGCAAAGTAAATTTTACCTCAGGTTCTTGGTACTTCACCAAACCATTGTCCACGGCATACCTAAAAGTATACTGAGCTGAACCACCAACTGAGAGATTTTGGTTATAGGCAGAGTCGTAACCAAGTCGTCAAACTCGAGTCGCAAATCAAGTCGAATCTTTTGGAAAAAATAACTCGAGTCGAGTCATGTAGCAAAAAAACTCAAGTCAATCGATATATGAAGCCAAGCCACACAGAAAGCAAAGAAGCAGTTTATATCAACAATATACGTTTAAAATGTTGAAAACTTGCTTCGTTTTGCTGCCACGAACGCACTCATGGACAAGCAAGCTTTATTTCTAGTTACACTTTTGATGGTTTAAACGAAAGAAAAAAATCGTTTTACCTTAATACTGAAATCAAAAAGGACCGATCCAAGTCCAGTCTATGTTTTGGAAATACTGAATCTAGTCAAGTCAAGTCTTTGAAGTTATTTTTTAGAAAGGAACTCAAGTCCAGTGTTTGCAAAAAGCGACTCGAGTTATTACGACTCTGCTTATAGGCCTTATGCACAAACGGTCCGCTGAAAGGTATACAAGCTTAGTGGAATTACGCTTAATTGAGATGCAATTAGAAAACAACACTAAATACCGGCAAGTGCATAGAGTAGATTCACCACACATAGCGAGATAAGATCCAACGGATAAAAAAACCACACCCAGGTCCGCTTCCTTGTCTGGCTCCATGAGCAAAGCTACCACCAGGTCTCTGTTACCCCGAGGCTCGTTGGTGACAAATCTTTAAAATGGAATGCATCTTAGAAGTGGTAGAAGTAGTAGGCTGAAAAGTCAATTTGTATACCATGAATATGATTGAACGGGATAATGGCATCTTTTTTGAAGATATGTACAAGAGCTTATTATCTTTGTCCTGTGACAAATTCAGTTCAAAGCATTCATTTTGGTTTTCATTTCGTTTTGGATAAGCACAAGAAAACAAGACTTTGCTCAAAATAGATACTCTATTAAACTCTTGTAGCTAATAGACTATTGCAATATTTTTGTTTATTGACATAAAACGTACCGACGCACAAAGTCTTGCTTGGTTTTGAGATAATTAAAACGTTCATCATAAGTATTACCCTTGGGTTTCGGCACACCGGACGCAACAATGCGCATAGGAGAGCCTCCGCAGTGCATTTCTATTGTTTTGACAACTGTTCCAGGCTCAAAAAACTCCTCAGATTCTCCCATTTTTACTGAATTATACTGAAGTTTTGACAGAATAACAACACTAAGAATAATTCGCAAAGAAGCGTCAACGAAAGTTTACAACATTTGGATTTAGAGAAAATGGGTTCAGAACTTAGAAAGACAGCTCTTTTCTTGCTTCCTGACTATTATACGTTTGTTTGAAGTTGTAAATAATGCTGCGATATCGAATGCAGATATCATCAGGAAAATACCACGACGAGGCTCGCGAAACTATATACTTAAGCAGTACGCATTCTCGAGTATCTATCAGCAGTTTTTCAGTATTATCTTTACTTAAATTGGCTCAAGCAAGCTCATTTTCATCTCCTGTAGTTGGGTAGGCTATGATTTGAAGTAGCCCAAGACACTTTCTTCATCTAAATGAAAGATATTTTAACCTGCTGTACGGGAATATGTTAGTGGCTATACTTCATTCTCCAGCAATAAGCTACAAAGACGTTTTATAAACGAAGCATCAGCTAAATTTTCATCGTTTGAACCTTGTCCAGGAACCTTGCGGAAATGTATGATTTGCAAATATTTACCGATTAAATACTTTTCAAAGCTATTTTATAAAAGATGAGTATGAAACGCTCAACCTTGATCAAACAAGGTTCTAGCCGCGAGGATTGCTGGCTCAGCAAAATTTTTTGGTTTATCAGACGAAATGTCAAAGCAAAGGTGTTGGAAAGTAAACATTCTAAAATATGACTCTGTCAACTTTAATACCCTATTTCTGCATGTTTCGTCATTTACCTTGATTCATTCATGTTAAATGATATTAGTGTGAACAAATACATCCTAGCCTATAGGCCTGCACAAGCTATGTCTATAAACACTTTTTTGATTTTTTGTAATCTTTATTTTGATTGCATGTTATTTTATTCAACAGTTTTATACGTTCCTATTGCGTTTCAGTTTTTTTTGCATTTTTGGTTACATTGTAGATCGCGGCGACTAACTAGCTGCTGATGAAGCGTATTTTTGCCGGTAGTAGGCGCGTGCAAGTTATTTGTGTTAATAAAACAAACATCCAATTTGTATTGGAAAAAAAACAATAACCTAAAGTCCTACACGTTCATATTAGGCCTATATTTCTTTCTTGTATTTGTGGATTTTTATCTTTTTGTTTATATTATGATTTAATAAAATTAAACCACTAAAGGAACGGCCCACTGGAAGCCAGTATGAGTGGAAATCGGTTTTTACCCTAGCTGGTTCAGTCATATACTGCAGCCAGGCTTTAAGAATAGGAGGAAGTTGACCAGAAACTTGCCCCATCGATCGCGCTGCCATATTTGCAAGTTTTATGGCAGTAATTCAATAATAGTTTGACAAATAAGAGCGTCTGCGTCTACTGGATACCGACAGCACATTGTCGACATGATAAAACTAGTCACCAATCGGCTAGATCGCATTCTCTTTATAGTGTGGATTGTATGTTTTTGTAATCTTTATTACACATATAGGTTACGAGACGACTATATACGTTATATATTCTGTACTAGTGTTACGTTGTTTTCTGCTCGGTTTGACGTGCCTTTGTGTTTTCTGCCTTCGGCTGGAGGCACTGATAATTGTGATTGCGCGCCTTGCCCGTTGTCGAACGTGTGTCATTCTACCGATACATGTACTGCTGTGTAGACGTGCCCACTTTTTACCATTTTATGAAATACAATCCGATAGTTAACTGCAGGTCCCTTCGAACCAGCACTAGAAAGAGGCCGGTAACATTTGGCGAGCACGGCAGGACCTGCAGTTTCAAAACGTGTATAAAGAAAGTGATCTGGACCGAGTTTTATCCGCGATGAATTTTTTTGCCCTCCTCCGAAGTTTGAACTTGGAGAAAGTTTTAGCTCGTTTTTATCAACGTTGGAAAGTTTCTGCGACAGTGTGGACCCAACAGCAGCTGCTCGAAAACATGCTTTTATGCTCAGTTTACCGGAAGAGGTGAAGTTGGAAATGAAATGCAACGGTGCAGAGTTCGGCACCATTAACTACGAAGAACTAAAGTCCAAAGCTGATGAAGTTGCTTGTTGCTCACTTCGATATAACAAGGCCAAACAACAGCTTATACAAAGAACCCAAGTATTAGGTGAAACGAATCGAAGTTACGTCAACGCCCTTGTCAATTTGGGTGCAATTGCATACCCGAAACCGGAAGATGAAAGTACGAAGAATAACGTCTTGTATAACGCTTTAATAGCTGGACTGCGTAACAAACATGAAGCAAAAAGGCTGGTCACGTGCAACATGGAGGTACAGTGTCCAAAGTTTTTAGATGTTGTCAAAAAGCTATTAATGATGGAACCTGCGCATGTGCAACAACACGTTTCCAAAATACAGCCAATAAAGTAAGGCCCATCAGCTTTCGAGGAAATGAAACAAAGGATCCAAGATCTGCGGCAGGAAGTTGACACCTTGCGTGAATCACTATCGGAGATATCGCGGAGGTCTGGTCTTAACCACATTCATCCCTTTCGCCCCCGGGAATCACGCACGTGTTTTGCATGCGGAGAAAGGGGACACATCAGTCGATATTGTATTCAACGCAACCGCCAGGGAAACGCCAACGGGGCGGGCACAGGTGTCCGTCCCTGAATCCATCACCACAGCCAAAACGAGAATTGGTCACTTACAAGATACAGACCGTCTCTGCAGAACAATATAGGTACGTTAACGTTAACGTTATCATTAATGGTAAGCCCTTGTTTGCGCTTGTTGACACTGGTGCATCAATTACTGTCATATCTCATTTGGCTTTCCAACAATGTTCCGCTCAAGATTTAAATGACTGCCCTTCAAATGTTCGATTTCTTGGCGCGAGCGGAACCGTTATCGCGATGGCAGGAAAAGCAAAGCTAAACTTCACCGTTGCCGGAATAGAGGCCACTCGCGACTTTTTTGTTGCGGAGAACTTGTCGGAGTCTTGTATTCTGGGTTTGGATTTTCTTCAAGACCATGGTTGTATCGTTGACTATGATATGATGACACTCAGGGCTGGTGGAGGAACATTACTGTTATTGAGAGAACCAGGTATTTTGCAATGTTCTTCGATTGCATTAATTGAGTCACTGCTTATCCCCGCGTTTACTGAGGTTGTGTTGCCCTGTAATGTTAAACGCCCGACAAAGTCCAAGTCTAACGACGTTTTTATACAGAGATCTGCAAGCCTACTAGACAAATACGAAATCTTAGGCGCAAACTACGTAACAAAAACTAAGGAAAATTTGGTGCCTGTTAGACTTGCCAATTTTACGAATAAAAGCAAGTGCATTCCGGCTGGGACAAATGTTACAAATTTAATACCAATTGTTGGCGAAAATGTTTCGTACATTAATGCCTACTCATTATGTTGTATATCGGAAAAGGTTGACAAGCCAGCGACCGATGTTACCGATATTACCGACCGATAATACCGATAATACCGATAATACCGATAATACCAATGATACCGATAATACCGATAATACCGATAATACCGATAATACCGACAATACCGATAATACCGATAATACCGATAACACCGACCGATATTCAATTTTAATGTTATGCTGTTTGGACTAGCAAACGCACCTGCCACGTTTCAGCACTTGATGCGGATTGTGCTCGATGGGGTTGAATGGAATGGTGCATTGGCTTACTTGGATGACATCATCATATATGGGCACCTTTCAAGATCATCTGCACAACTTGGACGACGTGCTTTCCCGATTAGTTGCAGGTGGCCTCAAACTTAAACCGTCTAAATGCAATTTGTTCAAAGAAGAAGTTAGATTCTTGAGTCATGTGGTTTCAAAATCTGGTGTATCCTGCGATCCGGAGAAATTCTCTGCGGTTTCCAATTGGCCTGTGCCCTCGTCGATAAAGGATGTAAGGCAGTTTTTGGGACTCGCATCATACTATCGCAAGTTTGTCAGAGATTTTGCCAAAATTGCGGCCCCACTGTACGATTTGATGAAGCCTCAAAAACAGTTCTGCTGGAATGATAAATGTTTACACTCATTCAACTTGTTGAAAGACGCACTCGTGACAAACCCGGTATTGAGATACCCGGACTTTACACAGTAGTTCATCCTCGATACAGATGCTTCAAATTCTTCGCTTGGCTGTGTTTTGTCACAGATTGTAGATGGTGAAGAGCACCCAGTTTCATACGCAAGTAGGTCTTCAACGAAAGCAGAAAGAAATTATTCCACCACGAGGAAGGAGCTCCTGGCAATTGTTTATGGGGTGCAGAAATTTCGATGTTATCTTGGCACACCTTTTCTTCTTCGCACGGACCACGCTTCGTTAATTTTCCTGTGACGAAAACTACCAGTTAGTGGGAACCAGAGTCGCATCTTGTCATGATAACGATAAAGGAATGGTCGCTTGGTCTGAAGATCCGCCACTTTGCAAAAGTAACTTGCTCTGAACAATTTTCTTTCAATTGTCGATATTAACATATAATTACGAGCTCGTTTTGAGCGCCAACAGCTTATATCATATTAAGCAAAGAAATGCTCTTAAAGCATTTTTTATAAATTTTTATAACCCATAGAATTGTGTCCGTCGCTCTCTTTCACCAGTGGAAGCCTCACCTGCAGTGGTGGCCACGTAGGAGCAGTTTGTAATTTCGAATGTCCACCAACAGAAGTGTTGGTAGGTCAGGAAAGTGCAATTTGCATTGAGAATGAGGCAGGTGTGGCCACGTGGTCAACGTCACCGCCGATTTGTGAAAGTGAGTTGAAAGTTATATAAGTTATCCAATTTAAAGCCGAGATGTTCCTTTGTGCATTCACAAACAAAACTACCAACGGTATAATGGAAAACACAATCATAATGTAAACATTTCCGTCCATGCTGCAATCTTTTTATACATTTGCGATGGAGTATACCCACAAACAACTCCGCAAAATATTTATTTTTTTATTGCTTCGGCTTTTGTATTCGTTTTACATATGAGGCTTAGCTCCCAACATTGGCAAGTTATCCTGATATACATATATCATTCATACTCGCTTGCTAAGTTCAAAATTGTTCTGAAAATCGAAGGCAATGGAACAGTAAACACTTTGTACGATGCAAAATCTTCTTTTACAGAACGTTGCCGGAGATTTACGCTGGCAAGTGGGAAGGCGCAATGTTCGTTTGAGATTTACACGTCATCAACTCTTTGTGAGTTTACTTGCGACCCTGGGTATGGTCTGATTGGGTCCGAGACAGTAATTTGTCAAGAGAAATTTGACGGAAATACAAGATGGTCCACAGAGATACCAACCTGTGTAAGTGCGTTTTAAAATATCTGTGATCAAAACCCTTAATTAACGTGGGAAACACGAACGGCAAATTGTCATCATTCATATTTCAACTTTGCCATACTTTGTCGATGTTTGCCCATTGCAATGTATTTGAAAAATCAATAATTATTAAAGAAACTTTATAAAATATATTTGAACGTAAATGACTCAAGTTCTATGCTATGACTATTGCTTGCATAAAGATCTTCATTCAGTGCCATATAAGCAACTTAGTAGAGTTTTCTCAAAATTTGACATATTTTCTCCATTTTCCAGAGCGTTGACCGCCGCTAACTCCGCCCCTTGGTAGCGTCGAGTGCGATGGCGACACGGTTGGTTCCACCTGTAATTTCAAATGCTCAGAAGTTGCGAGCTTTATTGGGTCATGAAGAAGCACTTGCATTGAAAATGTCGAAGGTGACGCGACGTGGACGAACTTGCTGCCAGTTTGTGAAAGTAAATCGATATTTTTCCGCATCGTTGTAGAGCAAATTCAATCACTTCCCGTTATTTACACAACACTACTTCGCCTGATGGTCCCTGTAAATTTGAACGTTGTCGTTTCCCGCCTAAAGTCAACGATGTGTTTTTACAGGGAACTTCTGCCCTGAATTGAATCCTGTTATAAACGGTAACTGGACGTGTATGGAGGACGAGATCGTCGATTCAAAATGTACCTACTCCTGCTTGGGAAAGTACAGAGTTGCACCTCTCCATGAACCAACAACGACCTGCCTCGTGGATCAAATTTGGTCGGAGATAGCGCCATGCTGCTCAAGTAGGTTCAACTTCGGATGCTTTGAAGGAAATGGCGGGAGTGCAGTGCTGCCGGTGCTTGCCGGAGCGCCGACAGTTTTGCGATCTTCGGTTAAAATACGAAATGCGACATATACAGAAACAATACTGGAAATTACAAGCTTTAGTCAGACCCTACAGAAGCAATGCAATGCATCCCCGGGAATCGGCTGTTACAGTAGAACTTTGAAGTATAATCTGAACCTTGTGAAAAGTTGCGTCAAAATTTTTACTTTGTTTAATTGCAGTGCCTTGTCCTGACAACCCTTTGATGGACGTGCTCGTCATTCTCGACTCGTCGTCGTCAGTCGGTTTGTCGAGTTGGAGAATTATGGCCAACTTCGTCCAAACTATAGTCAGGCAAGTTAAAGCTTCAACTGGTAGAGCAAAACAATGACGTAGTTACGACGTCATTGAATAACAGCTTTAGTGACATTTCAGAGCGCACGAGATCATGGAAGACGGTAAGTGCTTTGCTGTGATGCGGTACAACAGTAAAGTTTTGAAGAAAGAGTTGCGAACCGATGAACTGATGAACCGGAAGAGTTTTGTGCCGTTCAACTACGGAAAGAGATTTGGCAAAGCCGCCCTGTTGAATAAGATAAGAGCCATGCCCTATGATGGAAGCGGTAAATGTCTTGATCGTGGACATTGACATGCATTTACCAGCGTGACCTTCGACATTAACTGCTTCTATCTGCGACATAGGAACAAATACTGGCGGGGCTTTAAGGTACGCCCTGAACATAGTATTTTCCTCACGTATGGGAAGTAGAGAGGATTCAAAGGAGGTGGTGATTGTGCTGACTGATGGAAAATCTCAGGATGACGTGGCGGTGATGAAACTTCGAAACAAGGGTGTCCTGGTAAAGTTCTAAATAAGCAAGCAACGACCTGAATTTATTGTGCACTTAAGCCGCAACGCGTAGTGTTGCGTCTTAGGCTTCCGTATTATACAGGCTGAGTTTTGTAACCTATAAACATTTTTACCAGTAAATTTCTCACGTGGTAACAGAACTCTCTACATATACAATTTTCAGATATTTGCGCTTGGAGTTCAGTCCTCGCGTGGTAAACTTGACGTCGACCAGCTTGAAAGCATAGTCGGCGTGAAGAATCATCTCTTTGTATTCCGCGAAGGTTTTGCCAGTTTGACCGAGGACTTTGCAATTGAACTTTCTGATGCTGTTTGTCATGACCCCTGCTATGATGAACCCGAGCACCGATAGTGGAGAAATTTTGAGCACATTGGTCTTATCTGGCGGTTTTCCAAATGTCAATTTCTTGTTTTTCTGTCTGGCTCGCATAATCAGTAACTTGAATATAAATTAACTGCAAATTCGTCAACACGCTCCTTTCGTTAATATTTAACAAGCAGTAACATTTCGCGATGGTAGCATTTAAAATCTTTCCAATAATTGAAAATGTACAACTTTCAAGTTCCGCGTAAAAACTCCTTTGCAGTGCTAAGTCGCGAACTTTCTTGATGTGTCGTCACTTTTCCCTTGAGCGCGTTGCAATATTTTTCACATATTACGGCGAAGCAATCATGAACTTCACGCTGGCGTGTAGTTGCTTGCGACAAATGCATGAAGAGCAAGGTGTGCAAATAGACTAGTGGTTGCAAATAGTAGCGGAGCCGGAGTTTTCGTTCAAATACATAAACGTTTGCTTTTATCCGTATGCTCGCCGCTAGAGTAAGTAAGATGTCACGACGTCATCATGACGAAAAAAAATGACCTCACTACAAGCACAATAGAAAAAATGTAATGAAAAGAACAAACAAAGAACATTTTAATGGATTTAATTTAATTTCTTAACTGAATGTGCCTTTAACTCGATTCCTCAACAAACGATGTAGCCTATAATAAGTATAAACAGTCGTGCAAGCAGAAAAAATTGAAATCAATTTGTTTAAATGTAGAAGTTTGTGATTAGCAGCTTTGGAAAATTGGTTGATTAATGGAACATTCGCATATTACGCTGAAGCTTTATTGCACAGCGTGAGTTTATCTCCGGTGCAAACAGTTGTGGGAATGTAACGTTAAAATTAACCAGGTTAAAATGAAAGAGATTTCAAAAGTACTATTTTGTTTTGTTGTATTTTCCACCTTCGATGTTCATATCAAAAACGTCCATTCACAATCATCCTTTTTGCGCTTAGTTGGGAAGCGATGGAAACCAACGGAAACGCGTAAAAGCAATAACACCAAAATATAAAACTCCTTTTTGCAAGAGGTACCGGTCCGAGGGTTTTGTTGTTAAGAATCTTACATGTATGGATTATTCTGGCATTGTGCGTTGCCATGTGCGGATCCGAGTGAAAATGGAAATTGACTTTAAACTTTACGGAGAAGTTGATCGCTCTTCATACAAAGCATTCTACTTATCTCTTCAAAAATTTTGAATTAAATTGTCGAAAAGAGTTTAGAAGCAAAACCGATTTACGGATGGAACAAAATCAGGTAATCTATCATCTGGATCAGTCGTCATCAGAAACAACTTCACAGTCGTTAAGAGTAATCTTAGCTATTTCCAACAAAGGTCACGCGATTTGTAAGCATCAGTTGTTGATGACATTTGTAAACATTGCCTGATCGTTAATGACGTAACAGCTATCATTATGAAGCAGCAGCCAAAGACACAGCATCAGGTTTGACTTCGGCGAAAGCTAAAATATTTGAAAAAATTTTAAAGGTTAACTGCTAATTTTAATCTAATAAATCGAAAACTGGAACTTTTACTCCGTCATTCTTTTATCTCATTTATAAATCAGCGCCATTTGTGCAGCTCCGCTTCATCGTCTAGCGGACATTTTCTTTAGCAAATACGATGTATATAGGCACTGTCATTCTGATGCTCGAATAATTCGTCGTAATTGGTTTTCATTTAATGTTAGCAAGAGTATTTCAATACTTTGGAAACTCGGAAACCATTTCGTTGTTCCGCTCAAACCAGTTTCAAACGTTTCAGTTGAATCGTATTTCACAACAATATAGTGTATTATTGTGTAGGGCTGTGGCATTGTTAAGCAATAAGAGAGCTTGTCGCAAATTTTCTAGCAAGAAGCTGGCACCTTTTTGCTTCGAGTCAACCTTGGAGCAAGTTCCACGCTTATTTCATCAGCTAAGGAATTTGCGCAAGATTTCTCGAATCTTCACTGCGCGTGTTCGTTCCACAATTTCATTCTTTTACCTCGTGCAGTTGAGGTGGATGGTTGGTGGTTATGAGTAGTTTAGAATTTACAATACAATGGATTTACAATAAAGCGGAGTTCAGTTTGGTGTGACTGGTTTGAAGTAACAGCTTGTCTATGCTGATTTGAAACGTCACTGCTTGGCTTAAGGCCCATATTTGTTGGCCGATTTGTCTGACATGTTTAATAACGATAAATTTTTGGTCAGGACTGCAAGTTGTATTTTGTTTGATGCTGAAACACAGCTCGCGCTTGCTGTTGAGTTTGGTATTTGTTTGACCTTTGTTGTACACTTCGATGTTCTTGTTGTTAACCTTTTTCCTGCTTTGTTGCAACTGCTCTCTGCGCGCGCTTTAGCGTCTTGGTCTCGTTGTTGCGTTTCTGCGCTTTGGCGTTTGTACAGTTTGTGTTAAAGAGTATTTTTGGAGCCTGTAAATTGGTGATTTTTTTGGATTTTTTATGGAGTTTTTTTGTTGGAGTTTATTGATTTATTTTGTCCTGGCCATGCAGTGACCTTCAGTTTAAATATGTTCAGTTTCTCTGGATTCTGTTCAAAATTTGAGCTCGAGATATCTGGCATCTGGTGTTTCAGGAAAATTTGTACCCCCAAAGCTGATCTGCAATCTGCAAATCTGAACATTTCTTGCTGTGAACTGAACATGTCAAGATTTGTACCAGAACTATAGTATATGTAGGCAGCATAGAAACTTATAAATCTGCTTTGGCTTTGTTCAGTTCAGTAAGATTGTGTTGGGGGTGTATTTTAAGCTTTATTTAACATTACGGTCACGTTGCCAAAAGTTCCCCTTTTTCAGATGACGCAAGTGGTGACGTGTAAACATGACGTATATTCTACGACGGCATTAATATTTGCGTGTTTTAAATATTTCTAGGAATTTTTCTATTTCATAAAAGTTCCAGGGCCTTAATAATTGCCAACAATACAATTATGATGTCATTGGAGGCCAAGTTTGATAATGATTGTGTCCTCCCCATCGCCCCTTTGTGGGTCGTCACCATCCTACGATAATTTATAGTTCAGGTGAGTTCGTTTTATTGCTGAAAATAAAACTTTAATTTTTTTCATACTCGTTTCCCAAGATATTTCTTCCATCAGCTGAAGGTTCTACTTTAAAGTTCCAAGTCTTCTAGTCACTTTCATCTACTTCCGTGCAACCAGTAACTAATAGTGGTTACGCCCATAGTAAGTGGTAATTTAATGTCTTTCTTGGGCCCGTATCTAATTCTCACCATGCTAAATATCGCTTTTACCGAGAATCGGTGTTGATATTTGTTTATTTTCATTCCTGGTTTTAATTTCTTGCAGGTCATTTCCTTGATAGTTTCTCGTATAAACCAAACATTTTCACGTTTCACGTTTCCCAAACATTGTGACATCTTACACAAGCTTCAAGACGTACCCATACAAGACGTACAAGACTTTAAAACAGTAATGAAATTATTAGACATATAGCTACGATTAAAAGCTACTTCAAAGTTTTAGCAAGTGTATTCGATCGTCAACTAATAATAACAATATTGTTTCAGACTCTTAGCCAACATTCAATTCCACTTCAATAACTTCGATAGCGTTTGTTCAATATCAAGAAGCTGGCGGTGCGGCCTCAACCCAGCTATAGCTCGCCATCGGTAGGTCTCGTTTGAGCAACTAGTTTCCTGAATTAAACTAATCAATTGCTGGTGTCAAGCTATTAATCATGGGTGATGGCTTTGCTGTTTAAGCATGGGTTGACCCTTCTGTTACTTTTAAGGTATCATGGAAGTCCAACAACCAAATTAATCAACCAACCAACCAAAGCAATATTTAGTGGCAGGGCTTTATAATGTTAGGAGCGCGCTGGTAACCAACGAGGGACGATGAGAAGAAGTAGCGATGAGACAAACACGGAAGAGAGAGAAAGATTCCGACGACAAGTTTCCGGCGCGCCAGTGCATCGTAGGTTACGGTTCAGGCGGCATTACCATCGCACATTGCGCCCCTGGTGTAGAAATGTTAAACCATGTAGTGCAGCAAAAAGGGACATTTTATACCAATGGGACATTATGTTATCAGACTAATATAACTTCTATAAGAATTCATTAAATTCACCTCTATGAAAGACAGGGACATTTCGTATTTTTGTATTTTTGTGTGTTTCTACTTCCTTCCTTCCTTCTCTTTTTCTATTATTTTTGTCGTCGGTAGAGGGCGTCAATGCAAATGCGATGGTAATTTTTTTTCAGTTAGGGTATATCCCAAATGTACCTGAAGTAGTAAAGTTTGGGAGATCCGAGGTAAATTTTCAAATATATTGTTTGCTTAGGCCCTTTATATGTTGCATAGTTTACAATGATATTATTTTTGTTACAATAATTTTGCAAATAATTGTGGGTGTTAACATAATAGCAATAATAATATGGAGCAGATTAACTATTGCTTATTTTGATACCTGTTACATTTACATTTTACCATAAATGCAAAGATAATTTTAAACATTTTTTCAATAAAACTGTTTTGCGATTTAACCAAAGGACAGTTATCTAAAACCAGTAACAAATTTACTGGGATTACCTTATATAGGCCTACAATAAGATAGTGGAGGTGCTGGAGTCGATGGCATAATGACTTTCTCTATCTCTTAAAATTGATGGGATTGTTGTTGTGTATTGTTTTATCGCTTGTCTTATTCTCTCATAGTCTGAATCAGTGAGTTCTTCTGTCTTATATTGTTGTGTTTTGACTGTGTTTTATCGTCGGGAGGGTGCAGGACCCGATGCAGCACTGGGTTCGCCAAGCCCAAAGCGATCCAGTGTCCCCGGCCCAAATTAAGAACATTTTGCCCTCGCGCCCCTATACTAGCCTGCATTCTCATAACCCTATCCTAGGGGGACAAAGTGCCGTGTAGAATAGGGTAGGGACCTCCGACATTTCGCGCCTCCCCTAGATGACGGCACTCAATGTAACAAGTAGGTCCGACGGGGCATTAAGCCACAGACACAAACAATTCGACGCTTATGGAGTTTGTTGTGGGTTCTCAGATAAAATAGTGCTCCTAGGGTGCAGCTCGCTTAGGTTATCCAGCACTATTTTATTTCAATCTTGCGATTAAACTTTTAGGGTTTTTGTTTTCGGAACCACACAATTCTATTTAGTTATTCCCATTGTGTCCATCGACTCCAGTGCAGTTATATTTCTATTTTTTATATATACTGTATCTTATTTTAGGCATAAGACTCTATATTTTCCTTTATTCTGGCACTCCAACCTAATGCAGCGGTTGGATCGGTGCCTTCGCTCGCAACACAACCTAAAACAAACACAATCTTAAAGATGATTCACATACTGTATGGCCGGTTTGAGTTACCGGTGTTGGTTTCAACTATTTTTTTTCAGGTTATCAGGTAAAGTATTACAAAGTAAAACAATCCTAGGTTGACCGCACTTCGGTCTTGTTGACTGAATTTTCCGTCAAATAAAATTGAAACAACAACAATAGGCCACAACATCTAACGCGAGCATATGCCTTCTCTTATTGCCTTGTATAAAATTCTCACAACACACCACACCGCGCGATACCGGCTAGGTCCCTCCAACATTTCTTAGATGAGGTAGGGTCATGAGTTGTTGTTTTGTTTTTGCCTTTTCCTTTATAGAAAACATTTAAAAAATTTCTTATTGGGTCCCCAAATGCTTGTCTGCCCAACCTCGTTGTTTCATTTTGCGCGAATGCGGCGGTTATTTACAGGTTACAGGTAACTATATGAAATGAAACGATGATCAACGGTTGGGCGGACTCCCCCTGGCTTTAAGAGAAGGAGGTCGCATTGTAACGTTCCAAATCCTATACTAAAAAAGTATAAAATATATAATATATTCAAAAGTAGAATTCGGCATTTGGTTTTTTACAACGGTCTTTATCTTGCTTCTCTACACCCATCGGTAGCGAAGTGGGGGATTCTTTCCTTTCCCAAAGAACCGTTCCGACGACTGCCACCTTGACGCGGTGGAACGGCTTCAAAAACTAAGAGCAGTCGACTTTTTGGCAACATCACCAAACGCATTCAATTTTAAGCTTTTACCAGCATTAATCGTTTAGATTTTTTGCGAAATTTTAACGTTGGCGTTATAGCAGGCCTGCATCAGCTTTAATTCTATGGCTTCGTACTTTTAATCAAGATTTTGTTTTATATTTTTTTCAGCCAAAAGAAGTCGTTTGTTGATCCTGTGCCTAAGACGTACGCTCAAGCTTCTCTGATGGAACGACGACAACAACATGACTTTCTATAACAGTGTTCTATATTATCTTTGAAATTTTTATACCGTTGCTGTGTTTTTAGTTCTCACATCATGTTACTGCATTGCACGTCGCACTGCATATTACGTCACAAATTCTTGCATGTTCCATTCTAAATGGTCTTAATTTCTGACTGATGGTCCGCGGCTCTTAATGGTTACAGGTTCTGGCTAATCCTGTAGACCACCCTCGTTACCATCGGTTAAAAGATCACAGATCAATTCTTACAATAAAATACACAAAATATACAAAAAACTGAAGTTCTATGCAAAATTCTAGAAATAATGAACCATACAACTGCATGATACATAATAAAATTGAAATTGTCAACAAATCGCAATCGATTTCGCCACACGGCTGATTGGTGACTGGAAACAGGTTAAAGGTCATTTCCAAATATTTCCGCACAAAGCAATATAAATAATTGGCTGGAATTAAATCACTGGAAAACATTATTGGTTAATAACATTATTAATACAAAGCCTCAAGGTAACCTAATTCTTTTAATAAAATATATAAAATACACAATGCTAATGCAATATAAATGAAACAAACAACATGATACATAACAAGGTAACACTTGTCACTTGTTAAAAACCGCAATCGAAACCAATTGATGATTGGAAACAGATTGAAGGTCATTTCCAAATCTTTCCTGTGTTCTCGAGTCCCAATGACGGTCACTGTAATATGATAAAATAATATACTAGCTCGTAAAAATACTCGTTTAAGTGTTTCCGAACTTGTGGCCGCAAAACAATATCATTGGTTCAATATAATAAAATATATTAAAATTCTAATATAGAGTTGTGTAACAATATAAATATAACAAATCGATTAGTTGCGGTGGCAACATAGTTCGTAGCAAATCGTTCGATTTTCGACCATGATTATTTGCTGGTATGCTGATGAAACTATGACTTGTGATTTGGCATTTTTGCTGAAACAAACATCTCGTCAAATTAATAGTTCGCAAAATAATACCATATTCGTGCACGTTTTAAACCTAGTAAATAAATAATAAATTTGTAGTAACCGCCCATGATTGGCTGATAACGAGCTTTCATTAGTGACACTGCGCGTCACTTTGTGAGTAATGGTGGGATTGGAAAACATATCTATCGAAAACATATAAACAATATTTAGCAATTTGGGAGTATAACAGCTTAGTGATGGAAGCTTTATTAATAAAACATTGCAACCCGCGTCTTTATAAATGGCACGGCTTATTAATAAGTTACAATTAAGTTTGTCATACTGTTTTCTGTCGTCATCATATTTATTTTGCATCTATTGCGCTAATTTCTGTTTCATTGTATTCAGTTTGACATTTACTGTGTAGATTTTGTATGTTTTGTGTGTGGGTTATAGTAATTGATAATGTTATGGTTTAACTTGCTTATTTCGCTCTAAAATCAGTAAAGTTTCCAACCTGACTGCTTAAAAAGTGAGAAATTTATTGTGAAGAATAAAACCTTGACACATGTGTTTCAAGAATCGGTTTCTTAGAATGAGTCAACTGTCACAACATATAACTTATAAACAAAAAACAACAGTGTCAAAGCAGATCCCATTAGCCCTAAAATTTAGTGCAAGCACACACTCTCTGAATAGGATTTCGAGTAGTAGGTTTCGCGTTCGATTCACTTCCACGCTGGGTATGTTTTTGTCTATTTACATCTGTACAATGTAGTGAAATTAACGGCATTGACAGAAGCCGGTTGGTAGCTCAGGCCTTATACACCTCCTCGTCGTTGAATAGGTCACGAGTTCGATTCCTTGACAGTCATGTTTCCTTTTAATAGTTAAAATAATTCCTTTGAAAGTTTTAATATCATTAACGTGTAGGCTATACTCATCAAGGGGTCGCATATGCCAGTAGTGTTTAATTGCTTGTAAGCGTATTTTTATTCTTCAAGAATGTAGCTGTGGGCTCATTTTACCATGAATGCACCGTTAAAAATGTAATAATACAGACACAATGTGATGTACCAAAACCAGATTATAGATTATAGATTATAGACGGTCAGCTCATGGGTGAATAAAACGCAATGCAGGGAGGAGAAATCTGGTCAACTGCCCCAAGTCACCTACGTTTTTGGAACTGATGCTCCTGCTATAGGACGGGTTCAATTGGGTTATGGGGCGGTGCAGTAGGGAGAATTTTTTGGATCGTCTATTCCGAAACACACATGTTTGCAATAAGGCAAAGCAAAAAGAATGAATCTATAGCAGGGTCGTACAAATTCTGCCTTCTTGCATCACGACATAGCATGTGATGTTATTACATGTATACCTTTCATTGTCGTCGAGTGTGCTGGTACTAGCTTTTAAAAATGACGACTCTATGGCGCAACGGTAGCGCGACTGACTACAAATCAGAAAGTGGCGTGTTCAAATCTTAAGCGGGCACTTGATATTTTATCTCAGTTTTTTGGTACTGACGAACGGTTCCTGGACGACTCAACCTACAAGTCGTTGTTTACATCAGTGCAAATATTCTGGAATCGATTTTTTAAAGTCTTGAACTTAATTTATTTTCAATTTTGTCACCTGGTGAACATATGAGTGTTGATTAAGGACGCTTGTTAGACGATTTGTAGCTCGCGATAGGAATCGCAGGATTCGGTGCGAAGGATCCTGGGTTCAGATCTCCCTGCAGTGGAATGGTGGTATCTTTTTTTTTTCGAACTGATGCATGTACATTGGTCACATTTGTTACATCACATCGTTTACATGAGTTAATTCGTAGCTCATGTGACTCGACACTGCACTCGGTGCTGGAGGTTCCAGGTTCGATTCTCGGCCTTAAGCTCTTAAGCCACTCATGCGTGAATAAAACATAAGCAGCCTGGTCCACGGTCACAAGTGTAACGTAATTCCGACTGATAATAACCTTCGAAACTGGAACTGAGTCAGCAAAGTGAAAATATGTATTTAATATGATCGTATAAACTTAGCTTTCTGACATCACGACATAATGTGTGTAATGATTACATGTATACGTTTACATCATTTATCTTGGTACAATGTTTGTCAACATGATGACTCCGTGGCTAAGCAGTAGCGCGTCCGACTCCAGATGATAAGATTTCGTGTTCAAATCACGTCCGAGTCACTTATCCTTTTTTTATGATATTGATGAACGGTTTCAGGTGAATTCGATTTCTGTACAGTACAGTCGAGGAAGATACTTCTAGAACAATTAAACTCAGGATGACCCAACCAACATGTGTGGAGTGAAACCTTGGACTCAATTATCCTTGGTTTCATCTTACGCTGGTTGAGTTCCAGAGTTGAATCGACCGTGAGTTGAAATGAATGTTATCCTGACGAACAAAGGGCTAAACGTAGAGCAGGAGCAAGGCATGCTTCACAGAACTGATCGCGCCTTCCGTCATTGACATCGGTGCTAAGGTTCTGGCTTTGATTCCTCAAAAACTTCAATTAATTTTTTTTAACTGATGTGATGATGGTATATGTGCTAACAAATGTAGATTAGGCCAGACGCGTTGTAGCTTGCGTCGTTTATCACAGAAATCGGAGAAAAAGTTACCAAGTTCAGGTCTCTGTGGAGCCATATGACCTGTGTCTTTCCCTTTACAATTTTTAACAACTGATGCATAGTCGTTGGTTATATTTGTTACACCACATCATATACGTGTGCAACTTGATAGCTCGTGTGCTTGAACACTGCACTCTGTGCTTGAGGTTCCAGGTTCGATCCCCGGCTATGGGGGAGAAAAGAATGCAATACAGGGAGGTGAAAAACCAATTAACCGGATGTAGAACCGAAGGTCCTGCAAGAATGGGGAGTCACGAGTGGATTCGTTTCAGTGGGTGTACAGCGCTTTTTTCTTTTTGAGTGTTAACGAAATATATATATTTGAAATTCTAAGCAAAATAAATTCCTTTTATAGCTCTTTTGGATAAAATTTGCCTGCTAGCATGGAGGTAGCGGGTTCGATACCCAGCCAGTGCAGCAGATGCAGTAAAATTATTTATGGCGCCATTCAGTCATAAAAATGTTTAGGCGTCCACTAGATGGCCACCATACAAAACATATCCCGTCCAGCCGACCTTAATCTAAAAGGTGCCTACTCGCTAGCTGATTGGCTTGGGTTAACAGGGCCTTTAGACAACGATCCTGTGGATCCACTGATCACCGTTTCTACGATGTCGATGTCGCTACGACCTTAATTGAATACGTCGGCTAAAATTAGCACGCCTGTAAACCACATTTTTCTGAACCTATCTTGGCTGCCAGCACTGCGTTTTCCCCTCAACCTAATATGTGTCCATGTACGGGCCAGATAAAAAAGAACTAGTTGTTGACTGCCTAGCCCTATAGTCTCAAACTAACTGGACCAGAGAAAACTTAAAAGTGCTACATCGATCGCAACACCACTGTGCATTAACATCTCTTAACAGTGGAGTAGGTGGAGGAGCATCGAGAAACAGACCAATGTCTGAGCACGACAAGAAGAAATCCGCAAAAGGTGTGACGTTGTTTTGTAAATAATTTTGAAATAACTACTGTGATGAAACGGAACAGTGGCAATTAATGAGCAAACAAAAACATGCCGGGAAAAACACAAAGTTTTCCATCGATGCACGAGCTTAAACAATTGACAACTCTCGAGGAGCTGTAAAGTGCCGTGGCAACAACAGCTACTAGAAAAGCTTGTAACAACCGTAGAGATATCTCTTTGGTGAGTGTTGTTGGCGATGTTATTGCCAGAGTACAATTTGAACGTTTATAAATCTTAGCAGACAGTTTTTATCCCGAATCATAAGGCGACTTTATAGAAACAGGTCATCAATTGAGTTTATTTTCTCTATCCGACTAACCCAGAAAAGTATCGAGAACAAGGACGGCCCATCGTGCTCATTAGACCCTTAACTGACGGCACGAAAGTTTGTGTACAACTAAAGGATACATTTTAGAGAACTTTGCCTAAGTGTACAAGCGGCCGTACACTCATGAATGATTTTGCAAACAAATGAGGTTCTCAATGGTCATCAGCACCAACACTGATGCGCAGCATCTGCCACAAAATCGTAATGAAAGCAAACAACCTAGTAAATGAGAAGTCTTACATATACGTGACAGAAGAGAAAGTTGAACGCTTTAAGGTGAAACACCAAAAAATGCCATAAAATCTTTGTTTGTTTTATTATAAGCAGTGAATTTACTAAAAGACTGTTTACTCGAAAAATCCTCCATGGGGCTCACTGAAACTTTGCATGTCAATTTAGTATTCTTTGAACTGCCATTCCATAAAATGCCATCAAAAAAACAAAATAACAGAGGCCCAAAATAAACACTAGACTTTTTGGTCTAAAAAACCCAATTTTAGCTACTTTCATGCTAAGTTTTAACCAAATTCTGTACGCGAGCTGAGATATTGAAGCACGCCAACTGCTAGGGTAATTCCCAGGCTAGAAAACAACACTAACCATGCTGCCTTCTGATTGGTCTAAACATTTTTTTAAAGCCCTACGTAGGACGTCCAACAAATTCATAGAGATCTTAGATTTAGGTGTTTAACACCTTAATAGGCGCTGTCTGCGACGCAGTTAAGGAGTCACGTGGCGCACCAAGATCAGGAACAGCAGTGTGACCGAGCGCACTGGCTGCAGCTCTCTACCCTATCACATGAAAGCACGCTAGCTCGAAAAGCTAAGGCAAGGTCGCTGACGTCCATATGTCCGAATTTCAAAGGACATCTCTCACAGTGAAGTCATCTCTAGATCCAGGCCCATTGGTCGACCTCTCCTGCGTTTCAACCACAAGGTGAAGCAGGATACGAAGCAGCTCCACCAAACCAATATGTACGACATCCAGGTCAGCAAACGACAAGCTTGAAAAAAATTTGAACAGCGTATTGTAGCGTGGCTAAACCTCATAAACATGGAAAATTTCTTGAAAACTCCAAAACACTATTAGTATTGAGTGATTCGGTGTCCACTAGAGGCCCACCATATAATTCACACGGCTTAAACGTGTCTTTAATTTTGTTAAATGGACCGCAAAAAAATAACTGACTATTTCACTCTCAGCCGAACTCGAAATAGGTCACGCAGTCAGTCTTCGAAGCTGCTTTGATTTTACTGGGTATTTGATTTAGTCTAAAAAACATATACAGTTAGGTTTAGTTATCAACAGTATATGATAAAACATTGAAGTTTAGTTAACGTAAGGTATGGAAAGGTAATTATGAATATGATAAAACGTTGAATATGATAAAACGATAAAACGTAAAATGTTTTCGTTGAAATAGCGACAGCTCAAAAATTAACACCAAATGTAGTTGAAATTTCATGAATACATTATGATTGGAGAACTTCACTAATCACATGAACAAAGCTGATCCACTACAGAAAACAAAGTTTGATTATGTGAACTGTAATAAACAATTCTACAGTTTGCTACAGCCCCTTAATTCTGAGAATTAGCTGCATAAGAATGAAAACTTTGTTCCGCTGGAAGACAGAACCTTTCTAGAAAGTGTACGTCATTGGCGGCTTGTTGATCCGAGAATCACCGCTTGAACCTACAAACATAATGGCTCGATTGAAGATATCGTTTATGCTATTTTGCATCTAAAGTTTCCAAGTTAAAAACGTATTATATTTTACAACAAAAACTTAAGCCTATAATAGTAGATTAGAAAATTTGATCAAAAATGTTGTCATAAGTTATTGTTTACAAAAATATAACAAGCCAAAACCAGTTTGAAAGCTAACTTGTACTTATATAACCTAGCAAGCTATAAACCAGTTTGAATGACAGATATAAACGTCAACCGAAAATGTATTCAATAAACCAAAACTTAAAACTGACAGTCTCATAAACTTCAGCCATTTAGTCATAGCCTCATAGCACAATAAAGAACATGCTCTCGCACATTTAACGAAAAGGAAAAAGTGGTAAAACTCAAACTTTTACAAACATGCAAGATGCCAACAATACAATTGTGCTACATCATATTAAGTTAAGACAAGCTAACAAGTTTGGACAAAATATACCAATATCATAAGCATGTTTATCGCTATCAACAAAATACTGAATGTTCAACTCACCAAACGTACCAGAACAAGCTTTCACTCAACTCTGGAAATGTTGAACTGACCAAGCCAACGCACAAGTTCTTACAGCTGCGACCTTCTCAGCCACCATCAAAATAAAATGACCACGAGTTTCTTTATTTGTTTGTGACGTCACCTGGCAATCGACGCGGCGCGCGTTGATTAAAGTCTGGCTTCCTTCCAAAATTATCCGCGTAAAAAGCTGAGAAGTAATTTTGAGCTTAAACCCGCAATCTATGATGTCTGTAGAAATGAAATGAAAATCAACCAAGTTGACGCAATAAACTTCAAAATACAAACATGGACGTAATTATTTTGTCGTCAAACATGGACGACATTCTGCTATCGGACTAAATAGCTTCTATAAACGTAAGTTTTGTATTTTTGTGTGTTTTTCTACTTCTTTCTACCCTATTTCCCAATAAGTTTCACTGCTACCATAGCGACAAACATCAAATCGATGTAAAGTAGGAGAAAGATTGAACAGCGGATGAGTCGCAAAATCGTGTGAAGATTTTTCTTAATCCGAAGATGTACATCACTATACCAGAGATATTTTTTTGATTTTAGACCAACGAGTATAAAAAACCTTTAAATATTTTATTATCTTTGATTCAGCTGTTCCTTCAATAGAAACATTATACAGTAGTTAAGACGTCATAAAAAAGAAAACAAGACTGCGCCAAAGTCAAAAGGTGAATATCCAGCAACGAGCAAAGTTGAGTCGAGTTTAAAGCAACTACAGCCATCTGCATTTCTGTTTTCGTCTTATCTTACGTCACTGTAAACGTGATTTTATGGTCGTTCAAAGCGGAAAACGTTATGGGCCTTGAATCTCATTCACGATAGCGCTACCGGTCTTAGTTAAATTATAAAACTTTTTAGTTGTGGTAGGCTAAGGCAAGTTGAGGCGCTGTACCTTGCATACTGGAATAGGCCAGAACTGGAGAACTAGCCTGTATTGTCTGTAACTCAAAAGATGCTGTTTGATAATGATATGTTAATGCGGCAGAAAAGCTCAGTGACATTATGCTGTGACAACACAAGCTTTAAAGAATTGGCTTCTTTATAGCTACGTCAAAATGCAAAAGTTAACGAAACTCACTTTCTTTGCAGCCGTTTTTATCTTTATGCCAGCCAATTTGCAATAAATAAACAAACAAAAACTGTTTAAACCACAATTTATGATAAAGAAACAAAGAATTGAGGCTTCGGTGCCCACCATTATTTTCGTCTTTGCATGCACGATTTCTTCTCAAAAACTGCTGTACTTTCCTTTCACGTGTCTTGCAGTATATATAGCTTTAATAAGTAAGGCGTGGGCGACGATCGTATACTGTTTTTCTAGGCCTACGTGAATTATTTAATTACAAACACTGTACATCTCATTTGAAAAGGGAATAGGTAACAACTGGGTCTAGTAGAAGTAAAAAGCTGTTAAATAAAAATGTCTGATCGTCGTTTTTTTGTTGGTGGTAACTTTAAGATGAATGGAGACAAGGCTTCACTAGATGTTATCATTAACAATTTAAACACAGTAGATTCACCTAATGGTAAGTCATGAACATAACTTCAACATAAGATTGCTGGGGATGTAACAAGCATGCATACTTTACACACAAACATATATTTCTTAATTCTTTCTATTTAAAAAATAAATTGATAACGTAGTATTTCAAAATTTTATGGTCTTTAGTTAATTAACATAACTTCACTTATAATCTGACTAAACTGTGTCATATTTACTTACAGATGTTGTAGTAGCCCCACCAAGTCCATACCTCTCATATGTTGCAAGCAAGCTTACAAGTAATGTAAAAGTGTCTGCCCAAAATTGCTATAAGGTTGCAAAAGGTGCCTACACTGGGGAAATAAGGTACAGTAGCAAAAGAATCATGTTTTTCACCATTCATTTCGCTGCGTTAAAGCATCTTTCTGTTATGCCAGCCCTGCAATGTTATGTGACCTAGGCATCTCATGGGTTATTCTAGGTCACTCAGAAAGAAGGCATGTTTTCAATGAGAAGGATGAACTCATTGGACAAAAAGTAAGCTCGAATTGCTGAGTTGCATCCAGTGCAAATTTTTTCCTTCAATATTGCAATTTGCATTTAATGTTTTCAGGTTAAACATGCTCTTCAGAGTGGGCTGAATATTATCCCTTGCATTGGGGAAAAACTTGATGAACGTGAGGCCGGTGTTACAGAACAGATTGTGTTTGAACAAATGAAACACATAAAAGGTTATTATTTACAATTGCAGTTGCCTGTTTTGTATGCAATTGTAATGTATTTAATGCATAGTACTACGAATCTAGTCCTCATGTGTATGTTTTAGATAATGTTGAAGACTGGAGTCGAGTCGTTATTGCCTACGAACCTGTGTGGGCTATAGGCACTGGAAAAACTGCCACCCCTGCACAAGCTCAAGAAGTTCACGAAAAACTTCGTAAATGGCTCGCTGACAATGTTTCAAATGAAGTAGCTCAATCAACACGTATTATTTACGGGGGTGAGACAATAACTATTGATATTTTCATGTTCACAATCAATCCATAATATGACCAGTGTTGTAACCAAGTCACTGACTAGAGTCATTATATGACCATGCATTTGTACTTCCTGTAGGCTCTGTGAATTCGGGAAATTGTAAAGAACTTGCACAGGGAAAGGACATCGATGGCTTTCTTGTTGGAGGAGCTTCTCTTAAGCCTGATTTCTTGGAAATTGTAAAAGCAAATGCATAAGTTATCAGTATACTGTCAATTTCACTAAAGTTTCATACATATACTTCTCGTTGTTTGTTGCAGTCAGTTAATTATGCATAGCCAGACACTCTTTGCATATGAAATGAATGGTGTTATTTGCCAAAGTACAACACAATTTCCTTGTGTTTATTGCTTTATTGAGAATGTTTGTCGTAAGTGGAATGATTGATGATTACACAGAACTTGCATACAAAAAAGTTTATAAATATAAATAACACAAAGTACGACGAAGGCAGATTAAAAAATATTTAAATACCACTTCGGTTAACTCCTATACTGCAGTATAAATCCACTGACAAACGGAATACCGCTGGGTACTTTCTTTTGATAATTTACATAATCTTGCCCAAAGAAATTTAGCAGTGTTGATTCTTCGTAAAATATTCTTTCACTGAAGAACTTCCATGATGCAATTGCATATGCCACGCAACAGACAGGATTACAAAGCAATATCTAAAAGGTTATTTATCATTATCCATCCTACAAGTACTTGAAAAAATGAATCTTTAGGCGTCCCCATAGAACCACCAACCTGTGTGGATATGCTCCATATAAACCAGCCAGTATACGATGGATGTCGAACCAAACCATACACACCACTGGTGACCAAGCCATGGCTTTCTTCTTTTTGGTACTGTACAATGTGATTAAAACTTTTTCCTGCAAGCATCGACATAATATTACCAAATTTATCGATTCATGTTTTACCCATAACACACTACTTCGGGTTTGTTGGCAGTTAGAAGATAAAACAGGTTTTCCCAATTTATTTTTAATAAAAAAAAACTCATAATTTCTGTAATGCAGTTTTCGCTAGAAAAAAAAGGCCAGAACCCCTTGTAGAGATGCTGATAAGTTTCATGTTACCTGCTGTATACATGGCAAGTTTACGCACAAAGTCTCCGGTAAATGTAAGAAGGAAACCAACCGTTGTAATCCATGCACAGGATTTCATTCCTAATCAAGAAGTAGAAAAAGCTTTGAACGATTTATGGTATAAATAATACATGCATGGTCTATGTTCAAGCCAAGTTAACTCAAAAAAATATACCTGGACAAATAAAGACCAAAATGCCATGCTCAAGCCAGCTGACCGCAAGAGCTAAATTAAATTCAACGCTGTGATTCAACAAAAAAGAATCAATGGTGATCGTGGTTGGATTGAAGAGTGCAGTTGCAAGATATTCACCGAGGTGAAAAGTGGACAGCAAACAAATGTATAATCCAGTGGATAAGTAAAGTGGTGGAGCATGCCAGACTATATTTGCACCAATCCAAAGAAATGCACCAAACAGGTAGGCTCGCCACATATGCTGATAAAGAAGATTTGCACAGATGTGAGTAAAAATAGTTGAGTTGAAAGTAATTTGAACACTGCAAAATATCTTACCTGTATAAGGAATTTGTAAGACCAAATTAGCAGCACTCCGTGTGTTGCTACAAACAGGATGATGGCAGTAGATGTAAAATAGAAGCTACTGTATTGATGAATTCGAAATATGCCGTTCCATGAAAATGTAGCCAGCATAGACAACAGTGCAACTTTAGCATGAATAATCATTGTTAAAGTCTATAATTATCAGCTGCGTAAAAAATTTAATACACAGTGTTTGTAACTAGCGATGTGCCAAGGCGAAAAAAATTGTATGCATGGAAGTAAAGGGGTTGCATCATTAATGAATGATATACATTGACCTCTTTTGGAGCATGTGATATTACAAAAACAGTTGCAAACATTCCACTGCCTTTGCAGTGAAGTAAACAAACAAACGCAAACTTGAAAATTTTGCTTTTGTTATTTTACTTTTTACAGGATAAAGAATTTGGATAATTTGTGAGAATAACAACAATGCATTGTTGAATAATATTAATGTTCAATTCGGCACATCCCTATCTGTAACACTGCAATAAGTTCGTGTAAAACCAGGCCTCGTCAATACAAGTGATTGGCAAATATGTGTAGGTCAAAATAAAAACGAAATGCACTAAAATAATACAACCAATTACAGCAAGAGAATCAATATTGCTCTACGTTTTATACAATGCAGTTACAATTTCAAACTAGAAAGTACTTTATAGTTACTGCATGCAGGCCAAAATGTAAGTCAATAAGGAAGCAAGTAGACCAAATTTAACAGCATAAAAAGTTTCGGCTAAAACGTAACTTCAAAGTTGCACTAGGTCAAGAATTGAGGCCATGCCATAGGCTTACTGGCTATGTGTACACTTTACAAGAAAAATTGCAGAATGAAGAAATCAAAAAAGTACATACGTAACCTATAATAAAATTTATGAAAAGCGTAAAGAACATACCAGCTGCTGAAATCATACATAGAAATTTAACAATTTCAAAACAAACCTGAACGTGAAATCTGTAATTGGTTATAACAGTGCAATTAATATATAAAAGACCAATGTTGTGCTAGATGCACATTACAGTTCGACATTTTTCTTACAAAACTGTTTTAAGTGTTCCTTTTGTGGGCGTAAAAACAGTGTACTGTGTCACATGGGAATAACAAATAACTAAAAATCTTCAGAAGAATAAAAACATGCTTCCAAGTTCCAACTACAGCTCACTATCAGGTGACAGTAAAACCTACACTGACTGGCCGACACTATATTTTAATTGTGGCAATAATCTTGGGCATCTCTCTTCGGTTAGTTACAGTCACTTCATATCCAGAGTTGTGTAACATGCTACAATAGCATTTTTGCCAAAGCTCGAATTACCAAATGCCTTGACATAAAATTTGCATTCGTGAAACACTGCTGTGAATATCAATAAAGATTCCATGTCTAAGACGGAAGTTTTTTTTGGAAAATATCTTCTGCAGCATTAGGCTTCTGCTTACTAAACGACACAGTAAAATATTGTGAAATAACTCACTTATGCTTCTCTCGAATACCACGGGGAAAGCTGTTAATAAGTTTAAAAACAATAAAAATAAAAATTAGGTTTGCGATCCCATAATAGCTCTGGACAAAGCATCATGATTAAAAGTGAAGTTCTTCCATGCGTTTGGTATAAAGCAATTTTGCAAAATTCTTCCTCGTGCTTGGCTGGTTACTTGCACCATAGGAGTAGTAGAAACCTGGTGAAGTAATCTCTCACCTCGGCATCGGCTGTTTCCCCTTTTCTTCTGTCTGGAAGAGCTGCCGTTAGTATCCTTTGACAAGCTGTTAAACAATTCCAAATGGGCATTGTTGGAAGATTGAAAATACGTCATCTGCTGCTGAACGGATTCCGGTTCCATTTTGCTGCTTGTTGAGCTTGGTGATTTTGAAGGTAAACCTGATGTGTGCTTGCCCTGGCCCGACTTTATTGGGCTTTGACCACCTTTCAGCCTCTCTTTCGATCGAGTTCTCTTGGATTCATTCTTCACTTTTACTACACTTACAGCAGGGTTGGGAATTTGATCAGCTGTTTCCAGAGTGGATTTTTTTGTAGAAATCCATCGTCTTATTTGTTTAATAAATGGGATCACCATGAAAAAGCAGTTGGCAGCCATGTTTAGGTGATGCTTTGGGGTGAGATCTTTTTTATGTGCAGGCAAGTCGTTGATGTTGAACCATTGCAAACTTTTTATTTCACCTCTTGTCTGTGGCTTGAATGTAGTGTCCATTGGCACACCCGGCACATAATAAAGTCGGCTCAACTGTTCATTTAAGTGATGTTCTGCATATTGTGTCTTGTCGATTTTTCCACTTATATTATAGCCAGTTTCTTCTAAAACCTCCCTAGTTGCGCAGACTTCCGGGTTTTCATTTTTGTTTACTTTACCCTTTGGAAAGCCCCAACTTGCTTTTATCCAAAAGCCTTGAACCAGAAGCACATGTTCTAGACTGGAATCTAACAATATGGCCCCGTAGGTTGGAACAGTTCTTTTGTATTCCTTCCACCTAAAAAATAAAATAATATTTTATAAACTCATTTATTAAAAATTATATACATGTTACTAGCTACTGCACTATTTCGTGTACATGCTACTGTGCATACCACTTTTATGCTTACCTTTCCAATAGAAAAAAGTGGAAAACAGTTAAATTGCTACAGTTTAATGTTTACGAAGTAAAAATATATGCTTGTAAACACAAATTACTCAAGCAAAATTGCGATCATATTTATACACACATATGCATGGATAAATTTTTGGAAGGCTCGTTGGTGCACTTTGTCAAAATCAACTTGTTTCACATGTAAGGCAGTACCCTCCCCTCCCCGTGGGTTTTGCAAGTATTTGTAACTTAATTTGTCAACCATTTTCATTGCCGAGCTCATTTGTTTTTTATGGATTGGTGTAAGGCGATGCTACATATGATAATTGAGCTATACGCGTGGGTTTTCAGGGCACTGTAGCAGCATCCTAGTTTGCTTGTTGTACTGAAAGCTTCTCCTTCCGGACATCAGTAAATAATTGGTTATATCCAGTAATTCACTTGTGACATCTGGGGGCTCGTCTGAGAATTAGTTGTACTGAGGTCACTCGTTATTCCTGAGGTCGATTAACCATGCTTAATTATCACGCCAAGTGCAGCTCCACATCAACCAGCCGTGTTTCCGCTAAAAAAAAGAATGAGCTCAGCAATGAAGATGGTTCAAAAATTTAGCCACAAATACTTGCAAAAAACTTGGAAGGTTACTGACTTACACGTGGAACATGTTGATTGCAACACAGTAGTTAAGCGGCTGACTCATAATAATGTGATCAGTGTTTCGATTAATGCTACTGTTGTTGTAACACCCTTGAGCAAGGCATAATTGACGCTCGCGGCCTCACCCCTGATGGACAGTTCCGAATTCGGGCAATACAAAAAGATAAAAAACTATGAGAAAAATGTGTATCAATCGGAACTTGCACAAAGATGAGTTCAGTAACCAGGGCGCAATTGAAGAAGATTCTGAGGAATTATCACCATGTTTACGTCACGCAGACTTTCATTGGTCCATAAATAAAGATTGTGATACCATATCAGTGGTGCATACCATACAACAGAACCAATAAAATTTCTTTTAAACTAAGAGAAATCTCAGCATAACTTATCAAATTTTTAAAACCTGTCTGTTTTTATACAGAAAATATACCTATCTAGAACGTTGACCACATCCACATCCCTTGGGTTTAAAAGAAAAGGATATTCTGTGAAAATAACCTTGGCAAATTCTCGCATTCTACAATCAGGCAAGGTGGGATCTTCTGGTCGATAAAAGTCTAGGTAAAACCAATGTGCAATTTCTATTTGGAAGCAAAATCGAATCATGTCTTCCTTTTCTGATTGCGGTATGTTCAACAGGAATCGACTACACAAGTCATCCAACACACTTGTTTTTATTTTCAGTTGAGATGACATTTTTCCTTATAAAAGTGACCTTCTAAAACTCTGAAATTACAAAAAAAAAAACATAAAAACTTATTAGATCGCAAAAAAATACACAAAACTTTCATTTATTTGTCAACTCAAGCATGACTGAGACTTACGAATGTAACCACTTTCAATGCTAACTAAATATATTTTTAAATTGAACACTTTGATCTAATGTTCCTACACAGCATGACAATGATTGTTTTAACAAAAAAATCTCAAGTGTTAAGCTGTTAAACATTTCTATGGAAATGGTTTTAGTCATCATGGTGTTATGCACATGATATGATTTATATTTCATCTAATATAATCATGCATATAAACAAGTGGCAAATTTAAAAAAATGATGTTTATTACCACGGCACGAGCCAATAGCACGGATTATTTGCAATGACAAGCTTAGGTCTGTCAAAGTTGAGTATAAAATAATAGACCTTTTAGGCTCTAAATAAATTCAGAGTCATAAGATTGTCATTTAATTGACTTTTCTTGTCTACACCCATTGCATATTTTGTGAGACAAAACAATAAAAACTAAGCACAAAAAACGTGCAGACATATAAATATATGTCGGCTGACAAAGTTTTGTATCATACTTTTCTGTTAAAAAAAAACCCACTAAAAGTAGTTAAATATTTGTTGGTTTTAACTGCCGTAACCAACAAGTGTTAAATCTACAAAATTTATGGCATTTCAAAGCAGAAGCAATTTGAAAATAAGATGAAACTTTTGATTAGATTAAAAGATAACTTTGCAGCCCAGTAAGTACTAGTACTAGTAAGTGCCAGTAAGTACACGTAACAAGAGCAAATGCACAAATTTTTCATGTTTTAACCCTATTTTACACGGGTGCAGAAGATGCTCAAGAAGCACCTGAGAGGCATATTCGTCCACCTCCCTCTAAAACACATGTTTTGCTTAGGGTAGTTTTATGAAACTTGACAGTTTTAATAACAAACCCCTTCAAGTTACTTGTATAAAAATAATGAGCCTTTATGCTTTTCATAACGTCAGGTTAAATAAGAACTAGTGTAACTTTTTGTGTACTTCCTCCTTATACGGCACATCTCATTTTCAGGTTTTTCTCGCTTGGGTTTAGTGGACATATTTTAACATGCCAAGTGGTTTAAACTAATTTATGACCCTGAAGTTTTAAACTGTGTTACGAAAATGAGGAAACATTACATTTGGCATGCTAACTGGTTTTATCGCTTTGCGTAGCAGTGTAGAAATGAAGTGTAAAACATGGTCTGATTTCTCAATTACGTCGCCCGTATCTCGCTGACTATATTTCCAAATTGATTGAACTACCGCAGAGTAAACAAACAACAACACCACTTAACTGCAACGTTACCGATATTTTCTTATTATATACTGAATAACCAACGCTGCTGCAGGTTGCCCGTCATATTTGATCGAAGAAAGATTTCTTGACGGTCATAGTTCAACTGATTTGCTTTGTTCTCATGTGAAAACTAATATGAGTGAATCGGTTTAAAGTTTTGCATTGAAGTATTTTATTTAACACACAGACAGAAGTACAATAAACCACAGCTACTGTGGTTGTCCTGCTGCCCACAGCAAGACATCCTACTCAATCCAATTTCAAGCAGTGAAAGTGAAACATTGGTTGTTTGCGCAAGCATCAATATCACTCAAGAGGGCAAAGTAACGATGTAACACACTATATAAAAAAAGGAATCAAAATTATTAAGAGTTTTTAATTTAATTTATATATTTTAAATAATTAAAATTATATGAAACACTACAACTAAAATAATTTTATGCATTCATTGTTATTCTAAATAATGCGTAACTAAATGCAGGAAGAACACGTTCTTAGCATATACCCAGGACATAGTGGCTGCATACACTAGGGTTACTAAATAATCGGATTTTTGAAAACTGGTTTTCATCGACTTTCTCCTCTCACCGGCATAGGCAATAGCTGTATAAGTGTAAGGCATTCAAGCACTATTTGTACTTTTAAAAAGAAGCCCATATTTTGCTGGCTTGTTTTTGTTATACTGACAAAATGACACATCTGTTTGAGTGGAATACAGGGTTTTGTCAAGAGACAAAAAATCATCAAGCTCTAGAATATCGACGCAATTTTTTATGTTACAAACACTGCGTGCATTGCAGAAAAACTATCACATTTCTAACGCTGCTTTTGGGTCATCTAGGCCTAGTCATCAAAGAAAATCTGGGCAGACAAAACCCTAAAGCGATTTATTGAAATTGTTGCATTAAAAACAGAATGACCAAACTCAGCGAAGAATATTCGTGACACATGGTAAAGTGCCCATTGCAAAAAACCTCTGATGTACATCAGCCCGATAAATGCTTTGTTTTCTTTTACAGTGGTTTCTTGGACGTAAACAAACATTCAATCTGCTTCATTTTAACCGAAAACAACGTTCCTGAATACCCGAATTTGTACAGAAGACGATTGTTTTAAAAATCTGTGTTGTGATGAGTAACTGCCATTCATCAAAGAATGACATAATCTGCTGGAATTTATGCTTCACTCTGGGTTTGGTTGGAATAATATTAGCACTTGTTAGCATTATTAGCCTTCCAGCTGCCTTCGGCGATGTTGTTGTCCAGGACATACATTCCTTCTTTTTTGTTTTCAATTACCTTGGTTGTTTGGAATGGTAGCATAGGCTAGTTATCAAGATCTATGGCACTATCAATAGACCTCACCAATTTCTTAGAAGTACGACGTCAACTTGTTTAAATTTCTTCATCACCACTACCCTCTGAACTTCTGAAGTGATAGGCCTAGCTTCATTTTCACCTTCTGGAAACATACGGTCAGCATCATCACTCAGTCCTTCAGCTGAACTACCAATATCTACATCATCGGTATTTTCAGTGATCAACGCTGCAACTTGTTCGGCATCCTAAACTCTCAAAGAATGTATTTTGGACACCTTTGTTCAACAAAAGATCTTATAATGATAAATATAACTGTTCATGTGAAATACAATTACAATGAATGCAATAAGCAGAAATCTAGTTCAAGGCATTCTGATTAGCTTTACTCTTGAAAAAAGGGGGCAAAATGTGAAAAATTTACAACAAAAACTTTGCAAGATTAAAAGACTAAGCAAAAAGTATGTCATTGAATTATATCAAGCTCAATGAAACCGACAATTATAAAGAATGGTAGTGCTTTTGTTTAAAGATAGGCGAGGTTTGCACAAGACCTTTGTTCTGACCTGCTGTTGGTTCGTACTGGGTCAAAATGTGACACAAGTTACACAACACAGATGATTGATACGTTACGCAGACAAGCCACAATAGTGGAACAATGCGATGAAGATTTCATGTTTTGGCGTCCGCCAAACACACAGAGTGAAAAACCATTACGTCATACAGAAATCGAACAAATTCTGCAAAATTATAAACTTAAAGGCAAGGAAACAGCCATAACTCAAAAAATTTTTACTGGACGAAGACACCTAATAGGCTACATCAACAGCTGCATGGAGAATTCTTAGCAAAAGTCACAATGTTTCAAATTATTGGTCTCGTTAAATTTTATTTGAGATCATACTAATTGAAGAGGGAGAGAAAAAGATTTGTTTTTACTTTTACAGCAAGTTCCAAAGCAAAGGCTAAAACCAAAAAAATCACTCGGTGTGAGATAGCTACAAACCTAATAACGTTATAGGTTCAAGGTTTAAACTTGTCTACCTAAATATCAACTTCATTGCAATCTTAAACCATTGCAAATACTTTGTTAATATGTTTTCCATATTCAATGTGGAAAACGGGTGAATACCAATTAAATGGCGTCTACCAGATGCCACAAAACAAGCGAAACAATTAATAGTCTTCATTAAAACTTTAACATGGCTTAAACAACTTAAACAAAACAACTTCAAATGAAGGAAGCATACATAGGGGTCACCCCAGCCCTCCGTTTAAACCTGATTGTAGATGCGATACCAATTGGCAAGTTATTCCCTAACAAAGTTAGAGTAAGTATAGCCACCGGTAGCTGGCGCTGTGTTGAATCTTCACGCAAAAACGAAGATCCTTGCGAACAGAGGAATTCCTCCCGATGCCAACGTTACTAACTTTCCCGAAATTCACAAACCGTGATCAAAAAACGGGAACAACTTGGTTGTGCACTATTGCACTACTAGGAGCAGAAATTGATTGATTTAAATGGGGTCAAAGGCCGTTTACGAGACCTCAGTGTACCTTTCGCATGGGATAACTTATCTTCTGTTCTCGTTATTGCATCACCTTCATACTTGGAACGATTACGTAATACTAGGAGGTCCACCCCAGCCCTCTGTTGAAACTCGATTTCAATTTTAATTTATCTGACAAAACAGTTAGGCTGTCCTAATAGCAGCTTTTTAACCCTATTTACACTAAATGTGGCTTCTCCTGCACACAGTCACAGCATAACATGGCGTACAGTTGCATTGTTTGCTGTAGAAACTTGAAATTTGGTGACTTTTCCTAAAAAATGTTCAGCTATCTGTGCATGTTTGTTTTATAAAGTTGGATTTTTTAATTTTTGAGATACAGTATTGTCATATTTTCATAATTTTACTCTCTCTCCGCATTGAAGCGTATCGTTTTCGTTTACTCATTTACGCACTACTAACTCGACTAACTATTCTCTTGCGTTGTCTTCTCGCGGTCAGCTGGTTCTCCGCACAGCGGGGGCGCGGCGTAATAAGAAAAACTTCTAGAAATGTGTCACTTGTAAAAATACTTAATTTACACTAAATGCACTTTCTTTAGTTTTACAATTATGATGTATAGGCTACAGGAAACCAGATGTTTTTGCTACTAACCTGTAAAAATCCGATCAGTTTACGATGTTTAGTTTTCGAGTAATTAACGATTGAAAATTTGTGTGCAGTGTTGGCCACACCTAGTTAAAATAATAATGTCGCAAGCCCGGTTTGGATACAGTTAAATGTCATGTTTTGCTTTCCCTTAAGCTTACTTAACAAATGAAAATAACCTTATACTGATTGTGTTTGGTACTGTGACGATTACGTCACGACTCACGAGTTGTTTTGAGATGTTTGGAATTTAATTTGGGATATTGGAATTCAGTTGTTTACTAGACTTGAGTTTTCCTTAATGACGTCAGATAATTTCCTCGCTTGAACTGATTTGCCACATATAAATACCGTTGTAATGTTTACCATCTTTCCTTTTCATGTGATCGATTTCACTGGTTACTACAGCGCTATGTAACATTCAGTAAGATTTGCCCAAAGGCAAAAGCCTTTGTGTTATAATAAATAAAAATGGGAACTTTATAATTTAGTAATTTGTATAGACAGAATCAAGCAACTAACAGCATAGTCACGCAAATTTGAGAAATGAGAACTCATCCATCGAAGCAGAAGTAAAACAAGTTATCATTTTATCAACCATCTATCGTCCTCGCTCATATTCTAACAATAACCGCCAGCATTCGCGGTCTTTATGACAGATAAGTTCGTTGTGTAATACTTCACACGAGTAGTACACAAACGAACGAATTTCTTTGTCATAGTACAGTACATCTGTATACAGATTTAGAGGCTAGTACAAAGGTTCCCAACCTTTTTCGGCTCCCGGCACCCTACAGAAGAGAAAAATATTTTGCGGCACCTCGTTTTGCAATCAAAGGTCATTCGCTTCGACTGCAGCAGGTTGTTAGTTCAAACAAGTTTTCTAATTTTGCCATTAGGAAAGGCACTTACTTAGTAGTTACACATTGAAAAATCAACATAACATAAGCAACACAGATATTTTACTTGGAGTTTAAATGTTACTTTGAAAATGCATTTTGCAAAACACAATATAAACTGTAGGCTATTGACAATTTCTTTCAAAATCAGTGTGAAATTTGTGCTTGGTTTCTTGCGCAAATCCCCTTCATATCTGGACGCACTTTCGATAAAGCTACCCTCATTTTTCCCTCGATTATAAGGAGCCTTCGTCTTTTTTTGTTTTGATATTCGTTAAAACTGAAAATCCTATCTCGCATAAGTATGATGAGGAAAACTGTGGTAAAATCATCAATGCCTTTTCTCCAAGGCAAGAAAATTCATTTTGAAGAAAGATGGCCATGTTTACTTGTAAAGTTTCTGGTCAACTTGCTTGGGACCATGGCTTCATTTGATAATTTTCCATTGCAGCTAAGACAGTTTGGTGTAGGTTGTGTTTCTTCACCACACCAAGTAAAGCCTATATTTAAACAACTGTCGTAATAAAAGCGAGTTTTCTTTGGTTTCTTTTCGCTTTTATTTCCAGTTTCAGCTGACACAATCGCGCTCTGATCGAACCATTGGGCTAGTAGTTGACCATACAGTTCATATCTAGTTTCATACTGATTGACTGAACCAGTATCCAAATACCAGCATTACAGTAACATACTTCCCACATATGTAAAGTGGTAAAGCATGGGGAAGTACATTGGGAAACATTTAACAACTTTCAACTTAATGCGACCTTGCAGTTGACTCTTTCCAAGTTACGGCCACCATTTTTTGAGTGGCAAGATTTTTTCGATCTACTATACTTAACAAAGGAAATTGTCGACTCATTTTGATTTTCTTTTAAATTACAAGTTCTGCCTTAATTAATTTTTAATTTTATAAACATCTAAATAGAATTGTGTGTTTATTTTGTTTTAATAGTTTCAAACTTTAAGGTCCTCCACCAATGCTAGGCCCAGGGCGCTGCGTGCTGCATTTCATTTAGCTTCATCTGAGTGGTTAGGAGTTGGGTCTCTGGGTTCGTAAATAGTCTACTAAAGTAGATGTTTTTTACAAACATGCATTCTATGACTAGGGGTCGTTAATTAAAAATCTTTGCGCCAATTTAATTCTGGGTCAAGATTTTTTTTAAATCCATGAGGCAACCATCTTTGATACAGGTGGCCAACTGCAATCAAATCGTGTGGGTAGCCTACCTAGAAGGTTTGCGGGATAGCCGCTGCATATATTGGATCTTTTCCAATTCCTAAGTAAAAATATCCATACCGTTAGCCTTAAAAGCGTTAAAATTTGGATTTCATAACGGCTGAAGTAGATAAGCTTCTCTGTCAGCAGATTATTATAGCACTTTCAGAAAGACCTGGCGCACTCAGGTGCTTGAAATCAAAGTCGAGAAACACAAGTGCCATGTGATGGTTAGCTGTTCGCAGACTGTCCACCGCTTTACGGAACTACATGCGTACCCACTACCAACGATTCATGCAAAAATGATTATTATAAGCAGGGTATCCAACTGGAACTGAACCTTAAAACCGGTTTGAGCATATGTTTATGAAAACCGAACCGGTACCGGAATCAAATATATTAAATTTGTCTGAACTCAAACCGAACTTGAACCACTGAAGACTACGAGAAAAAAACGAACCGGAGTCGAACCTTTCTCAATTGTAACCACTTTTTCAGTACAATAATTTCATTCATTAAGTTAGTTATAGAAAAGGTGTCTGTTTTGCTTATTTTAAAACATGGAAAACTTTTGTCTACTAGTAATGAAATTCCTTGAGCTAACGAATTGCTACTCGGACAGTGTAGTTGAAAAAATAAAAGAAATGACTAGGTAGACAATGTCATTCGAACCAGGAGCGAACCGTATATTAGTGAGCTTGCCCGGAGCGGAATGAATATGTGCACCCGATGCAAACCTGAACGGGAGTAAAACCAATAAAATAAAATTTTGTAAAACCTGAACCGTAGTTAAACCGTTTTCCACTGCGGTTCGACTCCCAGATGATAAGTTAAGTTGAGCACTTGAGCAGGTTACAACAGTCCATATGTAGAAAAGTGACAATACTTTATTACCGCTAGCAGAACTTTAATGTCATACCAAAATAAACGTATCTCATAACTAAATATCACCGACGCCAGGGCACAAGAGCTAAGAAAGAAATGTAATAATCACCAGAACAAACGTTAGGAATAAGACAAAATTTAAGTAAAACTGTTCTTCAGCGTGGCAATAACGCCACAAACTCATGAAAAGCACAAGAAAAGTTTATTAACTGCAAAGAAATATATGATGTACTCTGATAACATAAACACACACTTTCAATGCTCCCATAAGAACCATCTAAATTAAATAGGTATGTATAAATATATTCAATTGTAAATATACTAGTTAGGGTGGGGCGTGGATCGATATGAAGAGTATGTAGTAAAATAAGCTAAATATGTTTCAATTAAAACTCATAAGCAAAGCAATAGAAGAAAAACAGCTTCGGTTCATAAAAGTAATTCAATCTACAAGTAGCACATTACTTCTGCTAGATTCGCCACAAAATTGAATGTTATAATATTGAAGCCCAAGCTAGCCCGAGCTCGAGCAGGTAGGAATCATCGCCGAGTATAAGTCATGCAAACATTTCCGTAGTTTGAGGAGAGAGATTGTGGTATCACACCACCCCAGAAATTATACACCAGAAAGAATTTGAAAAGTAAATGAAAAAAGCTAGTGCAAAATAACTGGCTATTCATTACACAAATCAAATTTACATGGAACACAAAACGTTCACCATCAAAATAATGAACAGCATAATTTTGAAGAAAAGATAAGCACTAACAAAGAGCCCGTGTTAACACAATTTAATAACACTGTGGCGAAACACGATGTCAGTATACGATGATGACTTCATCTGACTCCTAATAAAGCTGCATGTTCTTCTCGGTAAGCACAACTAAGTTACTTCTTACAGAAGCATGTTGGCCGACGAATAAAAACTGATAAAACTTTATTTGCTATCTGATAAACGTAACATAAAATAAGGTAGAAAAGTAGAAAACGCAAGGATATATAAAGAAAAGTAATCAACGAAGGAATGTAAATTAAAACGGAAAACGAGAACTTAAAGGAAAATGTCCAAAACGTGGCGCTTGCCACCACAACACTATCTATCAAAGCAAAAAATTAAAAATCAGATTCAATCAATACTAATCCAAGCTAAAAAAAGAGTGCATTGGTATTGACCATTAAGAAAGTTTGGATTGCTTTCAATATGTAAATAGAATGTCCTCATCGGTTCCAAAACTCTTTCTTGCCTCTTCAAAGCACTGCATTGAACAATAGACCTTCTCACCTATAGTATGTTAATTATAATGGGAAATTCGTTAACAAGTTTTTAAAGAAGAATTGCAAAGAAACGCTACCCTAATATACTGTAGTTTGATTTATACCCACCGTCGTTTGACGGGTCTTTAAATTTGATTGTTTGCTTTGTCAAGTCATATCCTGTTACTAATATATAATGCCCCCAAAATGGCCGCGGTTCAACAGCAGTATCACCAACAGTATCTAAAGATTTCAACTTATTGCAGAGTGATGTAATAGGATTGCTATAGATTCGGACCATCTTTGTATCATCAATGAGAACAATCAAAGGCTAAGGAATATTTTGCAGCAAGGAACAAAATACATAAACATATCAGCATAAGGAAACTGATATCAAAGCATTTCTATTGTTATTACAACCACAAACAATGGCGATAGCAGGCAAAATAGATTGCTGAAGAACTTGGATATTAAATTTTAGCTCATTAAATTTATGATTTCAAGATTAAAAGAAAACATAACTGACCAAACTGCAACATTTACAAACTAATATTAGAAATTTACCCGTTTGTTAACTGCCAAATGTATGATTATCTCCTCCAATTTGATAGATTTCTTTTTAATAGTTACTTTGTTTGCAGTAGCTTCATTAAAGAGCTTGTTTATTCGTTCCTTTTCAGTTGAAAATTTTTCATTTAATCTGTCTACGTAAAATGGTTCTTCAGAGAAGTTGTCATTTGCACCCAATGTTACCGTGAATAATTTGTGCTGTACACCTAAACAGAAGATTGGGTTTCAAAATTACTTTTCATATACTCTTCAAAATTTACCGCTTAGTCATGGCAGAAGAACTTCAGTGCCTCAATGGATGTTTTGAGCTATCCTGGTGTAAAGATTGTTTCTGAGTGGTTGTGTAAGCCAACATAAGTTAAAAGTTTGGGACCCAAGAAAATTAGTCTAAAACTATGACCCAGTAAATACGAATAGACAACACTAAGCCAATCAAAAATTACAGCATTGGTCGTCACACAAGTTAATGTTAAAGGGTTAATGCAGCAAAGTTAATTCAAAAACTGAGCATTATTCATACACAAAATCAAACCATAATCAGAAATCTGGCAAAAGATCTGCTAAAGCGCTACACATTTTAGATTTACATTCCTTGGGTATCACAGCTAGTACTGTAATGAATCAAAGGCAAGCAGTTGGAAGCTAAAACAGTTTCACTTAAATAGGAATGGAACATGGTTTACTTGACGAAGCTAAGTGATATCGCATAGATTACAGTGGGTATTTCTTCATGTAGAGTTAGAGAATAATCCATGCAAAACCTTTAATATTCTAAGGCCACGACACAAGACAATTCCAGAATCGCTAACTTTTCATTGGTCATCATTCCAAACCATGTCTATATACTTTTGAAATCTGGACTACAATCAAACGAGTGCGCTAAAAGTGCAGGATTTAAAACTGGTTTTTAAGGTTTGCTTCATAAGGTGACATTACCAGAACAGATAATTAACATTAAATTCCACATCCACAGATTTCTCAATGTTCTCAGAATCAAGTAGACTGAGGTCTCTAATTATGACAGCGTGAGCTTATATAAAGCTATTCAAGAAAAGACATTCAATGAGGACTTGTGTGACAAAAACTCGTAAGTTGATTTCCGGATTTACGAGTTCATAGAAACATTAACTATGCTAAGATAGATATTTTTCCATAATAAATGTTACAAACATTCAACAAGTAACTCACCCAACATGGAACATATGTAAGCAAGGTCAACAGTCCACACTTGTTCGTCGACTAAATGTTTTTTGATAGCAAAATTAATTTCATCTTGGGTTATACTGCCCCTGTAAAACACAAAGCACAAGTGATTTTAAACGTAAGCAGCTAAAAGCCGCTTAATTTAGTTATGGTCAAAATTATAGCAATTAGTTACTTAAGCAGCATATGAAGACAGGCTATGCCACAGTCCCAATTTCCACCTTGTTTGACATGTGATATTGATAGAGATAAATTGTCTGGAATATCATTGTTTTGAGTTTTCAAAGTTGACAATAAACCATCCATTCAGTAAGAGTATGCCGATATACAATTTTTTAAAACAACTTATTGACATACAGTCTCAAAACCTAAAAATGATACAAACTGCAATAAAAAATAAAAACTTGTACAAAGAAAACAGAATGTATAAAATTAAGAGCAATACCATATTAAAAGTGTTTCTACACAGAAAAAACATTTTTTACAAATATGCAAAAAAATATTTTTGCCTGTTATATTTCAAATTACAAGGCACTTCAAATATTATCATTCACCAAAATAGTGACACAATTTGCATACAGTAAATACAAAAAGTTAATAAAATCCACAAACAATTAAAATAGATCGTAATATATCCAACAATAGATAAAGTATAACTTTAAGCAAAAACCTAAAAACCATGAAACATATGGCTAAAAAAAGAAGTGATGTCACTCAGTAATCTGCAAGTTAACAGTCATTTTCTCAGCCACCTGCCAAGCAGGCATAAGTTGCTTAAACTTTTTCAAGTCAATCTTGTTGGCTCCAATTTTCAGTGCATTTTTAGTGATTTTTTCAATTTGTTCGTTATTAAGGGAAGGCGACAGCAAAGTGTGGTAATAGCGATACATTTCTATACCAGCGAGATAGCCAAAATTTTTCACGTCAAGAAGATGAAAAAGAATCTCCACTTTTTCATTCGGCGTTTTTTGAGATGAAATGTCTCCGAAAAAGTTTACAAAATCATGAGGATACAAAACGCCATCTTTCCCACCATAATTCTCAGCAAGCAACGTAGCAAGCTTGTTCCCATGTACCTCACGGATTAGCAAGGTGTCTTGAACTGTCACTCCTGATGTTTCATCCTTTTTCTTTGATGTTTCAAGTTGATTATAACGCTTCTGGATCTCTTGCAAATAGCGAGCATTTATGTTGTGTTTTGCTATAATTTCCTTCTCCTCCTCTTCAGTGAAATATGATGAACTTTGTCCCTAGTAGAAAAACTCTTGGATTAAGAAAATTAAAAACAAAATTAATTGAAAATTAAATATTGCTTTAAAGTTAGATAAAGAGTAAGGCAATAGCCTATATAGTCTCATTTTGAATATTGTTATTAAATTTTCAACAGAAATTGGTGAATAAAACATGACTCTACTGACACATTTTACCATAATTTTCAATCATTGACTCTGGTGTTGTAAGCAGAAGCAGTCAATACATTCTGCAATGCAAAGAGTAACAACATGCAAGATATTTAGCACTATGCCCGGGTTAAATTATTAGTGTTCTTACCATGATTCTGTGTACAAACTGGGTAATTTATTAAACAGAGATATTAAATGAGATTTCTAGCAAGAAAGTGAATACAGTCACAGACCTGGCATGCATTAAATAACAAGATAACCAGCAAGTGCCTTTACAAGTTGCAAGAATACTAATTTTTGTGCGTATCGAAAATGATGTACCCATGCAAATTCGTACCTTTGACCAATCTTTTTCAAAGGCTTAAAAATTAAAGTAAGACTAAAGTTCCATGCACAATATCATTATCATAGTCGACTACTGGATAGCCGCTTGAGTTCGGGGCATTGTAAAAAGCATGGTGTAAATTTGAAGTTGTGGGTATGTGCTTTAAAAGCAGATGATACATGCTGTGAAAACAGATATGCAGCTGACTTCTATACCTTCATACAGCTTGGAACAATAGATAACAAATATCTGGTAGAGATACCAGTTTCCTATATATATATATATAACAAGACCTGTGCAAAACAGGAGTTAATATTTAAATGAAAAAATATAGTTGTGTAACAAAATGCAAAGCATGAAACCACAGTTTACATCAGGAACGATGATAATACAATACAAGTACAAGAAAAAAGACATCAAAACAAGCAATACCAGTAAAAACTAGTATCGGTAGTAAATAATGACCCAATTTAATTAAATGTCCTTTCACAAGGTAGAGAACATGTCTGCTTTGAAAACGTTCCTGTTATATGCGTTATTATGCTTAAGCAATCAATCAATGCAATTATGGATATTTGTGTAACTATTCACACATGATAAAGCCACAAATTGAGATGGGCCGGCCGAAGCCACATCTAAAACATTGGGCATTTCGGAGGGAGTATGCATTTTTGGAGCCTAGCTTGTAACTGATCTTGAGCAAAATCCAGCAGTAGTTCTTTAACTTGTACATAAATTCAATGTGTAAGAAATAAATGAATAAATATAATCTCTAGGGTAAAACTATTCACCGATGAAATCCCAATATTCACCCAAAAAAATGCAAAAACTATATGTAAAAAACGCTTTAAAATACCTGTCAGGCTTTCCAGTTGTCTTACATCTAAACAGTATTTTTCCTTAACCGGTTAAGCCCTAATTACAAAATAGAATGGATAATAAGTGCGTTACATTATCAGAAGGTACTGGTAAAAATGTTAGTTTCCTTATTACAGTACTGTAATACTATACTAGGTATCATTAATTGTTGTTTACAACTGACGCATGCGAAACAAAACAAGTCTATGACACTAATACCACAATGCAATGCAGTTGCAATTAGTAGCACATGTTTCAGGCCAAACAGCATATGTTTAACTGAAGGAAGCATAACTGATATATATGAAATATATGCAAGGCTGAAATGAATACAATATGAAGGCTTATGGTTTATATTACTTACACACTTATATAGCATCAATGCCACAATTTTTAGGTAACCTCTGTAATTTAAGAAGAGGGTGGCATTATCTTTAAAAAGTTCAATTTCTGAACAAACATTTGAACATTTCTAAACACTTTCACGGTCAAGATCTTTTATGTAAACCTTCTCTTAGCAATTTTCCCCATAAACTGTTGAAGGGGTGTACAAAGGAGGTGCTTGTAGTATTGTCAGGTAAAACCAAGGGCTTGTTTTCATTTGCCCACTTAAATATACTTCCTTCCAGATTATAAAATTTAACTGTTTCCAAATGTGGTCCCGACATTTGCATTTTCTTCTCTTTAAGTTGGCCAATTAATTGACTGGACCTGTATCCCAATGAACAATAGGCGACTACAATGAGGTTTTCCGCTCCAGTGGTGTTTGAGTTTTGTTTTATCAGATCATTAACGACAGTCATGTTTTCTTCCAAATTGCATCCAGCATTGATCCAAACCGCACCTGAAATCTTACTTACTTCATATTCTTCTTTTTTTCTGATGTCTAATAACAAAACTTTTTCTGCTTCAAGGGTGTCCCTATTATTTGCCTTTATCCACATGCTGTAAAACTCTTCAGTGGACATTTGAGGAGCTGTAGAAAAGCGTTTTCTTATCCCAGCAAGACAAACTCTCATACCCAAGCCGGGGTTTATAGCTTCATGTTGGTCACCCATAATTCACCTGCAAGAGTTACTTGTCTCACAACTTTTATTTCACTTCACAATTTATTTATAACATATTCATAAAAATTTATAACAGCTATGTTGTTGTTTTCTGGACTGTGTTGTAAAACCCAACGTAACTACTTGAGTAAAACAGTTGAAATTTCACAACATTAATCACCACTGTAGCATAGACTACTATAAGAGACTAGACCAGAGTTTCCCACAGTGGGTTCCAGAAAAGACGGTTAAAAATCGCATTTTAGTCTAGAAATGTCGTGTAATAGCCTACCCAAATCATTAAAGAGCACTAATATTTCTCGGCGGAGGGAAGATTTTTGCTGTGGGCAACTGTCTTCCCATCCCTCCTTCACTACGTAGTTGTCACGTAAGTTACGATAGTTTTACATACCAGCCGACTGCATTTTTTGTCAATATTCCAGCCGCATCCGCGCACAACCAAACTGAAATCTCAACCGCGCAGACTAATGCGCGTCTTGGCTGCGCATATCAAATGTACCGTCGTGGTTTTGTTCTGTTTAGTTTTTTCTGACGCTACTTAACTACAACTTGAGGACATACGGCAAAAAGTTAGCATACAAAGAAATGTATCGGGAGTAGAAGAAGTCGTATCTGTGCAAGTTTGTTTCGGAACTGATAATGAAATCGGTCAACTGCGCATTACAAAAGTCGAAAATTATTTCCACCATACAGTAGCCTATGCAATGAACGCAGTCTGGCCTACCGGTTCTGTTTGAGTAAGAAGTTACAGTAGGCCTACTGGCTAGTTGCCTAGTACTTAGCCATCAAAGTTAGTACAGCAAAGTTAACAAACAAATATAGTAGCCAATTGCCTACTGATAAGGTATTTAGTTCATTAGTTGGTGATGAGTTTATACGCGAGTGAAACTATTGCATAATCTTTACATACAATGCTTGTGTCAATCAGGCTTGGCTCTCTGTTAATATATAAACTTGCTTTAATAAACTGTATTGCATAAATATCATGGAGAGATGGCTGAAATTGGGAAATGAGGAAATTAACACTTTATTGTGCTTAATTTTCTTTACTATATGAAACCTAAATAACGACAATTAAGGTGAAAAAACGTTTATGTTTATTTGACGTTCCTGGCGTGTCGGGGGTTCCTTGTCAACTTAAATAACACTGCAGGTTTCCGCGGACAAAAAAGTTTAGGAAAAACTGGACTTGAGTACTAGACCACTCTTGTAGTACTGGGCCTTTGGCCGCAGTTATATACGGTATCAGCTTGGGGAAATTTAGAGTTTGAGGATCCGTTCCAAGCGAGTGCATTTCGATGTAAATACGCTTCAGTTTTTTGGGGGGTTTGTATTTAATTTTTCATACGTAACACGATTCGTATGGTTTGTTTTTGCTCGCTAGATATAATTCTAGTTTACATATGCAATAAATTGCTTAGAAATTTTATTAATTAAATATTTGAAGTATTAAAATAAGGTTTCGTTGGGCATAAATTTGCATTCCTGTGTAGCGGCCAGTAAGCATTTCTTATTTCGTCGCTGGTTGAAGCCCTTAAAGTACACCTCGCATTTGGCGTAAAATCGTTGTATCACTACATGCACGTTTGCCATTCATTCTGATTATTCTACGACCCAACTGTTACGCCATCAAAGTGTTGAGCTCAGACGGCTTTTATTTATTTAATATATGAGCGAGAATAGCGTACTGCTGAGGTAGCAACCTTGTGGAGTTAGGAGTTAGATCTAATTTGCGCGATATAACCATCAACAACCTACCTTGTTATACTGGTATTTTTTATTTCTATTTTATAAGCTAGACCACACTTTAAAGAAGCTATTTTGCTGTAAATATTTTCGTATAGAATCAGTGAAAAAAATCTGTGTAAACTAGTGGAGACACGAAGATACAGAAATAAAAATAAGATAAATTAGACAATTTCTTTGTATTGTTAACTAAGGCCGCTCATTCAATCCGAAGACCGAAATAGTTCAAATCTATAAGAATTGCAAAAATTTTTCGTTTGTTTAACATTGTTGCGAAGACGATCAAATTAAATTAAACATGGTAATACATGGAAAATTTTTATTTTCTGCACTGCTATCTCTCTTATATTTTTGTTTATTCTATTGCAGATGACAGGTTATTTATGCGTGCAAGGAATCGCAATTGCCTATAGAAAAACTCAAATTTTACTTAGGCCTGTTCCCAGTAGATTTACTTTTTTACTATAATGGCTTTATCACAGTCAAAATTGGCTGGCTATGTTGCGCCAAGATAGCGAAAGATGTTCTTTTCTGGTCAACCTACAACCAACTGGCAGCGGCTTTCTTATAGCTATTTTGAATAGAGCTGGGAATTTAGCCGATGTTCTATAGCGGTTAGCAGGAAGGCATTTCAGTCGTACTTTTTCTATTGTTTATTTTTCACCATTAACTGTGCGGAGCGAAACTTACGACGCTAACCGTTGTAGTTATAGCGCAATAAAACACATGCTCACGGACAATTTACGAGCAGGAAAAGTGGCAAAGCTCAAGAGCCTAATGCAATATAGCAATAGTAGAATTGTTCTACAAGATGGTATGTTAGTACGTCCATTAGCAGTTAACTTGTGGTTAGCTGCCGTAGCCGCTAATTGTCAAGTCACATTGTTAATCGCAGGCAAAACTGCTATTCATTCTTGAAAACTGTGATGTCTTATATTAGCAATTTCTGCTGTGCTAGACCACAAAGTTTATCCGCAAAACAAAGTTTTCAAGCATTAAAATAATTAACAGAGCAACAAATTTTCATTAATCAATAGATTACCAAACATTTTGCTCAAAATTCTCTTCAGCATGTACATTTTTGACTAATGGCGAACAGAATCTTTAGTCGCTAACAGCTTTTATAGCTGTTGGCGGCTATTAGCCGGCCAAGTTTTTCCAGCCTAATATTGAAATAGTTTTACCGTAATAGGCTACCATTGTGTAATTACGTCACTATCTCGTTAAATTACGAAAAACATACAAAAATACAAGATTACTATTTCCGGTTTAATTTAAAACCGGTAGCATAGCACTAACTTAAAAACTTATCTATAAGTGATGAAAATGTAACTGAATGCAAAATGATCGTTTGCAAAATCTGTTGTGCGCCTGTGCGAAAAGTTCTTTGTCCAAAAATTTGATGACAAATGTCCATGAAATTTTTTACAGGCATTGTGTTTGTTCCTTTTAAGTATGCGCATCATTCTCTATTAACAAAAAATTATAAATTGCGGACTCATATAGGCTTACCCATTCCGACAAACGCCGGAAAATTGGTACGCCTGAGTGGTAAACCATTCAAAAATCAGGCTATGAGCTAATGGAGGAGCTTGTAGCCTTATAGCCTACAAGCTTATAACAAACAAATGAACTATGTAATTGTTTTACCATATTAGGGATCGACGTTAAAAACTGCTGAAAGAAAATAGATGAGTTAAACTTAGATAAAAGAAATTTGAATTCATACAGATAATTTTAGGCTACAAATTTGCTTAATAATGTAGGCCTTCGGTATACCCATAGGTGGGCAGTACCGAATTACTATACCGCGGTACTTTTTCAATAACAATACCAGTACCGTCGGTACTTTTGAAAAATATACCGAATCTTCGTACCGAATTATTTTTTTTAAGAAATTTCAGTTGGTCCCGGTACTTGATACTTTTTAAGTGATAAATTCAAAATTTTAACAAGCATGTAGGCTATTCAAAAATAGCTTACTTGTCAATTAATCCTTAATACCAATAGTGGCAAACATTGCATTTGCAGCAGCATCTTTCACACAAAAAGTACCGGTACTGAGTACCTACAAAGTATCAAACTCTTTTTTTAAAATAGTACTGAACACCGGAACCGTCGGAACATTTTTGCCAATTACCGGCACCATTACCGATGTACTTTCAAAGTACCGACTACCCACCTCTGAGTAGGCTATACCTAATTACATGATTACCAGTAGACGGTGATATAGGCCATACGCTTGTTACTTGAAGTGAGAATGTTTGCGGCAAAATTCAGTGCAAAGTATCTAGCCTAATCAAAATATACACACGCGTTTTTAAAATTTACTTATTTTCAACATTGAAACAGATAACAAAAAATAAGTCTACACTACATTGCAAAAGATGGGCGAAACAGCCGATTGTCATCAAAAAGTGTCACGTGACCGACATTTTAATTCAAGTATTTTACTGTGCAAGAGCTTTATTAGATTAAAATTGTCAAACCAAAACCTGTTCGTTTTATTCAAAAACAAGCCAGACAAGAAAGTTTCCAATTTATGGCATACAATCTTGAAACGCCGTGTACAGAAACTTTGTAACGCCGTATTACTTGCGTATCTGGTGATTAGCAAGGATCAATCATATTTTCTGATACAAAAAACTTTCTGATCAAAAAGGAAAAGTTAAAATAGTTTCATTTCATGCTTGAGTGGCTACGCGGGGCCGAATTTCAGAAAATCAGTGAAATTGGACTAAAACAGGCCCTGATGGCAACTAATTCCAATTCTGTTGAATTCGACCAATTCGACCGTTGAACAGGGGCAAGCGTTGTTAACGCCTTGTCCAAGAGGATTTACAACGGTAGTGCCAGTAAGTATCAAACATGGGCCATATTATTGTGAGTTCTGCGCTCTAACGGCTTCGCTAGCGAGTCGAGTTTGCACAGTGAAAGCGTCGTGAGAACAAATATGAAGTATCATTAACACAGAGAAAGTGTAAACATTACACTGGTCAAAGAGGTTGCCGGCAAAGGGAGTAACCACAAAATGAAGGAATTTCCCATCTTTAAATCACATGTATTTAAGACAGGCCTATAAACTGAGAAAGACTGATGTCGACTTGAATACAGAAATTGAAAACATGTAGTGTAAAAGCAATAAAAAAACTAAACATATATTGATAGCCTACTTTAACTGGTCTAGAATAATTTACGGTTGAGGTCATAAAGTGATTTTCTTTCTTGGCAATATTCCATTTGTGAAAGTATCCCAACGTAACCTCTGTGGCAACTCAAGTGCCACAATGTGAACACAAGAGAAAAACTGAAAATTTGGACAATAACCGCAGAAACAAAGAAATTGGAGCTATCACGAAGTCGGGAAATGTTTTCTCACTTCAACCTGTTAAGTGGTTGTTGACCTTACAAGCTAAAATGTGATCTTTGTTCAAAGTAGTCAGTCAATTACACAAACATTTACGTCTTTTTGTTTAACAAAATCTGGTGAAGTTTACGTTGGAAGCCTACCTGACAGAATAGCGTAACTTCACTTGATAAGCTTTGACAAAAGAAAATACCACAAAAGAAGTTTTTTCAGAAGTCATTATCGGTATTGAAGTCCCCGCGTAATAAAAATATAGGCTTAGATAGCATTCATTTGGCTAAAATGCACAACAATAGCGCTTTAAAAAGTTTTGTCTCTTTAAAAACGAAGCAGAGGTACGGTGGGCATTTCAATCAGCAAGGAGTAGATTTGAAGCAAAAAAGCGCACTCTTATATTGCGGAATTTGTTTCCCGGTAAAAGCTGATTTTCTGGGAACTCAGTAAATAGATATAGATGTTGGTCACGTACCACAGTATCAAAGACGTTGGAAAGGGGTTTTTTCATAATGTAAATCTGAGTGATGAAAAGTTAGTAGTAGTTCTTCATCAACCAGGCGATCTGGCGTGTTGAGACAGGAATTTTCACAATATTTGCTCAGCTACATTCTCACTAATTTTCTCGTTTGTCAGTATGCGCGCGCTTTAGACAATCGTTAAATGCTACTGTAAAGTTTACCTTGAGGGGCTCAGGTAAAATGCTTTTAATATAATGTATGGGCCAGTACTAGAATAGAAATTAAGGGTTTTTGGCCTATCTGTGATTATTCGCTATCGAAAAAGACAATTAATAATCAGAACTGCAACCTTAATTTCCCCAGTTAAAGCAGTAGCTTAAATTAGCTTTACAAGTTGTATTCAGCTCAGAAAACTAAATTTTTATGCCAAAAAATTTAAAGAAAATAACAACTTCTAGGACTTTAAACACAGCCAAAATTTGCTGTTGAAAACAATATCTGTTTGAAAAACAAGAAATCCGAATGACGGAATCAAAGGAAGAATCTATTCCTCTCTCGGAAGAGCAGCTTGCTGTTTACAAAACACATTTTGATAACTTCGATTTGAAGCAAGAAGGCGCTATAAAAGCTACAGATCTTGGAACTGTATTAAGGGCTTGCGGTCAAGTACCTTCGGAAGGTTGGTTGAAAGAAAGAATGAAGGTATATGACAACTTGAATTAAATCAATTTTTCTCGTTGTCTCTTTTTTATAAAGAAATGTTATGTTACTATATACAGTAAGATCTAAATTGAAAAATAAATTATTTGCAGTAACAATGGAGAGTTAAAAAGTACATGTTTGACGTAGAGCGAGAACTCAGAATAACAATAGAAAATGGTACTTGAATAAGAATCACGTACCAACTACACCGCCTAGAATATCTCTTTATAAATAATAATTAAGCAAACACCACCAGCAAAAGTTTTTTTTAGTAATTCTTGTGAATAGCACGTATATATACGCTATAAAAGCATATATCTATATGTTTCTATTTGTAAAGCACGGTTACCATAAGAACGTTTTCTTGAACAGCTTTCCAAGATGTATTGGTGTGTCGTTTGTTTACTTTGCTTCTTATCCCCAACTTTTAAAGAGGACTGGCTTCGGCCAATAAATTACGACGTTTTATTAACTGGCTTTGTTGGGACGTCTATTGTGAGTGCGGTATGTCAAGAAGTTACATTTACGAACCTTAAGTCAACACCGTTCTCAAAAATCTCAAGCTTTGTTAATGTTTGAATCGTTTCATTAACCGATTTGCCGATTTTTGTCACGAAATACAGTACCACCTAACACAGAAAAAACATATTCACAGTTGTATTGTGGTCATAGGTAATGAAACGTAACCTTTCTCGTAGCAAACCATTTTCTACGTACGATGTTGCATTCATTGAGATTAACTTTTGAATGCAACCGCAACGTGTTGTTTCTGTAATTCATAAGTATGCTCGGTCAAACAGAGAAATCCGAGCAACTTCTCACTGTTTGCTCGTTTCAAAATCATATATTTATTCTCGAAATTATATTCACCAGACGACATATGCTGTAAGTAGTTTACAAAACAGCCAACTGTGTTGCTACAGGTGGCGGATCCGGAGGAGAAAGGAATCGTGGAATGGGATGGATTTGTGAAAATTTTGCATCTATCCACAGTGCAAGGAAATCCTGACGAAGAGTTATTAGAGGCTTTTCGAAGATTTGATAAAGGACACACAGGTGTCATAATTGGGATTTCGTCAATAAGCTACATACTATATATATATGTATACATATATATATGAGCTGAGTTGTTTGTTTATTCCTATTCTGACTGTTGATTTAAATGTTAAGATGCATTTTCTTGGCATGCAGGAGTTATAAAAAGTTCAGAGTTGCGATCAATTATGACGTCATTAGGCGATACCTTGACGGAGGAGGAGGTGGAAGAATTAATCCGAGAAGCGGATCCGATGTGCAACGGATTCGTCAATTACGAGTCCCTATCCAGGACTTTAATATACGGACCAGACTAACTATACTTACCGCAGAGAGTTCGACAGATGATTTAGCTTATATATATCATGGAATTTCGTCAAACTTGAACTTGAAAGAACCAGTTAAAGTACTTTGAGCTATCCAAAGTTGATACAATATGGTATTGGTGCAGAAGCATTTTGCCGCAATCAATTAAGTCAGTCTACTTTAGGCTTTTGAAATTTTAAGTTAATATGTAGGGTGTTGAGTAAACGAGCTTTCACTGTGAAGTTTAAAGTTTTTAAAAGATTTTGATTGGAATGTTTGCAATTTAATGCAGTTTGCAGTTTCCCAATTATGAGAAAAATTGCTTATTACGTACTGTTTGGAAAGCGTTTCTGCTTTAACGCTGTTCAATCTTGTTGCCAGAAAAACTATTGTCATCCAACTTTTCCCGGTGTATCAGCAATGGAAAGTTGTTGCTGACTTTTATAATCTAAAGTATTAAACGTTCATTGGCGTGTTTTACAAACATTTTGTATATTCAGGTGGGCTTGTTTGCATTTGTGGTTTATCTTTGTGCCTCTACTCGTCGATATCAGAAACACGTGTTAACATCAAATCTATACATTATAGGGTTTGTCCAAGTTTGTTTGCTTAACTATAGTTAAGTTTTATTTTTATGTGTATATTAATCTGTTTTGACAGAGCGCTCGTTATTTATACCATCGCTACGCTTCAGGATAGTTGTAAAAATTCAATTTTTGTCTTTTTTGATGCATTATGTGCTTGTATAACTTCCTTGACTTTGTGACGTTTGTTTATTTCTTTGTCCGCTTGAAGAGAAATCAGTTCAACCCATCGTGCATCCTCAGGGTTTTTGTGAACTTAATAACTTCACTGATACTACTAAATTGTTTTAATTGAGTGAACGTCTGTAAATGTATGCGTTTAATTATCTGCTGCTTTTGTCGACGTAATGCAAACACAACAGAAAGTTGAACATACAAATAAAGTTGGAAATTTACCAATTGCTATTTTGTTTACAATTTATGCTATATGTCAAAAATTTTAAACAAAACAAGTTATAGTTTAATGTGCAGATAATACACTTTTTATAACGTTATTATTATACACACGTATGATTTTAATTCTCCTTTAAGTACCACGCCACAGCATTATTAACGTTATTTGAGTTTTTCCAGGAAAAGCGAGAGTCATCATAAATACGTTTTGACCTTTTCTTATTCTTCTTATTATATTTATATGTATTATTCTTAACAACTGAACAAACGCGTATGGATGAGAAGTTTCGGACGTTTAAAAAAGAAGCCATTTACGTACACGTGTAGATTTCAAACCGCAACAAGCTGAAAATGCCGATATCCGGCAACGTTTCAGTGACGGTTTAGTTGGTTTACCGGAGTATAGAAGGTCTGGTGCAGTGAACGATTACGATCGCAAATACGTCATGCAGTTAATTTCTAATGCCTGGTTGACAACATTGTGACGAAATAGAACGCTCGTTGGACAAATTAGCAAGTGCTCAACCAAATTGACCGCATTACAGTATAAATAAAAAACGTTTTCAATCGAAAAGTATAATTTCGATCAGATTAAAGCACAGAAAGTCGTTGTCGTCATGTCTCATCCTTTTCGGAAAAGAAATCGGCTTTTTACCGGCAGACTGCTTTGTTCGTGGTTAAATTGGGTTTGAGAAAAGAATATTGACTAATATAGTTCCCTTGATACTTAATTGCATCGAGTGTATATGCTAGGATGAACGGATTTACTTCAGTATGGGAAGATTTTCAAATTATTGTATCATTGAACAGATTGAAATTGAATCGCATGATTTTGTCCGTGAAATACAGAAAGGTCAGTGCCGCTGTGAAACAGTCTACAAGTGCGCCATGTAATGCTTTTGTTATTTCTTCTCATTTCGTCAAAGTCGGGGCTCGTTTGCGAATGCTGTCATTTACAGGGCTATCGTTTTTGTAATATGCATAGTCAATATGTTTTAAAACTGTTGGGAATTTTACACTAATTCATATGTTCTTTGTGACTTTTGTCTGATTTACTGTTTTTTGTTCTACTACTAATACCGTGTTTCTCCGAAAATAAGACAGGGCTTATATTATTTTTCGCTTAAAAATATGACACTAGGGCTTATTTTAGGGGATGTCTTTTATTTTCATTTATTAAAAACAAAGTTGAGAGTTATGTTTATTCACGTAACTTCAGGTCATTGCACTTTCGCGCTATTGACTAGGTCTTATTTTAAAGGTAGGGCTTATATTAAAATCATTCTCGAAATTCAGGCTATAGGTCTTATTTTTAGGATAGGTTTTATTTTCGGAAGAACACGGTACTTTCTTTGGGACTATATAGCTTAGGATAGTGTTAATTATCTAAGACAGTAATACAAGGCATTGAAAAAATTTACGTTGCTACAGTAATTAAATTGAATTATTAAATAATAAATAAAATTATTAAATCAAATAATCACGTTGTTAATCTTTATTCGAATTAAATTCACATATACGGTATAAAAAGTGATGACCCCCGCAAACGTGCACGATGTTGCATGGAGTGACAACGCTATATTTAACAAGAAAGGCGCTGTAGAATTTTCGAGAAGCAGCTTTGCAGAAAAGGAGAACAGGCAAAAAGAGAAATTTGATAATTCAGGAGAAAGATATGATGCAAAACCTACGCCAAGAAATTTTCCAAGGCAAGTTGCTTTATTCTTGCATTATTAAGTTAATAAACGAACGATTATTACGAACGATTAACAAATCTATCTTAGTGCGTTTTTGTTTTATGTGCTCGTTTCAACTTCGAAACAATCAAATAGAATCATTATTGGATTTTTTCTCCGCTAGACGTCAACACAGAGCAACCGATTTATGCCAAAGAAACAAACCATTTCGATGTAAAATATGTGACAAGGCATGTAGTTACCTTTCATCTCAACATCAGCACGAAGTATGTACTATTTCATACCATGCAAGAGTTTCATATTTATGATGTACATACAAACATAGGATGCAATATAAGATTTTTACACGAAAAAGACAAAGACGCTTTTGCTTATACATGATGAACTTGCAGAAAAACGTAATTTTTGCCTCCCTGATATATACATTGTTTTCAGTTATTTACTATATAAGCTATAAAATAAACCATAAGATAAATTTTGGGTCTTTCCATTTCTGGTATAGCCATAATGTAACCTATAAAAACTGAGATTTTAAATTTATAAACACAAGTTTTTTCAAATGGTTACAAAATGTTACTATTACATATGACATGATAATTATGCCTACAATCAAAGTATAATAGCAATTCTTGTAAAATTTGAAAAAATGTTTTTTGATGATAATAACATGAGCACCTGTTAATGCATGTGCTAATTTTTGGCTAAAATTTCTATCGAAAACAGCGTACAGCCTAACCTTGATCTCTGTACATAACCTGGTTTGCTAAATGGAATCAGAAAAATGCTACACTGAGCGCGAATATATAATTGAATGCAATTCTTAAATTCTTGGAAAATTAAAACATTATCTCGTCGACATTTTCCTGAGAATTAATATTTTCAAGTTCAATTGGTATAAAAATCATTATTAACTGGCAAAAACATACATTGTACATGCAATTATAACTACTTGGGCAACTTAAAGTGTTATTAGTGGGATAAATAAGTCTTAAATTATTAGTGTTGAATCAAAATCTTTTTATAACTTACTTATTAGTTAGGCTACATCAGGCAATTACAAATTAAAGATTTAAGTGGAGGGCAAAAATATAGGTCAGCAAACATTTTCAAGAGACATTTTGTAACAAATGCACTAATTATTTCTGCATTGGTCACCTCTGAATCACCATAAATCCATTGTGGTCTGCACTTGAAACCGGTCACTCGCACGACCCAAAATTAACGACATAACGTTAGGCTTTTTGGAGCCTATGTGAGAAGTTGTTGATGATGACGCGTGCTAGTCTTGGAAAAGGTTGGCAATGTTTCAATACAGCATCAGTAACTTTGGTTTCTGGTACAAGTAGGTTTATATTGCACTAAACACATGGACACATTATACATAGTTTTATACGACCGAAAGACCCTTTTACTAATCTTAATACTGATACGTGATAACTCTTTACTTTGCATAAACAATTCAATTTTGAAAAATTCGGCATTCCATCTCTGCGTCATTGCTTATGCGTTTAAGCATTGCAGAGTAAAATTCATACTTCAACTTGGCAAGTAAGCATTGCAGGAATTTCTTAGAACATGAGACGCCACTAAAAATTACATTTTTAGTTCAATTTAAAGGCAGTTTGTAGAGAAAAATGGTACTTTGTTTAAAGTTTGCCGGAAATGCTGAATTCTCTAATCTGACAACGTCTGTTTATATTTTCTAGCTGTGTCACATTTCGAAGACAAAAACAGCTTTTCAAGATTTTGAGGGATATTTAAAATACTTTAAAAAGGAAACGAATCGAAAAAATCTTGACATAAACAAAGGTAGGAACTTGAAAAAAACTTATCACTGTTAAACTTTCATTTTTCCGTTACTAACAAGTGATCAAAATTGTGTAAGCTAGCTCACAGATTTGTACATTTCTTAAAAAACGCATAGCACTCCTATAGACATTCAAACGATACAGATAGCTTGGGGAAGGCTATAGTTGTGCAATTTTAAAAGTTATAGTACGTGCATTTATCTGTCGTAATTATTGTACAAGGAAATGTCAAATACGACAGGTTAGAGTCGTCGAGTCTAGTCGTGACTCACGTTAGAGTCACGTGATTTGGCATTTCTTTTGGATCGCGAATACACACCTTTTTTCCCTTTTTTCGAATTTATGAATTTGGAAAAGTTAGGAAAACTCTTTAAAATAAACTTTCGTATCGAATTTAGTAGTTTTGATGTGATATGTAAGATTATAGTTTAAAGACATTTTAGCTCGTTTCAAACAAGAAGATTGGTGAGTTCTAGTTCAAAAGTAACATATTGGCTACTTGCTCGAACTTCGCAACGAAAGCCTATATTTGTCAGATTACAGGTAAAGTTTGTGGTATAGTCAGGGTTGCCATCAGTCTCAACTCAAACATATAAGCACGACCAGGAAACGAAAGACGAATACCACCTTAAACAGTGCACAACAGGAGAAAGCAACCAATGTTCCTAAAAAAAACGAGACACTATCTGCATGTTCTTAATTTTGGTATCTCTTTGGTACAAAATGGTATACTAAAGGTGTCAAAATGCCCAAAATACGAACCTCTGCCCTAAAAATAAGACGAAAATAAGGACGCAAATGAAAATAAGGATATTTCTTTGAAAAAAGGACAAAAATATTTTCTAAGACACGGACCTTTAAAATAAGGACAAATCTTAAAAAAAAGGACGGTATGGCAACCCTGGGTATAGTCTACCGTTGGAATTTAGTGTCTTTATTATTATCTTGTATTGATTAATGTGTTATTATTTCGTATTGATATGCAATAGCAGGTCGTTGGACAATAACAAAAGTTAAAGGTATTATAACTGAAATTTTCCTGCAAAATTTCGTATTATTATTTCCGATTGGTTTTGAATAGATTAACTCTAGCTCGCACAGTTTCTTCCTACAACAACCAAGTGAAGTTCATAGAGCGAACTAAACTATTGCGCCTGTGCACGACTTAAAAACAACTTACATTGAAAGGAGCACATATGAAACTATATAAAAGCTGTTATTTTTTAAAATCGACAACATGCGTATGGTGGGATTTTTTAATCACGATGAATATTTTTTATTTTTTACACAAGCATTCCTTATGTAGCCTATATAGTATATACTATAGCCATAAGTGGGCAGTCGAAAGACTTTGAAAGTACCGTCGGTAACGGTACCAGCACTTGACAAAAACTGTACCAACGGTACCGGTATTCCGTATTATTTTAAAAAAGTAGTTTGGTACTTTTTCATTAGTTTATACCGGTACTTTTGGTATAGCCCATAGCGTATGCTGTAAGTGTATTTCTTAACTGTACTGTGGCCCTGTCTAAAGGAGACATCAAATCAAGACATATTTGACTTCTTGTGACTTCGTTAGACTTTTGTAGATTAAAAACAAAGAATAAAAATGATTTTTTAATAAACATGCTCGTCAAACGTTGGAATATTCGCTTGTATATCGAGTACCGGGGTCGACTAAATATTTAAAAATGAATAATTTGGTACAGGAATTTGGTACTTTTTTCCAAAAGTACAGACGGTATTGATCTCAATACCAAAAAAGACCGCGGTACAATAATTTGGTACTATAGTAACGCGAAACTGCCCGCCTCTAACTATGGCCTATGAAACGTTTTTGGTTAAGACTCCAGTATATCTTCTTATGACCTTTAGTGTTAAGTTTGGGTACAGTAACACTATAGGTCTATTTACGACAAGGTTCTCGCCAGTATGAAACCACACATTTGGTTAAACCAAGCTTAGCAGAAAATGGCCATTTACTGCAGTGAGTAGCCTAATACATTATGTTACCCGCAAGTGACTAGCCCTGCATTACGCTCTGTAAAAATGCCGATGTTTAAAAAAGGCACAATTTTGAATATTTTTCTTGAATTAATTTGAATTGCCCCTCTACCGCTGTGTACAAATTTTTCTTCCTTCTTAAAAGTCTTACCTGGTACTAAATACGATCGTAAGAATTAACAAGTATTGAATGGTTTTTGAGCAGGTATGGATGGCAGCAGATGGTATAATTGTATAAGTGCGCTTACAATGTGACTAAACTTAATAAAACTTACATATAGGCCGAGAGCTGTTAACTTGTAGTAGTAGATTTTCACGTAGCTACATCAAGAAGCACCTTTTTAATTACGCAGGACTTTGAATCGAAAAATTTACCGGGTATATTACCTGGCATTTCTAGGCCCGCTAAACAGAGCTTTGCAATGTTTTGCATGTTACATTTAAACACAATACAACAGAAAATAGAATGTAAATGTAACAAACGAGAAAGCTCCATTTTATGCTACTATAAAGACGTTTCTACATAACATAGTGTGTTACTTTAACCAGTTTTAACATAACAGAATACTGCAAGTGATTCTAAACGTTAAAAACAACGTTATGGATTCGAATAACATTGACAGTGATGCTATAGCGGAAATACAACTTACAAACTCAGCTTATAGCCAACTACAAGAGATAAATTGCCGTAAACAGCAATATACCGGTTTGGTGGTCAACAATTTTGGTTTAAGCGAACTATGCAACGTGAGTTGTGGTGTCTGAGTTAAGTTTTTGCTATCGGCAAAAAAATTCTTGGCGTTCTTATAAACATATAAACAAAACGTTACATAACGCCTAAGACTGATCACGTGACTTTGTGGTTGAGATTACTGTCAAATTTTCTGCAGCCTTTAGCGTTTAGCCTAATATCGAATTGAAAAATCATTTTTGAGTCGGTATGAGTGCCAAAATGATTTCACAAAATTAAGGATAAAATAAATTATTATTATTCCGGAATTATACACCCAACTTTAGTATTAAACTAAACTTTAAATGTATATGGTTATGGAATAGGACAGTTAGCCATACGCATAGTACCTTATTTGAACTAAAAGTAGGGGCGTGTACATCTAAAAATGCTGAAGCACATTAATAACTCAAAGCCAGTTTTGTTCGATTATAATATTAGACTATTTGTTGTACAAAGATTAGCAAGAAAATGCGGTGCGTTACCACAGCATTGGGCAGCCCAAATGTATTATCTGAACACTCCTAACGCTTTGCTATGTTTGAATACCATTAGAATGTTTTTAAATCATATCGTATTGCCCCTGGCTTGTCGCTTTAAATCTGATATGGTAACTATACCTTAATACGTGCAAAGTTTAGTCAAAATGCTTGGTCATCGTAGCGTACAAGGCCATCGGTGTGTTGCTTCTTTCTCAATGCGATATCAAATTAAACTCTGAATTGAGGAGAATTGACGACATAAAACAGTGAACAAATCGTGCAACGTTACAAAGCGTTTAATGACTGAGAATTTAAGAATTTAGTTCACATACAAAGTCAGCCAATATGACATCGTTGTCACAAACGGTTAGTATTATATTACCTCCTTTTTGCGTTATTCACTGGAATACACATAATATCTCTTATATAGTTTTTAGGGTTATATTTGTTGAATTGAAACTTAACAGCTGTTTTCAATATTTTATTGATATGATCTTATACAGGCTCTGCCATTGCAATTGTAGCCTACGTTCTTCGTTATTGCTGGAGTATTTGATTTGACAGTTATAAATATATATTTTTGTGGTTTTCGTTTATTAAGCCACCCTGATCTTTATAAATCAAAACAGCAATTGTACGTTTTAATGCCAGTTGTGATGAAGTCAGGATAAGTTTAAACATGAAAAGAGTTTGACAAAAGTTAATTTTAAATGAACCCAATATGTAGTTCATGGCTCATAGCTCACTAGACATTTGCTCGAACTCGCTATAGTTTGCGTTCAGTATGCTACTTCCAGGAAAAATGTGACGTGAAAGTAGTGGTCTTGTATCCAAAAAATAACTGACGTAAAAACGTCAAATGGTTATGTAACATGCGTATTTTTTCTTTCCATATTTTCTGATTATCTTATATACATTTCTGGGATAATGTTATGGCAGAAATTGGTGTCTATCATCACACAACGAAGTAGCAGTTAAGCCAAAGCAGTCGTGGGATCAATTGATAGATTGTAATTTAGTCAAAATTACGTACTTTGTACAATTACGCTCAAGTAATGGGTGAGAGGGACGACAGCGATGACTCATTTTGCAGTGTCTATGAGCCAGAGCCTCTTAATCCGAACAAGGGATTGTGGAGAAAGATTTTACGTTGGAATCAGCGGGACGATAATAGTAGGTGTCAAGACGACTCATTAAAAATAATCGAATTAGAAAAATTGTTGCTAAAGAGCAGAGCGTAACAACCTCTACTTAGGCAAGCAACTGACTTTTCAATTTCGCCCGAGGGTTGTTTGTTTGACGTAACGTCCTTTGCAAAATATGATGTCTATGTTTAAATGACAAAAGCACTCTCTGTCGAAAACCAAACTTTTGTGTAGTAAATTTTATTCTTTATTAATTTTTGGAAGGTGGTAAGAAGCATATGTGTGAGACCTGCGGGAAACGTTTTACTCTGATAGAAAATCTCCATAGACATCAAATGATTCATACAAATGAAAGGCCTTTTAGATGCACTCATTGCGCAAAGAGCTTCAGACTTTCACAGCACCTCAAAGAACACATCAGGATTCATACAGGTACATCAACTTTTTTTTACGTTAAACTTGTGCGTGTTGTTGTTATTTATCGGAGTCGACGTAATTTGAACTAAAAGTGTGTATTGTCAGCAAAAAAATGATGGTGAAAATGCAGTAGACGAGAAAAGACTGTTCCAAGAGAAGTTTTAGTTTTGTTATTGAACTACAGTCCTATTATTAAATAAAATAAATGCGCAACCGATTGAATAGCATTTCAGTTTCACTTTTTGTGCCTGTATTTGTGTTATTTCAGTTAAAATGAAATCTAAATACCACAAAAGTAATTAGCGTGACTCAAAGAATAGAGAAACTATAGCTGTATGGCGTGAGCCAGGATAACTGGGTCAATAGGAATTTAGAATTAATCATTTCTTTGAAGGTAATAATCTTGTACTTAAAGTGACGCCATTGGGAAAGGTCACATTTCCGTAAATTTTACACAAACAATTATCCCAGAAACCGTAAAACTTTTATCTAATTACTGCTTTTCTGTCTATTTATAGGTGAAAAACCGTACAAGTGCCACACATGCGGGCACGCATTCTGCCAGATTTCGAATCTTAAATCTCATCAAAAAACTCACACCAAAATAAAAGGATATCGATGCGACCAGTGCGGCAAGGAATTTCGCCGTTCTTTCACTCTCAAACAGCACAAAATGATCCATAACAAAACAAAAAAAAGGGACTTTTGTGCCAAACGCACTTTTCGAAACCAAACCCAAGCAGTAAGTCAAACTGTAAATACCATTACATTAGGCTTTAGGGTAGAAAATACAAATCTAAAGTTTTGGGCTTTAAGTTGTTACAGCATTTAAAACGTTTTTGCGGCTTTCGGTATAAGAAATCCGTTTAATGGGAATTAATGACCAATTGTGGTTGAAAATTTATTTTTAATCCGTCCATTAACTTATTGCTAAATATGTGAAAAAAGTATTGGGCTTAAACTTTTTAAAGGAGTCAAAAATATACAAAAAATGTTTATTGCAGGTAATGTCAGCCAACTGACCTTCCGCTCTAAACAGTTAAATATCATCTTGTTCAGAAAAAATTCATATCTTGACAGCAATGCCTAGTTCAAAATATCAGCTAGCCAAAGTGCAGTATACCATAAATCTTGTCAACCTGAGGTCGTACAAGATTAAGATATCGGTGGTGTGAGAAAGTGCTAGTAAAATACCATCTTGACTGTTATCAACCGCTGATCTGTTATCAACCTCAACATCTTAAGCCTTCGTATTTTGTGTTGTGGAAGGAATTTAACGCGTTGCATAACCAAAAGTTAACGTTACGTAAGTAAACCCATTATGTAACGTTATATTTTTTTATAGAATGAAAAAAATCTTCACTACGTCGGCAATGTGCTGCTGCATGAGAATAACCCAACCAACCAACAAAATAACAGGTTAAACATTAAAAATAACCAAAATAGCAACAAACTTATTAGAAACATTTTTCTTTGTTTTTTGTGAACGCTCGATTAAATTCTGCAGAGTACGAGAAAATATGGAAAACAACTTCAGTGCTATTTATCAAGGGGACAGGTACGACAGAGGTCCGCAGCAAAATGACGTCCAAGGGGTGATGAGAAGCTACAGGTTCGGTGATCATCCTGCCAGTGGTGCGGCTCATTTCCTCAAATTTTTAAAGAAAAATCGAGATCGTAATGGCGCTACCATGGCGACTGATACCGTTCCGGATAGAGCAGATGTTGAACCCTCTCTTAGAGCTTACTCTTCAGGAGACTCTTACTCCTTTAAGAGTGCGGCTGGAAATGTACCTATGTCAGCCGAAGAGCCTCTAACATTTGGCTCCCGTAAAAGATTTTGTCGAAGTTACGAAAGCTACTTGCAACAGCTTGCAAAAGTCAATCAACAAGTGTCGCTATTTGACGGACAAAACCAAAACTTAAATTGGAACCAATTTCTCAAGCAACGTGACACTGGCAATCAGCCACAGCAAGAATATTTTGAACAAGAGCGTCATCTTGTGGATGAAAATATGGCAAGCAGATGCGCAACTCCCAAAGCAGACCATCGAAAACATACTGTTAGTGAGCAAAACGATGTTTCATCTTTTCATTCAGGTAAATTTTTAAGCATCTTATTTTTACTTTTAATTTGTTGGTTGACAAGTTTTGAACGTATTACCTTTAAATTTAGCATAATTGTTTAAAGGTAGAACACAAATAAGCGGAAAGGTTACAAAGGGATGATACTTTGAAAACTGTGTCTATAATTGTTATTTTTATTTTCTAGTACTGTATTTAATTATTTTACAATAAATATTTAAAGTAGTAAAGAACTAGATAAATACTTGCTAGTTGCTAAGTTAGTTTTAACAAACATACTTTTAGGCAACTACAAATGGAAGCGCAATCTTTTTAAAGACTGGAGCCAATTATCTACAAATCAACATTCAGAAGGCCCTCTTCGAAATTTTACAGCGGTAGAAGAAAATGAAAAAAGTCCGTTAAAGAAAGGAGAGAACGAAGATGACGAAAATGAGCTAATAAAAGACAACGACCCCAAAAGAAGAAGTACCTCCAGGCAGTCAAGCGTTAACGAAGAAGATGTCGCTTATTCACCTTTATCTTTAAGTTCGTCTCCTTCGCAAACCTGTCAAGACATCTCATGCGATCTAACTCCCGATAGCAGCGATTCACCAAAAATATGCTATTCTCCCCGCTCTAAAAGAGCCGGGTATCACTCAACGTGGGCGCCCCCTGGCGGTTTGTTGCCGCCATCGAAAGCTACAAAGTTATATTCTGACGTCGCTTTTCCTCTTGTGCCCGTGATTGAATGGAAACCGGTTTTAACCGGTTGGAAGAGCTTAATTGACGGTCAAGTTTATCCTGCTTGTGAAAGTCCTCATGACCATATTTCAGTAGGCCCTCGACCCATTTAAACCAATCCAGTTCATTGTAACTCTTAAACGTTTTTAACACACTCTCGGTGCATTTGAGCCTAAATTCAAACTACTTTGTTCTTACCGTGCAGTGTTTAAACATCAGTAAAATCAGTCTGCAATCTAGGTGACTTAGAAGGTGTAATAACCTTTGATTCAAACAAATGCGAACAATGTTTAAAATTAACCACCGTTTTCATCCAAATATAGGCTAATTTTTGCAAGAGATGTATGTTTTTTTATTTTTGAATAAAGCTTTACCATTTCAGATTTCTATTAAAACATAGCTTTAACTACACACTGGCTATCTTCTAAGGCCCAAGGATATTTTGCATACTGTATATAGCCTATGTATATTTCGCCTCACATAGCTTTTGTTGCTTCACAGTAGGTGTCACACGCCGTATGAATTTAGCATGTCGTATTGCATAAACTTGAGCTTCTGCAATGCTTTTAAGCGATTTTTGTGGTGCCGTGTTTTTGTGAAACTTATAAATTTATATTTCCGCCGTTATGCATGAAATTTCTCGGTACATGGCTTTTTCGCATGCATGCTGTAAAAGTGCACTTCAAAATGTAATTGTAATAAGCCTATATATGTTATACAAAGACCAATCGTTTTTATATTTGATTTTGGATCTAAAAAGTTTTTGTGCCGCTGCAATTGTTATGGCAATAAACTGTAATCAAGTGATTAAACAGTTTGATTTTTTAACGGTAAGAATGAACCTTTGCTGTTTGTAAAAAAAATTATTGTATCAACCAGAGAAACAATAAACTTGGCGTTTAATAACTGCTAATTAGTAATTACTAACTAGTATGCTATGATAGCATACTCTTAAATAATAAGTTTGTTGTTATGAGAGTTAAGTTCAACTTTAAAGGCAATCAATGGAACGCTGATAAATACAATAGCTGCTAGACACGTGTGGTAGCTTTGCTTACTATCTGAATTACTTTTTTACCAGTCGTAGAGAAAGGAAAAAGTTTGCCAAATCAAGCAATAGATTTCAGAGTGTCGAAATTGCACAAGCGTCATCTAGCGGTTAGCAATACACAGATACGTAGATTCGAGGGTTTACAAACACCATCAAGCGATAAACAATTTTGCATATAAAATTTCGTTGCACTCTTTTAGCGAGCTAATGAAAATTTAAAACCAAGCTTTGGAAATACTTCGTAAGGGCGGAAAATTTACTATCGCATAACAGTAGCATAGCGTCGTTTCAATTGGAATTCGCTATCCGTTATTAGCTCCGTAATAAATAAGCATAATAAGCAAGAGTTCGTCATATCACCAAACTGCCATTAAATACTGCCGCAGGATGGGTATCGGCTACTTGTCACAGTTTCTTCGTCTAAGTCTAAACAAACACAACAGACTTGTCATTTGTTTATTGAAAATAAAACCGTGGCCAAGAAAAGAACCATCTACAAACTACATGTCGGAAGATATAACACCACATTACTAACGACTACGATCGTGGGAGAAATTGACCAGTAATACGAGATGGAAAAAGTTTGCAAAGATAAGGACATTTTCTGAGGTAACTTGCCAACGTCTGTAAGATTATCGCGACTTAACGAGAAAATTGGTAACAAAAAATTGCTGATGACGTCGAAACAAACACGATTTTTCAATTCAGCCATCTGGAGTTTCTTTGGACAAGTTACAGCACAAAAATAGTGCAATGCCGGTGGAAATAATTAGCGGAGATTTTAGTACAAGCTGTAGATGTGATCTTTGTAAGGCTGCAACCACCTCAAACTAAAACAATTCCCAGACCGTGGTTGCTTGGATAACAGGCTAAAAAAACTTTATCGTAAAGCAATCTGTTTGTACATGGCCCTAATACCAAGACCTCTGTTGAGAGAAATATGGAAAATTACTCTTTTCAACACGGATCGCAGATATCTTTTCAGACGCGTACAAGAGTCCAAATAATTGTTGCTACTGAATGCAGACGATGTGCTAACAACACCTCCAGGAACTAAATATAATAGGTGTCTTAAATTAGCAGGGATAAGCATAGTTTGATGTGATGCACAGGAAAAAATAAATACGGTTTTGAAAACGGTTACAGGATTGTGTCTACTGAAATTATCACGCTAAGCAGTGCTGGAAAATTAAACGGCATTTTCAATAGCTTTTAGGTTTACGAGGAATAAAAGAATACAAAATATGACTAAAATTATGCTAAATGATACAAAATAAAATTTAGTTTGTACATTTGGTGACAATGATCTTGCTCACAGTAAAACATGGGCAACATGAAAACAACCACATTAGTTGTTAATCTTGCACAAAAATTTCAACCTATTAATTTAAAAAGCTATAGAGAAGCAATAAGTTGTGTAAAAAAGCTAATCCGCATCTCCACGGCCTCAGGTTTCTTAAAATGACTTTGAAACTGGTCTGATTAAACCACACAATCCTTTTCAATCAGCGAATTCCATACACGTGAGGTTGCATGGCGAGTATGGTTGAGTAAGTGGAAACTGCATTGTTTCGTTTGAGTTTTTATAAAAGCAGTACATATCCAGCCACTGGAATTTGTAAAGATGCGTGAGTGATCACTTATTGCACAGCCAATACCAAAAAAGTTTATGTGGGCCCCAAAATGTGACCAAAAAACATGCTGTGATTGTGAAGTGTCGGAGACTATGTCAAGTAAATGCTTAATGGCAGTGGTCGATATTCACCAAAAATAATTGTGAAAAAACAGAATACTTTCAGGTGTCTTGAAACACCACATTTCGGTTGTCATTGCCACTGCATGTGCTGGACTTTATTCCTATGTAAAATGTTACGAACATCATTGCAAAACCTGAAAATGAAAACAGATAAAACAAACTTACCGGCTTTATGATCAAAAGTTACAGAAAGTTTTTAGATAACATATGCACATAAATAATATTTTTAAATACATATACAAATATATTTTGCATGTTAAAAAGAAAAACATTAACATAGCAGCAAGTTCTTTTAAATATTGTTAAGAATCTTATCATTTGCTCAAACAAAATTTATTTTCATTATAAAGATGCCTACATCAAAACTTACCTTAATGCATCAAGCATGGGTAAAACGTTTAAAAGCGCTGTATCAAAAGGGTCTGCAAACCAGGATTTAATTGGAACAGCATTCTCTGTTGAAATGAAAAGATTCATCAAAATCAATGTTACAATACATAACGCTGATTGAAACCATGACATAAGGTATTATTGATGAGTGCAAGTTTGAGTGAGGTAAAACCTAAGTACAATGATTTTTGCAAAACTTCAGTGAAATTTTCGTCCGAGCTCCTAGGAACTTAATCTGTTTATCACTCTAAATTTTGCCTTACAAATTAATACAAGCAAATATCCAATTAATAAGAAGTTGTACTGGACGTAGTATTGCTGGAATGGTGATAGTAAAAAGCTATCAACTTATACGAGATAATGATTGTCATGGCGATAAGGCTAACAGCTTTCTTGTAAAATTTTAAAATCAATACCAGGAAATCCTTTATAGGCCCCAGGTGAATTGTCCAAAATTATAATGCTGGATAAGTCGTTGTGAACAAATGAAAGGTCCTTTGTAAAGCTGCCAGTGTCTACTTTACAATGCTAAATAAAGAAAAAGGTACATTAACAGCATCATATCATTTAGTCACACATGAACTTGAAATTGTAACATCAAAATTATTAACTGAAAAGCTTTTAGCATACAAAAACCACCTTTTACATTCTAAGATTGCAACGCAAAAAGACTGATGTTAAGATAGTCAATGTTATCATTGACAAAAATGATGTCTCATTGTTGGCCAGCACCAGGCTTTTTCCTTAAAATCTTCACAATATAAATCAGGACAGCGGGGAGAGTTAGGACACTTAGAACATTGCACAAATATTTCCTAACCGCAGTATGACTCATAACTACCTGTCGATAATATCTTCTGGTCAGTGCCCCCCTGTTTTTGTCCAGACGATCACAAACAGCAGATCCATATATTTCCATTGATGCAGTAAAAACGACTAATTCATACCAATCACTGACCTAATTTATTCAAATATACAGCTGTTTTAAGAAATACATACAAGTCCAATAGGATACAATATATGGTAGTTTACAAAGGGCTGTGAAACGGAATTTTATTGTTCATAACAACATACTTCCGGTTATGCTATCTACAAACTATGACGGGATATTTCAAACTTTCTATAAATCGCATTTGCAGCTCTGTATATCACAACTAAAGCTTTGTAGAAGCAGACAACAAACTTACCACATTTAGGAAAAAGTCAACATGTGGTCGCTTATGAACGAAAAACTTTACAGGGTGTCTGTCAATCACTACCTGTGTTATATAACATCAACATAGAGTAGGAATTAAAACCATAACATGTCCGTGACCACATATATACACAACAAGTGCTGAATCTTAACGACTATACAATGCATTTATGAATAAACAGGAAATACAACGTTTAAAGACTAACTGCTTATTATTATGTAAAAATATAAACTTTGAGAGACCGTTGGACAAATATACCAGATTGATCGTTTTTGTATCCAAATACACTGTTTTAAAAGAATTGCTGTTAGTAATATTTTTCACACACCTTAACAGGGCTGAATGAATATGCATGAAATTGCAAGAAATACAAATAAATACAAATAAAAACATCCAGTTAATACAAGTAATTTAAGCAAACTTTCCAGGAAAAAGCGGTCAAATTAAACATTCTAGGTTTTGGTGAAGTTCATACAAAGCTGAGTTTTTATTTTGTATTTGTTAGTCAAATAGTAATAGTATGCCATTCAACTTACAGCAATTATATTGCATAAATAGCATTGTGGTCATTTAAAACACACTATAAATTATGTAAAAACAGCAAAGTATGTTAAGACAAAATCTGCCTAAAATCCTTAAACAAAGCTTAGTAAGAAATGCTCACTATAATGTAATTATCAAATCCGAACATAAATCTCTGGCGGAATGGTTCATGCATACTGATATCTGCAGTTAATAGGCGTGTCAGTTCACAGTGCCTACTGTGTTTACATTGCTGCAATGAAAGTCGATCGTTGTTGAGTGAACCAATAATGAACAGTAAAATAACTTATTTGCAATGTCCAAACAGTTGGAAGTAATCCATAAAAATGTTCTAACATTGGTGCATTTGTTCTTCCATGCATTGGCTTATTGCAGCTGTGTTGTTTAAAATATGACAGAATGCTAAAGAGTGTTCGACATAATTTAATCACCACCCATTGGTCAGTTAATAATGCGAGCTTGATCTAAGAGAGGCGTTAAAAATTTCCATCACTATGTCTGTTTTGAAATCTTAGCTCTCTCTTGCCTGTGCAACTAAACATGATGTATCAAAATGCATTTTACAGAAAAATAGAAAAGTGCATTATACACAAAAAGATAGATTTAAAACGTAGTAGAACTACTGTACCTTTAATACAAAATCTGGTGGTGTATCAGGTTTTACACTCGGTCGTAATAAGCCTCCACTGTCATGGCGCGAATGAATCAATGTCTCATCAAGGTCAAGAACAAGAACTTTTTTCTTCAACTGATCTATTGTGTAAATTGATTGTAAATACATAGTTTGCTATGAAAAAAAAGATGCTCGATGAATCAATTCTTTATGAAATCAAATTTTAAAGTTTGAGAGATTCATTATTTTAAAAAGTCATTGTTGCTGGGTTTTAAACAATGTATTCTCTGTATAATGGTGAGTTTCAAACTTGAAAAATAAACAGTATGTAAATTTATTGTACAGTTAACAGGATATTTAGTTTCTTACTTAGTCGCAGTCTGGATATTGGAGTGATTGGCATGATTTCGTAACGTACAGTTTGGTGGGCAATTACCTGTTTAAAACCAGTAAACATAAAGAAAACACGTAATCAACAAAAAGTATCCAATAAGCTTTACGAATGCATTAGATCAAATATACTGCATAAATCTATCTAACACGTAAGGTGTATGCTTAATTTGTTGTTGAAACCGCAAATTTCAAACCTTGATATAAAATGCTTAAGGGCAAATTAAAATTTAGTGCTCATCAAGATAATGTACCTAATCATCAGGCATAATGATATATATATTCCTAAAAACATGCTGCAATTTCGCATTATTCAAAAGTATTTCACTGACAGACAAAAACTTGATGGTGGCTGAACCGTGTTAACCCAGTATAATTAGTAATAAAAAAGCAAGAATTATAAAAAAGCCACCTCTTAGTACACCCGATGAGGCAAGCTTCTGCTTGCGAAAGCTTGTGTTGAAAAATTAAAAATAAAGTCAACTCCACAGTGTCATCCAATATCTTGCCCTTTTACAACTACTTTTACTGCTACAACAGACAAATAACAATACATACCTTTCTGACATTTTTGCGGAAGAAGTAGAGCAGGAAACTCCACACGGCGGATAAAATGTTGCAAAATGTTTTTATAAACATTGGCTCGAGCCAGTTCGATGACTGATGTGAGTTTTCGGATAGATTTGTGGCATGCATATGACACCGTAATGACACAGTGCTTCACTATGCCACTGATCCACCAATTTTTACAAGTAAAAGCAATAAATTCCCTAAATGTTTGAAGCTAAATAGAGATAAATTCATATAGTATTAAAGAACAAGGAGAAAATCAGTGGTGGTTAGTAACGAAGTAGTTTTACCTAAGTCTTCTACTACATTACTACTAAATTTCTTCTACTTTGTCAACTTACTTAACTAGTTCTGTACATGGGTAATTCTACTTTTATTTAAGTAGTTTTTAGGCCAAAGTATTGTACTTGAGTAGGTTTCCCAATGCTGAAATAGAAAGTAGTCAGTGTTTCAGTTCGAAGAGAATTTGCGGTAGTTTTCATTTGCCATCACATCCGCACAAAGCGTGTATATACAGTCTATAACTTCATTTTCACCCAACAATACTCTGACAAAGGACAAACGTATGTTTGAAACTATTTATCTTCATAAAAAGTATGTATTTCCTTGCAGTCGTATTGCTTTTAGTAAGCTCTTGGTAATTTGGGCTTTTACAACCTCATATTTTAGATCGATAATGATTTCCCAAACTACTTCTTACTTAAGTAATTCAAAATGTGTTACTTTCTACTTCATACTTGAGTAGTTTTAAACAGCAATACTTCTTCTTAACAATACTTCTATGCTTAAGTAACTTCTGCAGTTACTTTGACCACCATTCTAGCAAATAGAATATGATACCAGTATGATACCAATACTACTATAACTATTTATTATGCATATTGTACAATACTTTTGTACGATTTTGCAATAAACTGAATTCAAAAAGATATCGGTAATTAAATTTCTATTACTTGTAACAAAAAGAATGAGAAACGTTCAACCAAAAGCCACATAAAATTATACAAAAAACTTTACAATGTTATGCTATTTGAATTTATGCATATGTATCATAACGATTGCATCACATAGAGTCTATGTCATAGACTATAGCTGGAGATTATGTTTAAAAAAATTTGTAGAAGAGAAGACCGGGTACATCTACAAATTAAGACAATGACGGTCTGATAATTAATCTAAGATCAATTTTACAACTATACACAATTGCACACCCAAGTGAGGACTTAAGATTTAAATGGAAAGGTAACTCCTAAAGGTAGAGTTATGACATAATAAACCTTTAATCGTACTTGACTCAGGTAAAGCCATGCATTTGCATACATAAAAAGAAATTTATTAAAAACTTTCGTTTGTAAAACCAGCACCAAAATATTAAATGAAGAAAGAAACAAATTGTTAATGAAAGAACTAATAAATGTAAATATTCTTCCTAAAGATGAGGCAAATACTTAGGCAAGTGTCATTGGATACTTAACATCATGCATAAGTGCTAATGGACACGATATTGTATGCAGAAACCAACAGCTAGCTCAAGCCCACTTGTATAGATTGCATATCAACAACTAATTCTACACAACGGCCTGTTTCGAGTGTAGTACTTGCATTTTAAGTTTGGGAAACTTCTTATAGTACCACTACACCAGAATATACTTAACTTCATTACTTTCTGATTGTTGTTATTGTTATTTTTTGAAATGTTTCACCATGTTATCAGAGTTTTCACCTGGGCACAAACAGCCAGAGTCTGTCCAGGTTAACATGCTTTATGGCAGCCAGAGTCTGTCCAGGTTAACATGCTTGTTTTGCACAACGTATCTGGTTTTTGTCACTTAGAATAAGTAGTGTTTATTCCAATCTAAGCCTAAGCCTTAATTCAATAAATGATCAATGCAGTGAAAAGCAAGTTCTTCAAATGTTTCAAAAAGAATGCATCAACGCCAACAAACGCTTCAATGGGTCCATGGTATCATCTATATAATTGGATTGGGGAAAGTCTTTTGCATGAATTAAACCTGGCAATGGTTCTTCATCGCTCGAGCGCTGGTTAACCAGGAATTTTGTACAATTTCTGATAGATACATACATATTCTTGTTTACTTGTTTTCATATTGTCTTGTTAAACCATATAGCCCAAATTTTAAACCGTTTACCAGGACCAATGAACTGGAGCAACCGACATCAATGCCTTTCTTAAATTTATTACAAATGTAGAGCTAGCAAGTTCCAAATATGAGCTGCATTAAAACACTATCGTGTTCCTGCCATTGTTTATTCTCCATGTTCTCTTTTTGTTTTAGGAGTGACATATTGTCAAATTCTTTAACAGAGAAATAACACTTGGTACAACAGACCACGTGTCTTTTTAAGCTTACTAATTTAAAATGAAAGAATATGTCTGGTCAAAGTAATGTATAACAAAGAGCCTAAATTCCACATAGTCTTAACGTAAGCAATAAGCCTATTCACAGCTGCCCAATTTTTTAGAGAAATCGTGAAAAGATTTGTATAACATAAACAAAGTGTATGCTACCATTTTCTGCATTCGATGACATTAAAGGCTATTTATAGATACATAGAATGTCCATCTTACTATAACCGAAACTATCACTCACTTACTTTTAATCATAACAAAAACCAGTCATCAAAACAAAACGTAACCAAAATTATTTACTCCTGAACTAACAACTTATAATAATTGAAGTATAGTATGTACTTTAGGCAACTTAATTTTAAGCTATCTGAAGACAACTTATCATAAAGGCAATTGGGGCAATTTCCTGTTTTGGGTGAAGGGGGTGTTGTTCAATGTCTTCATCTAGTGGTCAAGGGTATAAACTCTAAAATTCGTGTTTCAGCTTCGGTACATTCTCCATGCAGACATTATGAATTTGTTTACTCTCTGGCTTAACTATTGTGTCAAGCCATGGGACCACAGGTCACAGGATAATATTGAAATTATTGAGATAATATGGAGATTATGCCGCCAAGGTAACACTGTTTTGTAAGGGTTCAAGTAAGACATTAAAATTTTAAAGTGAAAGATATTCGTGTACTGTACACGCTTCAAGGGTAATCCAGGCTTTTGCTGCAAGAGATTTTTAACTAGTTATTTAAAAAAGGTTTTTTACATTCAAACTTTAATTTTAGATTTTAATTGAAATAATTTTATTTTAAGCTCAAGACAACTGTTCTGTAAACATGAGTTAAAGAAACATGAAAAAAAAACAGAAAAACATGTACGAACAACATGCATCAGACAAAGGAAAAACCCAACTTTTACGCATTTAAGGGGTTATTTTGAAATTATTGTTACCCTAAAATATATTGGAGAAAGATAAAGAATAAATTGAGAAAGAAATCTAAAATTTTAAAGTAACAAAATAACGGTATTGCACTGTGCTCAAAATCCTATTTTTTTATTTTCAAACATCAGCAAAACCAGTTTTTGAGATACTTGTATTCTTCGGCCCATAACTAACGTTACATATGCGACACGATAGAAAGCAACACATTTGATTTTGCTTAACTTAACCTAAGGAAAACTAGATTGTAAACGTTAATCAAAAAAAGTTTAAATTTTTTGTTGGGTTGTTTTTAACTTTAAGTTCAAGTTTGTTGGTCGCAATAGCGCCAATAGACCCTATTTCACCGGCAACTGCTTATCAAAGTTATAAAATCACAATTGCATGACCATCAGGTTTTCGCTGATAGATTTATTAGTCTCACTTTTGACAATTAAAAAATAAATCTGGTGGTGTAACTCAAAAGTTTGTCCTCATAGTGGAAAATGTGGAAATGACATTCCTTGCGCTGTTACACACATGTTGTTCATCAACATGCAAGTCAAACTTTTTTACTTCACACCGATTTATGACAAATAAACAATTGAGCCTTCTATGTAACCATGAGACCAAAATTTGTGTCTCTGCACGCAAAAATACTCGTTGAAAACTGCCAAACTTTCCTGTCGGGTCATCACAAGCTTAGCTGGGAAAAAGGCCTAATACAGTATCTGGTACAAAATATTTTATCTAAGCTAGGCCTAGATCTCTTTATTTTTTCTTTATTTTATTTTTTGCCATTGCCTGTGGGGAACTAAAAGATTGGTGCTTCAGTGCTTTGGATCTTGTTATAGCAAAAAATAATTAGACATATGCACAACCAATCAACAAGCGGAAAATAATGGCAAAGCCCAGAAACTAAAACGTTCACCAAAACTTTAAAAATTTCACCCGTCTCTGATTGCAGAGTAGGCTATGGCCGTTTTCAGCAAGATCTTGCGTGCGCTAAACAACCAAAAATGACAAAGTGTACAAGTGTCTGTTCGAAACAATGGCACTACACCTTCTTATGTGCGCAATTCATACACAGTAATGTACAAAGTTTGACTTATGCAACCTTTAAATTAATTGAAAATTTAGTGCACAAGAGCTCTGTCCAAGTCATGTGCAAGGTGCAAAAAAAAAACGCAACTTACTGGTAAGCCTAAGTCTGTAAGTACACCACTTAAGCTCATGAAATACAATAGCCCAGTCTATACCATTGCATCACCGAGTGCGCCTATGCCTAACTTTGCAGTCTGACCAATGACATGCCTTCTTCCATGCATACACAATACGGGGAAAATGCTTAGGCTACTTACCTGACCACTGTCAAGTACGTTAATGAGTATAATTAATTGCACAACAAATTGACGTCACAATTTGGTTAGCAGGGGTCTCTGGTAGACCTAGGATATAAATGCATCACGCGGCTGTGCACTTTTGCACTAGATCCTTTTTTCGTCCCGAAGATTGGTGCAGAGGATTCTTTGGCAAAACAAAACAAACTTTTTACCTTGTTGAGTTAAAATCGGTTGAGGCATAGGTCTAGATTTTCATATGATACATTTCTACATACCGGTACAAGATTGCAAGCAGAACTTTTAGTGAGGGGTCTGGCGCCATTGGTGGTAAAGTTAGTGATTTTACAGCTACGAATTTTTAAATGAAAACACTTTTGACAAATATGGTTTCGATTCCAAAGTTTTTCATAATAGTGTGTTCTTATGAGAGATAGACCGTAAAATTTAAAAAATATGCATTAGCAGTTTTTGGAGATAAAAATTTGTTACAGGAACGGTCAACATAAATAGACCATTACTATTATGGCGAAGCGTTAAGTAATGAATCGTTTATGCTTTTTTCTATTGCTCGTTCATCACTGTGTGTCTCACTAGTGTGTTCGAATTAGCTTCATCGTAAATATATAGTAAGCAACGTACTACAGTACTGAGTCAAACTTAACATAAAAGAAGTTTAACTTTTACAGCTTTGCTAATAAGATTCGAAAGGCCACGAGCTTTTCTATTTACGATAAAAAAACAACTCAGGCAAAGCAAAACAGGATTTGCAGAATGTATAGGCCCATACGGGAATTTTTGAAAACTGAGCGGTTGATAATAATTAATATGACGATGCCAAATGATATTTGCATTTCTGATTTAAAGCTATACACAATGTTAAGATTGTTTTGAAATGTGCTTGCTGGTGTGGATTACGCAATTTTGTTCAAACGGTACGGATGGCTAGGTTTTGAGACGGAGCTTACCCATCATATTATTTCGCACTAGCGTATTTACGGGTGGGTGACATGCAAATACGCAAAGCCCTCTTCTTAATTGTGTTCCCTTTTAGAAGAAACACATAAGCTTCAGCGCTCCTGGAACCTTCCTACACTAGTGCGCCGCAGCACACTATTTGGGAACCACTGCAGTATTTAATTGAAATATGAAAAATTTAATTATCTTTCTTAATACTGTTTCAAATGGCCATTGTTTCAGCTTTTTCAAGGAATACAGTTATTTATAAAGAGTTTTTGCCGATAGCATCGTTTCAGTTTCTCTATAGGGAAGTCAGTCATGAAACGAGGAATAAAAGATTATTTTTCAGCGTCAAAAATGCAGAAAATGTTGTTAGTTTTTGAAACGATCAAGGCTGTAAGTGGTCACAGTATCGTTCCCTGTTCTAGTAAAAAGGATGTCAAATGTTTGTCGGATGCAGTGTCACCATTTGACATTGGACATGCCAGTGACATTCCTGTGTTAGATGACCGAAAGCGTCTTGAACTGTTGGACAATGTGTGAAGTCCTCCTGACAGCTTTGTTTGGCCTATCATCGAGCGCAAAGACGACGAAAAATAGCGAAAAAATTATTTGGGAAAGCAACATGTTTCTGGTTTAAATGAATCTTTTGCTTTCTCTCTTAAAAAATGGCTTATTTTGCAAATATTGCGTGATATTTGCGTGAATGCAGTTCAAGGTGTTAAGCTGAGTGGTCTCAAACGGATTTCTTTGCACAATGTGTGGGACGGGCAAATAAGCTGCAACTTCGATTGACAAATGACACTAGAAGCGTTGCTATGCAGTTGATGAACATCTTTGCAGGGAAGCGAGGGAAGAATCGATAGTGTTTCAAACAAATCCTCAAAGCAATTTAACACCTGGGACGACTTAGGCAAGCTTTGAGTGGACACGGGGATAGTGGTGAGCTATCCGTTCAACGAGAATAACTTTCGGGCTCCTATCCATTTAATGATACAATGCGGAAATGATGTAGGCCAGCGTGGTCCAACTGCAGGCCCGCGGGCCAAAGTTGGCCCGCGAGCACCGATTTTTGTCCCGCGAACTCATAGTCAGCTTTGATAGTCGCTATTGTCGAGGAAGAACCTCGACCGCAGAAGTCACATTGATCAGCATTTAATAGCTAAGTTTTGAACTATTCTAATTTCAGTTTTAATAAAAAAAGAGAACTTTTTTCAGTTCTAATTTCAGTTCTAATATCAATGTCATATTGTTTTTCAGTTCTAATTTTAAAACATTGGCCCGCAAGATAAAAAAATTTTCTGATTTTGGCCAGCGATGAAAAGAAGTTGGACCACGCTGATGTAGGCTATTGCAAAAACATCTAAAACATGCTCCTCGTAATGCAATATCCTAGTGCACAAAACAATCTTATCAATGATATTGAAGTCGTGCAGAGAATGGTCATCGTGCAAGAAGTGTGCATCGCAAAACTTTTTACTCTCATAGCCGATGAAACAATGGATTTTTCGAAACAAGAGCAGCTGAGTGTTTGTCTGTGGTATGTAAAAGATTTTTAGGCTACATACATGAAAGATTCTTGTATTTCGCTCTTGCACCTAATCTCACAGGCGCAAGTTTAGTAGATCAGCTTCTTCGAATTCTTAAACAATCTGGTGCAGATGTTTTTTTTATGGTTTCCCAAGGATACAACGGTGCTTCAGCTTTGCCAGAGAATTACAATGGTGCTCAAAAGCATGCGCGGAGCTTCTGCCTCACAAGTGATCCATATTTGTTGAGCTGCTCATAATTTCAATCTGTGCCTCACTCATGCTACTTCCGTTCAACCCATCAGCTTCGCAGTTGTAGTCATGCAAGCCACTGCAGTTTTCTTTGCAAAATCAAACAAACGTATGTCTGTTCTTCAGCAAACTATTACGTGGGAATGCTCAGAGAACTCCCGTGTAAGACTGTAATAACATTGCCAAACACAGTGGGTAGAAAAACAGTCTGCTGTCCTCACATTTAGGGAACTTTGTCCATCTTTGAATTCTCTAACTGTCAACTTCCTGATTTCAATGGAAATCATCTCAAGAGCGATGGAAGTTACGAAAACGCTTTCTACTTTGCTACAACCATCGTCTTTTGATCTTAATCACGCGATGGTGTCCGTAAATATGTTCCCGTTGATACAGCCTCCACTTATTACAAAAAGAGTAGTGTTTTATCCTTTTCTGGATAGCGTCGTGGCTCAACTTAAAGAACGATTTAGTTCTTAAACAGAAGCAGCCCTTTTTGCAATTACTGTCACCTCACTATTGCATCAAGTTCTCTTTTACCAGTATTGAGTCCGCTGTTGAACAATTTGAGGTTTTTATTTTCCCCTGTAGTAAGGATTCAATGGAAGTAGAACATCTGAGGTGGCAAACCTACTGGAAATGTCAAAATAAAGGTTTCCCATTCGACCAGTTGATGTTTTGTAGAATGCGAACTCCCTGCAGACTTTTCCAGGTGTCGCAATTCTTTTTCAAATATTTGCAACATTTTCGGTAACCTCTGTTTTAAATGAACGTTCCTTTAGTACTTTGAAGTACATTAAAAGTTATTTGCGGTCCACCATAGAAGAGACTTGTTTAAATGGTCTCGCTTCTTTGTACATTAATCGTGATCTGGCATTAAATTACGACAATGTTTTTGCAAAGTTTGGTCAAAAGAATCGACGTCTACATTTTATGTAACGTCACATTTATCATTTGTAATTGTTTCGTTGCGTGCCTTGTTGTATAAAACGCTGTAAATAACTTTGCTATCTTATTTCATTAATACTTTTTCGTTTCCTTTTACTTTGTAAAAAAACTGTTAGTGTGTTGAAGTGATTGCTGATTTTTATAAAATTACATCGTGTGCGTATTCTGAGGTGATCTTGACTTTAGTAGTAGGCTAATAACGTATCGTAAGGGTAATAAAAAAAACTACAATTAATTTCCAGGTGTTTTTAAAGTTTAGCATATTTCGTTGCTATTCTGTTTTTGTGAAATTTTTGCAATTTTGTGAATTAGGCTTATGTAGATGTTTTTGTTTAATTTCGTTAGATGATTGCAACAAATTGCCTGAAATAAAGCAACGCGTTTATGAACTATGACAAAGCACTAAAGCAGCTGCTAACATAAACGTATAATATATATAATGTGCACTTCTTTTAAAGTTTCGTATAATATCTCTATGTATGAGCTACGGCTATTAATTTGTATAAAATCCTTTCACAAACTAAGCAGAACCAAAAATGCCGAATTCAATAAGTAGATTATGTTAAACTTTTTAAAACTGATCCATCTTCTGAAAAAACAACGTCTGCCCAAAAGAAAGTAATGGGTCTGTAATGACATGTATTTTCCTTTAATGACATGTATTTTCATTTTCCCTTCCTGTGAACATTTTTTCTGAGTTTCAGTAAAGTCTTGTATTTTTATCCCGGAAAACCTTCCAAACATGACAACCCCATTATTATAATGCTAATTGCATTGTTACGTTGTAATGGCGGTTCAAAAATCTTCTCAAACTTTTGACAGTTTGATTCGTGTGATTATACCAAGGGCTACCATTTTTTCATCACTCAAAAGGAGAACATCTTGCGCCGCCAAAGTCCAATTGGTCAAGTTGGCTACGTCCTCGGTAAGGCGTCGGTATGTCGTTAAATGCAGGTTGTGCTAAAGATATTTTGTACCAGAAGTCCAGGCAAGTTTAGTTATCGGTAAGTGGCGCTGTGTTAGATCTTCGCCGAAATATACGCTATACTGACCGAGTCAAAAGATTTTTGAGAAGTATTTTGAATATTGGACAAGTTCTGTAAAGCATCGAGCTGCAAAATATAGAAAAACAAATCCCAAGATTTTTATATAAGATCTCTACGTTCGAGAACTGGTCATTCATTGGAAGAGAAAGGTTTAAACTGGCCAGGTGACCAAATAACCTACCTTGGATAAAATATTCCAACAGACAAATCTAATGCGGAAAACAAAATTATTAATTTAAACTTCACACCGATTTAAAAAAAGATTCTACCATAATTAATCAATGCTCAACAAGTGGCCTTTCGTTATTAGGCAGAATTACAATTATCAAAAGTCTAGCGATACCAATCTTATAACTTATAAATTCAGCGTAACGCCTTGTGATTTACCTCCAAAATTCTGGAAAACGATACAGCGCAATTGTTTACGTTTTTGTGTGGCTCTAAATAGGAAAGGGTCAAACGCAAATAAATATATCAGTAAATTTGTGATGGTGGAGAAAATATGATTGGTTTGGAAATCTATATATGGGCGCTTAGCTATTTTTAGAGCGCTTATACAGTAATAGAGGGGTGGGGGCTTTGGAAGGGTCGCCCCACCCAAAAACCGCTACTGCTCACGGTGTAAATAAATGTAAATACTATCAGATCAGTCAGTTTTGTATTTTACGACAAAAAACATTTCACCATAAATGGCATCATCAGTTTCTTGTCCAAAACCATATTTTCTTCGCGTGTTCTTTCTCTTCTATAGCGTTTCGCATCGTAACCTAAGCTCCGCACAATTAATGGCAAAAATTGAACAAGATGATACAATATTATTAGGTAGAAAATTTCCTGACAAAGATTGTACAGATACAGAATACTGTAATATAGGCTCGTACATAATAAAACTTGAGAAGTATACGTTTCTGCATTCAATAATAAAGCACAAAGAATATGCTGAACGTAAAAATGTCGCCTACAGAAGTGCCCAACGGAGATACATAAAAAATATGTAAAGGGCATTTGGACGCTGAAGAGACATTGCAGCAATTTTAATAAATAGCACGCAACATAGCTCACAACGGTATAGTGCAGCTTACTGTCCCTACTGAACATAGCTTAGAGTATGGTAATATCTTATCTAAAAAAGACTATAATCACGCTTATAAATACGAAGCACTCTTGATATTGCTAATCAATACGCTACACAATACAGCACATAAGAAGAAGCATTTCACTTAATCTTTATAAAAAATATCTGTTAACATACTGTAGCTGGGCAGTAGTACGCTATACTCTTTCGGTATTTGCTCTTTATACTTATGTGTCACAGCAAACACTATATTTTAGTTAGGCCTATCATAATTGTACAAAGACTACATGTGTATTAGCCTTGTCCCATTACAGTATATATTATGAGTGTCAAAGTGAGTTAGTGACTATAATGTGAATGCAAAAGTATATCATACAGTAATAAAAAACTAGACAATGTTAACTAAATACCGGAACCTGAACCTAAACTGAAAAGAACAGCAACAAGAATATGCAACAAGACCAATTAAAACGTTACAAGATTCGTGGTAAGTACCGTATTTTAGTTTCATGTGGAAGGACATTGTCCACAATAGTCCCAAGTGCCGTCTTTATCCGTATAACACCAGTTGTAAGAGGAATATACGGAGTAAGGAATGCACTTGTAGTGAGTTTCACCTTGATATTGAAAAGGCAACATGCATTCCACGCCATCGTCTGTGCAAGCCCTCTCTATACCTAAACATGGGACAAACAAGCATTCTTATTCGTTTATTCGTTTAAATAAAGAAAAGATATAGTTTTATATAACTTATAGACCGGTATTAATGAAAACACTGGAACTTGGAAGCGTTTCGTAATGTGGCATAATCACATCTGATTCTGTCAGGTTTATAACAGCTTACTACCAGATTTCATTCAAAACAAAAACAAAAACTGTTTGCTAACTGAACCGAATAACTTGTAAGGCCTATATTCTGTGGTATAATGTGAACATCATCTATAAAAAAAAATAATAGTTCTATACAGTTATACAACATACTAGAAGGTTCAGTAGTTGTGGTGGTCGTTGACAAAGTTGTTGTGGTTCTAGTCGTAGATGTTGTCGTTGTTGGCTTTCTGGTCGTAGTTGTTGTCGTTGTTGGCTTTCTAGTCGTAGTTGTTGTCGTTGTTGGCTTTCTAGTCGTAGTTGTTGTCGTTGTTGGCTTTCTAGTCGTAGTTGTTGTCGTTGTTGGCTTTCTAGTCGTAGTTGTTGTCGTTGTTGGCTTTCTAGTCGTAGTTGTTGTCGTTGTTGGCTTTCTAGTCGTAGTTGTTGTCGTTGTTGGCTTTCTAGTCGTAGTTGTTGTCGTTGTTGGCTTTCTGGTCGTAGATGTTGTCGTTGTTGGCTTTCTGGTTGTAGATGTTGTCGTTGTTGGCTTTCTAGTCGTAGAGGTTGTCGTTGTTGCCAAGTTTACTTGACAGTATTGTCCGGGATACTGTACAAAAAAACACTGCCGTGAAATAATTTAGTCATAAAATGCATAAAAGTAGATGATGTAAATATATACATAAGAAAAAGCCATTTTCACCTCGGAAAAGCAACTGCAGACTCCGCATTCACATTCACCATTGCCATTGCAAGGCTGTGTGCTGTCAATTGCATTTGGACTTGTATCAAAGCAAGCTGATGTGTCCAATGTACATTCACAAGCTCGTCCTTGCCACCCGTCATTGCATTCGCAATTACCACAGTTACAAGTTCCGTGAGCTGAATGATAAGAATAGCATTTAAACACAAAACTTTCATCAACTTTCACAAGCAGTTGTGTAAACTTGTTCGTATTATTAGATAGTTATAGTTATCTACATTAAAAGAAAATAGGAGGAAATGCAACAAGATTTTACTTTGGGAACTGCGTTGCAGTTACATAATTAGGTTCCAAGTAATAAGTTTATGTGATAATTCTCCTGTCTCACTATGTAGCTTTGTGCAGGAAAAATGAAAAAATCTTGCAAGTGAGGGATCTTTACCAGTGCAGTAGACGGACGGTTAAAACGGACCATTAACTATTTTCAAGCGAATTTCAATTGGCGCAAATATAATCTACAATACCTTTAAAACAGGGGTTCCCAACCGGTGGTACGCGTACCACTAGTGGTACGCGGGAGCTTTTTAGGTGGTACGCGAGCAGCTCTCCGTTGCATGCGATATACAGTATAGTAGTATAACAATTTAATTTTGAGTTGCTAAAATATGCGAACAACACTTTTATTTCTTTCCGTACTAAATTCTCTGCACTCAGTAAGCTACTTTTGTCGATCTTGCTCCCTGCTGTCATTGTTATTAATACAATGCTGCTGTGCGAATATTGGATAAAATTAGTTGTTTTGAAAATAGTGGTACGTGTTGACTATTCGTGGTGGCTAAGTGGTACGAGAACATAAAAAGGTTGGGAACCCCTGCTTTAAAACATAGTAAGCTATATAACATTTTAAATGACACAAAGAGCCAAGCACATTAAAGCGTCGCCGTTATAGTTACTAAGTTGAAAAGTTATTTGTTAATGTAATATAATGACAGCTTTAGTTTCTTTAATACAATTGGTTATGGATTGTCAATGTCACAAAGTGTAGATCCTCATAGCTATGGTAAAATGTTTACATCGGTATCAAAGAACAATTGAACCTTAAATTTTCCAACAAGAGATTGACAAGACATTGTGGAAACCGCGCGTGAGATGCAATATCGCAGAAAACCATGAAGCGAAATTATCCTTTTGTATTACGATTTCAGCGAAAAGGTCTGTCTACCTAAAATTTAAAACTTTCAACTTTCCAAAGTATCCAACTTTCTTACATTTTGGTGGCCGCCTTAATCAGCCGCTCTGGATTCGCTCCAGTATATTCCTAAGTGAAAATCAATACGATACACGTTAAAACCTTTCTTACCATTACAGATTTTCCCACTGCTTCTGTAACAGGTCGTATTGTCACACTCACAATATCTTCCATCAAGTTTTCTGCCGGGTCGTTGCCTTTGAAAATAAAGTTTTGATAAAGCAACGGATTAATTTATTTTCAAACTAAATTTGGAAATAAATCTAAAACAACTAAATCTGAACTAAATCTGATCAGGAAACTTACATGCAGACGCATTGTCCATTGACACAATTTCCTCGGTTATTACATATTGTGGCAGTCCTCGGATCAGTGCACCTCTTCAATGATTCTTCCTCGGCATCCACCACTTCTGCTGAGACGGAGGGAGTACTTTTGTTCTTGTTGCAAAGAGAACTATTTATAGTACTTAAGTTGCGGTTTAGTTCGGATTTCCAGTCTGTAAATGAAAAAGTTCTTTAACAGTTTTCGACAGGATTTAAGCCATACTATATACTTGTAAATTAAGGTCAATCATCAGTTAATTGTCGATTAATTTACACGACCAAAAAAACAGTCCACGAATCAATGGTACAGCAGCAGCGCATAAAACGAGACGTCGATTTTGCAATGGTATAGGTAAACAGGGAAATTACCTTTTTTCACAGTAAATTCCACTGAAAGCTTTTCACATTGAATCTGAGAGAAATCGTCGGACAACTCGTTTTTCCTATAAATAAAGATAAGCTGTTTTCAAAGGTATTGCTAGTTTTATAGTTGTCTATAACTCTATATGCTTGGTTGAAGAAAACATTTTAAACGGAGGTGAAGCGTGAAAACTGACGAAAGTTTTCGTTTTACAGAAAATACAAAAGAAGTTACGCCTTATATTAATGCCATATAGTAGTCATGAAAGAGAGGCCTATATACCTACGAGCGATTTAGCATCTATGAATGTTGGAGACATTTTCGTTATGTACCTCGTGTTACATATACACGTGTAGTTTTTACCAGTCACTATAGCCACTGTTTAATATAATGTATGGGTTGTTTGCTTTAGATAATATTTCTACTGAAAACGTACGACGTTGAGATAAAATTGAATTGCGATTAATTTATAACACTTAGAGTTTTATATAACACTTTAGTCTTGACTTGGGATAATTTTTTCCATTGTATACAGTTTTTTTATGAATTAAATTAGTTTATACCTAATTACCTATACATTTAGGCATTGAAGTGATTATTTATATACTATTCTATACAAGACATTTTTTTCAGTATAATTGCAATGTAACTGAAGACAATCTTAAATCATCTTAAATGTCTTGCCTTATAAGCCTGGATTTTCTTTTTGTTGCAATAAATTTCTTAATCTTCTCAGTGAACTTGTTCAGTTGGTTCAAGAAATCACAATCACAATTCCAAGGATTGCCCGATAAGGAAATTCCACGCAATCGCTTGCTGTATGAGAACCAATCCGACTGGAATTCGGAAAGTTCATTGCCCCCAAGCTCAAGCGTCTCAAGTCTTGGGAAAAAAGAAAAAGCGTCTCCTTCAATTGATACGACATGTGACTGTCTGAGATCAAGTTCTCGTAGTCTACTTGCCATCCGGAAAAAAGTGTGCTTTGTGATTCGCTGTAAGTTTGAATTTCCCGCCAACCGCAAACGGCGCAGTTGCTTCAAGTTGTCAACCGAAAGGTACCGGCGACTTGAAAGCTGGTTGTTGCACATCGTAAGTTCTCGTAGTGACGTAGGTAAAGCATTGCTTCTAATCTCCGTGAACCTATTTGAATCCAACCTTAAAATCTTTAACCGTTCGAGGTAGCGAATGTCTCCAGCTGACGAGATCATGTTTTGGCCAATGGATAGCTTCAATAAGGTACTCGGTAGACTTCCGGGAAAGGTTTCTAGTCGGTTTCTTCTGAGAACAAGTTGCTCAAGAAGAGGATTGTTATCAAAGGACCCAGGATGGATTGACACGATCTTATTTCCTCCCAAATTCAGTTTGCGTAACTTCGATAAGCGAGATATTGCGCGTGGGAAAGAACTCAGTTCATTGTGATGTAAATCTAGCCTACGCAGAAAAATAAGCCTTGTGGCGGTATGTTTGATAGATAAGTTGAAAATTGAAATGCAATATCATCATTATGTTTCTGTGGCCTATACGAGCCTAATCATACGAAATTGGTCATTGTTATGTATGTCAAAGCACAAGTTGTTATGAGTTTTGTAACTTACATATAACTGTACACCTTACCTTTCCAAATCAGGCGTCGACTCAAACGCGCTGTGAGCAATCGCGTAGATCCCGTTGCTGAAAAAACGAGCACTGCGCAGGTTTCTTAAAACTTTTAGGTCTCCCGGCTTAATTACTCTGAAATCGGCTTGTCTGCAAACCAAGAAGTTTTGTACTGTCAATATTGATTCAAGAAACAAGAATGAATTAATCATTAGGTTCTTTGGTAAAATCATACGACGTTTGCCTTAAATTGACTTATCAAACTTAATTGGTTTGTAATTTCAGTAAAATAAGTTTACGTTAAACCTTTAAAGTCATAAGTACCAATGTGAACAGTAAAAACCAGAAAGCAAGTTCGAAATCAAGAACAAGTTACGATAAAAAAATGACGTGTTGATCTTGTGATCTACGCGGTCTTACCTTGACACGACGATATTGCGGATTCGTGCGCCTTGTTCCGCAGTCATGTTGGTGGTAGGTAATCGCTGAAGGCAATTGGTCTTTGTGCATATCACGGTGCTTTTGTGTCTACATCGGCATAGGGATACATCTGACATACAACTTTTTTGTGTTGAACGCTTTTTCCGAACGAAACTCGTCTTGGACATGGCCTTGGATGCCTCCAGGTTAAAAGGAACATTAAAATCGATAGATTGTGACGCACTTACAGATTTCTCCTCACAACGTACAATGTGTGCGGACCAAAAACTTAAAGCCACTAGCCCGGTTAGGACATACAAACGTAACCTTATTTGTAACATTATGTTGGCAAAGCTGCACAATGATAAAAAGGTCAGAGAGATTATATTTTAGTGAATGTGTGCAGTAGGATGTAACAAATAAAATACAATCCCTTAAACCCTATTCTGGACAATTAGGCTGATAGAGTCATAAAGGATGCGTTCAGTAGAAGATTGTCAATGACTTTTCTTGTTGACAACTTAAATGCATTAAAATTTTTGGAAATTACGTCAAAAACGTAAAAGAATATAAAGAAGCATAGAAAATAGCATTCCTTGGATAGTAGACCGACTGACAGCTAAAAGTCCTTTTACGCCAATATAAGACCTAGTTCTAGAGCGTTGCTAGTGGTGGTGCTATTTATATATAATAGAAAAAGCACGGAACTTTTATTACATTACTCACTTTGTTTGTGAACCATTTGTGAAATCCTATAACACTTAAAAACCCAGGCCGCTGAAAAATCCGCAGGTAGCATATTTCTGAGCAGAGGATATGCAACATTAACCACCATTAAATTGTCCAACCCGACTTGGCGGCTGTTTTAAACCACAAAATTTAAAAATTGACTTTAGTTTCTAACGCCGTCTATAGTCAAAGCTGTTCGTCTCGTTGAAGGAAAATGCTTACTGGTAACCTAACATCTATAATTCCGGCCTATTCCTTGAGACAGTTCGCATCAAAATGTTGGGTATTCAATCTGGAAACATGTAAAATTGTGGTGGTGTTCGTAACACACGTCACGAGTGTTGATTCATTGTTGCCATAATCATCACAACATGTTCTGAACACATAGTATTATAAAGCTCAGAAAATACCCGAATAGGCTACCTATAACATTTTGATGCGATCCGTGTTTGGAAATCAGATAGTGGACCTTCAAAGGCAATCGAGTAGCGATTTGTCTTTATCAATCTAACTCCTTATTGGCCTATAATTACAATACCTTATAAATAAACATTTGCCATATCAAGCAAAGTAGAAGAGCGTATAATTCTTTACATAATGGGCAAATGACTTCTAACCCTTCAGTTTGCCCAGCTACACATTTACTCATCTTAGAGTATTTGTACTGTTAACCTAGAGTATCCTGAAAGGATCATAAATCTGCTCCGTACAAGTCACAACTAGGTAAATACACGGCTCAAACGTTGAGATGACGTCAGGCAATCTGTTTGAAGCTGGAAACGTATCATTTTAAGAGCATACTGTCCCGTTTTAGTCAAGATGCATCATTCGCCACTATACTGCTACACTTGAGGAAATACTGAAATTCTGAAAGTTAAACACATTACGCGCGTAGACGCAAACATTGGCTGTAAAAGTTTTTTTCATTTTTCACATTTTTTTACCATTTTTAAAACTATTTGGTCTGTTCGAGATTCTCAAATTATCAAGTTAAAGGCGAAGCCACATTATAATATGTGCGTAGGCACAACCAGCACCAGCAATCAATTTCTATCCTATGACTCAAGCATGCTAATCACATCCCTTAAAAGGCTTAAATCTTCAAATCTAGAGGACGCCCTGTTTGTTGATTCAGGTTTGAGAATCTGTTTTGACTTGCGGTCAGTTTTGCTCTGAAAATTCATATTGATTTAGGACTTTAACCTCAAGATGACTGACAAAACACACCATTCAAAGCGTGCTATAAATACGCCAAAACATAAGCTGGAATTTTACTACATGGCCAAAGGTTTCCGTCGGAATGTATTAAGTTACGCATGTTGTGTAGATGGCGATTTCTCCTGGCCCACTCGTAGTCTTGATTCAAAAGTTTTTCTTTTGTTGTCGGCCTATTAAAGGCGAAAAGTGCCACAATCGATTTTTATTATCCGTTGGCCATTGTTAGCTTTACTCGGCTTTTGTCGAAGCTAAATCGTTCTAAAATAATAGAGAAAGTTGGCGGTTTTAACGCACTTTTCCATTCATTCACGTGATAGTATTGTAACTTCGGCTGAAGTGGCCCCACCCAAGGTTACATAAGGCCGAGAGAAGCGGCGGAAGAGGGTATTTTGTCGTTGTAGTGGCGTCGCCGGTTTTTATGTGCTTAAGTGGTGGTGTGACTGTAAGCTGATCGATTTGTTGTATCTGGGCCGGCTCTATTTACACATCACGTGCCCAAGGAAAGCAAACTAGTTTTGAGTCATACTCCTGCAGGTAAAAAGGGTGGCACAGGTAAATTTAATGCGCTGTGTAATTGCTATTAATGGAAACTTAAACGGTAAAAGCAGATAAATTTGCTTAAGCAACTAAAAGATTGAGTGAAATTTCAATTTAAAAATAATTATTAGATCTATATATATTAAAGACCTTTCACACATGATAACCGTTGGTGACGCTTCGTAGTCGTAATTGATTGTTAAACTATTTGAACTCAATTTGTATAACTATATCTTACTCTGTAGAAAATCGATCGATGCAGATTATCCCATACACACAGTAGCAGAGTTCTCTTCTAATCGTATATACAACGTATGCTTTTAAAATGCAATGCATTTTCTATTCTTGACCTTACCAGGCTAAGTTCTCACAGCTAGCCATCAGTCCTCGTGCTACTGACAAGTAAAAAATATGTAACTTCAATACTTTTTTTCACACCTCCCTCGTCACGGTCATTTAAGTTCTGAGAAAACCTGGCTTACTAGTCAGTTAGATTCCAACCGTGGTAACTTTGAAGTCGAATTTACGTAAATCAGTCCGAGTACAAAACTCCATGTTAAACAACTAACTGTCAAATTATATTTTTTTGCTTCAGAAAAGTATAAATTATTATGCTAATTATCTAAGCTTGAAACTGTTTGATTACACACTGCCAGCAATCGGTTTGAAAGCGACAGTTGTACAGACAAAGATTAGTGGTTACACTCAAGTAATCGGTCGAGTATTTCGTACCCAGTCGGAGAAAGTTAGTGAAAAAGAGAGAGTCAATAAGCTGTGAAAATGGTACGATGATAAGCCCATCACCATACTATTTTCTATCCGTGTTAATATGCACTTCTCCTATAGATATAACCCATCCATCAATACCGCGTTTTATTGAATAAATAAGAGATTAGACTAAGACAGCTTCTTTTCGCTGGCGGGCGGTCTTTATACCTCAAAGCTTTATCCCGGGTTTTTTAATCTAGAAATGAGGTCAGTTTTACGTCATAAATAAGCTTTATAACAGCAAAAGAGTATAAAAATGAGAAATTTTGTTAAACCGATTTAAAAATTAGAGCATTTGTCGCCATCTTCGCCAGTAGATTATAATCAATTATTTATACGTTTCTTTTTCAGAATATTTAACCAGGGCATATGATATTAAAATATAACTGCATTAGTGCTTTTATGTGCGCCATATGGCGACTTTCATATTATATTCTCCATTCCATCTGTTTCATATTCGCGGTCGAGAAAATAAAATACTGTTTTCCTTAAATAATATGTGCCAAATTGCCAGTCCAACAATAAAGTTATTACTAATACAGTTAAGTTTTATCGAATAAAACTTTGGTCATAGGTCAACGCTCTAAAAAGGCAAGAAAATATCTGGTATATTTTTCGCCTTAATTGGTGTATTCAGTATTGTGTCCGTGAAGTAGAGTGTAGTAGGGTCGTAAACGCCCCTTTTTAAATCCCAAGGAATACTTCCGCGGTGCCGCTCCAAATTATTCCAACACAACTACGGTACATGGTATGATATGACGACCAGATGGGAAAGCGTGACGAAGTCGTCATTATTCAACGAATTGCTTGTAGCACTATGAGGTTGTACCAGTACCAAGTAGACGTTTTTTTCATGAAACTAACCATAATTGATTTGGGTTAGCTCAGAGATTCAAACTTTTTAATCGAAGTGCTCGTGGAAAAGACAAAAGCATTGTGGTGATTGGTACCCTTAAAATATACGCATTTGCCATGTTCGTCTTATCCTATTCTGCAGGATTCTTAAGGCTTTACAATACCCAGTATTTGTGACACAACAATAGAATTATGATGTATTTGCAAACTTTCAAGTATTCAAATATTCAAGTTACAATACTTCGTGTTGAAAGGCGACTTATAACAAAAAAGTTCGTGCGTGACGCTGGTGACAGCCAAGTACGTGGCAGTTTTGACAAGGCGACTACCAGATCGTTTGAGTTTAAAACGTTTAGGCATCTGTCACGGTTAGGTGTGGCTTGCTCATCTTCTTAACCAATTATGGAAAAATACTATGGTTGCCACGAGGCATAATAACATCAAATAAAACGCAGCACTGGTGAAGTATAATAATTTATTCTTGCCAACGTTTCGTTAACTGATTAACTCGGGTTAGCTTCATCACGGCAATGGGAATACTGTAGTATTGAAATTTTTTACAAGAAGTATACAAACACGATTGCTAGGTTACAACTTTCTGAATTATTTAGGAACAATAATGGCGCAAACATGTGACGTCAGTCGTCATAACCATGCGTACTTAGCTAAACTGTGGAAAGTTTGTAAGCTTCTGTACTGTACTGTAGTCTCCAAAACGTCACATAACACAATGTTATGCGAACGCAACAAGTACGATGAAAATATTGGAAGTGCTAATCATAGGTGCACGTGCTTTAAAATAATACTTACAGTGACTCCACTGCTTTTTGCATTCAAAAGTTTTTGAGTCAGGTTTTGTAAAATACTTCACTAAACGGCTCCACTAAACTTTTACATAAATGCGTCAACTATAGTATTTACACAAAACTACCTTACAAGCGCTTAGATACAATAGAGCTGGACTGTTACCCATACTATCTCAGTGCACTTTTTGCCCCTTGAAAACATAAAATCACCCATACTGGGTGCTATAGCGTCCGCGGGTTATTTGGAAATACTGTTGTTGTGAGAATATCGAGAAATTTAAAACTACATCGTAATTTTCTTTCTACTGCCGTTGGGCAGGAAAACGGGAAAGGCCAGTTAATTTACATATATTTAGTTTTGTTTATTTAATTATAAACTTACCAACTGCTTGGCTTTAGATCACCTGTCAAATGCAACCCTGCATGCTGGTCCGTACTAACGATATTTCCACCGTTATTGCCACGAAAATTCCCTGGTGGCCGGATAGGATTAAGCGCTCCATACCTCGCCTTCATTTTAGTAAAAACAGCCATGCGTGTAAACAGCGATAAAATGCCATATCATTGGTTAAAAAGCAACAAACATTTCTTATGATAAAATACAAAACTTGAGGTGATCGACTCATTCTCTAAACCTGAAAAGCGTTACAGGCCGAAGCCAACGCGATGTCCCTTAACAGGAAAACCCATAAACAAACGGAGTGTTCTTGAGTGTTGTCATCACACCTTTACATCAGCTGAAACGAGTGGAAGTAACACTAGGCCATTATTGGATGTGTCGTTTTGTCAAACTCAAAACACTTATTTCAGCAAAAGGTAAATAAATGCAGCACGTTAGATCAGTGCTTCTCAACCTTTTTTTTGCGGCGACCCAAATATTAAACATAAATTAATAGCGATGCTGAGGCGACCCAATGTTTTTACCCAAAAATTGGGTATTTACAAATATTTAGCTTTGACTCGAACGTAGCTAATCTAAAGTCTCACAGCAAATAATCATCACCATGCTTCTTCACTTTTGTTTCCGCAACAATGGACTATGATGTCAACAAAGAGTCAATATGCAGTGAATAGATAGGCATACCATATTTTTGTGATTGAAAAGCGGGACGCTTCAGAACAACGAGCCTTATCAGATAAACGTGGTTAATGTTTTACTAGGAGTATGAAACTATTTTGGATTCTAATCGTTAGGGACAACTAAAGTAGTAAGACACCAAGAAAAACTAAAATAATGCATTTTACTAGGAAACAAAACAATGTTTAAGCATTTGTAAATTTACATAATCGTCCAATCATACTTTTCTGTAGACAATACTTTCTTCAAGAAGTCTTTATTCGACTATATTTTCTCATAAAAATCACAGCAGGAAAAGTCAGTGTTAATTTTGCAGGTGATAAGGGCTTTCACATTCAAATGGTTTTTGCAGAAGGAAATGCAAACAAGTACCGGTACGAAATAAGTTCTTTCAATAACCTAACTGCAAAAAGATCACCTCCTCCTTCTAGCCTACTATAACTGAACTAGCGAATGCGCTAACAATCAACTCACTACTAGACCAATTACCAGCTAGAATGACGTAACAATTACTTTCACATTTAACACAACGAAACAAGAACACGTATCGAGCATTGCTGTTCAGCAAGTTGGCTTCTTCTTCTTCGTTTGAGCGTTTCTTCCTTCCAGACTAGATTTCCGGGCATGAGGTCATCAGCCATGTTATTGTATCCTCGTCTAGTCTTTTCAGACCACGCACACCATGTGGGGGCCGATGGATTGGGCAGGCAATGATCACATGGTCTGCTGTCTGCTCTGTGGCACCACACTCGCATCCTGGTGAGGGAGCCAGTCCCCATTTGTGCATGTCTGAACGAAAGCGTCCGACGCCGGTGCGCAAGCGGTTGAGCCTGACCCAAGCAGTTCTTGCGAGGGACATTCCCGGTGGATTTGGGTCGGCGTCGGCTATGAAGTCACAGAGTCTGGAGGAGTTGTTTTGCCACTCTGTGCTCCACATGTGGTTCATCCAGTGCGCCGCACTTAGTCCAAGGTCTTTTGCGCTAGTGAGTAGCTGTTGTGCGGCCGGCACAAAGGGGTGTCTTGATTTCAATCGCTGCTTTCCAGGTGGTGGTCGCTGGAGTGGGGTATGGAGACGGTGTTTAGGGTCCAAAGCGCGGCGGGCGAGAGAAATCATGGCTCCTTTGCGGCGTAGCTCAGCAGGTTGGATGCCTGCAAGGATAGGTAGGTAGTCCGTTGGAGTGGGACGCAGGCAACCAGTTACAATACGCAGCGCGTCGTTTATGGCGGTGTTGATATGGCGGGTATGGGAGCTACGACACCACACTGGTGCGCAGTACTCGGCGGTGGAGTGGACAAGTGCCAGGGTGGCTGTGCGGAGGGTTTTTGCGCCGGCCCCCCAACCTGAGCCCGCCAGCCGCCTTAGCAGTGCGACGCGCGCAGATAGTTTATTGCGCAGTAACTCCAAGTGTCGACGATACGTGAGTGCCCTGTCCAAGGTCACGCCGAGGTAGGTGGGCTCGGCTCTGTAGGGCAGGGTTTCCCCATCAATAGTGATGTTTATCTCACGCTGTGCTTCCTTGTTGTTGAGGTGGAAAACCGCCGACACTGTCTTTGCCTTGCTGAGCTGCAGCTTCCATTTCTGGAGATATGCTGTTAGTGTTTGCATGTCTTGGCTAAGATGCCTCTCCATCGATTGCCAGTCTCCGGCAGAATGCAGGAGTGCCAGGTCGTCTGCATAGGCATACTTCATGGAGGTGGTGTTGGGCAGATCGTAGGTGTATGTGTTGAACAGGAGGGGAGCCAAGACGGAGCCCTGTGGGACGCCGTTTCTGAGTCGGCGTAGTCTACTTCGTGGGCCGTTGCCGGTGGTGAGGGTGAAACTACGGTTTTGTACAAGTTCCATGATCATGCGGACCATGTGCCTGTCAGGAAGTAGACGGAGTAGTTTGCAGGTGAGACCGGTGTGCCACACGGTGTCATAGGCAGCCGTGAGATCAACAAACACGGCGCCGGCCTTCTTCTTAGCTGAGAAGCTGTCCTCGATGTCTTGGGTCATAAGTGTGACCTGGTCTACGGTTGATCTTCCGTGTCGGAAGCCAGCTTGTTCACGAGGGAGCTGTGGGTCTATTATCGGTTCGACACGGGCGTAGATGAGTCTTTCGAGGATCTTGAAGGGGATGCAGAGCAAGGAGATGGGACGGTAGCTCTTTGGATCCCCTGGGGGCTTCTTCGGCTTAGGGACTGCAACCACGAGGGCTCTTCTCCAGATTTTAGGGATACGCAGGTGGCGCATGCAGCAGGAAAAGAAGTCTTTTAACCAGGACTTCAGGACGGGAGCAGCATGGAGAATTAGTTCCGGACATAGATGGTCAAGGCCCGGAGCTTTACCTGGCTTTATGTGCTGGAGGGCGGCGACGAATTCTTCCGTAGTGAAGTCGCCGGAGATATTGTCTGATGTTGGTACCTTCCAGAGGTCCGTCATTTCCTGAAGGATGGACCTGTCTGATTCACGGTCTCTCGTTTTAAACGTCCCGTTCTTCACGAGTTGTGTCGCGATGGCATTAGGCGAGACAGGGCATTGTTGACGAGATCCTCGTGACCTGCCAGTGAGATTGTTCAATGTGCTCCATGCTGTGCGGCTAGAGTGTGTGAAGTCGATTGACTCGACAGCCTCTGTCCAGCGGAGCTTCCTCTTCTGATCAAGCCTTTCTAGTAAGACTGTGGCTGATGTGTTGGTGTCGTCGCCCTGAGGGGCATCAAGGAAGTCGCAGTAGAGGCTTTGGCACTCCTCATCCCAGCACGGTATGTAGATCTTCCGACGGCCGCGGGGGATGGATTTTTTTGCCGCAGATGTTATTGCGTCGCAGAGGTCCTGGTAGGCTTCGTCCACGTGGATGGTGTGTGGCGGAGGTAGACGCTTTGCGGCTTTTTTTGTATGGAAGCCGTAGCGTTTCCAGTCGGCCTTTCTGAAGTTCCAACGCTTAACCCGCTTGCTCGGAACAGGCAGTGCGAGTTTGGGGGCCGTGACAAGCGAGGGTCGATGTTGGGACCTTGGGAACTTCTCTAGCACGCGTCTGTGCGGGGGTCGACAGTCGGAGCCCATACTTGCGAATGCCAGGTCTGGGTTTGTACCAGTGTTCCAGCGCCCGGAGAAGAAGCTAGCAGCACCCTTAGGATCGTGTAGTAGGGTGAGGTTGTTATTGGCTGTCCCGGCAGCCAGGCTTTCTCCATCGTTGTTGGTTGTTTTGTAGCCCCAGTCCGTGTGGTGGCTATTGAAGTCACCAATGTAGAGGCTGGGGTGGGGGAACACTGGTATGGCTGATGGTGTAAGTCGCAAGGGTGGGGGCTTGTAGATATTGATGATCTTGTAGCCTGTTATGTCTACACAAAGCCACTCGAGCTCCGAATGAGCTGGGGATTGATCATCTAGGGTCCAGCTCAGTTGGTCATGGACAAACGTGGCGAGACCGTGTTTTCTGCTGAGGATTGCGCCTGCGAGTGTGAAGTTGGTTATTACCAACTTATCCATAGATGTGCAATGGTTCTCTTGGAGGACGATGATGAGGGCTTGATGTTTGTTGGCCAGGTGTTCTATGACACTGATCTTGCTGGCGGTGATGCCCTCGGTGTTCAGCTGCAGGACGGTGGGTCTACGGTACTTTTCGACAGAGGAGCTGCCGCGCCCTGGGAAGGGCGTTTCCCTCGCCACTCTGCGCTGAACTCTGGTCTGGGTAATTGCTCGGTTTTGACAAACTTCGCTTCGCATATCTTCGTATTAGATATGTTACTGACAGGGGGGACCACGTGAAGGTGCTTGTCTCCCCCCCCAAACTTGTTTAGCAAGTTGGCTAAACAGACCAATCACAGCATGCTAATATTCGTGTAGTGTGGGGCAATGCTGACTGACTAAATGCCAAAGCGGGACTCTTGGTTGACTGACCGGGACGCCGGGACAAAGCCTTAAAAAGCGGGACTGTCCCGGCTAAAATGGGACGTATGGTAAGCCTATGAATAGAGTAAGGTACTCAGTTATCGAACGGCTTTGTGAACTAGTTTAGTTGGCGACGGCGACCCAAACCAACCAAATGGCGACCCACTTTTGGGTCGCGAACCAGGGGTTGAGAATCACTGCGTTAGATCAATCTGCATTTGCACTGCGCATCATGACTGTTGCGCTGCCTCTGTTTATTTACTATTTACAACTATACATGAGCAAAATAGTAGCGATTTCGCTACTTGGGCTATATGGCTATACCTAAATAGCATAGCGTACTAATTTTGTGTAGCCTATAATTTTGAAACTTTGGTACCGTTTAACATGAATACATAATCTGGTATTAGTTTTGTGTGGGCCCTTGTATATCAACTAGGGTTGGGACCCCGGGAAATCTCAATCCCGTTTCCCCGAGATTTTAGCCATTTTTTCCAATCCAGATCCCGGCATTTTCTGTCTAGAAATCCCTAGAATTCTAAGTTAACGTTTTGGCAGTTCAATATTGCTTGGTATGTCGATTAAATTTGTTTAAATCAGTTTTACAGTAGCTAGCCACTTAGGTTCGGCATAAAGTGTTGTCATAGTATTGTCATGCGACCTATTGGGTAACAATGGCTGAACAATTGCTTTTATCGCACGGGCTTGGACCTTGTGCATTAGGTTTTAGTGAAACTGTATTCATATGCTTGCTACTGGTTCTGATTGAGTCCTAGCAAATTTTAATCAAAATGTCTAAATTTGAAGAAATAGATTCACAGAGAAAGTCCGAGGTCTGGCAAAACTTTTCATACTGCAAAACTAACGTATGGAGCTTACGTACTAACCAACTAACGTAATGTAACTAAAAACTCTACGGAGCCCTGAAAACCATCAAACCTACATCAGTTGAGGCCGAACGTGCGTTCTCTGCCCTTGGTTATTTTGGCAATAAAATTATAAATCGTCTTAATGATGACACTCTTGATGCACTGCTGTTTTTGCGTCAATATTACTATAAATAAACATGCTTTGTTTTGATTATATGTGTACAATTTTTACTTTGTTAATCCCGAAAAGTCCCGATCTCGGGATTTCAAATTTAGTCCCGAAATCCCAACCCTAATATCAACTAGTGCTCTAGAATAGGATAGTCCAGCGAGATTGGATAGCGCGCCACCCATGCAGATTTTTCAATCTCGCCCGACTACGCTCAAAAAACATGACGTCCACTATCACAGTCCATGAGATGCAGTATGCTGACGACAACGCCACTCCGACGTGGACCGCAGATGATCTGCAGTGGACAGCTAACCTCTTTAGCGACCCCTAACGAACGCTTTGGAACGCAAGTGAACAAGAGATAAAACCAAAGCTCTTATCTAAACTTTGCCTGGGCAACCCATTCCAAGGACTTACATTAACATCAGCGGAATACTTCTAAAGGAAGTTGACTATTTCCCTTACCTTGGAAACATTCAATGAAAAACATCCACTTTGGAAAATGATGTCTAGAACCAGATAAAGGCAACACACCTCACCTCAACCATCGCGTCTTCATTAACCACGCATTGATCTTCCGGACAATGGTCAAGGTCTTCCAAGCTGTAGTCGTCTCCCCCCTTTTTTATGCCTGCGAAACTTGAAACTTAAATCGTCGACACCTCCAACCCAGGCACGTCTTGAAAATTTTCAACAAAGGAAATTAAGACAAATCATGAGAGTTCATTGTGAGACACGGATTAGTAACAATGAGATCCTTAATCGTGCCTCACTATACCCAGTGTGGAAGCCACTCGATCTTTTATCACCATCTCCGCTTGGCAGGCCACGCACTATACGAATGGATTCATCTAGACTCCCTCGAATTGAGCTCTATGGCAAGGGTGGGTAACTTACCGCCCTTCAGCATCATCCGACCCGCAGAATGATATGAATAATAGTAAAACGTTAAAAACAGAACCGACTGGAAAAGTACCACGCGCGACGTCATTGTTTGTTTTCTGAGAAGCAAAGAAGACAAAAGCACAAGCAGAAAGAAGCAACTTCAATAACCTTGCCCTCCTCCAACTCTCCTGTGCCTCCTGTCTTCACGAATCTTTCGTCATCGCCTGGATCTACAGAGCCACATCCTGCACCAGCATCAGCAGAAGAAAACAAAAACTTGCAAATTGGACGAAGCTTTGCTCGGATCACGAGCAGAGGTCGACGACTACGACAAATTTTGTGTAAAATTTACAATGTAAAACTTTGGTACCGTTTACCATGAACACAAAATCCGGTTTTAGTTTAGCGTGGAGCTTTGCAAATCAGCTAATACTGTATAGGAAGTACAGGCTACTGACTGTGTTGCTTTGGCTATACATATAGCCTATGCCCTATTCTATTTACGCAGCCTGATTACAAAAAAATGCACAACCATGTGTTTTCAAAATTAAATGAATTGTGAGTTAGTATGGGAGGGTGCGTGGTAAAACTATTCCCATATGTGCAGGCTCTAATTTAACTTTTACTTGACGGTCGAAACTCCCGCACCGCCATTGTTCATAGTGTGACAAATTAAGTTTTTAGGCTGTACAGTATTTAGTTTTTTCTTTTAGGGTAATTATGATGGAAAGATTCGTTCTTTTACAAACGTGTGTTTAAAGTTTTGTTTGAAAATAAAAATATTAGATATATACAATCAAACTTGTTTACGTATAATGCTTAAACTTTTGTGTTGACCAACTGCGCCAGCCAGTGGTAAACAGGTTTGAAGAAAAAGTAACGCTGAGGGGCGGTGCGGGATTTGATATTTTTGCTTGATTTGATTTGATATTTAAAAGTTTTGCTGGTCTTATTCTGTAAGCTATCTGAAATGCAAACTTTAACGGAAGCTAAACAACCTATTTATTTTCTGCATGAAGTCATAATTTAAGTTTTCAACTTTTTCGATCATCCACTACATGTCGTCATTCGTTTAGACTTCGTTTTCCTTTGGCATAATCACAAAGTCCTTTACTAGATCTACTGACCAAGCAAAAATGCCTGGATCCATAGAGTGATCACTTGAGATTCACTTCAAAAGTCAGGTTGACTAGGTTTAGGCTAAATAATGCTTAAACAGAAAACAAACCTGGAAACAATAGTGGATGCGGTTACATTTTGTACAGTCAAAGTATCGTTTTAATCAGACATCATAAACTTACCTGGACATTTTTTCTATGAAGGACGCTCTAGTCTATAGTCTATACAGTATAGCTTAGTTCGTATATCTTATGATGTCTACCTGGTTCATTCTACGCGAACAGACCCGGAAGGTAGGAAAGGCTGGTAATTAATAGTTTTTGTTTTGGTGAAGGTTTGAAAATCCAAAAGTTTCACTTTACACAGAAATCTTACAAAAACGATTTCTTTAAAATATTTGCAAACATTTTTTATTCGTGTTAGCGGGAATCTAATCACTTCAGCAGGTTATACTCGATTTGCATGGTAAATTATAAAGGTGCATTAGAAGACACAGTATATAAAAGATGACATTATCGAAAGATGTTGGAATGCTTGTGTCGGCGTGATTCCAGGAAGATGGCGGTATGTTTTTTTCGAAGTATGAATGGAAATCTTTGTTCTGGCAAACTTGCAGTCTTGGTAATATTGCTATCAGAACAAGGGATGACAGTTGTCAATGCTTCGTCACGATTTTGACAACTTATTGCCAGCCCGCGGTGAATATTTTTTGTATTTTTTAACGCCAATTGTACTAGAAAGTCGCCGCTTGTTTCATGCAAAGAAACAGCATTTTTAACCCGTGTTATGAAGATGAATTTATATAATCCTTACAAGTATTTTTACTGCAGACGCATTTTACGAAAATGTGCAGGTACAAAAGTCACTTTTGGATTGCCAAAGCAAACTTTTGTTTGACTGGCGAAACCACAAGCTGCGAAACCAAAAACAGTGTTTTGCAATTAAAAATGTCGAAATCTCTAGCTTTGACGTATTTGCCTTTGCACTAACTGCTTAGTAAATTCGAAAAACACAAGAAGTCAGATTTAAGATGGTTATACTTTGAACTTGTCTCAGCTACAAGACATTTAGCCTTTAATGATGATTGGCGTTCAAAGTATTTCAGTTGCAGGTTATTGTGGAAAAGCGCGTAGAAAGTATATAACAAACTGCGAATGTACCTCTGCAGGAAAGGAATAAGTGCTTCTTGAAATTTATGCTAATTTTGTTGATAGCTTTGGTCTACCGACATCAGCGTTCTGGTGTGGTGTGACAAGGCTTTACAAGGTCTCTACACACAAACTTTTCGAAGCCAATTTATGCAAAACATTGCCATCTGTTTTTCAAAACTAGCGGACACTTCTTGTAAATATGATTTCACTTTGACCCGAACAGATTGACAGTTGGCCTGGATTACGAGTAATTAAAGAAGATCAAAATGGCAGAAACTATTTACAGAAAGCTTGACATTTGATGCTTGATGTGGTTTGGTGAATTCAAATATTACTTTTTGGTCTAGTTGTAGTAAGTGTACGTTATAGTGAGTTTTCGTTTAAGACTTGATAACATAGATTAAGGCCGTAAGTGGTTGAACATCGCTTTAAAAACAACAACAAACAATTAACAAACCGTATCATCAGGTCAAGCAGTGACACAACTCTTTAAAATTAACAGTGGCCATCGCCCAGAGCGTTTATTAATATATTCCAAACCTTGCCACCTATATTCACAACACTAAATTACACACCGGTCTCATGTCATAATCGTTCACAATGGTTTCTTTTTCCTAAACAAGGTCACGACCTAATATGGGTTTATCTTCCCGTAACCGACAAAACCCAAATTTAAGGTAGTAACACCATGTCACAAATTGACGGGGAGTGCCGTTTTCTTCCACTATTGACTTTGAAGTTGAAATCGATGTCAAATAAAATCAAGATATTTATCTTATCCGGACAGCAGGTCGGTAGAAGTCTTCTTGCGGGGCACCGCAGGTACTACGACACCTTATCGAAAGACACTTTATCGAAAGACACTTTATCGAACGACACCTGATCGAAACGACAGCTGATCGAAAGACACTTTATCGAACGACAGTTAATCGAGCCGACAGTTGATCGAACGACACTTTATCGAAACGACAGCTGATCGAACGACACTTTATCGAACCGACAGTTAATCAAAACGACAGTTGATCGAACGACACTTTATCGAACCGACAGTTCAAGCAAGATTTTTGCGTGTTTCTCAAACATTGAAACAATGAGCCATTGTGAATTGTGATGTGCGGTCTTTGTAATCGTGTGCATTAATGAATTGTGATGTATATATCATAAAGTTGACGATTTATATTTTATATCTATATTTTATATTTGTATCATAAAGTGTTCGATTTCGCATGGCGGCCGGCCCGCCCACTTAATAAGATATCACAAGAATACGCACGAGAATTACTAAGTACGAGATTGTCTGTACAGTAGACTAGACTAGTCATTATAGATACAAAGAGTAAGGAATTGAAGGCAAAATTTTATAGCAAGGGGCATGTCGCTGCCTGACTTTTACACAAAGTAGCTTCTTGAAAGTAGTCTCTTGACCGACAGCGCAAAATAAATGGCTTCGATGCTTGGTAGCACGTACACATGTGAACAAATATTTTCAACAATGAAATTCACGAAAAGCAAGCTAAGATCACGCATTTCCGACGCCTATTTAGAAAATGTTCTGGTTCTTGCTTCATGAACACAGTCATCCACCAAACCCTGCACGTGTTATAGTTGCAAGAGCACAAGCCAGCATGCGAAATCGAGCAGTCAATTCAGATGAACGTACCTCAAACATTATTCAGAGCGAAACGCAGGATATATCCTTAGCCACCGCTGGTGCTCTCCCTAAAGCAACATCATTAAAGCGGATGATACAGCGAAAGCGCGAATGTCCAGAAGGAAACGGCTTGATGGATGAACTCCGCGTGACACCGAGGGGAGAAGCCTTCGTTATCGAGGAAGACGATGAGAACGAATTCTATATGTTTGCATCTCAAAAGAATCTGGATATACTGAACAACTGCGCTAATTGGTTTTGTGACGGTACATTTGATGTTGCCCCACTTGGATACCAGCTGTACACGATACACGCGCTGGTCGATGAAAATCGCACGGTGCCACTCGTATACACCGTTACCGAGAACAAATCTGAAGCTGTGTACAATCGCATCTTTTGTTTATTGGAACAACAGCGACCAGGAATAGCCCCAGAAACCGTAACAATAGACTTTGAAATGGCAGCATATAATGCTCTTTCTTCCAGCTTCCCTCGGGCAGAAATTCTCGGCTGCCTTTTCCATTTTGGCCAATGTAGCTTCCGGAAAATTCAGGCTCTCTCTCTGCAGCGGTGGTTCAATGAAGATGCAGAGCACGCCCTTCGCATAAAATGCTTCCAGGCACTGGCATTCGTTCCGCCTGACGACGTTGTACAACGGTTCGAGGCCACGTTCAGTGACGACGATGAGCAGCACTTGTCTGAATACATTGACTATTTTGAAATTACTTGGATTGGACGATTGTGTCGCAGGAATCGTCGTCAACCTCTATTTCCTATCCGGTGTTGGAATGTTTTCCACCGGGTTCAAGATGACCTTCCACGAACGAATAATAGCATTGAAGGATGGCACAATGCGTTCAGCAAGCGTGTCTCATTATCCCATCCGACGCTTCGAAGACTCGTCAAAAAAATTAAGCAGGAACAAGGTTCCAACGAAATGTTAATTGAGCAATTGAGTGCTGGAATCGATGGCCCACCTCGGAAGAAGCGCTACGACGCTGTCAACCAACGGCTGAAGAGCATAGTTGAAAATTATGACTCAACAAATATGGACATAAAAAGTTATCTTCGAGCAATTGCACACAACTTGTAATTAAATGAATGCGATTGAAATGTGCACTTCGTCAGTTGTCGTGCTTTTAACAGTGCATGTTGTCAGTTCTTTTAATGAATTGTCGTTCTTTTAACAGTGCATATCGTCAGTTGTTTCAATAAATTGTGGATCTTTTAACCCTATCCTAACCAGGCTCGCGAGTTTACTAAAAAAACTAGGTGTGGCCAACCCCGCACACACATTTGCAATCGTTAATTACTAGAAACCTATGCGTCGTAGACTGATGAGATTATTACAGGTTAGTAGAAACATCATCTGGCTTCCTGTATACATCATAATTGTAAAACTAAAGAAAGTGAATTTAGTGTAAATTAGGTATTTCTAAAAGTGACACATTTCTATAAATTCTTCTTGTTACGCCGCGCCCCCGCTGTGAAAAGAGAACGAAAAAGAATAGTTAGTCAAGTTATTGGTGCGTAAATGAGTAATACGCTTCAATGCGGAGAGAGAGCAAAATTATATAAATATCACAATATCTCAAAAATTACAAAATCCAACTTTATCAAACAAACATGGACAGATAACTGAACATCACAATGACCCATTGTTTCAATGTTTGAGAAACACGCAAAAATCTTGCTTGAACTGTCGGTTCGATAAAGTGTCGTTCGATCAACTGTCGTTTTGATTAACTGTCGGTTCGATAAAGTGTCGTTTGATCAACTTTCGGTTCGATAAAGTGTCGTTCGATCAACTGTCGTTTCGATCAGGTGTCGTTTCGATCAGGTGTCGTTCGATTAAGTGTCTTTCGATAAAGTGTCGTTCGATTAAGTGTCGTTCGATAAAGTGTCTTTCGATAAGGTGTCGCGTCACGGGCACCGCAACATAAAGTTGTCAGTTCCCTTTATCACGCGTGCGCCGGTTTTCGGTTGAGTGAGTAATCGGAAACAAGTATTTGGTGATGACAGTTATAAGCAGTGAGGTCTAAGACACGGCCACGTCCGATTAAAAACAGTTATGATTAAGGCAATTTCCCTGCCAGATCAGATAATCGTGTGTAGCAAGCGTAATGGCGTAGTGGGCGGTTTACGTTGCAAGACAAAGAAACAGTTCATCTCGCGGATTAGCGCAATCGCCAGGAGCAATTGATTGTCCGGCAGAAGGAAACGCTAGAAAACATAAACGACTTTTTGTGCTGTTGAAATGACACTCATTTAGCGTCAACTTTCCCGCCTCACATACGTCATGCAGTGTTGCCAGCAGCATGAAGAAAAGGTCACATATATTTACTTGTACTTAAACCTTTCGTGACATTAACATTGTAATTACAAGTTGTTACCGTCATATAATTTATATTCCTTGTCGATTTTGGTCGGTGCAAAGTCTTCTTTTCACGTGGGCGTACTTATTCGTTTGAAAACTTTGACGTATGACAATGTTTGCATGTTATTGGTAACTTTTTGAAAAATATTTGCTGTCTATATTATTACTACAAACTTTTTTTGCAAAAACTTCTCTCCATTTCATAGTTGTATAGTAACCCAGCATGTTCCAGAACAGCACTTTCTCTGTCAAGACAAACGCTGTTATTCTACGTGGCGGCACACAAAGGACAAGATGAATTATTTTACACGATCATGGTGCACAACACAGAGCATTAATCAAACCCTATCGTAAATATCTATTTATAGAAAGCGACGTCAGAAGAATCTATGAGCAATGTAGAAGAAAAAGCCGTATCACTTTTTGCACAATGTAAGAATTTTTTCATAACTCGTTCTGACTCTATATACAAGTTAGTCAGAAAGCCGCAACAGGCAAACAATGATCTAATTGGTGATAATACTGTCAAGACCCAGGAGGTATCAGATACAGTTTGCACCTTTGTTCGCCTATCACTTCCAAAACCGTCATTTTACGTTAAGTTGTATCACAGTCAGAGACAAGAACCAATGAACGACGGTGCTTTTTTCTTTTCTTCTCTTGTTTCATCATCTCCGTTCGTTATTTTTACACGTTTACGTATTTCACGCACTGTATATAAGCCAGCTTTGCACTCCAAACGTCACACAAATTATTCAGTTAATTTCAGAAGCGTAACAAAGCGGCAGAGTTCGAAAAACTGAAATTGTTGAGACGTTGAAAGAAGTGAAACCGATCTCCCGAAGAAGTAGTAAAACCTGTATATTTCGCAAAATATTTTTATCGCAAAGATTTATACCTTGGATCAGTCACTTGGACCTTTCTCTTCATTTCCAAGTAGGATGGTTAACCCAGCTTGCATCTTTAAAAGCGTCCTTTGCATTTTCATCTTCACTCAGTCTGTTTCTCCATCGTCGATTTCTTTGAGGAATCCGATATTTTCTGCAGCTAATGCCAAGACGAGGTACAGTTCAAGAAACAGACACCGCCCTACAAGAGCTACAGTGGAAATCGACAACTGCTTCCTTATGCTCGGAAGAAGTGAGTGCTGATAATGTTCTTGGTAACTTTCATTATCAACTTATGCCATTTTTCTTAACAAATATGTTTAATAAGTTAGCATTATTTGAAGGGACCGCTTACGCAATTCGTTCACCAGAAAAACTCCACAGTATGCAAGAAATAGCATTGAAAATAAACAAAATAAATACTTAATTAAAATAATTCCACTTGCAATAAACCATGTAATTAATTCCAATTACTTCTACAATTTTGAGAGTTTGGGTTACTTTTGGAAATAGCATTGTATAAAATGTTCAAAAAATTTCACGAATGTGTATAGCTAAGATTCTTATTACGTAATTTAGAACAATCTGACGTTGAGATTAAGATTCTGGCACCGACATGAAATTAATTACTGGTTATTTAGTAACTCTAAGTAGTTGCATATATTTAGAACTTGAATCTGGTGATACTATAGTAACGAGATTTAGTATTCGGTTATACTTTTTTCCTTATGAAGTGAGTTATATGCTGCGAATAGTAGATTAGTTGTTTACTTTTTCGAAGATGAATTTGTTTACCGACAAGCGATAATGGATAAGTAACCATGCAAATTTTCGCCGATTGTAAAAAAAACCTTATTTTTTGTTGCGACGTTAATTTTATGCAAAAAAGTTCTTTTCATTCGTCATTATTTGCTGGTATTTGATTAGTTAAGTGGTTTAAATCAATAAAAAATTAAATATGAAGTAAGATATATAAAGGGTTTGTTTGTGATATTGCTTTAGGAAGCAGAATTTTTCCAAGGATTCTTTTGTACTCCCAGGGACTCCATAAATCTTTTTTATTTATTCACATATTTAAACCATTCACATTCATAGCTATAAAGGCAAACTAGGTTGCAAACGTTCGCATGATTATAGATGAAAACTAAATCTGAGAGAATAGAATCTTAAAATTAGTTATGATTTTCTATGTTTTGAATACTCAGGACTCTGCAAAACAGCATTGCGTCTCTCAAGAGCTTCATAAGATTATTATATTACTTTGAGAAACGCTGTTAAAGCGTGTATATGCAAACTTGTCTGTGATTTTGAAACAAACCAGCACGTTGGCGGCCATGGGCTTGTAAAAATATTAAATTGTAGCAGCAAATATTCTGTACTATAAATTGTAATACTTTTATTTCAATAGATAATATTCAACGTCTGGATAATAACAGCACAGTGTGCAGTTACCGTGGACATAACTACGAACGAGCTACGAAATGGATTGACATGGAAACATGTAGAACTTGTGAATGTCACGCTCCCAATTTCATCGGCTGCTGTGAGATGTAAGTGGACGTAATTACCCTTTTGAGCATATTTCGTAATGACATTAGTCAGGTGGTCCAATTAAATTGTCACCTTGGTTAATTTGAACAATTTCATTTAATGTCATCGAACTTCCTTCTTAAACGCGACTTAACCGGAGACGTTTGATTTGAATTTTACCAAATCACTTTTTACAGAGTATACTGTAATTACGCAAGTAAAAGTATATCGTAAGATACAAACTTAAATAACTTGTACAAAATTGCTATGTTATTTCGAGGCACAACGATGCATCAGCGGAAAAGTTAACTCGATTAAATTAAAATAATCTTCATTAATCATGTTTTGCAAGATTTTGTCAAGCCTAGTGAACAGAAAACTGTTAATTGTATATATTTTAATTTCGTTTATTTCCACTTTGCAGTCGACTCGTCCCAACCCGCTTACCGGAAGGGTGCATCCGAGATCCGGCTGGCCAACACAGTGCCATCCCTTCAATGGGCATGTGCCTGGCCCCCTTAGTCCAGGTGGAATCTTTGGGACGCCACAGGCAAAGAGAAGCTTGCAGGAGTCCACACCTAATCCATTCCTTGATGGGAAAGACATGGGTTCCGGATGCGGAGGACCCAAGGGATTTGGCAGTGGCCGTGAAAACAAGAAAGACGAACGTAAAGAGAGAGTTTGCCGTAAAAGTCGAGGAGAAAGATATGTTGGATACACTCTACAGACTCATGGTACAGTCGAGCAGTATTAAAACAATTGAACAGATGGTGGAAGATATGCTTTCATCCCAAAAGTAAACTCGCATTGAATATAGTCACTGTGAAAAGGGAATTATACATCTTCATTTATTCAAATCCGCCTTCCACTGACTTCGCCTGAGTCAGCATGTGATGTGATTTGGATAATTTTTCTGTTTTAACGGAGAGTACGTTTGCTGTTCTAGATTTGCACAAGAATTTTTCAATTTTGATAAAACTATCATAATAATATTTACGTTTCGGGATTTCTGATCTTAAAACGCTTTATGAGCATGAACTTTTTCCAAGAAATTTTCTGTTTTTGAAATTCCTTCTGGCCCAAATGTTTTATCCCTTTTCATAAATGAAATTTTTTGTTTAAAACAAAATGTTTTATGTGGATTCCATCATACACGTTTCTGTACTTTTGCTGCCACTGTTCAAAGCAAACCTTCCTTGAGTGAGAATTATTTATTTTCTATTTATTTTTCTTACTATGAATTTGTTACGGTACTTATGCTTTTAATAAAATTGAAAATTAAATTTGGCTCTCATATGAAATGATGTACAGAAGCTTAGATTATTACTCGTATTAAGCAGAAGATTTTCTATTAGGCATGCGCTCTGATGATGGATTCATTAATCCTATTTTGATGAGAAGCAGTTACACAATAAACAATAAAAACAAGGAAAAATTAATTAAACAATTTGCTATGAAAAAATTATAGAAAACTGTTATGAACGTCAAAGTGCTACAGAAATAACAGACAAACATTTTGTAAATATCACATCCAATATTATACCAAAAGAACAAGGCAAATATTGTCTAGTCACTTCAGACCAAAAGCCAAGACGTATAAAATGGATTACCATTTTGTTTTCTAAGGTTGGCGATGAAAAGGCATTTTTGAGCGGTAAGCGAGCTTACAATGCTCCATTCAGACCTGTTACATCTTGCAACCCCATAAAGAATGACGTATTTGAAAATGTCGCGCGACAACTCTGTTTGTTGAAAACGTCAACAAAGGCTAATTACAAATTTTTACCCTGCTTTATGTCTTATAACAAAGAATAAATGCGTCTAAAACTGACGGATGCGAAGTAGGATGATGTAATCCTATTCATCAGGGGCTTAGCGACGATATCTTCACCATAATCAAAACACTTGATTTCACTTGTTGTCAGTGTCTTGTACTCCGTGAAGACAAAGATTAGAGGTTATTACTTATCACAAAACAAATCACATCCTTGTCTATCTTATGGAAGCAGTCAGTGTTAAGGCAATTTTCCTAATATAGAAAATCGGTAATGGTAAGTTATATGCATATAAGAAGACCACGCAGTCAGCGGATAACGTTAAGTCTTTCATTCTCAAAGGTACTGCATGTAAAAGTTGCCAAAAAAATTATGAAATAATTTCCAAGAACGTTAGTAATAATCTTAACCTCAGCAGGACAACCAACAACATGTGGTTGAAAACATCCGCGGTACATCTCTCTATAGTAAACGAGTATAGGCTAATCCTGGTATTGCGTGCGTGGGCATCGAAAAAGTTGACAATAACACGAGATGACTTAATACTTGCGGAAAATTAATTTTAAAGTGTGTTCTTGAAAACGGATTTGTAAACCAATGATAAGAGAAGTATTGCTTTGGCGGAAGCATTTTATGAGTAAACTTATACGTCACAGTGTTTTACCATACGTAAAAGAAACAGGTGTGTAAAAGTGTAAGCACTCTTATAAGTCGTCAAACGCTGATTACAACGTGCAATGTCTTTGGTTGTTGACTGATATCAGCAGCCGTTTCAAGTTTAATAACTTTGTTATTCGCAGAAAGTCTGTATGGTCTGACATCATAATTAATTAATTAAGGCTTTAACTTGAACGAGTACTTTTGAAACGTTGTTACAACGAGGTTACCGGTATGGGATACAACTTTTAAAAAATCTTTTCGAAAACTTTTTTTCAGTCGAAATTGAACCGGTAACAAAACAACGCATGCGAAAACCGTAAGTAAAACATATAGGCGCCACAGTGGTACTTTTCTGATTCGCAGACATTTTTGTGAAAGTTTGTGTAAATTAGTAAACAAAACATTTGCAGTGTAGCTTATTTTAAAATTTTGTGAGAAACAAGTTAATCGGGTGAATAGTGCCATCGACAGCAGGGAGTGTTTTTAAATAGCAATTTATTTTTAGAAACTTGCTTCTAGAAAAAAAAAACAACAAAAATAAGGCGATGACTCATTACTATTTTCCAGTGTCACGGCACCAATTCTCGAAACTCTTTATAACTGGCTGCTTTATCTAATCTCATCGTCGGAAATGCTTAAAAGTAAAATACACTTAAAACGTTCGCGCGTAACGATTACCTAAACTTGAAGATGCATTATTCTCTATAATCCTTGCACGACTTTGTCCGATTTTGAACCGTAACTAAAACGTTTGCGTGCAAGATAAGAGATATTCACGATAAAGAGTTTTTGCAACTGCATAAAAGCTTTATTTTGTCTTGGGGTATTGTAGGAGGTGTTACCCAAAAATAGGGTGTTACCCAAAAATAGGGTAAGAAACATTTCAGCGACTTCGAAGCACGAACTGAAAATTGTCCTCAACTCGTAGGTGTAAATGTGCAAGTTAAGATGCGATCTACACGTTCACTTTGTAGGTTACAATTTAAGTCTAAAATTAAAAAGTAGGTTTTCAGACAAGGAAAGGTTCGTATGGTCATTGTTTGGTTTATTTCAGCAACAAGTCGTTGTTGCCAACAACTCTTATACATACAACTTTCTAAACTCTACAGTCTACAGAACTTAAAAATTTGAAACAAACCTCGTGGCTTTGCTCTTTGCTACACTCTGACGGACATAAGTTATGATTCGGTGGTTTCTGTCAAGCGAATAAATATCTCTTGTTCGTCGGTCGGTTTCATGGATATTCAATCCCGGTCGACTCAATATCAGTCACTTCAACCCAGGCCCGTAGCTATGCAGCCTGGGGATAGAGCTGAGCCCCGCCTGGAAATCTTGAGCTCATAACATCAAGTATCAATGATGCAAATTTGCGTTTTATCTTAATTTAAACAATGATCAGTCTGAATGTATTTAACTAGATTACTAGGCTTTAGTACATTGTAGACGGAGGTTCCCTAATGCGCCGTTGAATTTGTTATCCGTTTATTATAGCACAATAACGATATCTTTCATTGATCATTTATTGTTTAGCACCAGTTATGTTGACGTGAATACGTCATAATACAAGTATGATCAAAATTTACTATTGCCCATAACTTATAAGAATGTTTGCCTGTAACAACAATTAGTATTGAAGCTCAGATTGTAAGATCCTGCTACATTTTGTTGAAACCCGCCTGAACAAGCTGGTTAACTACTGGTCTGATTCAACGGCTAAAATACAATTTACACTCACTGATGCAGCTGTGCAATATTAACTTACGTTATAATTGTTAAGTCTAAACTATAGTACAAACTATTACAGTTGCGACCCTGGACACGTAGGACTGTCTTTAAGCCATGGTTTGTGAACAACAGAATCTCAAAAACACGCAGGCTACTACCGATATACTGTATTCAAGTTTTTACCTCAACTGTGACGTCAACCTCCAGCGTGTGAAATCTAGCAACACTAACGCGACCAACCCGCTAACACATTTGACTCCTGTCCTGTCCTATGGATAGGGGACTAGCCGGGTTTCTTTTGTATATGCTCGCCAGTGGATTGAATCATAGGGATGGTGACGAGTCGAACAAGAATCCGAATATTATTAACTTAAATTATTTTGTTATTTTCAGTAATCCAAATCGTGCAGTCAGATTCGCGCAGAATCTTTTACTTTGCATGAAGAAAAAAAACAATGCAAAAAGTACTTGACCGAGGTTGAATTGACCGGGTTTGAAATGGCCGACCACCGCTTTGGTCATACTATCAGAATGAGCTAAATAGGCAAAATTTAAGAACTGAAACACTGTTTCTGTAGCTCTTTGCAAAAAACACCAAATAGAACTCGCCTGCGTGAAACTTTGGAATTTCGAATTTTCAGCTAGTAAAGTATGATAGAAGCTAGTAGTATAAAAATCATTATCGTTATACGTAGCCTAATTATTTTGTAAAATCATTGCTTTCTTAGTTTTATTTTTATCATAATTCATAGTTATTATTTACACAAGCATCAGGGCGCATTATTAACAGAGATCGATTAAAACATGTCCTACTTGATGTTCTGGACTTCAAATCACAAATAGGCTAAGTGGAGGTCGGGTTAGTTGACTCATTTTGTATTTAAATACGTGTAACTTAAAAAATCTATTTCTTTGAAGCTCAAATGTACATCGCAGACAGAGAGAGCTTTTTCTAACTCCACGGCTTTTCCAGGGTGATAATGAGGATAAAGTTAACCCTAGATAGGTAAAGCAACTTTTCATTTATTGAAATAGGTAACCTGGGGTACGACATATAACTCAAGCAATAAAGTTGACAAAAAGTAAAACTTTTTCTCGCTATATCGGCAAATGCTTCGAGATACAAAAATGCAAGGTATTGCCATTCGTTCTGGCATATCTTTGACCGAAAAATACATATTTAACGCATGTTTGAAAAAAATTTTTACTGTTCATAAATATGCTAACTTTTACGCTTCCCCTCAGACAACTTGTAACTAAAATGCCAATTTTCTTGGTAAACCTCAACAGACCAAAGCTGGACATTTTGTAAAAAAAAAAAACGAGCAACGCAGAAAAGAAATATTTTCTTGTATTCAAATGGTCATACTCTCGAGCCCAACACCGTAGGTAAACTGGGGTACGAGATACTCCAATGACGCTACAGAACAGGGTCGTGCAACTATTTATTGCAATGGACCACAACGTACAACTGTAATGATGCTGACGGCCAGACAATGGTTAAAATTATATAAAAAATTGCATATTTGATGAAATCTGTGCGGGAGGCAACTTAAGTAGGTACAGTAGAAGAAAAAATTATTTGATTTTAAGTTCATGAATAAATAAATTGAAACAAGAAATGGTGGAGTATGAAATACCCTAGGTTATCTTAATAGGGTTAAAAAGTTTCAAACGCTTCAAACCTGTTACTGAAATGAGCCAATTAAACCGACGTTAAAGATTATTATTTAATGCATTCTGTGGAATAGTTGACTCATTCTTAACGCATAAATAAAACAAGAAATTTATTACACCACATGCATCAATTTGTGCAGCTTTCAAGGAAAGCCAATGTAGCTTAAGATCTGTAATGCATAAATACTTGGAAGCAGTTGTGACAAACTATAACGTTAATTTTCGCGTCTGTACAATCAAGATGCGCCAGTTTGGCGCAACCACTATATCTCACGTAAAGGAACTCTTTCTTGTTGGGCGGCAAAAGTTGGAAGTTACAACCATAACACGCATACTGAATCCAGTTTTCTTAGGATCAGTTGTTGCGTATGTGTCTTCGCATATATATATATGTTCGCTGAGTCAAGCAGGACGACAGCTTGTGAGTCAAGTAGCCTGTTGGGTGTTTTTGAAACAAAATCTCCATAATGACTTTTTACTTCAATTTAAAGTCATACAAGGAATTTTTACAAGAGAAGGGGCCAACTGCACCTCACTACCTGTACAAAATTGACTGCATACGAACCTATATTACTAAAGCTGCAACCTTACAAGCTAACTTCCTTAAATTTACGTTTTGACTAAAAACTGCATTTTCTGACATAATTCTTAGACTTTTTCTTCTAAAGAGATGTAGATAACATGACCGTCATTCTACGCTGTGACAAATAAATGCATGGAATTCATTTTGGTCCTTCACTCGTGGATGATTCGGCATTGGACGTGAGTCAATTATTCCACCGAGTCAAGTTAGTCAACCAGTCCCACCTTTCCATACATTAGGCCTAATAATCTGCTTCCTACACTGGCCGGATCTTCATACCACTATAGACAAGACCGGATTGATCTTACAGTGAAAAAAGACAACAGGAAGTTACGAGCATTAGGCCTATTGTATATTAGAAACATGTATTCAGTTTAATCTGGTACATGCGTAAAACACGGCACTGTATAACAGTTTGTATAATAGCGATGCAACTTCAGAATCAAGCTAACTTATAAGGCGCATTAGAGGGCATTAGTGCTATGTAGGGCACGAGGGTATATAAAACAAGTAAAATATAGAAAAAGGAATGACAGAAACAATAATGCAACAAACAAAAATAAAAAAAGTAGAAAGAACGCGTTTAGTTTACATAAAGACCTGGTTTTTAGGCTACGTGGGAACCACCAGGAGAACGAATGGTCAAAAGTCTTGAGTGTTTCATTCCTTCACTTTTGCGTGAAATGATTTCTTACATAATACATCTTATTACGCTATTAGGTTTAAATCTGATGACGTCACGTTATAAAATTTATCTAAATGTTCTTAACGATGTAGGTTTTTAATCAAAGACAAGATTGAATGCAGAAACGTTGCTACCTAAGATAAAGCTATATTCAATACAAACACCAACGCTTTAAGAACCGAGCAAGTGATATGAAAAATCCGCAAAAGAACAGCGAGTTATCAAATTTAACAGGCGATGACTAAAACACTGTTGTACAAAGCTGAAATACAGAAATGCAATTTGCAATGCAAAAAAGGCGAATCACAAGAGGAATTTTTACAACACTTTTTAAATAGCACTTGATTGGACTAAAAATATATATGACGTGGTTATCTGAAGTAAAAAAATGCAGATTCGAACAAAAACCTTTCGCAACAACAAGCTTTTGAAAACTTTAAGGCGGTTTTGCAACAGATGGAAGCGCAGTGCGCGGTCACGAAATTACTGTACACATATTTTTGTCACTTGATCAAGAATGGATTAAGGATTGCTACGCGATTTCACATGAGACAGCTACCATATTGGACACTGGGGAACAAAAAGGGGAGGATTACAAAAAGTGTAATGTGCGTCGATGCACCCACAAAGCGAAACGAAAATACAACGATATTTAATTCTCTGATTTCGGTTCGGATTTCAGTACAAAATGTGTGCGGTGGACGGCCTTTAAAAATTACGAGTATTTCCCAAACGTGGCGTTTCTGATTACGGGTGGCTTGCGCGCGCTCGGTTGACAGCAAAACAGTGGCGTTTGGCCATGACAGCTCCGTTTAAAAATGGTAATTGACGTTATGATCAAGCACAACAAGCAAAAGAAAATTTTGTAAATCGATTAGGAAAAGCACATTTCGGAATGTATTTCGTCGGTTGTATACCACCCCTTAAACTGGACACTTTGAGAAGAGTCATAGCGAAAGTAAAATACAGATATCAACACAGAATAAATAAGGAGAGTGACGCTGGTGTCGGTTGCGCTCGCCGTCAATATCGTGAACACCTAAAACAGCATAAAACGGCGGATTCGCGCGGACGCACGACGACCGTATTCAATACACGTGCTCGCAAAGAAACTTCGCAAACTCACGCTGCGTTCGTGATGCAATTCGGGTGTCAGCTTCTACAGAAGCGAACTCTGTTGATTTGGTTTGTTCATAATACGCTCATCAACCAACACATGTTCTATACAAATTCTTCATATTCCGGGAACGGACATGCTCGTCTTCTATTTCGTCACAAAATGAGCTGGGAAACCACCCGCTCTCACCGTCACGTAATCGTTCACCCTCAAGCCAGCCTACAATGAACATAAAAAGTTAAAATATTTCACAAAATCCGTGTAGTTTAGCTGCACCATTTAAAATTACTCAGTTTTATCCCAGAGTAGATAATAGGATTTCCTGGAGTTTGTAGCAATGCAAAGTTTGCATCCACAGTATAGGACATTTGGACACAACTGATTTTAATATCAATAACAAGTAACAACAAGCTTTGGGTTGTAGAGTAGATGAAAGTGCCATGATTGCCAAAAAAAATCTCATAATGTTAAACATGTGGGAAAGTCGACGAACAAACTCCAAAATATGACATCCTACAAAAGCTCAAACCAACACAAGCCCAAGGCAAAAAGGGTGGCTGTGGTAGAATTAAAAGGTGTTGGGGCAGACCAAGTGCACAAGTCTCACCGTCCGAAGTCTTCTTAGTAACTTGCATGATATCACCAACATCGATGCTGAGTTCATCAGGTTGTTTGGCAGAGTAAGGATATGTGCAAATGTACTGCGGGCAATCTGCAACGAAATACAAAACTTAAATATTATTCTATGCCGTGGTAGTGACAAGTCTTATGCAGATAGGGTATTTCTGCCAATATACTGAGAACAGTAAAAACTTTTAAGAGAATTTCTGACAGTTTCTATTGACTTTTTCAAATCATTGTCTTGTTGGGCCAAGTGTTGGGACGGTTTACTTACCCCACGATTCGTAGATGCTCTCCCCGGTACCCCCCAACGTGGGAGGGTTCAACGCATTGGTCCATCGCGAAAGTTCGTTCCTGTTCACAAAGAGTTCGATTATAGCTAAGTAGTGGGTTTGTAAGTATCAAAAAACAAAGATTAATCCTTTGTCTTCAGTTTAAAAAGTTTAGTTTGATTTTTAAGGACTGTATAACAAATCTAGCTTAAACAACCAATCTGATTTCACTTCACAAACAATTCGTGGGTTAATTTGTGCTTAGACTTACTGTGCAAGCGGCATAAGCGTCATTTCAATCCTTTTTCCTGCTTGATTTTCGAGTATAACCAAAAAAATCTGATTTTCAGTGACTGCGCGTTCGTTGACCGCCAAAAATTGTCGATTTGCCCAATCAATGACCTCGTATCGGGGCGACGAACCACCCAAGTCTATACCAAAACTAAAAGAAGGGAAAATAGTCGATAAGATTTTTCTGTTTTTGCGAAGGTGTAAATCGATTAACGTTTCGACACCAACCTCTTCTTTTTTGCAATTAACAGGACGTCCGTGAACAAAAACAACCAGAGTTTGACCGTTTTTGCTGCTTTTTTAGAATCGAGCATCATGCTTACATTCATTTCACCTTTTTTGACCAGACTCCTGCATATACGTAATCGCAAATATGCTAAATACGGATCGTTTTTTAAATCGACACCAACAATCACTTTATCAGTAACACTGTATAAATAACCAAATCAATAAATAATTAATCAGTTGTATATTGCAGATTCCAACTCTAGTGCATTGGCTAACAATTATTAATTAATAGATTAATGGTTTTACATAGGCAGGAATAATGCAAATATCCTATATTATGCATACAGTTATACTAACCTGGATTGAGATATTAGGGCATATGTTTTAACAGAAGATGTGTAATCCAATTGGCTCGCAATCTCAGCCAATTGCTCGGTCTGTTGCATTTTACGAGCGCCTTCATTACATTTCTTTACCAGCTACAATCATTAATTGTGTTGGAGTTAGAAAAAAGAAATTAAGCTCAGTGTTAATTTGACAATCTTTACATAACGCTGTTATAAATACAAATAACTTAAACATACAACACTTGATTTTTTTTGACAAGGACATATTATCGCATCAACAATGCCCACAGTATTATAATGTTACGCAAAGCACAAAATCGTTCCTCGCAAGCTAAAAAAGTGTTTTCCATTTGGTAGATTTCAACGCAAGTAGAAAGCTACCAGTCAAGCCGAAGTGGTGTTAGCGCGTCGTGGTATTACCAGTCGGCCGCCATGTTGCTTGTTGCAGACTCGAGTGGCCTCATTTCTTTTGTCAACACTCTCGATGTTGTTGATAGGCGAACCAATGGCAGTTGGTTATCGCATCACATGATTGAAAACGCGCTGACGCAAGACAGCTCAACACAAGCAGCACTTGTTGCTTCAGTTGCGTTGTGTTCAGTTGTAGCGCGGCAGATTTTAGGCTGGTAGTTTAGCGTAGTAAACAATTTTATGGAATTGTATTGCTAAACGTTACATTTCCGTTGTTTACTAGGTATGAAAAAACTAGTAATTTAGATGATAGGTTTTGCAGCTTGTTAGTTGGTTGACCGGCCCGTCTTAACAGTATGTATGTCTATATGTCATATGATACAGGATAACGCCTTAAAAGTTCCGTACAGCTCTTATGCAAATTGAGTAAACATGAACGAAAACGAAGGACGATTCGGGTGGTGTGCCGACAGCACAGCCAAGCTAATTGAGGTTTATAAATTGCATCCATGTCTGTACAACACAAAATCTGCAGGACACAAGGATCGCTTGATGAGGCAAAACGCATGGGAATACATAGCTGCGGAGATGGGCACGACAGGTTTGAGTTTGCAAATGCATGTCAGCAAATTTTGTGTACCGTGACAGGCGTAGATTACCAAATATCTGGGTAAATAAAGGTTCGGTGTGATTACTGTACTCTGACAACAATCTTATTACGCTCCAGTCACGATCGGCGTGTCTAGTGTTTGGTTGTACGTAGAAACTCTTTGAGGCCTAACCCACCCCGTGACTACTTCATTGTGTACATTATTTTACAGTTGTCGACATTACTAAAAAAGTTCGCGGGCTGCGCACACAGTATGCAAGGGAAAAATCGAAAGCGCTGCGACAAGTAGCAGAGATTGGTGGCGGTGAATCGTCATTCCAAAGCACGTGGGTTCATTATCCGGCTCTAAGATTTCTTGAGGAATTCACAACCACGAAACACAAGGAGACGACTGAATGGAATTTGGACTATATTCAGGTAAATTCGTTGCTTGGGTTAACCATGCCCCACAACAGTGTAATTTTTTTTGCAATCTGGCAGAATTATATATATATTTTTTTTTCGGTTAAATAAACTTTAACATTTTGCCGCTTTTCTAGTGTACGTTATTAATCATTTCATGACGCAGGATAACGATGAAGATGCAACCTTCGAACATGGAGACAGTATCCACTCCCAGATCTACAGGCTGCAGGATCACAAAGTAGAGGTTAAGGAGTACATAAGAGAAGAGAGACCAGCCAGCGTGGATAATTCACTCGTCTTTTACCGGCAACCGCAACTGGGAGACAGAGATTCGTTCCGCCTGAGCAACCACATCGACGCTTCAAAAAGAAAACAGAAAACGGACGGGGGTTTGCTTCCTCATACGAACGATTTTCACACGCGTTTGAGCACAGACAGTTTCGCTTCCAGGCCCAAACGGCAAATAGAACGTAGAGAATCGCACGATTCGGTGGTTGAAATGCCACCTGCAAAAAGGCTGGCCTTTTCCTCAACCAGTGAAGACGAGGACGAAATATTTGCGAAATATATTGCCAGCGAACTGCGTCAGATTAGTGACAGCCATGTGAAGAGGGTTGTCAAGCATGATATACAGAACCTGATTTTCGAAGCACACTGCGTGTTACAAAATGGAAAGTAACCGAAACGATGTTTACGACCTGGATTCATATTCAAATTCGCTAGAACATGTTTCTTTGTGATATCTTACTTTTCTCGTTATCTTATCTAGTTTATTTCGAATTTTGCAAAAGTTTCGTTTTAAATTACATGTGACCCAACCTGTCTTAAAAATCTGAATACAAAAATTCATGTATCCCTTCATATGGACACCCAGTGACAAAATGTCAGGAAAAACTTGCATCTCATGCGCCCCAAATAACCCAATGTAAAATCGGAAACCTACACAAGTGTGGAAGTGAAACTCATTTAGTTCCGCAATGCAGCACAACCATCATAAAAGTTATATATTTGTTTACCCACCAAACTCGGCCAGCCGAATTCAACAGTGTAAACTTTACAGCAGTTTCTGTTTGTGCAACTTGCGGTATATAAGCAAACAAGTCTCCTAATTTGAAGGTGGAAAAATACGTCTGTTAAAGATACTGATCTACACATCTCACCTTATTCACGACTCCAAGGGTGTGCTTGGCTTTCTTCACCATCTCCTCGTCACCAACCGCATCGGCCGCATTCACGATGGCAGTGACCAGAAGAGGGAGTCGGGTCACTCTCTGCATTGGGAGGAGGAGGAAGGACAGGAGCGGAAGCTTGTTGCATGCTGGGGAGGACTCGAGACGGTTTAACTCTTCGGCGAACTTTTCGTGATTCCTCCTGGAATTTTATGATCATGAGAATAAAATCAAGTATCAAACTAAAGCAAATGATAAAGGAAAAATCATGGCATCTGAACTTACTGAAGATCAGTTAAGACTCTGTCTTGATAGGATTGGTTTTGAATGTATAACACGTAAACGTTGAACTCTTTCTTGGCGTAACGTGTAACGATATCACAAACTTTTGTTAGCCTATAATCCAACCAAAAGTGTCGTTCTAATTCTTCAAGAAATCTGTAAACAACAAAAAATACTAAACAAAACGAACATAATTACAAAAATTGTGCTCCAGCATGCAATTAAATCAACAAACAAGAACTTAGTGATGAGGCTTTACCAATTATTATCATACTTACAATGTCAACTACTAATGACGTAAATACATTTATGCAAAACATGCTCACTTCTTTTCAATACTTCCAACAGTTTCTACATTTGAAAAAAGATGCCGTCTCTTTACGGATGGCAACACATCGGTACTCTCCATTGCCCAATCTCTCATGAAGTGGTTAATGAGGATGTTGATGCTACGGAGGTAGGATGCTTGGGATGTTATGACTTCAAACTGTGCCTGCGATGAAAACAAAGAATTTTCAACCAAGTCCGAGTTAACCGGTTAAACGCATTCTTTGGCATCGTACGAAAAATGATCAATTTTGTTTATTTTATACTTGACTGTGATATGCAGGTGCATTTTGTATTTAACTTCAATGGTCTCAGAAAAAATTAGAGTCTATTTGTTATGAAATAAAATAGGTAAGTCAGATCAAAGTTTATTTTTATACCTGCTGAAGTTTTATGTCCTCAGGAGACATGGTAGCAGCAATATCAGCCACCTCCGGTATAGAACGCCACAAGGTTGTAGTGGGGAGTTCCTCCGACATAAACTCACTTTTCCATTCACTGCTAGCACGACCTACATCCAAAGAGTGTATGAAACATTTGCGCATAAAACACCATGTATATAAAATTATTTATATATGTATTAATTCCGAGAACGTTTTGGGGTCATCTTTACTGCTACATAGCTTTCATATATAGCTCAATTTCTTTCACTTTTAATAGACAGTGTTCAAGATTTTCCATCTGGGCAGCAATCCATGTACTTAATTTCACTATTAGGGAATTGCTATGACACAATTCTTAAAATATTTAAAGTGAAATTTGTCTTACGACTCCTGGCAGCAGACTTGGACCTAGCTTTCACAGATCTTCTGGATGAAGCATGAGATAGGGTCCTGTCCCTGTAGATCTGCAGAAGTATGAGCATGATGCTAATTAAAGTAACAAGTCCATTTGAACCGATATATACTATTATACAGTCTTCCAGCACAACACAGTCCTATCATGATGAACCACCAAAGCTACAAAATTTTTTGTGAGAAGTCATAGCACAACAAATAACAGTAACGCAGCCTCACCTGATATAAAGGTTCAGAATGTAAGAACTTTGACGAATCAATAAAAGGTGATGGTGGCACAGGATGATTTGCTAAAATTATCAAATTTGAAATGTCCTTGTTAGCAATAAACTCAGCATGACGTTTTGTAATTATGCTGAAGCTGTAAGTTATGAATACCAGCAGCCAACCATGAAGTAATTAGATTATGCAATCAGGAAAATATAAGTAATGCCAACTTCCTTTTGTAACAGATATTTAAACCTCGCATGATATGAGTAAGCTTTTGTTATGATAAAAATTGAATTTCACAATATATTTAAGAGGAAATTGAAAAAATTAATTCTGTATTTAACATTTGGCAAAGGCAATTGTGATATTACAACATTAAAAATATCACATCCTTATTTACGACATAATCATCAATTCATTGCCTATGTGCTGTAACATAGGACTCTGATATTTTTCTGGTGTTAGTTATCAGAATGTGAATGTATTTAGAAATCCTTAACTTTTAAAAGAGATAAAACTGCTGCATACCATTAATACTCTCATAAAGACCTTCATCCCTTTCCGGCAGAGGAGGAGGAACATCCTCTGCAGCGAGATAACAATCATCATCACCATCCACAGCTTCCGTCTGCAGCACGTTAACGTTTGGAACCGGGTTAGAATTCCGAAATCGTTGTCTAGTGCTCGGAAGTGGAACTGGGAGAGATAGTGGAGTGGTCGATCCACCTCTGTCTGGTAATGACTGGTTTGTGGCTATGCCCGGAAGTGGTACCGGTGGCCTCTCACTTTGTTCTAATAAACTGTTACTGGAACTAGTCCGTGAAAATCTTGGTGGCGTGACAGGTCGTCCATTCCCGTGGATGGAGTCCCGCTTTGGTACCGGAGGTGGTGGAGGGTCAGTTTGTGATTTCTGTGGTTTCCCTTGATGCTCGTATAAAAAGCTGCTCACTTTTGGAACGGAATCTGGCGCAATTATTACAAAAGTCTTTCTTACTGGTACATACAAATAAAGTAGCAGCTAACTATCAGCAACTGCCGTTCGTTATACTGATTAGTTACGATACAATTTTGTTGGCTTTATTTCATCCTTAATATTCACTTTGCTGAAACTAAGTAAATTTATTAATATATATATACTACAATTACATATATTTTGTTGCACTGTAAATATATTTTTACTTAATAATTTCATTGTAAAAATGTTTTTGTGCTTTAGTGCTAAAATGACAGGAGAAATAACTCTTGAAAACAAAAAAATGTAAATCTTGCATTTAAATTTCCTTTCGACATTGCTTTAAGCCATTTCAAATGGTATATACCAGGGGTGGGCAAATTTGTTCAATGAAAGAGTCACTTGCGGAAAAATATAAACACCAGCGAGCCGCAAAATCAGTAATGATTGTCAATTTGGTTATTATACTATTAGTAGTCATTTTGGGATATTACTTTTTAACTAAAAGACCCATAAAAACATGTTGGTGAGGTGCATTTTTACAACCTTTGCCATAGAGTATAGAATCTATACCTGAAAACAATGTCGGAATCGATGTCTAGTGTTACGTCATAAACGAAATCCTGGCCTAAATAAAGAAAAACTACACAGAAACTTTCATAAACGGTACTCTTGGTAGCCTTTACATTTTTTGGAATTTTACGATTCGACTAGAAGAGCCACAAAAAACATGCCGGAGAGCCGCATGCGGCTCGCGAGCCGCAGTTTGCCCACGTCTGGTATATACTAATCATAGTATAGAAACATTACTGATAAAAATATTTTGTCTTCAACCGTCATAAATGAGCATTGAATTAGGGAAAAAAGCGCAAAATACTAACCATCATGCTCCACAAAACTCTTCAGCGCTGGTGACTCCATATTGTAAGCTTGGAAAGTAGAACTGACATCAGACTGACCAACTGAGTTTCGGTAAAGTTTCTCACTCCGAGCTGGTGGTACAGAAGCAACAGTACAGTCGTTGCTTTTTCGTCTACCAGATGGACTCGTTGGCAACACCTTCTATTAAAATTTAATGAGTAATTGTGAAGAAATGAAGCCGAATTACACACACAGCCCACTGTATTGTTATAAAGCAAATCGGTAGTTAAATTTACCCAGATCAACAGTAACCTGATAAGGCATACAAAAAAATAGTTGTAATTGATACTACTGGCTCACATACCAGCATTTATCTGAGATAGAAGTACAAAATCTTTAAGTGTAAACTGTGAACAAGACTTTTTATCAGTTACTTTTTGTCCAACAAAACCGCAAATTAAATGAGCCTACCCAGGGCTTTGTATTGTCAGACCCATTACTATGGGGTAGATTTGGAAGAGTTTCGGACATTCTTCTAACTTCGCCGTCACCGGAACTGTTGCTACCAGTTCCAACCATAGATGTACTTCTAAAGAAGACAGTTTATGAAATGCTATCAAAAGTGCAAATAGAGCAAGGTTCAAAGATTCCACGAAGACAACAACTTAAATTCATTCGGCATTTACTTCGTACTAATTTCTAGATTTAAAATAGATGATTAATTAGAATAAAATCTTATTGCAAATTTGATGTATGACGACATAATTACCGCGAAGCTTCTGATGAGGTAGTTATTGAATTGCTGTCATAGTCAAAACCAGAATCTGACTCCATTCGAGGTCCATCAATGTATCCGTCTTTTGACTGATAAGTTACAAAATTAACTTGTCATTTTTGGTACGAGTGTAAATTGTTGTCTATCTTCATACGTATTATGGTTTCCAATAACAGTTCAAATACTAGTATACTATTATTGCAGTTGATTTTTTACTTTGTTTAAGTCAGTTTTTGTTTTCTTCCTCAGAAAACGTTTGCTAGAGCGTTTTTTCTTATTCCGTTCCTTGTCAAACTCTGCCAGGTTTTCTTGTGAATCCTGAAAAAAAAATAACATATCAATGCTGTTTTCAAATGAATCACTGCACAGTGCATAGTTTCTAAGATACAGAGATGGGTGATTGTGTAGCGCTGCACTAAATGGCATCTACATCTGGCATCTAATTTTATCCCACGTTTTTCAATACTGTCACAGTCATTCTGTTGCAAAATGTAAACAAAAAAATTAAAAATACCTTGCAAACACCAAACATGTCGATATAATAACTTGTGTTAATAGGACAAATATGAACTAAAGCACACCATGATGACAACACACCTATGCACAATAAGTTAACATATACAAAATAACGCACCTAGCTTCTTTGTATTACTTTAACATTTTTAAGTGAAAGGTAAGCAATTGTCAGAAATGGTGCAGAATATTATAAAATCATAAGCACAAACGACTACATATGTTTTTATCTTCTGTAGCATGTAAAATATACTAACACCCTTTTCTATACAGTTAATTAAATATCCAACATTGTGTACCGTAACATTTGCTATACAAAACAGCATAAAATTTTAGTTGTTTTAGTAATTTTTTAACTAATCAATACAAATGTATGTTCGCTAATACTTCTAACATCTATATCTTCTACATTTATATTTGTATTTTACACAGCATACCAACAACAAACTAAACCAAAACTTTCATTTTAATTTACACTAAAAATCTCTGTTGACAGCACGACATTGAGTGTTGGTACAAATTAAAGCTGTTACAAGATGACCTTCAAATGTACAACTATAACATGTAAAAAAAAAGCAGGAGAAAAACCATAAGATTGTGGTTTTTCGCTTTCCATGGTACAACGCATTGCCCATTTGGATGCACTCAAGCAAACATAAGAGGCAAAAATTACGTAATATTCTGTGGACAATACATTCCATAAAAGCACCTTACTGTTATAAACCTGTATTTTTATATTAGACCTGACATCAGTTGAATATCATTTTGGGAATGTAGGGCTTTTTAATGTTAAGTTATGCATGATTGCAAATTTGTTAATTTAAACTTCAATCGTTCTGGTAAAATATTCATTTCAACATGAACAGAATATTATGTGAGATGAAAACTTATTACATTGACAACAGCATTAATCCTGAAAACAAAGGGATCCTAGGTGACAAACTTGTTTAAGAACAAACAACAAAATCTCACAAACTATTTTACGTACTTGGTAAGCAAACAAAACTCCTGATAATCACTTTTTGTTGCATGTAGTGCAACAACTGGACTAAAATACTGCATTTGGTAACTTTGACAGCCCACGCATCTATAATTATAATTTTAATTACACTCTACATTTCATTTCTATTACTGAGATAAAAGATAAGTCTACATTACTGAAACACAACATATGATATAACACCAATCCTAAAGTAAACAAGATGGTCATGGTACATCCGAAAAAAAAAACTCAAAACGAAATACTGTATACATATTAAAACATTTTCTGCAGCTGTTCAAAGAATAGTTAATCTACAAGATTTACTCATTTCTGCATAAATTTCGAAATACTTCTGCAGAAGGGATTAAGTGGCATTTAAGCAATGTTTGGAATTCACCTTCCCATGCAACTGGTTAACTCCATTCAGTGCCAACCACCAGAATGCTTAAAGTAAACTACTTGAACTTGCATTTGAAGTTATTTAAAACATCCATACATTCTTGGATAGTACCGGTTTGTCATCTATTTCAGTGATAATATAAATCAGTGAATTACTTGCATGTGACGATGTTCACACAAGATCAGTTTCAAAGTAGACAATGTGTAATACGCAGTTACCTTTGATGAAAAAGTATATATATCATAGAACATACCGGTAAGTTCAGTTTATTTGATGCTGTGCTTTACATCTAAAGTTTCTCTCATTGTAATATCGTTTCCATAGCCAATAGAAAGAAGTTTAAGCCTATGTTTTAAATCAAACCAAAAAATCTAAACAGAAATAACTCACATTCAAGGTGGTCTTTAATGACGGAAACATGTTACCACAGAACAACATTTTTCAATTGAAAGACTTGTACATATCACAAATTATACAGATTACATTCAATTTGGCCTATTATATACACCTTGGATCAATGCATACCATGGCATACAAAACTTTGAGGCAGTTTAAAAACAACGTTTTGTTAATGCTTAAACCTAAACTGCTGGCACTATTCATTTCACTTCACTTTTCAAAAGGACTGAATGAATACCTTAAAATGCAGATTTGTCACTATCAATGTATGAATGATGAATACAACTATTGCATACCTATTACACACAATGCACATAGGCAGATCGGTCTATGGTTTAGCAAATATAACTTTGGTTTTCTGATTTATGTTACTTTTAATGCACATCTCATTTCCTATTCAGCTATGTCTCATGATGTTCTGGAAACAAATTTCTGGTTACAAAGTAAATTTTATGCCGGGAACTAACCTCAGACAAATAGTCCATATGCTTATACCCTTATTTGTAATCTAAAATATCAAAAAATGAAGATGCAAGAAAATCAACGTTCAGTTGTTTCCTCAAAAACAAAACAGCCTGGTTTCTTAAACATTTTCTGAAAATCTCTTTGGGTTTGTATTAGTCAACTGCCTTAATTAAGTCAAACCATAAGTTCTAAGAAAAGCAAGTGGGTTGAAGTTGACAAATTTATGTCAAATATTCAACTTGAGAATACTTCTCCTGACCTGTTGTTATCATCAATTACGCCTTGAGGGCAGCTAAATTAAACAAGTGTCTTAATTGTAGATGATATACCACACCACAAGGCAATTAAAAACGACAAAGTAATAGCGTGACATTATGCATGAAATTAACAATCAAGCATAGTTAAACAATTCATATTGTCTGTCTGCCTGCTTTGATCAAAGTTGTTGAGTGTAGACATTAGAACAATTTTTGGCACTCAATTAGTCAACGTAAGAAGGTCAGCGATATTATTCAGACATAATAATTAATTTCATTCCATTCAAATAAGACATACAGAAAATATGGCAACACAAAAACATCAACACATACTTCAGGAAGTAATATCATCATTCTCACTCACAATTTACTAAAAAAAAGTCAACTTAAAAGAATGAATGCATCCATCTTCCAAACATGTCCATAAAAATAGCATTAATTACAAACCAAGCCCATGACTCCAGGCTCAAAATCTCAATTAGAATGGTTATGATCATAAGCGTTATGAACTTTCTAACATTGCACACACCTTCATGTTCTTTGAGTCGGTTCCAGAACTTTCTTTTGAGAAAGGCAACATTGATTGTAATTTTTTTTTCATATTTTTCTGCTTTTTATTTGCGCCAGATGAAGGAAAGCTCTCTTCACTTGTGCTTGAATAAATAAAAAACAGCATTCAGTGTTGTCATAATGAAAAAATAAAAATACTTGATGTTCAAACAACAATAAATTGTCTGAAGGAAAGATTTTAAGAATCGCAAAAAAAACATTACCATGTTGATCGCGTATAAAATTATATATAATTACTGCGTAATAATCAATAAATTCACAAAAAAATATATATATGTATATATATATGTAGAAGTCAATTCTAACCAAGATCCACTCCTATTTCTTTCAGCTGAACCAGCAACGATAACATCACTATAGTTAGTTTTTCGATGTTGTACTGGACTGGAGTTGTTCGACTTTGAGTTACTGTTGCTGCTAGTTTCAACTTCAATATAATTCAAACGCTTTTCACCTAAGCAAGTAAGCTTGAAAGTTACTGTAAGTTTATTGCAAAAGTGTGGAGAATAAAAATTGTATGTATATTATTACTTAAACATACAATCACACATAATGGCGGGGATATTCTTAACACTGAACCAGAGGGTATGTAATTTTGGTGGGAATTGCATTTTAAACTTCAGTTTAAGAAAAGATAGAAGATGAGCAACAAATATTTCATAACAGCCCGGTCATTGCAAAATATAGTAGCGCTGTATCTGTGTGGTATATTTCAGTCAAATAAATTGCCATCCCACCTACAATGTTACTCTAAATATATACGCCGCTACCTATCATCAATTCCTTGTAAAAATCTATAGCACACAGAACTACAACTTTAATAATTATAATATAATAAAATAATAATGGGCATGGGTATAATTACACCACCGTCATGCCTTCAATTCTTATAAAAGTGCAATCCAACAAGGCTTAACTGTTGTTACCAGCAGCACTGTTTGTGGTGTTCTCTTTCAGGCCTTGAACAACACTGAGTTGTTTCTCTTTGGAGTAAATCATGCTCCTTCTTCCAACAGGGTTATCAGGAGGTAAGGGAGGAGGAGGTTCAGAGGAAGACTTTTTTCTTCCGGCAGGATTTCTTACGCCAGATGGCAGCATTGGTGGATCTCGGCCAGGAGGTGGGGGGACTACAATAGAAGAAATCAATTAATTATTCATAAACTGTTGCCCCAACGAAGTGTTTCGTAGCATACGAGGGTATGATTTTTGTAATGACCGGGTAACGTACCACAGTATTATAAATTTTTAATATCTAACCATATTAAACTGAGTATCTGTAACGTAGGAAATTCTTGTGCAGGAATATTGCACGAATCCTTTCCAACTAATACATTCCAACTAACCTTCGTCATCAATTTCATGGTATTCTCTTTTCTTCAGCGTAATTGCATCGATTATGGGAGGTGCAACTTTAGTAAAATATTCCACCTCGGGTATCTGGAAACAATAATTTAATGATTTACAATTGCTTAATTTAAACTGACTCATATGCAATATTTTTTCAATAAAGATGTTTCTAGCAGACATGATTATAACTAATAAAAAAAACAGTGACCAGAACATAAATAAAATCATCTTTAGGGGTAAAAAATGCCCAAAAAATCTGCTGATAATCAATCAAATATAAAACTACTGATCCAGGACGACGAAATGTCTGTAGTACCAGTTGTTTTGAATTTGATAATAGCTATTACTGAATTTCAAAGTTTCATATTTAAAGCCATAGGTTCATGTAGCACTGACAAGTACCATAACAACGAATTAATTATTAAACTTGCTCAAATAGCAGCAGAATCAAGACATGTATATATGTAAAATTAAATCAGAACAACATGATTTATCAAGATAATTTTCAAAATTTTGGTCACTGTTATACTTTCTTTGTTGTTTTTTTATGCAATTGGACCACAAAAGCAAAAATTACTATAACAGCTCTACTTGGTGATCAAAGAGCATTCAGTAGCACAATGGAAAGTTTTGGTAGAAAACAATACAAAAAATGCTATCTCATTGTCAAACAGGTGACAGCAAACAGCAATGGAAGTGGTTTATTAGATTATAAAATATTTATCAATGCACAAACGTGTCATGTTCTGAAAGATATCTAAATCTCCAGCATTTAATTTCCCAATCGACACTATGCGTCAGCTGTTGCTGGCACTTGCTTTGAAATGGCAGCTGTATAAGTATCACATGCGCTTATCTACACTATTAATGGTACACCCTTAATGGTATAAGAAAAGACATGATGTATCAAGGGAATACATTTGCTAGATAATACAACCAATTATCATGGGAGCATTATACATTAAAAAAGGCCTTAATTAATCCATACCCTGGCATGTTGTGCAAGGAATTATCATTAATTATACGAAGTAAATGAAAATGATGCCTAATTAATACAAAAGCAAAAGTAAGGCCCTTTTCTGTTTTAGACAATCAAGCAATCATATTTGGATAAACGAGGGAAGTTAAACCACAGACCATTTTGCTAAAAAGGTATACAGTTTGTTTTATAAGCAAGCAGTGAATTGCATAAGCACGTTTCAGCAATTGCATTAATTGCGTTCACCACAATAAGGCAATTGCATCCCTGGAACTAATAAGGAAGCATAATCTTGCAAACACTTTCCTGCTATACAAAACGCCGAGGCCAAAATAAAGCTATTCACGTAAGTTGGGTGCAGTGAAAAGTGAAAGCAGTTATGTTATCGATGACCTATTTTTATACCTCGTTTTAACTGCTTTGGTTGATTATGTAACGTGCACTCATTTTTATGGTTGTATACTTGTATCATTTCGCAGATGAAGAAAATTGCCATCAACTTTTGCCAAATTTAAGTAGTTGTAACAATTATTAAAGCATTAAGTTGAAAGCTTTTAATTAAGTATACATTAAATTGATTGTTAACCTTCAACAATTAAGTTTAAGCTACGTTTAAAAAAAACTGATAAATAAACAACTAGCAAAGTGAGTGAAGACACAATAAACACATACTTCACTCCCACGAGACATATCTTCGTAGCTGATGTCTGGAGTTTGTCTACCAGACATTGGGAGGTAGCCCTGGGGAGGAAAGGAGGCATCACCGGGTGGGGGAGGAGCATTGGAATTATCCTCATCTCGTGGGGGTAACTGAGGGGCTTCATCCGCATGGCTGTCATATCTGGGGGATTCGAATTCATTGAAAGCTGTTTCATGATATATGGCAGTTTCACGTGTTTCAAAATTGTGTTTTTCTGTTGTTTGTTCATAAGATTCACTTCCAGACAGAAAAGAATTGTTGTGATCTAGTGACTGGTGAACTGCTACATCAGCTTCAAGGTTAGCATCAATGTCTTGGGTTGTATGGTTGTTTGCTGAAGCATTACTGTTTTGCCATTTTTCTTCTTCTGGGATATCATCTTCGTTTTGGGTGACATCATATCCTTGTGTAGCTAAACAAAGAAGACCAAGTATCAATTGCCAATTTTAAATTGCTAACAAATTTGAAAAGTTATTATAAACACTTCAGGCAAATAAGGCATAACATGCATTTTATACATGAAAGTTACGCGTACATGAAAGCCTGAGAAGCTATACACAGAATGTGCAGAAACAAAATGGTAAAACGTGCATTTAAAACAAGGCAAATGTAATATAATAGCCATGAATCTACTGTTCCAAGCAAAAAGGTTTTAATTACATATCTTGCTTAGAAGAGAAATTCTCAATGAGTATAACTGCACTGCAAACATTGCTACTTGTAGATGCACATATATGGATGAGTAGAGTAAAAAAGACTTTCATATTGACTTCAATTTAATTACAAAATGATTTATGAACACCATCTAAGGTGAAAAAGTACAAGCACTATCATTTCATTCCAGGCATTTTATTGGGAAATACAAAGCAAACATGCAACTTTTTGGATTAGGCTGCTCCCTTAAAAATCATCAAATAAGCAATTACACAAGCTCTAAATTAACAGATACTGTATTCTGGCTTAAATTATATTTACTTCATTTATTGCATACTGCTAATAACTTTATTAACTGAAGGTCCTATTGTGGAAGAAAAAAATATCTCAAAGATGTGCTAAGAGCAATTAAACTAAACAAAAAATAAATACAAATTACCAGAAAATTAAAAACAAATGATTCAATCATTGCTTTAGCGAGGCAAATGATTGCAATTACTCACATGATTGGTGATAATGATAAAAATCAAAGCAATCACTGTCATTCGAACCATGATAATTTTCAGCGTGATATGTTGCAATGTCGACATCGAAATCAAAAGAATTACCCTCGTTGTTGTCACTATCTGACACTTGCTTGTCAGTGGTTAGTGATGATTCATCATTCCACATCAAACTACGAAAAGGTTTCGGCGAAAGAAATTGGGCTGCGGAAGATTGGCGTCTTACAAGATCATGTTTAGAATTATGTTCGGATTTATTTTTAACAATCTGGTCTATTGAATTTGATGGACTGCTCACATGCTGCCATACACCACCTTGTGATGGGACAGTGGAAGCACGAGGTTTTGTTTCAATTTTTAATTGGGTAGGTTTCAGGTTACTGCCACCAAATGGCTTTGGCGAGAAGTTTTCAGACTGATTGGCTTTGTCAGCCCACATTTGTTTTAAGCTACCAAAGCCAGGACTCTTCGGGTCTCTCCTGAATGAAGGTCTAATGGCAAAAAGTAAAGCATCAGTTAACCATTAATTAAATTTTTCTTTAAAATTACATTAGAAACACTACATGCATATCTATATGACAAAATACATTCCTACAATTTAGCAGTACATTTGTTATACAAGCCTATTGTGGAAAAGGGTGCAGATAAAAATTCATGTTCTTCATATCTGAAGGCTTTCGCTTACCTATTGACACACTGGCGTCTTGTGCTATTTCTATTTCTTGGTTCAGGTCTTAAAGATGAAATTTCATCATAACATTCTGCATTTGATGCTAAAACGCATTCGGTTACATTTTCATTTACTTCCGCAGTCTTTGTCAGTTCATCATTCTCTAAATCAATCTTCAGTGTAGGGCGTTGTTTATTAGCTACTGAAATTTTAGAGATATCACTTGCATCAGCTTTGCTACTTTCTTTGCTTTGAGATGTGCTACTACCCTCACTAGAGGTTGATAATCCATAAATAGTATCTTTGTTGGGTTGGATTGCACCTTCTCGTTGATGTGGTATACCAAGTTTCGACTCTGAAGATGATATTTTTGGTGTAAAGTTTTCATTCTGGTTTGCATAATATCCACTCTCACTTGTTGGCAGTTTAGCCATGATAGTTTTATTAGTTATTAATCTTGGGGCTGGCCTCCAAGCATTTGTAAAGCGGCTCTTTGGCAGTTCATTTGTGCTTGGCAATTCTAGAACTGAAGATTTTTCATGGTTGGTTTTTGGTGTCCATGATTGCGACCATACCTTGGGTGTCATGTGGTCCAATGAACTGAGCCTGGAGAGAGATTTTCTGCTGATAGATGGTTGATCATTACTTTTTTCGTGGTGTTCAGTTTGATATTTTCCAGATTTGATGAGCAAATTAGGTTTAGGTCGCAGCTCTGGTTTAGGTCCACTTTTGTCCATGGCTCTCGTGTTACTGCGGTTATTATTGTTATAATTCACATTATCCATTCCAGTAAACCACTATGACATTTTAAGCACCTATACATATTGCAAGGGATATACAATTAGTGTTATGTTTGAAGAACTTAAAAACCCAGTAACTTACATTGTTTATGCCATTTCTGGTAACAATGATCCCATATCAATAAACGAAAACAACATTAATAAATAATATTATGTGCTAATGTGCCTATAGCCTATCATAATAAATCTCACTAATGTTTTTGTGCACACATTCTATTTTTCCAGCCAGCTATAGGCTACCACTTCACTAAATATATATATATTGTGTTTAATAAATTTATTTATTCATAAAATACAATTTGCATAGGCCTATATATAATTAATCTATTTAATTTGATTTAGTTAACCTAAACCACTTTGTTTCATATACTTTCTTAACTTTTATAAGCACACACTAAAACCCTACATCCGAACATGATATTTTCCACATTGTATATATATATATATATAAAGGGAAACAATGACAAACTTTGCTCACCATAGTACCGGCATCAGGCAAGTAAATTTTTAATGACCATTAGCAGTGGATGCTAATTCAAAACTCAATGCCAAACAGATCATAAATTTTCTTGGAGTTATCCGAACTTGGTTAAAAATGTTTGCGAAAATGAGGCTGGGGACTGTACTGGCATTTTGCTAACACCATTTTACCTACGTATCAAACTTAAACCACAAAACCTGTTTATACTTACAAAAAAAACTGTAGAGTTTGTTTTTTCTGTAGGTGCACTCAACAGTGTTTTCCATGAGCTCCAATTACGCACTTTAGGTGCATGTTTTTGCACTTAAAGACTTTGACAGAATTCTGCGCATTCAATTTTCCATTCTATTGGAATTTTTGCGCATTTGCACTTTTCATTTCTGGTTGTTTAGTGCATACAACAGCTTGTTAAAAACGGCCATATTCTGCATTCCGGTAAAAAATAACAGTTTAAGAACATTTTGTGGGTCTAGTATAGAAGTGTACAACCAGAGTTTGCGTAGCTGGGGTCTAGTATATACAAAGGTATCCTGTGGTTGTGCACTTGCATACTATAGACCCAACCTATACCTCCTAATCAAACTTTAACTTCAATAAAACTCAAAATACCTAAAATCAAGTTTTTGCATTACCTTTCTTTCAACCTAACTGTCTATCTTTAACAAGAGGATGAGTGACCTACTTACGGTGAAATAGTGACTCTCTATCCCAAAACATTACAGGCCTAGGCCTATTGCCCTAGAGCACGAGCCTATGCGCAGCAAAGAAAACAGCTGAAACTGACATCATACTGACGTCATTTTCTTAAATCACGCAAAGAGATTTAAACACATGAGTAGAAACTTCTCTTTTGCGCATGACGTCATGTTTGTTTCTTTTATTCTCTTGGAGCATATTCTACTTTCTCCACGGTCACGGTTCACTACATAACAATAAACATGCAGACGACGACAATGATTTTCAGATCTGTTTGCTGCTGGAAGAGATTAGTCTTATTATTACGGTGCAGTTATTGGGATCCATTGGGTGTTAAATTTAATTGAAATTAATTAATGAAATCAGGTGAGAGTTTTAGGTTCAGCAATTAACTTAGTTTCAGTTCCTTGAACTGATAATGCTGCTGTTTTGTATCAAGGCATGGCTTAGCCTACTTCAGTTGCGCGGGAAGATTTTTTCGTTCCCCACATTTCTCTTCGACCAGGCAATTAGCAACTAAACTCATTAGCATAGGCCTTATGTTGCAGGTGTTGTGTCATTAAAATAGGCTACTGGAAGTCTGATTTCAGATCTTGTTATTGTGGTGCAGTTGTTGAGATCTAATGGATGTCAATTTGAAGTTAATTATTGAAATAGATTGTGACCCAGAAGACGATGCAGCAAACTTCATGTAAGATACGATATGCCTATTAATCAATTAGCCAACTGCTGTTGAGCTTGTCCTGTATGGCGGTCACCCAGAGCGTACGTTCTCGCCAATTTATAATAAACAGCCAAGCAAAACAACAAATTAATGTAAGTCGTAACGAATATTGAAGAAATGCTGTACTGATATATTGATGTCATTTAATCTGATAATGAAAATATTTATTTGCAGATGTGGACCATGTTTGCATAACTGCGCAAGTAATGAAACTTTGCTGGCTCATCAAAAAACTGCTCACGGTATATTTGTTTTTTGTTTGAAACTTATTTCATTTGGAGCTCTATCATTGGCAGATTCCGATTAAAAAAATCAAACAAACTTAATTTTACACTTGTCTTGCAGAATCTTTTTGCAATAATGTTACAAGAGAAAAGCTGATGGAATGGTGGGAAACAGTGGGTGGCGTTAAAACAGATCTAACTGCAGATGCGGTTAACTATTTAATGAAGCTATTTTCTTCGTACAGTTCACCGGATGAACTGTTTCATAAATTCTCCTGTGATGGAATTACGTGCATCCCATCACTATTTTTCTTGCCAAGAAAATTGTCACTATGTTTAACACGAAAATTGTTTGATGTATTTTTATCACACGTTACCACTGTTGCACACAACAAAAAGGGGAAACACTTGACATTACACAAGTTAACCCGAGACGAAGAATTCATAATTCAGTACATAGGTGGTTATATTTTGCAGAAACTCACTAAGCGCTGTATAAATCCGAGAGAAATAGATCTATTGTCTTGTTTAACTGATTATAGTAATGAAACCACTAATAGTTCCTTGATTTCCGCTTTAAATAATAACAATTATGGACATCTTACAGTTCCAGCGAAATCACTAGTGAAATTGTTGATGTATGTAGAAAGTGTCTTTAGGAAACAAGACATAAAGGAGCACATCATGGAAAGTTGCATGTCTTCTTTGAGTGTTTGTAACATAAAAGATATATTTGAAAATCTTGTTTTTGATGAATGTTTGCAAAAATTGTGCATGAAAATATGTAAATTTTACGTGAAGATTAGATGCTATCAAAAAGCCAATCATTTAAATTCAGTACTGCATGTAACCTCTGATCAAAATGTAAGTCTGAGAAAATCATTAAAATGAATGTACATTACATAGTTGTCTTCTTACATGTACTTCGTCAGTTTTAGCTCAAGAAGGATTAAGTGTTACTGTATTGCACAAGCAGACTGTCAAAACACTCGAAATCAAGTTATTTTTTTCGCTTCGGCATTGGATCATCGCAAACATCACCATGTTTCCAGTCAATAACGTGATTTACATTTGACCCCTTAAGTGACTTGATATTCTTTTTGCACATTATCACATTTTCAAATTGTGCATATTGGTGAATATCAGGCACTTCATTACGACGGCCAGTTTGTCTCATATGACCGAAATAGGCCTCCAATGGGTCTTGGTTTAAGCGCTTAGTTAAGACGTATGAACCTTCTGGGCTGTTCTCCAACAAGAATTTCACCAATTCAGCAATGGCCATGGATGTGGAAACTAAACCGTCGTAGGTTTGATGGCTCAGAAACTGCTTTGACTGTTCGGAAACGGACCCAGTTAAACTGCTTTTCCATTGTTTTAACTCTGAAAGGAATGTATTAAGCCATTTCAGACGAGGATCATCAATCGTTGTATATGGTTTCAAGTCTGGGTTGTATGAATAATTTAATCTGGTGTTCATGAGGTCAAACCACTTATTCATCAAACCAGCAAACCACGCACTCATCTTCATTTCTTCTCCACCACGACTCTTCATTAAACTGGAGACAGTTCCAGAGAGCAATTGTGCGGCATAGCAAACCCGCATTTTTGCGTAACTCTTATGGGAAAAATGGCCATCAGTCAACTTGCAACTTCTCAACTCTGAACTTTCAAATAGGTAGGGAACATGGCAAAAATGCTCCCACAAAATGAAATGTTGATTGTACTTCATCATTCTAGCTCCACCTGGACGGCTGGATCTCACACAGTTACAGGCTGTCTTCAGCAAGTGTGGAGGGTCACTAATCAAATAAATAGGCATTTCTGGCTGATAAATATTAATGCACTTGTAGGGGACGGTCAAATTGGAATTATTGAGCAATTGGAACAATTTTCGATTGCAGGATGCACCATCAGCAACAAGTGCTAAGACTGTAAAACCACATCCGGCCAAGGGTTCAACCACTTCCCAGAACATGCTAACCAAGTGAAATGCCTTTGTATTCTTGGTGGCATAAAAGACAATAGGCCGGGAAAAATTGCTGAGGATACTCCTACCATAAAATTGTAGGGCATGTGTGGCAGGAGCTTCATTATTGTATTGTCTGTCGACACCCAGATCAACAAATCCTATTATTCGGTCTGTTGCTGCATTATACACAATATTTTCTTTCACTGTAAACAAAATAAGCAACAGGCTATATCTCGTGCATATACAGTTAATAACTTGTGTCATTGTTTTGTCATAAAGCATGAATAAGAATCTTACACAGTGTGATTAATAGTGTTAAAAATACCAAGAAAAGTTTCACCTTTCATTTCATCGATTGATATAACGAGAAATCGTTCATGTGATGCTAGACTGAGACTTTTGGATTTCAGTTCTTCTAAAACATTATCTTGAATGCCAGGTGCAGTGCAGTAAACGTTTCTGAAAACAGTACAAAAGTGAGCAAGTGAAACAATTGCTCGTAAGTAGCTAGTAGTAGCCAAATTGCAGAGAACAGAACCCATACGCTACCGATAGTCATTTAGGGTGCGTGAGCTTGGTAGTCGTAAAATGCCACTTTGTCGTAATTCTTCATAGGCACTTTTACTTTTAGCAGCTAGACTCAAACAGAATCTATAAAGAAAATTGCAAGGGTTGATTTTAGCACGCTTTTACGAAATAAACAAAAAATTGAGGTCAACTGAACTTAAAACATGTTGATATCTTTACACCAATTACTTCAGTAGTTTATTACTCAAGGGGACCTAAACCTACTTTATTAACTCAGGGTGATATCTTTCCCCATTTCTTTTCATACTATTTAGCTTTTGCTGCTCTTTCCAAAAGATTGAGCAGAAGTTATCAATTTTATCCTCATCTTGAGCTAAAAAAAATGTATGATATTTACGTAAACTTCACAAAAACACACGACACAAAAAAGACTGAGTTATATGCATTGTGTAGGTGCATCACATTACATTTGTAGCTTCATTAGAATAGTTATAAGTAACATATTCTGGATTACCAGCTTTGTAATCGGTATGATACCTGCTTTAACAATGGCTGTCATGTCATCTGACATAATTTTATCTACCTCCACTTGCACCGTATCATCAGCTAACAGAGTCGAAACCTTAGCTTCCAATTCTCTAATGCTAATAAAGATTTACTTCATAACAACAAGACTATCTTAAATAATACTGTTTTATTTCTATCTTCTGGCATTGCTCAACCTACATATAGTTAAGTGTAAAAAGCACAGCTACTGACACTGACAACCTTGCGAATGAGACTATTACTAATAGGATTACGAAGTGCAATATCACCAAATTTCATTAGCAGTAAAGGTGGAGGTAATTCGAGATGGTAGGTTAAATGTTGGCTGCGCTGATCGTTTTAAAGGTTGATCTTTAACCATATGGTAATAATTTAGCCTTTTCTGGTTGAGCCGTCCCTCCTTTTCATCTACATTACAACAAATCCTGCACTGACCACTTTCCTTGAGAAAAAGTTCACAACTTGCATTTCTAACAACAAGAAATTTGGTTCATTTAACAAGAAAAGTCACAAAATATGCCTAAGATACGGTGTACACTTTAAGTGCAATGCATTATCAGTGTTACCAAAAATAAGTAAGTATATGGTCAGCGGTGGGATTGAAATATGTTAAAATTTCCTTCTCTCACTAGCAGCATGCCATATTGACCCGTTACCGACATACACATAGGCTTATACATATGCTTGTTAACAAACAGTTCGCAGATGTCATTAAAATTCCAAGAACCGGTTCGCACGAACCGGCTGAATCCCACCACTCTATATGATTCATTCAATGTTAAATAATGATGAATTTCATTTATGTAACAAATGCAATAGGCACAATTGAAAAACTAGTTTCACCTGTATGCAAGTTTCCTAACTGTTGGTGCATTTTCAGAACTGAATGGTGTCATAGATTTGGTGGTCATGTGTGGCAGGCCACTTCCAGAATTATACAATCCAGAACATATTGAAAACGATTCAATATCTTTTATGGTGCCGTGTAGTGTTTGAGTAGTTATGTCCAGGGAGTAAATACAACTTGAGCGAGGTGCTTTCCAGCCATAATAGCATATCCTTAATGACATGTCATATAATACTCCAATCGAGTATTTAGGTTGATCACAGCCATCATAAAAAGAAAAAACAAGATTTTTGTTTTCAAATGACCTCTGCCAACCTTCCGGCAAGCGAGCAGATTTCAAGGACGCAACAGATTTGAAATGTACTTTTGTTTCAAAGATACGCTTCTTCGGCGGCTTTCTTGAATGTACCTGCGCCAAAGTCAGCTTAGGCAAAGACAAAGTGGGTACTGCTCCTTCACGTAATTCTTTACGGGAACCCTCTGCAAAAAAACTCTTATTTGTGCATACATGAACATTTTCAATTTTGATACTTGTAATGGTACATATATTAATCTGAAACCACAGTGAAGGTTTGCACTAATAGCTTGTTACAGATGCAGTGTTATGCTGTGCTCACTCGCTAGTAAATTTAATGAAGTTCTGCATCAAACCATCTCATGGAAAACAAACACTGCATCAAACGCTAGATATGCCATTACATTAAATATCTTTCCTCAATACACTAGTTACACTACATGTAAGTGTATGTAAAACAAATTTTACTTAAAACAATGTCAGATCTTTCAAAATGCACTTCACACATTTTCACAGCATCTCGAGCAAATAGATTTTTTATGTGCTCGTCGCTTCTGCAAGCCAGCACGATACACTCTAACCTTTCTGCCCAGCTTTCCTTCTCCTTTTTTACAAATTTTCTCGAAGGTATCTTAAACAGAGTCACGGCAGGTGACCTGTTGTTGCACATTGGTAAACAGCACAAGTTTGCCATTATTTCAGACTATTTAGCTTATTTCAATAACTCAAAGCCTGCAACATAAGACCTGTACTATTGAGTCTTAATCTGTAAAGTTTTTATTCTGCGCGTGGAGCGTAATTTTATGCGCAGATGAAACAATACAATATGACTCGGTCTATCTAAATTTTTCATCCATTCATTTTATTTTTACCTTAAATGTGGTGAACGAAAAAATCTTCCCGCGCAACTCAAGTAGGCTAAGCCATGCCTTGATACAAAACAGCAGCATTATCAGTTCAAGGAACTGAAACTAAGTTAATTGCTGAACCTAAAACTCTCACCTGATTTCATTAATTAATTTCAATTAAAATTAACACCTATTGGATCCCAACAACTGCACCGTAATAATAAGACTAATCTGTTCCAGCAGCAAACAGATCTGAAAATCATTGTCGTCGTCTGCATGTTTATTGTTATGTAGTGAACCGTGACCGTGGAGAAAGTAGAATATGCTCCAAGAGAATAAAAGAAACAAACATGACGTCATGCGCAAAAGAGAAGTTTCTACTCATGTGTTTAAATCTCTTTGAATCACGTAAGCGTAAATATCGTGACGAAAAAAAAACGAAACTTATCGTAAACTACGCAAGCACTTTCAACGCGCTACACCAACTTTCTCCTTTCTACATCAAGTCACTTCCCGGAACTTTTATATCACTATTTTGGTACCCTAAAGCCTTTCAACCACCATTTAGAATGCGAAAGAGAAAATGTTATGCTCGAAAGATTTTGAACTCATAACCCGGCCAAGCATAGTGAGGTTTTATTTTTGCCGCAATTCGTAAGAAGAAAACCTCTCTTTCGCTTTCTGAATGGATGAGCCAGGCTTTTCCCGCTACATAGAATACTAATAACAATTGTTAACTAATTAACTAAACTAAACAATAGTTGTATATATAGGGTGGCCATACGTCCTCATTTTGGAGGATTTGTCCTTTTTTTCATTACAATTGAATTGTCTTCCGAAGACAAGCTAAAATCCCAAAATGTCCTCCTTTTTGGCAATAACATTTTTATGCTGGTCGTTTTAATTCGAATTGGCAGCAGCTGGCCAAAAAATGTAGATACACGTTGTTTTTTTAACATCTATTACGGTTTATATCGAACTAGAAAGCATTCAGAAAGTGTAAATCTCTGTTGGCGCCAAATCAATGTTTTAGTGTCCCAGCATGTGGCATGATTGGAAATGTTGCATTGTGTTGTCACAAACGTTTTATTACAATCGCTAAAAAGTACGAATGATGTTTGTTTGATGCATTAGTTTTGAAAGAGAAAGCAGAACAAATGTGTTATTTTTTCAACTACTTCTGCGGCTATAAGAAACGCATATAGATAAATGAAAAATTGAAGATGTTGGAAGTTACAATCATCGTAATTCAACTAACTTATTTTCAGAAATCAGAAAACTGTTCTTTTTCGTGCCGTTCCCGGTTTGTCTTGTAGTGAAGAATAAAAGGTTGGTTCGGCTACCGTGATCCCTTGGAAGTTAATTAGTTCCTAAATTTAATTAGACGTTCCTTGTATTATTGCGAAGATATTCCAAATTTTATCCAAACTCATTCAAACAGTCTAATTTTAAGAATACAGCTGGCAAAGGACATGAACTAGGTTTCCTTGTAATTACAATACCACTGTTATTTTACTTCCATAGAAAGTAAATCCATGTCACGCATTTCAGACAATTAGGCCTAATGCTGCAAGTACACTAGCGAATTAAGTGAGGGCCATGGTCTCCTTCACGAACCAATTTTTTTTGGTTATAGGCGTTTTTAAGTCTTCATTACTTTTCGTTTATCGAATTTTTTTGTTTGCTACTCCTTATCAGCTATCATCTAGGTCTAGGAAATCATATACTAAGCAGAACGGTGTTTTAAAATCGTTGCTGACGGTGACGCCATAAATTGCCGCTTATGTTGTTTAATTATAAAAATACAATTCATTTTGAGGCGTAAAAGCTCAGAAATTTTGCGCTCCGCGCCTTTTCGATGGGGTTAGTACTGTGGTTAGGATATTGTGTAAAAAACGTTTGTCTCTTTCTCCTCAACGTACCATTCAACTGCAACTCAACTCCTAAGCGCACCGCTGACCACTGTGTAAGCGTTTGGTGGCATTACGTGTCCACATTTTCATATTTAGTGGTAAAATAATTAGGTAAAATATGTGGTTGCATTGTATTTTTTATATTTTGCCATTGACTGTAAGGAGGAAATAGTAGCCTATAGTCAGGGTTGCCATCGGTCTCAACTCAAAAATAAGGACGAACAGGAAACTAAAGAAGAATACTACCCTAAACGGTGCACAACAGGAGAAGGCAATCAATGTCCCAAAAATGAAAAAACGAGATACTATTTGCATGTTCTAAATTTTTGTATCTCTTTGGCACAAAATGATATACTAAAGGTGTCAAAATACCCAAAATAGGAACCTCTGCCCTAAAAATAAGACGAAAATAAGGACCCAAGTGAAAATAAGGACATTTCTTAGAAAAAAGGACAAAAATATTTTCTAAGACACGGACCTTCAAAATAAGGACAAATCTTAGAAATAAGGACGGTATGGCAACCCTGCCTATAGTGCTAACCTCGTTGTAGAATCCCTTATAGGGATTCTAGTAATAATACCATAACGCTACAGACTTTATAGAACATTCACTGGGATCAGCCTATAACAAATCACCATTTCTTTAATTTTGCTAAATCACTCCATGCCAAAGTTAATAGAAAAACAACTTGCTCCACAAGTGAAGTCAGTACAATTTCCTATATTAGATGAATTAAATATTCTATATTGGAATATTGGCCACAATCATACATTTTACTTTAAAATTTGTACTAGAGTGTGCATGCATCACACAACATCGATAATATAACTTAGCATAGATAAATTGGTCCGCTGTACATTATGGTTTTATCACAGACTATCCACCACGTAAAAATAGCATGTGTTTTTATGATGTTTGTGTAAGGGACGTTAATAAACATCTCACAATTCACTTTACCTTTTGCAAAAAGTAAGTTCTTTAATGTAAGCGCCACAGTCATTCCGGGTTTCCCACGCTCTTTATCGTCACCCCTTCTGTTGCGAAGTAGCCTGGGGACTGGTGAATGGTAGGATTAGGATAAGCTACATGTTGTAGAATGCTAGGTGGTTGTGGTCAGATGCTTGAACGGTTTCCAGCACATCTGACAACAACCACCAAGATTTTTAGAGCATTCCAGGGCCTACCACTTAAGCTTGCCCGTAAATAAAACAACTTTCTTTCTAATTAATCGATGTATAAACAGGTGTCTATAAAAATATCTGTAATTTGTGTACATGCAAAAAAATAAATACACACATTTACGTACGTGGGTCGAAAGCTAACTAAATCATGCATTTTGTCTTTTCAAAAACTTCAAAAATGTTAACTTAATGCTAAAAGGAGAACATTTTATATAATAACCGATCTACACGGGTCAATACAAAAAATAATAGCAGGCGTAGACAGAAATGTACGCAAAGTACTGTATAGGGCAAAACAACAATATTCAAGGTTTTGCTGGAAAGCAGAAAACAATAAGTGTTTTGATGTACAACCAATGCTAACAAGAAGTGGTAAAAGAAAAAAAAGGAAACACAAAAATCTTTATATTAGCTTAGGCCTACATATTAGCTTTATTTAGCTTTCATAATATTGGCTACAAAGTAACTTGGTGATAACCTAAGCCAATAGTACGTGAAAGGTCCGTGGGTTGAATCGTCCTCGGGTTAAATCGTCCGCGGGTTGAATCGTCCTGGGTTGAATCGTCCTGGGTTGAATCGTCCGCGGGTTGAATCGTCCTGGGTTGAATCGTCCTGGGTTGAATCGTCCGCGGGTTGAATCGTCCGTGGGTTGAATCGTTCTGGGTTGAATCGTCCGCGGGTTGAATCGTCCGTGGGTCGAAAGGTCCGTGGGTTGAATCGTCCGCGGGTTGGATCGTCCACGGGTTGAATCATCCGCGGGTTGAAAGGTCCGTGGGTTGAATCGTCCGCGGGTTGAATCGTCCTAGGTTGAATCGTCCTGGGTTGAATCGTCCGTGGGTTGAATCGTCCGGGGTTGAATCGTCCGTGGGTTGAAACGACCTGGAACCCACAGCACCACATACCACAGTTACACCGCAACAGAAGTGGGGGCGATAAAGAGCGTGGGAAACCCGGAATAACTGCAGCGCTTGCATTAAAGCACTAACCTTAGCAAAAATGTTTTGTTTATATTTCTAGCTTACTTCTGCGCGGAGATATGGCATCGTTACCGTAGCCTTATTTATAGGGAGAACATAATTTTTGTTTGATAACAGAAGTTCCATCATTAGGTTATAGTTATTTGAACAAGCTAGGCTACTAGGCCTAGTTGAGCGGGCAGTTTGCAATCCCCGTAAATTTTCATGGTAAAAATGGTTGAAGTGTTTGTACCTTCCGGATATTGCTCAAGAACGTTCTGGCCTTCCGAGAAACCGCCATATGGTGAAAAAATCAATGAGGAATTTAATTGTAACGTAAGTGACATTATAAAGTTTTTAATGTTGCTGTGATGGTGAGTGAGTGTGTTTAAGCTGGCTCGGTAGCCGATTATAGTTCGAGCGCTGGCCTTACTGTATGAATAATGCGGCCCGTGTTGGATACCCAGTGACGCTGCTGTGGTATGGCCTTAAGCAGTGGTGTATTCGTAAAAAAAGAAGTGGGGTTCGCTGTCAAGCAGGCATGGTATGGTGTTGTACTTGTATCCAAATGTTTATTCCAATTGTATATGAAAATGGGAATGAAATGACACAAAGCAAGAAGAACTAAAGGATTGTGATCCCCGTCAGAAAAATTGGGAGGACTGCAATCTTCAGCGATCCCACTCCAAAATACCACTGCTCTTAAGGCATTAACAACACTTGCACGCATTCAGTGCACCTGGGGACAGTTCTAAGTTTGTGCATCATATGTAAAATATTAGGAAAACAAATATGGAATGTGTGACAATTGGGGTTTGCACAAAGGCTAGCTCAGTAATTAAGGCTCGAATGATGAGGAATAATCGTTCAGGTTTAAGTAGTGCTAAGACTTTCCTCAGTATGAGGATAAAGATTGTCAAATGTTGTGTTTAAGTTCAATTATGTCACCAGTTCTTCTCTCAATTTAAACTGTATATGTTCCAAAACTTCTGTTGCTGTGCAGTTCGGTGGCTGTGCTTTTGCTATACTTTTCTCTTTCATTATTATTTTTTTAATACATTCACAACTGGAACGAGACTGGGAAGTACGGCATGATATTGACGAGTGTCATGTGTGCTTGTGCCAAAGCTTTCACTATGGTCTAAAACTATGTCTTTTTAGCAACCATTCAGTGTCTATCATGTTGATCAGCCTCATTATATAAGGATGAAAAATGGACACCTTGGGGCTTCCCCTTCATGCAGAGCAAGTGCAGCGAAATCAATGCACCTTTTGAGAAGTGTTCTGCAACCTGCCATCAATCAAGATATTTTAGAAACACTACAAAAGTACATCTCGGTAGGTATATATTTATAAAATCAATTTTTAAAAATAATCTGTTAAATGCATCTCATTGGACAGTGCCCGATTGGTTTACATCTCAGGTATTTAGAGAAGCTGCCGAAAATGCTTGTGAGAATATGGCAAGAGAACCATTCAAGTCATCAGCAACATCTGTTCTTGATCCAGATACAATGGTGTGATTACCCTTCTTATTTGCGCGACACTGTTGAAGAAAGGATATCGAATGTTTAGAAGTGATGATCGTTTTTCAATTTTTCTTGATTTTGTTAAAATTTGAACAGGTTTTGGATATTTGTCGAGAAACTCTAGACAATGCCAAACTGCTCTTTGGCTTAAAGGATGGAAAAGATCAAAACAAACATCATAAAGACGGTTTGAAGAATGTGAAAAAGACCACTGAAACAAGAGGTGATTTGCACATCTGTTTATGGTTTAACTTTGGCAATGTATGGACATTAGAGATGTGTTGAATTAAATCCAAGTTTTACGCACGAGTATCTACCATTTTTGTTATTCTCTCAAATCAAAATTTTGCAACCAAACTTTTTATTTTGCATAAAGTAAAACATCAACAGTAAAATACTCAAGTTTTTGTTTGTACTATCAAATACAAAAATAATCAAATGCTTGCAAATAGTTTTAAATAATTAATTATAAGCGAAAATAGATGAATTTTTGTTGTTAATTTTCGTCAACAAAATGACAAGTTTAAACATGATTATCTTGCTTGATAGGTAGTTTGATAAAGCGAAATGTCAAATAAGCAAAGTTAGCAGATTCGATACTGATTCACACAAATACTAAAATCTGTGATCCACATTCCTAGGATTCTGATTTTTTTTTCCACATATGGCATATTCTATCTGGCACGTCCCAAATGGATATGCTGCAAACAGGCACCAGTTGTATTCAAACTTTGTCAATTCAGTTTCTTATGTTAGAAAGTTTGATGTTAGCTTTCAATGAGCTTTATTACTGGTACACACTTAAATATGTGAAAAGTTGATTCTCAAACAATCAGTTGGATCTTTGTTTATGACAGCATTCAGTCCTTCCATGCCATCAAATATTCCTAGTCATCTTGTTGGGAAAAGGCGTGCTGCTAGTCCGGATTTTCCATGGAATAAGGTAAATTTAAAACCTATGTTGTGTTTGTAATAGCATCAAATTTGTTGCTTTTGTAACACCTGTTTTAATACAATTTGTAACAGCTCATTTTTGGGTCGATAAGATCAAATTTAAACCGCTTGTAACGTCCAAATTAGCATTGTTGTATATTCTAATTATATGATTTAAGTGATAATGATTTATAAGATTTTGTGTGACCCCAAAACTCCAAATATCTTTGTCATTGCGTGTCTAGACTCCTGGTAATTCCCTTTTCTTGTCTTAAATTCCTTGCTTTAGTTCTGGTGAGCCATGACCTGCTTTGCTACCATGTTCTTGTTAACGCCCAATTTCTTTGTGTTACATCTAGCCACGCATCAGCTTTAATCCCAGCCAATTTAGTATGTGCATTGCAGTTGTTAGCCTGACTTGTTTAATTGATTGTTTGCATGCAGTATGATGAGTTAGTTGCCAGTTAACCTGTTTTAATGTCTATATTTGTTGGCCACGTAATTGAGATCTAATTTACAAGTAATGCCGATTATTGAAATCGATTGCAGATTCACAGGGTAATGTCATTTTCCTTACTTAGTCCTTGTTTGTGTTTTCAGATTATAAGTAATATTACCCTGAGTTCTGTACCGATAGAAATCACACATATCAGACATGTCACACGCACCGTACATACACATACGAAGTCGACCTACGTTCCTTGCTGTCTGTCATTTGTAGCTGTTCTGTTTCAGTGATCACTTTCAAGCCGTTCAATATAAGACTTCCAAGAAATTTTGTGCATTTCTAACATCCAGGGTAGGGTGGAATTCGGGCCTTGCTGACCTAAAGGACACCCCTTACGTGATCAGCATTTATAAATATGCCGATTACATCACTGTTTTGACATTTTTACAGAGGTTAAAAGAATCCAGAGATATGTTACAAAGAAGATCTCTTAGCCCATTGCCAAAGGTAAGAACATTGCTAGGTTACAATAGAAGCTAACAGTCTACTTTGGTATGGTCCCAAATTCTTTCGTAAAAAATGTACCATGACCATTTTACTCTCATGATTTTTACTGTCTGCCGTACACTGTGTTGTTGTATGTGGGCTGTCTTTTAGTTTTTATTGCTTTACCCTGCAACTCTTACATTGTGTTTTCTGCATGTGTGTATGCTATATGACAGTTAATTTCAACTCGTAACATAGAAAGTTGTTCCTTTTCTGTTGATATAACTGTTAATTGAGGTTTCTTAGACAAAACGTGCCACTGAAATGCAAATGCCCAAATTATGGTTAAAATTGATCTTTTTGTTGCTAACTCTATTGATTCAGGTCTTGCTGCAGCGGTTTTGTGTATTATAACCGAAATAGTGAGGTCCCAAGGTGGTATACTAAGAGGCTTCTACTGTATTGTTATTGTGTCATTTGGTATATTTTATACAGAATATATTCACCTGTTCTTATCAAGCTAATACTATTTTACATCTCTTATTCATAAAAAACTGTAAATGTTATAAACAGAAGCCCCACAAGACTGTTGCTACATTGGTATCCTCTCCACGAAGGTATGGCAGCCCTCACAGAAACACCAAAGAAATCGTAAAAAGAAAAATAGAAAATGTAGGTTGTCTACAAATGTGGCTTTGTTCATGATATTGTGTGTTACAACCTAATAGTAAACCATGTAATACTGTATTCACATCGGTTGAATTTTTTTATACAGCAATGGGATCCCGCACGACTCACAGTTGGAACAGAGTTTGTTATGGGGACTAAAGCTAATCGGTCAGTCATCTTTCTATTTTAAGTAAAATATAGAAGTGTTTTTGATAGTGAACTCAGTATTGTGTCCAGCAGGACATGATTTGTCTTGCGGTGTTCATGTTTAACAGATTTAATTCTTATCAGATGAGGCCGGTTAATTTTTCTTATCAAAATAATTTTTAATTGAGTATGAATGCAAATTTTACTTGGGTGCAATTCCAAGGAGCAAATTCTGATATAATTGGAATGAGAGTGTAACCAACAGATATTTTTGCAGAGCGTTAGGTCTAGGAGCAACAAGAGGGCGAATTTACATGAAACACCCAGATTTGTTCAAGGTAGATAATACTTTATATACTGTTTGGAAGAACGCAAAAATTACTCATTAAAAAGCAAAAAAGGATTTTATAGTTTCGAACGCTTTTCATCTTTCTCTTTTCATTTAGTATGCAGGTGATCATGAAGACAAGAAATGGATGGTGAAACACAACTGCATGGCTGCAACAGGTGGCAAAAATGTGAGTTACTGCTAATTTTTTTTCAACACAGTTTTCATTCTGTTGTTTTCCCGACATTGCATTTAAACCATTGTTATCTTTCTTTCCAGACTTTTATAATGATGGCTGAGGACGTGATGCATCTTTTTGAGACTGAATACAAGTAAGTTTTTTAATACTTTGTAAGACTTGATTTTATCTCCTAACATCGATTCCTTGCATTTATTCATGTAAGAAAAACTTTCCATTTCTTTTTTGGATAATAAAAAATATATTTTGTTTCAAACTTCAGAGACAGTCCTGGGACGATGGCAGAGGAGCTGCAATTCTTCAAGCTCCCAGAGTTTGTGCTCCAAAAGATGCGGAAAGCAATGGTAAATGAAAAAGTGCTAAGGATAGGACCGCCCAGTAAACCTTCAGGTCAGGAAGATCTCAAATTGTCACGTAAAGGTTAAACCTTGGTTGTGATGTTTTTCACTCAACTGCCTGTTCTGGCATCAGTTGAAACCAAAGCGTTGTTTTTCAGAGATCCAAGTCACAACACGAGAAAATTCTCCATCAACTGAACATAAACACTACAAACCTGCAGTGAACAGACAAGTGTAAGTTGTTAAGTTCAAGCATCAATAATTAATAATCATTCCTTTCTTGAGCAGCACATATAACTAGGATGGATGTTTCCACAGCACATTTCACTGATACTAACAATGCGAGAAACAACTCTTTCACAGGAGACAAGCTGCACAGGTGGCGGCGGCTGCAATCAACGCCACCTCCGACTCAGTTGAAGAAAACGCAGCCACCATGTTACCAATTGTTCCTTTGCATCGATTACCGGACTCCCACGCTGCAAGTGACAGTGATTCATCAGACAGTGGCAGCGATAGTGATCCGAGTACAACAAGAGGCAGACTGTACATGGATTAATGTTCGATGCCGCTGCTTTTGATCTCAATCTGCCTACTTAACAGTCGTTATTAAATGTTCCTAACCGACAGTGCATTAAATGATATGGTAATTGAAATACCTCTCACAAATATGATTATGTCAAGAAATGTTAGGGAAAGTTTGTTGGTTTGGTTGCACTTTTCTAGTGTTTCCATTCCCTTTAAATCCCAAAAAATAAATCTTGAAAAATTACTCACAAATTAAATCAAACAGTTCTAACTGAGCATAAAAATTAAATCAAAATGAAACGATGAAAAACAACTCCTGTGTTGATTTTTTTATTGTTGAATCTTTTACCAAACCAAACGTAAGTTTTTGTTTGCATCACACAGAGCAACATAAAAAATACCATTGCTAGACTGCGACTTTTTAAAGCAACTTTGAAGTGAGTTAAAAAAAATTAATTGTTGGGTTTTAAACCAGGAAATATTTTTGAGTTTCGAAAGGATTTACTGAATTATTTGGCACCAGAGAAAATAATGCGCACAAGTGAATTACATACACAGAGAAACCAAACAATAATAAATAAGTAAAAATATGTACACATTTGCAGACTGTAACAGTTATCATACAAGCGGTTTCCAATGACTAATTTGAATATTACAATGATTACTTCTTGATCCAGCCCATTAGCAATTTCATAAAAGTCCAATTATTTTTGTGTTGGTTATAAAACAATACTGGTGACACACGAGCGGTCACAGTTGAAAACCAAGATGTCCTATTGAAATTAATGCGCAAAACATACCCATGCAATGAAAACACTTCGCGTCAAGCAATAGAACACACCAAACATTGCAATTCGCTAGATTTAAATAACCTCAGGTAATTTCGATTAACCAGGGCCGACAGAATTACGTGACATATCTGCAACAACTGTATATTAACAAGGGCAAGACCTGATCACAATCCAGTCAACAAACAAACAGCAAATAAAAGGCAAAATGGACTCCACGAAAGCAAACGATTACAGTCGTTTCGACGTGAAGTGATAAATAAGAGTGTGATCCTAGGTAATTAACCTAAGCCGTGTTTACTACGTTAAGTTCCTGATGAAAGCACCTATTCATGACTGTGATGAAAGTACGCAAATACAGGCACGTCACAAACAGCAATACACATCAGCAACACGTTCCACAGCTTTGAGCTGAAACCGAACCTGGGCACATTACAGCGATTGCCTAAGTTGTTAACGGATTAGCTAGCGCTTGCTATCAAATTGCAACAGTGGTAAAAATCATCGGATACAACTCCAGATACGTTAATTATGACCAGAATACAACAGAAAAAACGAAGGCCGCAACGCTAGGTCTGAACAATGAAATTTTGCCCCGACTAGGCTTTAGACCCACACTTCGCAAAAAAAGTATCACAAAATGACATAAAACTCGTGACTACAATCTTAATTAATCGTTATTTTAAATTAAGAATATTAATTTGTATAAGGATAGCGCCCTTCCGGCTCCCGAGAGCCTCGGTTTAAAACAGCAACTCGAGGCGTAATTCTGATGACGTAAAAGCGACGTATGATGACGAAAACAAAAATAAAACACAAAAAGCCTGAAGAGAGCCGGCGTGGATTAAAATAAAAACAAGTGATACGCAGGTTACACTCTTACTTCGAAGGACACGCCAACGTCATAGACAACGGTTCTAACGTCACGGTACATTTTAAACAAAAAGAAGAGCAGAATTTAAATGTAGCTAAAAGAGTTTCAACAAGGCATGGCTTCCGTACTATAAACTGAAGCAGCTTATATACATGACCGGTGAAAACGAATGGCTTAAGATCAACAGAACAACACACTATGGTTTGTAATAAACATTCTGGACGCCGTTCTGACCACAGTAACGTAATCGATGAAATTTACTTCGGTCCAAACGTGACCACATGCATCTTCAAGGCAGAAAATACAAACGGAGAAGACTCTGACGACCTTGGCTAAGTAAAGCAAAAAGACGTTTTCAGTTCGGTGCTGGATAAGCCGGTATCACGGTCTGTGATTGGTGCTGTTGGTCTGTGGAAATAAAAAGCCAGATTTCAATATTCTTTATCTTGGTAAGAGTGAAGTAAAGCAAAAAGCGAAACTGCGATTTTAAAAGTAAAGGCCCAAACGGATTTCTTCTGAGATAGCGCTGACTTGCTGTGTTAGGAATGATGTTTCAAAAAACTTTACAAATGAAACTACAGCTTATGCACGGCGCATGCGTGTATTGTATATTGTAGTTGGTACATTAAAACTTGTTACACTTGAGTGACATCGGGTCAAGCAACTTACATTGTCTTGATTGCATATATTGTTGTTGTACGTGTCCAGCAGTAGACACCACAGTCGGTTGAATGTAGCCCTGCTGCCCAGGAGTGGTGGCGCTGTGCGTGATCGGCTGACCGTTGGGTGGCCCACTGGGCAACATCATAAGGTGTGGTGGGTAAGATACGTGGGGACTGAGAAAAAACGAAGTTGGTTTAGCTCAACACAAGGGCCAGTGAGCACCAATCGTCATAGAATTGCAATTTTGCAATGATGTTAGGGTACTACACTTCCTTATCACTAAAGCCTTAACTTATTTCTGGTACATAGCACTGGCGATCAAAAGCACTTGATAATCAAAACCCGACCCAAAAGTAGCACTAATGTTTCAGTTTTGTTCCGCATGACTGCACTGCCGCAACCACAACAGAAATATGCATTTCACCAAAACCAAACACAACATTCTTTCTAAGAAAATTTCTCACCTGCTTGGAACCATTCGTCCTTGCATTGATGTTATCGGAGCCGGGTGTGCTATGATCTGTTGTGGAGACTGATAGTAGCTTTGGTGTTGAATGGCAACATTTTGTGGGGGTGGATGCATCTGTGATTGTGGGGTAACCTGCGTCATACCCCCTGCTTGGGGCTGGATGTTTGTAGCTGGACTTGCCGAGGGGACATGTGCCTGTGAAATGGAACCAGAATGAAATCTTGAAGTTTGTTCCATTAACCCAAATAAGTCCTTTGTACAATGCAAACCATTTTGGAAAAAAAAACCTATTCTAGCCAGCAAAAGAAAAATTCCTTTAACACAAAAATACTAAATCACTTACCTGATTGGGAGTATGAGCTGAGTGGGGCCTGGCTTGTTGCATGTAGTTGGCTTGTGCAACTTGCTGCTGTTGTTGTTGTTGTGCTTGTTGTGATCCAGGTTGACCCTGCTGGGATTGTTGTTGTTGACCTTGCTGAGATTGTTGTGTCTGTTGTGTTTGTTGGATCTGGACTGGTTGAGGACTTGCTTGAGGGTAACCTGTAAGTAATGGCATAGACTGTTAATACTTTAAATCAGCGTGGTCCAACTACGTTTGACTTACGGGCCACTTTACAAAAACGTGACAACTTGCGGGCCATTTCCAATACTATTACCACTATTATTACTATTATGACGTAACAAACAAATGGATGATGCGATACAATGATGCTGTCGCAATTATTGGATTAAGCCAAATTTCTGACTGTTGCGCAATAGCCAGTATTAGGGTTCCAATTTAAAAGATAACTGTGGAATATTTAAAGGAAACAAATACGTCCGGAACACTAGGTACATATCAGCCTTTAAGAAGCCCAGTTGTACTGACGAGACCTGATAGGTTGAAACAGTATAGGTCCTGCTGTCTACAACTTTGAATTAAATTTTTGACACTTTTTATCCTAATGCTATACTTGTTCCAATTGAAATAAATTAAATCAATACTGTGAAAGCTCGCGGGCCGCAAAAATTTTATCCGCGGGCCGCATGCGGCCCGCGGGCCCGTAGTTGGACCACGCTGCTTTAAATTAACACAAACATTACTGAATATAATAAGTTTAAAATACACTAACTATCGGCTTTCTCTGAGCTCTAAATAAAAAAATGTATCTACAAGTAATAACCAGATTGGCCAAGAAATTAGTAAGACTTTATGTAAGAGCCACATTGCTCTGAAACCACTATCAGTTCACTATTAGATCTTACCATAAATTTGTGCTTCTGCAGGATATCCTGGTTGCATTGGCCTCGGAACAAAGTGACCTGTTGGTGTATAGACCATCGACTCAACACCTTGATAATGCTGAAGAGTAAAAATAAAATAATAAAAACAATTACTTACGGCAGAATTTTAACTGAAAATTTGGAAATTGCCACCTATAAATAATCGCTAAAAATTTATGATTTTGACTAAGTATGTAAAACGAGCATGAAACAACTTGCCAGAATCTAAGATAACCTTTTTTTCCATTTTCTTATTAATTTACTGGATTTATAAAATTATACATTACCGGTGGAGGAGCCATGACACCATGTTGTCCAGCTGCCATTGGTTGGTGACCACCGTGCTGGGCAATTAGGAATGGACCCTACATGAAAAAATTTCTTCATTTACTTGTGAGAAAATGTGATCTACTTGTACAGCAAACAGCTTGTTGAGCATAGAACATAGTAACAGCAAGCAGATAACTGTGCGCTTTCACAACATGTAGTATACCGAGGGAGGTGTATATGGTTGGCCCTGTATGAATGTGGGCTGAGGTGGGTGAATGTGCTGGGCAATGTGCGGACTCATTCCAACCACCTGGCCCTCGCTTGGTGACGGACTCATCAGCGCCTGACCAGGAACTGAAAAAACACGACAAGAAAATTTATTAAAGCGACTTAAAACATTGTCAAACGAATAGCTAACAGTGAATTGGGAGCAATCACTAGGACCAAAATTAGGTTTCTGCAATTTACATTAATGAACATAAAACCTACGAATGAAGCTGTTTAGAGCTAACCTTGCTTGGTCATTGAAGTTTTATTTGGTAAGATTTGGTATTGCATTTGCATCGCTGCACTGGGATTAGCAATGGGTTGGCCAGTCGTCGTGAAGTAAGCTTGCTGCAAAGTCTGGAATGGAAATATAACAGGGTTAGGCAATACGCATACTTTCACAACTTGCCGTGCATATCCATTATCCATAGATTACGGCAGAAGTTTTCAATCCACCTGATGAACAGTCACTGGAGTAGGAGACCTTGACGTGGCAACACTCGCAGGCTTCTATAAATCAAGTTTTGAATATGTTTATTATGTGTTTATGTTTAAACAAAAGTCATTCATCAACCGATGGAGTGTGCACTGTCACTGTAGGGCATACAGCAATAAATACACGCATCTATCACAACTACGATATGTTTTAAATATCCTGATCTCTTACTGGAGCAAATGATCTTGGTGTAAATTCCTTTGCTTCTGGATTCATCTGGAAAGACTGCTGCTGCTGCTGAGTTTGTTGCTGATGATTTCTGTTTTGAAACCACAAAAAAAAATTAAAAAGCGTCAAAAGATAAAACGACAATATGCAGAGGAGTCTGATATTTCATCCTTACCCAGCATCTGGTGGTGCTCCGGCTTCTGTTGTGGATTCTGCAGCAGACTTTGTGGCTGTTTCCGAGCCAGATTGCATAGAAGTGTCTGATGCTTGCTTAAACGTACCTGCATAAACAACAAACTTAGTTGGCATTGAAATTAAATGCATTAATGCAAATATCATAAACAATCAACCAAAATCATATAATCAATATTAATCCACATAAATCCTTGTTCCATGAGTGCAATGAATGCTTCATAAAATCGAAATGTTATCAATGTTATATGAATAAATAAACATTCTTTTGGTTTTAACCAGAATTTTAACTTGTAAAAGCGCAATATAAAATGTACCTGTCGGCACTTCTGAAAGTGGCTGTACTAAGTGTTGAGGAGATACGAAGGGGCCAGTGGCAGCACTAACAGTAAGGACATCATTTGCAGTAGTGGCTGTACGAGGAGATGGTACATTTATGGATGGTTGCGGTGGTGATATACTGGTTGACTGTGGAATTGATTGCTCTATAGCAAAATTATATGCAAATGGTTATTCAATTATATTCACAAACAGCACAAAAAAGAAATAGGCTCTATAACAATTAACAATAAATGAAAACTAAATACTGATCAATATTGAAATCAAACAAGAAATCAGGGTAGAAATAATCACATGAATATATCTTTTCATAAAATAAATGAATATCATAGCTACCACTAAACACAAAGTAAGCAAAAGCAAATACTGTCATATAAAACAATGGAGTATCGATGGTAAAAACGAGTTGCCACAACATTTAACATTAATCCAAACCAACCTTGAGGAATGACATATCCTGGCTGGGGTGGAATAGCCAAAGGTAGCATGGGAACATTGAAAGCCTGGGTTGAAGGAAGAAGAATTAGAGGAGGGGAAATCATCTGCTCCATTTCTCCTCCTTGATTCTGAACGATTGGGTGATGCACCGGCGGAATCGACTGCAAAGCGGTCTGAAGAGGAGCTGGCTTCTGCTGCGAATAAATCTGCTTTGGTGGAGGTTGTGTGGCTTGTTGTTGACTTTGCAAGGGTGCCTGGTTGTCAACTGCTGTAGGCAAAGAAAAATGAAATTATTTTAGATACACTACACAAAAAATATAAGACAACCATCACAGCTTCGAAAAACTACCACACACTGCACTTTGCATTTAGCATTTTATTTGATGTTTTGTTCTTGCTTAAAATGTTGGGAATTTTTCTGTCATTACCTTTTGAGGTTGTCGATGGGGTTTGTTGGGCTCCAGTTGACCCCGGTGAAGACTGCTGTGTGAGCTTGCCAGCAGCACTTTTCTTGGTGGGACCTGACAAGTCCACTGAAGGTTTTTTTTGTATTGGAGCAGCCCCTTGTTTGGGTTCGTTGACACTTGAAGATTCGGCAAGCTGGAAAAGAAAAAAACGTTGGGTAAATTTTATTGAAATGTCTTTTCTTCTTAAGCAAGCAATTACTTGCTATTTAAAAATGCAGAAAAATCATCAACTACAATATAATACCTTGAAGTTTTTGCTAAAATCTTTGAGACCCTTAACTGTGTCATCCGAACTATCCTTTTTAGTGGAGGATCCGATGTTTGATGATGCAGGAGATGGATGACTTGCAGGCTCCGGTGTCTTCTTGATAACAGCCTTGTTATCTGATGCAAAGAGGAATTTTGTTATTTCCACAGTTCTTAACATATTTGGATGAAAAATAGGCATCAAAATTCTTCGTGATACCTTCAATTGATGTGGACTTCTGGTTCCGAGCAATTTGTGGATTAACAACAGCTGAAGAAATTGAGGAACCCATGTAACGTGTCGGGCCGGACTGTGGGTGCATGATCATAGGCCTCTGTGGCTGTCCAACGTGAGAAATAACCGCATTTGCACCAGAAGGGTTACCAGTAGGGGGAGAGTGCCCTGTTAATTGCAAAACAGCTTTAACAATGCTATTACAACAAAAACAAAGTTATTTTAATTTTTAATCAATGTGACAACTTGGTTTAAAACAGACGAAATGAAAGTAATTGGTTTAAAACATGTCTGTAAGGTGGTATAGAAAAAATACACCCATAAAAATCCAACAGACAATGCAAGAATTTGGTTTAGGTCAAAAGACAATTAACCGTTCAATGTTTCTCTTAAAACCTGGTAAATAAAATCTGAATAACCTTAATGAACCTAAATTTTTAACCTAGCAGCGAAACCGAAGAACATGAAATCATTTACCTCTTGGCGAATAAAACATTTTTGTTCCACCAGTTGCTGTAGGAGCTGCACCATGTCTATAGGCATGAGGCTGACGCAGACGAGTTTCTGAATAGCCACCAGGTGGGCCTGAAGGAACATTTTGTCCAGCTTTTGTATTTTGAACAACTGATGAATAGGAGCTCTCTGAAATAAGATAGGTAAATAATTTAAGCAATGCTACAACCAGGATAAATACCATACTCTGGCCAAAGTATTTTTATGATGTTTAAACGCATTTAAGAGGTAAACATTGGAAAAAATGTACTTGTCATGTAAATAGTACACACTCAAGATCAAACATTAACAACATACAGGATAACTTCAACTACTGTAACAACTCCAGTTGGCTAAGTTTTCTGAGCACATAACTTAAAACATTCTTCTCATTCTCTGCCCTGACAGCCCTCTTGAGTTTTTGCACTTAAGAAGGCTTCAACAAGTAACCTAAGTCAGATGCTAAAGGTTCACCTTCATTTCGCACTTCCCCTGTTCTGACAGGTATCTCGTGTGTTCTGCTTGTTGCTTTTCCTGGACGACTAACTAGTCTTGGCATAATGTGAAGCTTTGGGACTGGCTGCTTAAACTGTTTTTCACCTGAATCAGGAAAGGACAACCTAACTTTTGCAGGTCACTATCTTGCATGCTAAATTGTTTACACAAGCTAAGGATCGCATAAACAGACCTTTATGTACTTTCTAATATAAATGTCGTCGTATTGAAATCCTCGTAAACTACTCCCATAGATGCTACGCAGAAAACATAACCTTTATAGTCACCATAGTCATGGAAACTGGACCTTAAATTTAGACGACCCAAGCTCACCTTTGTTGCTCCCCGATGAGTAGTTCCTCGTCAATGGTGGATTATTTCCACCAGAAGGTGGACGGGGCCGTTCATCATTTGAGGACATCTTGTTAGACCATTGCGGAGACGGTGCCTGCTGTGTCATTGACGACGATGAAGAATTTCGAGACAATGATTGCTGGGGTGTGCTCTGGCCAGATGACAGAACGGGGGGTTCTCCAGACTGCTATAAAGACAAGCAATGTGGAAATGGAATAAATAGTCACTGCTACTGTAAATGCAACGAAGTAATAAGTATAATTGGTGCAAAAGGCTTGCCAAATCTAATGATTTTGATGCAATGATTGATGAGTCTAAATGCCTTACATTATAATCTTGGGTTGGCGATGGATGATTTCTCTGGAAATTTCCACGCTGTGACCCACCAACCTGTCGTTGGCCTTTTGGCTGGTTCATGTAATTGTGATGGGGAGCTGAAGGCATAAATAAGGAAATATTTACATGTTAAAATACTCAGTACAGGCTGATAAAGCAGAGAAGAAAAGCAAGACAAGATATGGTGCAAAATATAAAAAGAAACTGTGAAAACAGATAAGCAACGTAGTCAAAGTTGATTATCTCAAACAATTCCAACTTTAATTAGTATGGTATTATATTTGAAAAATATACTTTATGCTTTACTAAAATAAGCAATATTTAATATTCATTGAAAAACGCAACTTACGTCCATCATTGTATCTGCCTCCAGCCCGTTCCTCATCTCTTGGATAGGATCCTCCACCAGAGTGTCGATTAAACCTGGAGGAAATTATAAGTTTTCATCTGCACAGATGCACTCTATTTAGTGTTCATGTTACATGTGCTACATTAGAGACTGGTCGTATTCTATTGTCATAAAAAGCAACAATAGCACTTGGTTTATTTAACATCGCTTTGTTTCATCAATTTTTTAAACGTTCCGGCAGACATTACAAGTTGAAAGTAATAAGTCAAAGTAGAACCCTACCTTGGTGGAATGTTGGACTGCGTGCTTCCCGAGGGTCGAAAAGGCTTATTTTGGTTGGGGAGGCTTATTTGGGAATCAGCTGCATTGCTGGGGGTATTTGATCGGCCGCCACCTGGGCCAAAAGATGATGGTGGTCCAGAACCCCGTTGCATGCCCCCCTGGTTGGAGTAATTTGTATAATGGTGACCTGGACGTGGCCCACGCAAGTCACGTGAGTCACGACCTTGATCACGACCACGGCCTCTGTTTCTACCAGACATGTTCCTATTTAATAAAACAATGAATCAAGAAAAATGACGGAAACTTACTGAATCACAAAAGTTGCCGATGATATTGCACATATAAGCTAAGTTTTTATCAGGTTTGTGCAGCAACAAACCTTTCATTTCTCATGACCTCCCTTCCTGGGGGGGGAGCTTCACGGACAACGGAGCTGAATTTTTCCTCTTCTGTTGTGTTTTCATCAAGCTTTGAATAGAGAAGCATAAACAGAATTATAACTCAAAAAATCACACACAAAACTTCTTCAGACTGTGCTTTTGTTTTTGTTGGGCTTAGAGGTATAAAGCAAACTGAAAGCAAGTAATGAATCACCTCCATGTTGATATGTTTGTTGTAACTTGTAGAATTTTCAATTTCATTTGCAAGCTTCTCAGCTCTGGCTTTGCGTTGAGCAAAGTTTTCAGAATTATCATTGTCCAAAGGCGTTCTTAAAACGTAAGCAAACAATAAATCATCAATTAATCACTTGTATGTCTGTGTGCGTTTATACGTAACAAGTATAAAAACACAATGCACTGTATCGTCATTGTATTGCTCTCATATTGTTAGATTAATTAATTATACTATCAAGTAACCACAAAAAAACATGCTAGTATCACATCGCATCTTTCATTGCTGGCAAAAATGTAATAATTTTGCAATTTAGAAAATAAATAAGTACAGTATTCTGCTTTTTTGATTTTACATTAGTATAGTTGATTACAATCGTGGACTCATGGCTAGAATGGCAAATAAATGTATAGCAAACCAATCGGTGTTATTATGCAATTTAAATATAGAGCAGTTACAAAAATTTGTAAACAAACTTCCCCTCTCCATGCGCTCAAAACCAACAAGCACGTTATGTAATTAGTCATACTGCTCTTGCTACTCACGTGTACTCTGGCAGGTCAGGGTTGTAGCTAGTTTTGACTCCATATTGTTCCCTGTTGGTGCGAAACATTTCTTCTGCACCCCAGCCATTAGTTGAGCCAGTGTCAACATTAATCGGATCCTAAAAGTTAGAAATAGGAGCCCCGTGAAGTCAAATAGACTTGTATAGTATTGAACAAGTTCTCGGCTTTTACTACGATAATAATAATAATAATACATACATAGTTTTTAAAAGAATATGTAAGACTGCTAATGAAGTAAATAATAAAACTATGTATAAACATAAAAATATATATATATAAAATTACACTGTAACGTCAAAACACAAAGAATAACTATCTAAACAATAAATAAAACGGAGTGAAAGCTTTAATATTCTTCACAACACAAACCAACCTCCAGTCCTCCAATTGCAGTGTCATTGGAACTGTCTCCTCCGCCAACCCAGGGTTCAAGAGCTTTCATTTCTGTACTGTTTGGTCTACTCTCAGGACCGGCGTCTCCATTAGACTTGACTGAAACTATTAATTTTAAATGAAATTCAATTTCATCATTAATTTAAAGAGAGCACGTACCACTTATAATAAAAGTCAGGCTACATCAAATGCCAGTATCAGATTTCAGTATATTAAAGCGATATAGAGAATGTCTATTTTAACAGGCAGGTGGTTTGCATTAGAATTCTATTGCTGGTTCTTCACATCTCTATTGGTTCTGAGAACTGATTGTAGGGACAGGTAGGAAAGTAAAAATTGATATGGTAATAATACAAACAAGGGGAAACGGCAATCAAAATCAAGACGCACCATGTGTTAATTCTGTACATCATGAACAAAATATTGCTTCAACCAGTATCTTAGTTAGCATAGAAACAGTATCAGGTGTAAGTTGTCTAATATAAAGGTATGAAAACTGATGTAATTAGTAATAACCACCCTTGTGTACAGTTGTTATTTGAACAAAGTATAGAAGGTAGAACACCGTTAACCACTGATAAAAGCGTACTAGACAGAACAACTTTAACTTTGGCTGAGTTTTCTTTAGTAGCGCTGATGCTTTCACAAGCTTTAGCAAGAATCATCAAGTGTAAAAAGTGAAAAATGTTTTTGAAACAAGGATCTGCTAGGTAACATAATAGGTACATAATACATATATATATATATATATATATGACATACATATATTTCATATACTCTACATAAATTCTGGAGTGTTTCTAGGTAACTATGCTACACTTATTGACCGAATATTACAAACAAAGTAGGAAGTCAAAGGTATATATGATTTGATCCCTTACCATGGGCAAGTTGTAAGTCAACATCGTGAAACTGAGCACAGACAACATCGTTCGATTTGAAGATTACTTCATCAAGAATTTCATCTTTGTTTGGGATGTCAGATTGATTCACTCCAAGAATAGATTGTGCATCTCCTCCAGATTGGGAATCCTGAATGTGGGCGGCACCTATCGCCAAGTCCATCTGTGATAAATGAGAAAATTTTATTGCCTCTTGCAAAAAGGGTGTAACGTCAAGCTGTGAACTTTTTATACAGTAATAATGTTTGGAATTAATTACAAGACAGCAAGTCATTGTATATCAGAGTTATTGAGTAAACGTTATTGAATATTAGAGCAATTCATATAAAAAATGCGCATAAAACCATTTAGGTCTATACTTCTTACAAAAAATAATATAGCAGTACTTACATTCGGGCTGAATGTGTGAAATATCCCACTGTACACACCACCGTTTCTAACTTGAGTGTTACACCGTGAACCCTTAACGTGAATAGACATGAATATAAAACAAGAACTGCATAGAAGGGCAAATGATAATATTGAACAGATAAATCACCAAACGCCAACTCAGAGGCCAGGCAGGCTAATTTAATTAAGGCATTTATTCAGATGCAGAGTGATGATGTAAATTAAACGACGGCTGTGTGTCTCTGGTAAACACATTTTAACCACGCTGCGTGCTCGTGTTGAAACAGTTTGTTTGGACAAGTGCTGCCCACTAGAGAAAGGACACGACCACAAAGTCTTATATACAGGTGTTTCAACAAGAATTAAAGGAGGTATATATACATTAACTTTTATCTTTTGATGTTTACTATATTTATTGACCAGGCCATGTGGGATAAATATTATATATAAATATTAAATAAGTTGTACTTACAACCAATGACAGCAAGGCATGGACAAGTCGTGGGTTACCATATACCCTATCAGTGCTCTGAAAATAGTAAACACAATTAAAATGCCTTGATTGAAACTGTTGAACTGAATACAGTAGATTACACATTTTACAGCAGCAAAAATAAAAACTAATTCACATAGAAAATAGTTCTACGCCAATGCAATGACTAATACCGTATTTGAACTTTGGCTGTTCAATTTGCCTCTGCCCATGGATCTGTAAAAATTAAAATGATTGTCTGAGAAATTTACATCCATACATGTGAATCATTTTATGAGAAAAAAAACACTTGGACTTATGGTCAATTTCCTTTAAAAAAACCAAAGTTATAAAATGATGAGTTAAAATCAAATAAAAAATAACTACGTGCATGTATATAAAGTTTCAAAATTCTGAAAGTCAATCCATTTACAGGTGGGTTCAACTGAAGCTATTTCGTATGAAGCCTCTTACTTAGCCTATGCCCTATGATCATTTTTTACAATTTTTTTTTAAATGTATCCGAATGTATCATGCAAAGATAGCTAATATACATAAGATATGCAATACCATTCATTTTACAAGTATATTTCCCATTATTAAGCAAACTTCAATAAATTTCAACAAACCTGTTGTTGTTCTTATTTTTACGTTTTTGGCCACTGTTTGACATATTTTGACTGCTGCTGTCTATCATGGATTGAAAATCAAAGATGGAAGTACTCTATATACGATAATAACGAGCAATTACAATGATGATGAATCAGCAAGTTTCATGACCTTCTAAGCTTTCGATTGAATATTACGCTGCAAGCGTATGACAGATTTGCTTTGTGAATCTACAACATAGAAATCAAAACAAAAATAGGTTTAGTTTAAAAGTTCATATAGTGTCATAGTCATAATAAGGTTTTACGTATTCATACAGAAAAACAATTGTTTGACACAAGAATTACAAAACAAATGAAATGCTATCTACAAATAAAAATACTTATGTTCGTACCTTAAATCACTATTATGTTTGTAAGCTTCTTTTAAATGAAGTGATGCACACAGAAATCAATTGTTTCCAATTGAGTATTCCCAATGACTTGAAAAAACACTTTCAGCATAAATTAATACAATTAGACTTGAAGCCTGGTTAACGCTACAAAACGTTTTAGAAATAACCCTTTAAATTTTTATAAAGAATATTTCTGTAAAGAAAATAATACGTGTTATTTAGGTAATGGACATCCTAACAGTATCATACTGCAATATTTGTTGCTGTGCATGCTACATTTCGGATGAACATACCAGTTTATAAAGAAACAATTACATATATAAGGCAATTATATATAATAATATATTATATACATTACAGGTATATTATACACTGGAAACTATATATTACATACAATGATTGAATATTCCAAATAATTTTTAAGTTTTTGTTTAATTGTAAGTTAAATAGTGCTGCCAAAAACACAAACAACACCACATCGCACTGCAGTGTATGGCCGTTTTCAGCTAGATCTTGGGTGCGCCAACCAACTGAAAAGGAAATGCTCGTATGTAAAGGAAGCGCACACTTAATTGCGCAATTACACAGTAAAGTTCACAGTCTGACTTATTTAATCTATGAGTCCAAGTAATCAAGTGCAAAATAATGCACCTTAAGTGCGTCACTGAAGCTGAAAAGCAGTAGAGTGAGCACTTAACTACAGAGGACAGTAGTAAGCAGGGTACAACCATCGGCACATTAGTTAAAATAGGAATTAGTTGCGACAGAAAATAATTATAAGTATTAATACTGGTGTGGCATAAGAGTTAAGTGAGGTGTTAAGAGTTAAGTGAGGTGAGGCATAAGAGTGTGGTATCTGCAGTCCGTGTGAACAAAGTAATTCAGCTTGCATTAACCTCTATTTGAACATTTTGAGCTTTGCTTGGCATGCAAAAGAAATTAGCCTAGTAATTGTCGCAGACACGCAACACACAACTTGATGCTTCGCTGACCATGTATCTAGACGTCATATTGAACAAGTCCAGAATGTAGGATTTAAACCGCTGTAAAATAAGGACTAGGCAACAAGTTTTCAAATTTTTTTCTTTATTGCGTAAAGCAGGGCTTCCCAAACTTTTTTGCTCGCGACCCCTTTCAAACTTCTGAAGTTTTCCGCGACCCTTCACGTTTAAATTGATTAGCAGTGCGAAATATACCTTTGTCATTAGTGACATTTATTGAGATGCAAAGACTGAATTCAAGCAACCAGTACTCAAAGCCTACTTACTACTTTACACATATGTAGGCCACTGGAAACAAAAAAAGCACACACATTTATTCAGTGTGATTGGTGCGACTGCTTTCTGCTACAAAGCAAGTCCAGCCGTGGCTCAACATCTGCTAATGCTGGTCTCAAGGCGGTTTTAATGTTGATTAGGCTGGAACGATATTTTGTTTTGATTGTATTTTGTACTTCGTGTAAAATTGGTATACGCTCTGCGACCCCTGACGTTCGTTACGCGACCCCGCAAGGGGTCGCGACCCCCAGTTTGGGAAGCCCTGGCGTAAAGGAATTCATATATGCTAAGTAAAATCTATAAAATCTGATGCCCAAAACGCATCAACGAAAAGTCAGTGAATGATTTCTATTGTTATACAGAGGTGATCAAAAAAATCTTGCCAACCAAAAAATATGGCAGCCACCAATCGGAAGTAGTCTATTTCTTTGGCATTAACCTCCCTGTGCAAAAATGCTTTCCATATGGCGAAATGTGGGGCCTTTCATGAAAGAAAATGGATAAAAAAGTTATGTCTCAATTTTCTTAGAGAGATCGCTCTTCTCACAGTGTGCAATCATTACCGTTTTGGCCAAAAAATCTAAGGTGTGCTCCTGCCATATCATACTCCACAGAATGGAGTGTGCCTACATGCCAAACTTTACCGATTCTTTGAGCAGCCTAATTTAACTGACTGACACCTCTTACAGTCTTAGCATACATACCTGATGAAGCAAACTGATGCCTACCGTACGGAAGCTTATGAAATGAACTTAAAAATAAATAGGCTTTCTGCCGATTTGTACTGAAAATATAGTATATCTAAGCGATGTCTCCTAAAAAATAAAAAATAAAACAATGTTTTCCAGAAAATATTTTCCAGACAAAATATTTTCCACAAAATATTTTCCAGACTTCCATCAGAGGACTTCCACCTTGACCATTACAAACGCCGGACAGCCTTGGGCCATGAGTAGCAGTGCACACCAGCTGCTTCTTTGCACATCGGAATTCAGCTTCTGCATGCACACCTGATATCTCGGCTAAAACTGCCATACTTAGCAGTCCGGCTAACATTTTGCAGACATATGTAGCAAACCTGAAACAAACTAAGCTATATAACACGGAGTACGGACTGCAGCAGAGTATGGCCTTTTCTAGCAAGATTTTGGCAGCTTGGGTGTGCCAAACAACTGAAAATGAAAAGTAGGGTGCGCAAAAATGCTCAGACGTAATGAAAGTACATGCTTAGGTAAACAATTACACAGTTATATACACATTTTTTTACATATTCAAACTTTAAATCAGTTAAATCAGTGCACAGAAGTTCAGTCGAAGTCATTAAGTGCAAAATAACGCACCTTATGTGCGGCACTGAATCTCCTGAAATGCAGTATTGAGTGCGGGTATGCCAAACTATGCAGTCAGGGCTATAGCCTAGGCCTCTCGACTAGTACTAGTAGGGCCTAGGCTCTATATACCGGTAACTGCAAGGCGGCAACCTAAGCTACCGGTACTTTTCCGATTGCCTGATGCATCTGTGCAGTACATTACAGTGGGCTCCAGTTTGTTCACCACGCAGTGTAATGGGTGCACCCCGTACCGAGATTTTCAGTTTGAAATGGTTACCACTAAAATTCTATATGCGGGATATCTCTCCTTCCGCCATGGGACATGCTATTCGTTGGGGCAATTATCCTTTCCCTTCTCACAGAGTCGCATATTGTACTTGCCTAGTATTGCCAACAATATTTTTTTAAGTTTGTTCTCTGACGTCACTTTAATACAGTATGAACACTTTACAGCATGTCGATTGTTTTCTGCAATTGGCAAACAATCATATCCGTTTTTTTATCTCGCGCTATATACACTGTGCAGTTAAAGAATTTTGTTGGGGATATCCTGCTTGTGTTGTGGGTTCGTAAGAGCGTTTAAAATTTCAAGCGAGCGAATTTCATGTTTTTTATATTGTTTAACTTAAACTCGGAAGAACAATCAAAATGGTTAAGTTATGCAGATTTCCCAATATTAAACAATGTAAACAATGTAAGAGGAGGTATTAATGTCTCTATTATATTATCAAATAATTATTTCTTTTAGTTGTAATAGTAGTCTTTTTCCCATTTTTAAACTTTTGCTTTCGATAGGGTAATCCGGTAATAGATAGTTATTTAGGTGTAAATACATTAAATGAAAATACTACCGATATTTGACGTGTGTAGGTTGTGTAGTATGTATTTCATTGTATATGATTGACCTGACCTTGTCACTGCCGGCTTAGGACAGGGCCCGAGAACGAACAATGGAAACTTAGGGCATGTCTGCAATACTGGGCAAGTACAACCTGCGATATTTATGGCGCGTGAATGGAATATCACGTAGCGCTCAGTACAGAACCCATCCTAGGACTTCTGCGACAAGCGACTGGTTACAGAATAAACGTACTGTGGTCAAACTGGCATCAATAGGCATAGTCAAATAAAAGAAAGGTTACTGGATAGTCTACAAACAGTGGTGGCATGCCAAATTCCCAAAAATCGGTTAAATAAGAATAGCTTACAGTAACCCCCCGCTAAGTCCGCACCAGGATCCCAAATTTGTAACTCGTCAGAATACCAAAAATAGCCGATGTTTGTGCGTATATTTCCGATGAGTATTCTATTCGGCACATACTAAATAAAGCCTAGTCTATAGTAAAAAATTCAACTGATAAACGTCATATATGGTGGATTTTTAAAAAGTAAGTTAGGGCGTAAAACAAAAGCCATTTATGCAGTCCGTCATTCATATTATGTTCTCTACATGTCAAAGACACAGTTACGCACGTTGCGTAACGGTCTGCACAATCTTAGGACGGATTTATTTGGCAATGCTAGAGAATCATATGGTTTATCTTTCGCTGTCAACTTTGGGAGCCAAGTTATATAGACCTAACTTAGTCGTAAGTTTGTTGCAGCAGAATGAAACGGATAAGTGCTCACATAATAACGATCATGACGTTTTAAGATGATGTTCAATGTTGTAATATTTAACATTACTTGTAAAGCAAACAAAGCCTTAGCTACGAAGAAACGAAAACGTAGTGGCAATTAAAACGTTTGTCAAAATCTTTACGATACTGTATTATCTAATTCTAAAGTACCTTTGGATATTTTTTGTAGTCCAATCGTGAAAACGCAAAAGTTAGCTAATCCTGCCGAAACGAATTAAGTCAAGCACACATGTTGACGAATCCAAAAAATAGTTGTCTTGAATAAAGTTACCGAAATTTGTTTTCTCTTCACTTATTCATCATAGTCTACATGTGTAGGTTATCTCTCATTTCAAACATAAACTTAGACAATATTTAAAATATTCCACAAAAACAGAAACTTCAACCAGCACGTTAAATAATTATTTATAGTGATATTAATATTCGTAAAACTATAGAAGTTTAACCTATTATTCATTTTTCCGACCGATGTTTTGGGTGATTTAGTATCAGGCAAAATATGCAACAATTCGCAATTGTAGGCTACTATATGCTTTTCAAACTTTACATACTTGGATATACTGTGCTTATGTTTCAAAAATAAAAGTAATAGGCCTATTTCATCATAATATATCATAATCTACAACTGTAAAGAAAGAGATGAAGCTGAATATATAAAACATTAACATGCAAAAGTTAGAAGTAATATCTGTCATTTGAGGTAACATAACATAAATATGACGTGCGCTAAGTGGATGCTACAATGAAAATCGCATGAATGTCTTTTGGGATGAAAATTTCGTCATGAAAGTAAGTTAATTAACAGTCTGTCTTCTTTCAAAAATACAAAACCATAGTTACTACCAATAACTTGTAGTTTATGTATGAAACATAACCTTCGCGTACGACCGTAACGTTTAGTGCAAAAGGACCGGAGTAGGCTACAACAAATGTAAAGTATAAGGGTACCTGCGGTTAAACTTACGGTCGATCCAAAACTAGTTTCACCCAAAATACTTAAAATACTTACTGCTTCGGTGTTGTAAGTGGAGCGTGGCGACGGTTCCAGCATGTAAACGAGATAAAGCAATATCTTGTGAGTTATGCTGTAGCGTAGCCTATTGCCTAATTAAACTATGAGCATTGATGGTATAGGCCTATAACTCTAAGTCTGCACATGTCAAGCTAATCAATTAATTGTAGCCCATATAAGCTTCACAGAGTGGATATTAATTAAGTTAATATCTAAGCTACGTTTACACTAAACACAATTCTATGCAAAAATAACTCATTTACGAAACCTTAACGTTCAGACACAGGCTGAACATACAGCGAAGTAAAGCACAGCGCAGCAAAATCCGCACATTTAATTAACGACCCGCAAAGTTTATACCAGGCTTATATAGCAAAGCACTGCAGCTCACCTCGGTTCATCGCAGCCAATAAGTAGAAAAAATTCCATCTCGATCCATTGTGTTCAACTTGGGAAATAAAACAATAGACTTCAAATAAAATTCAAAAACCGCCCAAAGCAACACAGCAGCTATCGCAAGGCATTGTTTTCCAAAACAAAAGGAATCTTTTTTTGTTTGCTTTCGAGCCAATCCTCACAATTCTTTCTGATAAGAATGCACCAGTATAATTGGTCTTGTGCATTCGCTGCTGGTAAACAACCGCATGAAGATAGTCAAAGACAATGGAGAGTTGTAAAGCGGTTGATACCAGTAGACTGATTTCGAAATCCATTGCGCCAGAACATGTTTACAATAAACGTAATTAACTTGTTGAAATGTTAAGGTAATATGAATCCAAACCTAAATGAAAAGAGAATATTCTAAATTGAAATATTTCATCCGACAGTTTATGACAAAGCGTAAAATTTCGTGTTGTTTATTGAATAATCAAAATTTCTTGAACTATGCTTTATAGTTTTGCATAGTTTATAGTTTGTTGTTTGTTTGTATATTTGCGAAGCGCGAAGATTCTGGAGAATCCTAAGAAAGGGTTTTTGTCATTTTACATTTGCAACCGCTAGATGGCCAACACAATTGTTTTTGCAGTTACCTATGAAACATTTGATAACAGCATAATGTATAATGTGATGTGAGTAAAATACAGAAGCTCATGACATTTTCAAGTAAATATAAATATACTTTATATTGCAATTAATACATGAAATTATTTAGAATATGCTTATGAACCGGCCATGAAACGAAACTTTTTGTGGACAACCAACATAACACAGTAGTTGAATGAAAGAATATTAAACAGCTGAAAAGATGATTGTTTAAGAGTTTTGGCACAGACATGTATTTTTTAAATGTTTCCTGTGAAGGTAAGTATTTGATTTAAATTAAAAGTAAACTTTAGGCACGGTTTGAAAAATTCTTGAAAGATACCTCAGCAAAAATAAAACTGAGTTAATAAAGTCTCAGGATAAAGTAATAGGCCAAAAGTTGCATTGCCATAATCGCCTACAACCCGAGTGGACAGCCTTTTTGTAATATCGCGGATCAGCTAGTAATCTGTATCAGTACAGTAAGTTACTTTTGACCAACGTCAAGATATATGCTCATCTCAGCCAACAGGAAAATGTACCTTATAGACGAAGCTTGCAATCTGATCGGTGATTATTTGCAACAATGGGCACCTTGTGTATAATAAACAGAACGATAATAATTAATCTGCCATTTGTCTTAGATAAAACATAGCGATGGCTGGAGAAACGTGCGGTGTTTTGTCAGCCGCGTAATCGCAGTAGTATTTGACTTAGAGACTATATACGACGTGCATTACGACTGGGGTGTGACATTTGCCCCGAGGGCAAAACGTTCCCTTAACACTTTGTATTAAGTAAAGATCTATTATGATCGCGTAAACAGTTGAAGTCCGATGAGGCATAAATCTACGAATTTATTGCCATCCAACTTATGTTAACTGTGAGTTTATTACAAGTTCATTGATCGAAAAAGAACTCTCGTGCTGTGATACAGTACAGGTATACATGTCATTTTATATAGCGTAACTTGAAACTATTCAACTAACGTAACTTGAAACAAAAGGTAACATAAAATTTTATAAAAAGGAAAACTTGATTTCATTTTCTTATTCCTTAATTTTCGTCTCACATACAATGTCCATCTGGATATATTGTCGTATTGCAGTCGAAAGCAAGTTTGTCGCCCTCGTCGTTATGTGAGACGGATGATGTTCAGCCACAGATGTTAGCGGCGTACATGTTTAGCAACCACTGTTTCCAACTGTATTTCAAAACTTGCGGGCAATGCTTTCAGGCCAGTAAAGAGGTCGGGCGGGCCTATATGCTTTTAATGGGTCCTATTATTTGCAAATCACATTCTTTGTTTAACGTTAGAATTCTTTTAGGTCTTTTACCGCTAAGGGCCAGTCGTATTAGCCACAAATAATTAAAGCCAAATTTATTGGTCCTCCAAGAACAGCGTGAAATCGTGTACAAACAACAGGATACAAACATGTACAAACTAACCTAAAATGCGAAATACTAAAACTACTTAAAAAGTATAAAACGTGTTTTTACTATAATAACTGAAAACTTAACTCATGGAAACAATTTTCGGTATATCTGATGATGAAAGATTATATAAAGCATTATGTGACCAAATTACATAATTTTTACAGGGACCAAATTTACTTTCTAGCCCGGGCCCTTATTGTACTCTACACAGCCCTGCATGTATTCTGTTTGGAATGTATGAGATAGAACAATCACATATAACATGGTATGCTATTTGCTCCTTTGCGCCACATTCACAGGTCGCAAAGTTTGCCACTCCCCATTTTTACAGAGTGAAGCCGTCATCCGACGAGCAAGAGTGGCTCCATCGCGGCGAGGCCCAGTAAGTGGGATGCTCGAGAGGGTGGGAAGATTGTCCAATAGTTTGGGCAAATGTCATAGTAGGCTACATGTTCATATAGTCATATAGTGTTCATGTCCATAACAAATGTTCAGTCATAGTACGCAAAACGTCGTTTATGGCAGTGTCTTTTTGATGGGGATGTGTACTGCGACACCAAACAGCAGGTGCAGAGTACTCAGCGGTGAAGTGGTGTAGAGCATGAGCTGCTGTATGGAAAGCAGCGACCCCAGCGCCCCAGTTTTTGACGATACGTGAGCGACCTGTCGAAGGTTACCCCAAGGTATCTGGGAGCAGGATAACAAAGCACATATAGACGTGACGTTAGCTTGAAGCTCACGTTTAGCTTTCTTGTTGATAAAATGGAAGACTGCCGAGCACAGATAACGTTTTGGTTTTGCTGAACTTTAATCTTCATTTCTGGAAGAAAACCCGATAAGTATAGTCATGCCTTGGCAAAGGTTCCCTTGACTGTTTCCCATTTCCCTGCTGAATGCACGATCGCCAGGTCGTCTGTGTAGGGGTAATTAGACAACATTATGTTCAGTAGGTTTTGGATGTGTAGGTGTTAAATAGGAAGGAGTAGGACCGATCCTTGCGCGGCGCCATTCTTGAGGCGTCGCAGCCTCCCTTGTTGTCTATGGCTGGTGGTGAGAGTAAAGCTTCGTGACTCATGCAAACCAAGTGCCTATATCTGGGAACAGACGGAGCAGGTTGCAGGCGAGGGTACGGTGTCGGTGCTAAACTGTATCGAAGGCAGCTGTAAGATCTAATGGTGCAGCCCTGGCCTTATTCTTATCCTCGAAGTTCTGGTCCATAAAGGTAACCTACAGTTGACTTCTCGCGTCGGAATCCATTTGCCTGTAGGGACGATTACTTTGTGGCCGGGCTAGCATGGAATATAACGTAATGAGCACTGTATACAGAAGTTAAATCACTTCGATTTATTTGAAGCTGATAGAATTAGCAATAATGAAGAAAATGTGAGCAATTTTTTATGCTTTCAGCTTTGCAGTCTTGTTAATAAGCTATATACCGTATCAACATCAAAATAAAACTTTTATGCCCGTCCATCTCTCGATGTAGCCTCATATTGTAATGTCAATAACGTCTAAATAAACGTTACATTTCGTTTGACCAGCGTTACGAATATCAACAATCCAAGAAGGTACAACACATGAGCAAAACAAAATTGCGTGTTTGCGGTGGTTGTTCACATGCATTTTACAGTAATTGACATTTTTTGCAGGAACCGGTAAAACTATTTTGATTTTTCCAAAATTTCGACTTATCTAAGGTCTAGTTATCGAGCTAATTCCACTTCGTATGGTATAAAAAATAATAAATGACACACAGTGCATTGCATCTCGGAGCGTTGCTCTTGATTATTTGACAAACTGTTTCGTTCCTAAAATTTTTAATCATAATTTGATTGAGTAAAAATAACAGTTTTTAATCCACCAACCCAGCACCGTCCGTCACATCAGCTTCATTTTCATGTTAACGTCACAATGCCTAAAATCTTGGGTTTTCGCTTCCCTGGCGAACAATAACTCAGTGCTTTCTTTTATTATAAAAAGTAAAACAATTTATGATGCGTTGTCAGTTTATCCTTTTTTGGATGAAATTCATCAGGTAGATTTGACATGGACCGGATTTTTGTTATTGTATACATTATTGTATCGTTATCATATTATAAATTCATATCGTGATTTGCAGTGGGCTTGTTGAAATGCGCACACCACCATAAGTAAACTAACGCACAGAGATCAGTTTTGGTCACATGACACGAACAAAATTAGCAGCAGCATTCTAACCTTATTGTTGCATTTTAAGTTTTAGTTCGATGGTTGTGTTTATCACTTAAGCTCATTCAGTTTTTAATGTTATATCAACGAGCTGATTGTTGATTTCAAACTATGTTGGCTTAGTTCTTGATATTGATCATCTTTTCTGGATTACTAGATTCCAAAAGCCAATGATGTTTGCTACTACAGGCAAATTGTTAGTATTCTGGTAGGTGGCAGTAGAGAACTGATTTACATTTAGCTAACATTCACAATAACAATTCAACGCTTTCCATGAGCAAGTACAAAACAGTACACATCATGGCAAAAAGTAATTAAAAACACGAGCGGCGAATTAATACACTTAATGGTATCGTAATATTCAGAACAGCTACTGAAATTTCAATCTTGGACAAAACAAGCAGCTATCGCAAGGTTAGATTATTTTACAGAATGCTCTTCCATTGTCTTGTCTAAACGGACACACGCGAAAGAGAAGCACCTGCAAAAAATTGTAATTTCTTGTTCTCCTTGACCCCAAACAAAGTTCGCTAAGACGCGTTCTAAATTAAAGAGACAAAATCCCGTTCGCTCAAACCGCAAAATAGGAAATGCCGATTGCGTGAATCACAAAATACGAGTGTTACGACGTAGTGCAAGACGTGACGAGCGAGATTTTGGATAAAAATTGCGTTGGTTTAAAACACACTGAATAGTGCTTTAAGGTTATGCGATACTGCAGTCCCAAAGGAAATTATCGACTAGCTTGCACCATGATTTCCTGTGCGTGACTCGGCATTTTGCTGATATAAGCAAACCATAGAGCGCTACCATAGTTTGCTTTTTACTTATAATGACGTTTAGTTTGTTTGTCTGGCTTATATAAAATATTTAAAGCGACTTAGTGAAACCCAGCCGACTTTCTGAGAAGACCATCATTACATTAGACTTTTCCCAAAAGCTGATTTTGGCAACTTTATACTGCCAACCCATAAAACGATTAAAGCTGCTATTATCTTAAGACATTAGTATTCTATTCGTGTTGTCTCACTATCATGATTTCCATGTATGCTTTGAAATGGGAAGAAAGAGCGGCGGAGATGCCATAACAAAATTGTGGTTCATAAGCATCACTGTTTTACACCGTATTACGTTTAAATATAAAACTGTCACAAACAAAATGGGTGAGGCTTCACGCTGAGACAAGGCTTTGGTCGTACAAATAAGTCAGTGTGGTTGGAAATAACATTGTAAGTGGTTTTCAATATTCATACCTTTGATAAAATGCTAATTGATTTTGAAAGATCAAACTGCAGACAATGCGCATAGAGTGGATACACCGAAAGCCTTTCTTAAATAAAGGATCTTTCCTCAGTCCTAAGATAAAGATTACGAAACCATGCCATACCAAACTAGTTCATATTACAACAGTGATCACTATCCATAGCTAATATGCTATATATCTTCATAAACAAAATTATGTCCTAAGAAAGTTCATTGTGACGTAATCAGTGTCCCAAACTTGCAACACCGTATTTGTTTAACGTTCATGTCTTGAACATCGAGGTCTTAACCATGGCCGACAAGCCAACCGCGAATAAAATGTCTTTGGAATGGAGATGAACCTTAAAATAGAACCGAATTATGTATGACTACAGACGATGTACTCAGTTCAGTAACAATTCAGTAATAAAAAAACATCCGACATGTTTTGGTTTTCAAATTTCATAAAGTGTTTGCAAGGTACACTTTAGAGACGAAAAGTTGTGATAGGTCAGTTTTAAGCCAGATGTTCAGTCAACGCACGTAATGAAGATTTGGTGCGTCATGAGATGTTTCCGTTAATATCACCAAGTATATAGCCTATAACCATGCACCTGAACAAATTAACGCAAAACGCAAATAAACGTAAACCCACGTCATCGATAAAGTCGGTTTTACGAAAACCAGCCGGTTAGGGCATTTTTAATTGCGCTCGCAGTTAAATTTGCCTCCCGGCAAATCATAACGTCGGCTGCAATTCGGATGTGGTTAACCGCATACTATGTTCAGGGACAAAATGCTTGATAATAGGCGATTGCAGGACGTTTTTTCTTGCTTATCCAGCGATTGAATATCAAAGAGGGTTGCGCTATAGGTGTCTTGTTTACAACGCAGACACGAAAATACCACCAATTTTTACAGATTTCGAAATTGCGTTTGCAGCGGTAATGTAGGAAGGAAATTCCGACGTATTCCGAAATAAATATTAAATTAAAATCTGTTTTTCTCGACCACGACTTGATTTTCCAGGCTATAAGCCACAACTGCCTTCCAGGAAAAGTGTGATTATGCTCGTAAATGTGCGAGCGTGCGTGCACAGCTAGCATCACAGCCTGGATTTATGTGATTAAAACTTGGCTAGATTGTGAATCATTAAATCTTTAAGAGTTCGTGTCGTTAAAAAACTGTCAAAAATCAAGGACTGCACTCAAAGTGTGTGTTTGTTTTTCGAGCCTATCCAACTAAAATCATTGAAATTGCATCGTCTTGCTGGCAGGCATAACAATTATCTTTGTTTAAGAAGTATAAAGTTTGTGTGTTTCTTGGCAAGCGTCGTAATTAAACTCAACGCAGTTAACGTTGTCAACGCTGCACGAGACTACGGTGTGAAAGGAAGGGTTTATTTTAAGGGCTTAGCTATAGGGCTAAAATAGTTCGGTACATCAACGCGTGTTTAGATTGGCCTGAAGCTTGTTGTTATAGGAAGTTATTTTGATTTGGTTTAAATAGACTAAAAATGTTTAAAGCCGCCGTACAATAAACAACACTGACGAGAAATGAAATTAACTTTCCAAACGAATCCGAGAAACCACTTTGAGTATTCATTTTTTTAACGCAACTGATGAGTTTACAATGTTCAAGAAAAAGCATATTTCTAACGAAGCGTACAAAACAGTTTGTCGGATTTCACATACGCTTGCCAATGTGACTTCATAAGGGGTTTGTTGTATGACGAAAGCAAGACACTTTCACTTGCCGTCCAGGCTCATTAGTGTAAATAAAATAATTTTTATACGTCCAGTTTTCGTAAAATAACAAGCGTACAGTAGTCGTAGAACTGACGAGCGTTTGATAAATAATGTATAATATTAAAATAACGAAGCAAATCAACACGTTGGACTAGTAACTGATTAAAATCTGTCACACAATCGCTAAATTCGAATAAAAAGTAGGATAGAAGATAATCTGACAAAAATTTAAGGCTATAGTAAAGGGCGTTGTGTTTGTATCAAGTATTGACTTCCACAAAACATAACTTGTGCTTTTTTTCTCCGTGGAAAACGAAGACACTTGTGAAGCAACAGAACAAACACTGCTAACGTCACTATCCACCAATAATAATTAATCATACAAAAAGTGAGAGAGACCAAACGATGGTGGAAGAAAAAATCGGAAGAGAGCGGAAGCGAATAAAAGAGAGAGGAAAGAGAAAAAAGAAACAAAAAACGCGTTCCTGCTAAACTATCTCCCTCTTTCCATTCACAAAAATAGCGACTTGAATTGTGTACTAGCAGGCTGAGTTGCTTGACAGTTGCTCATGTTTTACGAAAAAGCCGTATCTAGCGTGGTAAGGGTTTGTTTTTTGCATGATAGCAGAACAAAACTAATGTGCTTCAAGATTTTTGATCGTTTTTTAAAGCCTGCGGCGTAGAGAAAGCCAGTATCTGTATGATAGTCGCTGGCATAACCTAAAAAAAAGATGTTATAGACTACATTGATGGATTTATTTGATGGTAGTCAGCTTCCGTATTTGCCGTCTCGTCTGAAAAGTCTTGTTTTATCTCTTGGTTTGTTGATAATGCGTCATGGCCGTGGCGCTAACTTATTCAATCCAGAGTTAGAGAGTAACCTCTAACCTATCTTTCTCGTTCTCTGCTTAACAGCGTTAATATAAAGTTGTAATTAAAGCAAGCATATGGATTACAACAAATCCTTACATTTCGTCTTAACAATAAAATCGTTCGATGCCCTAATCTGCAGGTATTATAGGGCCAATGTAATTTGCGTGATCCGAAACTAATGGCTAAATTTTGGTAAATTGGCTACTCATATGGCTAACAGCATTACTGTGTTTAGTCTAAAACAGTGAGTCTTTAGTCTATAACATTTATTGTTCAAGTGCTGATTGCCATTCACAGGACAAACCGTTATGCTTGTTGGTTTTTTATGGCACGTGTCGCGTTTTATTGGATTTAGGATTTTAGATAGTACAGTATAGTGTTCTTTTTCTGTAGACTGTGTAGACAAAGTACCAACTACGACAGCATTAGGCCAAACGTTTGCAGATATTACAACCAATAGCGGTTTGTGATCTAGATTAGGCTCCTTTTGTACTGTCGCACGCTGTGTGGTGAGCACCCCATACGCAGACGTAACCACTTCGAAATTGCATGCATTTTGGTCGAACAACAATCAAAAGTACCATGATCTGTTCGTATTTGTTAGGTATTATCACGTTTACAACCTTTAAAGCGAAAAAAAAGCTTGCAAAAGCCAGCGTTTAGGGACCACAAACTGGTTGATTAATAGGGGGGTTTCTGTTAACAATAGATGATATTAATCCCGACGCAATATGGTATTTGACCGCTAACCGAATTTGGCGAAAAGCCCATCAGCCAGTAAAACGCATATAAACTGTTAATTTGGCACGAAACCGCTATATCCGTTTTTAGTTGTTGCTTTACTGCGTACTGAATGCCAGTGTGTTAGCGTGCGTCTGTATCTGTAGAATACGATAAACTATTGTTAGAGTCGTGATACTCGGGTGCTTATAGACACCTGCCGTAACTGATAGCTTGAGCGTATTTTTGTGCGCACTATTTTTCAAGCACCCCTATTGTAAAGTGAATGTGAATGACACCATTGCCGTCGTTGTGACGCAGTTTTAGTTAAATAAAAACGACCTAATTTAGTGAACGATACGTAAATCACTTTGTTTCGATTTGTCGACTTCAAGTCTTCCAAAGTTTTACCGTTTTTTTCGCTCCATATAAATTTTGAATGAAGCTTGATCGTCATTGCAATTTTACATCAGTACGGATCGAGAGGTAAAATGGAAAAATGTTTTGTACATCTTTATCCGTTCCCGTCCTTTTTTTCGATAAACTACTTATTTGAAACTTCTTGATGCTGCGCAGAATGGCGAATACTACAACTCTGCATCCAGTGATCACGTTTATTTCTGAAGCTTTCAGTTAATTTTATCGTAAATTTTTTGCAAAATCTGATTGCGAATTCTCGAAGTTGTGCAGCGTCCGTTAAATGCATCAAAACAACAATTACCTGAGGTGCTGTGATTGAGGCAGGTTTAATGCGTTTTTCTAGTTTTTAGCCTAAACGCCGCTTTGTGCAAAAGAAAACGTTTCCTCTGGCGAATGTCACCATCTATCGGGCTTACACTTGTCACGGGAATGATTGATGATGCGACATGATGCACGCTTTTTAGCTATATTTGCAAGTAGTTGGTCACGATTGCGTTGTTAACTGCTGTTGTTGTTGGAAAGTACGTAAAACGGAAACCGCCGAAGTGGTTAGGTTCATTTATCCTTCGAGGGTTGGTTCAGATTAAGCAGATCTTGATCAAATGTGGCTTGCAGTCATAAGATTATGGGAATGTATTGTTAATTTAAAAGGTGTATACGCTAAATTGCAACGCAAAATGACTTGAACAACATCGCATATTTCGGCTAAGAAATGTCAGCCTACAATAAAATTAACGGCTGTTGATAGTAAGTTAAAAACAAAAACTATTGGTCTCATAAAACTCTGTTATAACGTTAGGTTTGAGATCTTGTATTGTATTACATTGTAGAAGACGTCTGATATTTCATATGGTAACGTTGGCGTTTTAAAGTCCGCCTCGATGGTCAATATTAAAAATCTTCAATAAAAAAAGTAAATATATCCTATTTTAGGAAGTGCTTTATAATGGCCAAGCTATCGATTACGCTATCCACATATGGCTGTCTTTTTGCCCGTGGCTAAATCTACCTTGAATTTAAAGTGTCTGTCATGCAGTAAGAACTTTAATTAGCTGGTTAATCTATCCAAGTCCTTGGGTTTTCGCTCAATCTCGCCACAAAACGTTTCCTGATTATATATCTACTTGAGCACATTGTGTAACGCTTATGGCGAGTGGCGGAAAATAAGGATGAATGTATTATGCCGATTGATTCCCCGGCTTTCGCGACTAGAACGCTAAATGCGTTAGTTAATGACAATACACGTTGTCACTTCGTTTTACTGGACGTATCTAACCCTAAGAAAGAGTTCAAAAGTTCATTGGACTGTTTGTTGGTCATCAGCTGTTCGTTTCCTAATCCGCTAATTGTTACAGATTTTCCTTTCCGATTTCCAAGCACTACTTCTAATTTGTGACCGTTTGTTTGGTATGAACTAGTTGCAAATTGATAACCACCACGTGTCAGCGAACCAATAAGACGCGTCGTATAGGCGTTGCTGTATTTCGATGATAACTCCACCGAGGCCTATCTTGTACGACGAAAATTAGGTGACTAGTTTATGAGTCTTTCCCCATCATTGCGTCCCTGTTGGTCAGTAGTAGTGTCGTAAATTCGACGGTTTACTCACTCACTAACTGTCAACTAGTTAATGTTTTACACATACATCCTGCCTAGTTAACGGCGTATTTTTTGTTTTGTGTAGCAAAGAGAGTTGTTTTATAATACGAAGACAAGAAAACGATATTTGGAATGAGTGAAACGTATAATCTTTACAGAAACCTGTCGAAGCCGTAGGATTTACTCATTGAATACCGAGTACATAATCGTTATAAATGTTGAGTAGATCTTGTACAATTACGTGCGCCTCGGAAGATTTAGGTATTTCTTGATTGCACGGCATCAAATGCATGCCGGCACGACTACCAGTTAATCAGAGGCGTCCTGTGTATGGCGTGGGCTTTTTTCACGAATTGGCATTTCGTTATTTGAGTGGTCGGTTGCTATTATTAGGATTAGGAAATCATTCATTAACGTCGTTAATCGATTAACTCGATGTGCACTACGCGCAAGTATCGTCTCGGGAATTGAAGGCCAGTGCGAATTGGCTGGTTCCTTTACGCAGCTGCCTTCTCCTTATCAAATCAGCCTTCCCTGGAAATATTAACCCTCTGGCTCTACCCGCTATAATTTCTGTTAATACTCATCCCTGTAATTAGTCCACTTCGGTGAGAAGCAAACACCAGACCGCGTGTCTGCATTGGTGTAGTTAACCGGGTCTACGGCAAAATAGGGTGTTGCACTGTTGCAAAGTCGGCAACGCGGCTCGCAGCAGTCCAATGTAAGTGACTATTTTTTCTAATAATAATACTTTCTAATTTTTCAGAAAAAGTGCTAAATTTTATTTGGATAGTCACTAAGAACACATGCAAATGCCCTTCTACTGTTATCAGTGAAACCGCAAGCCTCCGTGAAATCGTGACGTGTCTGATGACGTCATGATCGAGAGTTGAATGATGTTCGAGTACGATCAAGAAGTTCCACCTTTTACGCTAGGACCGCAGGTGAGCGACCGTTTGGATTTTAATGAAATTTACAGCTCTAACAGCGCGTTTGTTGCACGAATTCAGTTCACTTTAACATTTAACTTAGGTATTGTGAACAAAATTGTTTTCCGGACCACTTTGTAAAAAGCAACAAGCGCAAATAGTGCAGCTGTATTACATATTATAGAATGCCTCGCCCATCTCATTTATTCTGTAAACGGAGGTGGACATAGGTACGGTCTGTGTAATCCTTTCTTAGCTGTAACACCACCAAAAGACCACCCGTATATTTTGACGTTAATTTCTTCCGCTTTTTGTCCGCAGCCTTCCTCAATAATGAACTCCGGCGGAGGCGATATTCCGCCAAATAACGGGGGAAAACAACACGACGACGATCTCACCTTTCCCGATGGTAGTCTTAATAAAAATTCCCTACGCTTCCGGTTATGTTCCGAAATTTTGTTTAAATATTTACGTTAGATACATGATTTACTTACGTCGTAAAAGAGCGTATTTTCGTCCGGCCCCATTTACGCTATTTTATATTAAATTTACAGACATTCTTCTCCAAGATTTGCATCTGTTACAAGAATCCTGGTTTGACGAAGGTAAGGTGTTTCCACAGAAAAGAATTTCATCAGCTTTCGTTTTTGTGTACATATGTTCCGCCTAAGATCGCTTAAATAACACAGTAAATTGGACAAAACGTACGTCTTTGCGTGTAAAAACTGGAAGCAAAATTCGTACCGGATAACCCTTTGCCTATAGACCAGGAAATCATTTTTCTCTGCAAAACGCGGAGAACCTATTATCGCGTTAGTGCGCTTGGACTATTTTCACAGAAAATAATTAGTCATTTGGAAGTAATTTGTTTGCCGACCTAAATGTGTAATTATCGTTATATTACCGAATTAATTAAGCCGCTTATACAAGAAACCTATAGAAGAATATCATCGTAACGTTATTGTTATTATTTTCATTATAGAGTCTGAACGTCAAGGCGACCAGTTTGTACCTGAAGTTGAGAACCGTAAGTATATGTAGTGGTTTCACCGCCCTTTTCTTCCGATCATGCTACACTTGATATCGCTTAAGAAATCGTACTTTTAGTCTTTAATTGTTCCAGTGATGTAATCATTCAATTGCTGGTAATACTGCAAAAGTACTTGAAGAACACAAGAAAATCTATTTTAAATTGCCTGTTTCGCGTTGAAAAGCATTTAATGTTTTAGCTGTTTGACCACGCTACGCCCAACGGGCATGTTCACCTTGACGAACTTTGCGTGAATGACATTCCCATCACGAAAAGAGCTGTAATTACTGGTTTAAACCAGTTTTACAATGGTCGGAGCAATGTCAATGATGCGTCTTCGACTTCTTATGCCAATACACTCGCTTCAAAAATTGTAATTAGCACTAACAAACTGTCGAACTAGTTGTTTAAAATTGCTAACGATGAGATCTATCTACTTTTAGAACGGACTGAAAAGCATTCGGGACATGACACAAAGTTTCGTGTCGGTGTTAATGCGTTAAAGCGTTTAGAACCTTCAGTTGCAAAGGTCTTCGATAATGAGCAACTAAAATTTGATACCTCGCACAAAACGCTTTAATGCAAGCAAAACTAGAGTGAAAAATAACCTTCAGAACGTCACTGAACACAATCCGGTATGGGGTGCAACCTGGAAAGCGATGTGATAACGCGCCAACGTGCACATTTTATCAGAATGAATGTGCACTATACCGTGTAGTCTAAACGTACATTGTATCGGCGTTTTTAAACCACGCCATATTTCAAAATCAGACACCTTTAATAGGCCACACTATAAGATGGTAAATATCGACTTTTTATTTGACGCAGCCATCTGGATCGGGCGCAGTAGGATAATGTGACACGGCACACTGTACTTAGGTCTAGGCTAGTGGCCACTCTCCCGTGCGGCCTAAAATGCACACGACAAAAACGTCGTTTTAATTTTCTCACCGAAAGGTGGAGAGTTATCACAACAAACTTAAAGTTGGGATTAGAGCTGTGCGTTTCCGAATGCGATTAACGCGATTGTGATTCACAGTTTACGCCTCAATTTAACCACGCTCTGTGAACTTAAAAGAAATTCACAGCGTTTTTTGGTTAACTTTCGGATGTACAGTTCGCAAAAGTCGTAGCCCAGACGAAATCTTGCCCAAAACGGAGCATCTCAAATGGACATCTTCGTCGCTTTTTTGCGACACCAAAGCATTTAGCTTTGAACGTTTGTTTATGCTGTAAACAGAAACACAAGTGCTTAATGTTTGCCTGTTTCCTGCTTCCGAGATGCCAGCAGTCTAACTATAATAGGTCTACGGCACCGGTATATCACATTTGAAATATGAGCGTTCCATTTCGAGTGTTGCTGGATAGCTTACTGGGCGTTTTTTTCACGCGCAAGCGGCTAATTTTAATATTACGTTTTATTAAGTTTTTATGATCGGAAGGATTTCACAGAGTTTCTCTCGAGTTAATTTGGTGGTAAAAGTGCAAACAGGTTAAAAATGTGAATGAAACGTTTTCCGTAACGCTGTTTGATTTTAAAAAGGCCGTTTCTGAAAACGCCCCCGCATAAGGTTACATTGCGTTTTGAGGTTAATTTGTTTCAAGAATGCGTTTAGGTTCGGTTAATTTGCTGCAATTACGATAAGATCTGTCGAACCAGCGCCAGGTACAATTGTGCCAAATCCAATCTCAAACAAATGGCGTATTTATGCCCAAGGCTATTGTTTGCTGGCAATTCTAACACGATAAATCTTTGGCAAATTTTGACGGGCAGTTTTTCCACACGAAATTCAGTGTTTAAATGTGATAACGTATCTGATTATAAATACGTGTCAAATGTCAAGTGGCCACGGCTCCGCTAATAAAATATACCAAACCCCAACTCCATTATCAAAACTTGCAATGCGGTACTGTATATAAGCAAATTACAGCAAGATTATCCGATAGTTTTACAAAAGCGGCGTGGGTACGAGTGAAGGTAACTGACACAGTGATTGACAGAAAGCGGATATTAGTGGTTTAGGACTTCACGCTTGGGGTGTCTCAACGGGCTTCGAAGGAGCGTAACTGCAAAACTCGGCATTTGGGAGAAAAAAGAGAATACGAATTTGTGCGGGATAAAGGGACGAACTATACTTGGTCAACAACGTACCACAGCACGAGCGATGTTTCCTGGTTAATTTTTACCTAAAAACCGTGTGCTTCCACCTTTATTTCGAACCGAGCACTTAAAGTAAGCTCAACCCGGTGCTCGAAGCTGTGGTTGATGCACGTTGCGCGCGCACACCCGAGCGTGGCGTTTAAAGTAAACTCTAAAACGGGTCGTGCATGGTTAGGCCTAACGTCATCATATGCCCTGACATTTGTGAATGGGGCTATTGTAGTCATTGCGTGAGTGGTGCGACTCACGCTTTTTTTCGGATTTCATTCACAAAAACGTGCTTCGTTCGACCGTGACTTACTTAAAGACATTTACAGTTGTCATCGAGGGCTCTTATAACGGTAAAAAGCGAGGACATTTTGGCCTCTGAGAAGTATTGTGCAAAGACGTTTGTCAAACTATTGTATACAAAAAGCTTATCCCCCCAAACGTTCTCTGCTCCATTGAAGAATGTTGCGATAACCTGTAAAAGTTTGTCCGCGGTGATGATTCATTGTCAAAACATTGAACTATTTCATAACCCATTCATATTTCGTACTGTTTGTTTGTTCGGGCCCTTTTACTGTATGTTTCATGAAACACCCATTAGTTTAACGTTCAGTTTTGCGAAAGCAAACGCTGACCCCCCTCATAAATCGAAAGAAAATGACGTTTACGGTTGAACGGTTTCAAAATCACTGTAATCTACACCTTAAATTTTTGCTAAAATGAATCCGCATACTGTAATCCAGTCGGCGCTGGGTCAGCGAAGTTTGCAATTTAAAATGGCTACGGATGACAGAACCTTCCTTGGATTAAAACAATATGCCAGTCACTGCGGGTTTTGTTGCGTTTTTTTTTTCGCCTGCCATTTTGATGCGATATCAGATCAGATGGAATCTATGAAGGTGGACGCATATTTGGGCCTAAAAAACATGGCATAGTTATTAGGAAAAGACTATCATTACTTTGATGTTGCAAAAACGATAATTCAACGTCGTTACTGTTATCTGTAGGATGCCACAAGATGCGATTTATAAAAGCTTTTACCCCGGATGATGCAAATCGGATTTGTGTACAACACTGTCACTTTGCTGCACTCAAATCACTGTGATATTTCCACTGTTTTCGTCGTAAAAGATGTGGCTGAAAGAGGCCCAGCCACACCGAAAATGGTTACATGATATTTTGTCTCATTCCATCAATTTTCAAGCTTTAAGCCAAAGATCTATTTTGGTACAAAAGGAATCTTAAAGAAAATTAGTATGGGCCCAATAGCCGGCGCATAGTTAATTATTTTGGCATTCTAGCAGTCACGTATGCCAGCGAAAACGCTTATTTATTTCTTATATCTTAAAGTACTTCCTATTTTGCCACTGTAAGTGTGTCGTGTCACTACGGTGCGACTTTTTGGCTGCTTTTGTGGAATCAGATGCCCGTTGTTTACTCGCCTTATGACGTCACTATATACAAGTAGGCATCGCGTGCTATTGAATAGTGACGTAACAGACAGTACCACATTTGCGAACAGCAAAACTCGAGTTGGTTGTCTGCAACGTGCATGCGACGACCAAATCTGAACTCCAATAACATTTACCACCTCGTCACAACCGGTTTCTAACTCTAGCACATGATTTTTTTGCAAAACATTATCTTACTTAAAAGGACTTTTTCTTCCTTTTTAGTGGTACCCCTGGAAAATAACTCAAGTCGTGAGTCAAAGGTTCCAGAATTTTCCACACAAGGTTCAACCCGAAGCATAGATTCTGCCTATGCCGCTGATTTCGCGTCGCCTTCGTCAGTCGCTTCTACAACAGGGATTAACACATGGGAACAACGCCTACGTCGCGAATCGGGTTGCACAACCGATGACGATCGCCAGCTCCTTACCCCCGAACTGGACAGCATCAACCCGTCTCTGGATGAACTTCCCGGTGACTTCAATTGTCTTGATAGGCCAAATGGAATCAAAAACGCCGGAGCTGGAGGTGTTGGAACCCCGCTGAAGCAGCGCTCGTGGCCAAGCGATGGACAGTTAAATTTGGTTGATCCTGAACCGCCGAAACAATTCGAAAATTCCACCCGTACGGTAAACAACGTTCAGTCTGCGAGATCCACCAACTCAAGCGTGAGACCAAACAACTTTGGGCAAAACTTATTTAGTGGAAACTTGTACGAAAACCAACACAAACAACGTTTTGACAGGACATGCAGTGCCACATATTTTAATGGCCATCAAGTTACCCAAGATGTCATGAACTTACAGCAGCAATCATATCAAACCAGAAAACCAAGTGGTAACATATCGGTCAACCCAATGACCGGACAGGATCAGAGTAATATATTTTTCAACGATAAGGTGTACGCCGAATACGCCGAATACGCCGAATACGCCCAAAGGAACCAGTGCAACAGAATGCACAGTTATCCATCGCGCGTGCGGCAGTCTCCCTGCAAAACGTCCCCGGAAGAGGCGCTTCCGCTTTTCCACGCTCCGTTATCTGCCTCCGCACAGCAGCAAATGTGCTCCTTCCCTTGTTCCCAAGGTCAAGGTTCCTCACAAGGTGACTTCGGAGAACGGATTTGGAACGGAGAACCATGTCCTAATGTTATATGTGGGGATTTTCCCGAGGTTAATACTGAGCCCCCACCGTTAACCCATTACCCTGTTGGTGATTCTGGTGTACCATGTAGTGCCATACGTCACGCCAGCGAGGGTACCCCAACTGTATGCGGCCCCAGATCTGTTGAAAACCGGGTACGCATGCCCAGTTGCCCCGATATGAACGAGGGTCGAATGGGTACTTGCATTCAAACCCCTTACCCCACTTCTTGCCCAGTTTACTCCAATGGGACGAACGCCCAGGTCATGGTTTCAAGTTTACGCGCAGATCAGACCCAACAGCAGTCGCCCTGTGGAAATCCACCATACCCCCAAAACGCGAGTCTGACCCCAGAAAATAAAGACCCATCGGGGAATTTCACGTTTCGTCACCCGGGACCAACAGCACCATCAAGGAAAACGTCCGACGGTGAGTTGAATTCGTTTGATGCAAAGCATAGTCTTTAAGAAATGTTTGTATTTATATTGCCCTTTAATACGCTGCCATGACAAAGATTTAAGTTGAACCAAACTTCAACGAAATTTAAACTTCAAATACACAATCTAAAGATTAACCTGTTAAACATATAACCCATATTACGCGTCGAATAGGCGCCGTTACAAGTTAATTCATTGCGTATTTTATCAAGCTCATGTGTAAGACAAATAGTTGGTCAATTTTATGGCCATTGATTACGGAAGAAGGTAATTATTTTTCAGTGTACTTAGCAGTGTTGCTTGTAAGCACGACAATGCTTTTTACTGGATGACCCCGTCGTAAAAGATAGCAAAAATCTCAGCGGCCCGTGGGAAAGTGTTTTTAATATTCTGCTACTTTCAGTATAACTAATTTTATGAAGCTTTTGCTTGCATTAAACTAATCAACAACGAATTACCATTGCATCACGTTTATGGAACAAAGTGATCCGTCTCTTTCTTTTACGTAAAGAATACGACTGTTTTCAAATGTACACGAATGCGGTTCATTTCTTCAAAATCTAAATCAAGCGATATACGACCAGTTATTTATCATCACAATCATCATCATTGCAAAAACACGGCATAATCCGTATCCATCCGTTTAATTTCGTCAACTTAAAATGCCCGGCGGCGCGAAATTATTCTGGCCTAGTCATAAACCATAAGTCACTTCATTCATCAAACATTAATTCTGATTACGTTTTTCGTAAATATTTTTGCCTTCCTGTATGTTTGTTAGTTTTTCAGATGTTCCTTTCGTTTGTGAGGTTTTATTTTTTTAATCCATTTTTTTGCTTGTTTTTATCATAGAAGTCGTAATGCGGCGAAAGCAGACGTCGATGACATCATGCACCAGTCATATCACGTCATCAACGGGAACTCAGATCAACAGGTAAGTCAAACGTTTAATATCTCATCACTACATAGCCTGGGTTAACCTAAACCCCCGTTCCAATAGTGGTCAGTGTGTCAATAACGCTGACCGTAGCTATGACCAGTTGTTTACATCGTGATGAATTCCTAAGGGATAAAATCAGTTTTAGTGGCGCATTTTAATTAGGTTAGTCTTAACCACGTAGTAACACTTCATCAGTGTGGTTTCAAGATATAGGTTCTAGTCTGTTGTAAATCACCAAGGGTTCAATGAACCTGACGAAAACAGCTCGTTTGAATTTGAGAAAAATGAAACCGCGCTTGTTTTTTGACCTGTGACATGTAGTTTTCCTTGTTTTATAAGTTTCAGCTGTTGTTTTATTTTCCTTTCGTCAAAATAAATTTGGTGTCACGTTCGGCTGATATTTTTCAAACTTCGGGCCCAAAAATTGTCGAAATTAAACGATTCGTATTTTTGTGACTTCGTCAACCGAGAGAGTTAAGTGGTTCTGCTTCAATGAGCACGAATAGATCGCAAAGCCGGATGTTTTCAATTTTTCACGCTCCCCTAAATCTGTTGTAAAAATTTGGGACCAGGTTTGCTTGGGTCTTTTGCTTACGTCACGACCCTCGACGTTCGTTTTAACGATATATTTTGCGCCGTAAATTGTTTTGGGAATTACTTTCGTTACGATAAATTTTTTTTTGGATCGAATTAAATTACGTCAGGCGTGACGTTTCCACACGCGTTACTTACATTGCTTTTTGCTCCAATCGTAGTTGAAGGCAGTACACTAAAGGTATATGCACGAAAGTAAATTGTTTTCAGTCAAGTTCACAAAAAACACAGCAATATCTGCAAAGTTCTAAGAAAATAATTTACCCGCGCCGTGATCCAATATTTATTGATTTTTGCTTTCTACACTCTGACATTTTGTCCAAATTTCCCTCCCAGGGGACGACCTAGGTCTGAGAGTTTCACGGATCACTTCGCAAAACAGACGGATCGTGCCAGCAAAGCGGCGTCACAATGTATGGCTCGTTCGTCATCTTTGGACAGGAATTGTCGCTCCCCAACGCCTCTTACTAATCACGTGACGTCACACCAGTCGCTGATTCGTCAACATTCAGCTCCAGTCAAAAGAAATCTACCCACTGCTTCTTCTTCGCAGCGACCTCAAGCGGTTAAAGAGGTAGGTCTTTATTTTTGTCCGAATCTGTTCAATCTTTTGAGTGACGTAACATTCTATCATTATATCTTAACTGGTTAATCAGCGGTTAATAATTAACGCATCTTTATATTTAAACTCGTCTTTCATTCATCCACCAGGAACTGCATCCTCCCCCGACACAAAGTACCCCGATCAATGACAGAAGCATAAAGCTAGAACCCCGCGATGGTAAGACATATCATTTGTTGTTAAGTTTGGCAGCTAATAATATTATTAACTGTCAATGTTAGTCAATAGTTAATAAACTACTTGTTTTTGTACCCAAGCTATTAATTATTAATAACTAGTGTACCAAATATCAAGGCCAAAAAGCGGAATAGTTTTCGTTTAAACACTATTTTTAGCCACATAATATTTGTTTTCTAGAGCCAAACGCAAGCATGCCGTATTTCGGAACTCAAGCTTCTAATAACCTACCGAGTAAAACGGCGAATAGTTTCCAGGTAACTTTACAAGCATTGTGATAGTTCAGAAGCGATGATGTTGGCACCTTTTTACAAGTGCACGTGGTGTAGCCCAATATAAAGAGAATTAATGACGAAGTTTTGTATTAGAACGGCGAGCCTCTGCGAAAGCCACCCGTAGATCCTGCAAAAGCAACTCCTGACCATGTGCAGGACCAGAAGCCTGTGATAATGCCCGACCCAGTTGCCAAACCGGGTTACTGCGTCGAACAGCAACTCACTACCATTAAAACGCCGTATGATGAAGCATGTGTGCCGGAGAGGGATCTTCCCCTTATACGTGGAGAAATCAGGTAACACCTCTTTTCTTATTTTTCTGAATGAAACTTTACCCAGGACAAGCAACCAGTACGCTCATGGATAGTTCAGCTAGTTAACTAAATAATTTCCTAAAGCTGTAGCCCAATAATTAATTATTATTACTTAATCCATTTAAAATATAAGTTTTGATATTTAGCTTTCAGCTTTCATAATAAAGCAACGACCCAGTGCATTGCAAACTGCTAAATAGTCCTTTATATTGGACAGGGATCAAACTGGTGGTTATGCTCGTCGTGGCAGCTTACAGTTGTGGCAGTTTTTAGTTACGATGTTGGAAGATCCCACTAATAACCACGTGATCGCTTGGACCGGTCGGGGCCTGGAATTTAAACTAGTCGAACCAGAAGAGGTAATGTTGCCTACAGCATACCTTTATTGTATGTTGAAGTGAGGGGCAAGTCCAAAAATAAGTTGATCTTATATGAAAGAACACTATTCACTGAACATTCTGGTAAAGTATTTTTGAAAAATAATTTGTGCTTAGATAGTTATCGGCAACAGAAAATCGCAAAAACTCTTAGATTTTGGCTTTTATTGTGATGTAGATCAAGGCTCTTGTTATGTCATACATTAGTCAAGACATAAAAAATCCGGTAGCTCAATCATTTGCGTTCGTGAAGTCATCCTTCGAATCGCATACCGGTACCGTACTGGTTGCCGTGGTTGGGCTATAGGCTGTCACCTATGAAGTTATCGGCAGTTAGAGAAGTCTATACAGCTGTAACAGATACATATGTAATATACAGTAGGTATTGCTGAATTTATGAATTTGCGAATATTGTCTGTGATTACCTATGACATGACAAGAGCTTTCAACTACATCACAATTACGGCAAACTTTGCGATTTTCTTTTGCTTATTATTACCTAACCAAGAATTATTTTTTTAAATACTTTTACCGTAGTATACAGTGAGTACAGTTCTTTCATATAAGATCAACTAGTTTTTGGATTTAAGGTCACTTTAAGCTTGTTTTGTTGGAGATAGGAGTTTGTGGTAAACCTGCATTTCTGCCAATATATTTGGAACCATGCTTACAGGCCCGTAACAACAATAACGGCCCACAACGACACGCTTCGGTTATTACCAGATGGCAAAATACTAGGCCCGTATATTCTAGTTATTATTGTTATTACTTGTCTTTGTAGGTCGCCAGAAGGTGGGGATTACAGAAGAACAGACCGGCGATGAACTACGATAAACTGAGCCGCTCGTTGCGTTACTATTACGAAAAAGGCATCATGCAAAAGGTAACTTGAGAGAGATGAGATGTGCGTTTTTGAATCTAAGTTGTGGAAAATATTTTTGAGGAGTATTACCCTTATTTATTTGCGCTTTAGGTTGCGGGAGAAAGATACGTGTACAAGTTTGTCTGTGAACCCGAGGCTTTGTTCTCTATGGCGGGGTCAGTTGGACCCGATCGATGCCATCCCCAGAATTTTCCAATTGGACCACATGGGTTTCCTCGACATTATATACACGCCAACCCTTTTCATATGGATCCCAGATACAACCCGAATTCGTACCCACTTTACTTTCAGGGTCATGGTCCCCACCCAGGCCCCAACGGTTCGTTTCCCTGTTTTCCCCCACATGGATACCCCATGAACAGGAACCCGGGGTCTCTGCAATCGCGTATGAGACGGTCATATGGCCCCATGTCCGTGGATGGCTACAATAACTCGAACGCACCAGAAGACGTGTATCACTGTAACCCTGGGGCCATGCACCCCGATGGTACCCAGCAGATGCCCCCAACCCCAACCAAATCCCGACATTTCTCTGGAAATGATGGACAAGTGAACGGGGACGGGCGTGCCCACCCCAACTGGAATTGTCCCATAGAGCCACCAGTGCCCTCCGCCCTTGTTCCGTAATCTGATTTTCTTCTTGTTTGTTTGATTTGTTTTGCTTTTCTGCTTGACCAGTTTAAATTAGTTTGAACCAGTTCAAGTTTTTTAATTGCCTTCTTTTCTGTGTGCTTTGACGCATGTGTGTGACAGATTGCGAATGCCTTTTTAATTATAATGGAAACAATGGTGTACTGTAGATTTTGTACAAACTTTTCCTTGTTATCGCATTTTTGAAAGTATTGCTTTTTTTCTTTTATCAGTTTGCGTGCATATCTGGAACTGCATTGTTGTATTCTTTGTTCAAATGTTTTTATGTAAATTATAATCGTTGATTGTTTTTTGCTGTAAAATCTTACCACGATGGAAAAGTTTCAACAGATTTATTTACTTCTTACATTGTTGACAATCTCAGCTAACTTGTTGAAAGGGATGTAGTCATTTTGAACTTGGTTACAGAACCGAAGGAGAAAAGGTTAAATTTATTAATTACTTACTTCGCCGCAAAAGTTTGGAGCTATGTCGTTTTGGTCGCTCGTCGGAAAACTCTACAACAACAGAGTGAAGCTTTGTATTTTTGTTCTGCAGTTAAAAGCAGTGTCTTACGCGTTTTGTTTATAAACATGGTACAAAGACTATGACCTTGCAATAACCTGCAACACGTATAACTTATTCTTTTCGTTCGTTACAATAAATGGCTTTCATTTGAAGTTTCTTGTTGTATTATTTTACCTGTGGTAAGATTAGGCAGACATTCACGATAGTTTCAACAGCTTGTGCCACTAAACGATAGATACTGCAGTAAACACGATTGGTTCTTGCAAGAATTGTGCTAAAGGGTTCCATTGCTGCTCACGCGAGCTTCCTAGCAAGCCTAATTTATTGTTAGCTCAATGAGCCAAGACTTGTCTCAGGCGAGGAGTCAATACAACACAGTAGTTTAGCGACAGAAACTGCCGGTCACCGCTCCACAGACTTAATTGGAAATTTAAAATTTGCGTGATGTGAGAATATAACCTAAAAATACACGTTAAGCGCGATTCTACCGGCATTTTAAATGACTAAAGTGATGTTTAGACTTAGTGGATTTTATATTTACATCTATAGTTCTGTATTTAGAATTCTATTAAAGTCATAACCAACAGCCAAATGAAAATGTCAGGTCACGGCGAAAAAAAAAGATTGATACAGGGCACAGAGTTTTGAATAAAACATGGACTTCTTAGTACAGTACCAGGTTGTTTGCTTAGTTTATGGAGAACGGAATGCTGTGTTGAAGGATTACAATTTGAATCGTCATTACGAGGCTAAACGTGCAAAGAAATAGAAAATGTTGACGGATGAACAGAACAGCGCACGAAATACACGAAGTCGACTGGAGCTCTGAAGAAGTCAGTAAGGCTAATCACTAGGGCAACCAAAAGTCAATATGGTCAATTTTTTTTAACCTGCCCAGAATGTTATCAAACAAGCACAAAACAAATTTCAGCTTTGTACGACGTGTGGTATAGAAGTTATTAGGTCAAATAAAGTCAAAGTGTTACGTTAGGTCAAAATACGGTCAAATTGTTTCTTTAGGTCTTTTTTTTAGGTCAAAATCTATTAAACTTGTAATTTTGTAACCATTTTGTAATATTATTCTTCCGTTTTTCTCTTTTCTTGTACCGCAAACAATTCCAGTGCCGCAAATTTTACTTAGAACCAAAGCCACAAAGAGAGGGAAGGCTTTTCAGCGCGTTTGGTGACGTCACGATGTGACGGCATTGCATTTGAAACTGCAAGTTGTCAATCTTAATACGCAGAAACGAAAAAAAGTCAACACTAGAAAAGCATTTTGTCATTTTTAAATGCAGCTTTAGATTAGAAAGTTGCTGTAGACAGTGTAGAGACTATCAGTATAGCGTTTTTCAAAATGAGGTCAAAATTTAAACGTTTTAGGTCAAAATAAGGTCAAAATTTGCAAATTTTAAGGTCAAAATTTAAACTTTTTAGGTCAAAAAACTGGTTGCCCTACTAATCACTCGCTGATGGATTTACATGATTCCGAAACGTCAAAAGAAGTAACTTTAATTGTATTGGTCCAGTATTAGCAAACCTAGCAAATGACCAGGAACAGTAGAGAACTCTTCGTGATGCTATAAATATTGATTGATTGAAATATACGAGATTAACTTCACGTTTATGCACACGGTTGGGGACGCGGTTTAATAACAAGAATAGAATAATATCAAACCGGAAATCATTTAAACGATCCATACACACAGTAGCCTAATAAGTTGTCATATTTTCCCTATATTTATTCCATCCCTGATAGTCGTGTGCTCGTCTGCAACGGTAGGGAGATGCAGATATCAAATGACTCGGGCTATATCTCACTCCACATGATGTCGCAGGCGGTGCAATATCATAGCACGTGCTATCAGCAGAACGGCTATCATATGAAAAACTGATAAAAACATATTAGCAAAAATACTGAAAAAGCGTAAACTTCATCGAACTGATAGCCGTCAAGTAATGTGAAAAGTCACGTGACTAACAATGCAAACGCTAATAAAGGAAGGTAATCAACGAAAGAATTTCAATTCAACGAGAAAACTGCAAGTTAAGGTAAAATTCTCCAATTGGTTGGCTCGGCCGCCACAGCCTCATTTCAAAACTTTCGGTTTTATTCCCATAATTCCGTCTTGACCATATTCTGTTGACGAGACCAACAAAGGCAATGTTAAAATACGTTACGTACCTACCATGGATAACAGCTAAATGATTCAGGAAAACATATTTAGCCTATCAAGTGGGTGCAATGCCGTGGCTACCAGCTATGAGACTGGGCCCAACCTAGTCAATTGCTCTTACCTTGTACCAAGGCTAGGGGTCAAATCATAGTTTACACAGCGTGCCAAGTAAATTAAACATCAACATAAGCACACTTGTTTTTTTAATCGTAACTAGCAGACTACGCCAGGAGGATGATCAACATTTTCCAGACATGCGCAGTTTTACCAACTATACCACAGACGTCCGAAAAACTGAGGTAACTTGAGGTTTGGCGAAAACGAAAGGACAAATTCATAGCCGATTCACATAACATCAGTTGTCTTAAAGTTTGACAACACTGAGTGCGAAATAATGTTAATGTCTTCTATTGGTTCGATTTTAATTTTATTGCTGTGAATGACATTCTGACTACATCCACCATAGGAGCATGAATGGTGGCCTATTTTCATTGAAACATGTGCTATGGTTATTATACAAATTATCTCATATTCGTAACATGTGTTACCAACAAGTTTTTCATGCTCTCTAATTACCAAACATAACTAATGCGAACTTACTCGAAGAATGAACTGCCTATAAATTTTATAAATTTCAAAACTCTTTCTCAAGCCAAATCTACTGTACACAAATGCGTACACAAAATGAGTTCTGTACACTGCAGATTTATAAGCGTTGTATTACACAAGCATAGCTTAAAAAGGATACGGGTAAACTGAACGTGAACGAAAACCGTATGTAAAATTATTATCGAATTCTACAGTGCAATTGGTCTTGGCAAAATTGTGGATAATAACAGGATATAAGGCATGAGATATTGGTATGACTTGCGCTTGAGATTTACTGTGTACAAGTATACTACCAGAATTTTCTATGTTTTGAAAGTGAATGCACATAAACAAACGAGCAAGTGACATACAACACACTATAGGATTTGATTTTAGAAAAAACGAGAAGCTGGTGCATTGTCGGAAAAAATCCTGATCGCATTCTTTTCTTTAAATTTCTCTTCCGCTCGAAATTTCTGACACCACGCTTCTGCATTAGCGTTCCACGCCAGTACCTCACCGCAAAAATAACAAGAAAAAGAAGCCACAAATTCAGTGGTTTGTGTTTAAAGCCGAAAACTGATTTCCGAGTTTGAGTTCTGAGGCCTGAGCCTGCTGGTGTTTACTCCGCCACGGTACTGATGATTTTACCCCTGTTTTGACAACTTCAAATCCAGTGTGAGACCTAAAAAATAAAGATACAAGTCAAAAATCGGAGTTAATAGCAGTGGTATTGTCAATGCAGGCTAAACCGCTAAACGGTAATACCACAATAATTACATTAACTTAACATAGTTACTGCAACATTTAAAATCAACTTTAATTTTTAATGTTCCAACTTCCAAAAACGTGAGGTAGTAATACACTCTATCCCTGCCACATCTTGCCCAGTTTTTAACTTAGATGTAATCAAGTAATTTTAAGATGCAGTTTCTTTAGTTGTTTGTCACCATGAGCCAACATAAAATAGGTATTATTGCTACGGTTACATCTTTGTTCTTCTTGTGTTGGTTTCAAATCTGATTTTGTTTGAAAACATTTCATTTCAACCACAACTATTTATAAACTTTGAAAATATGCACAAGGTCGTCTTGTCCTTACACTGTGTCCTGCGAAGCTGCAGATAAAGAAGGAAAGTCCATTTCGTTGCTGATCTCTGGAGCCTGCTGCTTTCTTCCTCTTCGAAGAGGAGCTGCTGCGAGGCTTGCTCCACCAGATCTGTAATAAACAATGATACTAGGTCGGATGATCCTGTTACTGGGGAGTGGAGGAGACAAAATGCTGCAAACTACAGAATATCAGCTTATATGTTACATGTACAGTACCTTGCTTGTGGTGGCCTGTACGCTCCCATCTTCTTCACAGGTTCTGGTTCTACTGTAAAATTATAATCAAACGATGGTAGATAGCTTTGTGATGATTAATATCGCACAGCAACAAAATGCCTTCTCAATACTTGATCCATTCTCAGAGGAAATACACAAAATTTTCAACTCAAACCTGGTTTTGGTTCTTCAGGTTTAGGTGCTGGCTCTTGGGCTGCTGCAGAAATTTTATTCCACGGTCCTTCATCTTGTTTTGGAGGTATAAGCTCGCCAGCTTCATCATACTCTGGAGCTTCAGAAAATTGAGCTTCAGAACCATCATTTCTGAAAAGAATGGTAGTATTGTAAATATGCAATTCGTGCCTATGTAAAGTATGAAAAATACTCAAATGTTTCAGCAAACGAAGTTCACTTGGGCGTTGTCACCTCAATTTAGAATGCTTATTTTTGAACTACTAAGTGCTTTGATGTATTATAAAAACAAATCGATGTGATGCTAAGTAAATTGGCACACTCACGAAATTTGCATGTTTTGTATTTTCAGATCACTGTAATCTCTCTGTGATTCATCTTCAAAATCAATCCATTCCTCTTGCTCCTATAAAAAGCAAAATTAACTATCACATGCTGTTGATTACATAGGTTGACATTTTATATACTCTATTCAAATGTTTTATCAAAAAAGCTTGCAAGTAATCATATAACAGTAGGGGGTTATTATTGCACCCATTGTGTATTAATATTTAGTGAGACAACATGATTGAAAAAGTGAATTTATACCTTTTCATTAACAAATTAAATTTTAAATTTTGGCATAGAAGTAATATCCACCTATTCTAATTTTAACCAAGCAGGATGTACACATTACATTAGTATTTTTGTGCTTAATGTCAGATTGTCACTTAGCACTTATGATAAATTAAACAAATTTGCCCTGTAATTTTGTAATTTTTTTAAAAAAACTTTAGGACAATTCAGGGTGGAAAAATTCGGGAAATTTAGAAGACACAAATTTAGTCCACCGTGTTTATTCAAATATGTCTTGTTATGGTCCTTCAGTTTCAATTGGAACCATGGAATATTCAAGTATAAGTTCCTTTTTTTGCACTAAATATTCACTAAAAATGTGGGGAGCGACTTACTCATGAATAAATACATAACTAAAGGTCAAATAGCGATCTTACATAAAGGTTGTTGCATATATGCATTTGTCTAACATGTGTGTGTGCATACACCCTCTTGCATCAAATGCAAATTTTAATGCATGACAATCCTGTGTGAATGCACATTCTCTCCTTTCATGCGTATGTTAATGCACGTTTTCCTGTCTCATGGTATCAAACATTTTGTACCATTTTTGAGCTAAAGTTTAGGGGTGCGATTATAACCCAAATAAGCAGAATATTTGCCAAATTCAGCACAAAAATACAACAGTTTCCATCAATGTAAAGCATTTTCATTGTAGCGTGATTAAATCGTTACAACTTACAGGTTGTGTATTGCCTTCAACCACATTGTCAGTCTCTTTTTTATTATCAGTATCTTTTTTCTTTGACTTTGTTGCTTCGGCATCCTCCCCAAGATTTCCTGCAACAAAGACTACACATAAAAATTAACTTTACATCGCCACCAAATCAAGCAATTCATATACAAAATATTTCAAATGAGTTTCACTGGTCTAATTTTTTTTAGCACGCTTTCGTTTTGATAGCTCGGTACATGTCATTTTATTGTTATGTGGTATTACACTGCAAAATTTGATCTCCATTCAAATATAAATGTTAAGCATCACAAGGTGACAACAAAAATAAATTAACCTTTGTCAGCCTTTTTCCCTTTTTTCTTCTTTCCTTTCTTGTCTTTCTTCTCTTTCTTTTTAAAAAAATTGTCCAAGCTATCATCTTCTTCTATGGTAGCTTCTGGTGCAGGAGTAGGATTGCTTTCCTCTGCCATATTCTCAAAATCCAGCACAGTAATTACAACTAATGATATACGGTACTTTTGTATATAAGCAAACTTTATAAAAGGCTGAAATAAAGACAAACAGCTTATCTATACAGTGCTTCCTTGATTATCCGTACCATAATTAACTAACATTTCATTATCGGAATGCCTGATGCAATAATGTAGTAAAACAAACGAATTATGAAGCTTCTAACAGCTATAGCTGTACAGTGTGTCTGATATGGCCTATTCTTATTAAATGTTACTGTACTTGCAGTTCATTGTCAAAAATTAAATCCTATGCTGTATCTTAAAATGTTGAGATGGTTTCATATTCGAAAGGCAATGTGAATCGTAAAACAATTGTTTTATCTTTTAGGCTGTGGCGACACAAAAGATTCCCCACAAGTGTATTTTACGTTCATTTAACTTAACCGAGTGAGCGACTGAGCTGGTGAGAAAAGAAATAAGTATAATCTCTCACTTGAGGTCACTGGCGTAGAAGAGCAGCCCAAAGTTTACTTGAGATTTTGCCATGGGGTGGGTGTGAGAGAAATGTCTTTTATTTCTCTTATTCTCTAATGTTGGCGGGCTTGAGAATGAACATAAGAGCATTCAAACATATGCTTTTTTGCTTATCCACTCAATTTTTAAAAACATTATGCCAACTAGACCACATAATAATCGAGGACGCAATGTGTTCTGTTATGATGTGAGATTGCGATTGAAAAAGTTGGGTGAGTAAACACTAGACAACAAAAGCAATAAAATGAAAACTTGCCAAGCCATTATTCTTATCTTGACATCATATAATGTACACTGTATGGCAAAACATAAGCTTTAGATGAGCGATAAACAGTGTCACATTTATGGAAAAAACTTATCCAGCTCTAATAAATGGACCAACAAGAAATTATGTGATGCAAAACTTTCCCTAATCTTGGAAAAACTTCAGACACTATGCCCTTACCAGATGTGGAAGATTTGTAGGTAATGTTAAAGAATTTTGGCGTGATGCAGCAAACTGAAAAAGCATTGTACAGTATACCACAGGCAGACAGACGTAATGTAGACAGTTAACATAGACATTTTCTGTTAGTTCTATCTCAAGTCTTTATCCCGAAAAGTAATGACGTGGAGCAAAACATTGAAATTCTTTTGTAGAATAGGGGTCAAATTGACAAAATGCACTTCCCTATTACACTAACCCATCTCTGTTTATATTATTATCCTAGAATTGCATGAAGTTGGGATTTTTTTGGGTTTCATAGTTTTCAAGGTAGTGTTATGCGGCATTTTGCTGTTTACGAAAGCTTGAACATGCTTTCCAGGTAGGAACATGACACCATCAAACTAATTATTATTTTTAAGCAATTCTTAATTAAAAATTGGTTGTGAACAAACAAATCAACGAGGATTTTAGTTACCTATTGTAAAACACAAGCAACATTCTTTGGTAAGACCTCTAACTTAACTTAATCAATTTATTGCTGCTGGCACATGAAACTGCATTCAATCATGTTATGTTCCAGGCTGACTGAACTGCAGCCAAAGGCTTTAAATGTATGGGAAAGCAAGCACAATACTTACAACAACGGAAATTATTTAATTCTGGCATTACAAACATAACATACCGCTTTTTGCTAAAAACATCACTGTATGACAGTAACTGGTAGGTAATGCTCCCTATAAGCTGTTTAAGGCTGCACAGACATCGCTGTAGTGCTCCGGAATTTAAATATTTTAAACATATTAAACTTTTAAATATGCATATACCTCAAACTCTATACTTTAATCAAAAATATGAGTTTTTGGCAAGTGACTGTCTCTGTGTAATTGCTCTATTCGATAATTGCAAAGTTTTCAAGCCTTGTCGTACAGAACTGAAGTTATTCGTATGATACACCATAACTGATGTTCATTCAAAAATGATAATAACATGTTAGCTATCAAAATGGTTTTGTTCAAATGTTGTAAGCTGACGTGTAACACACCCACAACAATGTGTGCAGCATTTTTGCTTATACAGAAAAGACAAATGTATGACAAAGCAGACCAGTTAAGCACAAACGGGGAGTTCACCATTTGCTGTAATGCCAAAGATGCTGCTAAAAAATTTGATGCTTTTTGGTATGGCTGTAATATATAACTTCAGTAAAACAAGCCAATTAAAAGTGTTCTGCAAAATTTTCGTAATTTATGAAACAACAACTTACAGGAATCAGAATAGAAAACAGAAAAAAGCAGGCATAAAATCTGCAAAAAGTTTCTAGTATTAGCGTAATTGACTCACGGTATATTTCTATATTTTGTTTTATGCACCAGTTACCACAGCCACATGAGATTTGTGTGACTCTCAGTTTATACATAGGCCTACCCATAACTGGTTTGTAAGTGCCTGAACAAAGCTCGGAAATAAAACATGGTGGTAGCCTATTTAATTAGAAGCAAAACCGTGGAAAATCGAAACAGCAAGCAATTTACCGGTTCCTTCACTGATGGTGACAACGACAAAAGTCAAAGAAAATTGAAATTATTTTAAAGAGCAGTGCGGCAATTATGAAATTGCATCTGGGTTGAACAGAATACAGCTGAAGTTTGCGTAAAAACGCTTATGGTCATCATCGATAAAGAGTGCTATCAAGTTCACCAGAAGCTTTCCTTGATAAAAGATCAGGAGAAAGACAACCAACCAAAAAAGGATGCTCTTCAAGCACACTTTAAGCCAGAGGTGAATGTTACCTACAAAGGTTATGATTAGGGCGATTATTTTTTGACCTAAAAAACGAAAGTTTTTGACCTAAAAATTGAAAATTTTGACAAATTTTGACATTAAAAAACTTTTTTTGACAAATTTTGACGTATGAGGAAATCAAGTAGTTAAATTAGGCATTATTGTACAAAAAGTTAAAATTTATTGTAGGTGGTAAAGAAGGGCAAAAATGTGAAAACAGACCTAATTCTGAAAAGGGAAATGAGCTTATTACATAACACTGACAAAAAATCTGCAACTAAGACACAACAAAAACTGTTCAATACATTTGTCTAAACTAAAGATACATGAAGTATCTAAAGCAAAACCGAAGCAAGAGCAGATTCACAATAAGTAGACAATGGGCCATTTACAACAGTACAAAGTAGGCTACAAGGTGTACAATGTAAAATGACAAGTTCACCTACAGTGCAACCTCTATGACACCGCAGCAATGCAGTTTGTAAACAATTTTGACTTGGTAAAAATGTGGACTTTTTAAACAATTTTGACAATATTTGACATAACGCTCTCAATTTGACAAATTTTTGACTTTTTTTGACAAGTCAAAAAATAATCGCCCTAGTTATGATATATTTCTAATTTGTGTGATCAAGAAAATCATGAGACGATAGACGAGTACTTCAGCAGACTATGGGGAATAAACAACTTCTGTGAATTCAGGAAATTGTGTGACAAGTTAATTAAAGATAAAATTGTGCTCGAAACAAGAACAGTATTTGGGGCCCACAGTTAGATGATCCTGAGCTCAACCATAATAAGGGTATGTCAATGAGACGAACTTATGAGTATAGGAAAAAGCAACCATGTAACATTACAACAGAATCCTAAGAAAGCGTTGATTATTCTGTAAACGCACTGCAAAACAGGAAAACGAACCGCCTGAGAAGTCACAATGCCGCCAACTAGAAGACAGCTCCTGGTCTTTGTGCAAATCTTGCAGAACAAAACATGCATGAGACAAAACTGATTGTCCAGCATACAACGCAGTTTGTGCAATTTTTGTCATAAACAAGACCATTTCGCAAACATTTTTTTTTTCAAAATGGAGACAACAAACCGGACTGCAGAGTATGGCAGTTTTCACTGAAATCTTGGGTGTGCAGGAGCAAAATTCCAGTGTGCAAGGAAGCAGCTGGTGTGCAGCAACTCGTGGCCCAAGGCTGCTTGGCATGTGTAGGCAAGATGTGGCCCTATACAGTAAAAATTGGTGAAAAAATCAGTGTTTCAATTTTTTTTGGAGACACCGGGTTGCCTTTCTGCGTATGGCCATTTTAGAAGAAAATCTTGGGTGTGCTCTTGCCATAATCTGCAGTCTGGACAACAAATATATGCAACTTTTGAACAGCTCTCATCCTGATGGCGAAATCACCTATGAAACTAGGATGTCTTACCAATTAAAACCTCATATCGGGGCACTTGACGGCAAGCACAGAAAGTGGTTCATTACAATAATTATGTATATTCCTAAAAACCCAATCAAAACGTTGGAATGTAGAATCGACAAAAGTTCAACCTGTAACACCAAGAGTTTTAAAAGTGATTATAAGCCATTAATGGACAATGAAAATGCCACACTAGCCTGGATAAAACATACAATGGCTCTAGGTATCATTATTCCTACATCTGTAAAACAATTAAAGTGAGTGAACAGAAGTGCTGTCCAAGTCACCAGAATTTAGTAAACTTACAACGTCATCAAACTGAGTGTTTTCGCTCCAGAAACATGTTGCAAAATTTCATGGAGGCTGATGGCAGTTTGGTAAGTACCGGTAGGTCTTATAGGGTTGCGCCACGGTATTCGGCACCTATTAGCTATTAGTATTACAATTCTGTATAAACGGTACATAATATGATACCGCTAAATCACACTACTGTACTTCTGCGCTGTATTTTGTAATGAAACTGATGCCAATAGGTATACACATATTTTCTCCAACTAGGGCCTAGGCTACACGTTGTGACACAAAAAAACACGCCTCGTTTCACCGATTTACAGTCACCAACAGCACCCAAGTTACTGCCATAAGCACACAGTTGTGGAATATGGGTATGTTAGGATCGTTAAAAAGGTTGCGGTGGCCTATGTGGAGAAATTAAATCGTAGATGCTACGCTTACATGTTACATGATACGCACATATTAATTTAGTATCTATGGTTGAATGGGACGACATTCAGTTTTGGCCATTGCGGCGCTCGGAAAGTTAATGACTCCAGATGAAGAGTAAGGAAGTTTTGTTGCGTTTCTTCCCACTGAGCACCAGCTGTCCCGAGCGTAGCCTACTTGAAACAATCCAGACTCTTAAAATCCCAATTTCTATTGTTGATCTTGTCTGCTCGAACGACAAGTACGCACATATATAACTGTGGCGGCTTGGCTCGCTTTTGTAAAATCCTTACGTCTTTCGTAGAAATGTGTTTTCCAGAACAATTGGAGTTTTTAAACTTTCAGTCCCGCCACATCATTCTTATGAAAGAGTTTTCCAGCTAGTAAATGGAGTTTAAAACTTGCCTTTTCAGAACACTGCAAACTACCGTTGGTATATTTGAAAACTTGCTACGAATAACTTCGTGTGAAAGCTCCTTATTTAGTACGTTACCAGGTCGCTTCCAAGTAACTGTTTCCAACTTAACCAAATTTAATTTGCATTGCAAACACACCGATTTTCACGTTCACACGCTTTGAAATGTTCATGCCTTTTTTGTCATATATTTCCGCCACATCGCAGCACGTTTTATAAGCTTGAACTTTTGTGTGAGACTCCCTCAGAGCCTCAGAACCTCAGTCACAGACGCGAAGTTATAGACATATGTAATACCGTACTACTGTAGTTGTGGTGATTGAATCAGTAGACATCGTGTAAACAGTCACATGACTTGTGTTCTCGGTTATTTGTAATATTGAGAAAGTGTACAGCACCTACAATAAAAGCCTTTTCTGGCAAACGGTATTTGTTATAATATAACACGAACGTTCGGCTATCAGAAAGGTTAGAGAATTCTAACCGCACGCAACAATAGAGTCAGATACTAATGTAGTAGGTTAACTAAGTCAATAACGTAACGTAAGCTAAGACCGATAAACTCTGCATCTGTATCTGCATCTGTCGGCATCAACCTCTACATCCTAAAACGACCCCAACCTCTACATAACAACGAGCAAACTCCATCAGTGCAGACTAGGGATGTGCCGCGAGGAAGATTATTCGGGTTCGTGCGAACCCGAATATCATGAAGGTCGACACGAACGAATCCCGAATCTATTCGTATTAGAACCAAACAATAAAATTTCCTCCAAAAGTTGTCAAGTCTTGCTTGTAACATGATGTAATCGATAAAAAATCACTTTCTTTCAAAAAATAGTGTTTAAAAAACGATTGAAAAAGCAAAATCGTTAGGAAAACGACCTTCATTGTAAGTACTGCTGACTCTAGTTTAGCTTTGTTGGGAAACCAAATCATAATTTTTGACAAAAGTCAGTAAATTTATAAGTAATATTGTATTCGTGTTCGCCCGAATCTTCCATAAAGGCGATATTTGGCGAATCTATTCGGGTTTGGGTTCGTATCGGCCCATCCCTAGTGCAGACACAATGTAAAGTAACCTGTCCTAAACATGACCGCACAATCGCCGCGTGATGGTGTGACGATTACGTCACGAGTCACGAGTTGTTTTCGAGACGTTTGGAATTTAATTTGGGAACTTGTAATTCAGTTGTTTACCAGACTTGAGTTTTCCTTAATGACGTCAGATAAATTTCCTCGATTGAACTAGTGTGCCACATATATATACTGTTGTAATGTTTACGATCTTCCCTTTTACCGTTTCACGTGTTACTGAGCGCGATGTAACATTCAGCAAGATTTGCCCAAAGGCAAAAGCCTTTGTGTTATAATAAATAAAATGGGAACTTTATAATTTAGTAATTTGTATAGACAGAATCAAGCAACTAACAGCATAGTCACGCAATTTGAGAAATGAGAACTCAAACATCGAAGCAGAAGTAAAACAAGTTATCAACCAACTATCGTCCTCGCTCATATTCAAACAATAACCGTCAGCATACGCGGTCTTTATGACAGATGAGTTTATTGTGTAATACTTCACACAAGTAGTGCACAAGCGAACTAAAATTTGTCATAATGGCACCGTGGCCGCCACACCACTCTCCCGCCAGATAAGGGCTAAGGATAACTGCTTATTGTTAGTAGCGCGTTGTACTATCTACCGGGCCAAGTGTAACAACAGAAAACCATCAATAGAGCTCTTTGAACACGTGGTGAAGGATACTGAAAAATCTGAGAGGTGTTCAGCAAAAGAAAAAATAAAGTTTTTGGTTTGCATTTTTTAAATTGTGTTTTGCCATTTATTTTATAGGCCTACTACTGTTTATTTGTTGTTGTATCGCAAATCATCGAAATAAAAAAAATAGGTTAAGGAGAGTAGAGACAAACGAAACCCGAGATCGCTAAACCTCGGCGGTTGAAGAACCTCGTTGTTTCTGTCTTTGCGCTGGTCGCGTCTGAAGCATGAAACCCTAATTCGGTGTCTGTGAAACGGTGTCCGATGTCTGGGAAAGCATGGACGCCGGACGCATGGACACAAAGCGTGGAGGTGCACTTCGACGATCTTGCCTGGCCAAAGGCGCGACAAACCTTTGAGGTAAATGTGTCGGAAAAGTTCCTGGGAAAACCATTACGTTGTTGTTGCATTCATTCCAAGAAGGAAACGGCAACGACAACGGTTTCGATCCATGTCTGTGAGACCTAGGCGTAGGCCAACATTTCCGTTGCAATCTTCGAGAAGTACCATTTGAACAATGACGTCGTCGTTTTGGTCGTGGGGGCAAACGTCGTGAGTCAAATGTCAAGTGGAAAGTGGTAATAGCATAGTCACTTTGCTGGTTTGGAGTTATTCAACGAATCGGTGAATAGTGGCGAACTAGGTGCAGTGGTGGTTGGCTTGCAGCCATGATGGTCTGGGTCGTCCATGCAATGCGAATTAGGCATATTGTTAGTTGTCGCATCCAGCATTTGATACCGTTGTTTTAATTTCTTTTCACTTCTTGAAGCACCTAAAGTTTTTCATCTTGCCGTGGTAAATCTCGCAATTTCGCTGCTTGCTTGTGGACTACCCTGTGCAAACGTTCCAACTTCGCGTCTTAAGTAGTCAATTTTTTCTCGTAAGAGATCTGCGCTCACGTAGCTGTGACAAGTGGGCAGCATCTTCGACAGAAAGTTCGTTGCATAAATCGTTGTTTACTGGGCTTTCAGGATCAGCAAAGCGTTGTTCGGAAAGTTACGACTCCGTGATAACGAGTAAAGAAGGTTGCGTTTCTTCCCACTGAGCACGAGCTGTCCCCGATAATAGCCTACTTGAACAATGCAGAAAATCCCGATTTCTAATGTTGATCTCGTCTGCTGAAGCGACAAGTACGCATCACACACACACATATATATAGAAGAACGAGCAAATTCCACGCATACCACTAAAATCAGTACAGACACGATTTAAAGTAATATGTCCAAGACATGAGCACACAATCACCGCGTGGTGGCACCGTGGCCGCCACAAAGTTTTATTTAATCTGTAGATTTCGGGTGGTTTTATTTATAAAAAAATTCACTTTAACAAATAATTCAATAAAAATAAGTGAACTAAGTTAGGTAAGTCATGTAATATTACAATTTTGAATTCGATCAAAGAGTATAAAACACTGTTAAACTCTTTTTTTAATTAGATGTAAGTCCGCTTATTTTAATTCAAATGATGTTCAAATTTCTTTAACTCAAACATGTGCATTTGTGGCTATAGTACGAAAGAGTCAAATTTAATCAAGTGTAATCAGCTTAGAAAAAACTCGTAGGCCATCTAGACGTGTCAAACCCTAGTCAAACATTGTTTCAAGCCGTGTTAAACAAATTTAATGAATTTACTGAAAAACAAAATTTCTTAGCTTGGATACTGTCTGTTGTTCTCCAAAAACGAAATGTTATAAACAACGTTTAGAGAAAGGCATTTTAAATAATTTAATCAGACAAGTTTAATGAAAACTCAATAACGTTTTCCCGCGAAGCAGTGACGAACGCTGGATTAAAAGTGGATCGTCAATACAAAAATCCTGCGATTGACGTCATAAATATCTGAGTGCAAATACAATGGAATTTCGTTATTACACGTAAATTACACGCTTTGCAACTGATTAACATTTGCGTCATCCTAAGCTCTAAGCGGCAAAATGTATTTTCTTGTTTTTGATGTTGTTGTTTGGATAATCGTTGAAATAAGCCAAGATTTATTTACTTGGCCTATGTAATTGGATTGTATTATTTTTTGCATAATCCGATAGACTTGGAAAACGCATGAAAAATATTTACTATTTACGAACACTTTAAGCAGAAAAACAATTTAAAACAACGTATAAATAAAACAAGTTTCTTAAATAAAAATCAGTTCAAAATCTAAGTTGTCAGATTAGCTTACACTTCAGCAAAAGTTGGCGCAACAAGACGACGAGCCATGAAGCTGTTTGCATATGGCTGGATTGCTTTTTGCATTAAGCTGGTGCTCACACAGCGATGCCGACAAGTCTGTGATGACAATGACGTCAATTTTAATGATGGACAAAAAGGAATGAAAGGGAACGTTGGAAACCCTGGGAAAGCAGGAAGTCCAGGAATCAAGGGATCAAAAGGCGACGAAGGTATGATAGGAGAGAGAGGACCACCAGGGCAGTCCTGTGCGCTAGGATCATTTGGAACCGATATCATCAAGGAAGTTAATGGTAATATGAGTAATGGTAACAAGAAAATTAAATAACTCACATCTGATCAAAGCATAGTCGATTAATTTTAACTTATTCTGTTTTTCTTCTTATACAGAGTTAAAAGAGTTTATTGGACCGAGTGCTTGTCACATGTCACAGGTCAACGGGGAACAACTTTTACGCTCTGGTGAAAAAGTGTACTGTGAAGATGGATGGACTGTAAGTATAGCTTTATCCCATACAGCTCAATTTCAAAATTTTAAACTAGATTCAAGCAGTTTCGTACATACACGATATAATTATTTGTGAGGAGATAAATTTTGTACAATCAGCGTAACTTTTATGGTCGATATGAGAAACTTGAACAAATAATTGAGATTACAAAATACCGGTGAGGACCAATCCAATAAATTGCTGTTAACCCATGTTAACTATGGGTCTCATAATATGTTGCAGCGAATGTTAGAACTAAACTTCATATTTCGTTTAATTGATTTTTTCGGCGGTTTTAGGTCTTCCAAAGACGTTTTGATGGAAGTGTAGATTTCCATCTCAACTGGAAAGATTACAAACTTGGTTTTGAAAAACTTGGAGGAGAATTTTGGTTTGGTATCAAAACGCTTGTAAGAATGTTGAGTATTTTTCTGAACGGATCAACCTAATTCTTTTTTATCTGACAGGTCTAGAAAGAGTCTACCAACTCACCAGGTGGGGAAATTGTAGGCTGGAAATAGATCTCTGGGATTTTAGTAACAACTTTCTGGTCGCCTCTTACAGGTTCGAGATGTATTTTTTACAACTAATCTATTTCAAAAATGAGTTATAACAGTAACAAAATTTGGGTTACATACCGTCATAACTAGGGCCCGCAAAAGTCAATAAAGTCAAAAATTTTTAAGGACCTCGTCTGATCATGAATCAAAGAATAAAGTTGTTTTCAGCACCTAGGGGATTGTTTCTAAGAAGTTTATAGGTCAAAATAAAGTCAAAATTTACAATAAAGTCAAAATTTTCAATAAAGTCAAAATTTGTCAAAATATGGCTTTTTACAAAGTTTTTGTGTTTCTTGAGAGTAATTCTTGTAAAAATCCTCGTGGAAGCATTGTAAATCAGGAACTGCGACACAATTAAACCATATTAACCCATAAAAGCAGGAAATAAGTCACAATGCCCACTTGGATCAGCAGTAACTTTTATCGCAAATTGTCCATTGTTTATTCATTGTTACGTATTTAAATAATTCTTATAAAACACTTCCTCTTCATAAACGTGGTATTTTCGAAGATCAACAGTTTGGATTTTAGGAATAGCCTACTGACATTCTGTAATACAAAAATGCCTAAGCAAGCTAAATCGTCTTCAGCAAAAGTTAGACAGATTTGTCGAGATTTTTCTGATGAATTTAATGCAACTCCCGGGGGTGATTTAAGGTGCAATTTTTGCGAGGTTATAGTGAAGTGCGATAAAAAGTATTTTGTTGAAAGCCACATGAAAAGTAAACGCCATCAAGCTGGATTGGAGCAACAACAAGCATTCCCTGTTTAATTTGCTGTTTATTAGAATTTATCATGCGGAGAAAATCGAGGCAAAGTGCCCTTTTCACAAGGACAAAATAACACAAGCTACCTAAATCTATCGCCAAAGAACACGACGCACTTTTTATAATCCATAAAACACCTTGACTTTTCGCCAAAATATTACGTTTGGGTCTGAAATCGACAAAATATTTTGTTTGGGTAACTGGAGGAAGAACTGTGGCCTCTACAAATAAGCAATTTCGTTAGGTCAAAATAAAGTCAAAATTTGATAAAAATAAAGTCAAAAAAAAATTTTTTTAGGTCAAAATAAAAATGGCCCTAGTCATAACCTATATAATTTCATATGTCTGACATATGTATGACTATAGGGTATAGGCAGGGTTGCCATCGGTCTGAACTCAAAAATAAGGACGAACAGGAAACTAAAGAAGAATACTATCTTAAACAGTGCACAACAGGAGAAGGCAATCAATGTTCCAAAAATGAAAAAACGAGATACTATTTGCATGTTGTCATTTGTATATCTTTGGTACAAAATAGTATACTAAAGGTGTCAAAATGCCCAAAATACGAACCTCTGCCCTAAAAATAAGACGAAAATAAGGACGCAAGTGAAAATAAGGACATTTCTTAGAAAAAAGGACAAAAATATTTTCTAAGACACGGACCTTCAAATGAAGGACAAATCTTAGAAATAAGGACGGTAGGGCAACCCTGGGTATAGGCTATATACAGTATATATATAACATATATCAGCATAAAATACCATATATTTTCTAAGAAACTTAAAGAGATGTAAAGTAAATTTGAGCAAGAAATGACGCAAAGTGGTAGCATATCTTAACAAATCAATTCCCAGACAATCCACTTCCTTGAAAGAAAAGCAGATATTTATGCATTATACGCCATTCTAGGCCTATACCTTGTAAATCTAAAAAATTACACCCGTCTACGATAGATAGCTACGTATCCTGCATTTTCAATTGTCTGCAATAACTTTCAAACAGCAGTCATCGAGGACGATGCTTTTCTTTAAACGAAATACATTACATCTAATCCTAATAATATGCGATTTGTAAAACTGCCATATATTGTTTTTTAGGTCAAGTTAGAACCCTTAAGCAATATAGAATTCGTGTAATGTTTGATTTGTTTTCTGACTTTAATTGTTATTTCTGATTTAAAAATTTCGTTATTTTTAGCTCGTTTGCCATCGAAAGCGAAGACAATCTTTTTACACTTCGTGTGGGCGGATACAGCGGAAACGCAACGGACATACTGGTTCCGAGTGGCGGAGGAGAACACAATAATCAGCCCTTTACAACGCCTGATCGTGATAACGACAATTGGAGGTAGGTTCGATTTGACAAGGCAAAGCACATTGGCTCACCAGTTGTATTTGAACAACAAGATACCAACACTTAAAGCAAAAATAACTGACTAAACACATCTTTTATTTCGCCAACAGTGGCAATTGTTCCAAAGATAATCATGGAAGAGCTGGCGGATGGTGGTTTAACGCATGCCAGAGCGCTCAGCTAAATGCACAATGGGGTCGAGATACGCCATATTTTCACTGGGCTGGAAGTTCTAAAATGAAATCGACAATGAAATTTCGATGTGAATAATTGAGAAAGACACGTTTGTGTGATATAAAAAGCCCGTACGAATAATTTTGTCATTTGTCAAAAACACTCCAGTCAATGTTAAGTAATGGTAGTGTTTCAAAGGTCTCTAAAACTTGAAAAGCTTCAGAATACTTCTGGTCTAACTATGCCAATAAGTCATCAATTACGACAAGATTATCAGTTTTCGACAAACTACACATGACAAAGCATTAAACGTGGAAAATTAGCAACATCGCTACTAAGCTATACTAAGGTGTAAGGTATGTTTCGGACCTATCACTAAAATGTCCTCATCCACCAACAAGAAAATGATTTTGGAGCAACTTTGTTTTACGCCATCACCAATTGTGTATTCCTGACACACCAATGAGAGATTGCTTTAAACGATAACTGTCTATTCAAGCTTTCCCCAAACTTTCCTCTATATTAACAACTGTCGCTGCCTTTAACAACAAAAATTCAACAAATGTTCACACGAGAAAGTTATATGGAGATCCTGCATAGTCATGGCTTAGAAATTCATCTCACGCAGCTGGATGCAGTGTAAATCTGAAAGTATTATCTTTTTCGATCATTGCACATTTTATTTTATGAAAAGCACTTTCAAGATCACAAGATAAATGTTCAGTGCAAGGGGGCGGATGAGAGAAAATCAGCTGAAAAAATAAGTTAATTTGAGCACGCGCAACGATAATATTTATAAATCACAACGAACATAATCATTCAGCAAAATTCGCAAAAATTGGAAGTAGCAAAGAAACACAGGATGGAATAAACATTTCACGAAGATAGGTTTGGGTTATGCAAGTTGTTTTGAGAATCGGATTTGTACATTAAAATGGTTGATGTAGATCCACGGATATCTGCACATATAGCGTTTGCGATTAAAAGGACATTTTATGCCTAGTTATGTGCATAACTGCTGCAATAGCAAAACGAAAGCAGCGCACCTCAAGGTTACGTAAGTACTAGAATTTAAACTTTATCCAAGTACTACCTACGATTTATATTAAAGCAACAAAGCTAGATATTTTCAAGTGACACAGTGTAAGGATTTTAAATGGCTAGAAGTTTAAACTAAATGCAAATTGCTCGTATAATTACAGAGAAAACAATTTCGCGAACGCAGAGAGTTAAAGATCGATATGAAGTACAGGAAAAAGAGGTAAAATTTCATAGAGCACACGAAAGGAAACAGGTTTAGAAGGCGACTACAATGGAAAACTTAGCTATGGTTTTCATAGTAAAGATCTACAATGCACCACTCCTCACAAATTAATACAGGGTTTTGTGGTTCTGTTGCTATTCTATGCTCATACGATTCACCTTGAAATAACTGGAATTTAAAGCACTATTGATAGAAGATTTGAAGACGTGACGGGCTTCGGGATTGCAAGACAAGAAATTGAGAGTACAAGGGAGCATGCAATATTTAATGATAGCTTGAGGACAACACAGACGATAACCCAGTAAATTAATAATTATTGAAACAAAAGGAACTGCAAATTGCAAGAAAGTGCCTCCGCTTCCTACAATGTTGTTTGTTTGAGAGGATACCACGCACTGGTTTCCTGACTGATATCAAAGGTCGAAAGGTCAATTACGGCACCACCCATAAAATCATTTTCCTGAAAACTCTCGTAGTTCCAAACGCTGACCTGTAGCTGGCGAAGTTTGATGTCCTCGAAGGGATATTGATAAACAAGCTGAAATAAGTGAGTTAATGAATGTTTTCCGGTTGCTTAAACTCGCTAAGGACCTCAGCAGTAATTGATTATACATACACACAACAAAATGGTAAGGGTCACAAGTAATATTTAGTGATACAACGTATATGCAATTGTGAAGTCGGGTGACAAACATTTCGTAAAACGCTTCATTTTGAGTGAACTGCGTGATAAAATCAACAGGGAAAGAGAAATATGTAAACTGAAGGCACCTTCACTTACCATTTCGTTATATGTCGGATGTAGGGTTTTTCTTGCCACCTTGGTCTTCCTCTTACTGATGCGATTGGGATCGGGAAGAATATAAGTCTTCACGTACGGATCCGGATCTGTTCCATCGACAGGGGACTATAAAAACAGATTATCGTAGATGTGATCGACAAGAAAATATAATGCAAAAATAAAATTACAACAAACACCTAATGGACAAATGGGGAAGGTGGACCTTAATATCAAAACACTCCAACCTCATGCAGAGAATCGTAATCACGCAATTTTAAACAAATCAATTTAAATATCTCAACTCAAAAAATATCAGTAAGTATTTGAATTGTAAAATAGCAATCTTTCTTATGCTATCTCTTTTGCATTAAGTTAATGAAGTTTTACAAGTGCAGGCATATCTGCGGGATCTCTGATGGATGTATAGTAAACGTAAGCCGGCCTGATTCCGATAGAAACAAAACAAATTTCATAGAGAGATCCTCACCAAGTTTTTACAGTGCTGCACCATCACATAAAACGCGCTGTTTTTATAATGCAGTGAGAGTTTTATCTCTCCTCCAACAAGAAGATCCGGTGTCTTCGGAGTAGATTTAAAATCTTGCTCTTCATCGCGGAGGATAGGATGGAAGAATGTGTAAACAAGATCGTGCTGGAAAACAAGAGAAAAATTCATCCACAATTTATGTAATTTTATCCCAGATTTTATAACAGTGAAGAAAACTGAAGTATAATTTCGTGAAAAGAAATACACATAAACTAAGACCTGAATTTATTATGTTACTATCACTGTTAATTTACTTTTATTGTGAGTGTTTTAAATCATGCGTTTACCTTGGCTACTTTTGGATGCGACTTGAGCAAAAACCCAAGATAAGCGTTCAACTTCGCTTTCCGACGCTCAGCTACGTGTTTCACCTGGGAACGGCCGACCACGACCGAGCTTGGGAAGCTGAGTTATGCAAAACCAAGATTATGTGAGGGTCGATAAAGATTAAAGCCACGCAACATCTAAATGTTGCTAAATATCTAAACGTTGTTTGTACCCGGCTTAAACATCCCATGAAAGCAGACCAGTGTAGACGTGATAAGAATAAGGTCAAAATAATTTAAAGGATACGGTACCCTGGAAGTGCAAGGCTTGAATTGTAAGAAAGTTTTCGATGAAGTTCTTCAAATTCATCGAATGTTCGAAAAACGTAAGAATCAATCATGGCTGTGTTCTTCTCCCTCGTTACCTTGATGCAGTAGACCTAAAAATTAATGAGTCGGTTGGTTACTAAGTGTTTGTACGACCTAGCGTTTCCACATTAAAACTTTAGCATTGGTGTGAATACGATGGATTTGAAACATGGGAAATTGGGAGTTTATGACAAAATCAGTTAGAATACGTATAGTAAAATTTGGGTTACACATCGTTCGTGTATAAAATGCATGGCGTTGTTATTGCTTCTAATTTAATTGTAACTTGCTGGCGAATGTTGTCACATAAAATATCACAATACAATTATTTTGTGTTTAATAATGTACAAAAAACTGTATCAAACTAATTTATTATAAAACGAAATTTACATAATATTTATCCGGACTGTATCTCTTCTGGTATCCGACCACCATTGTGTTGACGATGGTCCCTTCCTCTTCCTTAAATCCGTGAATCTGTGGAGCGAAGGAGAGCACCTTTCTATCTTCATCAGATTCTCCTCCGTGGAACCTCATCTGGGCTAGACTGTGGATGAAGAAGTTGAGCCGAGTGAAAGAAGAAGATAAACTGGAATCAATCAGCCTGGAAGTGCAAACAAATCAACAAACTATCAAAAATAAAAAGCAGAATCAGTTAAAAGTTAACTATCAATCATAAAAAATTTGTTAACTTTAATAATAAAATTTTTTTAATTTTAATAATAACGCAATGAAATTTAAATTTGTTTAGAAATAAGAAATAAAACGCGGCAGGAACAGCCATCAGGAGCAATAAACAGCTTGACCGACCTTGTGAACATAGTGGTCGCTTCCGTGTCAGAAGCATTGGGTTTCAGCGTGTCATAGACAAACTTGAGGTCAGATTTGCTGCTCAATTCCGGGATGCCACAATCCACCATCTGCACGAAACACGAAACGTGTTGTAACTAGATGACAAACCATTGTTAACAAACAATCTTACTTCAACGATTTTAAAACTTACCAAAGATAGCAGATTTATTATGGTGTGAGATTGCTTGCGCAGTATATTGAAGGCTTGGCAGCATATGTCGACAAATTCTTGAAACTTCGAACTAGGTCGGTCTCCCCCGTTGATGACGTAAGCCATGTCTGACGTCAGCACGAAAGGCGCCCGATCCCTGCGAAAACACGAGGATCGTCTTCAAGGTCAAAGTTCAGGCAAGGCATGTGAAAGAAAACTACTCCTGGGAGAATTACAAAACCCATCACCACAGCATTAGCAGCGAAGAAATATGAAGATTACAAAGTATCGTGTACCGGTTGAGAGATACTCGATAGCAGTCAGCATAATCGATAAAAGTTTAAGAATACCCAGTCTGCAGAAACTAGAAAAGCAGGCTATTAAGTTGGTGAGTTTTAACCTACAATGGCTGAATGACAAAAAGTATGCTGAAGATACAGCTTTGCAGTATTCGTGCGTAAAATGTCACTTATCGGGGAACAAGAAACGTGAAACAAAAGCACGGCCTAAACGAATAAGATGAAGTACCTTTTGATGTTACCGAACATCTGAGCGTGGCCCAAGAAACGAGCAAAATCGATGTGAAATAGGTGGCCAGTAGTACGAAGCATTATGTTGTCGTTATGTCGATCGCATATGCCCAACACGTAGGTGGCGACGCAGTAACCAGCACACGAGAGAGTGAAGTTTTCAACCGCCTGTGAATAACGAAGAGGTTGAGAACAGAGATTTGGCGTTATTGTATCATGGCATTGTAAAAACACAGTGAAGTGAATAAAAAATATCAGTGTTCAACACGGCGTTACTGTCAAGTATACATGATGCATACGTCTATTACTTCATACGATATAGTTTGTAATCTCTTTATTTTAAATTAAAATCTAAATGTACAACTTTTTTTGTTAAGGTAATAAATACAGCAATTGCTCCTGCAGTGTTGGATGTATCTGGTAAAATTGCAAACAACAAAACTTCTTCTTACCCTTTCATACGACAAACCAGTCGAATTATATTTCTGAAGCCATTCCGCGATTGGCCTGTCCTTGAACGCTCCCGTCAGGCCGTAACTTGACTGGATTTCGCGAAACGTTTTCGAATCCGAAATCAACTCTACCATACCTTTATTGCAAAACAAACATTTCGCTATGACGTGACCGAAACCGTCGAATAGATTCAAGGATAGTTTGAGGTACCTTGGTTCGGTCCGGTTGGCAAGCAGTCAAACGTCACAATTCTAAGATCTAAGCCATCGTTGAGCCACATTCGGTCCATCACACGTATCAGCTGCATTGTTAACGCGTCTTGCCTTAAATCGTCACCAACCTGTGTGAAAATAAAAGATTGACGTCAAAATCGTGAGTTTCGTTGGTTAAGCAATTTGCATTTAGGTGGTAAGTTAAGCTTGGGAGATGATGCAGTTGTCAAATAATACCTTGTACATGATGTTTATGTCGTTTTCAGAGACATCGGCGTTGCTGAAGGCGAGTTTCAATGGAATGGCGTTGGACGTGAAGTAAGAAGAATTCTTAACATGGCAAAAATAACGACAATCTAATGTTTGTTGACACTGTGCCGTTTAATTTTATTTTAAAAGACAAAAAAAATAGACTATGCACATAAAAATAACTCGACAGAAGAATGAAATGTGTGGGCGATGTTGTAAACCAAAAACTCAAAAAACTTGTTCAAGCAAGTGCATTAAGTTTTTCGAAGTAACATAGATACCTTCACGTTCAAACCATTCGCTACAAGCGCCGGATTAGTCGGAACTCGGAAGGTTTTGCCGCCGATGATCGACGAGATCTTAGTCAACTCGTCGTTCAACAAACTTGACTTCATCGAATCTTTCGTCTCTCTCACCGCCACCGCGGCTCTGATAATTAACAAAAACCGGCTTAAAGTTACAGCTTTGGTTTCGGTTCCCCGAGTTACACAACTTGCAAAAACCGTTTCGTTTGATTTAGTTCTGAACCAAAAATCTACAGTATTTTATCTGCAATTAAATTTGCATCGGTCGGTAGCCTATGACCATGAGTATAGCAATGACAGTCTTAAAAGCTGAATGTCATATCTATGACATGTAAACTGCGCTTTTGCTGATATTAATCGTACAAAATTTACCGATGTATCTTTTTCAGGAAATATGTTTCCTTTTCGAATTCTTTCTTCATAGCGGCTCCGCAGATGGTGACGAGAGCTGCGTGCATGTAACTGAACCTGTCGCCGTTCAACACGTCCGACATATTCTCATGTAGAAGCCTGTAAATTTTTTTTGAAAAATTACTTGAATTGCGCTATTAAAGAAGCCATCAAATGTTATTAATAAGCATTCTAGTCACAGTATCTTTACAAACATTTTCCCTACGTCAATTATTTTGTCGACTTTTTGAATAACAGCGCATTAGCGTGAGTGCCCGGTAATAAGCACTGTTACCAATTACTTTATTTAGTTGTTTTCATAGCAACTAGAATAACCAGCTATGTTTTATTTGATTAAAACACACATATGAAGAAGTTTAGTAAGTGATAACGACATTAACTATTAACTATCATTTAACTAGTTAGATAAAAACCAACAGCACTAACCAATAGAGCTTATGGCATATCCTTATTGACCCCATGGCTCTTCGGAGGAGGAGTCTTGCGAGAGGATTGTCGAGATGTTGCTCGCATCTCATCGCCTGGACCAGCTGAGGAAGCCAACATGAGATTTCCATGTCACCTGCCATCTCAATCCACCGGATGGCTGATGCTCGTACTGTGTAGTCCGGGAAGCTGGAACATAAGAATCAACTTGTTGAAGTAACTCTTGAGTCTTGATTAACAAATTAGAACTTTTTTCGATTGATATAAAAGTGGGGACTGATTAAGAGCGATAGCTCAATTAACATCAATAAAAAACCGAAAATCTTCATGACATCGATAAAGAACATTGAATTACTCACGCATCGCTGAGAAGAGCAAGAGATTCCTCCGGCTCAAGTAGTTTGGAGGATGCGAGAAGTTGGTGTGCTGCTCGAAAATGATCCATACATGGAGACCACTGAGGTACACATTGGAGAAGCAGAGGAAGACGGAGTGCTGAAAAGAAAGGATAACAACATCGCAACTTTCATTCAGGTATCATTGCATAACCACATAGATTCTTAAACTTATTTAATTCTTTAAACCATGGTTCTTAAACTTTTTAAGCTGCATCTATATAACATCAGTAACTACTTCACCTACTACTCAGAACATCAGGCAAAATTTATAGCTTGGCAGTAGGGAACATGATTGTTGTTGTAGTGTCTTTAAACAAATTTTTCATTATACAAAAATTTTGCAGCACACTTGCAACCCTGCTCTAATCAAGTCTGCATTGTTACAAAAAAATTCATAAGAGTTATTTTATTCCTTCAAAACTTTTCCGTTAATATTTCACAATTATGTTGCTAGAAGTTTTTCTCTTTTCAGATAAACTTTAACAAGTGGTTGGTTAAAAATAAGAAATTCGAGGCAAATTAAGTACATAATGTGTCTTTTCAGACATACAATGTGACACAAGGTAACATAACACCCTTGGTATAACTTTTCTTTCACTTCTGACACAAGTTTAAAGCATCAGTCTCATTTAATGCTGTTGCAAGTATATTGCAACAGGTGAAACCAAGTGCTTATAATGATCATCTTCGCATTTAATGACACTTCGAAAACGATAGCACCTTGTTATTTCCACGTTTATCAGTTGGCATATATTGCTTAATTTGTTGCTGCCCTGGTTATTATTTGACACATTTGTTTTACTGAATTTCGGGGTCCAATACGTTGGTTGATTTGGATTAGAATCGCATTGGATTAAATCAATTTATTGGAAATTTTACTTTATCAAAAGTTGTCACACAGAAAAAAAAAAGCTTTAGCAGAGTCGGAAACAGCTGAGACTGATAAATGTACCTTTGTTAAAAGAGTGATGGACATGACTGTATGGCAGTTCGTGGGAACGTTGTAATAATAACTTTACAACCTTTATACATAACCTGTAAACCTGACATGCCTATGTTGGGGGTCATGCCCCCTGTTTAAGAGCCACTGAACTGAAGTAACTAATAATTCCTAGTGCAATTTTTCCAAAAATTCCACAGAGTGTTACATTTCATGATCAATGAGTGTATAAGTTTACGACTATTGATTCAATCTTTGTGCAATGATTACATAGTTTTATGAAACTGCACTTCACAGTTTACTGACACTATGAAATCCACATATATTTTTTACATCAGTTCATTATGTTACATCGTTACAAAATATATCACAAAATTTCACCATCTCATAATTTTATCGCTTTTGCTAATTCAGCAGTATGTTCAATGTTCACATCGCTCAAAAATTCCTGTATTTGAACCCAAAATCAAGTGATGGTGTAATACACCTACTTAAGAAATAAGCTGATCCAACTAAATTGGTTGTTATCTTGTAAAATAAACTTCAGTGCTGTCGCTGAGTCAGTATGTTTGCACATAAAGCTTAGCAGCATTACAATTATGTTTGAGATATCTTTGACGAATTACTTCATGACACATTGTATTAGATAGTACAGCGTTTTTTTCAACACAAGTATTTATGTAGAGCACCTATTTGCCATTGTGCCTTGCCAAGTATCTCAGCCCAAAGTTGGTTACCTAGTTTGCGCAGTATTTGAGCCATACCTCTGCGTGACACCGCATGCAACACAGCAAACTGTAAGTTATAGAAAAAAGAAAACAAAAACCATACTTGTTTCATTCTTGCAGTTTGGTGCAGCAATGATGTGTTTATGCTTCCAAAGAAGATCTCGCTCACGTTGGCTGAGATTGCACAGAGGCCCGGGCATTAGGTGTGCTCTTGTTAAAGCTTTTTTTAAAGTAGTTCTCGCATCTTCTGGAATCGATGACATCGTTTGCCAATTTACAATCCTGACATATACCAGCATAACGTAAATATTATTGTTCGTAATTAAGTATGCCAGTCATTTACAGATACCTATAAGTGAGATTCATTCATACCAATATGCTGATACCCAATGATTTGCTAATTTAGTTATTCTGTACCATTAGTAATATACATAAAGAATAAAATTATGTTCTTTCATTTGATGACAGGTCATCATCATATGGTTCATAGTACACGTAAAAGAAACGACATTTCCGTAATCATGAGCCTACCTCTCAGGTTCAAACGTTGTAGGATGGGGATGTTTCACCAACATGGAAGGGGGCATGTCCTCAGAGAAAGCAATGTTCAAAGCCACACTTTCTGGATTACTAACGTCATTTGAGCAGCTCATGGGGCAACGAGTGTCATTTGGTTTCAAACTGACTTTAGAGAAATCCCACATGCCATATATTTCACTGCAATGTTTTAGTATTCTGTGCAAGATGGAAGTATAGTTATTGATACAAGACACACTATGAGTTAGTCGGATGTGAAGGAAATAATTAGAGTTTTTCAATAATATATATGTGATGTAAATGTATGATGACAAAGACATTACACTCATGTGTAATTACAGGGAGAATATGTTGTTTCTCAACTTATTCCTATTACAGTAGTTTAATTGTAGTTATTGTTTTATATATAGATGCTTGCTTATAATTGATTACCAAAATTAACTGTTTTGCAATCAATAGCTATCAAACGAAATGAGAAATAAAAGTGCAAATTGTTGAAATTAAACTGAAGTTTAACGTAACTTAAACTACTCTGAATAATTTTGAAACAACAAGCAATTGACCAATTTACCTGTCCTGGTCAAACAGAGGTATGTTTACAAATCCAAGCCTCTTTGTAATCACTTTTTCATCTGATGCTATCGTTCCATGTAATATTACCCTCAGCACAACTTCCAGTGGCAAGTCACAAACAGCAATGTCAAAGTCTAGCCTACGCATAAGAAAAATACCATTTTCTCTTCAAATCCGCAAAGTTGATTTCATTAAAACTGTGAAATAATGTATTAAATTTCACAAAGATGCTTTCTTACCATGTATTCCATGAGACCCTGGACAAAAATCCTTTCACTACTTTTGACTGTCTTGTTGATATATTTTTGTGGTTGAGTTGCGTATCACCATGCCATAACGCGCAGGTTGCAAAAAATTCATTGTAGCTAAAGTCACAACCCAAATTTACAAAAACTCGGGAAATGTCGATCAAAAAAGTTATTGCAAAACAACTTTCAAAAAAATAGGTTCCCACACAATGACAAAAAACTTAAAGGTTATCTACCTTGTTTCCCAAGTTTTAGGTAATCTGTGAGCTGAAATTATATTGACAGAGTAAAGATCTTTGACGGAAGTAGATGTAGCATAAGCCATGCTGGGTCCTGTACTTTTTTGAGATATGGTGTGGCACAACGCATCCACCTCATACGCCTGTGAAAATTCATAAGCAATTTTCATAATTGACAAAAAAGACACTATAAATTTTCTGTGTATGTTGTGCCATTTATTGTGACACACATTCAGATTAGGCATCTCACCTTACAGTACATCTGGGTTAAATCAACCAGAACTGAAGAAAGAGTTTCCATTGCTTCTGTTACTTTTTGCAATTTGACAGTCTCAGTTGCCCCACTGGCAATTTCATCACTGGTAGCAATTAAATTGGCAACTATAACAAGGAGGACGTTAATTTAATAGCTGTCTATGACATAATGCATGACATGCAGTATTCCAAAGACCCTTTTCTGCGATAATGGCCCTGAAATAGACATGTATGGGGCATAACTGTATTTTAACTAAGAAAGCTAGGGGTATAGAATATTATAGAATGACATTTGGAGATTTAAACTTAACAAAAACAAAATGAAAAACTTGACTGTAGCAGAAAAATACTCGTACACAAAATAAAACAATTCAATTGGCAAATCACTAAACTGGAGAACTCAATCAAAACAAACATAACACAAAGTAGAATCTCAGGTTACATGTCCAAACAAAAACAATTTCAAAAGCCAGTGAACAAATGAGGAACTTAGCTTAAGTTGCTTAGCTACAGCTCACACTTTACACAATTATGACGCAAAATATTTACACTTTTTCTTTGATGCAGGTGAATTTGGTGGTCTATACAGAGAAGCTCGTAGCTTTTTTATAGCTTCAGATATTTCAAGGGTTTCAATGTTTCCCAGTCCACAGCATATTGCTTTAACTGACTGTATGGTCCTTTCAAGTTGTTGTTGGGCAAATAAGTTTGAATTTTCGGTTTCCTGCTACTCACAACAAGAAAGTTTGCCATACGGCAGATAAGGTAAATGAAATAGTATTACATAAACACTTTCAATTAATAACAAACGGCTATGGTATTGTACTTCTGTAAAAACATTATTATAACAAAGGACTACAGGAGAAATAAACCTGTAGTTGCCTTAAATGAATGTTGATTTATAATATTTTATTTGTACTAAACGACAACTGGAAAACTGAATATAATTAAGTTGTTTGTACCGTTTTTACTGCTTCTAGGAACTTCTTTTCCTCTTTATTGAAAACTTCAAGTAATTTCTGTATCTCATCTCTATCATAGATGCATAACTTTTATGTAGTATTTGTATTAGTTTCGCAAAACTAACATTCGGATAAATTTTGCTTATCTACTAACGTAAGTATTAGTTGATTTGACACATCTACAGGCAGTCATATACGGATAAAAAAGTCATCTAATCTACACCATTCCAGAAACTTTACCTTGAAAGTACACCAGGTGGTTTTGCTAGAAGTTTCAGAAATTCATTTTCAACTGTTTTAGCTTTATCATCGTCATCCTGAACATATTCTTGAATTAAAACAATTGCAGAAATTTTTTAATCAATTTAAAAAAAAAATAAAACGATGGCAAGTTGTGAAAACAAGCAAAAATGTTTACTGACTTGTCTCTTCAGGGATCTATCCACTTTGTCCTTCCTTAGAAGTTCTAGTTTAACATCCTGCTCAAACTTTTGGCATTCTTGCACATACTGGTACATACTCAGACGTGTTTTACTGAAAATGTGAATAAATCTTTGTTGATTCTTTGGCAGAATAACGTTACCATTACTTATTATTTCAATTGCTGTAAACTGTAGTATATTAATGGCTTTATGGTATTTATCAAAGTAGTTACTGTACAGTACAGTCACTAAAGTGTATCTTTGTCAATTTTCAGGTTTTCAAAAATCAAAAAATTCCTATCAAGTACAAAGCTAAAATTCAAATATTGACAGGTTTTTGACATATGCTGCGACTTCCACTTCACAGCGCTGCATATAAACTCGTGAGCAACATTATGTTGTTGATCACTTTCTACGATTAATTACAGTAAATCGCTAGTTTTGCCATGTCATAAAAACGTACATCATATTGACAGGTTGTGTGCTTTAGAAATAAATTACCTGATCAGGTACTCCTGCGTTCCAACTACCTTGAAGAAATAATCGTCCGCTGATACCTCAGTGATATCTTCATATGCAATGCACAAAGCCTGACTTACTATGTGTTCCACTGATGCGTTGACTAAACAACAACAAAGATTATATCAATAAATCCATACACAATGTCTATATATATCAATTTTAATTGTGTTTATGAAGGTCATTGTAATTGGTTAAGTGACAATGCTTGACACGGCTTCCGGGATTGAAATGCTTACCATCGCATTCAAATGTAACTGGCTGTGATATTCCGTCTGTTGTAACTGATATATGGACAGTAGCATCTTGTTCATAGTTGGGAATTGCATCAGTGTCTTCTACAGAATTCACAAGCGCATTTAACATAAATTGGTTAAAGCAATCACAAACATGAATATGTTTTATTCAAAAACTACATAATAACAGAAGGTTTCTTAACGTCGTTATAACTATTTACGTATCACCAAACTATGTTATTAAAGTTCACATTAGAAAAACTTTTAAGCACTGCAATGAAGTATGCAATATGAGCATTGTCCACTGTGACCAGTGGACGAAGAAGTAACGCTTAAGCTATGAACTCTTACCGTGGCTTGTGCAGTGGCAACCAGCTGCCATTAAACTGACAACATGACCAGGATTGGACAGGTGGTCAACTTGCTTGAAACCAGACCTTAATTGAGAAACCATTCTAGCAAATTTCTGCAGTTCTGTCGATTCATCAACCTCTGTTGTCATGTTGTAGAAAGTTTTCTGTCAGCAACAATTTTGTTTTAAGTTTACGATAATATAATTTATGGGCATTCTGTTCAACAGTTGGTAGTGGAAGTCATAAATTGGATTATAATTGGGCTTAGTGTATACTGCAGGAAAATGGGGACGCAGAAGAAGTTATCAGGAGCACAATGCATGATTAGGAGCCCAAATGATATCATTAATAAATCACAAACAAACAAACTGTTTGAGATGTCGTCTACGTCCCAATGCATGACGCAGGGAATTTTGCACAATACAAGAAGTGACCATTTCAGTGAATTGTGTTTCCTTCCTTCCTTGATTTGATCTAAGCTCACCAACCAAGGCATGTTTTGAAATAATTCCAATTTTAAATTAGCTTTTTTGCTTGTATCATGTATGTCATACTATGCTGTGATCACTTTTAGCTTTCTCATACAATTAGCTTTGGCGGTGATTTTATTGATTGTACTATATACATTCTATAGTCAATGTTATACACCACAGGCGACAATTTAATAAGATTCTAGTGTATCCTGATTTGGTTATTTAAGTATGAACATTACACAAACTGAAGTAGCTCTATATTTAGTTATTTACAAATGATACATCTTGTTTGGATATTTCTTTGACAAATCTTCTATCAATGCAAGATTACAAACTTCAAATAAAATATACGGGAATATCTATTGATATGTATAATTGTATGTACTACATATTTCTCCAGTTAAAGCAAAAATTCCTACCTAACCATAAAGACAAAATTTAACACTGTTGAACGCAGCAACCAGTTTTGTGTTTACATGTATACAAGTCTTCGTATGTATGCAACATTTTAAAATAACCAAACAATTGCAACAAAAAACAGAAATAGATAGTTCTTCAAAAATATAAATATTAACAGAAGATGTTGTCTGCGAGTACAACCTCTCGAAGTCTCAAAAAAATCGAAACAAGAGTTAAACAAACTTAAACACTTGCAAGAACTAGTAATTATTTGTTAACATTTAAAAACTGATCATCTTCCTTTAAAAGCACCTCACCTCATTTTTATGGTCTGTGTGGGTCACATTAGCTACAGATGACTCGTTGACAGCTGCCTTTTCTGTAACGCAAATATGCAAGTTACATTAGATGCATAGTCACAACATTGTAAACATATTCCAGTTAAAATACTGGGGCTTCTCAGTGTCAACATGTCAAAACAATATTGCAGCTGCAGGAAACAATATAAAAAACACTTTTCTGCCGTTCATTATATAAATGCGATTATGACCTTTGGACTTTATAAATATATGAAACATCGTGAGAAAGTTATTTGATCAAGGACTAGTGTAACGCAGAAGTCTATGCTGTTGTTCTTCTATTCTATTTCCTTAAACTGTGCTGTAGCTAGTTTTATGTGACAAGTTTTATATTGACTTTTATATGAGCGATGGCTAAATCCCACAAATAAAAACAAACTTTAGGAAATTACTTGTATCACATAATAAATATATATTGTAAAAAAAGATCGAGGGAGAAACACTAAGTTATGCCTGAAGTAAAATGATAACAAAGGTAGTGATCTATTGAAAATTGAAATGCAGTATCATTAAATTCCACAGACAAGTAACAACAATTTTTATGTTTATAAAGTTTTCATGGTAGCAGTTGTTGCCACATGAAAACTTGTTAACTTAGACGGTGGCCAACAATACCATACTCATATCTACATTTTAAATAGCTACATACCACAATAAAAGCCAATTGAACCATATAAAAGGCAGGTTAAACCAGACATAATAGTTCTATTCTATTTATATGTAAGCCAAATGATTCAGTGGAGCAAACAACAATCCTCAACACTACAGCAAAAAGTGTTTTAAAAAGCATATTTTTAGAGCCTAACTTAATATATTTATACAAACTGGCATAACAGCTTCAAACACAAAAAAATAAATTTTATACAGTTTTTAAAAATATATATATATTACACAAGCTGCAATCTACCAAAATCCATTCACTAATCTGACGACTAAAACCGCATAAATGGCAGCATAAACCGCAGATAAAAGGCTAATTAGGCCAAGGTATTCATATACCTGCTTGAATAGGTTGTTGTTGAAAGTTAGGCATGGCAGGTGTAACCTGAAAAAAGAAATGTACCATTGTGAGCTGAAGCGTGAACAGGAGCACGGTTAATTTCCTGGAGGCAAGGGCAATTGCTTAAGATTTGCTGAAGAATGCAATGTGAGAGAAAGAACTTAACTGATTCCATTAATTTTCTTACATAGAAGGGATTTTGAAGTGACTGACACTGCATGGTGAGGTTATAATACACTACGCCATACACAAACTCATAATATGACAAAAATTGTAATAAACTAATAAAGAATGATATAATTCATAAATAAACATATCACATTCTAAATTCTTACAACTATATTTAGAAATAATCAGTGCAAGTGACAATAGACTAAAACATCTATTCATTTAATATGATAACTTTGCAGCTACAAAGTTAATGTATTTTCTATAATTATCAATTTAATTTTAACCTATCCTTGCTTATTTATGGAGAAACAGTTAGACAGCATATCTATGTGTTTATAAAGAAACAAAATCACAAAATATGCACTCAAAGCATGTGTAATGTTTACTGGTAATTCAACTTACTTGACTGGAAGAAATTGCTGATGAAGCAGACAAATCTAAACAAATGCAGAGTAAGAGTACTCAGCAAGCATGGTGCAACTACATTAACAATTTCACTTATTTCAAGCAATTACACTTACTTTCAGATTTTACATTCTCCATACAGTAGATTAGTAACGTATAAACACATAGTTAGAAAAATGCAATCACTAGACTATAGTATATCCATTCATTACATCGACCTTAATTTTAAAAATAGCATAACATTATCCATCGCTAAGATAAAATGCCTTTTCAAGCAAAAAATGTCTCAGTTTTAGACATTGCACATATTACTCTTATACAGACACACACTGCTCTTGGCTGCAAGTCTCATAGGACTTACAGAATGTCATGACAAGCAGTATCACCTTGTAAGGAATACCTGGGTGCTATGGCATCCAACATTGAGCTAATTGGATGCCAACTGGACACCTACAACTTTTTAAGATAGTCACCTCATTCACTTTCGGTTTAATGTGGTTGACCTGACCTGTTTTCCTGACCTATATCTGGATAATATTATTGATTAAAGTTACCGCTCTGTGACAAAGGAAGCTATGGTGAAACAACATGAAGAAATTGGATTATACTTGTGAAGATTTTTACTGGAAATAGCAGCATTGTGACCAGATGGCCATTAATAAGAGATAACAACCTCTAGGGAACTCAAAATTGCTGCAGTGTGTCTGTTTGCACATTGACGTTTGAAACAATCAAAGGCTATTATAGGCCTAGCCTATGTACAATGTACAGGTATGTTACAGTCAGGCAGTATATATTTTGTGATTTGGGTAGTCAATATAGCAAGCTATCATCTAATGAAATGACTGTCCAGAACTCAAACAAAGCACTACAAAAAAGGAATGATAATAAAGGTAAGAATCAACATGGACACGAAACCAGAACAATGAAAATCTGTTTATTTTTGCTGTACTGCATTCTATCAATAAACTTTTTTTTCTGCAAGCTTGGTTGGTGTCGCAAAGTTGGGCATCCAACTTCCTCCTGAAGCATTTTTGGGAATGCCCATCACTAAGTAAATTAAAGAACTTTTCACTAGAACCCTTTCACTAAAAAGGGTTATTTGATATAACAGGGGTGGCCAAACTGCGGCTCTCGAGCCGCATGCGGCTCTTTGAGCCTTTGATTGCGGCTCTTTAATGAATTAGCATTGTTGAATTAGACATGCATTTTCCCGGCCTAGACGAGTTGTTTGATCAGATTATGAAACAATGCGTTCTATCACACGTAGTAACAATGGACTCATGGTTAGTAATAATCAGATTACACTCCAAAAAGTACATTATTGTACAAAAGTGTGCTAACTTGTACACTGTAGTTAAGTATACTGTCAGATTGAAGCTGTACGTCAGGGCTGACCTAGTTTTAAGTCTTGGTTATGGTTATACTAATAATTGTAAATTGCAAAAAGAGTTGGTGAAGCCCAGGTGGAGACTCATAGTATCACCACGCAGCACTAATGTTTATCAATAGCTACACTTAGTTGTAAGTGAATAAATTCGTATTTTTTATTGTTTTGTGTTGTGGCTCTTTAAAAACTGGAATTTGTTATATGCGGCTCGAGCATGAAGCAGGTCTGGCCACCCCTGTGATATAACATCCCTCACAGTGTTTCATTGTTTTATGTCAGGGCCAATACAAGAAGTCTGTTAGCTTTTAATGCATAACTGATGTAGACCAACAGTAATTACAATTACAAAGGAAACTAAAAAGTGAATACAGCTCAAATTGTGAGCAATAAGCAAACTTATACTGTTAAGCGATATGCGTGTAAACAGCTCACCATTGCTCAAAGGATCCCATTCCAACCAATCTGGTTTTGCTTTCAAAATTATGTCTTCAGCTACTGGTGAGGATTGGGCTTCATTACTACTCAGGCCATCATGAAGCCACTCATCAAATATGCTTGTTAGTTTGTCATCAAGTTGTGGTTCTGTTGCACTAAGATCCTGAGAAGTGGAACCAGCAGAAGAGTGGAGTGTGGTATTGTCTGAAATATAGAAATATAGAACTTGTATGGGTTAGCAAATAGAAACATAAATGAAAGTTTAATTTAAAACGTGGATAAATTTAAATATATACTGTGTTAATAAAAGCAAATACTGTAAAAAGTTTTCATAAATACAATGGAAGCTCATTAACTCTACTTCCTTAGCTCAAAATTTTGTCTTAATCCTAAGGTCCCTCGGCTTCTAGTTAACCAGCCTCCAGTGCTTAATTAACAATGATAAACATAAAAATCAACACATTATCTTTTATGTATATAGTCGCATACTTTTAATAACCAATACACAAAAAGTTAGTTACTAACCGTTTTTCTGGTCAGGCAATTGAAGGAATCCAAAATCAGTTTTAACATGATAAGGAGATGTTGGAGATATCTGAAATGCTGCTGTGTTATTTGCAGCAGCCTGCAATTGACCTAAGGAAGATGGTCTTGGAATTCCAGTTGACAGCTGTGCAAAATCATTTTCGAAACCGTTTTTACTGTTCTTGTTGAAATGGGTGTCAAACCTGTTAAAATTTTGCTGGTCCCTGCTTGAAATGGAGTTTCTTTTTGGAAAGTCTTTCACTTCGTTTCTTCTATCAAAATGTGTCGGCAGAGTGTGGGAAGTTTTGCGACTAAAATTGCTGACACTGTTTGCTTGGGTGTTAAATGAAGGGGTGGAAAAGTTTGACTGCAATGAGGTACGATGCGTCAAAGCATTTCCACTTAAAGTGGGATAATTTGCATGGCTATAAGACTGGTATGATAGGGGCTTGCTTGGTGCAAACGAGTTTGCCTGGTGGCTTTTATCAGGCTGCACCCACTGGTAACCAGGACTTGGTGAGTGTGAGCGTCTCTGTTGAGCAAATGTTCCATCCATTGAACCACTCATATTATAAAGTGAGAGTACATTAGTAACAGAGTAACTATACGCTGTGTTATTCGAAGAACAAGATTTTGTTTCAAACACGTCCCAGTCTTTGTCTAATGACGCAGAGGAAACATCACCGAATGACATCAAATCGGGAGTGTCATTTTTTTTCACAGATATAGTCTCTTTGCTTTTCTTGTCTACGGCATGCTGTTCCATGCAGTTGGGATTCAATATTCCAGAATACTGCTGTGAACCTGTATACAACATATATATACCTTATAAGTTCTGAACGTCAACGAAACTTCCGGTCTGCCTACTGGAGCACAACCGCTTGATTTGAATTAGTATGTACCAAATTCCTGCATTCTTGCCACATATAAAACCCCTGCTACCCACTAATGATGCCAAAAACACTTTATACAATTTTGAGCACAAGTTTGTGTGCTAAACTTTTAATCACAGATTTATGATACCATAAAAGCGAATCTCTTTTTAAAAAACAAAAATTATTGGATATTAGAGTTTCTGGCAATATCACACACAACACTTTCAAACAAGACTGATAAAAACTAAAACTGTGATCATATGAAAATGCTAACTGTAATAAAATTAGATCTCCTTTACTTTTCCGTTCCCATGTCAGGACTCTGTATCAGTATTGTGGAATTACTATGTCATAACTTCTACTGAGATATTACTTCATAAATCCTTCCTATTCAAGCCTTCAAGTGGAAGGGCAAAATCACAAAAAAAACTGAAATTCAAGACATGGGCCAAGAAATAAGTGGATCTCTTATACTTTTGGGTAGATGAAGTAGCCTAATATAAAGAAATTAGGCAGCGTCTATTTCACCAGCTGTCAATTACCGAAGTCAAACAATAACGAGATTCGAACCCGAGACCTCCAACATACGAGCTCCATTGTTAATCACTATGCTACCGCATTGCTTTCTTCCCCTCATCCAAAACAAAAGGGATAAACCTATCAGCGAAAATCTGCCAGTCACTATATTGTGATTCAGCAATTTCACTAAACAAACGACGGTGAAATAGTCACTTCAAAGAAACTATGATGTGACAATACCTCAATACTCAATCTCGATATGGGAGTGCAAAAGTAAGAGACCTAAATATTCCTATAGGCCTGTTAAAAACAATCACAATGTACAAATTTTGGGACTAACCTGAAGGTTTGTGTAAGGCTTTTGCTTTTTTCATCTTCTTTAAGGCTTCCTCTTCCATCTGCAGTGCAGTTCTTATATCTGTTGTTTTCTGCATTTTCTTTGAAGTCCTAGCCAAAGCCAACAGGATTCAAAAACAAATCGTAACCAGCAACAACACGTTTAACTGAAACTCAATTTATAACATTGGAAATCACTTTACTTTGTAGGCTAGAGGCAAGAGGTAGACAAATACTGAAATAAGCTATTAGGCTACTTGAACAATGGAATATGGTAGGCTAGCTGATTATCAATTTACTGTAATATCCTAGGCTAGGCATATATACACCGTATGTTTGAAGCAAAAAAAGGTAAGTAGTCTATGCAGAAATAAAGTTCACTGTTCAGTTTTTGTGTTTCATTCCTTTAATTCAGTAATTACATCTTTTTACTTTTATAGCCAAAATGCACTCATCCATACAGACTAGGCCTATATACCCTGAACATAGCTTAAAGCCATACGCTGTTTCTCCTGTGGCTGCAAGTATATAATTTTACCCGCAAGACTATTCAACTTTTTCCCTTGTCCACCTCTTCCCTAAAATACCCTGAAGTTAACTATTCACAAAACAAAATTTTGAAAAAAAAGTTAAACGCAGCTGAGAAAAAGTTTATCAACAGGCCTTCACAGCACTCTGACAGTCAATAGGAGAGGTAACCACTACATGCCAGTTAGCCTACTGCTTGCTGGTATGCCAGCTACTAATAACTGGTATGCCAGTTAATGCTATAGAGCAGGGGTGGCCAGACCTGCTTCATGCTCGAGCCGCATATAACCAATTCCAGTTTTAAAAGAGCCACAACACAAAACAATAAAAAACACGAATTTATTCACTTACAACGAAGTGTACCTATTGATAAACATTAGTGCTGCGTGGTGATACTATGAGTCTCCACCTGGGCTTCACCAACTCTTTTTGCAATTATTGGTATAACCGTAACCAAGACTTAAAACTAGGTCAGCCCTGACGTACAGCTTCAATTTGACAGTTTACTTAACTACAGTGTACAAGTTAGCACAGTACTTCTGTACAATAATGTACTTTTTGGAGTGTAATCTGATTATTACAAACAATGAGTCCATTGTTACTACGTGTGATAGGACGCATTGTTTCATAATCTGATCAAACAACTCGTCTGGACCGGGAAAATGCATGTCTAATTCAACAATGCTAATTCATTAAAGAGCCGCAGTTTGGCCACCCCTGCTATAGAGTATAGATGGTACGCCAGCTACTGGCTGAAACTGGCATATTCAATCGTCTATTTGTCTCCTGACAGAGGCGAAAGCCAAGTACAGCTGATTAAAATGATCATCGGCAATCACCCGAGTTAGTGTTTCACAAACTTTTTTCTTCATTGAAACATTGTGATTTGCGAAGTTGATCGTCGTCCCCCATGGTATGGTACAGTAGGCTATGTAGTGGCGGATTAAAGGGTAACTGACTAGGCTGCAGTCGGGGGCACCGTGAGTTGAAAAACACGTAGTTATAAACAACAAAAAAGACTTAATACTGTTCTTAAAAACAGAGTTTTTGTCTGAGCTAGGTTTAAAGTTACTCTCAACAAGAAAATTAACGTCTAGTTGAGCATTTTTCTATATTTTTCCATTCGTTTGACACTGTTACGTCACTATGTGCAGTTCCATTTGTCGCACTCGGTGGTCGGACGATTCAATCCACGGACGATTCAACCCCGGACGATTCAACCCAGGACGATTCAACCCAGGACCATCGTCCGGGGGTTGAATCGTCCGTGGGTTGAATCGTCCGCGGGTTGAATCGTCCTAGGTTGAATGGTCCTGGGTTGAATCGTCCGTGGGTTGATTCGTCCGGGGTTGAATCGTCCGTGGGTTGAATCGACCTAGAACCGTCGCACTCAATTAGGTGCTGCACACATTCCAACCAAAGCTGGCACAGACCGAGAACCGAGAATGCTAGCTGGCACAGATCTTCAAAAGACAGCTAACCTTCATAACGACTCCTATGAACGTTTTGGGACGCAAGTAAATGCAGAAAAAACAAAGGTCTTCTCCAGCCTTCGTCTGGGTAAACTCTTCCAAGGACCAACTTTAACATCCATGGAACACCTCTTGAGGAAATTGCCAATTCTCCTACCTTGGAAGAATAGTTTCAAAAATACCCACATGCGAAAAAGACATCGGAAATCGGATAAAGGCAGCACACCACGCCTTTGGTTGTTTCAGCTATCTAGTCTTCAATAACCATGAATTGACCCTCCGGACAAAGTCGTTTCCGCCCTTCTTTACAACTGCTAAACTTGGAGTTGTGTCGTAAGAACTCTTAAAATTTTCCAACAATGGAAATTAAGACAAACCATGTGAGTTCGCTGGGAAACACGAGTTAGCAACGAATAGATCCTTAACCGTGTCTCATTGCCTATTGTGGAAGCCGCCATCTTCCAGTACTGGCTCAGCTGGCAGACCACATAATACGGATGGAGCTTTCCAGAGTCCCTCGAATTATGCTTTATAGTCTGTGTGGAACTTACCATTAGAAAAATACCACAAAGAAGACCGAAGTTGCGTTTCGAAGATCAACTGAAGAAGGCCTACTTTCTGACCCAAAACAACATCGATCTATACACTTGGGAGAAAGCTTCAAGAAATAGAATAGCTTGAAGAATTGCCGCACAATACGGTACTATGTTCTTCGATTAGAAGAGAAAGCATGAGGAAGAAGACAAAATAAAAAATTGTAAGGAGCGACTTCAACAATCTTCAATCCCCTAGCTCTTCCGTGCCACCTATGCTCACAACTCTTTCAACGTCGCTTGGGGCTGCAGGGCTATATTTGGCATCGGCACCACCACAAAAAACTGAATATTTAACTTAAATAACTATGCTTGGACTACTAGCAGAAGCCGACGACGACCGTAAATATCGTCATTTCATCACGGTCCCTCTGACTTGTGCTTGCTATGCTGTGCGATATGTGCGTCACACAAAATCAAACATACCATGTGCTATCCGAGACAAATACCTCAGTCACTATTTGGTATCCAAGACACATGTTACCAATTCCACTAGGTATCCGTGACATATGCCACACATAATACTAAATAATATCCCAGACACATGCCACCAATACGGCTAGGCATCCAGGACACATGCCTCGAGTCAGATGGTCTGTTACGGTTACGGTTCTGCCTCCAGTTACAACTGCTATTGCAGACACACGCAAACGAATGGTTGGTGAGCGAAGCACCACATCGTGGTTGTCGTTGCTGACAGTTAGGCTCAATAGCAGGTTACAATCTTACTGCTCATTATTCCGTTATGTTATAAAAGGTAAAAGAAAAAAACAGTTTGATCAGTTGATGAAGACTCGATTGGATTGTAGCCTAGGTATATTATTACGTGTGTGGACAGCACATAACTAACTGCATATACAACAACACATGACATGACTGTATGATTGATTTCGTAATTTTTAATGAAAACTATTGCATTAATAAAAGTAGAGAAACGTATAGCCTATATAAACGTTTGTTATCAGTTGGTCATTGCAATTTACTAACTATAGGTGGGTCTTATAGTATACAAGTGCACAATTGTAAAATCATATGCTTAGGCCTTAGGCTGCGTGTCCTACTTATGATGAAATAGTCACTCTCATAAAAATATGCACAATTTTTTCACACTTCACTTTTCCTCATTTTACCCTTAAAATTGATTATAAAAGTTTAACTTTAGAAACTGTTGTTAAAGACTGACTGAAAGAGGTTTGTCATCCAGGAATTGTTGCAGTCCAGTTAAAGTGTTTGACTCGCTAGATAAATCAGCTATTCTGTGGATATTGGTGTGATGTCGGTGAGCATTTCTATCTATGATAATGGTACTCTTTCGGGTGAAAGAAATAAAAATTTTTACTATAATACTCTGGTTAGTTAGTGTCTGATTAATTAATTATCGATAAAGTTGTTAATCAGCTTTGAATTGATAGCTAATCTACTTTGGCCTACCATTTTATTTGAATTTTACAGGAGAAAAAGAAAAAGGAAAGTATATTAGATTTGTCAAAATATTTAGATCGACCGATTCGAGTAAAATTTCATGGTGGCCGAGAAGGTATGATTGTATTTTCTGTGTTATAATCTCTTTGTATGTTTTCAGTTTGTACGAAGAGGTGATTAGGTCATATCTTTACCAAATCTTTTATCTATTCATTCATATTCTTTCAGCAAGTGGCATTTTGAAAGGCTTTGATCCACTTCTGAATCTCGTGCTGGACAGTACTACTGAAACTTTAAGAGGTAATTTCCTTTTAATATAACTTGGTCTGGTAACAACCAGCACTGGTTAAATGTGTTAAATTAAAATATAATTTTTCTAGACCCAGATGATCCATACAAATTAAGTGAAGACACAAGAGCATTGGGCCTAACTGTATGCAGGGGAACATCGGTGGTACTCATCTGCCCTCAGGATGGAATGGAAGAAATACCAAACCCTTTCGTGCAACACTCATAATTACGTCTATGTATATAGGGTATTAACCCCTAGAAGGTGTTTAAGACCCTGTAATATCACAAAAATGCCATTCTGGTGGAATTTTTTTAGATGATGAACCAAAAAAAGACTTATTTTAAGCTTTCTTCTTCCGCTCTCCTTGAGATGGTGAACATAAAATCAGCATCAACAACACAAAGATTTTTATGTGCATTTTTAGATAATTCCTTTTGTCCTTAAATTAGAATAAAATTTTTGTAACTGCATTGATAGTTCATCAAAAACTGTTTTGTTGCTTTATTTTGTACTTGTCTGTTTTCACGAACTCCTCTATTTGTAATTAACTCATTTCACTTAGCATTTAAAGCTATTCAACTGCTTATTGTTCGACAAGTTCAAACGAAACACATTCTTTTCTTCGTCGTCAATCATATTTTCTAATCCTGTGGAAAACATGGGGCATGATTGGTGGACAGGGATAAACTTAGTGTGCAGCAAATTTTCATTAACAGCCAAGTAGCTACTTATTTTACCACATCTTGATGCTTCATTATTTTTTGTCTTACAACTTCAAGATATTATTATCGTTTAAAAATCATTGAAACATTCACGGAATGATTATTGCTGCTATTTGTGCAATTAACCTGACCTTTTTAATGTAATTATTTAATTTAGACTAATGGCTAACGAAAACTTGGCTTACGAAAAAAATTTAGGTATGATGTTACTTGTGCAAATAAAAAGTTTGGATCTTCTCAGTTTCTCACAAACACGCAAAATAATCTGTGATTTTTTCAAAACTTTACTATAAACCCCAACTTTTTTTAAATGAAAAACAAATAATTCACCATTTGGTCAAAGGATTTGGGTTTTAAAACAGTTTCACTATGGCTCTTGTTTAGGATAGTTATTCTTTTTGTTTCTGCAACAAAAACAAATTTTGAGAAACTATGGAGATTTAATGTACAAGTTTTGTGAACATACTTCGGTAACAAAGACTAAGTTATTTTAAAATTAAGTGTAATGGTAGTTTGTGTGGTAAAAATGTATTCTGCACAAACGTGAGTAGACCCAGTGACTTTAGCTAGCTTTGTAGGAAACAGTTGAAGTTGGTAAATATATTAGCACATATTGACTGCTGAATCCACAACATCAGACAACTTGCAAGAGTTTCTTTTTACCAGGGTGCAAAATAAACACAAATGTTACTAATAAGCAAGTAAGGTTTATTTTGTTGTCATTAAGCAAAATATTCCGAGTAACTGAGCAAGGTTGCCGTTAAATACGCTTTGTGTTATATATAACAATTTGGAAAAACGGATATTTTTGCCAAATGTGTGTTTTAATAGAACAAAAAATACTCATGAATAATGCTCCAATGAACATGCCCTTCCTACTGCACGTTTTGTAAAATACACTTTGAATCTCTTCTCGTGAAATAAGCAGAAAATTGGAATAAATTTAACTTTGAATGGGCGGATGAATAATTTCAGTGCGTGAATATAGTCAATGAGTGAACGATTAGAAAAACAAGAATGCAGTAATATGTCAATTCTTACAGCATAATATTGTGAACAAAGGCATATACTATATATAAAATATGCATATAAAATACATACGCATATACATATACAAAGGCATATTTAACCAAACTAGGCTTTGTAATGAGTGCGAAGTTTAAACAAACTACACCAAAGGTGATAATAACAATAAAGATGGCATTATGTATTTACAAGTTAAAAAAACAATAATAGAAATTATCTAAATTAATAGGGCCAATTAGTAAATAATTTGACAGACTGAAACATGACTTAGGCTTGATCTATCAGATACTGTGAAGATTCTCAAAGGCCCAGGATAATAAGGAAAATGCGATAACAATCAAGCAAAAACCCTGCCTTAATGCACATAAAACGAAAGAAATAAACAACCTTTGTTAAAACAAGTAAAAAACACACCGAAAAAGTTCAACACAATGTGCTAGCATGAAAAAGCTTCAATTTCAAAAGGCTTTGGAATTTCAATTTAGGTGGTTATATAACAACATGTTTTAACTTGAATGACACCAACAAGTCTTAGTGTTGATTTATCTCAGACTGCTTTGTAATGACTGGGATTGATTAAATATTTAATGACTATTAAGAACACTTTCGGTAATTGGAATATAAACATCACAGTTTATCATGGATAAACAATATGAACAAATTTGTTCTCTTTTCTAACGAAATATTGTGCTGGAATTGGTACCAGATCACAACGCCATCATTCCTCGTTGTCATTTGTTTTTAACAGAATCTGGAAAGTTACTGTAATTCCTATTAAAGGCAAAAAAGATAATGAAACAAGTCCGGAAAATTAGAGTTGGTAAATTGCCGACTTTATAAATAAAATAAGGCAATTTTATTCATTGACTTATCAACAGGGGAAGGATTAGCTGAATTAATAACTAAAATAAGCAAGAAGCAATTTTTCCCTAAACAATTGACAACGATGTCAGAGAGACTTATTCAAATGCTTGTATTAATCGGCGTACAACTTTTAGGCAGTCTATTATGTGCAACACACTCTGCTCTTAATATAAAGTGGAGTGTGCTTTACTAAGTAGGAAGAAATGTAGTGCATAGATTACCACACTTTTAAAATGAATGATGGTCATAGACTCATAGTAGTCGTCACATTTGATTGAAGATAGCAAGTGAACAAGCATTCTCCGACAAAAAACTGGCTGCGATTGTGTATGCATCCCAAAACACTGCTATTTAATTTACATGGCAGAAAAAGCGTCACATAAATACCCTTTTGGTGCTTTATTCTGCTATTGAGATAAAGATAGATTTAGTTTATTTGATGCTTTGCTGTTGGCAGCTGATTGCCAGTAAGCACCAAACTGAAGAATTTTTCGTTCATATCTGCAGTTGGTTTATGATGTAAAGAACAAGGTAGTGAAAAAATAACTGAAGCCTAACCATCACTTTACATGCGTAAATTTTTTAGAAAAACATACTGTGTCATTGCTATACAATACAATTCACATTTAACGATAATATGTTAATACTAAAACGAAAGGAATACAAGAATACCCAAAATAAATCGGCAAAAACTTTAAAGGCACAATACCAATGCCTTGAAATATTGAAAAAGCCTTCTTGAAATAGGAAACTGGTGAACTTGCATTTCAGAAGGTCAATAAAACGTTTCTATATTGCACGTTTCTCAACAAAGTTTTTTGCCTCTGTGCTTGTCACAATGGCTTCTCTGCCAGTTAATAATAGTAGTAAAATTGATGAAAAAGACTTTCCATATAATAAACAGCAACGCAGATAAAAAATTCTGAAACATAAATCACAAAACATTGCTAAAAACTACATTTTCAGTTAAAGTTTAGTTTACAAAACGAACAGAAGCAAACATATATCCATGGTTAAATGAAATGCATTTAATTTTTGATCACCTTGGATACTAAGAAGCATCTTTTACAACGTCTGTTAACGTCCTTTCCACTTTAACTTCTGTACTAAATTCATAACCGCCTTTGCTTTTCATATTTTCTTGAACCTGGAAAGATAAGCGAAAGTAAACGATAAAACGAAGTACGAATACAAACAACACTTTAAACAAAATGTAGTTCAATGGATGTTTAGCATGATAAACAGCGGAAGGTAATTCTCTGTTAAGTATGACAAGGGTGACTTTAGCTACACATACTGTAGTGTAGTGCGACAGGGCACGTGTTTACTGCTTTGATGATTGACTAATATAGGCATTTTGCATTGGATTGCGTCACAGACATAAGGCCAAAACGTGATCTAAATATAGTTCAACTTTCGAGAGAATTTTTTTGCCCCAATGTATGCAACCTAGTGCACAATCCAAAACTAAAATGAAAGCTATGGGTAATATGAAGGGTAACTAAATATGTAATAAAATTCATCAACGTAATGTGTGTTTTGTAATAACCTGCTGTCACAAACAAGTTTAACAACTAATATCTGCAAATTGTAAGTCAGTCATAGCCCAATTAAGGCAGGGTTTGTCGTCCTGTCTGTAACTGAATATTATTTAAACAATTAAATGGTGTAACTTGATATTATCCAATGGTATAAACATTGAATAGGGCTATGCACAACACAATATCTGAACATCGTGAGTGATGACGTAATACTCCCTTCCTGTTAATTAAAATGCAATTGACATCAAAATTATAATGTGCAAAATTGACATCGGCACCCTCGCCGTTAAATGACTCATCAATCCGATGAAGTTGGTTCGATTAGACGTTTTTGACTTCTGCTGTTGAAGGGCTATTACTAACATGATGACTATAATATTTTTTAAATCACTTGTTTCAAGATTGGCTATGTTTGTTGTTGTGCTGATCTTGCATATAGCACCTATATCAGGAGATCTTTGTGTGATTTATGTGGCAATTGAGGACATAGTTCACATACACAAAGCAAGTTATGATTTCAAGCTGTTACACAACCTGAAATTATGTTATTGTTTGATAAGTGTATAATATACTTACTGTGTTTCCACCGGATTCACCAGAACCAATGTGATTTAAATGTTGGAAGTTAGCAGGTGCTCCTATCATGCTTGGGTCTAATTTAACTCTTCTTGGTTTACGTTTCTGTAAACATCGCATAAAATCATGAAGCGTGACCAAACAGATATTATGTGACTTAACATTATCAAATTTAACTTCGAATTAAGCATCATTACATTGCTCACACCGAGTACAAAAACAGTTCTTAAGCCTCTTGAATAATCAACATCTTACTTGCACAAGTAGAATTATATTTTCTTCAAATTACAACAAGTAATACACAAGTCTAACTCACATTTGATGATCCACTGCTGGACATGCAGCAAGAAAAACAAACCCACACTTCTGCCATACTGCACTGGAAATCTAGTCCGCAAAAACAAGTAGTCATTAAAAATTATTATATTAATTATACATACTATGCAATCAAGACTATATCTATATAGTAGAATTTGACTAAGTCGCCACCTCACGGGAAAGGGCAATTTAGGAAAGCAAAACATTAATATGCACAGGCCCACACAAACTTGAGGACTCTCTATTTATACGGAAACTGAAGATTAGAAAAATGCACAAAGGAAATAAGTTTTGGGTTGCTGTACAATAATGCAATGCTTAATTAAACTTTCAAAATGCAATACTGTTCAAAATTAAAGCTCTTTCCTATCACACTGATAAAAGTAGTGTAAAGTGACGCAATAGTGTGTCCGTTAATACACATTGTCATGTACAATGGGGTTATATTAGTTCAACAACAAAATCAGATAGCAGAGATCTGACTAACTTAGGCGAATTATACCACTCATAATTAGCAAAATCAGTTGTAATTTAAGCAAGTAAACTAGTGAGACAAAAACAAGTCAGCCAAACTTGTTAATAGAAAAAGCAATAGGATCTCACCCAGGACCAATCCATATGCAGCGACTTACGCCACTTAGGCAAGTTCTACTGATATCATAATTATCAACTAACCATTATCCACATTAAGTAAGCCAAAAACCGTGACAGAGAACATTTTAAATGAGCAGTGCATGAAAGATGTTTCAGGCACTACAAACTTAGTCTGGATAGATTGTAGATTATACTAACAACACAGGACAGTTAAAATGTTATAACAATATCATTGTTATAAAGCAATATCTAAGGTATCATCATATATATATATAACATAAGTCTTGGTTTATTGATTGAACTATCATGATGCTTGGTAAAACAAATATAGAAGATTCATATAATTATCAAAACAAAAATGTGATTAGTTGATTATTAGGATTTGTCCATCGTCTTTATATTGAGTACATAATATGTATATATATGATATTATGATGTACAGTATATAAAAAACATTGAATTTCCCTCATTACACACACACTTCATAATTATATATCAAACCTTAACATAACTTGTCTAGTCAATAAATTATTAAAAATTAATTTATAAATTATGATTATTATATAATATAAATTAGCATAAATGCTTAATATAAATTTTTTGGTTGTCCCTGAAAAAAGCACTAGGCCTATGAGTTATCAATCCTTCAAATAAAAAAGCATTGAATTTTCGGTGGCTGTTTAATTGTGTTTTAACAGACGTTTTGTTTAGAAAAGTAAAGTTACTCCAAGTTATCGAAAATCTTGAATTAAACAGTTAATTATTTCAGTTAATGAGCATAATTAATGAATTAATGTTCGACAACAAATGATACTTAAAACAGCACAAAAAATCTGGCCTTGCTGACTGTAACACTGCAACAATTCCAATTCAGATAAACACAAACCTGATAAGCAGTATTGTGTCAAAAGAAGCCAAGGACTTCTTTCTTGCCTTGAGCCTTTGTATATATTCCCTACAAGCAGTAACTTTACTTTCTGAGGTAATCGGTTCTGCAGATTTTATCAACCAGCTATCATTTATGTACAGTAATATATGCAGTAAATACTGATTATCTAGTACACAACCATCTGAAAAATATATTTACTAAAAATGTTTTCAAATTATGCAAACTCTTCAAGGAGCCAAGTTGAGCAAGAATATTGCAGTAAAACACTAAGAATTAAGAAACTTTAGCTCTAAAATAAACACATCTTATTATTTCACAAAAAAATGCTTTAGTTTAGTGGCAAACAAGCGAAGGACTTAGGGGGTGAAGTATCTTATAATGAACATCAATTGCTAAACAAGCTCATATTCCCATGAGCCAAGTGGCAATACTTTCTTTAAAAAGAAATCATCCATACATCATAAGATTCTGTATATATAACCATGTATTAAAAAGTTACCTTTGGTATGGTAACAATATAAGTAGATTTATGATTAAGTTGAGGTGCATCAAAACCTTATAAATACCAGGGTTGCTTGAATCACATATGATTGTAGAAGCAAAACAGTCAACATAATAAAAAAGAAGTCATTCTTGCGATCTTACTGGTCCAAGTAAACTTTAGTGAAGCTGATCATAGTAGTGGTCTTAGTCAGGGGTGTCTAAACTACGGCCCGCGGGCCAACAGCGGCCCGGCATCTGTTTATTATTGGCTCGCTGGCATCAGCGAGCTCAAACGTAACTTCGTACCAAAGATAAAGAAATACGAAACAAAATCTGGAAGTTTAAGTCTAACAAACTTTATTTCAATATGGTTTACATAAAACTGTTCAACATCAAACTATTCAGGTGCAAATTAATTATGTTTCGAAGCATTTAGTGGTAATTATTAACTTGCATTCATTAATTGTAAGGTGACCTAAGTTACGATACGCTAGTGAGCAGATATTGTGTAAAAATTTAAAAAATTTGTATCACAAGAACTTTACAATGCTGTAATTTCTTATGGTCCCGCCTCTAACGAGACCTTTCAGTGCCTGTACATTACAGTTAACTGGTAAGCGCTGTTATGTGTTACATCAAACATAACAGAACCAAAGGAACTTTTCGAATGCACATACATAAAGCAAAAATCTTTATTGTTCCATAACTCAAAATATCATGAGAACCAGCATGACTGACAAGCATTTATGTCTCACCTTCGCATTGCTGCTCCCACGAAGAACGTTGAAATATTGCCATCCTTTATCTGCTCATTATGCATTTTATTACATTTATTCTTCAATGGCTTTTCATCTTATATAGCGCTGGGCGTGTAAACAATTGTGGTACCTGTTAGAGTTGTAGGGGCAAGCGAGTCGCTACAGTTGTGTGACTTTTTCTTGCTTTGGACGATATTTTTATCAGCTTATTATTTAACATTTTTAATTAGGAATCAATTTTGCCGCCAATGCCTTTGTTCATGGTCTTTACGATATTTAGTGCGTTGTAGTCAAAGCAGCGATCTTTACATATAGTGAGTGGCCCGGACACTGGTTAACTTTTTAGCACATGGTGCTCACTGAAAAAAGTTTGGACAACCCTGGTCTACGTGATTCAAGCAAAGCCTAATAATGGAAGTGTCCAAGTTATGGCCCATAAAACTAGTTCCTGCAATCTGCAGCACCCAACAACTTTGCTTATGATATAACCAACTTTGTCAAGTTCAATGATCAAAGCAGTCAATAATTTGGGCAGGACTCATTTACAGAAAGAGGGAAGTAAGGAATATTACCAATACTAATCTGAAGAATGTTAGAAATTATGAAGTTATAATTTAGTCTTAATATTCAAACAATAATCCACATAAACTGCAATGTATAGGGTAAATTCTTAACAAGTTGGTTAAACAAAGATATATTGTACTGAAAAGGCAATATTATAATAGACAATTGCAAACATGCCATGAAAATAGTATAACATATATAATAAACGATGACTTAAGATGAACTTTGTCCAATTGCATGAATGTTAGACCTAACGTTTTGCGAACTTTGTCCAGTTCAACTTTTAACAGTGTGTGGTGAAGCATGTCCCCATTTAATTGGCTGTCAGATTACTTTATATATTATATAACTCCAAATGTTATTGTCTCAACGCAGCGGGAAGTGCGTGATTAGACAATAAATAGAAAATAGTGAAAAACTACTGATTGATTAAATGAATGATGTATAGAAAAGCAGGTGCTCAGTGGGAATCCATTCAGTAGAATTCTGGGCACACAAGGCAAAAACTAGGTGCCATGCCAATACAGTAGTTAACATTAGACATTGGGTGTATATTTTAACAAACTTCCGGAAAACCGTGTATTGACGCGTGGTGAGGCTCGAGGTGGATAAGACACAAACTTTTTCAGCTTTATGTCTGTAATTAATGTTTATTCAATAACAAACAGAAACAGTGCCCTACTAATCAAAATAAAAATATCCAACATGCTTTCGTATTTGAAATAAAATCCATGTGCTTAGTCAGTCCAATCAGGACTTGCCTTGTAGCTATGTCAGCACATAGCTGCTTGGTGCTTAGCACCAAATAAAAAATTACAATTTAGCTTTCACTTAACATAAATCTCAATTTTATTTTCAATCTGTTCTCAAAATATTTAAAATAACGTTATTCAGCTTTAATCTCTCAGCTTCGTCATTAAATCATCCTCCATTTTACTTAAACTTGTAGTAATGTGGGGGGAAACAACTCAATCACATTGCATAATGCATAGATGCCTAACTTTCTCAATTCCAGTGTGAATCTTTACATAAATTGGGAATTTCCTTAATTTAAGAAAAAGTTGTACCACTTATTGTTGTGATGTACATTAAATATGGTTTTCTCGCAAATTTAAAATTCATGTAAAAACGGCGGTAAGAGATAATGAAAAGGAATCACAGTTTATATCACGTGACCTGATCTGACCATAAGATTTTAAGAGTCACGTTTACAGATAACCAAAATTACAATAACGATTAAAGTTTTATTGTTACCGTTATTGTCACGCACTAATTGGAAGAAATTAATTGCGTGACTTATAATAATAATACTTGAAAGACAACAAAACAAGCACACAAAAAGACAAAAACAAAACCTGGGGCTTAATAGCGAGTTCTAGACTGAAACTACCCAGACAACTTCTTTCTTCTGGCGCAAGGCCTGCCGCTGACGGCTCATGCATCATGTTGTATTGTACTGAAAGTGGCATTGTAACCAAAGGCAATGTCTCCAGTGCAAACAATGCAATAGTAACTGAATAAACGTGCCCTGTTTCGCGGTAGGTTGGTCGCTTTACAATTGGCATCATAACTTAAATCTCCTATTGCGATAATCGAGAAAACCTTGAGATAAAAGCTACATACAACACCAAGACCTCATTTTTCTGTGTGGAAATGCTTAGACATGTGATTGAGTTTAAACAATTAAAGGTTAATCATTTGAGCTAATGAATTATTTTAGTATCATCCAAGCGAGCACATAGATAGCAACAATGACGTTCTTGTAGTATGAAAGCCTCTCGCTTCTCATGCGTGTGCTAGTGTGATCATTCACGTGACGCACCAGTAAGGGCATAATTGTTCATCTGTAATTGCGAGTTTACTAACAAGTAGCGGCCAGCGAGTAATGAAACCATCCGTTACAATTCAACCACCCATACACCACTTAATGTCAAACTTTTGTTAGTTGCCCCGATGCAAATGTGACAAAAAAGTCAAGATCCAAGACAACAGGTCGTGATTAAAAGCCATTGCTTAATTACCATAAGGAGAAGCAAAATCCCAGGGCAGAAAATGCCGCCCTACACAGCCGCCTATGGCATAATGTGTGTATTTCCTTGGCGAAGAAAAAGTTTTACCTGTGTGACGTCATATTTGCGGCATGTCTCAAATCGTATATCATTTCAACTTGTTTTCAGGGGGATTTTTGCAAAGTACACATTATACAGTTTACTAAACTTGACATGCTTGATGTGAATACCATCATAGATATAAAAACACTTTACCAAAAATCGGGTGGAAAAACATAAATCACAAGAACAAAACTAGTGCCAGAAAAAAATGTCAAGAAATGGGGGCACAACGAATTAAAACTATGGTATAATTTTGGAAATAACATTTTTTACAATCATCATCACTTTAAAATTTTACTGTTACTTAACTAGATTTCGGCTGGTGAAGCACTGCCTCCCTAGACTGCACATCCCAGCTAGCCAGTGCTTAGGAGCAGGACAGGTTCATGTGGGTGTTTATCAGTATTGTAATAACTCGAGTTATGTTATGTGATGACTCGAATTGACTCAAGTCAAAGGCCCTGGATGACTCGTCAAGACTAGAGTCAAAGTGACTCCAGTCACTTTATGACGATTGTGACGGCAAAAAAAGGCAACAATAAGTATTAAAAACTGATATTTTTCCATAAAAATACCAACTATATATCTGCATCTGCATCTATATTATAGTACTAACCAATTTAATACAACGCATACTGTGACCTCAAAATAGTTTTTACGTTAAAAGCATTGACTTGAGTCACAACTCAAAATGACGCGACTTGACTAGAGTCCAAAAAAATTACTTGGTTACCACTAGGGATAGCCAAAGTAGAATTTGGAATACCTTTGAATCCAAATTGTGTGGTTTAACAAATCTTGGGACTTGAAAATTCTTTGTTACGTATAAGCCCATTTATGTTCTTTTCTTTTCTGCAAGAATGAACGACCATACTTATGTGCGTGTATGAACCAAAGCGTTACCTTTTTCTGGTTTATCGTTTCGACATAATTTGCTTACACACTCTTAAGCTGTGCTTAGTTTTACAAGTGGAAAGATAAAAATGGAAAAGTTTTGTTCGATGACATAGTAGCCTTAAGTTGATGAATTATCATGTATTGGATGCATGGCTAAGGCATGATTGATCTTGTGTAATGTTAAGAAGGTTTTTGGCTACGCCCCAAGTTTTGTTATAGTTACTCGGGTGTTGCAATTATCTTTTAACTAACATAATAGTAACAACTAACTCTGCCACCTTAAGTCAAGCTCACGCTTTGCCCAGACAAAAAGAAGGAAAAAAGATCTCACAGAGGCTACTGGTATGGTAATAGGCAATCGTTGCACAGACAACTAAACCTCTTATGCAGTATAACATTAACTGCATTACCGCTGACGCATTGTTTATAAAACAAAGCATTTGTTACAAAACTTCGAGGCCGAAGATGCAAACAAAACACATTTGATTTGTAGAAGGAGTGTAAGAGTCAAAACAGTAGAAAGTATTTTCTATTCATTCTATGTTCATGTTGCAACTTCCAACGTTATGCTCACAAGGCATGTTGTAAGTGTATCCTCAAGGAAAAATTTACTTTGCGTCATAATTTTGTGGAAACAAGAAGTATAGAAAAACTTATGTTGAGTGTTCAGGACATTTAGAGTTTTTAAACAAATGTTAATAACGAAGATGATGTTTACAAAAACACATTTTAATGACGCCGACCATCTCTTAAATTTCTTGGTAGTATGTAACAATTTTGAACAGTAGAAATAAATACAGCATATTAACTTACTTCTGTGTTTTTGGTCTTACATAAGTGGGCTTATAGGTCGACAGCACAGACTTGGCTTGCGTTAATGTGTCAAAATGGTAAGTGTGATACCTGCACGCACGAAATCCATCAACATGCATAATACCATCACAATTAGATACACCAAGCCTATCCAACAACAGTTTAGCAGTTAGCCAACCCAGTATGGAAAGGTTTTATGATATATCTAAGGCATAAATATCAGATTCGGCCTTTCTGGTACGGTGTTATAAAATCATGTCACAAGAAACATGCATTACATTTTTAGGCGCCCATGCACCAATTTTTGGCGTTACATTTCTAGCGCATTTATCTGGCACACTGAAAGCAAACTTTCCAGGAGAATAAAACATAACCTAGACCAGTGGTTCCTTAAGTATGCATCACAACCAAAGGGTCATCGTGCAGAGTAAAAAAATGGGTCGTGCTAAGGCGATGCAAAACTGGGTCTCGACAGTCAAAAATAGGTTGTGCTTTATATTTTTAACATTCCTTTTTTCCCTTTTTAAGTTCTTTTAATCTCTTTATCACAGAACAAAAAGCCTATAATGCAATATAATAGACTGAATGACTACATCTCAGACCTTATATCCCGAAGTTTTAACAGCTGTGTGGTAAGAAATAATGTGGTTTATAAGTTCAAAAGTCAAAATTAGTTGATTACGGTACCATTTTGGAATAAAGTTATTAACCTTACTACATCAATATGCTGATTGTGATAAAATACGCTGTTTGCAGCTTGGGTCCCAACATGCTCACCAAACTCAGATTTGGGTTGCGCTAAAAAAAGTTTGGGAATCGTTGTCCTAGACTGAAAATTTTTGGCATAAATCTCCCGGTGCTAGCCTACAATACAAGTTTTCTATACAAGGCAGGTACCATAACTAGGCCTAGACAGCTAGGGCTGTAGCCTGGCCTGCCGTTACAAACAGAAGTAGTACATATATGCCATGCCCACTGCCATGGTACTAATCAATGCCAGTAGTGAGTAGGCCTATGCCATATTAAAGTCTGACGTCATATTTTAGGAATTGGGATTCTAGTATAGTAATGTACGACGTGGTTGCGCACTTCGGCGCTAGGCCTAAAATTTTTAGTTCTGTCTGTCTGTAGTTCGTAGCATACATGCATAACCCAGTAGGTTATAGGCTAGGCTCCAGCATTTACTGTGATAGGCAGTCTGAATAGCCTAGGCTAGTTGTTTTACAATGCTGCAATGAACATTTCAAATGTTCATTCATTTACCAGACATCCCCGAAAGTAAGGCTATATTTACAGTATTATTCTAAAACCTAACTGCATGAAAACAAAGGGAAACTAGGCCTATAACCCCGAAAAGAGATAATCCAACACCAAAAAAATCCTATTGGCTAGAAAGGGTGTGGGGCAATTGTTCTCTCTGTAAAATCTTAGAGGCAAATGGTTTTTAATACTCCCATAAACAACTTATATCTATTCATATTATTTAGTACTGTATTAATGGAACTTATGGAAACGTATCAAGTATAAAACAGCCGAAGTTCTATTTTTCAAACAGGCAAAAATGGAGTTAATTAATTTAGCTAATAAACTGGATATATTTTACCAAAAACTGACAAATTTTTAGCTTGGTCTTATTTTTTTTCATGGATTATGGTATCACAAACCTTATCTTCGTCCTTGGCACTAAAACTGAGGAAAGTCTTTGTGCGACTTAAATGATTCCTTATCGTTGGAACCCGATTACCGACCCTAATACGGGCGGCAATTCATTGTAAGCCAAGCCGTATAACCACTCTGCAACCGAACTGATTAGTTAATTAATTAATTCATTCATTCATTTTACTTTTGACCTTCAATGTGGGGAACGAAAACTTGTGCTGACGCAGGTTGTCGCAAACATGTTAGCAGTTATGATAATGATTTCCACAAATTAGACGGGCAAATATGGCAAGGCCTTGTGTGCAAAAACGTGCATTACAGAATAGCATGAGAATGTAAAAAAGTTACTAGCGAGAGCACGGCCACCACACAAATTACAAAAAACATGATTTAAACACATTAATTACCAGTAATGTAACTTTTGTTTTATATTACAGTAATATCAAACAAAACTTAAGCTGATAGTTCGGCAGGACATAAGCGTTGTGTCACCGTCAAGATGGAACCGACCTATGTGTCTGAATGGAAGAAGAAAAACCTCACTAAATTGAGCTCCATCCAAGGGACCGGAGTCCCGTTCAGGTGGCCTGTGGAGAGTACACGGTAAGAATCTTTTACACGGGTCGGTTATTATCAGAGGGAGTAGAAGATGGTCAACTACATCACGCATGTCCAGCCTGATGGTTTAATCCAGTGGTTCTCAACCGGTGGTCCGCGGACCCCTGGGGGTCCGCGAAACGTTTTCAGTTGGTCCGTGAGAACTTCGAAATTTGCAACATAAAGTACGAGTTTTTTAAAATTTGTTGCGGTTTATCATTGCTTTTTGAAATAGGCTTGAACATTTGCTTAATTGCCTATGCCCTATTGTGATGGGACAATACAAAAGCTTATTGAGATTTATCACCCGCAGGGAAGGCCTATTGTGATGCACTAGATTGCGGATTATACGAGAAGACAGCTGGATACAGTGATTTTAAGTAAAAATATCCGCATAGTTTGATGTTATTTTGAATGAATAGCGCAGTTGTGCACCAAGACTATTAAGTAAAACTAAGCAAAGAAACATTTAAGTGCAGTCTCAGAACCCTTAGTTTGCTTAAACTTCAGGTGTCCGCCACTGCTTTGACAGCAGCAAAAGGGGTCCGCCAAGATCAGAAGATTGAGAACCACTGGTTTAATCAGTCTGTTTCAAGACGCATACATCGACAGTGATGTAGCTAAGTAGCCTACCAGGAAAAGATGAACTCATCTGATGCCCGGTTGGATCTTGGAGCAAGTGATCTTAAAAATCTATTTTTCTCGGTTGGGTTTTTATTTGCCAGGGTGTGAATAAAACAATTTTTTCAATCCATGGGCTTCCGCTTGTGTTCTGGAAAACAATATTTTCAACGCAGGAGAGAGGAATACTGGACTTTGATTTTACAACAGCGGTTATTTGAAGACTAATCAACAAATATAAAAAAAAATAGATGTAAAGTGGCATATGATGCAAGAGAGAAAGCAATAATGCAAATTCTGATAGAAACTGCAAACGAGGTAGTCTGGGTACCCTTATAAAAAATCAATTATAGTTAGTTTTATTATTTAGTTTTTTGTAAAAAGCATAGTTCCCTTACAGAGATTGGTAAATTATTCCATTGCTTTGGTCTACAATATTTTGAAGACTGTTAAACTGAAAAAAGGTAAAGTGCAAGATTTAGAGCTATTTTTAGTATTGAAGTATGTTTTTTCATTATAAAAGTCGTTATAACAAGAGGGTAAATTTTGTTGCCTAAATATATGGATCAAAGTACTCATGTTTAAGCTAAACAAACTCTCAATTGACAACAACGTACTGTTCTTCTTGCTTCCTATTACCATTTCTTTAAAGTTATTACAAATTTTTTGTAAGTTGTCAATTAAAGATTTCTGACCATGCATCCGCACTGGTATGCAATGTAACAGGAGTAAGAAAACACCATTTGCGTAACCGGCTAGCAGTTTACCAAAGTCGCTTTTTCCAAATTCGGTAACTGGCAGCCAGTGAAATAGACGCTGCCTTTTTTATTGCTTGACTATATTGAGTGGTTAAGTGTTCGAGGAGCCCCAGTGTTCACTAGAAAGAACACGCCTTCGCATTCTTATAAATTATTTATTAATAATTCGGTCGTCATACGTAGGCCTATACTAGTTACTACGAAGCCCATGCAAATCTGTTACCTAGGCAAACCAATCAGAAACCTCACAAGTTCTTGGTTAAGAGTAGGTTATATTGAGTCTTTATGACCACAGTAAAAACTTAGCAGTAAACTCCAATTCAGCTGTTAATGAAAACACCTGATTTCGCCTATGCTCAGTAAACTTTAATTTAATGGAAGTTTATGTCTTGAAAAATTAACTCAGCCTAATAGGCTATAATTTTTTGAAAGTGACTATTTCATCGACGTCGCTTTACCAAAGCTGACGCTGCCTAATTTGCTAGATTTGCTCTTATATTTAGCACAGATGTGGTTGGCATCATGTCGCAGTCAATATATGAACAATTTTCTATTTTTCTTTGTTTTAACAATTTGTTTACATTCTTCTTGTTAACTAAAGTTTGTTACTTTGCTTTATATTTTCTATATATTTAATGCCACGATTTAAAACGATAAGCAGGAAATTGTGATGATATTTTTAATATACAGATTGTATAAGATATAGAATTCTCGTCTTCGAGTATCGAATCAGCGAAGCATAACATGACGTATCAATGATTTCCTGCTTATCGTTTAAAGTCGTGGCATTAAATATCATGCCTATATTACGTGAGTTATACATAGCTGTTCATTTATCTTGCTATTAAAATCAACGCTGTAACATGGAGGTTTTTATGCTATTGATGTGCCAATGTTCTATCTAAATGTAATCGTTCAAAGAAGGTTCAATATAATCAGTTTATACAGTTTGTCATTCCTGTGTAACAATTGTGAATTCAATTTGAAGAAGTTCAGTGTCAAGATAGACAACTTTGTAGTCATCTTCACAAAACAATAATTCGATAAGGTGAACAATTAAGTCCGAGATTGAGAAAAGCAGACAACGACCTTATGAGACTCATATATCATCACCCGCAATAAACAATTCAACAAGCAAACATTGTAGTGAAGTGGGTCAAACTATCAAGTTCAACAACCATATACAACCCATTCCATTACAAAATCATTGATACGTCATGCTATGCTTCGCTGATTCGATACTCGAAGACGAGAATTCTATATCGTATACGACCTGGAAAATATCATCACAGATCTTTCGATTTCATTGGAAGGCTTTTGATTGTTTGAACGCCTCGTTCAGCCTCTCCATTGCTCTGGGGATAGTGAGGACTATTGGTAGAATGACAACACTCATACGTTTTCGCAAACTCAAGAATTTTGAATGACGAATACTGTGGCCCGTTATCGGAGAACAGCTCTTCTGGTATCTCGTGACGGGTGAAGATAGATTTCAGATGAATGATTACGTTTTCGGGGGTGGTGTTGGGTCTCAGTAAAACTAAATCGATATACCTGGAAAATTAGTCTATTACTAGCAGGTGCTTACGGTTATCGAATTGAAATATATCACTTGCAACTTTTTGCCAAGGATATTTAGAAAGGTCCGCGCTGATTATCGGTTTTGTATGGGTACGACGGTGTTTTGCGCAAACAGGGCAGTTTGTTACGAAAGCTTCTACTTTTTCATTTAGTCCAGGTCACCATGCACTGGATCTTGCAAGAGCCCAACATTTAAAAATGCCTTGGTGACCTTCGTGAATTTTGGAAAGTATCTCGTTGCGTAAAACTGGCGGAATGTAAAGGCGATTGCCTCGTAATAGCAGTCCTTGTTCAATAGACAGCTCACTCGAAATACGTTTAAACGGAACCAAGTATAGTAAACGTTCGACGGCCATTAGGTTTTGCAAAACCTGATTGCCTGCTGAGCTATACCATCGGATGAAAGTACCTTCCGAATTTCCTCCAGCAGTTAGGTTGATCATGGTAAGGACTTCCTCACAGTATCAACATGCAAGTCAATTTCTTGTGAAAGTTGTTGGTCTTCTGCAGTAGTTTCGCGAATATTATGGACCTCTAAACGTCTATCCGGCGTACACAGAGATTTTTGCTGATTCCGGATAGACTCGGCGTTGCGAACAATCTTAATTACATTTTCTGACGTCAGATCTGAGTGCATTCGCAAGCGTTCAGATAAACTTAAGTCTAAAATACCTACTACAATCCTATCCCTAATCATTTCGTCACGATGGGCTCCATAATTACAACTTTTTGAAAAAATGTGCAAAAAAGTAATGAATTCCTCTACTGGTTCATGGAACAACCGCACTCGTTTATTAAAGACGGCACGTTCATAAATAAAGTTACAACACAGATTAAAATATTGATCGAAGCACTCTTTTACGACCTTAGGCTATATAAATAGATGAAACAAAGATAAAATATCGTCACCCTTGATTCCCAAAAGATATGGTAAAATATTTACCTGTTTCTCTTGTGACTCGTGGTAATTACCTTCCGAATCGACGAATTCACTTGTTCCACTCGTCTGTCGTCTGGTGCACTGAAATCAAAGCATTCAGGCGGAAAGATTTGAACAGACATTTGTTTCTGAGCGTTTGAGTCCTACTTCTGTCTGTTTAATTTTTAAATTGTATATTTTTAACACTCATTACATAACTATTTCCGATATTTACTGCCATTACTGCAGATCGCTTTTAGCCTAAATGTTTTCAAGATAAAAGACTGAAAACAGTTACTAGATTAAAACGTCACCACCAACGTCACTCAAGTATTCAGCTTCGGACCAACAGGGTATACCTTTAAGCACTACCATCTATTGGACAGCATTAGCATCTTTTTCCGTAGGCCTACATCATTATCGATGTATCAGAGAAGTTTCCATCTTGCAACGAGCAATATTGTCACCAGATTGTTGGGAAGAGGGCTGAGGAATGATGTTTTGGGATGACATAAAGCCAAAAACTTTAATGGTTCATTTACAACTCCTTTTGTCTATTTACTTTTTGACTCTGTTGCTTATAGCTATCTCTTTTTGTTTCTTTAAGTCAGCACAACGTTTAAAAAGTCCAAATTCTTATATTCCAAAATGTAGTCGCAATTACATCAAAAGAAACTATCATGTCATTTCTACAAACACACTTTAGAAACCTTTTATAAAACCAGATTATAAAAATGGAGATTTTTATCAGGAGAGAGCGATTAAACCCACATCAGTTCTCTTTATCCTTTTTGATATAGCCAATCAGCTGAGGCCACAAGTTGTAGATATCGATCATGTCATAAAATAGCTTCTTTCTGACCAGTAGCAATTACTTGAAAACACTATCAACGTCAGAGAACTAGAACACTTCTAAATTTGTAGCACTCTACGTACTACAAGCACTTGAAAAGCAGTTTACTCTACTACACGGATACGTGTCATAGTTAAACGGGACAGATTTGTATAGCCCCGAACCCAACACGTGCATTTTTTAAAGTCATATTTTTCTCTAGCCAGAGAACACACAATTGCTTATTAAAACGCCAATTATATAAATTATTACAATTCACTATTACAATCACCATACAGCATTCTAGCAATTTTCATTCATCAGTTGTTTGAACACTCCACCTTCTCGCCTGCTTAATTTTCGCTTGAGCACGTTTTAAACCTTTTGACTTTGTCACTTTTTCCTGTTCATTGGCGCGTGTTATTAACATCTGGCTTGATTTTTCATCCCCACCTCGCTTTTGACGAAAAATAAAATGATAAATTGATTGGTTGATTCTGACACCATGTAGCTTTTTTCGCGTCGCAGACAAAGATTGCACACAACAACTTTATTACTGGTCAAGGACTTTCTGTCCTCCAAACACGTGTATCGTTTATATACAGATGTGAAGCTCGTACCTATAGAAATCATACACACAACACCATAGACACATAACACTACACACAGCTGCGACAGACCAGGGCTTCAAATAATATTATTTACAAACCATTTTTATACATTACCTATAAGAAATGACCTTCATGCTGGGTATAGGTTAGACCTATTTTCAAAAGAACAAAGAAATGTTATTAAATAGCAAAAAAATAGGTGCTTTAACATTCAGACAATAGGTTAAGAAGAACACACTATATCTTATTCTCAGTGCTGTAATAAGGCTTCTAAAGGTTATTTATTTAGTTAATCAATTATATAGTTGCCAGTAAGCTGGTAACTTACCAGCTTTACAGACTGGAATCTAAAGTCTTTTCACGGAAGATTTCCAACAAAAAATTAGCCTAAATGCAATATTCATGTCGGGGAATGTTGGTGGATGTAAACTTCGATGCTTTATAGGATTGGAAAGTTTGCTGTTGGTGGGTGAGAAATCCCCCGTGCAGCAAAATAAACAATAGCTATTATATTTGCAATTAATTAAATTATTATAATTCCCCGCATGCACTGCATACTTAACAAACTTTCCAATATGACCATGTTATGATTTTTGAAGTTGGCGGATTTTTGAAATATACATATTGTTTCAATATAGATTAGCATTGACAGGTTAATAATAGCATTAAACCATTTTAACAGCTGGCATAAATTTTTGTTGGATGCCAATTTCAGTATAGCCAGCTTATACTACCTCCCAGCAGCAATTTGAAAGGATCAAAAATGCTGATTGTGCGTTCATAATCTGATGTTGTTGTATAATTAGTACAGTAAGAAACTAGGCCTAAGGCCCAATGATTCCTTACATAATTTGGCAGGTTACCTGTGTTCAACATGTCATTAGTTTGTTATTGTATGCTATATTACAGACTAAGCTGAACTTCTGGTAATGCATACACTTTCACTAGCAAAATATGTTGTCAACCTTGCTGCTGTACACCGGTCCTTCACAAGGTTGAATACAAGATGTTTTCACTTTGTACAGCGTTATGTTGCTCCGAAGCAAGTTGCAGATAAGTATGTCAATTTAATACCTCGTCGTTGTTATTCAAATCAGTACAAATGCTTTGTGTTGCCAAGAAGAAATCAGTACATTTTAAAGTTCCACAGAGTTTTATGCAGATCATTCCAACTTTCACAGAGAAGAAACGTAAATCCGATTGTTCTGTTCTTCTTCAAGCTGAAAGGCGCTAAAATCTTAAAAGGATTTTCTATAATATTTGGGAGATCATTTCGTAAGCTACATGGAAGATTGCCTGAAAACGTTCAAAGACAAATATCAAAACACAAACTTCTACTTAGCTTTTTTCTAATTGTGTCAATGATAGTAGCTTACTATTCCTATGAGCATTATGACACCTGTCCTATCACTGGACGAAAGCGTTGGATTTCGTTTACCAAAGATCAAGTTATAATTCTGTCTGATATGGACAACAAGCAGCTATTGCAGCAATATCGTACTAAATTCTTAGACCATGAGCATCCTGTATACTTGGCCTGTCGCAACATTGTCGAAGCATTAATTAACAACAATCAAGATATTGACATTGTTAAGACATTGGACTGGAAATTGAATGTAGTGGATGATCCCGATATGCACAATGCCTTTGTTCTACCAAGTGGGGAAATATATATTTTTACTGGAATGATAAAGCTTATGACTGCATGGGAGGAATTGGCAATGGTCGTTGGGCATGAAATGGCACATGCCATACTTGGGCATGTTCAGGTTAGACTTGTCTAACAATTATAATATACCAGTCACACATATATGGTATCAAAATTGCATGATGACCTGTCTGGTCTCCCAGACTATAGGTTAACTGATTAAATTACAAAATTACATAGCCTACTTTTACAACAATTTTACAACTATTTTATACATAATTTGTTTTATTTTGAACATACTGTTTTTATTCTCTGATTAGGTTTAAAATTTTAATAGGCTATTACATTTATGGGCTGTTAAGTATGATAGATTCTATATTACATTATACTTAATAGACTATTTGTGTACTGTATTGCTGTTGTGTTGTGCTATTGAACTTGACCAAAAATATGTTATTGAGTAAAGCTTCTATGATTAATTACCATTTCAGGAACAGCAAAGTTTTGTCGTTTTTGGTGAGCTCCTGATGATTCCAGTACTCGCATTTATTTGGTTCTTTTTTGAAGATTTTATTGCTTTCATTGCACATTCAATCCAGCATTATTTATACCCATTAATATTTGAATTGGGATTTAACTTACCATACAGCAGAGAGCTTGAGATGGAAGCTGATATCGTTGGTACAACTCTTGCTTCAAAAGCATGTTTTGACCCAAGATGGAGTGTTTTGCTATGGGATAAAATGGCATTTAAAGTAAGTAAACTATGGTTGTAAAGAATTGTTCAATTCCATTACGATAAAATTTCTTTTTAACTTGCTATATTAAATTAATTGTCTTCTTGTTGTAAATTGCCTTATTAAATCTATGTAATTTTATTTACTTTTATTGGTTCAGTCGTTTACAACTACTCCACATATATAGTATGTTGTATCTTTACCTGTTGTGGTGTAAAATAGCTTTGTTACGTTACATTGCTTAAAGTAATATTGCTTTCATGTTTTTATAACCAGTATTGCATTGTCATTGTTAAAAACCACAAACCAACCACATCGTTAAGTGTTAAATATGCTGACACTCCAATTTCTTAAAATTATTTTTTTCCTGTCAGAGGTTTTCAAACGCAAAGGTTTTTTTCGTCTTGCCAAATATAAAGTATCTGTTTGAAAATGTTTTGTTTTATTCATGCACAACACTTAACAGTATTGCACATTCCTCCTTTCATTCATTTAAGGATGTTATTTTAATAACGTGTTTCGCACCACTAAGTCCTTTACCTGCTACGTCATGTACCATATAAAAAGGTAATGCTCCATTCGGTATACTTTCACTTTCAAACTTATGTATAGCCCAAAGCTAGGTTATATTGCTGTCCTAAGTCAGCTTATGTAATGGAAGAATTCTTCTGTAGCTTAGGGCAACGAGAATGATGCAGTTTTGATAAACAGTAATGTTGGAAGGATTCTTTAATGTAACTGCATTTTTAGAGCAGCAGCCAAGATGATTCGACAAATGCAATTAAGTACCAAGTAGTTGCAAAGTTGTTACTTAAAGTAAAATTTGTCTCCACCTAAAGTATAATTGGCATTACCTTAGCCCTCTAATAAGCTACCAACAGTGGAATCCCAGCGTATGTTAAGTCAGATTCATGTTTATGATATCACTATGGCTTTGTTTTGTTTGAATGCTTAGTTGTTTGACAATGCTAGTGACCTTGTTTGGTTTGTTGGCTGTAGTTAGGCTTGGAAATGTTCGCTTATTGCTGTAAGTTCACAGTTGGAGAAAACATGGTCTAGTCATGTTAGAAATATTTTAATCATTAAAATTGACCCAGTCTACCTATTTTTTTTAAATTCTTGTACAGGAGCTTTCGCAAACATAAGCTTGCTTCATCAGGTTTGTAGTATTTAATGACATTGTGGGAAAATTGGCCGAACCATGTTTGCACAAAAGAGCTGGCTTAATTTTTGATGTTGTGTGGTCTGAGTGGTATGCAGCATAAAACAATTTTATGGTTGTGATGTTGTATTTCACTCAGAAATACTCAACAATGGCTATGTAGCTTGACTGTGTACACATATATTTCTTGTTATTAGACTTGATCTAAACTTTAATGAAAACCGGTGGTATAACAGTCACTGTATGAGGTCAACGTTTGGAAAGTGGCAGATACAAAGTTACTGGAGCCTCTTTGAGGAGGTTGCTGTGATATTTTAAAAAATTCAATGATTTATGAAAAGGTGCTACTTTGATCAGTTGAAGTTTTTAAAAAACAAACAAACAAAAATATTTAGAAAACAGCAAAGTAACTCAGACAGGTTTACAGACCCATAACACTACAATAAAGCTTACATGTTTCCTTTGAGTGCTATATGGGACAGATTATTTGCTGATAAAGGTCAAAAATCCTATCAAAGTATTCCCAGTTGGATGGTACTTCGTTAAAATACATGTATTGTAAAAACCTGTTTCATATCAAGTTTGTATTTTTTAATGTGTAACCATAAGGAACCGAAGATCTTTGTGCCTGCATGGCGCCATGTCAGTCTTCATTTTGCAAATAGAGAGAAAACTGTTATTTCATTGTAGAGTCATTCCATGTATAATCAACCAGGCCCTGTAACCACTACTCTTGGATTTTGATAATTTCAATATATGTTATAGACCTTGGAAAAAGCCGAAGATTAAAAAAAAAATTTTGAAAATATCTCCAGGCGTTTTCGAGTTATTCAAATTTGAAATTTTCGCCACACGATGGCCTTTGGCTAGTGAGCACTGGTCACGCTTTATGATTTTCTTTAATATCTTTATTTCTGAAGGTAGAATAATGAAACAAATGTTGAATTTACCATTTTTGGGGTCAAGGAATTCATTTAAGCACATAAAAAACCTATATCACACCTCCTTCATGGAGTAAATTAAGTTTTTTCATTAATGTCAAAGTTTAAGTTTACGATGCAATTACAAAAATAGCAATCGCATTGGAAACATAATTTTTGCACTTTTGTGTAGCATGGTTCATGTATTTTCATGTATCCAAAAATTGGAAACTTGTTTTTTGTTCTTTAGGGATAAAGTTGGTTTTAACAGCAAGCACGATTTTTAAGATTCTTATAAGATATAAAATGCAGATTTGAGCAATATCGTATAACTGGTCATGCATATATGCAAGGTTGCAATTCCAAGGCACCAACTGCTAGTGTTTAAAGATTATTCACCAAAAACATTAATTACTGCCTGCTAAAGGTGCACTCTGAGAGAGGTTACAGTAAATTTGACTTCCTTTTTGAACTTTAATTTTGCCTACTCCTATTTTGATTCTTATTATTTTATTATTATTATTGTTATTATTATTTTGATTTCATCTATGTATGAAAATGATGAATTTACCCGTTTAATCCCTGGAATTAAAGATTATGTAAGTGTTTTCAAAAATGTTTATAAGCAAAAGAGGCTCATTTTGTGTAATTTGAAGGAATTATATGCCACATTTTGTGAAAAATATCCCGAGCTGAAGATTGGATTCTGAAAGTTTTGTTCACTCCGTCCCAAATGGTGTGTCCCCGTATCGTCCAAAGGCAGTCATTCTGTCTGTGTGTGCATCCAACATCAAAATTCAATCCTTCTGGATGAATCTACCAACAACAATGAAACATACAAAACATTGATTGACAAAATAGTGTGCAGCACGGAGAACAAAATGTGCGTGTTGCATCGTTGTGAACAGTGTCCTGGGTTTCAAGCACTAGAAGGCTTTTTGCTTGCACAGTATGATGAGGAACTTGATGATGAAGTCCAATGCCAGCAATGGAAGTCTACAGACACGATGGATCTTATCACGGTGTTAATGATGAGATATGAATGGATTCAAGAAATTGTAAGAGTTTTGGATGATCTTACGAAGCATTCATTCATAACTAAATGCCAATCTAGATACTTAAACTCCAGAAAGAGTTCTTTAACAGATGATAATTGTGTGATTTTGCTGGATTTCGCTGAGAATTATACTTTAACAATTCAAGATGAAGTACAAAGTGGAACCAGCAGCAATGTACAATCCACCCCGCTGTTGTGTATTACATGCATGATCACATCTGGTCAGATGTAGGTCTTTGTAAGCTAGCTGTCTTAACCAGTCATTTAACAGTACTTCCAACACCATCACATGGAGATTTCCCGTGACTGCTCGGTAAAAAGGACCAACACGCTTCCAAGTTGAAATCACACTTGTGATGGCACAAATTCAGCATATTTTTATACTGTCCAGCGCAACCGTCCGAGAAATATTCAACTTTAGTAATGGTGCTGGACAAGCTTGGAATCAATGCAGTGAGTTTGTACAAAAGCCCATGCACAAAAGCTGTGTCATGTGTTAAGTCATCTGAAACAAAGCAAAATGACTGCTGCACAACAGCGGGGTGGATTGTACATTGCTGCTGGTTCCACTTTGTACTTCATCTTGAATTGTTAAAGTATAATTCTCAGCGAAATCCAGCAAAATCACACAATTATCATCTGTTAAAGAACTCTTTCTGGAGTTTAAGTATCTAGATTGGCATTTAGTTATGAATGAATGCTTCGTAAGATCATCCAAAACTCTTACAATTTCTTGAATCCATTCATATCTCATCATTAACACCGTGATAAGATCCATCGTGTCTGTAGACTTCCATTGCTGGCATTGGACTTCATCATCAAGTTCCTCATCATACTGTGCAAGCAAAAAGCCTTCTAGTGCTTGAAACCCAGGACACTGTTCACAACGATGCAACACGCACATTTTGTTCTCCGTGCTGCACACTATTTTGTCAATCAATGTTTTGTATGTTTTATTGTTGTTGGTAGATTCATCCAGAAGGATTGAATTTTGATGTTGGATGCACACACAGACAGAATGACTGCCTTTGGACGATACGGGGACACACCATTTGGGACGGAGTGAACAAGACTTTCAGAATCCAATCTTCAGCTCGGGATATTTTTCACAAAATGTGGCATATAATTCCTTCAAATTACACAAAATGAGCCTCTTTTGCTTATAAACATTTTTGAAAACACTTACATAATCTTTAATTCCAGGGATTAAACGGGTAAATTCATCATTTTCATACATAGATGAAATCAAAATAATAATAACAATAATAATAATAAAATAATAAGAATCAAAATAGGAGTAGGCAAAATTAAAGTTCAAAAAGGAAGTCAAATTTACTGTAACCTCTCTCAGAGTGCACCTTTAGCAGGCAGTAATTAATGTTTTTGGTGAATAATCTTTAAACACTAGCAGTTGGTGCCTTGGAATTGCAACCTTGCATATATGCATGACCAGTTATACGATATTGCTCAAATCTGCATTTTATATCTTATAAGAATCTTAAAAATCGTGCTTTCTGTTAAAACCAACTTTATTCCTAAAGAACAAAAAACAAGTATCCAATTTTTGGATACATGAAAATACATGAACCATGCTACACAAAAGTGCAAAAATTATGTTTCCAATGCGATTGCTATTTTTGTAATTGCATCGTAAACTTAAACTTTGACATTAATGAAAAAACTTAATTTACTCCATGAAGGAGGTGTGATATAGGTTTTTTATGTGCTTAAATGAATTCCTTGACCCCAAAAATGGTAAATTCAACATTTGTTTCATTATTCTACCTTCAGAAATAAAGATATTAAAGAAAATCATAAAGCGTGACCAGTGCTCACTAGCCAAAGGCCATCGTGTGGCGAAAATTTCAAATTTGAATAACTCGAAAACGCCTGGAGATATTTTCAAAATTTTTTTTTAATCTTCGGCTTTTTCCAAGGTCTATAACATATATTAAAATTATCAAAATCCAAGAGTAGTGGTTACAAATTTTAAAAAAATTAGTTGATTATACATGGAATGACTCTGTATTTAAAACATTACTAGCTTGAATCACTTGAATTACTGAAAAAGAAATCACTGTTGGTATACTGTAGAGTAAATTTGAACTAAATGGACCTTCATCAATATGTTTTTTGCATGCATTTGTTAATATGTTAAATGTGTTAGTCCGATATGATCCCAAACCCAAATAAATTCGCCGAATATAACCTGTGTGGAAGATTTGGGCAAACACAAATATTAACAACGGCGAACCCAAATACGTTTAACCTTAAAACCTTTCGATTTTGGTAAAAAATAATGATCTAGTTCCCTGGATAAGTTAAATTAGAGCCAACATTTCTTAATGAAGATTTTGATTTTCAAATCGCTATTTAATCATTAGTTTTTAGCAATTTGCCTACGTTACAAGCAAAAATTGGCAACTGTTTGATAAACTTTTATCGTTTGGTGCTGATACGAATAGATCTTTGATTCGTTTCAGTCGACGATAAATACTTTTCCAACATCACCGCCACACTAGACTTATTTTTAGAGAGAAACGCTATGTGCGTTGAGGGTTGTGTTAATCGGCTTGAAACAGCTCACTAAACAAGGACCAAAATATTGTGCAGTGTTTGGAAGTAAACCACACAAAATGCATCAGCAACATCACTGGAACCGTATATCTCGTCTAAGTTGTCAGTTTGCTTAAGTTACTGCATATCATTTGGTCTCAACTGAGACCGTTTTTGTTTTATCCAGTTCGTCTAAGGTGTTTTTGTTTAACTTGTCTATTCGACTAACTTGATGTCATTTTTTTTCTAATTATAAGCGAAATAATTCACCTAAGTTAGTCATACTTCTAAAAATTATGCCAGTGTTATTACATTGCAAGCAGTTGTTTTGCCTAGCTATCTATTATCTCCGATCTTTTGTGATTTAACTGTGGTGACATTCCTTTTGCCGTTTGTTTTAATTTTCTGCCTTGCGCATAATCATGCCGCCTTAATTACTTTTTGTTTTGTGTTGGTTTCCATCTGTACGGTGTTATTTGGTAGTAAGCACAGTGTCGGCTGGTCGACTGCTTAACGCTAAGAGTTTATCTATATAAGTTTTATATAGTACCTTCGTGCCCTTAAGGTACTCGCTAAGGATTGTACTTTCCAAGCAGTCACAACAAGTAAGTACCGTGACGAACTTATACGGGACTCTTTTATTAATGGGGTGAGTTCTTCGCTTATACGTCAACACCTGTTGGAGATAGATAATGTTGACCTAAAACGAGCGGCTGATTTAATCGACAACTTAGAGCGATTTCAATTGCAATCGAGCTGGGCGCTGGTAGTAGCAGCCTACACCTGGTGGCTTCGGCCCAATCAGCATTGCTCGCTGTGAAACCTAGAGAAAGTACACTACAAACTGGAGGATCGCTAGCTTTCGCTCCAAAAGTGCGTAAATTGAAGACTAAAAAGTCCTGCTTTTATTGTCACTTCTACACAATTGCGAAAAAAGAGACCATTTTGCGAAAGTCTGCAGCAGTAATTGCTTTTTCCTAAAAACTTCTTCGGCGTTTCTTTGTGAAGAATCAAGTGAATTATCGGAATGGTATTCTGCCATGGCCGCTAAAATGGTTATTACAAGGTCATGATAGTAATATAACCTCATTGTGCATGTGCGTTTATGAATACACTATTTTATTTATTCGAGGCAAAAGAAAAATCATTTTAGTTTTGGACAATAGTCCTTCTTTAGAGTGGATTATTGCTGTACAGCACCCTAGAACAGCCTGTTTTGCGTTTCTCATTTTGTAAGTGTTCAGCTTTCACAAAAAAAAGGGTTATCAAGTTTGTGTAGGCCTGTGCATATTCATGTGTAGTTCGCCTAAGTTACCTGTTTGCCCAAGTCCACACTTTTTCTACTCCTTGGAGATGGCGACTTGAGTAAAATTCTTCGGTATTATTAAGTTTTATCTAGTCGATTAAGAGATATTTTTCTGTAGTTGTTTTCTGCGAATAACTATAGTTTCAGCAATAAACTTAAGCATGTAGGATGTAGCATTGAAGCTGGTTTTAAAATACTGTGTGCAGTTGTGCACTGTACATGATTATGCATCTAAAGCACTATCTATCAATGTTATTCATCAGGGAGTGGTGGATTTGATAGATGAAACAATCGCAAACGAAGACGTAGAGTTTATATCTTCACATCCGAGCCACGAGCGACGAGCTGTTGTCTTGGAGGAAAATCTGCCTGAGGCACTGAATATTAGAATGAAGTGTAATTGCCCAGAGCTTTCCAATGATTTTAATCCATTAATACACGCACAACTGCTGAGGAAGTGTACAATAAATCTGAGGTAGTGTATGTGTGTGTGGTTAGGCTCTTTCAAAACTAAACAATAAACATAGACTCGCTAGCATGAAAACTTGTATTATTAACATGTTGACCGCAAACTAAGAGTCTTCTGGTTTGAAGTTGTTTGAGGTTTGAATTTCACTGCCAACCACGTGTTTTGTTGTTAAAAATTTTATCAGTTCATATAATCTGTTACTACGTGTTAATTTACTTTTTTAAGTATACGGTGTACTAAGTATACTTGACCTTTGGGAGAATAATTAGGATTTGTGTTGTTACTTCAAGCTATTAATTTTGTTTGAATTCTTTTTTTATATAAAATTCACCAAACACATACAATGTTGCCTTAAATGAGAAATGTGCTACTAAATTTTCGCTAATATGAAAACGCACAAAGAGGTGACTTTTCTGAGAAAATGGCACAAACGTGCTATGTTTTTTTTTGCAAAAGCTGGATTTTTGGACATGTTCTGCATGGACCGGTTGGTTATTCCTTTTTTTATTCATAGGCATTGCTTCCAGGTAATTGTGTGTTTGAATACAGTTCATGAAGTTGACTGTTTCATCATAACTCATCAGAAAATTACTTGTTTGAAAATCTACAGTTTGCATGATGTAAAAGTTCTGAATGAAGTCAGTGCCTGACCAGTAACCAGTTAATATATGATAAAATAATTTGTCTTTGGCCATTAAGCTTTCTTTAAGACTCACCAAGTATTAATAAATTCAGAAAAAATTTTCTTTCTAACACAATTGAAAGTACGACCTCAGCAGAAATGTTAAATCATAAATTTCATTAAATGTGATCGCCTAAAATTGGTATTTGAAACCAAACTTAAAAAAAACAACGCAGCAGTCAACGGGGTAAACACTGTCATTTTTCCTTCATATTTTCATAAACTGTTAACACCTAAGATCGGTGTCTGAAACCAAGCACTTTTCAAAAACCAACAGCACTTAACATGTTAATCACTGATATTTTTCCTTTCGACAGATCACAGCTCAAGCTCAAAGAAGAAGCAAAGGATATTGCACTGATGGTAGCGTCAGCAAAATCGCCCGATTCCACACTACAAGAATCTGAAATTGAAGATCTTCAAGAAGCACTAAAAGCAATACTAGTGAAGATTAAAAGTTTAGATATAGAGTATAATGGTTACCTTGATGAAATGCAAAGTTATTCAAGACCTCAGAAACCATATGGTGATAGCAGCAGTGCAAAAAAAGTTTCTCAGAATAAAAGTATCAGTAAAACCGTAGCTGCATCTCCATCAAAACTGAGCATGGCATGGAGATTAGTTGTTGGTGGCTTGGGCATTAATGCAGGAACAAAATCCGCCACTTCCAATGCAAAAGAGACTTCTGCAACCATTAGTGTCGAGTCATCCATATTTGGAAAAAATACCAATTCTAAGAGGAACTATTATGACTTAGATGATAGTTTAATAGGCAGGTAGATAAGTACATTTTGTAACAAGTTCATTCATTTTCTCTGTGTTGCTTGCAGCACAATGCCTATCAGCATATTTACGCTTGGCGTCAAGGCATTAGCCTAAACACTTGGACTCGTTAAAAAGTTTACAATTTCTGTAAAAATAATTTTTTGTAAACTTTTGCAATAATTTATTTTTAAATTTTGCTTCTTTAAATACCAGAAGCTCTAAGATATGCATAACATCCCATAATGCATCTTACGCAACTTACATTGCACTTGATAGCAGTAAAAGCAAAAGTAGATGATCATAGTAAAATACAGTAGTTTGATGACAAAATTTTAACGCTTATATGTATTTGTAAAGATATAAGTAGTTGAATTCAAATTTGGAAATCTTCAAGCTGCTAGAGAATTGAAATATTTGTAAGTTGCAAGTCAATAACGCAGAGTTTTTGACAAACATTCAACAATTAACTTTATATCTTTGGCGTTAGTTATGCAAGATTTTATTTTGAAAAGAAAATTGATCATTGATAGCACCTGAAATATGTCAAGAAATAATTGTGTAGATAGATATAGGTGTTTTCTAGATCTCAGCGAATCTTAAAAATTTTCAATTAGATGTTGAATTTTTCTACACTGTGATAAGATAAAATTAGTTATTTTTTGTTTGTTGGAGCTGTTAAATGTCAAATTTATTTATTATCTACAAGGCTGATTTTGCTTGGCTTAAGTTAGCGTTTGACGTATAAATTAATTGTTTTCAGAGGCTGTTAATGTAAATCACCAAACAAAGTGGGTAGAAGTGTCATTTTATTTTGTGTGATATATTATGCAAATGATTGATTTTGTATGGAGTATCATTGTTTTTTTCTGCGCTATTTTTGATTTTTTAAAGTTTGATTTACTTATTTATGAAATGTTACGTGACTTAAAGAATTGTATAGAACTTATGTTTTTTTTGCCATTGGTTTGTAGGTCTAAACAGAATAAAAAATACTTGTCATTATGCAAAGAATCAACATTATAAATCAACTAATTTTTTTTAACTTCTGGAGTGGAAAGGAGTGTTTTTTGAAAAGTATTTGGTTACTGAAATATGCTTTCGAAAAGAGTATTGTATGCAGCACATACATATCATGAAAGCAATGCAGTTGGTAAGATATATCAGACTACATCCTCTATTTAGTATAATAAAATAAGTTTTTTATGAAACGTTTTGGTGCACAATTTTTTAAAATATAAGTATTTGTATTTCTTTTTATCAAAACGTTTTTGTCACATTCTGTTTATTGCATTAATGAAATATTATGTTTTGATTATATAGAAAAATGTTGTTAAATGTATACAGAACATTGTTATTTTTTAAACACAGCTTACCATAGGGCCTGCATTTTACTTAATTTGCTTATTTGAGATATTTTGGGCATATTAATTCATAGCTTTCGGCAATATCTAAAAAAATTTTTACGTAGACTTTGTTGTGCTCATAGAGGCCTTAATATCTTTTTAATACAGGTTTAAGTTGTGTTTACTTGATTTTCGGAAACAGTTTTAAGATTTGTTATCAACTCAATGCAAAATGGCTGACCTTCTAGGATCCATCCTTGGTTCTATGGAAAAACCTCCAAGCGTGCCGGAAAGTGTAAGAAAAAAAGCAAAAGGTGATTTCCTTTTCAACTTAGTTATGGTTACCTTCCTGTATCTGCCATAAGAACAGCGCATTTACCATCCGGTTCATGTTTTGGAAAGCATTTGCAAGAATAATTCTTTGTTGAGCATATTGTAAGTACTTCTAATGGAACTTATTGTATTTTGTTTAATAACAATGTTTAAACTGTGTTTATTCATTTCTGCAGAGGAGGAAGCCAAACTGGAAAAACTAAAAAAGCAAAATAGGTTGCAAAAAGAAAAATTTCAGAAAGAAATACAAACAGCGATTTCAGATTTTGCCAAAAACTCCTCTGAAACAAGAAAAAGTTTGAAACCAATGAACAAGCTAGAAAGAAGCCTAGTGTAAATTTTTTCATTAGTTGTGACGTATGATTTTGAAAGGCTACTTTAGTTAAACTTGCACATTTGGCATATAATAGATAATAATTAATTTACATTTTTCCAAGTGTGTATAAAATGAAATACAAAGTACGCTTGTGAACCCAGTTGTACTATTTGATGATGTATTAATTGACTGGTTATTATGGTTTTATTGTCTTTAATGTTGAAGAGAAACAAATTTAACGATTTTATTGCAGACATGAAATGGCAGAGGAAGCAGGGTTAACATCACAAGCATTTGGTGTAGAGGAGCACGACAGGTGGGTTAGTGTTATCATAATGATTGACAGGTGCACATTTTAATTAAAATTTTGTGCTTTTCAATCAGCATAAAAATAGCACCACGACCACTGTTTTTAATTCCTTTAATGGAATATACTATTTGTAAATATTTTGAATAAATGCACGACCTGCATCGTGTTACTTAACAAGCCAGCTTTATAGAAGAAGTTGTACAAAACATCAGATGGTTCCCTTTGAAGCATACACCTAACTTGTTTTATCATTGTAGAGTTCTCTTGTCTATGCATAAGGATGTTAGTCGCAGTTAGTTGTTTATTGGGAGAGTGGTGTCCACTCCCTAATGCAGGTTCTACAGTGAAATTTCTAGTTTCACATTTTAATTTTTTCATAATGTAGTTTCATCAATTAATATCATTCGAGCCAGTTTGTGATTTTGCAATATTGTCTTCATCTACAGTGAAACAGTGCTTATTTCTTGTATTTTTTATTGGTTGCACTCATATTTTATAACAATGCCTGGTTGTTCTTTCTTTGCCATTGGTTAGGTCTATGTTGACATTGTTGCGTAACTCTTGTTATCAGTATGTGTAGTGGATATCTATGTTTGTTAGGCATGTGATGTTGTTTAAAAAAGATCATCCTCCGAGTGAAGAAGAAATCGACGCTTACAAAAGAGGAGAAATTTGGAGCAACGAGAAAGCAGAAGCGTTGAAACAGCAAAAGGTATTCGCAAAAGATCAATTGTAGCTTCATCCCGTAGTGTATTTAATGGGAAACTTGGAAACATAATCTTTAGAAAAGATAAAATTATCAACCTTAGTTTCCTTAGCTGTAATTTTGATATCAATGACAACATAATGTTTGAAAAACACATCAGTGAAACCTAAGCTGTCATCGCAATTCTATCACCGCTAGGTAGCGCAGGAAGAACGGTTAAAAGCTGATGAAAACCCAACACCGTTGGAGAAAAGTGAACCCACCTCCAATTACAAAGACAAGTACAACCACTTAATAGGCACTTCGGCCGCGAAAGATGCCGCTAGGAAGACAGAAGCTAACAAATCTTTCGGAATGGGTATATCTGCGAAACCTCACCTGTTTTGTTGGTTTGTACCAGTCGCTGAGTGTAATTTTTTTATTGCTTATTGTGATTTTTACAGTGCCCAGTCGTAATAAGCGGGATCAGCGTTCCATCGAGGAAACGCTGAACGAGATTCGAGCCAAAAAGAAACAAAAAGTTCAGTCAAACGCTGATGATCCATGACACAAAATTTTAACACAATATTGTTAAAACTTCGGTAATTTTGCCAGAGAAGCAATGTTACGTACGTTTTTGTGCTGCAGTAATTACAAATCTCTCATCTCTGGTCTTCTGACTAGCGCAAATGATTTTGGCGTTTAGATTTTGACAACCAACTTTTTAATATCAGTGTTTCTTCAATTTTTGATCTTATTTGGGTAGAATTTTTGCAATACACAGATTTGGTAGAAACAGTTTGTGATGAAATATTTGCTAAAACGCATTTTGAAAAAGATTGAGAATTAACTGTAGGCTTAAGTGTGAACAAAGCCTTTTAATACAATACTGCAAGACATGTTATCAGAAAATTTATCCTCGGACTGAGTAAAAATTTTGAACGACTCAACTCAGCGATGATTCATAATTTTTCGAGATTCGTTTACGAAGCTAGGTTTTGTGCAAGTTTCGATCTTTATTTTATTTTTTTTATTCTTGTTGCTTGAATTTTGAAATGTTTACCAGGACCAATGAATAGGAGAAGGCGTCGTTCATACCTTGGTCAAGGATATTACAACAGCAGCATCGCTGGGTACCAAACAGGGCCCATATTGTGACCCCAGCATTGGTTTTACTGCTACGTCAACGAACATAACCGATTGACATGACATTTGCTTGCAAAAAATAATTAACTTACAATGTAGTAGAAATCAGTGGTCCCATGACATACTTATGCCGTGAAAAGTAGGCAGAATTTTTATTTAGTCAAGAACGGTTTAACGAAAAGAACAAACGATTTGATAGACTGACGGACAAGTCTTATTGTTTTCAAAGGCATAAAAATAAGAGTCATTATCAAGTGCCATTTTTGTTGTAAACCTTCCTAGTCGCCCGAGGCAAAATACAGTAAAGAGAAAACACGTGTCTCGTTGTTCATGTTACCTTTGATTACTTCGAAGTTGAAAGTCTGGTTTTGTCAGACGGTAACGGTATCAAAGCATAATAACTTGAAATTTATCACCGCAAAACTGTAGGTAATAACAAACATTTCTATGTGTGACGAAAGCTTTAAGTAAAATGTAGGTACAGGACAGATAGCTTTTTATGGGTTATAATTGCCATATGTGAACGGAATATAGTTTCTTAATTCTCAGAGTAGCTTATTAAGTCGTCAAAACACTTTATAAAAGTATGCATGTCGAGTTTAGTCCAAGACAAAAGCATAAACTTTGAAGGTGACGGAAATTATACACTGATTGCTGAATATCTGCATCAGCAAATAAAAAGCAAGTTTACCCTTACTTAGACTATGTGACACAGGCTTGTCAGTTTCAATTATTCAAAGAAAACCTTTGGGTTTTCAAATGTTGGAAGAAAAAGTAATAGACTTTGATGATGGCTAGTCAGCATGGCTTGTGACTGCGGCTTTGTTACGATATTTTTCAGGATTGTCAGATTTTTGGGCATAAGCGATTTTTTAATCTTATTTTTGATATTCAAGTTTGTTTAAGGAGCCACGTCAGTTGATGAGCTTGTGTGATTATAATTTGCTTTCGTCACGTAATTGCTATGCAATTATATGTTGGTAACACACTATGTTACGTGGTTGAGAATTCCTATAATAATTAATCTTTACCACTTTGTTACAAAGATAGCATATTGAAAAAAACTAAGCTTGTAGGTTATACAGTATAGTTCAGGACCAAACCAGATACGTTCTTTGAGTTTGGATTAGACGGATTTTCTTAAATACGACTGGAAGGTGGATTTTGGATCACAACTTACAGTTGTCACAGGCTAGTAGTGCTTTTCATTTAACCATTCATTATGAAAACTGTATGGTATATCCTTTTATAGGAGGTTAGCATTCGTTTAAGTTAAGGTTATGAATAGGTAACACCATTAACAACCGGAAGTATGAAATTAACAATGAAAAAGAAGAAAAAGAAAGAAGTAGTTAAAGAGTTTGATCCGAAAGTAAAGAAGAAAGTAAAACGAAAGCGCGATGCTTCGTCGAAAAGTACATCAAAGACAAGAGGAAAAAGGAAAAAGCGCGGAAAATCTTCTAAGGGTCTGAAGAGCGGGAAAAGAAACTCAAAAGGGAGTGAAAAAACCAATACCAGTAGAACCGCTTCCATAGAGAGTCGGATATCAGGAAGGAGCACGTCAAATGCAAGCGGTCTATCGGAAACAAGTTCAACAAGAGACTTATCGGAAGCAGGAGTCTCAAGAGGAAGTGTAGGATCTAGCGAAAGAGGAAGATCTCGTGATAGACGAAAGACCGCCAAAGAATCCCATTCCACTTTACCTCCACGCGATGAAAGCCTGGGTTCCGTTAGCTTTGGAGGGTCTTCCATTATTGATGTAGATGAAGAAAGTTTTGATAGACCATGGTTTAAGGAAAATCCAAGTCATAAACCCATCGTCTATTCTTGCTGTGGATTTTGCAGTCTCGGTGCTGGAAGTTTGTCTACGGGGATCTTGTACATAGTGTGTATATTATGGTTGGCTTTAAGTTCGTTTGTTGAATTTATTTACTATTAAGTAATTAATCTTATAGCACAGATGTGAAATTCTTAATGTTTTTTTTTCAGGGATTTTGTGTTGGATTTTTAGTATATCGAGTCGAAGAGTTTAAGAGAAGTACAAAAGAAAGACCTGAATTCATCTGGAATTCGGATGCAATTATTTATAAAAATCTCTGGAACATTATCCTAATTGGAGGAATGGCATTTGCCTCTCTTTCAATGCTGGGAGCAATCGTGCTTCTTCTAGCTTCGTGTGTGTTTGGTCAAAAGGTAAATATTCTACGAATGCATAACAATTTGTGCATGATCCGGCTGATGTAGTATACAAGAGCGGATCAGCGTGATGGTTCTATTAGGTTGGGTTTTCAGGCTCATTAAATATGTTGCAGGAAGACCCCTTTCTGCTTTTACCAATATAGCCTACCACTGTGCTTTCACAGAATACGCAACATAACTTTACTTTTGCGTCAAATTTAAGTCGTTTTGAGCAAATCTAAAACTTTTGTTAGCAAATTAGTTATAAATTTTTTGAAGCACATTAACTATTAAACGCCATTGGTTTAAGTAGCATAGCTATGCAGACGTAGCAAAATATTATTATATACTGTGAAATAAACAAACAGTATTTAGATTGTAAAACGTATTTAACTTCGACATTTGTTCAATTCCTATTAAATCAATCCACTAAGTTTAATTGTCGTACCACTTTGACCACTTTTAAAATTATACGTTATTGACCTGGTTTGATTGATCGGCAGAATGTAATTGATTGATCCGATGGCAATTATTCATATCTTCAATTTAGGAGCATTATAAAAAAATGCGACGAGCTGTGATTGTTTGGTCGGTTTTGACCGCTATTGGGCTTGTGTTCAACATTATCGAAGCAGTTTACATCACAATTTTGCCTTACCTGGAATTTGACGAATTTCGGGATCAAAGCACCGACAACATCAACAGTGTGCGATATTTTTACAACAAAGAAATAGCTGGGAATCTACCAAAAGCTTGGGCCCTAACCGGAATCTACTTAATATTTTTTGTAAGTTTTTGTTTACCCATGGAAATAAATTTTGCGGTGCGAAACTGTCCCTGCTGCTGTCATGCATTTCAAAATTATTTTTAGCGACAACATGTCATGTCTTTTCGTAGGTATATCTAGTCATAGTTCTTGTGTCATACCTTCGGCTTCTTAAGTACGAGAGCGCTCCAAAAGTTGGGGTGGACCCTAAGAAAGGTGACGGTAAAACTGGGTCTTACAATGATGGATTGAGTGCTCCTCCGAGCATGCAGTCAGTGCTTCAATCAAGTGAGGTTTTAAAGATAATGATTCTAATTTTTATGAGAAAATTGTGATATGTAAATCAAGTGACAATGATGTCGTCAAATACAGGTAGACGATCTTCTAACAGCACGCTCAGAAAAACGCTGAGGACTCCAAATGAAAACAGACCGCAGGTTCCGAGGTAAAAATGGAATTCAGCTCATTACATCTTTTCTTTGTCAATGAGGCTTACGATGTAATGTGGACAAATTAAAACATTTATCAAGAAGTTTTCATCGCTTTACCTAAAAGCAAACATTTCAGACAGCGTGCTTAATAAGCATCATATTCACAGTAGGTCCATGGGTAGCCGGACGAATTCCCAACCTTCCCTCGACGGTGGCATTACATTTACTGCAGGTGGCGGTACCTATGTAAACTGGCCAACTTTTGACGACACCCATTCTCAAGATTCTGCCTTAGGCCGTTCTCCAGTCGACGAAATACATAACAACGATGCAGAATCGCTGTCTTCTTCTGCTGTTTACGACCTGCCGCCAACTAACGTTTACGACGGTGAGAAGATTTCTAGGTTGTTTTGTGCTGTCACTTGTTTGTTTATTGAGCACATGGAATGAGTTTATCACTATTCAATGGTGGTCAAAGTAACTACATAAGTATAGAAGTATTGTTACACCCGAAACAACTTACTTCACTACAAGTAGAAGTATTGCTGCAAACCAATCAAGTATGAAGTAGAAAGTAGCACATTTCATATTTCTCAAGTAAGAAGTAGTTATCGATCTAAAGTATGAGGTTGTGAAAGCACAAATTACCAAAAGCTTGCTAAAAGCAACACAAGTGCAGGAAAATGCATAAATTTATGAAGCTAAATAGTTTTACACATACTTTTTTCCTTCGCCAGACCATTGTTACGTAAAAATCAAGTTGTAGACTGTATATAAACGCTTTCTGCAGATGTGATCGCAAATGAAAATTACTGCAAATTATCTTCAAACTAAAACTGTAAAACACTAACTACGTTCTACTTCAGCATTTGGTAAACCTACTCAAGTACGATACTTTGGCCTAAAAACTACTTAAGTAGAAGTAAAAGTACCCATAAACAGAACTTGTTAAGTAAGTAGACAAAGTAGAAGAAATCTACTTAAGTAAAACTACTTCGTTACTGATCACCACTCTCAGTATTCTTGATCCAGCTTAGACGTGTCCCGGGATAAATCTTTTTCAACTGACAGGTAGTTTTTTTCTTTAGAAACACCTGTATATGATCAGAGAATTGATGAAACTCAGCCTCGACTTCCAGTAGGCGACAAGAAGAACAAGGCATGCTATATATACTTATACTTTTAACAAAGCTGTTTTTTCAAATTTTTATAATGTAAGTCTCGCGTTAGATTTTATATTTCAAGTAACGACTATACTTTGAAAATACAATCGTTCAGCTCAAGTTCAGTTTAAAATGTTCTTAAAACTTGACAAATTTTAGGTCGAAGCTTTAAGACAAAGAGCAGACGCTGCCCTCGAACTGACGAACTCTTTTCATAGTGACAGAGACAGAGACAGAGATATTTCTACACTATCTTCTGGAGCGGGTAAATTAGAACAACGAATTGGATAACGCCTAAGTTTTTGAGAAAGATTGTGGTTGCTGTGATTTCAAGATCAGTATGAAACCATCTGTGGTTTTAAATAGTAGGGTAATATGCCAAGTTTTATGCCAACAGGTTTGCCAAAGTCTTTCAATTTTACTCCTGTGCCAAGTTCTGAAACGTACAGCAGAACATCCACTCATCGTTCCAATTCTTTTACTTCAAAATCAAACAGCTTAAAAACTGAAAAACCTCCTTCATCTTCTGCAAAGAAAAAAGAGGATGATTCCAAGCCTGAAGTTGATCCAGACAGCGTGACCAAGTTCTTTAAGCATCTTGGCGACGAACAGTCATCCAGCAATCCGTTAGAAGAAATGTTTCGTCTCTTCGGAGGAGATTTGTGCAACCAACATCCGGAAAACTGCGAAAGATATTTAAAATCCTACAAAGACGTACGTTCGAAAACGAGTAATATCACTTCCATGAGAGACCAATACGAGTTTGAAAATCTTGGAGGAAATGCCCTACCTCCGTTGAGAAAGCAATTTCCCATGGGTGAGATTACTTCGAGGATCTAACATTGAAAGTTAGAAAAGGGTCTGCGTGGCTTCGTATGACTTTTTATTTTATGAACATTACCGAAAATCAAAAATTAATAAATCGACTTGTTTGATTTAAATTATAACTTATTGAAAAATAACAATCGCTGAGAAACGTTCACAGCTGTAACTTACATTACTAATTAGGCTACTAGTTTTGGATTTGTGTAAACATATTCTAGCCAGGATATGTTAGCCTATTATGATCGTTTGTAAATTTACTAGACCATGTCAACTTCTATCACATCTAGTTGGACAACGAACATTTGCTGATTTTTAAAACTTTTTTTGAAAGGCAAAGACGTTTTTCAAATGATTAATTATTTCTTTTAGATCGGAATCCCTACAAGATTAACACAGCATCGATTTACAGCGACACCACCCCTTTTCCCGATCTTCCGTCTCGCGCTCCTCGAGCCGAGCCGTTGTACCCACCATTGCGTCCTCTGGAGTATCCCAAACTCCCACCAAGGGATGACCCTACCAATCTTCGTCCATTTCTTGCTCGACACAAGCCGCTTTCGGATGCTCAAAGGCCTTCTACGCGAGGATCAGGGTCGAAGTTTTTGTCCGACCGACACCGCTCTTATCAGTCCCAGTATTCTACGTTGCCATCCGCACAAAATATTTACTATGACGATCGATGCAGTACCTGTTACGGTGACTATTTTTACGGAGACTATGGAAGCTATTATTCCTACTATGGTTATTGTCCGCCGCCGCCGTCCAATTGCCCTCCCCCAGTTTATAATTCGAGAGAAACAACAAGGTCAAAACCGCCATCATACAACCCTGGTTCGAGTCAGTTTTCGGTGATGTCCGACTTACGGCGTCCTAGCACCACAAGTGCTACGCCAACCTGGTTTCCTGTCAATGTTGAAAATGATTACTCCGTCTATCTTGCCGAAGATGAACACTTTGGATCGAAGAGGAGTCGCAGCCTCCCCAATTTGACTGAACCTTTAAGCGGTGGAAAATCTTCAAGAGCGAACAGCAACTTTGACTCAGGAAAGCCCATGGCGCCAGAATTCACCCTACCGTCGCCCCGCCAAACCAGTCGCTTGGGTCGATCTACATCCTGGACAAGTTCTTTCATTCAACCATATGAACGTAATAAATCGCAAGGAAGGCGACCATCTTTGAGGTCGAGGTCAAGTGATGGCATTCGTCAGTCCGCTAACAACTACGGCGGTTACCACACAGGAGACTTAAGAAGAAGAACTTCGCATAATACTCATCTATCAGAAAGTTCGTGGTTGGATAGACCTAGTACAAGAAACAACAACATCTCATCCACTTCCAAGTAGGCAATATATGTGGTGTATTTTCTGCTTCACTATTTGTTTCCTTTACCCTTCGCACACACTTAGGCCTACGTTTATTACAATTTACTTAGCTATTGTTAACCACAGCACTCTTTATACAGCACTCATAACTTTGCCTCAGGTCAAACATTCGCCGTGCCATTGTTTATACAAACAACAAATGGAATTTAAAATCAACATTAACGTCAAACGTTATACGCATGTGCATGTGAAGCCTGCTATTTTGACCTACTTGAACATATATTCTGAAATTTTGTGATTACTGACCTACCACCTAGAGTTTGTCTATGTGCGCGCTCTAAAGATTAAGTTTTGTAATTAGCATTAAAACACCATATCTTTCTTTTGTTTAAGTCTACCACCAAGGCTTCCGCCCAGGCTCCCAAGCAGAGACAGCGTTCCCACCGCAGACATGGGCAGCTCCTGCACCTTCTTCTTCGATGACTCCCTACACGGTGGAAGAGCGTCTTCCAGACCTTCTCAAACTCTCTCTCGGAATCCTTCTAGCACTAACTCCCACGCCACCTCCTTTAGACTTCCCTCAAGGCAGACTTCAAAATCTAGCAACCCTTACCCGGACAAACATATTGGATTGAAGGCGCCACCTAGCTCGATTTTACGCACACAGGAATTATCGGTTCATGGCAGTAGAGCGTTAGTTCCATTTGAAAGGAAAATTTCATCTGACAGGGTAAATTTGTGTATTTTTTGAACGAGGTTTTGGTTAAAATTTTAATGTTTAGGATTTGATTGTAATATATTTTTCGGAAATATTTGACGTTTAACATTACATAATCGAGGCTGAACTCAGGAACATTTTTCAGAGCAATCAAAATTTGCAACGGTCAAAATCTGTTCGTTATTCTGCAAATGCTGACGTCAAACAGCCGACAAAACAGGTTAGTTTACAACACTTTACGGATATGCTATATACAAAGGTATTTCTTGATACTTAATGTACTGCATAAACAAAATATGCGTTTACTTCATAATATGCATGATGATGCAATATGACATCCCAGATTAAGCATTGGCATGTACGAATTAAATTTCAACATCGGCGGCAACACGACAATTTAAACATGTCTGATTTACATCACCTCCAATGGTTTCGTTTAATGATCAAACCATTTTTCATGATCGGATATATGTATCAGAGTAAATAAGGAAAAATTGCAAAATAAATTGTGAAAAACTGCTCGGTTTCAGAGCTATATAATTTAATTCGTCGAGAAAAAATATACCGCAGACAAAAAGTAACAACTCAAGCACAACAGGAAATTGCGATCGATTTGTTCTTAATAATTAATTGGTAACTTCTAAATTATGTTCTCATCAATTTTGACCCAAACCCTGACGAAGACTAATTTGATAATTATCCAAAATGGGAATGACTGTCACACTGGCATATACAGTTTTGTAGCACGCAAGAAGAATTAGCAGCGCAAAAATTAATATTAGGCAATAGTTGGGACATTTTTGGATAATTTTAGAGTTTTGGTTAATTTAGACATTCTAGTATATTGTATTGAATAAATTTGAAAAATATGCCAAGCATTTTCAATTAGGTCTCATATTCTGCCGCTAAAATGAAGGTATTATAGTCTCGAAAACTAGGCTATGCGATGAAAATAAAACTTGGTTTATTTGCAATTGTCGTAACCATATGCATTTGTGACGATATGCCTAGGTATTTGAAAGTAAGTTTATTTTTCACTACATGATATGTAAGAATTACATTATTAAAATATTTCCAGGTAAAATTTGGAAGCACACCCAACCTTCATGTTATTTAGATGAGATTCAACAAATCACCAACGTAGTGTTAAAGAGTCTATTCGTTATTGAAAATCATATGGAGAGATAAATTAGATTCATTTATTATCTGATTGTTCTGTGAGCTCTGGTCCCTGTTCTTTGTACTTGATTCGACAAACGTTTATAAAGAGACAAAGAGCCGAAACTCAAAACGAAAAACTTCAAAACGAAACTTTATGGCTGAGATCTGAGTAAAAGCAGTATTTGGCGATGATTTTGTTGTGGGAACCTGTTATTTTGATCTTGGTATTGTTGTCATTGAAACCGATTTACTCTCTGTTTTTTTAAATAGAGATCTTAGTTTTACATCTTACCGCAGAAACGGTCAACAACCGTTTGATGTATTTTCCTTTTTCCCAAAACCCAAAGTTTATGAAAAATGTACACTGATAGTTTTGTGCTATAACGAGTTACGCAAAGGACACTCTTATCTTTGACAAAGAACTTTTCATCACAACCACCTTTTTGCTGGACTTGTTTTTGCTTCGCAAAGCATCTTCGTTATTCCATCCGTTATTATTATTTGATTTTGAAACATTTATGTTTGCGCGATTCTAAAAGTGTCACTTTTGCGGTAAATATACTCTATACTTTTGTATGTTGGAGAAACTTGTTTTCGACAGCAACCCTTCAAGTATGAGAAAAAAATCCTTTCGTTTAGATACAAAAATGGAACCAGTCGCGTTTCAATCTTATTCAAAAACTGTCACATGTAGCAGTAGGTTAACTATACAGCCAAACAAGTAACATTTTTAGCAACTGTGAAAAACTTACCTCCTACCGACAAACAAATTTAAAAGCTATCTTGCCATGTAGCTATACCTTGATATGGATGAGCCTTACGTAGTTGCTGAAATTTTCGCAACAAATTTTCGTTTTATGTTGAGAAATTGCCGGCAGTTTTATAGTTGATTTATATAAATCGCTCGTTTTTTTTGTTCTCATCATGAATTTTAGCCGCCGGGAGATTTGAATTATTCATGGCATTTTATTTTACATTTTAAGCAATTTTGAACTATAGCCTTGTTGTTTTGTGGAAGTCTTTATATAGGTCCATCGATTCAGAACCAAAGATCGATCACACTTAAAATCATTCCAAGGTAGACCTTTGCAGATTGGCAGGATTCATCCAACAACAAAATTTTAACAAGTCTCATGACATTAAATAATCATGGTAATTTTTTTATTTTATTATAAACTCAGTTTAACACGGTAAAGTCAACATCAACTTTGTAGATAATTATAAGGTATTTAAATCGTGTGAACAGCAGCCATCATCATAATCAAAGCAAACCTTTAACTTTTTCATCAACGTTTAACGAGATTTGGCATGCAGCTACTTAAGATGTATTATAACTCGGTTCTCTGTCTGTAACTGACATTTCTGTTACAGTACATGTTGCAATCTACTCTTTTGCTTTGTTATTATTTATGCTAGCAAGAAAGAAATTTTTTCGGCAAAACTCTCTTCCTTGGCATGCTGCTGAATGCAAATCAAAATTTATTCGTTACCAAAAACGTCAGCCAAGTATCTAACATATTTCCAAATACATGTATATAGCATATCTGAGGGTAGGTATATGATGAGAAGGCTAATGTGTTGTCTACTGAAAAGATAACATTTAATTAAGTAAGGAACATCATTTGAAATGCTTTGACTAATAAAATACTATATCTTGCAGCTTTTATTAAGTCGACTTATTTTAACGAAAATGTCATACCTCAAAAGCTACATTTAAGGTTAAACGTTTTAAAATTTTCTCTGCTAATTGCAGCCAACGCACTCGTATTTTCCACCGTCGTCAAATTACGTAACGGCGACAAATCACATGTAAGAGGTTATCCCCACTATAGGCACTGTTGTTTTTTTGCAAGACGTAATTCGATATTAACCTGTTATAAAATATACTAACTTTTATGAATTAAACATATTGACGCAAATTTGCACGCAAGTGTGCGAATGACGTAATATTGCGTGCACGCATTATAAATTATACACATGCACACGGTGGCGTGCATTGTACGCGGCCAAATCAATTTTTCGTTGAAAGGACCCATAAGTCTATCGACCATTGCTGTGCAAAGTATATGACGTAGTTTGAAGTAAGACGTAAGTTGTAACAAAACTCGCACAAGAAATGGACGCATCGATTATTTGACAAATTGTAAAAATGTCTAAAAATAAAACTCACTCACCATTTGCGGTGACCGTTGGGTCTTTGTATATTTTGCCGAGCAAAATCGAACCCCGCGCACTTATCAACGCAATGATTAAATTTAACTTCACTACATTTCCTGGCAAATTCTTTTCCAATTTAATTGTAAATTCAAGTGCCCAGAAAGTTTAGAAAAAAGAAAGCCGAAAAAAGTATGACACAACTATAAAGTCATTGGTAGACAGATGCCCACAGAGAGAGTGATTCAAGAAAAGTTGCTCACATCTTGTATAGTCGACCTTTAATCGCCAAAACTGAAAGAACGAAATACGATACAAGTAATATAGTGACGGCCAATTAATTTTCATTTATTTAGTCGTCAATGTTGATGAGAAATGGGAGTTAGTATTTCTTGTGCAGCCTACTGCTTCAAATCGTTGTAGAATATACGTGCCGCCAACAGAACAACATTCGGGTCCGTTGTAACTTATAACACTGTCACTTTAAGTTAGGCTACCGCTTTGACATTTGAAAAGTCGTTAGTTTACCCGACCTATTATAATGAATAATAATAATTCGTCAGGTATGTGATGACGCCTATAGACTATAATCATGCAATAGACAGCTGACGGTCTACTGTAATAGAGGGGCGTCTGGAAATAAGTCAATATCCTGGAAAAATTAAGCAGACGTAAAACCGCAAATGTGAGGTAGCCTATGTACAATCGATGTAAGGTGAAGCGTTATCTATGTTTGTACGTTTGGCGACGCCGTCACGTCTATCCATTAATACGGTTACTTTATTTCATCAGGTCAAGGACCAAAAGCATTTCAGGCACGCAAAGACGTTCGCTGCGTAATTACAGCCATTACCGCAGCAATGATATTTATATTTATCTGGAATTTCTTGTTTGCAGTGGCATGCTTCAATGTCGTTTTGCACCGTCAGCCGTACGCATAACATTTCCATTGCTCGTTCTAATTTCTGAGGCGCTTTGGTCAAGACTTGAACCATTCATTTTTATTTCAAGCTTATTGTGTATATGTTCATAGTTAAAGCTTTACCTCGTGAAGGGAAAATGCTCAAAACAATATAACTACAGCTATTGTTATATTTAGTTACTTAAGAGCATAACTCCGGTTCATATTTTTCTACGCTGACAGACATGTTCAGAATATACGAAGTCCGCAGAAGCTACATGTATTTACTTCTGAGCGTGACGAAGGTACGCTGTCCAGTTCAGCGTCCTTTATCGACTGGGCAAGTTACTTTGTGTACTCAGGACTGGTCGGAATAGTGTTTTGACTTAAGTTTAGGAAGTGATTTGACCCGAGTAGGAATGAAAACATTCTATTGTTTTCAACGCGTTACATCGGTACTTCCACTTACAGAATGAAAAAGGTCGTGGGTAAAATGAGAACCCTGTTCTCTGAAATCTACAATAGTCTTGATCGTAACATGCATAGGTTGGTCATCTATTCGAGGCCTTCAATAATTTATCCACCAGAGACTGATTGAAAACTAAGAGAGATTTCAGGTCGTATCCATTCATTTGCTCTAATTTAGTTTTACTGATGCTAGGATTCTGTTGAATTAGTGGGGTTTTGCAGATTAAATTGAGATCAAGACAATGCTCTAGGAAGCGAAATTGGGGATAAACATAAACCACGTATACAGAGGCAGGGAAAGTTTGATTGATTTTTACGAAACTTCTTAAGATCGTATTTTGATTGGTTGTGACAGGTCTGATACAGGTGCAAATGCCAGCAAAGGAATTAGTTGACCAGCCCAATATTGTATTGATAGTTTCAGTTATAAGTTCCAAATTTTTGAAAATACTTTCTGCTCTCCTACGGGTAGGCCTAATAATTTATTTCCCTTTTTGACCAGCTAATGTGATGAATCGGCACGAAGTTGATTACCGGTTGCCTGTTGCTCTGCTTGTTACTTATTGAATGTACTTATTCCTTGTACAAAAAGCTAATCAAATAGTTTTTTTTATCATCTACTTATTCGCATATAACGTTGGTTGTAGGTATATACATAGTTATTTATTTCTTTACGTATATTTATAGGTAGAATTGTTCACTGTAGATGAATAAATAACCAGGGAACCGGTAACTATACCTTCTTGCCGGTATGTAATGGAGTGTTTCTGTGAGGCAAAAGTCATTAACATTCTCCAACTAGGAAATTTCTTATAATTAAATCCAAACGCAAAATCCTTGCAAATCAATTTTTACCAACAGATAAAAATGTACGGATGCACTTGTGGTCATGGAGAAATTTTAAATATTGTGTATCGTCCAATGAAACAAACCAAGGTGATGAACACGCTTCGTATTGTTGCTGTGGTTTGTACTAAACCAATTGTTAAACAAATTGTGTTCTTTTATAATGCTTGCATTTAAAATACAGTACCTGTTATCTGTCAGTGCACTTTACTGCACTCTATAACTGGATATCCCTATAAGTTACTTTTATCCTTCATTAATTGAATGAGGTAGCTATAAATTATTTCTGTAGGAAAGGTGTAATATTTTAGAAAATTTCACACCAAGTTCAGTATGGCATATCATTGGTAATGTAGAATGTGATGGTGATGGTGTTCATGTCCTTATAATAAGGATATCGTTTTTGACCTTGGAATGACCAGGATGATCCATATTACAATCTCATATACAGTATATACTAAACAGGCTGTCGTCAGTTTTATTGCTGACGAAAAAGATATCACAAGAAATTTTTCTTAATAGTCGCCAGTCACAGGAAAAATAATTCTTGCAAATCGAATCAGTCACTGCAGTAAGATGCATCGCAGTATGCGCCAGTAACTTTGACAAAAAATGGAATTCTTAAAATAGATATTTTCATTCATTTTAAGCTGCCTTTATAATCACCTTGCCTAGTTGCTTTTTGCTGTTGGTAAAATCAACGTCAGCAGCAATCATCCATTATTTTCGTTGCTTCATAAATAATTGATTAATTCAAAATAAGTACGTTCGTAATTCGCCGTTGAATGGACTTGCACGCCAGTAGGCGGTCAAACATAGTGAGTAAGATCTCGAAAACGTTCCTAAAGAAGACAAGGATTAATTAATTATTTATGTTCAGGTTCAGTTACATAAAGCAAGTTCGAACCTTAACTTATCATAATTTCCAAACACAACGCAGTATACAATTTACAACGACCTTTATCAGCTAACAGGCTTATCGTCGAAGCTTTAATAAGCTTAGCCTAGTCTACGTAAGTTTGCACGCAATTGCAGCGACGAAGTAAAGTTTGCAGGCGAGTCGGAAGTTGCAAATCTATTTCTAATTTGATGTATTTCGCTGTGCGATAAATATTTAGCGCAAAACGACAAGCAAATGTTATGAAATTTGAAAAGATATTCTAGTACCTGCCACGTGCTGATGTATAGAAGTTTGAGAACCAAACAAATCAGTTTGCTGAAATCTTGGCGTTTCGCTCCTGTTTTGCGCAATGCCTAACAAGTTGAGGTTGGATTCGAGCGAAGAGCATACAGTGGTCATACGTCATACAGCTGCTTGTGTGATTTGTCTGATAGAACTCTTTAAAGTAAAATCAAAACTGGACAAGTTTGCTGAAACGTCATCAGTCAGCTGAAAATATTAAATCATGAATGTCAGAGTAAAAATAAAATAGGAGCCATTAGCCAATACGCGAGCACAAACTAGACTTTGATGTTGATATAGCTATTGGGCTCACCCGTCTTTAGATAATATTCAAAGAGATGCGGCCGACTCACACTTCGGTAGTCATTACCTATGGTCGAGTATACACTTAATAACCTGGGTAGACTTTGCGTTTGTGGCGCCATCTTCAAGTGGCAGCGGCAAGCGAGACGCTTCATTGATTCTCGTCAAATTTCGATAAATCAGGTGACTTGCAAAGTTTTGTTGAAGTTTTGCAAAGTCTGTCGTAATTTACACTTTGTGGACGCATTTCAGATTTCCGTGATCCTTAATAAAGGTGAAAATATAACAGAGAGAGAAAGCGCGGTCTACCAACAGAACTATAAGTAAGTGGTTTTGCTGCCAAATACGGACTTAAGTTGAGGATTGCGGTAAATTGTATTATATGGCTCATGTGTCGAACCAGGCAAAACTTAAGCGTTAAGATCAAATCGGAATCAGTGATTTCGGAACATTGACAGGTTATAAAACATTTCATACTGGAATCGTTACTGTGGAAATGCGTGTGCTACTTGTGCAGTCAACAACAACAAACGAGTTTGTACGTTAAAAGAACTTCTGCTTTCATTGCAATGCTTCGTCATCTATCGGCGTTGTCTTGATGAAAACTGTTTAACTTTATACGCTGTCACATACTGAAAATGAGTCGTTTTGTATGTTTCGCTGGTAGTCTGTAGATGGTATTCTGTTTTCGTTAAATTAACAAATTTTTCTACAGTACTTAAACCACCAAAGTCACAAGAATCGCAACAAACTTGAATAAGTAACGAGAATAGTACGTACAGTTTTTGCGAAAATTGGTAAAAAGACGCAAGAGGCTAACTTTTCTGGCTTTACATTGGTCCAGAAAGTACAGCACTACTGAAATTAGCAACTTAACCGTTGGTTTTCTTAGTGACATTTGAAAGTGACTTCTCGTTTGAGGCACCACTCATAGTTGTCGCGCCAAGTGGAGCGCTGTTGTAAAGGCTCATGCCCTGTGTCCGGCCGCACGTGCCTGTGGGTTATTCGAATACTTTGACGATTGTCACAGCAAAGGGGAAAGTAATCGATATAAAGTACATCGTATCGCCAGCTACATTTACCTCAAAAATCGAAGCTTGTGGGACCGAGAAAAGACAAATCAATCATCAACCGTACTTCTAGTCAGGTGTAAGGTTTGAGATTTGCGTCTTCCAAAGCCTGGGATTATCGGCACTGCCATGTTGGTGTCCTTAAAGAGGACATAACTGTCGTTTTTGTGTATAAGGCGTCTGGGAAACGGTGGATGGACACCAGTTTACCATGATGTAAACCGCAGACAAACGACTTGTATCGAATTTTGAATTACGTAATAATGATGAACGCAAATGTTAGAATTGTCCAGATTTGATGTTTTGATAGAATTGTTTTCCATTTTCGACCCAACGAAACAACGTCACAATGTTTTCAACGTGTTCTAATTACTTAACCTTGTTGAAAATCTTTTCAGGTTCATTAAAGTAGGCAAAACTTGCAAAGCATATTAGGCGGAAGATACGCGGTTTTCTGACTTTGTGTAGGATTGTGTGTAGTGGCGAAATCAGCGATGTTTTGCTACATTCACTAGCGCACATTCTTCAAGATTATGATTTCTATGACAGCAGCAGCAGGCAACTCCGCTGCTGGCACTCACGGTCGCTCGGAAAATTCTCCACGACAATATCACCGAGAACAGGTGAGAGTTGAAAATTTATTTATTTGTAAGATATAGATGACTTAAGATCTAAATGAACTGAAAAAGACCAGTTTTGGCTTTGCGCAACTTGCAATAAACTTCCGTATAATTACCGCTTACCCTCACCAAAAAAAAATACACATTTACGTTTTTAGTAGGCCTATTACATTTTTCATTCATGGGTTATTGCGTGTATAGGCAAATAGGTATCTCTTGTTATTTACTAGCCAACGCTGTGAAGTTTTCAAATCCAGGTTTAGACAAACTTTTAGTCTTATTTATATACTCGAACACACAGCAAAAGGTATTTAAAGCACGCAAACACTGTGAGAAGACAGATTGGTGGTATTTGCAATAGAACATGGCGGGTGTAAATCTTGGCAATGATATAGGTTTCAGTTTGTATTGCACCACCATGTTTAAATTACATACTGTAAATTAAGGGACTACAACAACAGCAAATATTAATTATAAGTTATAATTATTTCCCTTCTTATGTTAATAAATGTTTAAGCAGTCTGCAATGTTTCTTACCACCGTAATGTAATTTATTGTATGCTGATAAAACAGTAGTACAATTCCAGTACAATTGAGATTGCAGTTTTCGTAGGAACACCCTTGCGTAATTTTCATTTTTATTGCCCGAATTCTTTTGTTATTTTCTACCAGATTCTAGAACAAATGCTATTTACTGATGAAGGAGAAATTTACCCCATAAATTGCGTCTGCGTACAGGATAAATTTGCTGACGTAATTGTTGCATAAGCTATAAAGTTTCTAGTCTTGAAAAAAAATTGAAATAGTTGCATTTTTATCAGCCATTTCAATTTTATTATTTTACATCAATCTCGTTTTCATAATGCAGTCGTTGACGAATATCGCTTAATAACCAATATCAAAAAAGACGTCAGAAATTTGACACATTACTTGTCTCCACGTCGCATTTTGCTGTTAATCACTTTGCGATTGGTTGATTTTTGCCCCTGCGTAATGCGTCTTAAAGCCAACTTATTTTTTCAGTCAACGACATATTTCTTTGTCGTCCAATGCACCGCTTTTTTGCAATGGAATATAAATTACTGGATTTACTGTAAGGTTGTCTACATTTATACAATATTGGCATTTAATTTAAGCTTCAAAAAGTTGGGTTATAATTTTTTGGAGCAACATCAATCTACTAATTGCTCATAAAAGACTTGCATGCACACGTGAGAAATTCGACAGGCGCAGCTGGGTTTTTATTAGCTTAACAAGCTCAATATTCCCCAAGCGTCGGCGTCACTTTTCTATTTTTACCTGCCCTGGCGACTCACGCAGCGCTCTGCGGTCGGCATCAAGCACGAATATTGTGTTGAAGATTAGGCCACGCACGCTGGCTAATGCGTCCAATAGGACGACCTATGGGTTGGGTTATGGTTGTCTTTCGGAACGATCGTTGCCAAGCGATTACTGTTTGCAACGAGCTTCTACTCGGCGAATCCCTTGAGGCCTGACGTCGTTAAGCAAAGGTGCCAATACAATTCTCTTCAGAATGCGTACAACGTTGCCGCAAAGTATTTACGCACGCTAAACCAGCAGGATCGGATCACAAATGTATACTGTATCTTTAACGCAGATTTGAAACGCGCAGTTTGTGACGTATTTTTGCCTGGCCCGAGAACCTTTTTTCGCAGGCTTGTTAGATACCTAGCTCATGCGTCTTGAGAGTGAGACAGCTTCCGTTGTGTGTCAAAAGGTCACTGACATTTTTTTGGGTTAGGGCGAGTCTAATGAAAGATAATCAACTAGATTAGATGTCCCAAGGAAGCGGGACGTAGTATAAGATGCCCGACAAAGTACATGGCAGTGTAGAAAAACATCCTTGTCAAATGGAAAAGACTTGTCAGAAAAAGTCCATACGGCTAGATGTAAACAATTATGTTTAACACGTGGTAGAAGAAAGGAAACAGGTTTAGCCCGTCACTCTAATCACATTATGAATGTGGAAGTGCCTCCTATAGCGTTCCAAGCCTCCGAATGCCAGGAATTAGCACACTGCTAACAGTTTGGTAGGTTTCGGTAGCCAGCACACTGATAATAATCCTCAAGTGATTTTCATGTTAGTATAGCGGCGCCATTCTCCACTATTTTATAGTTTATTGTTATGCTGCCTGAAAAGTCAAGGGGTCAAGACGTTTTCGCGTGATAATGAACATTAATCCTAATTTACTTGTAAGCATTGTATACTTAATGCATCTGTGCATCGTAGTGTTTTGGTATGATAGGACTAGTTGACAAAAACTGCAAAAGCTGAAAGTTAGGACGTGAAAAAATATATCAGGTGATTAATTTACAGCAAGCAGGTCACGCAGCCGTAGGATAAGGGACTATGTTTGCAAAAGTTGATACCAAGTATCTTGGATTTACTTAAAGTTACATTTAGGTCATAAACTAGATTTAGGGTGAGTTTAGGTTACTGTATCATACCATTTACGTTATTATCTTCTACGCACAACAATCTGAAAAACGACTTCAAACGTAGATTTTTTTGGTGGAATGGTGACAGCTAGATACATACTGGGATAAGGTCAAAGAAGTTTGGGTACACTAGTAAAGAATATTTTTTATAAGAATAAAGGTATAATGAAAGCATACACCAACTTCAGAGAAGTCTGGAAGAAATTAGCCAAAGTTATAATTGTTTTGTCGCTGTTGCCTTAGTTTAGAGTCTTGGCAATTTTTGAATTCAAAACTGGTTGCTTCGTTTAAAAAACATCTATGTTCAGAAAAAGCGTGTCATAACGGAAAACTTGACTTGCTGAGGTGTACATAAATTCAATGGAATGTCTCCAATGCAAAAATGTCACTTCTTTTAATGGATAAAACTATGCCACGAAAACTCAGGCATTTAATCAACCATTGTACTTAATGGATGTCAAGGTGCGAAAATTGGTTTGTTTTGACCAAAGAGCATTGTAGAAATCGCTAATAGTAGAAGTCTCCAACTTACACAATTGCATGCACATGTACAAACCATAATGTGAAGTAGACAAAGTTAGGCCTATCGGAAATTGCAAAATAGGAAATCTTTGGTTACGTAAACTGCGTAGAGCAACATACAGTACGATTTTCCAGGAGAGTTGTTGCAGTATCAAATCAAAGCATACAAGGCAGCAACAAAGAATGTTTGTTGTTGACGAGCAACCTGAACCTAAATTTCTATCCAAAGTGGTAATTTCTGGAGCTTTTTGGTCTACTTTTTTTTCACGCTAACTTACGCCACGCTGTGTATTATTAACACTGTATTGTATGGCCTGGAGTTTGAATTTTTGCGGACTTTGCCAAAACTATACTTCATTTTTTGCTTGGTGCGATTGTTGCATCGAACGTGCTAGTCAACCGATGCTTTTTATACGTCACCATGCTTTAACTTCAGCTAGCGAAACTCAGGTTTACCAACAAGCATTATCTCTGTACTGTGTGTTGTGTTAGACTTGATAGCACATGAAAGCCTCTAGCGCGGGCAATGTATTGATTCTAATCCGAACCTTTCATTTTGTTTTCCTAACACAGCTCCACCACGCGCTTGAAGATTTTACCATGACGATATTTTTTTCGGCAGAATTCGAATATCTCAGGACGTGAGAACGGAAGTCGTATATCCAGCAACTCGGCCTTCGTTTACAACCCAGCTACCTCGGATAGATGCCATCATGACGATTATGACGTCGCACAAGGTTCATCGCGCAGCAAATCGCCGGCGAGATTCCAGAATAATCGATCCGACAAAGGTCGATTATCGATTGAATTATAATTATTTACAGTTTAAGCTCCATTTTTTGTTTAGCAACTGTTATGATATCGATACGGAAATAATTAAGCCTAGAAGCAGCTTCGGCATACATTGTCTCCTATAGCAACCTAGAGACCTTTCAATAATTATTGTTTAAGGCAATTTTGCAGTGTGTTTTTGTAATTTTAGGCAGTAAATTTTCAATTATAGTTAATACACCTCGGAATAGAAATTAGTTTAGCAACTTCACAATAAAGTTGTATGTACTATTGAGATTCGGCGCTAAACACAGCGTCTTGTTTCTGTGAACTTTTGCAGTGAAAAATAGCGCAGTGCAGACGTGCCCACAGTATTTCACAATTTTGGACGAAGGTACCAAGAAAGATATCACGGAAGCTGGTGGCTTCCCTGTTCATTATCAGTCCACTCCGCTCATAAAATCAGTCTACGAGCTGAATCCACGATGCTGCGAAGACCACTGCTGCACTCATTTGCTGAACGGCATTGATGAGAAAGGCAAGAATATATAAGACTTTGATTTCTGCTTTTTTGCCTAACGTTCAGACCTTCATCGCAATTGATTTCTACCACAAAGTTTCAGTTTTTTAAATTGAATGCGCTTTAGCCTAACCTTAAATCATAGAAAACTCTTTGTTTTAGCGCTTGTTTTCTGCGTTGTAGCACGGTATGAATTTACGGATCCCATTATTATTGTGCTATTGATATTTAGGAAACTTTTATCCCATTTCCTTAGCATTACCTTGTAACACCTCAGCGTCCAATGAAAACAATCTTATATCAGATGGAACGGCTGCCTATCACAATCGCGAAACTTATCTTGGCTGTACTCGTGTTGTCATCAATGTATCGGGACAGATATACGAAACCCAAATGAAGAACCTACAGCAATTTCCGGACACGCTACTGGGTCACTCTGACAAAAGACGACGTTATTACGACCCAGTAAGGAACCAATATTTTTTCGATCGAAGCAGATCCTCGTTCAACGCCATATTGGAGTTTTATCAGGTAAGGTCATAAAAGCTATTTAGCAAGGTTTGCATTGTAAATTGTGAATATATCAGCTACCTACTTAGCAAGTGGATTATTTACTTCGCTGTGGGTTGCGGATAAAGCCGTAAACGGAGTCATACGGTATCACACTGCCTGACTGCTCTGAATTAGAGAAAGAATTGTTTTCTCTTGATTGCTTTTCCAATCACGGAGTGCTAACCAGCATGTACTAGCCCGTAAACGGTAATCGAACCTTGGCAGTCTAATTCAGCGTAAAGTCTGTTACCGCTATCTTGGTTAAAGTGGCTGTTTTTAGAAACTAATTTAAGATTGGCCTAAGCCACAAAACCAGGAACAGGCTCGTATAATGATGAATCGTTTAGTTGCAGTTTTAAACATAATATCACTCAAACGTCCAATTATGATTTTGAAGTTCGAAGCCATTTACTTATACGTAATTTCGCAAACGAATACAAGATAAAATGTGACAACCAAAGGCCCAGCAGGAAACATTAAGTCAAGTGATTTCTTTATTTATATAGCTTGCAAAACCAATGAATCATCGGCGGGCATAATATACGTACCTACTCCCAGTTTTATTAAATTAAATTATTAACTCCACTTCCTATAAGTAACAGCGACGCCGCTGTTTGCTTATTAAGGGTTCCAGTGTTCTTATACCAAAGGCAACAAAAGTTTCGTTTTTACGTTTTCAGAATAGAAGGTATATATAGATTTGACGTTTATTCTTGGCAATTTTTTTACTCATTTTTTTATAAACTGTTGTTGTTTTCTTTGAAGTACAAAATGATAGTAATATCGGTTGTTAGTAATAAGAAAATCCTGCGTCGGTAACAATTAGTTACTAGGATCTATATTGGCGTTGCAAGGATAAAATAACATTTCCCAAGCACGATACGATTCTGTTAAGAATGCTTAATACCAAACGTTTCTTTTGACATTTTCCTTCAGGAAAAAATAAAAAATGCATTTATCAATATTTTGGTGGGTCCTCGTTTGAAAGTATCTTGAAGTTTTCAGTTTCTTCATGGCGTTCACTTTATTCTATGATCTTTATTTAACAAATCGAATTATATGTTTGCTGCAGTACTTTTGGATTGTCTGTAGTCTACATATTTCAAAATAAGCTACGTAACTATATAATATGGAATTTATATGATTTCGTTTATTGTATATACTGTACAATACAACACTGACTAATGTGTGACCACGTCAATACAACGTCGGCTAATTTGTAACAATTGATTGTTATAATTATTTGAGCAATTTTAAGATAAGTTTTGTTGCTTAAAAATAAATCCCCCGACTATCAAAAATCAGTTGTAAGCGGAAACCATTTACAAAGTAGTAAATAACAAAGACTACGACCGAGTAGGCTAATTTTTTTGCTCGGGCAGCCAGCTGATTTTTCCATTAAGTAAGGTTATTGCAACGTTACAACAGGCTTCTGAGGTTTGCTGAATCAATGGCTATTCAATTGCTTATGATGGGAATTAGCTTGTATATTTTTCCAATGCCATTGATTAAACGCCTTTAACTTTGTACAATGGGAAAAGGCGACACAGTTATCTACTCAAAAGTATGATATTGCATCTAGAGGTAATTTAATTTTGATCGAGCCACTAATCCGATTCGTTATCGTTTTTTTTTTCAGACTGGTGGTAGACTACGCCGGCCGCTAGATGTCCCTGTTGACGTTTTTGCGGACGAAATAAAATTTTTCCAGTTAGGTGGTGAGGCAATGGCGAAGTATCAAGAAATGGAGGGATACATTTTCGATGGTATGAATATATACAAACAAACAATTTTTGTGTCACGAATGCTCCATCTTGTTCATTTATTCTTTCATTTATACCACTTTATTTTTTCTAAGGTATAGTCACTTATGCAATCATACATACATACATAGATCATACATTCCTACAGATTTTAATTTCAAATTTTGCGACATTTCGAAAAAGAACAATCTTATCTAATTTTTTGGGGTTTTTGTTAACATTTTTTCTTTTTCCATGGTATGCGAAAGACGGTGAAGCATAAATATGGACTATCGCGTTATTTGTATATCAGTAACCTAATCGAAATCGGCGCTTTGGTGAAATTCTCCTGTGTTGTAATGTAAATTAAAATTACTATTCGTGATCAGATAGGTATAAGTATAAGTTTGTTTTGGTTTTTTACTATAGAGTTTTTAAATAATTCAAGATTTTTTTGCCGGTTTTTATTGAAGTAAATCACATATGCGAATTAAGCCAATATCCGGTCCATTTGTGTTCTCCTGATAATGACATTATGAAGTAAATAATTGGATTTACGTTTTTTCCGAGCCTTTTATTTTATTTAATCAATTAACTTTGTTTGGTCTGACGCTTTAAAAGCTTTTTCAAATAGTTAGAAAAAATTTCCAAGAACGTTAATCCATTTTCGGAGTAGGCTGTGTTAAAATAGACCTTGTGTCAAGAGTCTACTTTTTGGGATTTAGATACAATAGGCGAATTATAGATTGTCATCTGTAACCAAGGACTATTTCATTACACAACATGACTTGGAATACCTATGCATTTGTTATTGTACAAGCAGTGAAGATGTTGTTAAGTCAGTACATTAGAACGCGTATGCTGTTCTACTGTGGTTTGATCGATTTCTTCACAACGTTCTCGGAAAGGAACTATTTGACAAGGCAAATCATAATAACAAAATTCACCGTCAATCACATAAAACTTATAATAATCAATCAGTCAACACTGCTTTCCAAATTTAATGTCATTTTCTAATCTCTTAAGATTTCTGTTGATAAAAGTTCGATTTTTAGAAGAGCTTTTCAAATTGGTCACAATGTTGCGTGCAGTTTGACTTTTTTGTTGCATTTTGTTCCCAAAATAGCCACACGGCACTCTAGTTCTTTTGCCAATCAGCGGAGATGGAACTTTTTTACTGATTCGTTACGTGTACGCGCAACCTGCATGACCATTTGGAAAATTATTTTCTTTATTTTGAAGCACATAACCGTCGTATACTTAGTACTGATTAGCTATTAAAAATAATGTTTAAACAAAAACTAACCGCCGATTAAATTATGTACCACCTGTTGCTGTGTGAACAGATAACATATGGAAACATAAATAAAAAATTTTTAACGCGCTTATAAATTTCAGAGGAGGCGTATAACGCTTGTGGCAACGGATTCTTGCCACACATGCTGCAAAGAAAAAGGGAAAAGCTTCCTAGGAACAAGTTTCAACGAGCTGTTTGGGTTCTCTTTGAGAAACCTGAAAGCTCTAACGCCGCACGCGTGGTGGCGGTAGTGTCCATTTCTGTCATTTTTCTTTCTATCATCTGTTTTTGCCTGGAGACTGTCCCTTCGTTACAAACTTGGAAAAACCAAACCTACCAAGTTATTGAAAACCTTTCCAGGTAACCGCTGTAAACAATAGTTGTTTTTGTAAAATTTAGATATGGGTTACCTTGACATCGACCCAAACGTTTATTGCATTTTGTATACAGCAACAATACCAATGGCACTATATCCTACCGAAAGCCACATTTTACCGATAATCCGTTTTGGGTAATCGAAACGTTCTGTATTTGCTGGTTCACTATTGAGGTCAGTTAATGAAACTGAAATTAATCTATAAAGCAACACTTCATATACCAGTTTCATTGGTTTTCTCATTTTCTGACCTTTTTGCTTTTTACAGCTAGTTTCGCGCTTTTTAAGCTCCCCGCAGAAAAGAAAATTTTGCTTTGATGTTTTGAATATCATCGATTTTGTTGCAATAGTTCCCTATTTTGTAACGACGGCGACACTTGCATCAGAAACAGGTCAGTAAAGTGCATTTTACTGAAGAGTAAGTTAATGAGCTTGAGTAAATAGCTTCAAGTATGTTATCGGCAAAGTTTCGAATTAAGATGAACTTATCGAAGTTATATATGTTCTCATCTTGGGAGTTATCGTACGTTAATATAAAAGTAACCGAATCTATGTCGCCTAACTTAAATTTAAATCTAATTTTGACATAGGCTACTGCAATCGTTCCGAACAAGATTTTGCTGCTTGGCATATCTTTTCTCTTCGCATTATTCTTTATATTTTGTAGGAATGTTCCGAACCCGAGCGTGAACGTCCGGTACATACGTCATTATTTTTAAGTGTTCTCACGAACTTGGGCTTTGTGTTTAGTTTTACCGAACGTTTGCTTTTTCGACCAAAACATAAAAAATATTAATTATTCCAATATTTGCTGCCGGGAATAGCTTCTAATCTTGTTGTGCCCGTCGTCAATTAAGTTCAAGAAATTAATGCATATTACGTCATGCATATATTGGCAGTGTAACTGGAATATTTTTGTCCTTTTTCATTAAAAAATAAACGCAAATAAGTTATATATAGTTTTTGACCTTGAAAACCCTATATTCGTGAACTAGTTTTTATTACTACACTAATTAAGAAGTATGTATATCGAGGACATATATTCATGTAATCTTTGAATGTAGCTAAAAGTATATCGATAGAGACCATAAAAGACCTTTGTGTTTTCACAAATCACTTTCTCTGTTTGTTTTAGTTTGATGTCACACGTTTGGTCTCAGTTTGGGCTGGCACGAGCCTTAGCTTCAAAAGCTCGGGTTCGCACGAGACCAATTTCTTTTTTCATTTTCCCAGAACCCTGACATTTTGCCATAATATAATTTGCAAATAAAATATTCACTTTTAAAGTTGAACGGTATACTAGTCTAGACTCTGGACAGGAGATGTTGTCAAGTTTAGACTTGTTCCATTCAGCATACTTTATGCAGAATGCAAGCTAACTTGAACGTTTTTAATTTGACATTCAGCCAACTTTGCAGATAACCAAGTGCAGCAGTCGGCGAAGAAGGAAATATCTCTCGCCTTTATTCGAGTAGTTCGCCTGGTACGCGTCTTCCGTATTTTTAAACTGTCCCGCCATTCGACTGGCCTTCAGATCTTGGGACAAACTTTGAAAGCGAGCTTCAGAGAGCTTGGTCTTCTTCTTTTCTTTGTCCTGATCGGGGTGGTCATTTTTTCAAGCGCAGTTTATTTTGCAGGTAAAAGGTTTCACAATCTTTATTTTAGGCTATTTTTTCAGAACTTGTAACATAACGAAGACGATTCAATGGTAGCCTATATACAGACTAATTTTATTGTCTTGTGTTTCCAGCGGACAACAGAATAAAGTAGCTTTTGTTAGAGAATAATCGTTATACTTATGTTCTTTGCCAAATTGGCGGACGCTTCTAAAGGACTGCAGTTAAATCATACTAAACTTAATAATTTTCTGTTTAAAAATGTTTATAGCTCATAATTTTCAACCGTCATTTCCTTTCAGAAATCGACAGCACACCAAATGGATCAAAAACGCACTTCCAAAGCATCCCGGATGCTTTCTGGTGGGCGATAGTTACCATGACTACCGTTGGCTACGGAGACATGCACCCTATAACGGGAGTAGGCAAGCTGGTTGGAAGTGCTTGCGCGTTAACCGGCATTTTATGTTTGGCATTGCCGGTACCTGTCATCGTGTCAAACTTTATGTACATTTATCAGCGGGACGCAGCTAACAAGAAAAGGAAAAGTGAAGTGTAGTCTATGTTAGGCTCACTATTTCAACGGTTGGACATTTTCCCGCGACCAAGTGGTTATCGTGACAACGAATTCAAGCTACAGCTTTCAAATCTGAAAAAAGAATGTGTACCATCGCTAACAATGGGTACGGGGGTTGGGGCGTGAACGCATGCTGCTTGCATCTTAGTGCTAACCAGTGCTTGTCTAAGTTATCGGTTTAGTGCACAATCAAGGAAAGGGTGAACTTAAAGCGGTCTAACGCATTATAGGTCACCGCAATATCCAGTGCAATCATGATTCTTTGAAACAAGGTGTACAGTAAGGGCCCGTTCTTCGAAATAATTCGCAATGAAATGTCAGATAATAATTGGTGAGCATTGTAACACATTTTAAGAGATCTTCAATTTAAAAATCATCACACATGTTCCTACTTCTGAACCTCTACCATTGCAAAGTTTAGACCAGACCCGAATACTTAACATTTTCATGCGATCGATGGTTGAAAATTGGGTGACCGAAAATGAAGGTGTATGTATATAGGTCATAGGAGATAGTTGAAAATACGGAGACCCGTTTTTGATGTAGGTTACGTGTGCCAGAACTTCGGCGTCGGAAGCAAAATGGGTTAAAAATTTGGTTTGTTGGCAATAAAAAATGGTTTGTCTAAAACAAAACTCATCGTTGTGACAGACAATTTCTTTAAAATCAATGTACTGCTCCATTTCGTATAGTGTTACTTCAATGTACAAATGTTGTCATTTATCTTGTCTGCCTTTGACAATATATTGTTAAAGTTTTCTTTTCGACAACTGATGTGTACAGTATATGAGCATCGAGCAACTATACAGCTGCAACTACGTTATATGACGGGCAAGTATACCACGAAGAGCATATTGGTAGGTTACCCTGCTAAAGCTTGAGAACTAATATCAAATTCTTCGACATTAATTTGCACAACTTTGCTTGGTGTAACGCTTTTACACTAAGCGCATGTCTTTGGCAAGAAAATGCAAGTTTTTTCGTTGTTGACTAAGTCATTTTTTCTTTTACTTGTCCCCACTTTTCACTGTTGGATTGTTCTATCTAATAAAGTTTATAAACAAGCAACAACAACTTCATTGATTATATTGTTATTATTAAGATACGATTGCAAGATTAGCCCATGTTGGGTTTAGTATCAAACTTTGACTAAATATTTGCTCGACATTTGGTTGCTCGGCATTTTGCAAATTTGTGTTAAGTCGTTACAGGAATATTTTCATCATTTAATATAGCCAGGATTTGGTTCAAACGATATTGTCGGGTTAATGTTTTCCAAAATTCGGTAGCGCAAGAAAGTGTTCTTCTGCAAAGGGGTGGGGTCCCGCTATACATGGCTCGGGCAGGTGTTACATTTTACCAACGTAATGCAGTTTTTTAATTACGTTACAGTGACGGAAACGCAAATATTTTATAAGACGTAAGTATAGCAATTGCAAACACTTATGTTACTTGTTTTTCATGTGTGAGAAAATAAACAGGTGCTCCAGAGCAAGCAAATGCCACCCTAATGATGACAATGGGAGTCTGTAAACTGTTAGTCACATTCATTATAGTCTTATTCTATAAAACCAATGCTGTTTAATATATCTAACGAAAATGTGTAGGATTTCATTATGCCGATTCTAGTGCTTAGCCTTACACGTTTGCTTTGTTGTCATGCACAGTAGTCATGACAGCAACGCAGTCACTGCAATAGAACCTGGTCTATATTGCTCAGTTCAACAAATAGAACCTGTCGTTCTGAATCCGGCAGATTCAAGCAGCTGATATGCGGAGAGCAGTTCGCGATTATCAGCAAGACTTCGTCAGACTAGCAGCCCTATATAGGTATACGGTTATAATAAAACTTAAGCTATACTCAATTCCATCTTGCAAGTTGTAATGTGACAAGTGACTCTCATGGAAAGATGGTTGTTGAAAGAGATCTTCTCATATGAACCAAACGTTCATGTGCTTGGCGCGATGAAGCTAAACCAAGCATAACAGTGACAGTGACAAAATACAACGCGTTTAAAAAGTACTTTACAGCCTATTTACCGTATATTCAATAGTTTACAGAAACATTTGTCATGAATCTATTGGTTTTTATAATGCTGGCTACTTTGTCGGTAGCTCATGCTGCACCTTTACTTATTTGTGCCTTTAACGGGTACATATTTGGCCAGGCCAAAATGGACAAGCCTGATGCTGTTGACATTCTCGTTGAGGTAAAGTTTTAGTCGGTAAATTAATTCCCTTTTAGTTCCTCTTTTGTCCATTCTATCTTTATCGTTTAAACCATTTCAGCCAGGATTACAGAAAAAGAAAATTTTCCATATCAACCCGAGGCTAAATTGCAAAGTCTGGGCTAAAAACCGTGGGACACATTAACAAGCGGCATAAAGCATTACGTTGACAAACATGTTTTTTGTTCAGATGGTACAACGTTATGACATCTTCATGATCCAAGAAATCAGAGATTCGGCACAAACTGCTTTACCAGAACTTGTTGATAAAGTAAACGAGGTGTCATCGGTTAGATACGACTTTGTGGTCAGTGAAAGAACTGGACGAACAAGTTCAAAAGAGCAATATGGATATATTTATAAGTAAGTTTATAGTAAGTTGGTATAATTTGAGTATAACAGGAATGTTTGCAGTGCAATATATAGCTTACCATTCAAACAAGTTTAATAAATTGCAAGAAATGTTTGCAATATATTTTATTTATCAACAGTTTCACTACAAATGTGTTTATGCAATCATTGCCGCAACCACATCTGTAACCATACGCAATAAAACAACAAGCAATAAAACACAGTATAACATAGGTTACATAATTATTATTTACTGTGACATGCATTGTCCAGCCCAAAGTTGGAGAGTTTGGAGCCTCAAAGTTGGTTGCATAACACAATTTGTGTTATAAGGATACAATAACTTACAGGCTTGTCCATGGGAATGGGATTCCCACGGGAATCCCATGGGAAATGTCCCATGGGATGGGATGGGATGGGACAGCACGAATTGCAATTCCCATGGCATTGAAAATTTGCTAAATGAGCACAGTGACTCGGAATATGAGTACCAATGATAATAAATTGTCATAGATAGACAACTTTTCTGAACTTTAAAGTTAACAAAGTCAATAAATTTTGTCGTTTTGTATCTCTCTTTGTACATGTAGTCAATTCTAATAGACATTAGACTTAAATTTCCATAAATTTAATAACATTTATTGAATTGTATTTTGATGGGATGGCATGGGATGGGATGGGATGGGACAGGCATGAATTTGCTATGGGATGGGATGGGATGGGACAGAAAAAAATGTCCCATGGACAAGCCTGCAATAACCATGAGGTAACATGAACTCAGCGACGAAACCTGCATACTACAAGGATGAAAAGCATTATTATGCCGATAAAAGATGTTTGTTTCAAACGCTCAACCACGAATGATAAGGCTTACTAAAGACGTCATCTATCTATATATCATCTGTCCTGCTAAGATTGTGGTATACGGATAAGTACCTAGTCAAATTGGTCTTTCTATACGTAAGCTTGTTTAAATAGGGCAACGTTTTTACAATAATAAAATGTTAATGTGAGGTTGTGTTACGGCAATGTCTCAACGCCCACAGAAAACGAAAAACCCAACTACAAATATAATATTCCAATATAAATCTCATTACTATGCGGAACAAGTTTCTCTCTTAACCTATATCAACAATACAGGACGTTAAGTCACCTTTCGGCATGATGCGTCACTGCAGAGTTTGGAGACGATATTATGCCAACAGAAGATATTTGCCATTGCTAAAGTTTGAGTGAATACAAACGGGCAGCATCGAACCTGTTCGCGACTTAAGTTTTTTCTGTATATTTCATCGGAATAAATAGTTATACTTATTGCAATGAGTGCTTTACAACGACAATTTTAAACTAAAGACAAATGGCAAACCTTTTATACAGTACATTAAACCCTACTTAAATTTTCTATCTTATGCGAAATCTTTGTACAAATCCTTAGAAGCTTGTGAAGAACTATCTTAAAGAAAGATTCGGGTCAACTACTATAAGGTTTAATAATTTCTTTTCGTTAGTAACTTGGGCATTTCCTTTTTTAATGTCTTGGTTCAAACGCAACTTGAACAAATTTGATTGGTTTTGTGAAGATCTTGCAGTCAACTTAATTTTTATCATTTTGCAACTGAACAGGAACCAAATAGGTACGAAAGCTGGTTATTACACTGAACTTCAAAAAGTTGCTTTTTTTCTCGCAATTTTTCCCATGGTTTTGTACAAAATCGAAAATGAGAGTTTCACCCTGCGGGAGAATTGAGTGCATTATCAGTTCTACATATAAGAATTTAAATATTGTTCATATGCAGGACAAACAAAGTCAAAGTTTTAAGCGAATATCAGTATAAGGACGATCAGAATGATATATTTGAACGCGAACCATTCAGCGTACAGTTTGAAAGGATCGACGGACAAGGTACGATTTCTTTTAGCTAAGAATGTTTTCTGTTAAAAGCTGAAATATTACCTGCGTGTGAGCTTGTAACTTCAAGTCGAGTAAAGTTCTTACCATCTTTGGCAGTGATTTTTCAGGTGCTTTTTCGGGATCAAAACGGTCTCTTTTAATTTATACTTCTGCAAATACAGCAGACGATTATTATACCAGTTAGTCTTTAAAAGTCGCCATTTCTTAAAATTTCTTAGCTGTCGCCAAAACCAAACCTTGAAAAAGTCTGAACATGGATTTATTTCACTGAAGGTCTCTTCTATAAGTTTATATATAGGTGGACCTTGATACACAATTTCACTAAAACTTAGTTCAATTTCAACAACTTTGTATTTGTTATTAAATTTTACTTCAGGGAACCAGAAACTATTTAGTTACATTTCTATTCACGCAAAACCGGATGATGCCGTGGCCGAAATCGATGCACTTGATGATGTCTATGATGACGTGGCTGCTAAGTACGGAGAGGTGAACTGCATCTTTGCACGGTTATTTACAAACGCATAAAACTTCAGATTAAAACTTTTTCGGTTGAATAACGTTTTATACTCTATAAGTTATATAAAAAATACTCGGATTAAAACTTCTTTTTCAAGCTTTACAATGTCTATCTTGCTACTTTTACACGACGGCGGATTTTTACAGGATGCGTTGATTGGAGGCGACTTCAACGCCGATTGTAATTACGTTTGTAAAACATGCTGGCAGCAAATTGATATGTGGAATGACCCCAGATTTACTTGGCTGATTGGAAGCGATGTCGACACCACAGTTAGTTCTACTGACTGTGCGTATGACAGGTAAATCATGAACTTTCAAAGTGTTTTATGTCGTTTGAAATTATAGCTATAATTTTCCCAAACTTATTTTTAACTATGTCTATGCAGGCTTGTTGTGGCAGGTGATTCCATGACCCGTAATTCGGGTTCTGGTAGCGTCTTCAGATTTGATTTAGCTTATGGTCTTAGCTACGAGGAGGTAAACAATTTGTCTGCGTATTGCTAAGTTTATTCAGACCCTGGGTCCAACAGCACGCAGAACATCTGTTGCTATTTTGTTTTTTCAGACCAAAGCAGTGAGCGATCATTATCCCGTGGAGTTCAATCTTTACTAAATGACTACAAGCCGTGGTTGCTGTGTTATGTAGCGTTCGCCATTTTAACCGCTGCAGGTAGCGGCAGGACACAACGTTCATTTGCCGGTGCCAGTCACTGTGTTATTTACTTTTCGCAGTTTGCATTTCGTACCAGTTGTCTTTCGGACCATGAGGCTCATAGACGCTTTTCAATGATGTCTCTTCACATCAAGTTATGCCTGTACTTTGTCACATATTGTCACTTCAGTTGTAAACCAGGAGTAACTTAACAATAACAGCATATATGTGGTGTAATTTTTTTGGACTAACTTTCCCTGGCAAGTGAACCTGCATGGTGTCTTGCCGTCACCTAGCGGTTACAACAGCAAACGTTACAGCTTGATGCTCCGCACAGCAATCAAATGGCTGTTTAAATAAAATTGTTCTCTGAAACACTGTGTGTACTTACAATTTTTATCTCTGAAACTTAATTAAGTATAGCTTGATTTTAGCCATAAATCGCCTCGGTTATCTACCGCGCAAACAGCCAAAGCAAACTAAATATACGGTTGTATCCCTGTTTCCCAATTAAGACAATAAGACATTGAGTGATGCATTAAATGTTTGGTAAAATATGTAGTATTTATTAAGTAGATCGTCAGAAATGTTTTTATAGGCTACGTGGGGTAAACAGAAAGTATCATTTTTGCAAATTTACAATCATTAACACATTTTGTAATTAATAGGTTTTGGCTAAACGTTGCTGGTGTATAATAAAGGTATATAGTGCAGCTGGCATCGGATATTATCAGAAAATTGATGTGATAAATGTTTCATTATAAATGCTGTTGGAGCGTGGTATTACCCCATTACCTAAATTAATTTCCTCGATTGAAAGAATCATTATTTTAAAAATATGATTTTAAACAGTTAAAATTTTCAAGGGAAAAGTTTGAGATATTACTTTATGGTTAAAGCACAGTTTGCGTGATATGCAACGTCATCCCAAGCATAAAACGCGAAAGAAATAAAACCATCAGCTTAATGTGCTCAAAATTATACTTCGATATATAAGAAGAAATGTTTTACCCCAAATCCCAGCTTATACCATTCATGCCTGACTACGCACAAGAATTGCAACTTTTCCCATACGTATACTCTGCTAAAGACCTGTAGAACACCAAAACAATGTTTTTTCAAAAAAATGTACTGCTCACAAAAAAGCATTTGACAAAGTTTGCCACTCCCAGTTAATTAAAATACTTAAAACAAATCGGTATAGACGATAAAGATTTGGGCATATAATAAAAAATTCAATATTATGAGCAGAAGGCAGCTATCAAGCTTATGACTGCATGGTCTCTGCTGTGGGTGGATTGATATCAAGCGGGGTATGAGGCAGGGTATTACGAGCCCTGGTTTTTTCAATCTGAATTGCAAGTTCTTTTTGAGAGATCTGGAAGAAATAATAGGAAAGGACTTACGATAAATAGCAAATTGAGAAATAACATTCCGTATGCCGACGGTACAGTGTTACTTGGATCTTCAGAAACTGGCTTGCAAGTATACTGTTGAAAACTGTCCGACTATCAAGTGAAAAGTTGGGCAGTAATTTGAATAACAATTTCGGTAAGACGAGAGTTATGGTAGCATCACGAAGTCACCAGAACCATTTATCTCACTAACCACCAATAACATGAACATTGAACAAGTACAACATTTGAATTACTTAAGCTCTTCGTTAAGTCAGATGCCAGATGTGAAAAAGAAATAAGACGACGCATTAATCTTGCAAAATTAAACCTTAACAACATGAGAAAAATTGTTGAGACCATTGTAAGCTTTTTATTCTTCCGAAACCAAGGCTTTTGAAATATTTTATGTAGTCAATCCTCATATACAGCTAATAGTGAGGCCTGGACACTAACAACGAAAACCAGGAAAAAATTGAAGTAGCAGAAATATGGCTCTATCGTAGGATTCTTGATATTCCTTGTACATCACTACAAACTAATGAGATGATCATTCAATGAATTGGTCAAGATCAGCAACTCCTTCATTTTATAGAACAAAAGCATTTGAAATTTCTAGGCCATGTTGTGCGCAAAGAAGAAATTGAACGTTTTGCATTAAGTGGCAGAATTCACGGAAAACGTACGCGGGGCGCCCAACGTCTCACTTTCACAAACAATCTTAAAAAACATGCACAAAAATTCCAGCAACATTTGTGACTCCGCTCGTAATGAAACGATGAGGAACAACTTATGCGGGAAGGCCTACATCGAGGGCTGGATCAGCCATGTTATATCGGAAGATAGGGGGAGAGAGAGAATAGCAGGAAATACGCTATTGAAATTGACATTTGAATAATGAGATTGCTTATTATACCGTTAATTTTTAGTTCTATTAATAGTCTAGGTATTATTATGGAAGCAGTCTAAACTGGTATAGAGCAAAGGCAATGAACGTAGTTAATTTGAAATTGAATTTACAAGATTACGACAGTTTATGTTACGAATAAAGGTTCTTTGGTTCAAGCGTTGTTTTCACCGCACGGCATATATTAAGAGGAGCTTGAATATCAAAACCTTCGAAGTACTAAGACTAAGGGAACCGAGTGAACGATTGATGAAAGCGCTAGCAGATACAGATTGAGTAAACGCATGCACACTGTTATTAATCGTATATAGGAAACGCGTCACAATAAGAAATACCAGTAAAATGAAGAAACTCTGAACACGACGCAGGAACTCACAGGATACTGAACTCACAGGATGTTGAACTCACAGGATGCGGTGCCAAACCGTCGGATTTGCTTTAATTACCGTTGGAAATTGACAGTAACCGAAACGATTTCGAACAAAGACAGAATTTATGCTTGTCACTGAGTTTAGCTATTGGAAAAAGCATGAATCGTTGGGTATTTGTTACGTTACTGGCAACTTTCTCAGAAGCTCACGCTTATCCGCTGCTTATCGGTGCTTTTAATGTGCAAATATTTGGCCAGTCCAAGATGAACAAGCCTGATGTTGTAAATATTCTCATTAAGGTATAGGCATGTAACACAAGACCGACAGTAAACCATATAATTTATGTAACAGCCATAAATTCGACCCTCATAGCCAACAATGAATGGAATTATTTATTTAAGTTAACAAACGTTAACTTAAAACTGATTGAGTTAATCGAAATTAAATTGATACAGTACCGTAAGCCCAGAGTTAACTACAGTCAACTTAATCTTGCGCAGATGGTGCTTCGTTATGACATCTTAATGATCCAAGAAATCAGAGATTCGACACAAACCGCTTTACCAGAACTTGTTGACAAAGTAAACCAGCTTTCGTGGATTCGATACAACTTTGTGGTCAGTAAAAGAAGTGGACGAACAAGTTCAAAAGAGCAATATGGATATATTTACAGGTATGTGCAAATGAGTTAAGCAATGGTAAATTGTTGGCAATCGAAAATCTTGTCCGAAAACTTGCAGTAGCCTAGCATCACATGTATTAGTTAGCTTTCTTCAGATATTGCCCATAACGCAGCAGGTCTATGATGCCCATTCATTCGGATCCTTTACTCCTTGTCAAGCTGACCGTAAAACACGAATCATTTCACTTTGCAGATCATCCAGAATCAGAGTAATAAACGAATATCAGTATCCTGACACTGACAATGATGTATTTGAGCGTGAACCATACAGTGTACAGTTTGAACGGATCGACGGCCAAGGTTCGAAAAAAAGTTATCGTTTTAAGCCTATGTACTATATTCTATAAAGAACTGCAATAATCAGCATGAATTTCATTTCAATCACAATCATTTATTAGGGAATAAATATTACCACAGGGTATCAAACAAAATTTAATTACATTGCCATCCATACAAAGCCCGATGATGCCGTGGCCGAAATCGATGCACTTGATGATGTCTATGATGACGTGGCTGCTAAGTATGGGGAGGTAAACTAGAACTTAACCTCATTGTTATAAATTGCGCCGGGAGGAGATTCATTGTTCGGTGTACATGCTATTGCTATTTTTGTTCAATTCCGAATTTTTTGTTTTACAAATTTACAGGATGCGTTGATTGGAGGCGACTTCAACGCCGATTGTAATTACGTTTGTAAAACATGCTGGCAGCAAATTGATATGTGGACTGACCCCAGATTTACTTGGCTGATTGGAAGCGATGTCGACACCACAGTTAGTTCTACTGACTGTGCGTATGACAGGTGCAGGCGAAGATTACTTTTGCTTCCTGTGGGACGAAATTAGTTTAGCTTTTTGATGATATTTAAATTGTTTTTGTTGTATTCATACAGGCTCGTCGTAGCCGGGTTCTCCATGACGTACTATTCCAGCCTTGGTAGCGTTTTTAGATTCGATCTTGCATATGGGCTCAATTCCTACGAGGTAAGAATTCTTTATGGTGCGTGGATCATTTTGCCGTTGCGTTGCCATGGAAACTTATTTTTGTTTGTCCTTTCAGACGAAAGCCGTAAGCGATCATTATCCCGTGGAGTTTTACCTGTACTGATGCCGCAGTACTGATGCCGCACCATCAAAGAGTGGTCTGAATAAAATTGATCTCCATTACTATCTCTGTTTTCATTGTTTTCAGCACCTAGGACTTAATATCGGTATAAACTTGAACTTTGTTCAAAATGTTAGCATACTTAAAGTTAGATGTAAACATACAAACAGCTAAGTCAAATTACATTAAAACTGATTGTACTTAATAATTAGATTATAATAATTAGTGGTTGTTGCGCAGTTGCGTGAAATAAAATGATACTGCAAAGTGCAAAATACAAGACAGCAACACCTTAGAGCAAACTGCTGCGTCAGCATGTTCCAAGTTGAAATTTGAGCATATCCGATTTTTAGGAACTTGGCCAAACAAGTCATAACAAGTCTGTTAGTACACGTTCCAAATGAGAACGTTTGCTCGCAATATACTGTAGTAAACAACAAATCGGTGTAACTAAACCCGCTGGTTTAATGATAATGGTTTGCTGAGCATCATCTACAAATAGCGAGTTTCATAGTTTTTTTTTGGAAAAAAGTCGCAAGGTTCCCAATAGTTCCTGGGAAATATACAGAAGAAGGGGCTGTAGTAACCTATAATGTTTATATAAATTTGTTAAAATAAAACAATGGTATACGAAAGATATTGTAGTCAGTGATGAATTTGGAACGCCTCTTCTATCAGGAAATTTTAGCCTGCACTATAGCTATAAATGGCAGAGTAAACAGTGGAACAGTGCTAGAAAATTAAGGCCTTTTGAAAGAAGGAAAAAACACCTTTAGGCTATATATTTCTATAGTTTATAACTTTATACAAACGTTTAGGCATTTTGAGAATTTGCTTCGTTTTTCTGCCTCGTAAGTGTTCGTAGACAAGCCAACTTCGTTTTTTGTTTAATGAGTTTGGATCAAAAAAATCGTTTTATCTTAGGCTTCCACTATTTCACCAGAAACAAATCGTGCGTTTGAACCTATTTTTCACAGTTCCTTGTTGGCCTAACTAACATGTTGTAACATAGTAACCTAAACCTAACCTAAGTCTACAGTACCTTCTAATCTAAGTTTAACTCCAGTAAAACCTTAAATAGCTAAAATCAACTTTTTGCATACGCATTCTTCTAACCTAACCTAGTCTTTAACAACAGGCTGCGTGACCTCTATACGGTGAAATAGTCACTTTGTTTATCGTAATGCCGAAACCCAATGAAATTTCTTACGAAGGGACTTGCGTCAAGATCTTTGCATTTGACTCGACTCAAGTCACTGACCCGAGTCATTAAGGCTCTGGTTATTTTTAACAGGCATTAGTTTCAAGAAAGTTATGACAAATCTGTCGCAATTTTTAACGCCGGCAACTTGTTCAACAGCCTTAACCGAACCACTGCTCATCTCTGCCTTTAATGGTAATATCTTTGGTCAGGCTAAAATGAATAAGGCTCATGCTGTAGCTGTTCTCATAGAGGTAAGTTCCTAAATTGAAAAACTCAATTTGAAGTTCCACTTTCTTCCGAGTAAACTCAAGTTTGAATAAATCATAGTTTCGTTTCATTCATAGTTCACAATTAAAATCAAAATTGGTCATGTAATGCCAACTGGTATTAAACTTATCTCGAATGATTCCCAAGATTTCCACCCGATTTAAGTTTAATGCTCTTTTTCAGGCATAAGGAACCGGTATTGCAATAGCATAAAATAAAAAACACATCTGTAAATCGCCTTTAAAAAATGGTTTCTCTTTCAGATGGTACAACGTTATGACATCTTCATGATACAAGAAATTAGAGATTCGACACAAACTGCTTTACCAGGACCTGTTGATAAAGTAAACGAAGTGTCATCAGTTAGATACGACTTTGTGGTCAGTAAAAGAACTGAACGAACACGATCGAAAGAGCAATATGGATATATTTACAAGTAAGTGCAAGCAATTTTGGCAAAGTTGGGTAAAGAGCTGAGAAGTAACATACTGGTTTGACAGGCAATTCAAGTTTCTAAACTTTAGCACTTTTTGTATTAGAAGTACATATGTTAATGCGATTGATTGCTCGATATAAGTCGAATCATCATATGCAAAATATTAACTGAAAAAGTAAGCAAAAACAAACGGTAACTTATAGCTTTACTTCGGTACGAAATAGACCTACAAAGTCTTTGAATTGAAACAATACCGAACAAAATACACCATAAATCATGTACGGTATCGGTGCATCAAAAGTCAGAGTGATAAACGGGTATCAGTATAACGACATGGGGCACGATATATTCGAACGCGAACCGTACAGCTTGCAGTTTGAAAGGATCGACGACCAAGGTATGAACTCTAAACACTCAATGTGTCTTAAGGATTATAACTCTATCCTTTTTTTAAGCAATGCGTATTTATAACGATATCCTGAATAAAAATGTCTACCTTATCTAAAAGCTTCCACTTGACAAAATCCTAAAAATTTAAGTTAGTTAAAATTAAGTCAAATAGGGTGAAAATTAGTATACAGTATGTCTACTACAAACATGATTACGTGATTCTGGATCATACACCTAATAACGATAAAGTTTGTAGGTACAGGCTATATATGGACAAAGAGCGTAAACCGATTTGTGATAGGCCTACGTATATTTGTGTGTTAAGAATTGAAACTCAGCCTTTGTAGGCTTTTATATTAACCTAACTTATATATACCAGCAAAGAAAGGAGGTTATCCAAGGTCTATAGACTATAAAGACATATGCAATTTCACAGAATTTTGTGCATAAATTGGAACAAATCGGTGTTTGTAATTAATTTTTACTACAGGAAATCAGAAGAGATTCAGTTACATTGCCATCCACACAAAACCGGGTGATGCTGTGGTAGAAATAAATGCACTTGATGATGTCTATGATGACGTGGCTGCTAAATACGAGAGGTGAACAACAGCTTGGAGCGACTATCTTCAAATTCGTAGAAACTATGGATTAAAACGTTTTCGGTTGAATAACTTTCTACTACTGGCTAGTGGCACAAACGCTAAAGATAAGGCACCTTCTCGAAGACGGTGAATTTGATCAAGTTTTATTTGGCCATGAGAAAATTGCATGGGAAGCGTTTAAGTTTCTGGCCACAAAAATTCTTGGAGAACAAAAGAGCTGACAACTACACGGAATTGGTGTCCAATCTCAATAAAGCATACAGATGCATGGGGTGCAATATGTCACTGAAGATACATTTTTTGGACTCGCACCTGGATTTTTTTCCACCAAATTGTGGAGACGTTAGTGATAAGCATGGTGAGCGATTTCACCAATGCATATCTACAATAGAAAAGAGGTACCAGGGAAAACAGAATCAATCAATGCTTGCTGACTTTTGCTGGATGATATCTAGGGATGCTCCATTAACCGTAGGCGACAGGCCAAAAGGAGAAGAACAGATAAAATAGATTAGAAATTTATATTTGAAAGGTGACAATTAAGTTATTTGTTGCATATGCTATGCTGAAATATAAACGCATGCAATTATTACACTGTTTGCAGATTGTTACTGTTGTGTTCAATGAAGTGCACCAAGGCTTGCCAAATGTAGTTCCACATACAAAAATGAAAAAAGTTTTTATCTTTTAAACTAGAGCTAATCAGCTATTTTAACCGACATTTTTGGATTCAGCGTCCAAAAATGCATAAGAATCAACTGTTTTCTTGTCGGAAGCAAACAACTTTTGAAAAATTGTGCCCAGAGTGCGTCGTTTTTTTCTACAGTAGTTGAAGCGTGACTGGTCAGATGGACCTAATTGGTTACACTCTCATTGTCCAAGCATGTGTATATGGAAGCATTGATAGCAGTCTGAGTGGATTGCATTGACGTATGTCGCCTCTAGTGGCATTTGGACAAACAAACTTATTTGTCGCCTGAAAAGCGTGGCAGATTGTTGTGATGATACGTCTGTGAACATCAAGTAAGGAAAGAAGCTTTGTGGAATAACTTAATGTAGCCTAACTATAAGCGGTAAACACAATATGAAATCCACAACAAAAATGCGTTTAAATTCCGCTTTTAACGTGTTTGGAATAATAAAACATCGACAGAAAGTAATGTTCTCTGTTTTACCAGTTGTGCCTTCTATTTGATGATTATTATGCCTGGTGGCAACCATAGCATGTAGGTTGTCAGTTTTTCAAAGTTCTCACTTTATGCAGTGCTCAGTGGCAACTTAAGCTAGTTAAAGCTAAACAAACGTAAAATTCGCTCATTTGAAATCTATGTGTGGATTCCGTTTAATAGAAATCGAGTCAGCAAGAAAGTTTACTTGGAAAAAATTCATTAAAAATTTAGCCTACTTGTTGTTTAGATTTTATCCAAAATCTTCTCATTTATCTGCATTTCTACAAACTATCCAGCTATTTTCGAAACACATGGCCTAAGTAAGGCAACTACTTGTATCACTTGTATCACTAGCGTGACCACGTAAAGTTTGTATCACTCGCAGCGTTGGCCTCAGGACTGCGAGCTTGTGTAATGTTTAATGTTTTGAACTGGAGCAAAGAATTCCCTTAGTCCAAAGAAGAATATTCCAATACGGCAATACCGTTCTTCAGTGACATGAAGAACATAAAATGAGTTCTTTACCATTTCTTTCATGTTATGGACAGGTTTGGTTGCATCCCTAAAGCGAAGGGGTTTGATTTTTAGATTGGTATCGTTGGCAACCTTGTTGTTTTGGTGTTTACACAGAAGAACCGATGCTTTTGTAAATATTATTATTATTTATATTTTTTTATAACTAACTATTTATTTATATTTTATTTATTACTTTTACTACAACTGCTACTAGTACTACTATTTTATTTAATATTTTTATTTTTATCTTATTATTTTACATTTATACTTTGCATTAAATGAAGACATTGGGGAACCGATTCAAATGATTTCTATGAAACATAGTGAAAAAATCTTGACAAAGAATTTGTCCTGAACTGCAAGTGTCGTTTTCGAAACGGTGGTAAAATACTTTTGTAGTTAGTCAGTTTTATAAATGGATTTTAATTTAATTATTACTACTTAATTGTAATATGTTATATATGTTATCTCTTAAACTTTAGTCCCGATGTTAAACATTTGTGAAGATAAACCAAATATATTCAGTCTATTGCATCCTTGTGGATTAAATGTCCGCCGAAAGTAACTTGGTTTAAAGGTTGTGGTGCGTGCGGATTTTTGCCTACATGAGCTAGGCGAAATACAGAATTATGGGCTAGGCTAGGTTTATAGGTGGTGGTACTATTGGTAGGCTACACTGATACAAACAGGTATTCAGTCAGACAGTGGTACTGTATGATATATGATTAGCGTGTGATCAATTTTGGGGTTCAGGAAGTTTGTGACAGTTTGGTGAACACGCATCTAATTCCTGAATTCTAAGAGCAACAGTTATTTTTTATTTTCTGGTTGGGTAAAGTGAGGACTGAAGATTTTTCCGACTGGAAAGTTCGAACCTTTTCGAGGAGAAATCGTGCGTGCAAAGACGCAAATTTTGGCGTTTCAGCCTAGCGTTCACCGAAGCCTCAATTTTTAGATTAAATTGGCATTCAAACAACCAGCTTATCTGTCAGTCTGTGTTTCTTTTTATAAATCGACGTGGAGGTTATTACGATTCGGCGTGCACGTTAGTGAATCTCGTGGGTGTATATAGCTGCCACACTCTCCATTATTTCTGGTTTACGGTAACTAACCTATTTCTGGACATTTGTTATGGTATGTAACCGGTAATATTTATCCTTGGACTGAGGGTTTTAAGTCTTTGCTGTACCGCAGAGTTTATGGCCGTTTTCAGCAGGATCTTGGGTGTGCCAAACAACCAAAAATGACAAGTGTTGTGCGCAAAAATGCTCAAGTGCATGCAATGGAAGTGTGCACTTAGGCCTAGGTACAAAACGGCAATGTGGACCAGAAGCTGAATGCAGATACTGCACGCATGTTAATTGTGTTTACACAGTGAATGCATACAGATAAAAACATAGTTATCCTTGTCTTGTGTGTGTAACATGTACCAAAAAGAATAACCTGAATCAAGCTAGCGACCATCGTCTGGAAAACATTGTTTGCTAGCCTAGCTTAACAAAAGTAAAGTGGGTGAACAGAAACGTTTTAAAATTTGGTGAAATTTTTTTAATAAACCAAAAAGAGCAAAACATAAAAATCAAAGGATCAATTTATATTATATTTTTCGGTTTGTTAAAAACATTTGCCCTTTTTAAATTTAAATAAATTTTTTTTTGTTTTCCAGACTTCGGTTGCCCGCTATACTCTTGTATCACAGGAAAAAAAGTGGCTGACAATGTTCCAGAAATTTTGGATATAAATATCCCCATAGTTAGCCACTGGGAACCACCTAATTGTGTTCCGTCTCTGGATAAATACTAGACTCATACATCTAAATTCTAAATCCTTTCCAGGCATTTTGGTTATAGATATCCTTACATTTAGACGCAGAATAAAGTTTCTATTTACAACCTTATCCTGTGGATTCTAAGGAGTCACTTTCCTGCCATTATGTTGGTATCGTTTTTTCTGTTAATTTGGATGGTTCAATGCTTTTTTCAAATAATAGAAGAAAAGGCTCCAGCAGGCTATTTTCTTACCTTTTGGTTGTTAAGAGTTCAAGGAATTTGTCTTGAACATGTCTCTCGTGACATGTCTCTTGAAATGATACTGTTAAAATTAAGATTACCAATTAAATCTTAATTATTAAAGTTAGATACTGTATATATAGATTTTCAAATTTTGACCAATTTTGACTTATTGTTATTTGCAAAAAAAAGCCAGTCAATAAATACCATAATCCCTGTATTTTAACAATTAACGAACAAAAGCAAGCGCAACACACTATAGGTATCTGCAAAAGACATGAATCACATATGGAAAGTACGGTTGGCTCAGTTTTTACAAAATTACAACATGGATAGCTAGTTATATGGATATGTAACAAACTTATACATCAGTTGCATTTGCGTTGAAATCTGTAAAACATTTTTAATGGATAAATGTGACCCTAAGCATATTAACCTGAAAAAGTTAACAAAAGTCTAAACTCGAATAATATATTTGTAAAACGTACCATTTCTACCCAAATCCGGATAGGCTACTTTCTTTAATACATTTTCCTCGTTGCTTTGCAAAAGAAACGATCCAGCTGTCCATCTTTCAAGGTGCCTTGAAGGAAAAGAACCTTTCTGGGAAAAGCTCTATTTGTCTTGATTCAAGATTAAATTAGCATACCTCGGATTGGTTGGAACTTATTCAACTGATTGCGTCATCCATTCAACTAGCTACATAGTTATTGAAATATTTGGGAATCGATAGTTTTGTAACTAAAATTAGGTATGAATATAGTCACAATATATAAGGGAAATGGAATCTATTAAAACATTTCGTATTTTGTTTTAATATTTGACTAAAATAGGTATCGTTGTTTGAAAGCTTTGCTTGTGGATGTTTTCAGACAAGGTTTAGACAATCATTAGCCAAAATGTCTCTCATTAAGCATTTAAGTCTGTTCTTCAGCCAGCGGTGCTAAATTCTGGGGCGTTATATTAAATTGTTGAACATCAGCATCTGCAATTGTAGAAGGTTCTTAGTAGTTTAGTCGTCTGTTAATCATTTGTGGCAATCGTGACCAAAACAACATTTTTCAGCACGCTGGCATTCTGTCAAATATTTATTCTTCTACTGAGGCATCAACAAACCATGAACGTGAGAGTAATTTGCTGCTATACAAGCTAAACATGTCTTTTATTCACTGTATTGGCACAAAGCACTATTACTGCTTTGACTCTTTATGAATGTGGTATATTGTCAAAACATATTTAAGTTAATATTTTCTTAAGGAAGATACAGTATAATACTTTTTAAATTTACTAAATACTAAATTTACTAATTAGTTCTAGCTGCATGAAATTAAGTTTAACTTATTAAGAAAGAACAGCCAATGTTTTTCTCTGCCACAATTGCACCGTAAAAAGTCATGTGATCGAAGCTATTCCTTACAGTTTCTTTTAAATCTAACTTAAATTAACCTAATTTCTGACTCAAAATAAAACCTTAAATGTAACTAAAATCAACTTCCTGCATAGCCTTTCTCCTAACCGCCACCTTTAATAACCGGAAGAAAAACCTTAAAAAACATTGCGGTGCATGTCTCAACTTAGGTGATATATTATGTAATAAATAAACATCATAACAATGATGTTTATCGCTAAACCATATGCATTTTACAGAGAAAAAAGTAAGTCGGTTTAGATGCGTAATTAACTAAAATTCGTTTTGAAGAAACACTCGTTTGCAGGAATACTTCGTGTAAGTCCAGCATTTGATAGCTTGGTGATGTGTGCCGCTTACTGATTTGGTAGTCTCGACTATCAACTAAGTCAATATGTGTTGCTGATCCTACCCTGCAAAACCAATGACGATACCTTTTATATGTTTTCACAAAAGTGAACATCGATAAACCGTCGAATTGCGCCAAAAAACACGCCGCAAACTCGTGTGTGAACGATACTTCTTTGAATGAAAGTAGCGTACTGAAACAAACACAGTAAATTTGATAGTTTTTGAAGACGCTTAAATGATGAAATAGTGATCTCGTATTAAATCGGCTTGGTTGTTTAAAAACTTTTTGAAGTCTATGTACATGCGAAAACGAACATGAGTGACATCATCGAATAATGAGCAATACTCGATTGAGTTCAAGTATTAAAGACATGCCAATACTCGACCGAGTAATTGGGCTTGGCCCATCCCTAGCGCAAGAGTTATCTAAACTGCCAAGGGTGGTGTTTCAACATCTCAACACCCTGGCTGTATCTGCCCCTGACCGCAACTAATTCTAATTTGAATAAATGGAGCTGTTAAAGCTTTTCGCTTTGCTTATCCTTGCCACGGTCAAGTTATAACTGTCACCAGACGAAACTAGAGGGAATCTTCCTGCACTTGCAATCTTAGTATGTGCGTTTCTAGTGACATGATTTTGTGATGCCAGAAAGGCCAAAGCTGATATTTGCACCTGTCGAGTAACAATGTTCTCACCTTTGCCACGTCGTAGATCTCTGACAATTAATACAAATTTTCCATACAATTGTTACAAATGTTTTAGTATGTTGGTATTAGTTTTATTATTGTAGCTTTGGCTTGTGCTTTTAATGTGTGTCACCACCTCACCTCATATGTAGCCGATATATAAGTTAGGTTTATACTTTTACATTTACGTAAGTCGACTTCACAATCGCTTTATTGTCTTTCTCTCATTTTATAAGAAAATAGTCACATTAATCACAATCACAATGTTTGAGATTTAAATTATGTTTTAATTGTGTGCGTCTTTTGCTTGATGAAATTAGTATCCCCTAAAGCGAGCAATTATTCCGTCCATGCACCTGACTTGCGCTGATTACTACAATTAACGATGACTATTGTATTTTTGTGTGGGTAGAGATGGAATGATGAGGGACAGTCACCTCCTGTACCAGGCTGTTGGTAAACCTTTGTTTTATAATACCATTTTTATAATTGTATGAGTACTGTCTAGTACTAGTCATTGACAGCAACTGGTCGAGTTTTTATCTGGTTGTAGCGACCAGCTGTTACACAGCAAGAGCCTGCTAAAACGGATTGACGAAATTTCATTACACAATTTTGACCATTTTTGTTTGTTTGGTACACCCAAGATCTTGCTGAAAATCGCCATATTCTGCAGTCCAGTTTGTGGCAGGCTTTAGTTCATATCATACGATCATACCATTCTGCCAGTTATTTTTTCGCAGTGGGATGCAAAAATGTGAAGTGTTGTTATAACTTAGGGTTACCAGTATCATATCGGTACCGATATGCTTTTTTAATAGTGGTTTTGGTACAATTTTTTTCCGTCTCCTCATGCCCTAGTATTTCTTTGCTTTTACTGAAGAACAACGCGGAATTTTAGTTTAACGAGATTTTGAAATAGCTCTAAGATTGTGCCATGTTTTCGACAACATTATTGCAAAAAATGACATGTCTAGATAAGTATGTGTAACAATAATGTAACATGTAAGATCTAAAGCGATAGAAGACGAGTGTATAGAGATGTGCATTCACTTCGTTAAAATCAGTAGTGTTTTTTACAGTTTCTTGGAGTCTGTTCTTAACTCTAGTTTAATCTGGTTTAGATAACATAATCTTGGTACAAATCCATTGTTTTACAATAGCCGATTAATGTCCAATCGCCTGCACAGTGTTAGGAATGTTTTAGATTGCAAATTTAAACCATTTAGAATGCGAATTAAGGCAAACTTTGTGTGTAGTCAGAGGGGTGATTGTTGGAAAGCTACAAATTTGGGGTAATTAGTGAACATATTTTGAAGCGTAGTAGATTGTAATGCTTCATATTTTGCATGATTTTAGCCTCATTCATTACTTAAACTTTTAGTGTACAGTTAATAGTTTTTCTTTCAATCCAGCAGGCTGTCCAATTTACCCAAAAATATTTCATGCCATCTAAGGTAATTATTTGACAACAACGTAATTCTGTGGTTTAATAATTTTTGCTTTGCCTTTATAGTAAACATCAGACTTGTGGTTGTTGCGTTAATGTTGAAACTGCAAAGTCGTTAGGTAAATTGTAAGTATGGTTTCGTATATATATAATATTGTGTCACAAAAGGGTTTCTGAAAAGTGTGATACTATCTAAAAAAATTGAATATATGCAGCATATACCTACTAGATTGCATGATGCTTTCAAAAAACAAACTTGCAGGGACAAGTGTCTGAAGGTAAGCTGGAAAAGTCAGTAAACTATTCCTTACTCGTTTTATATGTTAATAACCGGTAAAACCGAACACAAACCGAAAATAAAAAAACAACCAGCGTTCTCCAAATGGGGTGCCGGGTCACAAAAGGGTACTATGAGATTTCAGACAACACAAGGGATTTGTAGGACAAACCTTTTTGTTTTTAGCTATTTGTTTTAATGATTTTTTTTTTTTTAAAGCCCCGTAGACCTTTTTCTCAATACCAGTAACCAGCAAACAATGTAAAAAAAGTAGTAAGCTATTTAGGGTACCACAATCTTTTTTACTAAAAAGGGCGCCGTGAAACAAAAAAGTTCGGGAGCCGTGGCCTTAGATGCTAAGTTTTTGAATCAGCAACATTGGTTCCTTACCACCTAAGCAACCCAAACTGATTATAGATTCCTGACTGTGTACTGCAAGTAAAATTTCATGCTACTGCGCATACTGTAGTTTACTCTCCATGATGCATATACATAGTCTAAATATGCACCTGGTGCATGTTGTGTGCATAGTGGCGATAGTAAACCAGCACATATTTAGTCTAATATACAGTAACTTAGCTCATGTTAAAACTTTTTGATAAACATCTAAAGGAACAATCTGTTACAATATATGAACATGTGTAGGTACTGTACTTTCGTTAATAATTGCAAAACTTTGAACACACAGATTTTTAAGATTGTGAACATCTTTAGTGCTTTTATCATTTAGGTTATTTATGTTCAAGTTTAGGGAAAGTTCACAATTGCTTTGTTCTAGTTGAAAACTTTCAGAACTGTTATTTGATACAATTAAGATATGGCAGACGACGGTGTCTGGGATAGCTGGGAAGATTTTGCTGACTCTGGGGTAAGCTTCTGTGACAAGACATTTCAAAGATATAGTCACACTGGTTGCAACCATTGTTATATCTCTGGCCAGGATATCGACAGACATGTTGAACAAGAATTGAACTTCACAAATGGCACACAGCTACATGATCAAGACAAATCGAAGAAATTGAAAACTTTGTATGATCCCAATGGCAAACCTGCAATGAAGGGTAATTTACTTTACTGTTTTGTGATGTCGCAAACATCTAGTTTAATTTAAACTTTCAAATGCCAGAAATTAGGTTACACTACAGAAAGTCGTATCACAGGTCAGAAAATTGACTTTGATCTGAGATACTTAGAACAATCACCCATTCCATGTAGATAAAACTGTAAAGAACTTTGAAATGTCCTCTTTAAAATGTGCTCCGGTTAATCTTACTTGCTTTTTTCCTTTTGACGTCCCAACGTCCCACTACAGTCGAAATCGGTTAATCGCATATCGGTTAATCGCATACATCGGTTAATCGCATAGCATTGCATAATCCCAAACCATTCCCATTCACTTGTGAAGAAAATTCAACGGTTAATCGCATAAGGGTTAATCGTATAAATCGGTTAATCGAATAGGAATTCTTGATTGATTTGTAGACTTGTATCACTTAACCGCATATTTCCTTTGATGAAGTGTTAAGTTGCTGAAGATTATCCTCACCAATAAACAAAAATCGAAAAAAGGCCTTCTCTACAGTGATTATGAACCACAAAACTACGTTTCATTTAAGGATTGTTACGGATCGTTACATCACAATAGAACAACAAGACTAATTTTTATTTAAGGATTGTTAGGTCGCAAAGCGCAAACCACGTGTCGAAATCGAAAAGAAGGAAGCTCACTTGTTGCGTCATATCATAATGCATTGTGTCATTCCAAAAATCGGCGGAGGAGCAAGAATGCGTGCGCCGGTGTTTAAAAAAGAGAATAGCGGAGAAAATGTAGGAAATGCATACAACGGTTAATCGCATACATCGGTTAATCGCATAAAAAAGCTTGGCAAATTGACTATGCGATTAACCGATTTCGACTGTATTAGATTCTAAAAAATATGATACATGTTTATTTCATGGTAATTGGTCTTTGTCGAAAACTTTTCTGTTAAAAGCACTGTGTGTGGCTAATTATTTTTAATACCGCAACCAGCAAATTTCGTGTGAACTAACCAGAAAGCAAGAAAGAGAAATATATGTGAAAACCAAAATTTGTGTTAAAGAAATACGTGTTTATTAATGGCGCAGTGGTAAGCTTTATTACCAATTGAAATCACTAAAATTGAAAGAGTTCAAATTAAGGGTAAATATAAGGCTTGTATTTATTGTATTTTTTTTATAAACTGCATTAAAATGACAAAAAAGTTAGTATAAATCGTTGTTTTTGTTCCAAGAAATATCATACTGTAGAACCAGCACAGCTGTCACGCAAAACATGTTGTAGCTATATAACTTCTGTTTTTTCAATTATTTTCATTCGATTTATGATGTCTTTACCACAAGTAGCATACAGCCGGTTACCAGCAGGAGACATTTCAAAACATTCAAGCAAAAATATATTAAATCGCAATTTGCATATGTAGAATAGACGTTTCAGCCATGAATGCAGAGTAATCTTGAAAGTACTACTTGTAACAGAAATTTTTCACTGGAATTCTCAATTAATTTGATAAATTCGTTTTACTAAAACTTTAACATAAAAATTTTGTTTTGTTTTCAAGTAGTTGAGCGCAATAATCCTAGTCCACAATCTGGCATTAAAATTCTTCCTCGTCCAATCGTTGTTCATGAAGAAGACCAAAATAGGTGAGACAAAATGTATTAATAAGTCAAATGTCTTTTTTCTGAAGTATTTCTCCCATTCCTATGTATGTATGTTTACCATTTGTTATAAATTAGCTTTCAAACAAGTTGTTTCAGTGAAGTAATTTAACAGATCTTTTTGCCAACAAAACAAAACAACGTTTATAAACCCTGTCTATCTTTCTTTAATAGAACAGCGTACACACCACAGTTAAAGATCTTGAAGCGCCCTGAAAAAAGCACAGAAGAGCAACGTTTGGCGGAAGAGGAGCGCTGTCGACAACAGGCCAAACAGCCAGTTCGGACACTAGCTCAACGGGAGGCTGCTTACGCCGAAGCAAGGCAGCGTATCATGGGAGTCGAAGCCAATCACACAAATGATGTTACTGTAAAACAGTCAGCAGTTGATAACAGGTAACCTTACAACTTAAAAATCAGATTTATCAACTACATACTAATATAAAACGTGTGTCACTATCTTTGAAATGTAGGCATTAGAAACTGATACCAATTAAAGACCTATTCACTAGAAAATTTCCAAATTCTTTAACCAATTTATTTATTTAGTTAGGTTATGGGTTCTTTGATATACGCTAAACTTGTATTTGCGCTAGCCCTGTTTTTCTAGCTATTATTGTCAACATTTTTTATCAGACCTGAAAACTTGAAGCGATATTCAAAACAGTCAAGAGGTCAAAATGGTTCTGTAGACATCAAACGTCAACCAAAAGGTCCAAACAACGGAAAGGGTTTTCGAAATAATAGGTGATTTTGTAGGCCAGCAAGGTGCCAGTATAATTTAAAGAAAAAATCCCTGGGAAGGAGAGTACCCGGTTAGCGCGAGTTTGTAGTGTTCGCTACAAAAGTTTCCCAGTCAACCCATTGAACTTGCCTGCGAGGTGACTTCAGTATGACCCTGCGGGTTTAATGACTGCATCCTCCGGATGAAGATGTCATTGTAAGCTTTCATCCAAGAGCTGAATTGCAGGAGGCTGTTGATGCCTGAGAAAAGACACTAGCATATTAGCTAGTCACGGGCCCGGCAACAGTGATGCTGAATATGTTTGTAGTCTTTTTAATCTGTAAATAGCAGGATACTGTGATGAGCTTTTTGTGGTACTTTGTTTATCATGTTATACGGCATATTACTTTGTATATACGTGATTGAACCCCACTCAGTCTTTTGTTTGTGCAGGCATTGTTGTCAGTATGTTGAAACTATGGTTAGAAGTTGTTCATTTTATAAGTTTTTAACTAGGCTGACAATGGCCTCAGTTTCCCACAGAAACATTACTATACATCATGAGAAATTAAACTGTTGTACTTGTGCATTGATGGTATGCTGTACCACAGATGGTTTTAAATCTTTTTTATCGCTTTACCATGCATGATGTGGCGTAAACTAGAATTCAAGTCAGATATGTGTTAGGATTGCTGTATTAGATTTTAATGTAAGCGTATCCAGGCATGCATACTGTAAGTGTAGTAAGCCTTGCTGCAAATTGAATGATCTTTATTCCCAATGGATAATTAATAATTAATTAATATTAATTACTCCTTTGGTTACGGTATGTCTGCATATACCTAATTCTAGATTATGCTACAGTGAAATAAAAGCTGCCACAGAACTGTATTTGCAAAATTAGTTTAATCCAAATTTGTAAGCTTACACTGTCCATGTTGAACTGCTAAATTACAACTGATTGTTTTTGGAATAAAAATTTTATTTAACCCGCTCCGTTAAGTACTTTTCACTTGTCAATGATCACCCTTATATTATACTCATTACAAAATAAGCATTTATCAAAGCGGTAACAGCAGCACTTTATAAAAACCAACGGATAATGATTTGTGTACAATAGTAGTGAAATTCATACAGTGTTTTATATCAAGGGCTTGAGCTTAAATTGTGGCTGTGCTTGTCATTTGATAACTACCTATCTGTTACCTTTCATTTAAATAAGTAAAAAGAAAACATAAATGCATTACAAAGCTAAAAAACAAATTGCACTCTTTGAGTTGCTGTAAAGCAAAATATTGAACCAGCATTTGTGCAAATAATCTACGCTATCGTCTCGATATATTGGAAAAATGCTCCAGTCTGCGCCTTCGTATGTCATCCTGATCTAAACTTGTTGAATTTGGAATATTCCAGCCTATAAAGAAAAAATCAGCTTTACAAAATTAATCCAAAATTTTTTTAATCATTTGTAGCTGCAGATGGCATCTACAGTTGATAAATTGTAATAGAACTACCATAAGGATGAGGTTGCTCATGATCTTGTTCTCCTGGAGGAGCAGATGGAACCTCTCTGGCTCTTCCGTTCATTTCTGATGAAAGGTCAGGATAAAGACGTTCACGAGCTTCGTAAGAATGAAAATGCACAGTTTACAGTCTTACAACTGTAAAGAAATTCTTGGACTAGGGCTTTGAAAATTTATCCGGCTAATACCTGCTAGCGACTTAAAGTTCTTAGCAACTAAACATATTGTTAACCATTAGCCAAAAATGTATGTAGGAAAGAATTTGTAACAAAATGTTTGGTAATCCATTGATTAGTGGAAATGTGCTGCTCTGTTAATCATTTTAAGGATTGAATTGTTTGTTTCCTTGATAAAACTTGAGTCTAGCATGGCATAGGTTGCTAATAAAATCGTTACCACCCCCACTTCGTAAAAATAAACAGTAGTTTTGCATGCGATTAAAAATATCACTTCCCATTTAGCCACTATGGCAGCTAAAACAAATCGGCTCAATTCCCAGCAATAATCTTTACATGCAATTCTACTGAGAAGAGGGGTAAGAATTCTACCTGGATAATTCTGTTCTCGCAAGCTCTCCTCTGTGGCTCTTCTTATTTGTTCATTCTCATCAAGGCCTCCAGTGTACACGTTAGCATCATCTGCAGCCCAAGCACTGTATGCAGTTAAAAGATATCCTGCATTAGAATCATGAGGATAATGTTTAGGTTTGTTTCGAAGTTTAAGTGGATACCTGCTAGCAGTGGATGATGTTGTCCCACTGTAATATGTGTAAGATGGACCAGCATACGCAGGTCTTGTGAAAGCTGTAACCATAAAACACAAATTAAATACTCTACTTCTATCAACCCGTGTTCATTTCTTACTTACAGCATGCCGACATCACATAATCAGAATACTTAAAGTAAATAAAACATGTTGTGAGGCAAACATTACCAGCCAATGGCCATTCTACTATTCTCCTTAGTGTTTCTTGCACATATGCAAGGCCAACAAGAATTCCAGCAAGATGGCCCGTAAATGAAGCATTTGGGATAAGAACCTACACCATAATACATATGTGTTAAGCTTTCTCTGGGTTTAACATGTTTGATTGTAGTTTTTTCTAGTCTAGTTTGATAAATAACATACACAATAGTCATTTTTAAATTTGATGTATATGATGATGAAGAATGTATTTTCTACCTGAATCAACAGCAATTCAAGCCAACATGCAAATCGAGAATTTACTGGGATGAAACCCATTATCATAGAAGTACTTCTTGGCATCATATGTGTTGTGACTACCTTCACTGCAAATACCACCCCTGCCATAGAATATTCAGCTAATCAATACCAACAATCTGTGATTTAATTCTTCATTTTATATGCAGAAATTAAAGCTTTACTTACCAGAAAAACCAAGGGCGCATTGATTGATGTAGCTTGGATCGTTGAGTATCAGTGCGACAAAATAATTGAGGTAGAGCATGACTGTGTTCACCAAAACGGTAAAAACACCGATCATGTATAAGAATCTTACGGATCCAATTTTGCGTTCCAGCCACATTCCTTTCCAAAGAAAAGAAACCATGTTGTAATAAAGATGCCAATCATTGGCATGGTGAAAAGTTGCTTCAATAATTCTCCTGTTTAATGAAAACATACATATTTGAAATAAGGTTCAACTTTCATGGAATAGTGTTTTTGAAGTTCATATATCAAATCAAATCTTGACATGATATACTTGCAAAAAAGGGATAAAATTTTATTAAGTAGGTTAAATACCAAGTGAGTTCATACAATGACTTTCTTCATTTCGCCAAGGGTGAGAAACTTTTTTGAACCCGAGAACCACACTAGGTGTTGAAATATTCTAAGTGGGCCAAGTCATGTACTTATGATGTCATAATTACCGGTAGTTTGTGCGGTTCATTGAACAATATTGGCATTCCCCTGATTTGAAAAAACTTTATTGGTAGCTACAGAATAGCATTAGGGTAAAACAATTTTTTGTCAATCAGTTTGAAAACTGATTTCATATCATTTGCAATATATTTTGAATAGATAAGTTTCGTTGTTGACAGTCACCAAAAATACACACATTTTGAGCAAAATTCAAGCTTTAAAGAAACTATGTGGTTCGTAGTTTGCCCACCCCTGCCTTATGCCATTCTTCACTTCTAGTAGAAGTTGTATTGTTTTAAGCTGTATAATATTGATAATTGTGCAATCAGTGAAGTAGACCGGTATCATCACTGAAAAGTTTGCATTGCTTGACTGATATATCAGAGCTCTGCTCATTTTCATTCATAAAGTCATTTCAATTTTTGTTATTATTACAAATAATAAAATATTATGCCAACACAGTCGACTGCAAACGTTCCAGCAACAATGATGGTAAGCACAACTATGACGACAAAACGTGATGTTTAATCCTAAAATTTACAGCAATAAAGGCACAGTTTGGACAAAAATCACACTAGTCACAACCATACATTTTCTTGCAAAGATATGATAAATATTTAGCTGTTCAATTTGCTAACCTTCAAGTTTAGACAACAGTGTCAGTCTACCACTTATAGTTTGGCAAACTTTTTAGTTCTCAGACTTTTGTCATATGTATTAATTCCACGATAAACTCTTACCAATAATCTCTGTGATGCCAAACTTGTACCACTCCAGCACAGATTTCCAATGGATGAGGAATCTGTTGTTTGAAAAACTGATGGATCATCCCCAAATATACGGCGACATTTAATGCGATTGTGCCAAGTGTAACTGGTGGAATTCGATCAAACCCTGCCTGACACAATTGTATAAACAGAAGCATCAGGCCCATATGTGATCGCCTTTGAAAACCACGTCTTCGACTAGGCCACATTATTATTTATCTTACTGTTTTTGCAAGGTATATTTTAGATTACCTATAATCCTTAAATCTTATATCAAACTTTTTAAAAATATATCTATATTTTGAACAACCTGCGTTAAAGACATCATGTAAATTACTTTTAGTAATATCAACCTATCTCTTACATGAATGGTAATTTCAGGTACGCTGACTGATTTCCACTTTTTTAGGCTTAGGCTAGTGCAGAAAAGCACAACCAAATGGTGTCACAAATTGGGTAGCAGAGGTCTGGTGTTTGAATGCAACACAAGGTTGTGGACTTCTGCATTAAAATCAGTTTTTAGCCTAGGCCTACATGACAGAGCTGTATACAAGTACCAAGAATTCGGCCTATACCAAACTCTGCAGTCTGACAAAAATGGGGTCTATTGTAGTTTTGAAGTGCACAACCAGATGACGTCACAATTTGAGTAGCTGGGGTCTAGTATACAAAGGCATCTTGTGGTTGTGCACTTGTATACTAGACCCCGGTAGCCTATAACTAGCTTATATTTAAGGCAGGCTAGGTGGCTCCTAGCGCGAAGACTATTCAGTCAACAATTCTATCTTTGCTCATGGAAAATCCGAAATAAATGTATTTAAGGGACACGTAAGCTGTAAACTAAACTTGTGACATTTGCTCTCTCCTATATAGGCTATGACGTTGGCTGTACTTCCCAAAACAATAATAAAGATTGCACAAGTTAACATCAGCTTCCCAAACAACGCAGTGTGCTTCGTCATCGAGGCGGGATCGTAACCGAAAGAGCGTGTGCTGCAGCCTGCTATTTTCAATAGCGCCTTGCTACTGCACACAGCTCAGTGACTGACAGGCTGCTGTTGGTGACATAATCAATAGCAGTTCAGTTTTTCAGCTAAATGAGAGGCTGATGTCGATTTTTTTTCAAGAAAAGTGTTCATTGGTTTTTAGAAAAGAACATACTTAAAGATTGGTTTTGTGGGCGTAGATAGCGTAAGTTTTATTTACGCCTGAACAGTAGCCTATATAAACAATTTTCAGCAGATCTTTATTGTATTTATTAACTTATTTTATTGTATTTACCATTCTTTATTATTGTAATCTGCCCTGATAAAGCTCACTCGTATGGGTTTGCGAAACATTGGTTTTATTAAAGAATTCAGTCAACAGTTGAACACATTTAGTTGTTATTTATTGTATATTGGGTTAAGTGGCCATTGTTATTCATCTTAATTGTTTGGTTACAGCATCTTTGCACGTTTTAAGACTTTTGGGCTTCGCTGCTTTTTCCCGCTCATTGTTTGCTGTTGGAATTTTTAATTGTTATTTTATCACGCTACAATGTTCAGCATTTTATTAGTCGTTACCCTACAGACAAGGACGAAAAATAAACAATACAATACATTACCACCAATGTTCCCTCTAATTTTTCACAAGTGTGAGCAAGCACACTAACTCATTGAGCAGTCCCTTGGTCCACTGTGAGCAACATCAGACGTGCGCAGTGCGCACTGTGGCCATTATTATGCGTTTATTTTCAATTCAGGTTGGATTTTTTTCTTGTGCGCAGCACAGTTTTTCTGTGCGCGAAGACCGTGACAGCAGTGCGCATTTGCGCACGCGCGCAGCTTAGAGGGAACTGCCAAACCATGTGATCAAAATAGCCAATCTGGTGGTAGTGCGATGCTTGAAAGTGCGACCTTTCAGTTTGAGCGAGTGAATATTTCGCCTTTGAATAACGCGGCCTGAGCCACAGCTTACAGCCTTACACGTTCTACTTTTTGATACCGTACTAAATAGGTCCGAAATCTAATATTTGGCGATAGTTAAAACCGATTTATAACTGTGAAGTTTTTGTTTAGTTTGGTCATAAGGCCTGACTATATTTGACGTTTGAACATAAAAATATTGTCGGTGATTTTGTTCCTTTTTAGATGATCTGAATGTTCATAGATGGTCGTGTTTAGTATGAAACACTACCGATATTATTTTAACTGTTACGCCTTATCTAGCAGGAAAATAATTTTCCGGTATAAATGAAAATTTTGACATCATTTCCGGCTGCTTCTTATTGAAACGATACGATTTCCTGCAACTACAGTGTTAAGAGTCCGATAGGCTTAGCTTGTTTGTAGTCAGTTTAATATAAATGTAACATGCGAAAAACGAACGGTACAACAACTTTTTGAAAAGCACTTACGAGAAATGAACGTGTCAGAGTAAATTTATGATGTTTTGCCAGGCATGATGACCACTGGATGAGACAACATGTGGAGTAAAAACATGGACAGATAAATTATTAAAAGTAAAATTAAGTTTTCCTATTCCTTGTAGATGTTTAAAGTGATAGTTAAGTTTGATTTGCTAGTACTGCATGGTTTAAGAAACGTACGAGAGCGTATATTAGTCGCATTACATGTGTTAATAATACTAATACCAACACTAGATGAAGGCATCGCCCCAACAAATAAGTTCTATCGCTTTAAAATTATTATCGTTTATTTTGCGCTATGAGCCGTGGGGGCTACAAACCGCTTACGACTTACATTACACAAGAGATTTTCAAGCAATAAAATATTTTCTTTTAAATACATGACCGAGACTTAACAGTATTGTGCAAGTCCTAGCATTTAAAGCAACATGTTTTCATTGTGTTCCAAACTGGATAAAGAAAATGTCAACAGCTTGGTGGAAAGTACACGTGACCTTTGCGTTTCCAAAGGAATTCTTATGCAGAAAAAAGATGGCCAGTCACCAACAAAGGTTTGTATTTTAACAATAGTTTGTTTCATGATGCACATATATGGAGAGTTGATATTAACGGTACAGCGTTTTCAAGTTTATATTCACCACCATCCCCATCATCCGGAATTTCAAATTAACTTAGACAAAATTTTATTGGAAAAACGAAACTCATTGAAACCAGTTGCGAATACTGGCCTATATTGCATATGTTGACATATAGGCTGCATTTGTTGACATCTTTGACAAGACTGATAACTTAGTGCCTTGGAACGAGGTTTACTACTAAAAATAATGCATGCTGCTGTAATATACCCATACTTTAGCTCCGCGTGTCTGCATCCAAACAGCGTGATTGAGTCACTTTATGGACTAACCACAAATACAAGAAAGAAAGGCTCAAAAACAACCATAACAGGACACGTGATTTTTGAATCGTTATCGACAAAATCACTCGTAGTTTTAGAATTATAAGTTTCATCACAGTATGATATGCTGGCTGTCATTTACATTTTTTGTACCAGCCAACACAGAATAGCAGAATACGTCTGTAGGCCGACTTGAACCGTCTTGAAGAGTATTCTCGTAATAATATCGTCATACAAACTTCTACTGTAAGATCTTTGTTCGGTTAACAAAAAATTGCTTCATCATGCAGTTACAAGTATCTCAACTACTATTGCATTAAAATATGAATTTTTTAATGACTGTGGATTTGAAGGGTGTGCAACCAATTCAGTTACGGTATTATGCATTAAATAAAACTAAGAGGTAAATCTTGGGCTGGGCAGAAATACCTAACTTGTTACCTTGTTGGTTTCCTGTTGCATGTAGACATACACATGTGTTCCATGTTCTTTGCTGCCTTCACCTATCCCCAAAGATGGATTTCAACTCTTGACATTTTTACAACCTCACATCAATAAGTTGATACATGATGTTAGCCAGGACGATGAATTTATGTCAGCTGCTTTTAAGAAGTGAGAGGAGACGTTAAGTAACTTTTCGTTATCGTTTATGGCTCATTTCTTATAAACTCCACGACATTTAAAGCTGTTAATCCCTTTCATAGCGTTATCAAAGTTGATGATTTCACCAAGAGGCTGTATGATATTTACAAAGCTTCAAAGGCATCTGGTAAACAAGTAAGTAACCATTGTACTTTCATCTTTGGCAGAAAGTTTTTCAGGTTTACCATATACTTTTGTTTAAAGTTTTCACCAGCTTCATAACGACTATCTTAAAATATCTACTGTATGTAACGTGTGGCTTGTTACGGGTAAATATTCTGTGCCACCGTGTAAAAGTTAGAAAGTACAATATAATATTAAAGAACTTGAACAACACTAATTTGCTATATTGTATTTTTGCCTATGTAGAGGTTAGATTTCGGGATTTTGCGATCTGATTACATGTTTGAACACGTTGTCGACAAGAGCGGAAATAAATTTTTCAATCCCAAGCAAATTGAAGTAAATACCATTGCTTCAGCTAGTGTTAAACTTGGCAGTGGACTGAGTTCTGTCCATTCTGATGTTTTACAATATGCAAAAATGAAAGAACTTACTGCTCATCTGCCTAAAAATGAAAGCTTAAGTAGAGTTGCCCATGGATTTTTTACCGCTTGGAAAGATTACGGCAACCCAAACGCTATTATCCTCTTCCTATGCCAAGATAATGAACCAAATATTTTTGATCAACGGGCTGTGGAATATGCAATTTATGACCTCGATGAACACATCACAGTGAGAAGAAAGACATGTTGGGAGCTTATTGCAAGCATCGCACTATCACCAGATGGCAAGCTCTTTGTGTGAGTGCTTTTATCGAATTACAGTATATCCACAAATATGTTAAATATTCATAAAGAACACGCACGATGTCTTTTAAATTTTTGATACTTCACCATAGTGACGACGAAGAAGTTGCCATTGTTTACTTTCGAGGTCTTTACACTGCAGACGATTACACCGATGAAAAGGTACTTGTCTAAAAACATTATTGTATACAAAGAAACTTTCACATAAGGTAATCTATTTTATCCATTGCTGTTAAAAATCTAATATTTCTGCAAGCTGTAGCATAATCTTAATATGTTTAAACACGATTGCAGTTTTGGGATGTTCGCCTCAAAGTCGAAATGAGTCGTGCCATACTTTGTCCCAGTATTGGCTACCAACTTGCCGGATGCAAAAAGATGCAAGAAGTCCTGGCAAAACCTGATGTTCTTGAAAGATTTATTGATGACATCGATGTTGTCCAAAAGTTAAGGAGCACTTTTGCTGGGTTCTATGAGTTAGAAATGGTAAGTTTTTTTGAATATTGTTTCACGAATGCCAAGCAAAGTCATAAATAATCTTTATTATTTAGTGCAATTTGAAAATAATGCAATTACATTCAGCAAAATCTATTTTAAGTGAAATTAAAAACAACGTTTTTGTAAATTTGTTTTGTATAAAAATCTACATTCAAAATTTATGCTTCATTTTTGATCACCGAACTTAGTATCTTTCTTTAAACATTTAAATAGAAGGCTTAATTTCCTATTTGTCATTGCTTTTGATTTCCCTTTTTTCATTTTGGCCGAAACTTTTGTTTTATTGCTTGTTTGTACTTCTTGCTGTTGCTGATGTTGATGTTCAGATTTTATGACGTAGACAGAACCACATACTGTAGATGTTACACTTAACAGAATTCTGATGGCGACAATGCTGTGCAGATGGCAATCACAAATCCTGACCTTTATGTTTTAAAACCACAGCGGGAAGGAGGAGGTGAAATCATTATAACAGATTTGTCTTATTCTATTAGAAAAGTTTCAAAATATTTTACACCCGACCATACAAGTGTCAACCACCTGACTACATAGAAATCTTTTATTTTTTCTCTCTTCAGGGAACAACATTTATGGTGAAGATATAGTGACTTTACTCAGTGAGATTGGCAACGATGAAAGACGCTGTGCTTATATTTTGATGGAAAAAATCTGCCCAAAACCATTGGATAATATATTTGTTACTGCGAGTGGTCACCAAGAAGTGCAAGCTATAAGCGAGTTAGGAACATTTGGTGTAATACTGGCGTAAGTTTTGTTATTATGCTTTTGTATTGCTCAAGGTATTACTGTAACTCGGGTGACACCAATAAAGCATTTGGTAGGAAAGGAATAATTGAAAGTTTTGAAGCATTGCTTTTTTGTGAACAGAATTTGTCTAACTCAAGTTCTTGTTTTACAGACGAGGAAAGGATGTTATTGAAAATTATTTTGCTGGTCATCTTCTGCGTTCAAAGTCCCACGAACATAATGAAGGAGGTATTGGTAGCGGCCTAGCCGTACTGGATTCACCATTTCTTGTCTGAAATCAGCTTTTACAACTGTGTAGTCGTTACGCAAACTAGCGGTTTGCATGTCAAAAATCTGTAGCATCGCCTCTTACAGATACCTTGCGTTCCTTAAAAACAACTTATTACATCTGCAACGTAAATAATTTCACGCACCTGTTTTAGAAGCATTGCATTTTAATGTTATATATCCCAATTTTTGAGGGACAAGATTGCGGTGTAGTTTGTTATTGTGTAGTAATATTTTACCCTTGTGGCACTTGTGGTACTTGTGATCCTTTTTATCGATTTTAGCAAATTGTAGATGTAGATACACCTGCACGTTTTACTTTGTTCCCTACAACTTTTACCCGAAAAATATCACGCTGCCCGCGAATCTTTTTTCTCGTTGATTAATGATGGTGGATGGTACGATGGTTTGGTGATTAAGAGTTGACTGTACATTCGACGTTTTGGTTTAATATAAGAAAGATGGTTGTTTTTATTGATGGGATGCAAATACCTTTGTTTTTATTGTACACACGAAGTAGTTAAGAAATAGAACGCTAATAAAAGTTAGAAGAGCATAGGCGGGCTAATGGACTAGCCGTAAAAGCGGGAAATTTCCTAGCTAAAGAAAATCTTGGTTACACATCTAGTAACTATTGTTATCATAATTATCGTCACACATGTAACTAGAATTTTGTCGTGTATGAAGCCAGGTTTAATTCATTTTTTACGGTGAACTGCAACACCCTTAACTGTGAGTAACTATATACTGTATAACGTTGTAAAGCTAATAAAATGTACCGATGATTTTTGAAAATCCAAATTTAATTGGTCATAGCCAGACACCGACCAAAAAACCCTTAAAAAGCGCACAACGTTTATATTTGACGAGGGTGCCAAACAATGTTCCCTCTAATTTTTCACAAGTGTGAGCAAGCACACTAACTCCCTGAGCAGTCCCTTGGTCCACTGTGAGCAACATCAGACGTGCGCAGTGCGCACTGTGGCCATTATTATGCGTTTATTTTCAATTCAGGTTGGATTTTTTTCTTGTGCGCAGCACAGTTTTTCTGTGCGCGAAGACCGTGACAGCAGTGCGCATTTGCGCACGCGCGCAGCTTAGAGGGAACATTGATTACCACCCTGCCTCTCTTCAACAACTACCTGACGTCACCAATAGCAGGGTTCTATATCGACCAGCAACCACGTGACGTCCCTTATTGCAGGGCGTTAATCAAAGACAGCAAGCTGCAATTGGAGACGTCACAAAAAAATTCTAACATGTGCTCAGTTAAAACTGCTATTGTAGTAACCTGTTGTGTTTTTCGAGGTTTTTGCTGACTCATAAGATTTTACATAGGCATAGACATTGTGTTACCAATTATCATTTAATTTACCTTGCGTTTTCAAGGGTCCTCACGACCTTTTTAGTTCAGTTTTACTCAGCACTAGCTAGAAAGTGGTCTAGTGGTCTAGACACCGAACTTCATGTAAAAGTTTTTTTTGCTTTCTCGTATTTATATGCTTGTGTCACGGGATTATTTTTATGCACCTGTTTTGTAGACACCACGTTATACACCGTCTTTTCTTCGCATTGTGTTGTTTTTATGCATGTTCACGGTCTGCCGTGTTTTACTTGTTTATGTTCTTTTACTTGTTCTTGTACACATGTTTTTATCAAATTTCTTGTGACGTCTCACGTAGTTACCTCAAAGGCTTAATTAGTATCGTGTTTTACATTCCACGTTGATTCTATGATTGCGTGGAATTTGTTTTGGTGTGGTGTTGCGCTCGGGTATAGAGTGGTGGAGTTGGTTACGTTTTGGTTTTAGAGTAAGATGGATGTTTTTATGAGAGAAAAAGCTATTAAAAGTTAACAAGGCAAAACCGGCTAAGAGACTAGCCGTTAGAGCGGGAAGATTCCTGGCTAAGGAAAATCTTGGTTACACTTGTTGGGAAAGAAATTCTGCCTTCACGAGAAGTCACTTGGAGTCCGAGCATTCAGTTATTCTTTTGTTCAATCAACAAGTGTGTCCCATATATTGGTGTGGTTTGGTTATGGTAAATGGTAAAACGGTTATGGTAAAACGACAATAACTCTACGAGCAAACAACGAACGGGAAGAAGCAGAAAAGTCCAAGAGGGCTTAAGCAGCGTTAGAATAACGTAACCAAATGATACAAATGAACAATAGTATGGTATCTTTATCCTCTGAGTCAGGCTCGTAGCTAGCATTGAATTTAAGAAGGTCACACGAAATTTAGGAAGGGGCACAAGTTTAGCGTTATCGAAAACTCAAACGACAAGCTATTAATCTTCAGACCTACAACAGTTTTTACAGTCACTTAGTCTAAATAAGAAAAAGCCAATTCGTGAAAATCAAAGAAATAATCTTCAAAACAGAATGTTTGACTGGAATTGTTGGAACTGTTAGCCTCAATAACAAGTAAAATTTGAATTACACCAAGTTAATAGCAAAGCTTAAATCATACGTCAAAAGTAAGAAAGTCGTTTAGTAATACACACCACACAATGCGGTAGTGTATAGTTTACAATTTCAAAAGTTGTTATTGTTCCATGCAATCGTACGCCGCTTAAAATTTTATAATTTCAGTTTAACGAACAAAATAGTTGTTTGGGCGACAGTAGGCCATTCGCTGGTTAGAGTATACCACAATTATTTTATTAGATTGCAATCTGACTCTTAAAAACAATTAAAAGGTAGCAAATTCTGTCTAGAAATTCCTAAACTTCAGTTGAGATTATATTAAAAATTAAACATTGAGAATCTGATTAATTTCACTTTTTATGCTCTTCATTAATACTTCAAACAAACCCGAGTTATTACACCTACTTCACTGTCCAAAAGAAAGAATTTTAAGAACCCAATTGCCAACAAGCGCATCTCTTTACATTACGCAGCACTTAAGGAGATCGGTCTATTTCGTTCTCACTCTCATTTTCCAACTCTATGTGTATGTCTGAGTGTGTAAATCATAGCGTTCAAAGTTACATATTTTCACTGAGTGAGAACAATAAAGAAATAGAGTTTCAACTCGAGGCGCAGTGCGCTTTATCATACGAAAATGGTTTGGACTTTTGGAATCGAAGATTTTTAGTTTAGGTGTCAATTTTAACGATAAATTATAATTAAATGATACAATAATTATTAATGAAAGAAACTAAGTTTTAATAAACGCTGTCTATTTTAGAATGACAATGCGTTTAATTAATCATGCAGAAAACGTGCTTTAGCGATTAAGCTGTCAATCACACAGGGGTTATTTCGAATTCGAAGAGTTCATAAGGCAATGTGGAAAACATGTTTACAAAATAGAATGATAATTAATTTATGAGGTAATCTTAGTACAATGAGTTCAAAGTGCAAAGTAGATAACATGTTTACGGAATAGATTGTCAATCAACTATTTTTCGATTGGTTAACAATTATGCTGTGGACTGAGAATCAACTTACGGCAAGTATGACGTTATGCAATAATAGCGCAGCCTAATTTCCTTAAGACCAATGCAGAAACATAGCTAAGGTAAGCAAATAGTTGTACTTTGATGTGATGGGCCACTGAATACATCACCAACTCTTCACTACCTTGTCGTTCTCACGCTCGGTCCAATTGAAAAGTGAAAGCAATAAATCAAAAATATTTTTGTAACGATTGAGATATGTTATCATAACCTGTGATTAACCGTAAAAAGCTCAACTGTTTTGCCGAACAGTATTAGCTTCTGGGTCGCAATTGAAGGGAACAAAGTTTTCTTTTGATCAAAAGTAGTTGTACAACGAAAACAATATTTTTTTTGATATCAGTACATTTTTCTTTAAATCAGGTAAGCAAGGTGCGTATGTAAACTGTACACCCTGACGGGCACAGCAGTTCGCTACCTACTAAAGCTATATAGAAAAATTTATTATATTTAGTTTGCAGAACGTAAAAATACGTGGTAAAACACAACAAATTTGCAAGAATAATAGAGTATACATGAGAGTTTAAACAAACGTTGGACACGTGCCGTTAACAAAGTGTTCCGTTGCCCCAAATAGCTCGACATTATCCATGGATAAATTCACTCGATAGTCCAAAGGACAATGACAACGATAGTATATTGCTTTGATTTCATCTGTTGATAAAATACGTGGCCAAAGGAAGAAATCGATAATGGTTCCTCTGCGTATATACAGAAAACATTATGATAATTAGAATTAAATATAACTGTATTTTTTTTAGTAAAATAAAAAACAGGATATAGTTTGGCACTCTGAAGGTTAACTTTATTTATACTTTTTCTACACGAGCTTTCGCAAGCATAAGTTTGCTTCTTCAGGTGTAAAAATGTTTTTTTCGCAGTACATTTGAAAATTTTGTTTTACTATAAAATGTGGTTAACACGGTTCAGACAACATCAAGTTGGTATTATTTTCAGGATATATATACACATAAAAGCGCTTATAATTGTCAATTGATAACCAACCTGAATGCTTGCGCAGGATCTAAATCGTGTGCGTCAAACGAATCTTGTTCTTGTCCAAGAATCAAATCTCCTCCGCCCTGTATGGGAAGTCCTCTGTATCTTTTGCGGCCCACAATTTCTCCTTGAATGTAAAGAACGACTTCTTTGAGAGACGTTGAAAAGGAAGCACAAATATGTTCCTATATATAAAGAGATTTTAGCAAATATTGTAGTTTGAGGACACGAATTGTTGACTTCAGAATATAGCTATAAGCAGAGTTACCATTGCTTGTTTTCAAGTACAATATCTTAAAAAATACTAATGTGCTTATTTCCACTTGCGTGCTTATTTATGTCCTATTTTTAGAGCAGAGGTCCCTACTTAGGGCATTTTGACCCCTTTAGTATACAATTTTGTACCAAAGAGATACCAAAACTAAAAACATGCAAATAGTGTCTCATTTTTTGGTCTTTTTTTAAAGAACATTGATTGCCTTCTCTTGTTGTGCATATTTTATATTTAAATCAACACCATTCATTTCATTAAAATATGATTACGTTTTCCAATAAACGCATAATCATGCAAATATCTTACGTGTCCAGTGGTGTGGTTTTCATGAACTGGAAAATTAAGCCGAACTCCAGCCAAGTCCAGGCGAAAATTTCCACGGCTATCAAATCTCAAAGTCAGTTCATGTTCGTGAACTCTTGTCGCATAACTGATAAGTATGGTACCTCTCGTCATGTACTCAGTATCAATCCAAAGACAAAATGTAGCCTCGCTAAGTCTAGTGAAGAAACCGGTCCCGCGATATCGGGCATAGTCTGTGGTTTGATAACCACGCGGGAATCGCAACGAGACGCCTGGGCAAGCTGTTAATCGTAGATCATTTGAGTGTTTGAATTGGTTGAAATATTGTTCATTAAAGTAACAGCAGTGATCATACTTGTTTCAAACATAGTTAAGAATGTATCATTTGCTTCCTCATAAGAAGTTTCTGTCTGCAGAAATGTGAAAGGTTTGTCAACTTTCGTAACCACCGTACCAATTGTAGCAGCACAAGTGGCCAATGTAACTACTGCCATTAATTTCCAAAAAGTAATCTGGGAAAACTTGCTCCCCAATCTCCTAAAGAAGCTTTGTGCTCCTGAAAATTGATAGTTTTTCGTTTTTAGGACATATAGTTTTATGTTTTAATTGGTCTCGAAATTTCACCACAAAATATATAATTAACCTTTAAATTTTAGTGTATCATTGTGCGTTTCGTCGAAGGAAGCTGAACCAAATTGCTTTTTGTCGTTTCCAATTGCTTCATTTGTTTGATTATCCCCAACTTTATCAACCGCATCTGCAACCGTCAGTTTTTCTGTCATTTCGGACTTTTTATTCTCTTGTGTTTCATCTATTTTTTCTTCTTGTTCCACCATATCATTGTCGGCAACATTTTTGGTATTTTCTGTCGCTTTGGAACCAAAATCGTACCCTCTGCTACGATTGCTGCTACAACCAGGAGTCGCTCTCTTTGAATTCTTTGTTTCCGATTCCTTGAAATAGTAGATGTTTGTTGGGAACGGCCTTACGTGAGACAGATCGGATTGTGTTCGTTTTAGTAATTGGTACTGATTTCGATTTGAAGGAAGTTTTTCATTTTTTCTGTTTTTCTTGTTCAACACGGTTCCCAACGCGGATATTACGTAAGAAACTGTAAGGTATTACATAATTTAAATATATTTATTTCAGAAACCCTAAATGTGCAATTAGTTAAATTTAAAGTATGAAAAAGATTTAAGTTGCCCTTCCTTTGTTATACAACTAGCTTCTAGAGCGAAGTTTGACATGTTGTAACAGTTATTGCTACCAATAAAAATTATAACATGAACAGTTTATATATTGTACCTGTTTGGTTGTCCGATGTGATAGGGATATTAATGCCAAGTTTATCTGCCAAACCTTTCGCTGTGCTCATCATGTTTTGATGTTCTGTATTCGCGGAGCCACCTTCCATATCTTCAGCAAATAGAGGAAAGCTCTTGAGTAAACCTAAACAAGCAAAGGCAATGCAATAATTATAACATTACTCTTGTGCAACACAAGCAAACAAAATGTTCATATATAAAGTCAGTTAACGGTTCGATTAAACATGAAGTTTGCTAGTATGGGTGCACCGAACATGAACCCAAGTCCGAAGGCTCGGGACAAAGGTCACAATTAAATTAAATATTTTCACAAACCCGACCGTTTACTGGACCGGTAACTTTTGCTGAAATAAACAAGAAATCTTGGTATTGCAAGAGAATGTTTTCAAAAGTAACGTCAAGATTTGTGATTAATACCTTGTGAAAGTTGTTGTTAATCACAACCAGGTTTATCACAACCAATCTTTTTGATATTTGACGTCGATTAGGTTGGTTAGCTTATCCTTTGCGAAATAAAAAGAAGCGACAAGTCGAACCAACCACCAAAAGGGCAAAGGGGCAGTGTTAGTGTAGCAAAGAGCATTAGTAGCGTAGGCAGTAGTAGTAGCAGCGCAGTAGATAACGCCGTTATTAGGAGAAAAAGAAAAGTATGGTTTATGTGAAGTTTGCACTGTATTTGGTACAAACAGTGCGATGGCTATCAAAGCTAGTATATTGGCCATACTTGCAGCAGATGCAGCATATAGGCCATACGTAATTTTGTGCAAACTTTATTTTCCATTATGTGCTAACGGCAGTTGTTGTTTCCCGTGACGCAGAGCCTGTTATAAAAGTCGCCCCTGAGATCCTATAAAGTATAGAATATCAGGAGTATTACAAACAACCTTTCTGTTCATTTTTAGGAAAACTAACGACCAACGGCATACCAGTTTATGTTCCTGTAAAAGATCGATTTCACGATTTGTGTCTGTCGAATTGTTACAACTCATTCATCCACTTAAATGTACAATCGTATATTAAGCCTATACCGAGAATATCATATATACTCTGGAAGTATCCTGCATCATGACGGCAACAACCAGAGGCTAAACTTTAAACTTCTTGGTATAAGTTTCAATATAACGCTGTACACGTTCGAGCTCAGCTGGGCATGGAATGCTCACAAATGTTAAAATGAAAACCCCCGGTTCTCACGACGCCGAGTATTTTTTATTTTATTTACACATTCTTAGAATTTAGTGAACTTGATTAAATCCATTAAAATCATACAACAGACCAATTCGTGAAATCAAATAAGACTATCACCTGAAAATTTACTTTTCTCCGCTCGTGTCATAACCGACCCAGTTGAATTAAACTTTTTTCTAAAACGGTTGTTAACATTTTGCAATAAACCGTTTAAGTTTTCCGTCATATTGTCCCGATTATCAGCAACATTTATTGCTGACGTTTGAAGATATTGCAGTAGCCCTGTAAGTGAAAAATTAAATTGCATTAAACACTGCAAGTTGAAAATATGTACGTAAAGTTGTCATTGTTTTTAATTTATGTTTTAGTTGTTAAGACATAGTAAATACAACTATTTTAGAATGGCATTAAGTGTCACATGTTGCAAGAAACACATAACACCTGCTTGCTGATTATCAGATGCTATAGGGATGTTAACACCCAATTTATTTGCCATGTTTTGCACTGTGCTCGCAACGCTTTGAAGTCGTGTTTTGTCAGAGTCACTTTCCATATCTTCGGCTAACGAAGAAAAGTTCTTGAGCAAGCCTATGTAAACAAAGGTAACGCATCGCATAAGAAATCGTTTTGTACAAAGCAAGCAAAAAAATGATTTTACAATGAAATTACAATAAAACTTTTCAGCTAAATAAGGAAGTCTTTTTGTAATTATTATACCGACATGCACACGAATTTGTGTTTAGATGTATTATATTCACATCGTTATGATCACTATTACGCACGAGGTAATTGTTAAAATGTGTTTTGATGAACACAAAATGTATGGCTTTGTATTTTATTGATATTTTGAGAATTTGGAGTGACAATATATACTATATAGTATATAGCATCGATAAGTAGATCATACCTGAAAATTCCCCTTCCTCCCCACACGGCATATTCGACCCAGTTGAATTAAGCTTGTTTTGAAGTTGGTTTGTAATATTTTGCAATAATCCGTTTGAGTTTTCCGTCTTATTTTCCCGACTACCAACAACATTTGCAGCTAAAGTTTGCAGAGACTGCAGTACACCTGAGAGCGAGAATGTGAAATCGCATCTACAACTGCTAGTTGTAAATTATGTAAAGTTATTCTGATATTATTGCTTTTATTGTTGTTATATATTATACCTATTAAATTAAAGTTAATAAGTTTTAATATGACACCAAGTACTAAAGCACACAAGAAACGTTAATTGGCACCTGCTTGCTGATTGTGCGATACGTCAGGGATACTAACACCCAGTTTATTTGCCAAACCTTGCACTGTGCTCATCATATTTTGATGTGCTGTATTTGCAGAGTTATCTTCCATGCTTTCAGCAAGGGGAACAAATTTCTTGATTAAATCTATAAACAAGCAATGGGGTCGCACTGTTGCAAGTTAGCAAATAAAACTATTAGATCCATTTCTGGACCGCATCTACGACGCAGATAACAACACAATGCCACCACACAAAACTAAGGATCATTCTATTTACCAAAATGTAGCTAATATAGTTAAAGATACACTATAGGTTAAATCTTGTATTTGTGTTACTTCACTGATTAGTTTTAATTGGTGTGTCTTTTACTTCTTTGCTATCCTCAAAACTGCTCTTTCTGATGTGAAGAATTGAAATAGTTGTGAGTCGTGGAGTTATTTGGATGAAACTATTCTACTGAACGCGTCACTGTTCGCAGTTAGTGAGGCTGTGAATTTCATCTTTTTAGTATTCAGCTATTTCCTCCGTAGCATAACAAGTGTAGCCCTGTTTTCGAACATAATTCAGACAAAACTCGTATTTCTTGCGCATTTTGCAAAGTTAACTTACATTAGTTAAATTTTGGACTTAAGTAGCTACATTCGTTAAACTTGTGACATTCGTGACATTCGTTACATTTGTTACATTAGCCATACATTTTGATATATAGAATGGTCCCAAAACTAAGGCATCGTTAAAATTGTAAGTTTCATACAGGTTACGGTCGATGATTTGGATGACTTTGAAAACTTAAGTTAATCGGAGAATTTAGGTTAATTAGTATATAGCCTATTTTCACAGCAACAAGCGCTTTAGGATTGCACTTAAATGTTTTGTTTTATTTCCGTGTAAATAAAGTGGAATGCATATGTACGATTGTAGGTACTGCTGGCCCACTTTCTCAACTTTCACATCTTGCAACAGTGTACCATTTAATTTCTCGCAGTTGTAAGCTATTTTAAATTATATTGTAGCCATATCGTCCTGTTATAATTACAACGCAGCAAACTACAAGACGATGTATAAATTGACTTAACTATACGTTTTTATCTGGGAAACTATTAACTTAACTCCTATACGAATAAACAATATACAATATATCATATACAATCCAACTTTCAAACTACAATATTATTTGTCATGCAAAATACCACCTATACACAAATGCGCACCTGCCACTTGGGTGTTTGATGAATTGGACATATTACAACTCATCATTTTTAAAGCCTGAATTGGGTGTGCCATGTTGTCAGGTGCTGGCTTGTCTGGCCTGTCTTCGTTAATATGTTCAGCGATTGGAGTAACGCTTTTGGCCAAAGCTATAGCAATTTGTTTATAAATGGATTGTTTATTTTATAGTTTTATTGCTGTTTTAGCTAGACAAAATATTATAGCGCACCTTAATATCGTCGGACCTTGTTAATATAGGGTCGTGGGCCCACAAAGATTGAATGAGTACAAAGGTAAAGAAAAATTTGGGTATGAAACACATCACGTTTTTATAGTTTTGATGCACGAAATTGGTTATAGAGTTACCACTTGTTAGCTTGTTGTTTGAGCCTAATAGGTTTTCAACTTTCAATAAGTTTTGTTGTATCAAGTCTGTCGCATCTTCTAATATCGAGTTAGACATTTCTTTTAATTGGTCTTCTTGAACCGAACAACCCAAAGACCCACTATTTTCTCGGAAAGATTCCAGCGATTGCAAGAAACCTGTCAGAATAGGATTATTATCAACAAACTCTTCCAAATATCAAAATGTTCCAAACCAATATACCTATTTATAATAATCTGCTAACTGCAAGTTTCAATGTTTTATTAATAAAAGTATAATAACGTAAAAAATAAAAAACAAACTTTTATTCACACTTGTAAAAACTTTAAATAAAAAACTCTCAAGAAAAATGTTTTATTTGTGATGAATTGATGAAATCATAAATTTCACTATAAATACTTTAGTTTGGTGACATTGGATTGTCACACATTTTCACGTTACTTCACATGTGTGTTTTGCAATTGGTTCGCCTAATCTTATTTTGTAATTATACCAGGCGAACGTACGTAAGGCATTTTTTACCGTTGCACAGTGATATGTTTTTACAGTAGATGTATTCTATATTCATATATTATGACAAACCCTCTTGCGCACGATATAAGCTTTTATAGTTTGTTTTAATGTCCACAATGTGTATCTCATTAATAATACCCGTATGCGACTGTTCTTTTTGTCGGTTTTAATGAGACATGCACATGCACAACTTTTGTGCGGCTTCTCCCCGAGGCATATAGCGCCGTCCGCGATTTTTGGTCTCGCCCCTTGATTGATTGCGTAGTAGCGATGGGGATTTGTAGGCACGAGATTTTATTCTGAGTTTTGGTTTTTAAAAAAAGACCGATGTTTTAAACTATGATGATACTGTTATTTTTTTAATCCGTAAGCGAGTTGATATTATTACAAGTTTAAAGAAAAAATTTTGTCTATATTTGACTGACCGATAAGCGGAAGGACCAGACCAGACCGATAAAAAGAAATTAGCGTCACAAAATTATATTTATCCGATATGAAGTTTAAAAAGGAAAATCTCTTTTGGGAAGTGCAGAATCGGACATAGATTTTTATCCTGGGAAATTTGTTTTAACTTTCCTATATCTACTTCACGATTGGCTATAGCTTTCGTCACCTACGACAAACGCACAAAAAATTGCATTCATAACCAATCTTTTTCCCTCCGCAATCCAGTTTATCGACTTTTTTCTATAAATTTAGCACATTTTCTCCGAAACTTCTGTGTCGGAGTTGGACAGCGGGGTTTCCGGATTAAAGGGGTAAAAACATGGTATGAAAGTTTTGTGTCAGATAGAGTTGATTCCGGTTGTTCGGGGTTCGGATTAATCAGGTTTGAATGCATACAACATAACATAATCGCTCAACTTTTCGAAAGACCTGATATATAATGTCTTCCTAAGCTTTATTAAGTGAAGTATTTCCTAAAGAAGGAAGTGCTTCACCGTAAGCTGCTAAACCATTTACCCATGACTATATACATGCAAATAATGAGCAGAATTTACAGCAGTTGATAAAAGTCAATACATATATTATTCCTGGTGCCCAGCATTATGCATCGATAAGGTCATTACAATTACCAAGGCAGAAAATGAAAGAAAGCTACAGTCACTCTCGGTAATATTATTTATTTATATTATTTATTCGTTTACCCATATCGCCTGCCTATCAATTATGGGTAGGCTGAGATGTTTGGTATTCTATTATTCGTTTACTAAAATATATGATTTAAGCCATATGCTTTTATGGTTTTGTCGCAAAAGCTTATACTGTTATGGTTAGCGTTATACTACCTGATAAATCGTTGTTTGAATCCACTGGATTTCTTAATTGGGGTAAGTTTTGTTGTATCAAGTCTGTCGTATCTTCCAATATCGAATTGGAAACTCCATTCACTTTGTCTTCTAATTGAACTGAACTATCCATAAATTCAGCATTTTCTTGGAAAGATTCCAGCGATTGCAAAAAACCTAACAGAATCGGATTGTTATCGACAAACTCTTCGAAATACCAAAATCTAACTACCATAAAGACCAGAAAAGCAAAAAATGCAACATTGGTAGTAAATAAGCTTATGTGATAATTGCAGTTAAGCAAATAGCTAATAAACATTCCTCGCGTGTACAGATCTGGTTATAGTTACGTTAGATATCTTCTCGCGTTACATTGATCACCGCGTTCTTGTACATTAGCTGGGTTTTAACATTAACTAGATACAAATGTCAGTTTAAGCAACTTTGCTACATTTATCCATTTGTAGAATGGACCGTTATAAACGACGAGTTGTAAGTTTCATTAGTTACAATTGTAAACTAATTTAAAAAATAAAAAGAATTTAAACAGCATACTTATTTATTATACATTATAGGATTGTATTAAGTAAATAGTACCAAGAAACAAAGACGCTAAAGAAAAATATTTTGATAAAGAAGGGAAAAAACGATTAAATTAGTTATACAAATAATCAACTTATAGAAGACATTAGATTATATTTATCAGATATATGTTGTATAAATAAATACCTTTTATGGGAAGTGCAGAACTAGTTACAAATTCTTTTGCTGAAAAATCTGTTTTGATTTCGTTTGACGTAATCTGTGTTCCGCTAACTTCTTTCCCTTCATGTTCTTCCCAACTTTCTTCACAATAATCATGATTTTTCTGAACTTTACTATTTTCTTTGTTTAAGCTCATATTAAAAATGTTTATATCAATTGTCTGCGCAACTAAAGTAATAGTCGGTGCCTGCAATAAATTTAAGTACAATCAAGAACTTCAAGCGCAAATCAGTTTATGCCGCGTTATTTATAGCAAATTCTATAACACTGCATTGTTATACGTTGTAAAGTGCAGAATGTTGTTGTTTATAACATCACGTGTTTATGTAATTAATACGAAGCATTTCCAGTTTTAGGTGGTTGCGTGAATCTGTCACATTTGTGACTGTGTGCATATTTCACGAAGAGCTTAGATCATGTCCGAAATACGTGTTATAAGATATTTTATGGAAGCTTTTAAAGTAAAACGTGTATCTATTTCCATTAATGCCGTACAATTTGACTCCCTTCATGTTTGACCGTTTGACCCTTCTGTTTACCGGTGCAGCAAAATCGTTTGAAAAGTATAATATTTGTTTGAATACACGTAAAAAATCGATACTGCCAGTTTAGCACAAATTGCAATAAAGAAGTTTTAATTTGGTCTGTTGTACTAATAAAAATATTTCTCAATTTTTTCTGTTTAATAGTTATAAGCGAATAAATGATGAAATTTTTACAGATTCATCAAAATGAATTGGTTTTCTTTTAATATGCAGAGTTGTGTTTTGCAAACTACCGTGCGTTTAAAGAACAAGAAATATAAAGATTAAATTAAAAAAACAAACAATCTAAATTGTGCTCTAAATATTTTAATACAACAATAACGCATTATTTTACGGTATTTTTTTTCTAAAAGTCGTCAGTTATGTAACAGAAATCGTGACCTTTTTCACACTTTTACCACAACTGGTTGCACGCGATGTATTTTAAATGTAAAAAGTTAACACAGGAAGAGGTGTCTAATATGATCTATTGTATGTAAATTTAGCTTATGATGCAACTCACAGTTTTATCACTGCATGCTACGTCATCGCTATGCAAATGAAATTGATACCTTGCTTATCATACCAAACTGTTTTAATTAATGCAACTAACAGCAGGGGTATTCATAATACTATTTTATTTGTCAAAAAAGCCCTAATTGTTTCAGACTTTTCAAGAAGTTCATTTTCAGAGTGAAGCGAAAAGATCCAGGAATTATAATTTACTATACAGACGATAAAAAAGAAAAAAATTATTTTGACGTTATTTTATGACAATATTGCCCTGCAATAAATGGTTCAAGTTAGAGGCAATGATAAAGTGTAAAACCAACGCAGACATCAAGATAACAACACGACCATTTTATACTACAGAAAAGGAGTGAATAAAAAAATAACAATTAAATCTATATAGGAATTTAGCAAAATCATAACTACATGGGGAGGGCGACATAGTATATAACGAAAAGGCGCTAGGCAAATAAATATTATAACCATAACTTATGCAAAAATTTTTAAAAGGAAAGACGATCTGTTTTCAAATGCTTGTTGAAAAAGAAAACATTTCTTAAATGCAAGCGAACGAACATGCTCCACATTGGTATATCACTGATACCATCGTACTTTAAAACGACTAAGCAAAGACCACTCCATAAAAATATGCATATTTGACAACGGCAATGATATCGCCATTGTAAATACAGTTCTACCGATTATTTAAATGAACTTGACAAAATAACTAATGATAAATCGACATTTATTGTTATAAGCAATGATTCGAAGATCCATCCAGTTATGACCCGTAAAGGACAAATCTACCGTAAATTACGAAAAAAAGACAGCTTAATATATGATGTAGTTAAAGTATACAAACCCGACAATCCTTAAACATAAAACCCAGCATCCGCGGTTCTTATATGATATATTTTTCCAAAGAATTCTTCGATCGACTTCAACAAGATGTAAAGCAACAGCGATGTCATGTTGAGCTTTGAATTTCGGTCACTTTTTACCTTTCATCCCTTTTTACCCTGTGCCCCTCAAAGAAATGATAAATATCATCGCCGATATAGCGAACAGGCCACAATAACACTACTATGTGGTAAAAACATTTTTATAAATTTACTCAACATTACCACAAGAAGCATATTCTTTCATAAAAAATTTCTTTACAAACTAATCGTTAGAGTAGCTAGAGGCAACCTACTCGGACCCACGTTGGCAATTTTTTTCTTTTGCCGGTAACTACCTAACCACGAATTATTTTTCAAAAATATTTAAAACAATGTTCAGTTAATAGTGTTCTTTCATATAAGATCAAGTTGTTTTGGACTTGGTTCAGAGATAAGGGAACTTGGTGCAGAGTTCGATTCTATGAAGAACAAAGAAGACAGAATCGTGCGCGGTTTCTCATGTGGCCAAAAGGGTCATGTTTCCCGACACTGCCCGTATCCTTTTCAGTACCGTCAGAGAAATGGCCAAGGGGCGGACCGCAGTACTCACACCTAAAGTTGCCTGCACTCAGTCAGATATCCGAAAGAAGGTTGCCTGTAGTTGGGACCGCTGAAGCCAATGTAATGAAACACGTGTACTGTATACGGTACAGAGTGCTTTATTTAAATATTCTAATATCAACATTGAAGATAAGTTTGTTTCTCCATTGGTGGATGCTGATGCGTCAGTTACAGTTATCTCCGAAAATTTATTTCTGTCCTTATCAGGAAAGAGTCTGTTAGCTCCGCCTTTTAATATGCAATTTGTGGGCTATTCCAATGAGAGTTACGTGTCATGTCACGTGTAATTCACCGTAACCAGCGTCAACACCGAGTTTTTAGTTTCTGTTGCAGCAGATATTTTCGATGACGGTATTCTTGGTATAGATTTACTCCAGACACATCAATGTATGTTTGAATATTACTGCGTTTCCATGGCTGCTTTTCAGGCGTAGTATTTCGCCTGAAGTCGTCAAAACGGATGTGATGTCACGATTTGTAGGCCTAAAGTTCAAAGAAACGAAGCCTACAAATAGATATTGCCTGATAGCTTCGGGCGTACGCTTGATGGTTGAAAGCTGCTGGTCTGAAGAGGCATACAAAGGCCTCATACAAAGTTGGAGACCAAGTGCTGCTGCGTGACACAGTATTAGATTGAGACGAGACAGGAAAATTGCACGTGCCATACGAAGGCTCATTTGCTGTAACGAGGATTATTCCGCCTGTTAATTATTATCAGATCGAAAACGAATCGTCCAATAGTGCATTTCAATCGATTATAAATTATAACATAGTGCTGGTGATTTTTCCAGACCATACCATTCGGAAGTTGCGGGAGATCGTTGGAACGCGTAGCCGTGGAGAACTAATAAACCCCACCAAATAGTTTTGCGGTGATGCAACCTAACATCCCGGAGTTTACCGCAGACACTTACGTCACCTTTACAAAGAATCAAAGGTCAGCAGTAGAGTTCAGTTCGTGTTATGATCAATCAACATTTAGACCGCGAAATGACATCAGACGTCCAGCTTACTATCCTAACGCTTCGTATTAATTAGATCAAAAGTGAACGTGCTGCCGTGTTAGAAACTGGACCGCTATTTTAATACACACATTTGTACAATACGTTTGCGCAGTAGCACGTTTTAATACTTATGTTTGAATGAATGGTGTAAAATGTAGTTGTATAAACCATACACGTGCTCTGCGAAACGTCTGTATTGTTGTGTTAGCATTTATTGTTTTACTAATATTATAACTTGTGTGTCTGGTGTTGCACTGCAATGACATTATTTTGTGTTTATACCCATTTTTAATGTCACGTTGTTTTGTGTTATATTTAATTGGTTTCACCTATAATTTGAATAAGTTGTTACAGTTTTGTCGTAATTAGTGATCTCACTTGTTTGAACTTTCTGAATTTTGTGTTTACCGTTTAATTGCAAGTACTGTGTTGCTGATTTACCTCAAGCTATTTTCTGTTGTGTTTAGAACGTGATAGAGTTATTGTCAAACATGTTCGAGAAGTTGTATCCTTGATTGTAGGGGCCTGTGCTGGGCAGTATGAAGAGCAATACGTTTTGTTTGGCTTGGTTTATTGCGGTACCGTTTGCTCTTGCGGTACTCTCTTTTCTCGTTTCGCCAAGTCGGTGACATGTACAATTGGACAAGTTTATGTGGTTGTTTTAGAAATTTCAGTACAAGGATTCCGTCCAAACTAAGACTGTAGGCAACTCTAGCCTAGATCTCGTTGCAAGCCAAAATTCAAGGAGCTTCATTTTGTGGATTTACGATAGTAGCTTCTTGGATCAATGTACTCTGCATTGAATAGCTATGCATTAGCTACATTTTCATTTAACCGTTCATATGAAAATTTCCTAGCAAGTATGTTTCCTACTTAAGGTTTCAAATCGTTGTAATTGCTCATTGGAAAGCAAGGAAGTCCTCGAAATGAAGGCTTTGTGTTTAAGCTCGAGAATTGTGCAACTGAAACGAGACAATAGAAAAGTTTCGCTCCACTCGAGAGCTTGCTTGACTTTCTTCTTTCGTTTAGCTTAGACAGCGACATTATTTAATGTGGTTGGAAAATCGTTTATTTAGGCAATCCTAGCCTAGATCTCGTTGCAAGCCACAAATCAAGGAGCTTCATGATGTGGTTTTACGATAGTAACTCCTTAGACCAATTTCCTCTGCATTGAAAAGCTTGTCTCTTTAAATTGGATCAGGACCCCTTGAGCAAAGTGCTTCGGATTCGTTTGGACGGCCGACCCGCATTTATGCGGAGCGCCCTCGCTACGGTTTCGTGTCCCATATGATGTTTTAATGAATTTAGAAATAGAATCAATTTAAGTTGCTATAAGTATTTCGGGAAATACTTGTATAAGATACGTTTGACATTATTCCTGAAGTTAAATTTTATTTTTACAGAAAACATCTTATAATATAAAAGGAGAAATGTCACATCAACCACAAATTTCTGTTATTTGCAATACATATATTTAAGATGGGTAAATATTAGTTTTGGAGAAAATCAAAAAAATTTTCCAGCAGATATTGATAGATGTAATCATGATTTTATGAATGGTAATATAAAGATTTCTTTTAGGAACGTTTATGAAGAATAAGAGAATTTTCTATATGGTTTATGTTGTGAAAATTTTATGATATTAGATTTGATAAAAAAATTTCAGATGGTAATTTATTAGAACTAACTCCAATATATCCAGGTTATCAAAATGATGAGGATGAAATTTAAATTTTTGATGTTGATATAATTTATAAACATAGAAGTGATTTAGAAGAAATATTAATTTTATTTAACTTCAAATATTATTTCCAGCTACTTGTAGACTATATAATAATAATAACCGTGAAACAATAACTACATTTAATATAGAATTGCCAAGACATAAATTTAATATTTTGTTACGTTTCAGCTGTTCTCACTCTTAGAATTATATATAGGCACATGTTTTATTTAAAAGCAGTTAAGTTTGTCTTCACACAGCTCATCTCAGGAGCTCCAATACAAAACTGACAGTGCCACTACTGCGGACACACGTCGATAAAAAGACACATGTGCTTGATTAGCCACGGAAACGCGCAATCAGCCGCAAGGGAAAAACGCAACAGATACAGGGCAAAAACCAGTGTAACACTCTCCTCCTTCCCACAAAACTGTAGACAATTAATAAATGTTTTACCCGAGAATATAACGCATGTCTTACAGAAACCAACGAAGTAAAAACTAGCAAGTGAATAATGCAAAAATGACGTGCAACAAACGATCACTTAAATAGACACTCAAACCACAAGTAGTGACACACTTAAACTGTAAAATCTTAGTACAAACAAAAGAATATAACAATATAAAAATATATAATCTCAATTTAAAAACACGTATAGAATCACGAACACAAAACACAAAAATTTGCTATTAATAACTTTACATATACGTGGGTGAGTGAAGTGAAAAGATGCGTCTATTATCGTATTCTACCTTTCAACATCTGGGTAAAAACAAGGTCTACGTTTAATGCGTTGCGGACGGTCTGGAGAATGTAAAACATCCTCGCTTATTAAACTGTTATTCTGAACTGCGTTCTGAATATTTTTCGGCATTATGTACACCCCAGGTTGCAGCTGATAAGTGGACGTTATTTCCGGTTCCGGACTGCATAAATGATGGCGGTTGTTTGTCGGATATGTTGAGCGAGAAGTTTGCCCTTCATTCTCGCTCACACCTTCTGAAATAGGATTGTTTATCAATCTGTCAAAATTTCCAAAACTTCTTTTTAGTCGATTAAAATGTACAGTACAGGTTTTACCATCGCGATTTTTTATCAAATAGTTTACAGGAGGAATAACTTTTGTAACAACGTAGGGGCCTTTATAAGGCAAGTGAAACTTTCTCGTTTCATCTTTTTGAAGAGCTTCGTCACGCAACAGAACTGCATCACCTTCTTTATATTGATCGTCAGACGCCTTTTTGTCGTAACGCTTCTTCATTTGCAACCTACGTTGTCCCAACCTTGATTGAACTGTTTGGTGAACCAATTTCATTCGGTCTTGCAGATGAAGGATGTCTTCACACTTTGGGGTAAAAACTGGTGCTTTACTAATAAGATCTGCAGGCAACCTCAGATTCCTTCCAGTGAGCAAGTAATGAGGAGAAACTCCAGTTTCCTCGTGAACACTTGCGTTGTAAGTAGCGCTAACCGATGAGAGCGCATCATCCCAAGAAGTTGGGTCAACCTGAACGTAATTTTTTAAAATCGCAATTATGGTCTGATTGTTTCTTTCCACACCACCGTTTCCCATTGCGTGATACGGCCGGCTGGTTCTTGTCTTTTTGCAGCCATTAAGCGTGAGAGCTCTTGAAAAAGAATACTTACAAAAATTCCGGCCCTGGTCGGAGTGAATTGTTTCTGGGACGCCATGTCCTATTGTCACCCAACGGTGGTAAAGCAAATAAGCAGTATCTTTGGCATTTTGAAATTTCATTGGCCAACACGTACTGCATGTATTTTGTGTAGGTGTCACAAACGACAAGAATATAACGGTTGCCGTTTCGTGTTTCAACTTTCTGCATAGGTGTATTCTCCTCTGATGGGACTAATGGGGCACGAACAATTCGCCTTGGTCCTTTTCTTAAATCGCACAAGCAACACTCTTTGCAGTATGTTTCGACATCTTTGTGGCAAAATGGCCAGAAAAAACGCTCCTTTAACCGGGCAAACGTCCTTTTGACGTCCATATGTCCACCTCCGTGAATTAAATCGTGAACAGACTTCAACACATCATTCTTCATTGTTGAGGGCACCAGCAACTGAGCATAAACTTCTTCCAGAGAGTTCTCGATTCTACGATATAGCATACCATTATGTAGAAAAATTTCACCAAATATATTCCAATAGTGACGCACGGCTTTGCTGTCGTTTTTCACTTTTTTGAATGATGGTCGGCGTTCCTGCCTCATCCACTGAAACAGTCTTTGCAACACAGAATCTTTTTGCTGCGCCTTAATAGTGTTTTCGCTTGACCATCCAGATGCTTCTGAAAAATCCATCAAACACACTTGGTATTTTTTGGCATAAGTTGAACTTTCATAGCTGCTGTCAGTTTGAAACGGAAACAAGGGGTCTAATTGCTCTTCCTTTATAGTATCATCTGAACAAGGTCGACGGCTAAGCGAGTCGGCATTCGTGTGTTTGCTTCCTGCGCGGTGAATTAATTTAAAGTTAAAATTGCACAAGAAATCGAACCAGCGAGCGCATTGTCCATATGTGTCTCGTGATTCCCACAGCCAACGAAGAGATGCGTGATCTGTTCTAAGCAGGAACTCTTCGGTTAAATAGCATCGAAAAACCTTTAACGCGTGAATGACCGCTGGCAGCTCTTTCCTGGTTGTTGAGTAATTTCGCTCGGTTTTGGTGAGCGATCTACTACTGTACGAGACGGGGTGTTCTTCGCCATCCACTAGTTGCGAAAGAACGCAACCAACAGCTGTGTTACATGCGTCTGTGTCAACAATAAAAGGCTTGGATAGGTCGAGGTATCGGAGAACTGGAGATTTTGTCAACAATTCTTTAAGCAGCCCGAAAACCTTTTTACATTCTTCTGTCCACAAAAAGCCCTTTTTAGTTGAGTGCGCTAAATTGTTCAGTGTTGATGCAATCTGAGAATAACTGGGAATAAACTTCCGATAATAGGATGACAAGCCCAAAAATTGGCGAACTTCTTTCAATGTTTTCGGTGTTGGCCAATTAGAAACGTCTTCTACTTTTTGTGGGTCACACGAGATTCCTTCGTGTGATACAATGTGGCCAAGAAATTTTACTTTTTCCTTAAGCAAATTACATTTGGAAGGTCCGAGTTTTAGGCCAGCTTGCTTCCAAACGTTCCATATGTTCGTTAAATGTGCGACCGTACACGATAATATCGTCTAAATAAGCAATCGCACCATTCCACTCAACGTCGTTAAGCACCACTCCCATCAAGTGCTGGAAGGTTGACGGTGCATTACAGAGTCCAAATGGCATAACATTAAATTCATAGAGTCCTTTATAACACGTAAAAGCAGTTTTTGGTTTATCGGAGGGTTTCATTTTAATTTGCCAGTAGCCCGAACGAAGGTCTAAAGTTGAAAAGTAACGGAAACCAGACAATTGGTCTAAGCTCTCATCAATTCGAGATAATGGATAACTAGATTTTTTTGTACAGTCATTCAGCTTACGGTAATCGATGCAAAACCGCACATCACCGTCTTTTTTGCGAACTAATACAATTGGACTAGCCCAGGGTGATTGAGAAGGTTGAATAATTTCTTTGTCACACATATCCTCAACTAGTTCGTTTACCTTTTGCTTTTGGGGTTCAGACAAGCGTCTTGGGTGCTGGCGTATAGGGAGCGAGTCTCCAGTTTCGATTGAGTGTTCGACCAGTTCTGTTTGTCCAATATCGTACGGGTGCAGCGAAAATACATCACGATAGGAAGAGATGACGGAAAACAGCTTTTGGCGTTCAACTTCTGACAGTTCCAATTTGTCCAAACATAACTCATCGTGCAGTGCAGACAACTTAATGTTGGAAAACTTGTTCTCTGTAATAGGAAGAATTGAGTAAGCGTTTGTATATTGAATTTTGCCTTCACCTGCAATTGGAACAACTCTTGCAACGGAAGACCCGCTTGGAATTACAACTTCGACGTTTGATGGATTTGCCAAGCGTAACTGGACTAAATTGGCTTGAGTAGAGGTAACATACTCCGCGACTGCAACATTCCACTTCTCTTGAACGTTGTTAAGGCGTTCGATCAAAACTTCAACATCTGGCATGTTTGGTTGGCCGTCAAATGTTCCAGGGAGTAGCATTTCGGTAAAGGGAGGAATACGTGCAAAATCTAACAACTTAACGACATGACTGTTTGCTAGGCCTGGGAATTTCTACAGGGGAATGGTACCACCTCCCGCTTTTAAAAACATTTTTTCATAATCCACGATACACCGGTTATGTTGCAAATAGTCAATTCCCAAGATGCAATGATCAGCGATAGAGTCGCAGACATAAACATCGCAAGTTTCTATACAACCAGCGACTGAGATTTTAACCTTACTTCTGCCCAACATATTTATAGGCTTACCTCCAGCACCCACAAAACCAATTCCGGTTGGGCATTTTGTTAATGTTGTTTGTAGCGTATCATACAAATTTTTACTTATAACTGTAACGGTAGCCTCAGTGTCAATCAAAGCAAACACTGAACTCTCATTAATGTTTATGTTTGCATACCTATGCAAGTCCTGATCCATAGTTTGAACCTGGTAGATTTCCCGTGGTGGATTGCTGTGAGTTCCGTGTATGTCAGAAGCACGTCGAAAGTTTCTTGCACGTTGCCTGTGACAACGTCGAGCAATGTGACCATATTCCCCACAGCTAAACACTGAAGTCTCCTTCTCTCTTCCCGAGGTTCTCTTGTTGTCTTCATTTCGTTTCGCAGCTGGGAAATTTCGTTCTGAAGTTTTTCGACAGTTTTTTTTAATTGGGATACATCCTGGTGATCTCCTGTAACCGCTGCTACTTCTGACGCCATTATACGTGGTTCATGATGCGTCCGTTCTGCGTTTTCAATAATGTTCTTTGCTGTGGCGTAAAAATCCGGTTGTGCAATTTTAGAGTTATCGCGTAAGATTTGAGAGGCTTGTTGACGATCTCTCAGTCCGCGAACGAGTAGGTTGTACAGCACACTGCTGCGCATTTCATGCTGTTCGTCGTTTGGATAAGCCATTTTTCCCAATTGAGCTATAGATTCAAGAAAGTTTCTTACGGATTCGTCAAAACCTTGAGTTCGCTGAAAGAGTTGTTGCATGGCATGCTTTTGTGAAGATAGTCCTGAAACCGTGTCTTTTGCTTTTTGAATGAGTTCGTCATAACTAAGCTCGTAGAGTTTTTTACGACCATCGGTCATGGAGAATCTGATGTCTTCCGGCAAGCTTTGTAGAAATGCATGTTTCTTCGCCGCATCCGATGCTTTAACGCTGTCGCAGAAGGATTCGAATTCTTTGAGAAAAGACGAAAAACTATTGCCACGCTGGTAACGAGGCGGAGAGTAAAAAAAATTCATACTTCAGTAAAACTTGATAAAATCTTCTGTGCTTCTAAGAGGTCGTGCCGTGCTCGCCAGTGTTACGTTTCAGCTGTTCTCACTCTTAGAATTATACATAGGCACATGTTTTATTTAAAAGCAGTTAAGTTTGTCTTCACACAGCTCATCTCAGGAGCTCCAATACAAAACTGACAGTGCCACCACTGCGGACACACGTCGATAAAAAGACACATGTGCTTGATTAGCCACGGAAACGCGCAATCAGCCGCAAGGGAAAAACGTAACAGATACAGGGCAAAAACCAGTGTAACAATTTTGTAAAAAGTTATAGAAGATATTACAATATTATTAGTGGTTCGATGCAGGCTTTAAATGTTATTATTCCAATTCGAATTTATTATGATGAATATGATGAGCTTGATGATGGTGGTGAAGAACTTGATTTTAATAGTGCTGATGATTCTAGTTCTGAAAGTTTAGAAAAAGAACTATAACTTTTTAATTAACTAAAAATTTGCTGACCTTAATCCTAGTTGTTCAAGTTTAAAAATTATAATTTTTATATATACTTTAAGATATTCCTAACAATTTTTAAATACCATAATGACCCCAAAAATTTTAAATATCCTATAGTTCAAAACCTTAAAATTTAGAACTGTCCTGGTACCCCCATTTCACTATACTACTGTTGTTAATTGCACCTATTAGTAGTTCCACTGCCATTATGCAAAGATATAAGCTTAGCGTTTCCCCTTGTTTGACCCTTTTGTTTAAATCAAATGGTGTAGAACTGTAGATAAAAACCCGTTGTTGATTATTCCAAATTTCGCATCCAAAGACAAGTTTTTAACGGCATGTAAGAATATAGTGAGAAAATGCATGTGTTCAATAACCTTAAAAAGTCATGCGTGGTTGAGTGAATTGAATCGAAGGTTTTTAGGAAGTCAATTGAAATTAACAAATGGTTTCGATTTCCACGTCGACATTTTTCATACAAATCACGATTCTTGATAATACTGTCGCGAGGCGTGACACTTAGTGTTCTTCGTGATAGGGATAAAGTTTTTGTCACGTTCCTTCAGTTTATAGCCTCTGCAAACTGCAGTGGAAAGATGGCTTCATTATCTGATATTTCAAAATATAAAGAAAGTGACAATTTTGCGGTAAGTAGATTAGGAGAATGGGCATACAAAATTTTAGGTATTTAGGGTTTAATTGAAGTTAGATTTAGATTATCAAGTTTAGGTGACTTTGTTAAAATATGTAATTTAGATTAACAAGAAACCTGCGAAAAATACTTTCGAATGTAATATTTTTTCCGGTGAAATAGCGGGAGCCAAGTATAGAATCAAGATGCTTTGTTTACAAGAAATTCTTAAAATAAATCTCCCGACCTTTCAACTGAGGCCAGATGATAACAGATAATTCTTTTTATGAAATGCTCTTTCCATTAGAGAAAATAATTAATCATCATTTTAAATGCGGGACAGGTTTCGTCATCATAAATCCATTGCATGCACAAATTGAACTGAAATATACAATTATATTCCCTAACAACTTAAAATAATTTCTAATCAGACCCTTATGTGCTTAAAAGCGTATAATGAAAAGAACAAAGGTCAACTGGCCTACGCATATTCATCAGTATGATACCACTGTCAACCATGATAGACCTGGCGTTGCTAGGGATTTCAACATGGTTTGCAAACAACTCGACAGTATAACAATCTTCAAATCTCGTCCAATTCAAGAGCTTGCAGATATAAACAACCAAACTTCAGTCTGTGACAGTTTCGGTCAAGTTCATCCTAACAAGAAAATTTATTTTTTATGTGACCTCAAAAAGTTTTTACATTAAAGACATTGACTTGATTGGAGTTACAATTTAAACCGCCTCGACTCTAAGTCACAACTTAAATTGACTTGAATCATAACTCAAAACGACTTGGTTACAGCCCTGTTTATTACACAACTTACAAACAATTCAACGTTTAAGTCGGAGAGTGACTGAAACGGAACAACATGAAATAGGCGAGAATACGGCATTTAAAGATCGTATTCGAATGTAGAAGTTGTTCATGTCGTTTCAAAAATGTACAGTTTAGTTCATCAACTATTGTACGTATAAATATGAGAATATTTTTCATTTTTAGGTGTTTTAAAGAAGTATTTCAGGCTTAAGATATAAAAACACAAAAGTTTTGCACTTCGTTCATTTTGGATAGGGTGAAGAAACACGAGAATTACACACCCAGCTTTTGAAAACTTTTGGTCCCCTCAATACGATTCTAAATACGCTACTGGTAGTACCGCGAGTCTCCGGTTCCCCAGTTTGACGCGGAATGACGTCATACTAATTTACATATTATGATACGAAAAACTTGGTTCACCAAGTTTTTTTGCTTTAACTCAAATTTGATATTTCTAAAACTATATCATACAAGTATTTTATGTATAAGCAGTTTTAAAAATGTTTCTACAGAAGAAGATTCTGATTCTACTGAATAATAGCAATTTTTAATTTACTCATTTGAAACAAGTGCTTCTAGAGTTTCAGCAAATAAAAAGTTGTTTTCATTGTTTAAAATCCTTTGCTCTGATATTCCAACTCATACTTACCTGACGAGGGTCTTCACCGCGATCCGGCAGGCGGTGGGCCCAGGGCGAGGCTTTGTCATTGCACTTCGACTGAGCTGACCTCTGCGATTACCCCAAATGTGGGTAACTCGGTCGTATAATTTCTGTTAGTGGGGACTGCGTTCGCGCTATCCCTAATCTATTATGTAATTCCTTTGACACAAGCTTCTCGTAAAAGAGTGGTTTATGGATCCTTTCAAGCTTTTGGCAACCAACTGCTCTCGTTTACTCCAGGTAGCAGATTGATTTAATGCGTTTTGATCATGTTGCTGAAACTTCGCATGAGATGTTTTTCGCTAACATGCAACAGCTTACCTTGTAAGACAAAATGGCCACGCTGACAAACTGTAGTAACTGCCTGACCACAAGATGGTTGAAACGATAAGCAATTTCACTAAATCCTCAGTAAGACGATGACAAACTTTACTTCATAGTTTTAAATGCAGTTTAACATCGCGGGAAATTGGCTGCATCTCTTACATAGGAAAATGAATCTTCCACCGTTGCTGGATCACACAGTCAGTTGTTGAAGAACGCGTTATTCCTAGATTTATTTCTCAAGCTTGACCAAATGTTTTACTCAATTAAAGTTTTCAGTAATCTGAACAAAAAAATATTTTATATAAAATCATTCATGTGTTGGTCGGTCTCTATACTACGCAACAAGACCTCAAAACTTGCAAGCATTCGAAACGATAAACAGATCGGTATACAAACTCTAAAAAGCTAGAAAAACATTATGCTTGAATAATTGTTTGTGTGAAACAAGATTTGTCACTTTTTAACCATGCATAATTGGCAAAGAAATACTCGATAGATGGAGCTAACCAAAAATTCAACAATAAATTATTATCGGATACTTTATATATGATTTAATAATGGGCATTTCTTCTCTTTTGTGTTTCTTCTTGCACGACACTCACACCCAAGTCAGCGGCTTCGAACAAAGTGTTGTTGTAAGTCAATTCGAATGCCACCTGTGATGTAATTATCGTTTCTAAATTAGTTTTCCGATTCTAATTTTAGTTATCCGTTGATGATTTGGGTTAATTAAGACTGTATTTGATTATGAGACAAAAGGAACTTACGGGATAACGAAAGCAATGCTCGTGTGCGTCATTAATTAATGTTAAAATGCATTGTTACATCTTAAGTTGAACATACTTCGGGTTTCCGTACTTAAAGTTTCCAATTTTATAAATTTGTGGTCCACCCATAACGGTGTTAGGGGAATCGACCTTTGAACAAAAGAAATTATATTGTTTAACTTGTTCATCTCAGAAGTAATATTTGCTCATTATTTCCGGAGCCTTAATGTTATTCAAAAAAAAAACTCACTTGTATGAGGTAATTTCTTGCAGTTATTCTAAATAAAATTCAACGATAATAATTTGTCAAAGACATCGAAAAACGTCAAATTTTATTTACTTACAATATTCTGCTTATCATTATTACAATCGCCGCCGTAGAAGGTGTCGTTATTCGTCCTGTAAATCGTATTGATATCACTTTCAACAGCAAACACAGCGCCCAGAAAGCTGTAAGCCGCTTGTCACACCAAGAAACTGTAGTGTGGGCATCTGCCGCTGCGATCTCAACAATTACAGTGTGTGAAGTATAAATAAATCCTGTTGTGACAAGTATAAATAATCACTGCATGTCTAAAAGATGTACCACTAAGCTTTATCTACTGTATCTTTTCTGGGTGGCAAAAGGCCCCAAATTTCAGACACAATTTATCCTTTCTGACAAATTTCTGAACTTAAATATCAAAGCAAAGTGCTTTGATCGCTTTCTATACATCATCATGAAATCTCCTATACAATTAAGACGATCTCCATTCGATAAATATTTAAAAACAGAAGCCAAAGTCAGTGGAATGTCACCACGCACTTTCCAGACCTGTCTAACCACACACTGGCAAGCTGATTTTATTGTCCAAAATTCGTATTTGTTTATATCTGTATCATACTATTTTACTATTTATAGAATTTTACCCGTCTCCAATCGATAACGATTCACATTTTGATATAGATGGTCGTCATTTGCCGCCCTTTGCCACAGAAGAAACACGCTCGCCGCCAGTTTGTCGGGGCCACTCGCCGCAGAACTCTTACTGCTGAAGATCAATAACCACTGCGACCAACTAACCGCATCTACCGACGATGGCCAGTTGCCAACGTAACGTATTTTCAGATACGTGATATTCTATATACAGTAGTATGTTATAACTACGGAGTTTGAAATATTCCAGCAGATTAAGGTATATTTGTATATAGGGACTCTTCGCCGCGGTCTGTAAGACTGATTTTGACACAGATGATCAGCATTTGCCACTTTTGGCCGCCGAAAATGGACACTCGCGGTCAACACACAGGATGGTCGCTCGCGGTCAACACACAAGATAGTTGCTCGCGGCCAACACACAATATAGTCGCTCGCGGCCAGCTCGCCACATAGACGCTCGCGGCCAACACGTCGCATAGACGCGTGCGGCCAACACGCCACCTAGACGCTCGCGGCCAGCTCGCCACATAGACGCTCGCGGCCAACACGCCAGAAAGATGTAATCTATCCGTAATTGCTGTGCGGCATACCGTAAAGTCGTAGACCAAAATTTAGGGAGGTGGCGGTGCACTGTGCAGCTCAGCACGTACGCGTAACTAATGCATTTAATTAAGATTAGTTTGTAAACAAAATATAGGTTAAATAGTGATAAATTAATTTATCAAAAGCCAATGTGAGAAAGATATTGCAATATGCATTCATTGTTAAAGTCGGAGATGCTGAAAGGTGGTCCTAGAGATGGACATTCAGTCAAGATGTGCTTCGCTGTCTTGTCTAAGCTACACACACATTGGTTATATCTTCCAAACCCGTTCTTACCATATTTGCTGCTAAGCGGCCGACACCAGCGTGGAGTCGGTTCATCTGGACCCGAGCATCTTTTTTGAAATAATGATATTTCGATGATTTGAAAATCAATCAGTTAGCTGATATATGGTTAGGGGACGGTCCGGAAACTGCATTGTGGTATTGCATTTACTTCTCTTTCTATAAATGGACCTAAATGGCATTGAGTTTTTCGTGAGTTGAGACAAATTGCTAAATATACAGGAATGATGTAATGTGTTGTGTTCAAATGTGTTCAAGGGCTCAGGATTTTTCGCTTTGATATTTAGGTTTAAACAGATTCATCGCTTCTGAACCTCTGACACCAGGCCGGCATCCGGCAGGGAAAATTATACAGTAGATATAACTAATTGGGGTTGTAAAATTCGCCTGCTGGTAGCGATGGCTGGGGCGCTAGGCGAATTATTTAGTTGCTTACAGAGTTAGAGTTTACAGCTTTGTTGCTTGAAAACGAAAAATAAACGTCTTTGATAAAAATAGAATTACGGTCCTTGACGGTCCTGGTCGCAAAGCTCACCTGGCTAAAACCTAATAAGTTATAGATAACCTGTGGAGTATTGGAAATCTCATCTCTTAAAAGCGGATTGTGCTGCTTATACTTTAATACATGCCTATAGTTCGGGGTCTATAGTACTTTAATTGCAAAACTAAATTTGAATAGTAACAATGTACAAAACACATCGTGGAATACATCTAAATATACGTCTAAAAACATGTCAAAGTCCAGTGCCAAGCTACGGCATATAGCTACGCCTGTCGGCATAGTTACTATACGCAAAGAATTACCACACATGATATTTTGTAACACTATAACTTGGCACAGGCGTGTACACGTTATTAGAAAACACAAGTGCCCGAGGGAACAAACACAATTTACGAAAATACAATACGGTATATAACACAAATCGTATGACATCTAAAATTACGATTTTCGTCATTTTGGGATCGTAAGATCATAGGGCCCCAGGGACTCTCCACTTTTTTTCCGGCCAGCCGCTTTGTGCCGCAAATGATTAAAAATAGAGTGATGTACAATGCGAAATTTTTCATCAAAATTAAAGTTTTTCCTTAATTTAACCTTTAATTTTTCAAGTATTTAATTAGCATGGCGTGTTTATTTGGTTTGAATAGTTTTAAAATGTACTGGAAAATATTACTTGTCTAAACTGAAAGCAATCGAAAACCGGCTGCACACGTCGATGACCGAAAAAGGACTTGTTCAAACTAGAGTATTTAGAGTTAACAAGGTTCTTTTACCTCTTCCCACAAACCCGATATTTCAGAGCTAAAAGGCATGTTACAGATTTTCTATTGCCAGGTCCTTCTCCACCGCTTTCACGGCCCACTCAAAGCCAACAAGCCTCTTTTAAAGTAGTGAGATTGTATTTCGATATCAGATTAAAAGCACTCCACTCCGCTTTTGGGGCTTGACTTACGGTGCACACGTTTTACAATAAAATGGTAAAATATAATAAAGCAACCAGGGCAGTTCTGAGTGACCAACATAAACAACAGGTCCTCTTCCTACACGCCCATCCCACGACTGACTTCGAAGGCCACGTTTTTTTAGGAAGCACACACTCCCACCTGAAGCACATGCGTGACGCCAACCAAAGAAGGACACGTAATGATTCCGCGTTCGACCACATCCGAACACTTGAGGCGGCAAAGAAGAAAACAACAGGAAACAAAGCAGTGGACAAGAGAAACCATAACAAACACTATAAAAGCTAACTGATAACTAACAAAAATAAAGCGTGAAAAAACACACGAAAAACAATCAAACAATGGTGCGAAATATTATTTCGCCACAGGCACCTTTAAGATCTTATTGCTTTTCGTTTATTGCATTTCCTTGTTTACGACTCCTTATCAGCTACAAACATTATAGTATTAAGTCGGGAACAGTACTATGTGAAAGCTCTGCCCAAATAACCATCTACTGTACACATAAATATGAGAATACAGGTCATTTCGAGGCGTTGTAAAGAAGATTTTCGGGCACAAGAAGCATACTTTTTGCGCTCCGTGCATTTTTCGGTGAGGAAAGCAGAGAGGTTTATCATTATTATTGGACCCGTTTTATTACCTTTTATTATCTTGCGTTTATCGCGTGTTTATCTTTAGGTCCAGCTTTCAAACAATTCTACCCAATAAAACTAAACGTAACTAAATACAATTCAAAAAAAGGTGATGAAATAAAAGGAAAGGTGCTCCTGCAGAAGCTGGGCACGTCACCATGAAAATCCGGGACTGTAAAGATCAAGATCTCTTGGACCTAACTGTGGCGTTTGTCAACAAGAACCTCGGAAAATAGTGCGACGATATTATGCATAAAGATATATAGTAGACAATTATATTACAAATTGTTTGTTTAATTAATTTATTTTTAGTTTACTTTTATTAAAACACGTAACGGTTTCTAGAACATAATTTTTTATTCAATGAAAACTGATAATTTGATAAATCCATAAAAATATTCCCGTACATTTATATGATCTTATACATTTATAATTACTGAAACATGAAAAACGTTTTTGTTATTTTATTTAACAATCGAAATTAAAAGTTCTTTACCAAAATAAACTAAACTACTGTATTCAATTTTTTCCTGTGTATTCAAGTAAACATTATTTTGCAAACAACTATCTCTATACCCGGCAAAAATATATTGAGCAGTGCATTTTTTCAAATTTTTTCTTTTCAACTAATGGGGTACGAATTGGTTCTATATCCTATTGCACAAACCCGAAAAAATGCTAATATGCAAAAAATAGCTAAAAATAAAAACATGTCGATAATTCCAAGTTCGCATAAAATCGAGAGTTTGGGTTTGTTTTGGGCATTAGGTTGATATATAGTGCTGAATACAATACATACATTTTTCAAAAACGTTTATTCAGGATTTTGAGCTGATGATTACAAAGCTTATAGATTATTTATTGGGATTAAGGACGGGTATATGAAAAGTTATACGTTTCCTTTAAAAATTGTTAATTTATCTTTAATCACGTATTTTTCACATGAATTATGCTTGTCGTGAAATATGTATATAGAGAAATTTTATACACTTTCATGCCACGAACTACAACAGGAAATGCTTACTAACCTGCATTGTTGTTAAATAAACAACAATTATTATTCCCGCAGCGTGAAATTCGTTTTTAATGTTTAGGGTCAAATAAGGTGATGCTGCAATCTGTCATGTACTCATAACATTAAGTTGGCATAAATTTACCTGGTCTTCGCTTGTGCTTAAATCTCAGTAGTCTACGGTTCTTGCTATAGAATTGAGTTGCGCAGATAAGAGAAAGTTTTTATTATAAAGATGAGCCAGGAAAATACTGAACATAAGGAGAAACATACTTATGGTGAGCAAAATTTCAAACAAAATAAACTCTAAAAAGTTAATGAAACAAAAATTACATTAAGTAAAATTAAAACAAAATTTCCAGGAAAAGAATTTATAGCCGATTCTAAACATCCCATAAAAGGCTTTTTATTTTTTTACTCCATATCTGATAAACGTTCTATATCTTTAGCTTAAGTATTTATAAAATATTAAGTTAATAGTTAAATTTATCACTAAATTACAACTGTATTTAATTTTCTTGCTTTTTGTTTCTTTGTTCTATAAAAGTTTTTGCAATTGCACAAAAAATAGAATTTTTACATAATTAAACTAAGCACGCGTTGATTAGAATTATCAAAGACACTTGTTAATAAAAGTTAATAAAAGACCTTTTAAACAACTCAGGATAGCTAATGTATCAAATGCGCTTATAGTAATTGTTGCTAACGTTATTTATCCATAATGACGGAAATGTATTCAATGTAACGAAACTAACTCAAGACTCGCATAAAATGACTATAATAAATCCGATGCAAGGAGTGTTTGTTATAACTGCATTTGTTGCATTGAGTTTATTCACTACAACAGAAACATGTCTTTATACCTAACAACTATATATATACTATACTTACAACTATTCTACACTATGGTGGTAAATATTAGTAGTTTGTATTTGGAAGAGTCCGTTGATAACAATCCGATCCTAACAGGTTTGTTGGAGTCGCTGCAATCTTTCCAAGAAAATCACGGATCTGTGGATAGTTCATTTCAAGCAGACGAATTGAAAGAAATGCCCAGCTCCACATTGGAAGATGCGACAGACGCGATACAACAAAACTTATCCAATGTTGGAAACTCGTTGAACTCGAACATCATGTTATCAGGTATCGTAATTTCATCCAAAATCAATTTCTTACACAGAAACCATAAAGACGTGATGTATTCAATGCCCAGGTTTTGCTTAGGCTTTCACTCATGCAATCATTTAAATATAGGCCCACGCTTCTATATTTAAAACGCCTAAAGATATTCAAAATGTATTTCATTTAGTCAACACATCAATAGAATTACAAAGCAGATATTTTATAAAAATGGCTGCTAGTTTTTATCAACAATAACTGTTGTTGAAATGTTTTGATTCCGTTGCAAAGTGGAAGCGGTAAAAAATTGGACCTAACTTATTTTGCTTAAACCCGAACATAACATAATGTTTGAAACACCTGAAGCTAACTACGTATATTAGTAATCCTATGATTACGAAGTTGTGGAAATAAATAAGTTGCTACACATTCCCCGAACTTTAACTTCACCTTTCAAAATAATAAAACATCAAATTTGTTAGAAAATTTCAATTCTTCATTATAAATGAAGTAGTCTGCTCTTTGTCCTACAAGCGAATCCGAGTAGGCCTATTGTAACCTATGTATACGAAAAAGTCAGTAGAAACGGAGATGTCACTATACCACTTTCTTTTAGTCAATGAAAATCAGCATTTCCTTTGTTTTCCTTATTAAGTCGCCTGAGGAAAATATTTAATATTGCTTTAAAAAGTCTTCTGATTTTAGAGTTCTTTGTTAACCTTTAGAACCGAAATATAAAAATACTTCCAGCACATTACAAGATTTACAAAACAAATTGAGTTTCGATATATACTCTAATCAGTCTAAGGTCATCTGATGATGAGAGAAGGATAAAACTCAAATTTCGGAACTTGAGTTTAATTGAAAAAAATTACTAGTAAAGCCACCAACTTTAGTATTACTTTACATATAATTTCTCACTCGCAGTCGTAGGTATAAAAATTTAACTTCTTCATCACTTACACGGGCACTGCAATCTTTAAAAACTGTTGCAGAAAAAGTTGCTGGTAATCGGGAAAAGATGGAAAGCTCGTCTAGTGCAGTGCGGAATGTTACAAACCTATTTCGAAACAAGGTTAATTCAACCGGGTCGTTTATGTCACTTGAAGAAGAAGGGGAGTTTTCAGGTGCTAGCTTAATTTAATTTCAAGATAATATCTGATACAGATTGCAACTAATTTAATGAAGTTCACCAAGTTTCTTACCTAATTTAAAAGTTGTCACACGAAATCATTTTATTTGCTTGTGATGTACGACAATATTAGTTGATGCCATGTGTTATAAATGTTCTTTTTAGGTTTGCTCAACGTTTCTCGGCTTTCTAAAAGTGTGGGTGTTGACTCCGCAAATACGGAAACAAAACATCAAAATATGATGAGCAAAGTGCAAGGTTTGGCCAATAGACTGGATGTTAATATCCCTGTCGCATCAAAAAATCACAAAGGTAAACTTTTCTTGCGTGTTGTAGAACCTGATGCCATCCTAAAAAATACTTTATTTACTATAACAGCTAAGATGTAATAACAATTATAATAAAGACATTTATTTTGGTATTAAGTTAAAGGAAATTTACAACTCGTAGTTATTGTAGATGCAAAATTACTTTCTCGCTTTCAGGAGCACTGCAGTCTCTACAAACCTTAACAAAAAATGATACGGTCAATCGGGATAAAGTAACGGAAAGCTCAAACGGTTTATTGCGAAATGTTACAAATCATTTTCGAAATAAGCTTAATTCAACAGGGTCGGTTATGCCACGAGCAGAGGAGAGCAAATTTTCAGGTTTTAACCTAATTACAACCATAATATTAGCGATACTGATTTTAATCGACTTTATAGTTTCCACTAAATTTCTGATTTAGAAGGAAAGTTTGCTGATGTCACAAAAAAAACTATTTCATGTGCTCATGCTGTACAAGTATACTTCTTACAATGCGTTGCACTTGTTTGTGTAGGTTTGCTCAAAAACCTTCCTCCACTTGCTGATAGCATGGAAGGCGACTCCAATAAAACAGAACATCAGAACAAGATGAGCACAATGCAAAGTTTGGCAAATAAACTTGGTGTTAGTATTCCTGTCGCATCGAACAATCAAGCAGGTAAAATGTATATTATGTTTATGTATAGTAATATTATTCCAATATGTCGCAGTTCAGTTACAGATGTGCTGCAAAAGCTGGGCAATCTAAACCTTCTTCACAGGTTGCTTGCACATTTGTGATTTTTGCAATAAGTTTGAAAAATGTTTATAATATGTTGCAGTTTCTTCCATAACTTCCCCGTTGAAAGTTGTGTTGAACAAGCACAATAAAAAACCTGAAACATTTTCCTCAAATCGAAATCAGAACCAATTACTGAAACGAACACAATCCGATCTTTCTCACGTGAGGCCCTTCCAAACAAACATCTACTATTTCAAGGAATCGGAAACAAAGAATTCAAAGAAAGGAAATCATGCTCGGATCAATCGGAGTAGAGGCAATCCTGGTTCCAACGCAAAGCAAAACACCAATAGTGGTTTTGAAAAAGATGTGACGGAAGAGGAAATGACATTGACAACTGCACAATCGACCTCTGAAGATGCAACTGACGCAGATGTAGAACATCAAACAAATGGACTAAATGGAATTGGCAAAACAGAAATGGGTTTAACTTCTTGCGAGCGATTGAACACTGGTGCACTAAAATCAAAAGGTTAATCAAGCATTGTGATAAAGTTGTAATTCCAGTTAAAACTTAAAACTATCCAAAACATAACAACACCTTTCACTTTTCAGACGCATCAGGCGTCTTTGCGAGATTGGGTGATAAGCTTTCCCGGGATACGTTTTGGAAATTAATGGCAGTAGTTACATTGGTCACTTGTGCTGCTACAATTGCTACGGTGGTTACGCAAGTTGACAAACCTTTCGCACTTCAGCAGACAGAAACTTCTCATGAGGAAGAAAATGATACATTCTTAACTATGTTTGAGACAAGTATGATCACTGCTATTATTTTCATGAACAATATTTCAACCAATGCAAATATTATTTTATTGACAGCTTGCCCAGGCGTCTCACTGCGATTCCCGCGTGGTTTTCAAACCACAGATTATGCTCGATATCGAGGGACCGGTTTCTTCACTAGACTTAGTGAGGCTACTTTTTGTCTTTGGATTGATACTGAGTACATGACCAGAGGATCTGTATTTGTCAGTTATGCGACAAGAACCAACGATAATGAGCTGACTTTGAGGTTTAATAGCCAAAGGCCTAAGATGTTTCGCCTGGATTTGGCTGGAGTTCGACTTGATTTTCCGGTCGATGACAAATATACCACCGGACACGTAAGACCACGCTTTCAAAATACAAAAACTTTAAAGATGTATTACCAACAATTTTTTCGATCAGTTTTATTACGATTTTTCAATTGACCGCAAGAAAACACTTCTCTTAAACTTATGTGAATGACTATGATAATTGCAACTCAACTGCATGTAGGAACACCTTTGTGCCTCCTTTTCAACTACTCTTGAAGAAGTCGTCTTTTACGTTCAAGGAGAAATTGTGGGCCGCAAAAGATACAGAGGACACTCCGTGCTGGGTGGAGGAGACTTGATTCTTGGTCAAGAGCAAGACACAATTGATGCAAACAAATTAAATCCTGAGCAAGCATTCAGGTAGGTTATGAAGCACCGTTAGTCACCGTCTTTGGACATTTGCAGTTGCTATTCATTTCATTCAAATGTTTATAATATTGTTCTGTATATATCGCAGAGGCACCATTACTGATTTCTTACTTTGGCCGAACATTTTATCAGAAGCTGACATCAAAGCAATATACTATCGTTGTCATTGTCCTTTGGACTATCGAGTAAATTTATCCATGGATAGTGTCGAACTATTTGGGGCAACGGAACACTTTGTTAACGGCACGTGTCCAACGTTTGTTTAAACCCGCATGTAACCTATGAGTATAGCCTATAAAGTATCCTAGCTAATTCATTTCGTTTTACTGCATGCTTTACATCTTGTAGTCTAAATGTAACAGCCTGTTTAGTATAGCATTATTAAGTCATCACAACCTGAAAATCGACGTATATATACTTTTTAAACCAGATAATTGTTGTGTTGTTTTTGATTAAAAAGACAGTATTGTGTCCATATTTTAAAGACAGAATAGGATTTAGTTTTCGTATTGATATAAAAATATTTTTGGTACATTACTTCAACCGATTCTAACATCGTGGGCGCGCAGGTCTTGTCAAAAGGCCAGCACTAAAAGCAAAAGAGTAGGAAGCGTGCAACAGATGACAAGCTACGTCATTTCTAAAATCAGCAAAGAAGATATAAGATTATCTCCACCCAAGAATCCTAGGAGAAGATTTAACAGGCAACTTTAACCCCAACGACACCATGGTTAGCTGTGATGTTACATCCTTGTTCACCAATGTTCCGCTGATAAACTATCGATATCGTCACAGATTATATTTGTGTAGTGAGAAAGCAGTTGTTACTCCACCGTTTAATAAAATCGCGTTTATACCCCTTTTGAAAATCGCTACTAACAGTATATATATTTTTAAGACATAACTGCGAATAACTAATTACATACTGTGTAGTGGCGTCACGCTACTGCCACGTCAGCACGCTACACGCTGTAAAGCAAAACGATCATCTTCATGAAGCCAAATTTGATTGGTCACAGCCAGACACCATTTAAATCCAGCAAAAGACAAGCACAAGTTGCAGTTTTCCAAGGCACAGACCTTTTTTTGAAAACCTTAATAACAAACATCCCAATATAAAATTCAACATGGAAAATTGTACTAAATTGCTGTCTTTCTTAAACACTGAAATCTGCATCAAGGGTTACACATTCGAATCATGGGCATTTAGAAAAAAGTCCCACACTGGTGTCTTCTTTTAAATTACGACGCAGTAGCACCGCAAAAATGGACAAAAGTTCTTATCACTTGTCTACAGCACCGTGATTTCAAAATCTACTCAACCAATGCAGTTTTTCACAAAGATATAAAAAAAACTTAAACCATGTTGTTGGTAATACCGTGTAATTAACCGTAACAGTTTTTCCAAAGAACCTAAATTGCTTTTCTTAACCAAAAAAGCAAAACCTTTAAATCTTCTCCTAACGAAACCATCACCGAGAGCACTTTCCAATACTGCATCCTAAAAGTTCTATTAATAAGAAAAGCATCGGAAACATTTACGACCAAAATCACTCATTTCATGAAGAAAAAAATTAACCTTGAGTTACGTTGCATATACATATCCTTCAAAGTAGGTAATTATTTCGTCAACAAGCCACGTATGCCCAAATTCTATTGTCACATGTAGTGTATCAATTCGCGTGTGCAATTGGTATGGACTGTTCTTACGTAGGTAATACCACACGCGGTTTTCACACAAGAGTAATGGAGCACACGCGCCTGGACAAAATATATAACAAATCTGCTGTCCAAAATTACATATTTGATTGCGAGAAATGTACCAACAAACAAAACCTGATGGAAAATTTCATAATATTCAAATTATGCAAAGCAGATTACTTGAGTAAAATGCACGTAGCACTATTGATCAACACAATAAACTCATCACTTAACAAACAAAACTTTAAAAATGGAGCGCCTTTTCTAGGGTTAAAGAAAATCTTAGTTACACTATAACCACCTCAAAGACGCGTACGTAGCACGATCTATTTTGAGTGAAAACTGTTTCTTTGATAAATAACATCAAAACAATTTCTCAGTAAACGCCATTGCCACCAAACTACAATTACTAAATTTTGTTCAATATTAAAGCATAGGGGTTAGAGCTTGCAGTGCAAAAGCTATCTGCAGAGGTGGTTTTACAGTAAAATGTTGATTTTTGTCAAACGTCGAAGACGTCAAAACCAAAAATTTTACAGACTGGGCTTCTGATTCAAGCCGGATAAGTTTACAATAATTCTGTGTGAATCAGCGGCGAAGTGCTCATTATCTAAAAGCTGTGATGGTGGGTAAAATCGGCAATTGTGGCTAATGGTGGCAAACTGGCGGCAATCTCCAGCTGCAAGAGCATGGCGATTGCTGAATGTCGGTGGAAAAATGTGTCTTTATACAGTAGTCAGCAGTGAGTACATATGTATATATATATATGTAGCTTGATGTACAATAATTTGATCCCATCGTCGAAATAATCTAAACTTCATTCTATAACTTATTGGCAAATTTTTTAATTATATTCAAGATCAATACCGGAAGGTCCAAACAAACCCAAATGTTTAAAATAATCCAAAAACTTTGTAACTATATCGACACGACTTTTTTATTGATTTTATTAACTTTATAACGCATCCAGCGCGTGTAAAAGCAAATGCCGGAAGAAAATAATGGAACATGAAGTTAGCAGTAAAATGCGTGTTTGTGTTTGACTATGGGTTTCACAGACAAAGCTTGTTGCAGATTTCTTGCCAAATAAGCTTATCAGCGGTGGCGAAATGGAAGCTTATAAGCTCATTACCGTGCATCCTGTGAGCTATGGCCATCGACGGCAAGGTTTGAGCGCCAACAGTCGGTAAAATCTCGGACTTAATGAAATCTTAATGGCTATTGGCATTGCGATTTCTTACCTTCAATCCAACACCGAAATAAACTCAGTCATAAAAAGCTTAACAAAAAGTGCTGGCGAAATCTTCAATATTATTAAATGCTAATGCCCACATTATATAATCCAAACTTAGAAACAACAATAATTACAAGTAATGAGTGGTGACTAATTGGAAAGGGGGGAAATGTGCCGGAATGGCGGCAAGCACCGATTTTCGCGGCCAAGTATGGCGATTTGGCGGCGAACGGTTATTTTCGCCCCAACACATAGCGAGTTAACCGCGAACAGCAATTGCCGCGGCAATACATATTCCAAGTGGCAAAATATGGTGAATCATTGACGGCGAACGGCGGTTTTCGCGGCTAATTGTGCCGAACCTGGCGGCTGCTAGGTGGTGACGAGTTAGTAATGTACAGTGGCACACCCTATAACCACAGAAACCTTTAGTTAGTGTATGTATTTATTCGTTGGCCTTTAGAAAATTTGGATGGTGCCCTAACTGCTAATGTGTTCATTGAAATGAATATCATTTTCAAAACTTATAACATATTTTCTTTTGTCGCATTTAGCTTCGCAAATTCCCAAACAGCACAATTTTTCAACACAGATTTTAATGTGGTTGCAGATTTTTCATGGTTCATTATTATGCTATTGCGATGTAAGTAACGAATGGAGTCGGATTTTGATGCGACAGCAACTAGTCTTTCCTTTAGAGATTGCAAGCGGCGAATGATTGCATGCAGTAATATTGCAAGGTTTGCAAACTTAAGGCTTACGCGTCAAAAATACTGCCTGCGTGCCACTGTGCCCAATTTTAAGATGTTTGCAAAATCGTAATTTTACCGTAAGTAGTAGGCCTAGTAAATGGCTGGTACACTCGAATTGTCCAGACTTACAAGAAGTTAGCCAACTTTCAAATTTGTCAGTCAGGCTCCTCGCTAACGCCAGGCTATGGTGCGCTTTTTACTTCATCATATGTGACCTAAACTAAGATCAGTTTGATTGGCTATTTCGGTACTCAATAAAAGGCTATATAACAATAATTTAAGTTAAATCACTTCATTCGTCACAATTCATTTGTTCGTTGATTTCATAATTACCGTCCAAGCGTGACTAACATGCGGTGCCGCCGGGATGTCAGGTTCATAAATCATCCACAAGGCTACCTTGAATCGCAAACGGCGATGCAAAAGAGCAGATATTTTTGTGTCGGTGCGATTGCTTGCGAATGGGTTGACTTTCAACAATCGCAGTAGTGTAAATTTCACCACTTTTGTTCAACGCCAAAAGTCGTTTATGGATCTGGCCACTGATATATTTCCGGGTTCTAGGTCGATTCAACCCACGGACGTTTCAACCGCGGACGATTGAACCCACGGACGATTGAACCCAGGACGATTCAACCCACGGACGATTCAACCCACGGACGAATCAACCCACGGACGGTTCAACCCAGGACGATTCAACCCGCGGACGATTCAACCCGCGGACGATTCAACCCACAGACGATTCAACCCGCGGACGATTCAACCCGCGGACGATTCAACCCGCGGACGATTCAACCCAGGACGATTCAACCCGCGGACGATTCAACCCGCGGACGATTCAACCCACAGACGATTCAACCCCTGGACGATTTAACCCGCGGACGTTTCAACCTGCGGACGATTCAAAGCGCGGATGATTCAACCCGCGGACGATTGAATTGAGCACTAGGCCCAACATAATGAAGCCAGTATTCGATATCCAATAATGCTCTATTGCTGTAATGCAGGGGCGGGCAACTTCTTCGGTCGGCGAGCCTGATATGAGAAAATGAAGTACTTGGCGGGCCGGATTCCTGAATAGATTGGAACGCAGCTTTGTCTTATTAATGTTCATGGTCGAAAATGTTTGCTCATAAATGTATGTAGACCCGAACAGAACAAGTAGATTTATGGCCATCTTTCTCCGGTTGGCAAACTTGGACTTATTCAGTGACCCAATACAGGGATTGCGGCAGAATGTGGCCGCAGGCCACATTATCATGTAAGACCGGAAACTGTCTGCGGGCCGCTCAAAATCCCGTCGCGGGCCGGATCCGGCCCGCGGGCCGTATGTTGCCCACCCCTGCTGTAATGCCATTGTGCTCCTGTTCAGAAGACATGGTGCACCATAGTGGGAAGTGTGGTACTTACATGATGCACAAGATCTATCATTGTGCACTTTTAAATTTTTATGTTACCTGAACAAAATACGGTACGACTGCAATGATGGTACCATAACCGTTAACCACGACGTACACGCCTATTCAGGATGGCCTAACTCTAGAGTATAGACTATCCAGTATTAAGCTTACAATTGGCTACAAAGTAACTTGGTGATAACCTAAGCCATAAGTACGTGAAAAGTTCATGAGTTGAATCGTCCGTAAGTTGAATCGTCCGCGGGTTGAATCGTCCGCGGGTTGAATCGTCCGTTGTTTCAATTGTCCTAGGTTGAGTGGTACTGGGTTGAATCGTCCGCAGGTTGAAACGTCCGTGGGTTGAAACGTCCGCGGGTTGAATCGTCCGCGGGTTGAATCGTCCTAGGTTAAATGGTACGGGGTTGAATCGTCCGCAGATTGAAACGTCCGCGGGTTGAATCGTCCGCGGTTTGAAACGTCTGTGGGTTGAATCGTCCTAGGTTAAATGGTACGGGGTTGAATCGTCCGCAGGTTGAAACGTCCGCGGGTTGAAACGTCTGTGGGTTGAATCGTCCGCGGGTTGAATCGTCCGCAGGTTAAAACGTCCGCGGGTTGAAACGTCCGCGGGTTGAAACGTCCGCGAGTTAAATCGTCCGCGGGTTGAATCGTCCGCGGGTTGAATCGTCCGTGGGTTGAATCGTCCTAGGTTGAATGGTCCTGGGTTAAATCGTCCGCGGGTTGAATCGTCCGGGGTTGAATCGTCCGTGGGTTGAATCGTCCGACCACCATATTTCAGTGTGTTCTTATAGATATGTGTATTTCGACTACAACAGCATCATCAGTATCTACAGTATATGAATACATTCAGAAACAACAAATTGAGAGAATAAAAGCAAAAAATCTATAGTGGTTATTATTCTATACATACTTAGTAACCGTGTATAATTTTAATAATAAGTCATAAAATTTTGATTTGCTCCGTATGTTTTAATGTTTTAATTATGCGATGTTTTGCTGAAAAACATTTTTCTTTCAGTCAGTATAGAATAAGATGTGTAAAGCTAAATGCAGAAATTTTTTGCTTTGCTTCATCTTTTTGAGCTGGATTTTGGTCAAATTTTCTGTTCTCGAAACTTGACAACCGGTATTCAATCTAGTTGTTTTCAGGTAACAAACAAGTTTGTTTTCTTGTGCGTTTAAATTTTTATATTTTGCTCATTTTTGTCACAGATGTTGCGATATTTATCTTACCTTGGAGAATCGAGATGTTTCTAATGTTAAATTAACAATTCCTTGGATAATTAAGACCAAGAAACACAGCAGCTAAATGTCCGTTGATATAAACACCAGGTGTCAACCAACAGTTTATATTGTAGCCTATATAACGAGTGGTGGTTATTATATTTTACAAATAAAAAGCATTTTCTCTTGCTTATAAAATGCGTGACACTAATTGATTACTAGCTCGAAAACCAACCCTATACAGTAAACTGCCCAACTGCGGATAGCAGAAAAATTAAAATGTCACAGTCTTGGTTAAAAATCGGCCCCGATATGCGGGCTGCCGGAACATCCACAGCAAACACAGCTCCTGCACACAAGTTTACAATATAAGTTATTATTTAGCCCATAAGTTTTGTATGCAAAATAGTTTTCCACAAACTTATCTCCCATCAGGTATTCTATGAAAAGGGCTACCGGTGCAAGCAGTACAAAAAATGTGAAAAGCATGACGAAGAACTTTTTGGAACCGAATTGTCTTTCTAAACGATTACCAACGTAAAACAATTGTGGAAAAGGCTGCTGTGGACAAAGTTTAAGTTAGAAATCTCCTACATAAAAAATCTGTTACTTATCTTCCCGCCGGTACCATTAGTAATTGTACCCACGGAATTGCCCCTGAAATAATTGCACCAAACGTGATGGTCCCATCACAGGATGTATGCACACCAAACAAGTATTGTGATTTATCAGTATCGAAGAAAATGTAAATATGGGAGTATATTTAACTTCAGAACACAGATTCAGTCACTCAAACATGGCGATAAGTACCAAATGAATGTTGGATTGTGGAGAACTTAGTTTAAGGGGGAAGAGGGAACATGGGGCAACATCCCTAAAGGCTTATACAGTGTAAAAAGGTTAAACATGTAAGAAACAAGTGTAAAACTGGTAAACAATCAAAAAATTGATCAACAACTGCGTAACAACATAAGGATAACATATGCACTGCAAAACAGTTAAATAGCTACTAAACAACAACTTGTTAACTATTTGGTGTAGTCTGTGCAACTGACCTTCGTTAAGAAGTTAGCTTCTCTAAACGTTTAGCAAGGTTGCCAAGTAAGAACCACAACTGGTAAACATTCAAAGAATTGACCAATAACTGCATAACAACTTACGCAATGAAGAAAAGTTAAATAGCTACCAAGAAACAACTTGTGAACTGTTTGGTGTATTCTGTTCAATTTTTAATTTCAAAATGCTACTCGCTTAATCATCTTACTTTAAATTGTGTACAAAGTTTCAAATAAACGCTTTTACTTGTACGCATATAGGCTACGTTGCGATCTGTAGTCAACTGACAGCCACATTGTAAGGTCAGCTTATTCACAATGTGTCTGTTGCCATACAGTTTGAAGTCCTTTGACGAACTTCCTCGGCTAATATAATATATTTGTTTTAACATGACGTTTAGCGTTTGCGTTCCATTCATATGTGTCTGGTTTAACGCGTTGCCATATAAAGCATTCATAAGTTGTTAGGAGAAATGCCTTCTCTTTGAATAAATAAGATACTACTTTGGAAATGTGAACAATACCACACTTTCGTCGATTCTCATATTTATTAAAATGTAGTGCGGTATATAAATAAATATATTACTTTCTTATTTATTGTATCGGATTTTCATTAAACTTCTGTTGCACAATTACAAAATCTGCAGTCAGAACGAAAATGGGCATAAAAAAGAAAGAGACAGGCTTTACAGACCAACAGACTAATGACGTCATTATGTTCGGGCGTGAAGCCTCAGCTTGGGGCAGGAAAAAGTTGACTAGTTTAGCTTATCCTACTTGGAGGTCTTTGGCATGTGGGCTGTGTTGTAGGTTTAATGCCTTGCACATAGGCTAGCAGGAGTATAGTATAGCATAGCATAGAATAGAATTCTAAAGTACCGCTATTTCTACGTAGTAAGCTCATCACATCACGACATCAGACAGTCAGGGAAGCAGGAGCGAAACTGTGTACAGTACCGGTATATAGGCCTATACTGGTAGTGTTAACAAAGACCGGATGTTGCTGCGTATAGCCAAGACAAACTTGTTCCTTAAGCTGTTTTTGCTATGTTACTATTTTCAGAAACTAAAGGGTCAGTAGGTTCGAATTTCTCCACTGCAGCTGACGATTTTAAATCATGTTTCGCAACTTCTTTTTTATTACCGATACGGTAAGCTGGTTTATTTAGGCTAGGCTAGTAAATTAGACTACAAAGACTTTATAGGAGTGCAATTTATAAAAAAATATTTGCAATTTAAAAGTTTTCGTTGGGCTATAGGCTTGGATACCTGTCGTACGCATGGTATGCTTATGATGTAATAAATTTATGGCCCTTTGTAACTTGCTATAGTTGTGTTTGGAACTTTAATGCACTTTATTCATAAACTCGTAGTTCATATGGCAGACTGCAGAGTTTGGCATATGCACACACAATGCTTCATTTCATGACCTTCAATGCCGCACGTAAGGTGCGTTATTTTCCACTTAATGACTTGAATAGAACTTCTGTACCCTCCATTTTAAATTGGTTAGAAGTTTGAATAAGTCTACTAGTCAAACTGTGCACATTACTGTATAGGCTAAATTTTTGCACCTAAGTGCGCACTTACATTATATTTGAGTATTTTTGCGCAGTGCACTTGTTATTTTTGGTTGTTTGGCATACCCACGATCTTGCTAAATAAATGCATATTCTGCAGTCCAGGTTCACGGCCTGATTGCCAGATGTATTGAGTCTATTGACGTTTCAGTTGCATGGGGTTTCTCTCTCTACATTTATGTATATGAGCCTGTATAAAAAGTTTGTATGATACACCCGAGATCTCTGGTGTAAATATCAGCTTCAACCTTTCTGGCGTGACATTACAAAATCATGTCACAAGAAGCAAGTCATACAAAAATTAGCCACTAGTTTTCCAATTGTGGTAATTGGCTCCATTCATTAAACTAGCATTTCGGCTAGGCATGGTTGTGGCTGAAACTATAATTAGAGTGTCAATATTGGTGTGGCGTGAATTTTTTTTGCGTAAATTTCTCTGTCCTAAAATACTAGCTTCCATACTGGTATGTAACATGTTTCCAGTGTAGCACAAGCATGAAAGAGGTCCATCAACGTGCACGCCAAAGTTTTTTATCTTCACGCTTATTTATAATAACTAGGTAAAAAATATGTTGTTTGAACCCCGATTTATAATAATAAACTAAAGCTTGAGCCTTCAGTGGATACCATGCTACCAAATTTTGCATCTTTACACACAAGATTTCTTGTCAAAAACTGTCATATTTTTCAGTTATGGAAAGTTTGTATGTTATGCCGGAAGGCGCAAATATTATTATTCTGCTGTGGCGTCTCAAAATAGTGTCACAAGAAACAAGCATACAAATATTGCAAGGGCAAACCAATGGCTTGAAATTAAATACTTTAAACATTGTCATGATATAAAACAGATATTCTAATTAAATCTCACTGTGCTGAAATGTAAGCTCTCCATTCCGGATTGATGTAAGTTTGAATGTAAAACCAATTTGTTTGAACTTTTTTGCTGTTGGAGATCAATTGCTGGTAGAGTCAGAGCTTTGATTATACAGGAAACAATAAATGCCCTGTAGGAAGTTCTTTATGTTGAATTAGTTCCGATATTTGTAATGGTTTTGGTCCGCTTTGTATTTTGACATGCATTTATTTTTTTGATATTTGTACTACTGGTATATATTTTTATGCTATGATTGTATATAAATGTGTTAATTATATGATATATAAATTATATTTCCATGCTTAGTAACAATATAATGAGAATTTTCAGAATTCAAAAAATGCCTATATTTTACATAATATTAATAACTGGTTTGTATAACCATAATCATTTCATAAAAACCGTTTAAATAATGGTATCATTTACCAGAAAGCTTTTATGAAAGCATTATCTTCCTGCATGCTCAGCAACTATAAAAATTTTGAAATTTTTTTTTCTTCTGTTTATGTAATTAAAACTTTTTCTAACCAGTACTGTTATTAATTTAATAGAGTATATCATATAGATTACGTTGGATATATTCATGAATTTTTCTGGCAGAAATTATTTACCACACATATTTTATTTTAATATATACATACCATCAAATACATTCTAAGGGATTGATGGCCACGGCTGATAATGCCAATATTGTGTATTTATTTTGCTGGTTAAAAACAACCATAACTTCGTTTTATTGCCAACATGCAACACCATGCATTTTCTAAGACGCTTCAATGACAAGAGGCAAGCATTTTTATCCTCTCCCTTGTTTTTCAGCTTTTTCTCTGCCCATTGCTCATATTTTTACTTATTGTTTTTGAAATACTCTCACCTGGTTTTAGCACAGTCCAGCAGTAATTGAAACTGCTTTGGTACTATCAACAATGCTGTGGCTGGAATGCCATTAGTTTCCCCGCGCAAAGCATGTCAGTGGCTGTGTTGGATTCTAGGCGTTGCATCAACATTTTATGTAATGTGTAGTAAACCTTCGTAAAAGCTGCTTCATTACGTAAGTTTCGTAATTATTTTCAATTAACTACAACACTATTTGAAAGTGAAGAATTTTAAATTGTTGAACATCGGCATCTACTATTCCAGAAGGCTTGTAATACTCTAGTCGTCTATTAATCATTTGTGGCAAGTGTGACCAAAACAAAACTCTTAAACATGCTGGGATTCCATGAAATTTCCTATAACATTTACAGCAAATAATGATAAGCAATTCCAGTTGCAGTTAGACACACGTTTTACAATGCAAATTTAACTTTTGCAACATACGAATGTGATTGGTGCTCAAAAATGCGATGGGGTGACAATATTTTTAACCACCAAAATGAGCGGTATAATCAGCAACATAACAAACGCACTCTTTTCTCTATAGAATAACGTAAGCACGAGCAACGCTCTTTTCGCAAGCGCGGCTGCCCAGCTCTGTTTAATATTTATGTTAAACAGACCCCAGGCTTAGTTATATTTAGGGGCAGGTGCAATATTGTAAAAAGGAAAAAGGGGGTAGCTTACTAGAATGTTTTAAAGTCATGTATTTAATTTGTCAGTATAACTTATTATTCTGGAAATCATCCATTTCTACGTCCAGTTATTTTCCTTACAGCTATGTTTTTAGTATATATAACAGATGTCTTACATGTCAAGATGAAGCTTTTTATTTTTATACTTTCTATGTATTGATATGAAATACTTGTATGAGTGTGTTTGGTTATTGAATGATAAAGGAAAGTTGCAAGGCACAAACAGTTTTACTTACTTTTTTTCAATTAGATCTATATTGCCATACACTTTTGATAGCTTGATAGTGATATTGTTAAGTTTAGTAAAGTAGTTTGAATTTTGATAATGTCCAGAAAATAAGAGTTTCGAGCATGGTAACAAGCTTCACTGACACAATATTCTTTGGCTGGGACCATCTTAGTTTACCCACCCCTGTGCTTCATAAAGTATCATTTCAACATAAATGTTTTAGCCCTGAGGAAATTTAGTGTGTCATAAAAGTAAACTTACTAATTTGCCGGAAATCATTTGTATAATAAATTGTTGCCATATTAAGGCTATACATCTCAATAGATCCTTCTATTAACCTTGGTAAGTCGCCCATATCTTTACAGTATATGTAGTTAAGGTAGGTTGAATTTATATCTGACAAATGTAGTGTTTGCTGTATCATAGCTATGCGAGTTTATACCATTTTATTTTTCATGTATGTTATATATGATATAGATATACAATATTTTCATTTATACACTATAAAAATATTTACATAGGTTAAAGATCATTAGGGTTTTTAAAAATATTATACTCAGCATCAGCTGATAATGAAGGAATATATCTTGTGTTGTTTTCTGATGTGTAGTTTGTCATTAGTGGTTAAAGGTGAGTACAGAATATAGCAGTAAGCCCTTGTTAATGTTGTCCTGTCTTAATACTTTAATCAACTAACAATGTATTCGCTTATTTAAATAATATATAAACCTTGCCAATATTTGTTATGTATTTATATTTATGCATTAAAGTGTAATATGCTGGGATGTGTTCCTGTGTTTTGAGATTTAGTAAATGGTTTATTGTTGTTTGGCATAGCCATTTCATACGGCAAATATTACAGAATTCATATATACATAATACACATATAATTTGTTATCATGTTTAAACATATTATCACGACTATAATTAGATTCACAATTTTGGAACTACATATTCTATTTAAGTGTAATGTGTTTATGGAAGCATTTTGAAGATTGTATTTGCATCTACAGGAGCAAATAATGCGTGTACTGAAAGTAAAGCAAAATCCTGTGGTGAATGCATCGCACTTCCAGGGTGTGCTTGGTGCCAAGCGGCTGTGAGTAGTAAATGTCTCAATGAATAATTCACTTTGGTATATCTCGAGATCAATACATTTAGCCCGAATTTTCTTTAGTTAATGAAGTTAGCTTGCTTGGAAAAGTTTATGAATATTTTTGTATATTTTGTTCCGATAACTTGTTTACAAGCTGTACAGAACTTAGGAAATTATTTTATTTGTCTTGTCTTGTGACTTGTCGTGTGTAAATGACCTCTTTTTGCTTAATCTGTGTCTAGGACTATGCAGACAATCCTAATGTAGTTATATCAAGATGTGATCTACCAGAAAACTTGCTGTCTGAAAAGTGTCCTCCTGAAGCAATTTCTAACCCCCAGTCTAAAAGTGTACCAGGCCGTAAGTTGGTAATCGCACAAAAGAGCTTTTTCATCATTTACTACCCTGAGTAAAAACCTTTTCAACAAAATCAGGGTATACTAAACCAAATGCAAGTTGTATATATTTTGACACCACTTCCACTTACAGAGAATAATGAACTTTCCAATGTGGGTGAATCAGAAGTGGGAAAAGCAACACAAATGAAGCCTCAGACTATGGATGTGTACCTTAGACCTGGTAAAAATTGTGGCTTATATCTTGCATGTTGTGGTCTCATAAAACAAAATGTATATATATATATATGGAGAGATTTAACTTGTGCAAAGCTTATGTAAGCTGCTAAGCTAGATGGTCTTTGATGCACTAGATTAGTGAAGCTGAATATTTTACAGTTTTAATAATATCATGAATTAAAGTTTGCTCCATTTTTTGTAGGCGATCCTGTCAACATTAACTTGGCGTTCAAACAAGCTGAAGACTATCCAGTAGATCTCTACTACTTGCTCGATCTTTCAAAGTCAATGGAAGATGATTTGGAAAAACTTCGCAAGCTTGGACAACAGCTGGGACAGAAGATGCAGGAAATCACAAGAGATTTTCGTTTAGGATTTGGCTCATTTATTGATAAAACTGTGTCTCCATATATTTCAACTGTTCCCGCAAGGTAAGCTGTCTTGTGCCAATTCTTGTGCATTTTATTAGATAATATTGTATTAACGAAAATGTTTGCGGCTCACTTTTAATGTTTATGAAGTTTTATTTTTGAGGTTGTGAATTTGTTTACAGATTACGTAATCCTTGTGATGATCTAAGTCCATGCCAACCAACCTACAGTTTCCACAACGACCTGCCATTGACCCCCAAAATAGAATCATTTGTCACCTCTGTTAACAATGTAACTCACTCATCTAACCTTGATAACCCAGAAGGCGGTTTGGATGCCATGATGCAGGCCATTGTTTGCCAGGTGACCTTTTGTGTTTAGACTGACGCTGGATTCACACACAGCAAGCATAAAACATCGTATTTATTTTTTATTTATTTATTTCATTACCTACGGTAACTTTTTCTTAACAAAATTTTTATGGCCCAAGTGCAATTGCAATGTATTTCGACACAACTGAAATTCAAAAAATAAAATAAACTTACTTATGGATTGCATAGGTACTACAGTGTAACAACTCTGGCCGCTTACAAGCTATTGCATACTTATAAAACAACCCAATAGTACAATCCTCGCCTTGTAACCCATGGATTAAGAAACGCTACCCTGTGTACAAAATAATAAATAAACAAAAACTACACTAGTTTGAACATCTTGTGTACACTAAACGTAAAACTGCACATTAAACTGTTCATACATTTGCCTTTAGTGTGTAACTTGCTCAAACATTAACTTTTATTTGTTTATTGCAGCAATCTATTAAATGGAGAAAAGATGCTACCCACTTACTTGTATATTCAACTGATGCTAGCTTCCATTATGCTGGTGACGGTAAACTTGGTGGAATTGTTTTTCCTAACGATGGAAAGTGTTATCTTTCAAATGATGGAAATTATTTTAAAGCTAATGAAATGGTTTGTGTTTGTTGAGTCTTTTGTTTAAAAATTATTAGTGGTGGTAACATTTTATAATATATTATATAATCATTACCTTTTTGGTTTCATAGGATTATCCTTCAATTGGGCACTTGGTTAAAAAAATTACTGATCATAACATTCAGCCAATTTTTGCCGTTACATCAACTGTTATAAAAACATACAAGGTAAAGCAACTGAATATGAAACTTTTCAACTACATGAATATTTTCTTACAAAATTGGCATTTTAGAGTATTTGTTTATTTTTTCCATTTTGAAAACTATTGAAACAACAGTGAATATGCTTTTGAGCAGGAGTGAACGTTTCTCAATCTGCGACCATAAGCGGCTGTGGATCGTAACTTATGTGACCGTGCACATGCATGTTAAAATATAAGTTATGGTGGCCGTGCATTGATAAAACTCTTCGCTACTGCGCAAAGATATTTGGCCTTTGAAACTGACCTAGAATGACTAAACGCAAGGTTTCTATATAACAGACCAAGCAGAATTGTGCCTCCAGCAGCTGATCTTAAGCGAGGCGACGCAAAGCGTAACAAAGGCCGATTGTGACACTAAATTGTTATAGAGTGAATAGGCAGACTATAGTGAACATGTATGCAGCCAATGGATGAATATGAAAGCAATAGTTGTGTGCGAAGAATCAACAATCTGTAGTAGTGTGGTGTGATAAAAACCATGACTCGTGATTATAAATCATATTCCTTTAGAATACGAAATTCATAAAAAATAACTTTGACTGACTGGTGACCGGTTAGCAAAATAAAGTCAATAGTGCAGCCGGCAATAGCTAAAAGGTTATGCACCCCTGCAGTAGGTTTTTTAATACATTTCAAGAAGCCATTTAACAGAGATATAAGTCTGACCATACATTTATGTGTGATTAATCAAGTTTCTTGGATTATTCAAAAAAAATTTTCTGTTGAAATTAGAATCTTCAAAAAATGATTCCGAAGTCTGTTACTGGTGAGCTTTCTGGAGATTCGTCTAACATCATTGATCTCATTCAGAACGCTTATAATGATCTCAAAGGCCAGGTAGGAATGGCTTTGGTGGCATTCGAATACATTCCATTGCAACAATGAGTATAAACTATGAACAACCCACACGACTTGGCATACGTATAAATATCTGTAAATTGCCTGCTTGGACTTTTTTATGTTAATTTAGTTGCGTGGTTTTTATTTAGAGTCATATGTTAGATGAGTCTTAATGTTCATTAACTGCCAAATAAACAGACAGTTGATGAAGTAAAAACTACAAATGCTGTTACAGGTTATTTTGGAAGTTAAGGGCCCGAAAGAAATAAAAGTTTCAGAACAAATGGCTCATTGCCAGAATTCAACTATGGAAGGGCTAAAGTGTGACGGCGTTAAGCTCGGTGACGTGGTATGTAGTGAAAAATGTATAACAAAACATGTATAAAGTTTTCATTGCTGTGTTCAGATAATAAATATGGAACATGAATACGTCTTCTATAACATCTAACCGCAACATTTCTCCACCTGCAAACCTTTGGTTTTTTAATATGTTGCTTTCCTGTAGTAACATATTACATGCACTGAATATGTTCAAGGGCTTATTATGACTATTACCACACATTAGTATTAAATGTAATGTACCATATGTGGTTTAGTGAATTCTATAAAAAAAAAAACGTGCAGCTTCCAACATTGATATAATTTGATTTAAACTGAAGCCAACATTTAATATGACGTAGAGTTTATTTTTTATTGAAACTTTTTTGTTTGCAGTAGGAAATTTGCATAAACGATAAACATGTTTTTGCTTATTTAAAAAACTTCTCATTTTTAAATCACATAAAGTTGATCAACTTGTTATGTTTTATAAATCTTGTATCTTTTTTTTTCAAGGTAAATTTCACATTCACACTCTCCGTTGATACCTGCTTGCCTGAACCTGTTGAACTTTATGTGACACCTTATGGTTATAATGACAGAGTTAACATCACTGTAACCTCGCTGTGTGATTGTCAGTGTAATGAAACTGAAGCTGCTCATAACTGCTCGGGTGAATTGAGATTTTCTTCTTTTTTCTTCTTAAAACTAAAATTGTGTATGTGGGCAAGTTGGCTCACTAATTGTGTTTTTGAGTAAATACCTTTAAAAGACTTGATTTGGATTCATTTTATGAACATGATAAATCATGCATTTTAAACTTTTAAAAACTAACTTGTTTTGTATCTTGTTGAAGTATGCAAAACATGAATGTGGTATATTTTACACCAGATATGTACTGTATGTACTCTTCATATTTCTACTCAACCAGCAACTTTGTGTTAAGGTCACGGAAAATATGAGTGTGGGGCTTGCGTCTGTGATCCTGGATTTACCGGAATAGACTGCTTTTGCGATCAGAAAGACTTAAAAGGAGTAGAATCATATTTAATTAATTGCACTGATCCAGTGACTGGGGTTGTTTGCAGTGACAGAGGCGAATGCCAGTGCGGACAATGTCTTTGCATGTAAGCTTTTTCTTGTTTCCGTAGGGCTTTCAAAATATCATCAGCAAACAGTATTCAAATAATTTGTAAATCGATAAATGATAAATTTTGCAAGTCGTAATTTTGTTTGAAGGCAAGAGTTTGAGAAAAAAATAGATGGAAAATATTGTGAGTGTGACAACACAACATGTGATCGGGTATCAGGAAAAATTTGCAACAGTAAGTGAAAAGTCACTGTTTCATGCTTTTTACACACAAGGTGTTGAAAGAAGCCAAAATCACTCTGTACAGGAAAACAACCATGAAAGATATCGGTGCAGATCAAACTATTTGTTTTCTGTAGATCTTGGTACATGTAATTGCGGGAATTGCGAATGCAATGATGGCTGGAAAGGAAAAGCTTGTGAATGTACTTTGGACACATCAGAATGCTTTGATACAAGTTCAGATGCAATTGACAGCACACAGCCTTGCAATGGTAATGGTGAATGTGAATGCGGAGTCTGCAGTTGCTTTTCTGGCCAGGGTGGTGCAAAGGTACAAGATCCTATTATTGTTTTGTCACAAGTTAAGGATTATTTAACCTATCTTAACTGGTTCCTGCAAAAATGCCTATTAAATTAATGTATACTGCTATATGTTACTCGAATGCTGCAATATCATTAATGCTAAATTTGGTTTAAGTCAGAGTTGCTTCAAGGCATGAACTAGCCTTCATTATTTTGAAACTTGTCAAAAAAATATTCATGCCACAAGTTATGGGTAGATTATCATTATCACAAGTATTTGCCTCTGATTCTACGAACTTCAGATAACTAAAACTGTAATTAATATATTCTATAATACCATTAAATATCTAGCACATATACATTATACATATTTCTTCAGGGTGGTGTTTGGTACTTTTACTATTTATGCGTTTGATTTGCCTTATGACTTATATTGTTTTTCTAGTTTCGTGGTCAATACTGTCAAACAAAGCCAATTGTAATTTGTGATATTCATCGTGACTGTATACAGTGTAAAGCTTTCCATACTGGCAATTACAATGATGCGGAATGTGAAAAGAACTGCCAAAACTATAACGTCACCATTGTACGGTTTGCTTCCATATAGTAGTACAGTATAGCTTTTTGTTGTCAGCTTTGTATACTAATTATGTTGCCAGTTGGTTAGGTATACAGCCATATACCAAACTCAAAATATAAGTTAACCAATTTTAAGATGCAATCTCACCAAAACATAAATTAAACATATTATATTTTAAGTGGAGTATGTATCGTTATTTAGTTTACTTCTTTTAGATACTGGTGGCCTATTCCAATTTGTATATTGTACTGCGTTAGTGTTTGATTTTCTTCAAAACTGACTTTAACATTAACACTGTGGCCATTGAACATCCCCAGCTTGGTGATGAAGCAAGTGATTATGACCAAGATTGCCGCTTCACTGACCAAACTGATGACTGCAGCTTCCAGGTTTACTTTTCAGAAAAAAATGGCACAATCTATGTCGATGTGGAACCAGAAAAAAGTGCAAAATTCTTAATATTGGCAAAATTTTGACTAATTTTTGATGTTAAAACGACTGACATGTTATCAATGTCCAACGTTGTAGGTGTCTAGGGATGCACAATACAGAAGACCTGACCATTGTAAAATATATTAGAATAGTTCATTTCAAAAATAAAATTTTAAATCCTGTTCTCGAATAATTAGACAGTTAAAAAACTAAGTTGAAACCCCAGCAGTTCTCATCCACAAAGTTAAATGGTTTAAGTCGGTTGGCAATTACCAAAATTACTTAATGACGTTTTAGTTCATGGTGATTAGTGCGTCCCGTTACTACCCACTACCCAGCAAGCACCTGGTTTATGTGTAAAACTAAATCCCAATTGGACTTGCTAAAGACTTTTTGGATCATAAATTATGTGACAAGTACAGAATCTATTCCGTTGTTTGTTTACAGTGATCGTTTTGTACATTTTTGTTTTATATTTAGTTTATTTAGATTTATAGTGTTTATAAAGAAAATATAAAGAGTTCTGCCTTCAAACATTTACGTATCCTATTTAGTATGTGCGGCGTATGCAAACCCAATGTACATAATCATTGGCATAATTGCTGCAATTGTTGGTATCGGTCTTGCTATCTTGCTTATTTGGAAGCTCCTGACTTCGATTAAAGATGCTCGAGAATTTAAAAATTTCCAGAAAGAATCACAGAATCCAAAATGGGAAGGGGTAATGCAAAACTTACTTAGCTCTGTTATAAAACTGTGAATGTTAGAGAAAGAATTATTCAATTCAATTGACATCAATTTTTTTAGGGTGAGAATCCAATTTTCAAAAAGGCCACTTCCACATTCCGTAATCCAATGTACACAGGTGGAAAACCATCGGCCAATCTCTGATCAACCAGCTTCAAATAAATGGAAGATAAGGCAGAACATGTACCACTTAATTATTAACTACTGGGCTTCGACGTTAGGAGAATTGCAAAGAAACTCTTGTTTTTTATTTTGTTCTCCATCCAATGCCGACATTTTGTTAACATTGTGCTATGAAATGGACGGACGCTTGAAATCAGTATCATGCATCTGTAACAGAAATATAATGATCTTGTCTGTTGCTCAATATACTAACAGTATTTTTGCCTAAAAATCTATTAATGTTGCGTCTTTCTATCCTTTTTTAATATTAAGTTTAATCAAAGAAAATAGTGGCTGACAGTTGTTATCATTTTGAAGGTGCTGTAGTTATTGACTTGCATGGATATAATATCTACAGCGCAGCGGTTTGTTTTTCTTGTCGCACCACCTCGTATGTGTTGGGTCAAACCTTTAATCTACATATTCAATGTCCTCTTTGCTTAAACGTTACTTTGCGCTACTAAACTATACCATTGCACTGTTGTAATAGCGTGCTGGTACCTTACGATTTTCTGCGCCTTATGAGTTTATCGCTGCATTTGTAATGTGTGTCTGTATTTTTGATTTTGAATGTCTCCACCTACTGCTTTCATATTTCAACTGAGCTAGGATAGAAAAATATCACTTGAATTTAAAGTATGAATGTATTTGTGATAATGTAGCATTTTATTGTATTTCTGTTTTCCACTGTTGCCCAAGCCAAAACGTTGTGCTATAATAGCTTTTATTTTCACCAGACATTTTGCTATTATGTAGTATAAAAGCGTCCTTGCAACTTGGCCTTTACACACCATCAAAGAGAAAGACATCGACCTAAATCTGGTGACCGCCATCGATGTCTAGACGCTTAAACATTTACTGTAACGTCTTAATTTGTTCTGATCCTATTTCGCCCAGAGCATTTCACAGTATGTAACTTAATGGAACACTATTGGTAATTATCGTTTTATATGTTTATTATAACGCCGTCATCTGGTTCAAGTGCTATGTCATTTCTAGCATAACTTGCGCGCTTTACAATTTTTGTCAATGACGTCGCCAACCTTTAGGTATAGAATAGATGTAATTGCATTGCTATTAACTATTTTCACTAGGTATCACCGTTTTTGAATGTTGTGGTATGTGTCCAACATACATGAGTTATTAAAGCAGGATAATAATCATATGCAAAACATTCATGCTACTGTATTCTTAATACTAAATTGCAATTGAGTAAGTAATCCTTGCATTGTAATTTAAGAAAATGTTTTTATACCGTTTTTGTATCTTTTATAATTTAGCTTGCGCGTCTGTGTTCGGCTTTAGCATAGGGGCAATTAAGTGTTGGTTAATGCATGGTTTTTGTTGTTTTACAGCGTTGATTGTAATCTAGTGCTAGCCATGTCTTTTCTGTCTGCGGAATCAAACGCTTAAAATTATCCACAATTTTTTGTGGAATTAGTTTTCTATTTGCCAAATCAGCTTGTTTTATACAACAAACTATGTGTAAACTGACTTGCAGGTTCTACGATTTTGTTTGTAGAACCATGTATAAAAGTTATGACATAAATCGCGTTCAAGTTCTAACCATAAATTTTACTCCCCTGCAGGCAGCTATGCCGGAATTGTTCGTCCTGTAAATCGCCGGTAATTTTTTGTACATTTAGAAAATTAATGTTTTTCACAGTTGTGTTTGTATTTTTGAGCACTTTTCTGAACTGCCATGCACATTCACACATTACGGTATCGATTCTTTGTCTTGGTACGTTTGTGAAGTTTACCAATAAACCACGTTTTGGCCACGCTAATGTATTTATCAGTTATCCTGGCTATTTTTGGCTACTTATTTTCCAGTTTTTAGCACTATAAAGTTTCCACTCTATGTTTGAAATGCAAGGGAGCCCATGTGGGGTTTTCGAGTAACAGCTTTTTTAGTAAATTAACTACATAATAAGCCAAACAACCGTCCAGAATAAGCTTCACGCTTTACAAAAGTTTAGTTTTTGTTTTCAAACGCTGCTGCGATATTTTAATAAGAGCGGCCGGAAAAAAATTATTAAAATTAAATTATTTAAGATTAGGTGCTACAATTAAACAAACGATAGTTTTATTTTAAATCCGCTATAACTTTTTATCTAAACTCACACTATTACAGCAATCGCTCGTCGCAAAGCATTAAAAATAAAAACACAATCTGTCACCAATAATTTCCTAATAATACGTGCGTTTCTGCAATTGCATAATTATGGTTGGAAAACTTGTACGCTTAATTGAACATTTTAAATGACACTTTTCGCAGCTAAGAGACAACACAAATTTCTTAGTTACTATACGCCAGTTTATGATGTATTACGTTTCACTTGGAGAGGTTGGTGGGGCACAAATGATTTATTTCTCTTCACTAGAATAACCTGGTGAAAGAACCTAAGTTTATAGTTCTTGCGTTCTGTGAGAATACTCCAACACTGTGGCTGTCAGTTGACGACATATTGCAACGTATATGTTTACAAATGAATGCGTTTATTTGAAATTATGTACACGTTTTAAAGCAAGATTATTAAGCGAGTCGCATCTTGGAAACTACCTTTCTACAAATTTTACAAGAGTTCGTTTTCACCGAGTCCGACAGAGATTCGGTCAGCGATCTCTTTCTCTTTGTCTGGTTACTGACTAAAGCGCAAGCTTTTATAGTGTTTAGATGGGGAGTTGAAATACGCGATCTGATAAACATCAGGTGTCAGGTGCATGGGAAGTTGAAATTACCTTTTCCCAAGAAAAATATTCATACACACTTTATCTGACGTCATTGCGCAGTCTTAACAAGTGAGTGAGAAAAGTAAAAAGGGAAGGATTGCAAACATTACAACGGTATTTATATGGCACACCAGTTCAAGCGAGGTAATTTATCTGACGTCATTAAGAAGAATTCAAGTCCGGTCAACAACTGAATTGCAAAATCCCAAAATAAAATTTCAGCATTTCGTGACTCGTGACGTAACCGTCACAATACCATTGCCAGCCTGCAAACGAAAATAATAATTGACACAAGTCTATCTGAAACAAATTTTGTTTCGGGTTTCATTGATATTCATCCACACTTACACTTATAATGTAATTTTAATTTGTTAAAAGCACATGTGAGGTTTCTGGTTTTCAGGGTTTTATGGTTACCGAGGTCATTAATGTGGGGTTTCTGGTTAATGGGTATAGGCTGTTTGCACATTAACGTCAAGTGATAGTGATTCGTAGCATGATTATTAGAAAACCTGACTTCAATTCTTACGTTATGAAAGCGTGTCCTTTTCAATTAACACAGGGTCAGGCTGCTAGTGGACACCGGAACACTCCAACAAAAAATTATTTTCGTTTATTGCAGCGATATTTTATTTAAAAGTGACCTGGCGCCAACAGCCACATGCATACTTGAATAAATTTATAGATGTACCAAGAAATAATCAAAATTGTTTAACGACTTTTATTAACTTTTTACTCGCAATTTTTTCCTGAACCATAAGCTTAGCCCAGTTGCGTCGTCTACCCTTTTACTAAAGGCCTACGGAAAGAAAACTTTTACGTTGTCATGTTAAGCAAGAGTGATTACCACAAATTTTCACCAATTATTTTAATTTTAGGCCGGTTAATTGCTTCAATGTGTGCCGTGACTGATGCACTTTGTGCCCCGGTCTCCATTACTCTCAAATTTATTTTTTAGCTGCTATTCTTACTGCTAATTAATTAATATATATATATATATCATACACTTTTTTCTAAGACGCGACTTTACTCGAGTAAATTTTTCCAAAAGACTAGACTTGATTTGAATTTTAAAAATTAAATGACTTAACTTGCGACTGGAGACAACGACTAATAACTCGGTTACACAACCCTGTTAGAGTTTCCAGATTGAATTTTAAAGATGCTATTAAGCCTTAATAATAATTAAGGCTTAAATTTGGACACATAGACATCAAAATGATTTTCCAAATTGTTTAGATTTCTATGATGCCACACGATCGTATGAGATACGATTTTTCTCTGATCACGGTCAGAAGCCTAAATCTCACTTAACTTATGTTGGTGTACATCAGGTTAGGGCCTAGGCAAATGGTCGGCTACAACCGTATCCGTCCGTATGTTGGTTAGGCTAGTGTAGACTTGGCTATAAATTTCTCTGAACTGGATACCTGTAGGTGCATTTAACTAGTACGTAAATATGAGCTTAGTGGCGTCCTAGTTGTTACCCAGACTCCAGAGTGCTGTAAAGTGTGGTCCTTGCACGCACGAGATTCATCAACGTGTATACACCAAACATTTTTATCTTTACACCAATTTATAATGAATAAACAAATACGGGTTGTTTTAATGCCAAACAAAGAATTGAAACTTTACTGCATGCCGAAATTTGCGTCTTTGCGCGCACGTTTTATCGCCGAAAACTGCCATACTTTCCAGTCAGACACAGATTGCATAGTTTGGAGTAGGCACACGCAATACTGCTTTCCATGAGCTTAAGAGGAGCCCTTGAGATCCAGACTGCAGACTTTAGCATAGGTGCACTTAATACTGCTTTTCATGAGCTTCAGTGCCACACTTAAAGTGCGTTACTTTGCACTCACTGACATGCTGGGACAGATCTTCTGTGCACTCAGTTTTCAATAGATTTAAAGGTTGAATAAGTCTGTAAATTAAACTGTGTAATTGTAATTGTAACTTCAAATTTTTAATCAATATCTTTCAGGTGGTAGTAAAAGTTTTACCAACAATTTTTGCACCAGTATTAAATAGACATGAAATGTTCATTAGGCTTAAAGCTCTGCCGAATTTTTGCCGTATAAAAAGGCATTTTTAGAAAATAAACATGTACGTATAGTAAGCTATATATGTTTCGAATAGAAACCATAACCTTTATTCTTTTTGTAAATATTTTACGCTGATTCTAAGCAAAGGTGCCTAGCCTACTAATAATTGGTAATTTTTGCCATTGTTTGCAGGGAACGAAAAGTAATGTGCTATTCTTGTTATAGCATGCTCAAACATGATGTACGATAAATATTTTTTCTTGCCATTATGCATATATTTGACATATAAGCCTATACCGCATACACCAAAATTATTCTGCTTCTAATCCTCAAGTGAATTTGAATCAAAGTGAATTGAATACGTTTGCTTGTTAGGTTCTGTTGTTGATGAGACAATGTTTTCACATGTCTGACTTGTAGGTCTATGCTTTGGGTATTTTGGCTCGGTATTTGCTCGGCATCATTTCATGTGCCTTCCAACCACTTGCCGTTTACTGCTTGATAATATGTAGGCTACTGTATAGGTTATAGACTTATAGTTTAAACATGTGCTTATTTACACATGAAACTCATCTTTACGAAGAACTCATTAGACATCAAACATTACTTATTCCTTTAAATACAACAATAATGCAGACACCTAACAAAAGTCCGGCCCCTATCATTTGGAGTGCATACGTCATGCCCATTGCCCTCTACATTTGACAAACACAAAAAAATGTTAAAACCAGGTTACAAGAATACATTGGAGAAATCAAAAGTAGCGAATCATTTTATTTACTGCTAAAGAACATCAGCAACTAAAGATAAAAAAACATCCAAATCCACAACCGTCAATCAATGCTCAATATCGACAAACAATCAAAGGCATTGTATTTATACAAAATGTAACAGTCGACACTTTTCCGCTGCTAAAACTTTATCATCTGGCTCTCTTTTTTAAAGTTTCAAATCAATTTTACTCGCACATTGTAATTACGCTCTTCGCTTTATAAATAGCATATAACCGCACTGTCTAAGATTAATTTAAATTTCATTAAGAAGGAGTAAAGAAAGAATCTCACTCTATTTTTTTGGCTTCAAATTGTAATTTTTTTGTGTAATGCATATTTGCGTTTCTTGATCAAACACTTCAGGAAATTTTCCGACAACAAATCTTATATCTTAATATCTTTTCTGTTTTCTTTTTTAAGAATTCAACGAAAACAGCAAAATTCTGAGTTTAAAATCACGTTTTAAAGCAATTACAATACAGAAAGCAAACAACTTAAAAATACTAACAAAAAAAGAAGGGCAACTGGCGCAAAAATTCAAATTGTTATTGGAAAAGTAGCATTCACATATGCGCTCACAATTATGACAGAGGTAAGTGAACTTTTCGACTTCATGTTGGGTGAGATTGGGTTCCGAGTTGAATGTAATGAGCGAGTAAAATGAATTAATGGAGGGATATTCTGTTAACCTTATAATTCCATGAGATATACATCACCTCATTTTAAATTTTGTCTAGAGTATTCATTTATAGATGAATGCTGGAGGTTAAGATTAAAAGATTACGTTCAATAAACAGTTTCAAAACTACTGTATTAGCTAAATAAACAATGTGTGTTACGACGTCATAATTGATCATTTAAAACAAGGGTCGGCAACCTACGGCCCGCGGGCCGGATCCGGCCCGCCATGCAAAATCGTCCGGCCCGAGACATATTAATTAGTTATCACAAGAATACGGCCCGCCGTTTCTTATTGAGTTCCCAACTGCAGTGTTAGCACTGTTTGAAAAAATTGTGGTATTGTTACGCCATAAGTACGTCGTACTAGTCTATGGTTACGCCATAAAACTGGTGCGAAGGCGGTAGACTAGTATCTCCTACTAAGTACGAGATTGTTTGTAGAGTAGACTAGACTAGTGGTTATAGATACAAAGAGAGATGCGACATTCGTTCTCTACAAAATAAATTCAGGCTATTCAGTACTCCGTTTGATATGGACGCCAATACCATTCCCGAAAAATTTCAAATGGACCTTATTGAAATGCAATGCAGTGACGAATTGAAGGCAAAATTTCATACAAAGGGCATATCGCTGCTTGACTTTTACAAAAAGTACCTCCTTGAAAGTGGTCTTTATCCCAGCTTGACCAACAATGCAAAAGAAATGGCATCGAAGTTTGGTAGCACGTACACATGTGAACAAATATTTTCAACAATGAAATTCACGAAGACAAAGCTAAGATCACGCATTTCCGACGCCCATTTAGAAAATGTTCTGGTTCTTGCTTCATCTGACTTGTCACCAGATGTTGAAAAACTTTCACAAAGCAAGCAGCATCGAGTGTCACATTAATACTGTGTTGTTGAAGTGTGAATACATATATTTTGCTCTTTTTGTGATTGGTATGATTGAGATTGCAGCAGTGTAGCGTAATATACTGAAGTGAGTGTGAATTATAGTATTAATGAAAATTCTGGCCCGCCAAAGAGTTGTACACTCGAAACTTGGCCCGTGACTAGCAAAAGGTTGCCGACCCCTGATTTAAAACATCCTAAGAATGGTTTATTTGACGAATTGGATACAGTGAAGGCCTAAATCAACGTGTTTTGTTTAACTTGCTTTATGAGTGTGTCGTGGTGTGTGCAAACTCACAGTTAAATGCCTTGGAATCCTTGCTGTGGGCTTATACACAGAATTTGCTTTAAACCTAGCCATTACCTTGATACCATTAACGTTTCCCTTCCCCGGATATTTTCAGAAGTAGGTGCCTACGGCCACAGCTAATTATTTAAATAAATGGAGCTGATTTGAAAGCCATTGGCTTCGCCCGGCTTATCTGTGCCATTGTTAAGTTACATCTGCCAAGAGATGAAACTAGTCTTTGCATGCATGTTTCTTGTGACACCATTATATGACGCCAGTCCAGAAAGGTCGAAGCTGATATTTACGCCATTGGCGCGACGATATTTTCTCCTTTGCTACGCTGGAAATTATGTTACCATACAAACTTTCCAAACAAGTCTTACCGTCAATTGCCCTCATTTCAGCCAAATTTTTGTTAACAATCCTAAATCATTTTGCTAGTATCATTTTACTGATATTTTTTCTTATGGTTTAAACATTAATGATCTTAAGTTTAAGTTATTACAAAATCAATATGTCATAGTTATCTAAAAGGCGTACCGTAATGTTTTAACATTTTATTTTTCTAAGTTAGGGTCCCCTTTTTCTAACTTCGAACAAGGTATTTCGGTATCTCTTGCTTCACCTACCCAAAAAGACATATCCAGAAGTTCTTTTGAAATGACCAACATAAGCCTTTCTTCAAAACTGTCTTTTTGAGATGGTTATAAATCAAACAGTTCAAAAACTGTCTGACACTGCGTATTTTGATAACAACAGAAATCAGAAACTATTGCAGTAGCCATCAATCATCAACAGTAGTACATCAAAATATCTTAAATAGTTTTCTGTGGCCCGTGGTATCATACAGTAATTATACACTTCAAACCACACAGAGAACATATCTTTTTGGCGATATTTAAATGGAAAATGTGCTGAAACATGTTTTACCAAAACTTTGTTTTTCTGCTGTTTTATTCCAATGCAGTTGTTTAATACATGCAATAAAAAACACAAATATTACTGGTAATTTTCTTGTTTGCAGATTTGGTATATATATAGACTCTTTTTGAACAAACTTGTCGTCCAAAAAAGTATATTTTAAGAAAAGCAAACCATTATATATAAAAAGTATACCACTTTATGGAGTAGGCTGAGCTGTAGCGATTGGTATATCTTGAAACAACATGGCGACTCGTGAAGATTATGTCTCTGAAATAGAGGCAATCCAGAAAAAGAAAGCCCAGCTTGCTTCTGCTCCGGAAGAAGAAGAAGAAGCTGCTCCAGAGGCTGATGAAGAAGGAAGAGTGAAGCTAGGAGAAGGAGGATTTTACGATCAGGAAATTTATGGAGGTTCAAACAGCAAGTTTGCTGGTTATGTGACATCCATTGCTCCAAATGAACAGGTTTGTTGATCCCATTTTCTATCTTTTCAACACTACTTTTTAAACCACTTTTCAGTGCCTATTGTATGTAGTCGATATCAACAGTAACACTTGGTAACACTTTTTATTAGTAATTCTTTTTATCTTTACACATATAAAAGCTATATATATATTATTTCTCAGCATATGATCGCCTGTTTTTTCTTACATAGAAAATGGGCATCCAGAATTTAAAATCTACATCCTAAAACATTCGAATTCTCCATTTATTTCGAATAGTTGGGACTGATATGATCGCAATCAACGAAAAACCCATGATTAACGGACTTAACTCGTTAACCAGATTTTTATTGTAATTGGTTTGGATATCAACAACTTGACAAGAATAAGACATGGGTAGACGAAAGTAGCTCCTACAATTAAACAAAGAGAAGAGTTTAACTTGATTTTTATACTCCATTACAAAACAGTATTTTGTAAAGTTAATCTTTATTTATTTAGTGTATGTAGGATCCGAATATCTCAATTAACTCATTTTGTACAGTTTTACTGAGCTGTATAATGCATTAGGAGCTTTTTGTTGGTAAGCGGTGACAGTAGTATAACCACTATCAACACGAAATTGAAGAAGTGTTCAAAAATTACCTTTATTCTGCTCGTGAGAAAACATGTCTAAACACCCATCATCAGGGTGTTCCCGTCAAGACAAACCTTGTTAACCGGCAATTGCGGCACATATTAGTAGTGGACACAATAGATTTAAAAAATTTTGTTGAGGTTTGTACAACTCATTGGAATGTGAAGTAATACAGTCAATCACGACACTTTCAGTAGATTTGTAAAGTTTTGAAAAATCTATTGATTTTTCCACAGAAGCAGTGTGATACTTATCACAGGCATGATTTTTGAAATAACGCACCGCCTTAGAGAGCTGTGTTTCTGTTGCACAACAGGGTGATTGCACTAATCTTCCCAGTCTAACTCCACCTGCAGGAGCTGGAGCAAACAACCCTCTTTTCAAAGGACTATACACAAGCCAAGTGAATTCTGAAAACCATGCAGGCTTAATGCTTTCAATCTTCACCTTGCCGTTTACAGAACATTCATTCGAAGGATATTTGTTAACTCCCCGTTTCCATCCACGGATTTTCCAACAATGAGATCTTCTCTTCTGATTAAAGTGTATGGACCATACCTACGCAATCACCAATGGTTAACGGGTTTGCAGACGTTAATGAAAAGCAAGATGGATTTTCCGCTGTCGAAGAAGATGTTGAAGGCCTTTCACCCAGAGAACTAGCTGCCAACGCAGAAGTTTTTGCAGTGCCCTGGGCCTAGCTACGGCTAAAATACGCCAGCAAACTCGACTGTGACATTTTCTAAGACTTGCTGGATATGCTATGCTAACCTGGAAATGAAAAAACACCCTGCCCATCTTTATACTCACACAAAAATTACATTTTCTCACTTCTGAAAACTTACTACACTCATAATACAGGGGCCTGTACCTTATTTATAATCACTTTGACATTATCATTATCTGGTTTCAATATCTTACGTTTTTTGCTCTTTTTCTATTTCACTGGAAAAAGTCTTGCGTTCAAAGCAATTATTTGCAGTCTCTTGTTAACTTAAATGTAGCAACATAGTAACCTAAATCTACCTTTTAACCTTAATCTACCTTTTAACCTTAATCTGACTTGAATTAAATTCCAAACAACTAAAATCAACTTTTGCATACCCAACTTTTCTTCTAAGTTAACTGCCCATATTTAACAAAGGACTGCGTAGTCTACATACGGCGAAATAGTTGCTCTCAAGTTTTCACTGTCATTATCATTCTAAAATTTCTGACATACATGGACCAACGACCACTTTCAATGTACACAAATGTACGGTGGAAAATGGAACATAAACTGCCAATATGCGGTATGATGTCATAATGGTAATTCATGACATCACCGTGAACTATGGCAAGTTAAAAACCTCTAGTTCGGCACAAGCCATATAACTACCCACAAGCATAGTACTCCATCAAATGCCTGCAGAAATGAAATACAGTAAGCGAAGTTCTATAACTTAACTATTAAAATATGCAATACTGTATCATACTTTTGCAGTTACTTTCGTGGTTGGCATCATGCTAACCATCCATATACAGATAGCAACACTGTAATTAACCACTTGCGAGTTTGCTACCAATTTTCTTGCAACCTTTAAAGGTGACAACCCCCTTAAAAATTTTCTAGGCTCGCCTCTGATTTCAGTATACAGTATTACAGTATAAAAGCAATATTAGAATAGCGTAGCACCTCAAAGGTTAACTTTAATTTATTTCTATCAACTTCTGCAAGCTTGATCTTGCTTCTTCAGGTGTAACTATTTGAACTACTCAGTTGTATGAAATTTTCGCATCCTTTAATCGTAGTTTTGTGTTGAACGTTGTTTGTCCTTAAAAGCATGAGTTTCACGTTTGATTGCATTCGGACGGTCAAAAAAACTATGTTATTTTGCGCATATTAAAACAAAACCAATCTAGATGTGCAGACTGTTGTGCTAAACACTAACAATAAACAACTCACGTGCTACTAATTTTATTGCAGTCAGAGTGTTTTAATCGATTTATTGTTAATTACCGTATGCAATTTATTCATAATGATCCAGAATATGATGTTTATTTTGTCATTGTTCGTACCTGAAAAGGGCCTAATCCGTAATATCATGTCATGTAGCATCAATCTAGTTTGGCATAGATCATTGGAAGAGTGATGACATGCATCAATCATGTGTTGCATTAGCTGCAATGAGGCTATCACAGTTTGTTAGTGCAGACAAATGATGCGTATAAGAAAAGATACCATGCGGACTTGACGCATGAAAATGCACTGTAGTAGACGTAACAAGTTTAATTTGTCACGACAACTTGAGGGGTCATTGACCTCTTTGACACCCTGGCTTGCTTCGACATTGTTTGTGATTGTCTCCTCGAAGTTTTTAATTTGGCTTCAAAACTGTTTTATGATATTGTAACATTAAGGGTAACTCATGGTTTTGGTAAATGAAACCTTATTGAGTTGTTAGATATAAAAATTTAAAAAATCACCTTCTATATCTGAAATTCTTGATTCTAACTCCAGGAAGATGAAGATGATGAAGAAGTTGTTACTGATACGTCCGCATTACTCGGGAAGCGACAGACATACAATGCACCTGCAGCCCTGCTTAACGACATCCCACAGGTTTGCAAGTATAAATAGCAGTATGATTTAAGTATGTATAAATGTACTTTTGTATCATATGTGATATATATGCAGTGGAATGTGCTACAAAGTTAATGTATCTCCAGTGTGATATTTACATACCTATACAAATCATCCGAGATCACATCAAGTAATATATGCAATGAAGATTGGTACTTGCTGAATTGTGTGGCTGTTTATTTTTTGTCATTTTTTTCATTTCATTTTTTTAAGTAGGAGCTTAAAACTGCTTCGTTAGTGGCGGACTTGTGGTGCACGTTGTATGTCCAAGCAGATTTTGGTGTGCCTTTTAACTTTTTTTACTGGCTGCATGACAGGGACAAGATATCGATCCGTTTGCTGAAACAAGGACACAACCGATCATCACAAGAGAGGACCAATACAGGCAGCAAAGACTGCGTCGAGCAATTTCTCCAGATAGAGGAGATCCATTTGCAGATGGTGGAAAAACTCCTGATCCTGGTCTTGCTCAATATCGCGACATCATGAAGTATCAGGTAAAGTACTCACTTGGTTTTTCTTTTTGAGTTTTTTTTAAAATTTATAATGATGTTTCGTTTTGTTATATCTCTGGTTTCAACTAGACGTAACACTTTATTTGTATTACTTCATTCTAGTCTCTCACCAAGGAGGAAAGAGAAATCCGGAGTAAGATTTCTGAAAAGATGAAAGCCGGAGAACTTCACGTGAATGGATCAAAAGCAGCCCAACCTGCAAAGAAAAGAAGGTAAACACTGAAGTAGAAGAATAGCTGTGTTTATTATTTATTGCTTATTGCGATGTTTATTACTTATTGCAATGTTGAACTATAAAGTGAGTAAGTGACTGGCTCATTGTTTTGTGAAACGAGTTTTTAAACTTAATTTAGAAGTGTATATTTAGGTAAACTTTGCAAATACCTTTCCTTTCTATTAATATTTCACTAGTTGTTACAGGTTATTCCATGTCATGCCCACAAGTTAACTCATGGACAGTTTTTAAAATTGATATTGTCAAACAATCTAGCTTGTAACACCACATCTTTTTCAACAATGACCAGAACAAATTTTTTATTTGTTTATTGTTTATTCGAAAGTCACTTCAGGCAAAAAGTGATAATGAAATGTTTTGTACCACCACCTTAAATAAAAGCTTAAATGCAATTGAATACAATTAACATGTGCCAACGCAGGTGGGATGCAACACCTACAATAGTCGAAACCGCCCCCAAAAAGCGAATGGCCTGGGACCAGGCCGAGACACCATCTCACACTCCAAGTGCCCAGCGTTGGGATGAAACACCAGGAAGGTTGAAGGGCAGCGAAACCCCTGGTGCTGTAGTAACCCCAGGTCCAAGTACAAGGGCCTGGGCAGAAACTCCAGGACATGCTACCCCTGGGGCTGTAACACCTGGAAGAGGAACCCCTGCTGTAGCTGTAACACCAGGAGGTACCCCAAGCACGCGGAAGAATCGTTGGGATGAAACACCGAAAACTGAAAGGGAAACACCGGGAAGATCAATGGGTTGGGCAGAAACCCCGGGTCGCCAAGATAGAGCAGAAGATAGCATTCGAGAAACTCCTGGGGCAAGCAAGCGGAAATCAAGGTGGGATTTAACCCCAGCTGCAGCTACCCCAGGAAATCAAACCCCTTCTGCTGCAACTCCGGTGTTTACCCCTGGCGGTACACCCAGTGCATTCACTCCCAAATCAGCCATGGCTACACCAGGAGGTACCCCTTCCATGTTCACCCCTTCAGGGGTAACGCCAATCGGTGTGAAGGCAATGGGAATGGCTACACCCACTCCAGGCCAACTTATGTCAATGACACCAGAACAACTGCAGGTAGGTGATTTGATAGCTTCTGTAAGCATTGGTATCTCGCCCATCTAGGTTAGTTGCAATGCACCTTTTTTACCTAGTGTTGTCGTCAGTGTTATTGGTTTTTGTCATGTACTTACTTTAACACTGTATGTTTGTTGCAGGCTTGGAGATGGGAGCGTGAAATTGATGAAAGAAACAGACCATTAACTGATGAGGAGCTTGACACAATGTTTCCTGAAGGTTACAAGGTTCTTTCTCCTCCAGCTGGTTACATGCCAATTAGAACTCCTGCTCGCAAGATCACTGCAACTCCCACACCGATGGGAGGAACAACAGGATTTCATATCCAAGTTGAGGATAAATCTATGAAAGGTTTGTTTAGTCAATTTCTATTGCTAGAATTTGTTAAGTTTTCAGTTAATGTTTTAACAGCTCACTTAGCTTGTGGCTGATTTTGTTGGCATGTGATCAGTTTATACTGCAATGTCTTTGTTAATTTCTCTGTCATTTGTTCGGTATATAAGATTTTACATATTATGATATATGCACATTATGTCATAATAAATTTGTTTTGAACTTGCTAGGAATCACAGATCAGCCAACTGGAAACCTGCCATTTTTGAAGCCAGATGACATCCAGTATTTTGATAAATTGCTGGTGGAGGTGGATGAAGAGACACTTTCTCCAGAAGAGCAGAAAGAGAGGAAGATAATGAAACTTTTATTGAAAATCAAGAATGGAACTCCACCAATGCGAAAGAGTGCTCTTCGCCAGGTTAATGATATATTCATGATCATTAGAATAGACTTTTCATAATCCATTTGTCTAATAAAGGTTTTTCCAGCAGCAAATAGAAAATAGATATACACAGGTTGCTGTTGTTTGTTTGTCTTTTCCAAGAAGATAATGTTTTCGTGAATTCAAGGTTTTGCATAATCGTTCTCTCAAGCAACCATATGCCTTGCATCATGTACTTCACCTGTTTTGCTTTAGACAATTAGTTCAACATTAAAGTAACTCCCATTGTCAATGCAATGCCTGACATTGCAGCATAAATATTACATTCTGCAGCTTGTTAAACAACTCGATTGAACATGGTGGAAAGTCTCCAAAAAGACTTTTTAACAGTACTTAAGTAATTATGTAACAGTTACTGCTGGAAATTCTGTTATTTGCAGTTCGTAGTTACGTAAATTGTGAATTATGCTCAACTCTAAGGGTCACTGACTAAACCATGTTTGTACCTGATCACTGTTTTAATTCCTTGTTATAGTAATGTTAGCAGTGATATTTGCTTAATATGATTATGAAGACTCCTTATAACTCACTATAACTTAGTTTGACATTTTTATAAATAAAGCAAAAAATGCTATTGCTAAAAAGGATTTTCTTTTTTTTTTAGATCACAGACAAAGCTCGAGAGTTCGGTGCTGGTCCTCTTTTCAACCAGATTCTTCCACTTCTCATGTCTCCAACTCTCGAAGATCAGGAGCGTCATTTGTTGGTTAAGGTAACTTCAAAACTTAGTATGGTTTTCATCTTGAACTGAACATTATAAGTAGCTGCTGGTCTAGAAACTTAAGAAAATTTACTTACGTTCTTATTTATTCATAGTCACATGATTTTATTGACACCCACATATTGCATTTAGCTATTTTAGGTTATTATAATAAATTAATGAATTATTTATTTATTCATTCAACTACTAGGTTATTGATCGTATTCTGTACAAACTCGACGATTTGGTTCGACCTTATGTGCACAAAATCCTGGTCGTCATTGAGCCTCTTCTTATTGATGAAGATTACTACGCAAGAGTGGAAGGCCGCGAAATTATCTCTAACTTGGCAAAAGCTGCTGGACTTGCAACCATGATCTCAGTTATGAGACCTGACATTGACAACATGGATGAGTATGTAACATTTCCCACTGGAAAAGTATTTTGTTTTCTAGTAACTTATATACTTCTTATTCGTTTTACCCAATTATTTCCTTGCATTAGACGCTGCACTTATAATATTCTGGGTTCACAAATCGTTACCTTTACTTTACCACTTTTAAAGTGAAATATGCATATGAACTAATAATTATTTCGCAGATACGTCCGTAACACGACTGCTCGTGCATTTGCTGTGGTTGCATCTGCCCTGGGTATTCCATCACTGCTTCCATTTCTCAAAGCTGTGTGCAGAAGCAAGAAATCTTGGCAGGTTCGGCAATAATTTAGTTTCTTTGTTAGACTGATGAAGTAGTGTTGCCTTATAATAAAACTGTACAAACTGAGTTACATGTTTCAAAATGGTTACTTATTTTTGATTTGCATGCATTAGGCTCGTCACACAGGGATCAAGATTACACAGCAGATTGCTATCTTGATGGGATGCGCTATTCTTCCACATCTCAAGAATCTTGTGGAAACCATTGAAGCAGGATTGGAAGATGAACAACAAAAGGTATCTCATAAATCAAGGCTTCATTTCATATTGGTTAATTTATAAATATCTAAACAGATATTACATCTTGTAGCTTACATTTGTTGTCATGACTTTAATTTTAGCAAATGCCACTGGTTATTAACTAATAAATTTCTGTTTAGTAATAACCTACATGTTTCATGGTATGCTAACAGTTGATTTTGAAACAGGTGCGTACCATCACCGCTCTTGCTTTGGCTGCCTTGGCGGAAGCGGCGACACCGTATGGTATCGAATCATTTGACAGTGTGCTCAAACCACTTTGGAAGGGTATCAGAACACACAGGTAATATTTGGCTTTTATCAACTTTAAGAACCTTCTAACTTTTTTGAAGAAATGTCGAAATGCCCGGCTTTATATTTCTTCAAAAATATTGTGAAATGTTTTAGCGACCAGTTTTAGTTTCTTCCAGTTATTAAAGTCAGAAAAAGTCTTTACCAGAAGCAGTTTTATTAAATTAATGGCAATTGAAAAAAAGTTTGTTTCTTGCAATGCGGAGTTTCTTTCTAATGCTTGTTAACTACAGTGAAAGTGTGGGCATTTTTACAAACTTTGGACCTTCTGAACTCTTCATTTAATCTTTGTTTTCTAAAACTTTACTCAAAGAACAGCGTAATGCACTGAGCCATGCCTTTGTACAATTGTTTTCTTCCACTTTAACCTACTGGCATGGAACCTAACGGTTTAGGTGATTATTTCATTGGCTGGCGCTGGGAGTACATTGAAATTTTAGTAAAAGTTTGCAAATCTCATTTTGTGCCAAGTTTCAGTTATTAATAATTTTTAATTATTATATTTAAAATATTAATAATTTAATAGCTATTATTATTATTAGCACTAGTTGTTACACAACAAAAAATTGGTCATTTATTGAAGTCAAAAATGCAGGTTTTTAATGTTCTATTAAACTTTTCAATCATAAATTAATTTGGTTACAGACATAAAACAAACCATCTATAGGCAAGTATAATGATGTTTTAGAATACACAGAGGAAATTTCCCTTTATGTGCTTTGCCTAATTTTTCATTACCAATCTACTGCATAAAGCCAAAAAATAATTAAATATGCTTTCATCACAGTAGAAGCATTTTAAACTTGCATCTGAATTTTGATAAACTAATTGCCCTTTTATGTGGCTGAAACAAAGTTTTATAAAACTGGAAAACGGAAAGTAAAAAAAGTTTGCTGATACACATCGAATCGAATACATATCGAAGTTTTTTCTGAGCTGTAAAGTGGCGTCCATGTCCATCATTATGCTTTACTAGTTTATGTTTTTACCATATGTGTATAAGTGCACTATTTTTTTCACAGAGGGAAAGGTCTTGCTGCATTCTTGAAAGCGATCGGGTACCTGATCCCGCTTATGGATGCTGAGTATGCAAATTATTACACCAGAGAAGTGATGTTGATCCTCATTCGTGAGTTCCAGTCTCCTGATGAAGAGATGAAGAAGATTGTGTTGAAGGTAGTTTTGAATTTCGTTGATCAAGGACGTCTCGTTTGCTTAAGCCTAGTGATGTGCTACGATAATATTATTATATTATATATATTATATTATATTATATTATAATAAGATTAATAAGACTTGCAAGAATAATAATAGCTTTTGGTACTCGATTGCGTCAGTATGTTAAGTGATGTCATTGTGTCCGATAGAGAGCACTGATTTAATAGATTGAAACATGCTGAAACCTATCAACCAATTGATGAACTGATAAAAATTGACCTTTTGATATTGCTAAATATGTATCCGCCATCCAAAAGGTCAACTCTCTTACCAAAACTTTACATAACTTTTGTTATGTTGCTTCTTGCTACGATATAGGGTTAAATGAATGAAACAATTTTCTTTGGTAATACTCAAGCACTGGTGTCATTTTTCCTCACTTCAGGTGGTGAAGCAGTGTTGTGCTACTGATGGTGTTGAACCCCCATACATCAAGAAAGAAATCCTTCCACCATTCTTTAAACATTTCTGGAATCATCGTATGGCATTGGATCGTCGTAACTACAGACAGCTTGTTGATACAACAGTGGAAATTGCAAATAAGGCATGTTATGACTCATATCATATGTTTCGTCTTTGTATTATACAAGTAACTAGCTTAATTTTTTAGTGTATATTTTTGCATTGAAATGTAAATTAATTATAATTATTTATGTCTCATCGTTGAAGGTTGGCGCTGCAGAAATCATACAGAGGGTTGTTGATGATTTAAAAGATGAAAATGAACAATACAGAAAGATGGTTATGGAGAGTATCGACAAGGTATATGAATAGCTCATATTTAAAAAATGCAACAACAGTCTTTAGTTGATGATTTTAAAGTTAAGGTTATATGAAATTTAAATAATTAATTTGTATTAACGTTTTATTGCTTCATAGATCCTCGCCAACCAGGGAGCTGCAGAAATTGACCATCGTCTTGAGGAACAGTTGATTGATGGCATCTTGTATGCCTTCCAGGAACAGACAACCGAAGATGTTGTCATGTTAAATGGATTTGGAACTGTTGTAAATGCACTGGGGAAACGTGTCAAAGCTTATCTGCCCCAGGTAATAACATGATTTTGTAAAACTTCAACATCTGATGTAGTGACGTCAAACTCATTATATTACAAAACTAAACTTGGTGAACATTTAATTTTTTTATAATACTTTCAACCCAATATGTTAATAATAAGAAAAATATCCGTAGAAGTGTTATATTATGTATATATATTGCATTTTTTAAATGTTGGCAAATTGTCATTATTTCCTGGAATGATTTTTGTTAAGATTTTGATCATTTTTAAGATACTGTAATACAGTGTCTTTGTGCAGAAAATTTTATTTTCTTGTTATATTGCTTAAATCTGTCTTCATGTAGAGTTTTAAAAGTAAATGATATTATTTTAAAGATTTGTGGTACCGTCTTGTGGAGGTTGAACAACAAATCAGCCAAGGTCCGACAACAAGCTGCTGATCTCATCTCTCGCATCTCAGTCGTCATGTTGGCATGTCAGGAGGAGAAGTTGATGGGACATCTCGGTGTCGTCCTGTATGAATACCTTGGAGAAGAATATCCCGAAGTCTTGGGTTCAATTCTTGGTGCCCTTAAAGCAATTGTAAATGTGATAGGTGAGTTGAAATGTTACGTTAATTTTTTCATTAATTACACTGGTCAACACACATTTTGGTGCCAAGAAAGTTTCAACGGTTTTAGGGTATTTTTATGTCGCTGAATCCAAAAATGGCATTAGTTTTTCCGAATTGGCTCTAGTTTTTGAGATATTCCATGTTTTTGTTTCAAAAAGTGCTAAAAATACGCAAATTTTGACATAGGTAAAATTCTCTTTATACTACAACTTCGATGAGTCTACATCTGTCTTTTCAATCATGTGCATACAGTATTCATCTATTTCTGATGCGATATTGTTAAAGACGCAATCGTTAACACAGAGAGCCTTCTTTACGCGAATCATGTTTCATGTGAAAATCAAGCAAAAATTATAAAACTTAGGCGATGTTAGCAGTAAACAACAGATTTTTGTAACGCAAAAACAGGCGACGTCAAAGCACAAACACTACTTTTAGTAACGCTCAAAGTACATTTAGTAAGCTGTCAAAGCACGCTAATCAATCATATATCGGTACTGTAATACAAAAAAATTAGTCGATGCTTGTAAATTTTCTTTTGTACGACTTTCTGGAATGTGATGCAGCCAAGCAGTCACGTTGGAGACTCCAACAGTAGTCGGCCATCATATGGGCATCCCACCTGCCCTGATACCTCTCTTCTATGACCTTAATGTCCTGGTGGAACCTTTCTCCCTGCTCTTCACTTAGATCACCAAGGTTTGCAGGAAAACGATCTAAGTGGCTGAAGAGATAGTGAACCTTGATACTCATCTTCACACCCAAATCTTTCAACTTGGAAAGCATATCTTCCACCAATTCTTGGTAATTTTCAGCTTTTCGGTTACCAAGAAAGTTCTGTGTGACTAAAACAAACGATTGCCAAGCAGCAGACTCTGTGTCTGTCATGGACTGCACAAAACACACATCCTTTATGAGTTTGCGGATCTGAGGGCCATCAAAAATACCTGCTTTAAGCTTTTCGATGGTCAAAGCAGGAAATGTTCTGCAAATATAGTTGAAGCAATCCCCAGTTGCAGGCAAGGCTTTCACAAATTGCTTCATCAAACCAAGTTTTATGTGCAGCGGTGGAATGATGATCTTCTCTCTAGCAACTAAAGGTTCATTTATGATGTTACCTTCACCTACTCTCATGGAATCTCTAAGTGGCCACCCTTTCTTCACCCAGTGATCAGTGCGCGCTCGGCTATCCCACAAGCAGATAAAACATGGGTATTTTGTATATCCGCTTTGCTGGCCAAGCAAAAAATTTACCATCTTCAAGTCTACACAGATTTACCATTGGTGAGAGTCATAATCCAGTTTCTGTAATACCGTTTTAATGTTGTTGACTCTTCTTTTAGTTTTGTTGAGTGGCCAATTGGGAGAGATGCATATCTGTTACCATTATGTAGCAATACACATTTCAAACTCCTTTTCGAACTGTCTATGAATAAGCGCCACTCTTGAGGTCTATATTGTGGCACTCCCATTTTCAGCAGAAGCCCTTCGATGTCTTTGCAGTAAACAAGGTCATCTTGTTGGCTAAAATACGGAAGTAATTCTTTCTCTCTTGTACGGTAGAATGTTATTGAAGCTCCGGTTCCAAGGCAGTTTTTGTCTTTGAGTCAGGATGCCAAAATTTCTGCTGCTTCTTTGGATAAGTTGAGATCCCTGATAAGATCGCTCAGCTCCTCCTGCTTGAATGGCTCTGGAATGAATGGACTGCTTTCGAACACACTTCCACTGCTCTCACTTGCAGAGCATATATATACTGAACGAAAATGTGACAGGTTGTCAATTCAGTCACAGGAAAATGCATCCTCCCAGTGACAAGGCCTAAGCATATTGTCAAACTTCCACTAATGAACTCAATTCTCACTTGAATTACAAAAAACCTCCACGTTTTCCAAACTTACTTATGTGAGCAATAGCTTGAACTTGACTCGTGGTATTCCTTTCTCTGGCTACAGAACTATTAAATTCTGATTACAACATCTTTAGTCTACAACAATATAGCTATAAAATGAGATATTGATATGATGTGATAACTGAAGGGAGTACTCTACACTGTACATGTGGTGAACAATACAAAGAAACTGTAGCTTATCAGAATGATGCCGAAAATGGAGTGTTTTCAATGCCTTGTTTCTGAAGTAATGGGATGCTACAATAACAAATAGACATAGTGGAGTATCTGGTCCAAAATAAGTAATGCATACTGCCTAAGAGACATTTCCAATATGCATTTTACTGATGCTTGTGTTCACAATTGGCAGATACTAAAGTTAACGATTTTTCTCTCGTCAAAAATAAAAAACATCGATATCTCAAAAACTAGAGCCAATTCAAAGAAACGAATGTTATTTTCGGACTCAGCAGCCCAAAATTACCCAGAAACCATCAAAATATCTTTGGCACTCAAAAAAAATGTTTTTTTTGTTGGCCAGTGTTATTAGCGGCAAAAGTTGAAATACCAGATCGTTAAATAGTATCCTCAATTATCTATTCAATTGTGAAAGATAATTATCAAAGAGTAACAATACACATGAGTATTAATGGAGTACATGAAAATACATCTAAAATAACTCGCAAGCAATGGTTATGGTGACTTGTGTGTTAGGATTAGATAGTTCATATTATTAATTAATTTCAAAATTTCATTACAGGAATGCATAAGATGACTCCTCCGATCAAAGATCTTCTCCCTCGCCTCACCCCGATCTTGAAAAACCGTCACGAGAAGGTCCAGGAGAACTGCATCGATCTCGTTGGTCGAATCGCTGATCGCGGTGCAGAGTATGTCAGTGCCAGAGAGTGGATGAGGATCTGCTTTGAACTGCTTGAACTTTTGAAGGTTAGTTTGCATACTTTGTGAAAGTTTAAGGTTTCAGAAAAAATTCTAGGAACAGTCAGAGGTTATAACTTTAAAACAATTAAATTATTTTTATAGATATATGATATATATTATATATATATTGTATGTTTGTTTGCAATTTGTTCAGTCTGTATGTCGTTCACAAATCAAAAACGATTTTTAATAAATGATTCCACAAACTTAGAATAACTTTCGCAGAAACAGCGCCTCGATAAGCCCCAACATACTGCAAATAACGACTTTTCGATTGACCACCAGAGGTCAGTGCCAGACGCGAAATACCAAATCGAATAGTATTAGTGTGACCGATCAATGGCAACAAACCGAAATGCAGTTGTTCTTTGTTTGATAACTTCTCGCACGTTTCGTCAACTTCGACAATTAAAAATTTGTAACAGGACAGAACATGTCCACTTCCAACTGTGAAATCCTTGTTTGTGCCAGTTAAAGTGATAAATGAGAAAAATGAACTTTTCTTTAATACTAGTAGTTCTCAAACGTGCGGCCACAGGACCCAACTGGAGTTTTTAAAACTACCAGCGACCTTTACCTGTACTTAGAAACAGATCATAAAAGTGTGCAGCTGTAGCAGTAGCCTACCAAAGACTGTTATTGTTAATTGATATCCTTTTTCGTTGGCCGATTCGTTCTTACAAAGCATCTTTTTCAGGCTCATAAAAAATCAATTCGTCGTGCCACTGTCAATACCTTCGGTTATATCGCAAAAGCTATCGGTCCACACGATGTACTTGCAACTCTTCTCAACAATCTGAAAGTACAGGAGCGACAGAATCGCGTTTGCACCACAGTTGCCATTGCTATTGTCGCAGAAACATGTTCGCCCTTCACTGTACTGCCTGCGTTGATGAACGAATATCGTGTTCCTGAACTCAATGTGCAGAATGGTGTTTTGAAAGTAAGTTGATTGTTCATTTCACTGGCACATTTTAAGAAGGTTGGTTTGTTATAGAACAAGACAACTTAGAAATAATTTCGAAAAGTTAAAATAATATTTGGATTGAGTTGAGTTTATTAAGTAAAATACGAAAATTTGTTGCTTACGAAGATTTTATATGTCACTGAAATTTACGTTGTTTTGGCCACATTGGGATATTGAATGGTCTTTGCAAAGATTTAATCGTGTTCTATTCTTATGACAGGCAATGTCATTCTTATTTGAATACATTGGCGAAATGGGCAAGGACTACATCTATGCTGTGGTGCCTCTCCTTGAAGATGCTCTCATGGAACGAGATTTGGTGCACAGGCAGATAGCGTCCGCCGCTATAGGTCATATGGCGCTTGGTGTGCAAGGGTTTGGTTGTGAAGACGCTTTAAATCATCTGCTCAACTGCGTCTGGCCCAATGTATTTGAAACTTCGCCGCACGTTATACAGGTAAGCCGCAACGCAGTGGATAAATATCTCAAGCCTAGAGTGTATTCTGTAAATACTGCGTTGCTGTATATAATGAATACCGGTGTTCTGTTTGCCAAAACAGAATGATCTGATTTTATTGAATTAATTTACAGGCGGTGATGTCAGCCATCGACGGCATTAGAACCTCACTAGGACCAACCAGACTGCTCCAATATTGCCTGCAAGGGTTATTCCACCCTGCCCGAAAGGTTTGTTCGATTTGTTGCTTATAAGGTGGAATACTAAATGTTTTAATCATATTAAGTGTATCGTTTTTTGAACGCCTATGTTGTCTTATTCTGTGCATCGAAGAAAATGGGGGAAAAAGTAAATGAAGTAAAACTAAATAAAAAATTTTCACTTTTAAACTGTGGATTTCTTGTGCTTACAAAATTCTGTTGCTTCCTATGCACAGGTACGTGATGTGTACTGGAAAGTTTACAACGGAGTCTATATCAGCTCTCAAGATTCCTTGATTCCAGCATACCCTCGTATATACAATGATGAAAAGAACCAGTACGTTCGATACGAACTCGACTATGTGCTTTGAAGAGAAATAGGATTCTTACTGCCTTAGAAACATTCCGAAAAGTGCGGACTCTTATATATGTACATTGTACATTGACAACACTACACTAAAACTGAAAAAAAGATTTGTACATTTCATCGATTTTTATAGGTTGACTGCGGCACCAAAATTATAATTCTGTTTTTTCCCACAATCAAATATGAGAAAAAGAAAGTTTTACTCATTTGTTTTACCGGTAAACGAAGTTCGTTTAAAAACTTCCTTCAATTTTTACAATTAATACAAATTTTGTTGTGTTTTGCAGCATTAAGTTAAAAATTGAAAAGAAAATTTCGCTGGTTGACGGTTTGCAAACTCGTGTGCTATTTCTGGATAACCTGAATGCTTAGAATGTGAATAAAGCAATAATTGTACATAAATATGTCAAGTCAATGTTTGTCCATGTTGGCTCCAGGTAGTTCTCTCATGACTCATTTTTGGGGAAATTCACCGCACATTTAGTTGTGAAATATAGTCAATAGGAAATCTTTGGAAGACGCGTAATTCCGTTATGGTGCGTTCGCAAGACCCCATCAACCCCTAAATCGAATCAATTGTAGCTTGTTTCATAGCCGAGCTATTCTTGTCGTTTCATCTTAGTACGCCCATAACTCCTTAACTTTATTAGTTTAATTGCCACCATCTAAAGTACCGTGAACACAAATATACGAATTGCTTACATCATATGCGGACCTAAGCCTACAGGTGAAGATCTAAATTGAGTGGTCGTGAAAGCAATAAGCTCACCTTCAGCATGAAGTGATTTAGTGTTTTGCTGGGACACCACCGTTTACTGTCAATGAGCTTCAAACCAAAGGAACATCTCGGACGTCGAACTTCCAACAGCTACGCAGGCGGTATATTTGATAAGAATAACTGGTTTCAATTAATGGACAGCCTCTATTCTTTTATCTCAAACTCTAACTTATTAGGCTATTGTATACATCATTTGCAAAGTCCTGTAAACACCAAAACAGACATTAAGTTAAATTTCTAGTAAAACAGTGATGCTTTCTGACGCTCTGATTTAGACAATAGCTGCAAATGACTGTGTAACTTTAAATTTAACTTACTGCGCAATGATTGGAATTTGCGATTAACCGCCCTTTTTTTGTAAACTTTTATTGAACGTTTCTACTTGTTGAGTTCAAGCTCTTTTCACTGTTGAAAAGAAAAACAGGTGAAAATTAAAATTGTAGGCTTATTTATTTAATGCAAGAAAACACTTTATTCAAGCTTCTATAAGTATTTTTCAATCTTCAGATCTCGTATTTGTATCAGTTTTAATGGGCTATCAGGGCCAAGTGGTTTGGCTGTACCCACATGACATTTTTTGGGAATGATTTTCCGAGCTCATACGACGATTTTCCGCGTTGTATTTTCTGTAAGTTAATTCGAAGGTGATAACATCCAGCAGTTAACCTTACGTCATTCGGAATAACGTTTGGCGGAAAAGTGCTAAGAAAGAAAGACTGTGAAAATGGGCTGATCTGATGTTATGGATCATCTGTAAGATGCACCTGGGTGAGCACACTGTGCATCTAATAATTCCTGACATACAAGCGATTGATTGTAATTGGTCATAATAAGCTCTAAACCTAACTTTGTTGCATAACGTTAAGATGATTTTAAGTTGGTGTGCGTATCGATTAAATTAGAAGTATATGATAACTCGTAAGAATAAATTGAGTGGTCTGCATTTTCTGAATATTTAACGTATACAAGATAGTTAAGTAAAAACTTTAAAGACGCTAAATAAGTTTTGTTATTTCCAGACAACATGCTGCAACATGACTCCAACCAAAAACAAATTTGTGCTCGCTGAAACGCAATAAAGATGTGAAGAAAACCTTAAACGCGATATTATCGATTCGCGCTATGACGCATTTCACGCAGAATTGCAAGAAGTTTCCACAAAATGAATATTTTAATGCTATAACTTAGTTAGATAATCGACAACCGCATTTGCCGCACCGGGAAACTTAGGTTAGCTGATCGCTGTTACGCTCGATTTTAAGCCAATCAATGACTAGTTTAATGAATAATTTGGCTAGTGCTTGCTAAAAGGTGTCTGAATGGATACGCCCATAGATCTATACATACCGCTACTAGAGTACTACCAAACCTATGGCTATATAGTTAGTATGGCATAAAACAGTAAATGAAATGAATCTTGATCGAAAAATTCTCACACAGCTACTTTTTTGACGAGGGCATTATACAAAGATCTTACATATTAAACTAAGCATAAAAGGGTAATAAAAGAAAATTTTTTATCAATTGCTATTGAGTGATAATTGTGCAAGAATGACGACGTCAGCAACGCTACGATAACGGCGACGAACGCCCACATTGCGCAGTCGCATAACGACTAATGGAGAAAGTGTGTCACTTCGACATTCCCAATGAGAGGTCCCTCCCAAAGGAACAGAGATATTTTATCAGACAAGTGGAAAGGTTGATCCAGATTTCTACGTCAATCTTCTCTTTTTCTTGATGTACAATTTTCTTCGTGCGCATTTTGTGTGGTGTGTTTTCATCAATCAAATTTGTTTTAATATACTAACATTGCTGTGCGTATTGTGTTTGGTGGCTGTACCTATTTACCACTTCTAAAGTTATTGTATTAATGTCTTCTGCCGTTTGTTTGTTGTTGTTTAATTGTTAGTGAGCATGATTTTTAATCCTTGCGTAAGGGTTTGCACCGTATACTTTAGCTCAGCTCATTCAATGATCAAACTAAACGTTGCAATCACGTATCTCAAAAAGAAAGTTATGTTTTTTATCAGGCTAAACAATGTGTAATGCATGTTAGGTAGTTACCTTATTTTACTTGAGGTATAATAATTATCACAACAATATCTGAAGCTATACAAAGTAATTGTAACATAGCAAACCGAATTACGTGTAATCGTTTAAACTTTAAAGAAAAAAAGATTCAAATTTTGACTAACATATAAGCAAAAACAATTGAAACTTTACAACTTTAAAATTTAAGTCAATATCCGCAATTTGACGAAAGTTATTTGCGAATTCTGGCAAAATTTCTATTTTCAGTATTCCTTTCAATTATATTCCATTTTATCGACATTCCTATTCCCAAATGTCAGGTTAGACAAATAACAGAAAAGAGAGTTTCGTGTTTTTGGCGTCGAGTGACATCCTGTGCATAAAAATCTGATTAAACGGACAGTTGCTACCGATCACAATTTTTATGTTAATTGCTTTGGGGGTTGAGATGAGCACCAGACACTTTTCTAAATTGAATCAATCACGTTAAGGGTGCCATTGTCAATTAATATAACAGAGAATGACAATGTTAAGTTACTCGTGTAAACCTCTTAATTCGGTGGATTGGAAGACGAAATTTGTGCACGTAGGCTTACGGTATAACTTAGTGTAAGCATCAACGTAACCCATTAATAGAACGTGGATGTTATATTAATATTTTGATCAATTACTTTTACTGTATACATGTGGCTGTAAGAATCTCAATATTTTGCTGTATGGATAAGTTAGGAAAATACTTCCCCAATCTTGAACGTTTGTTACGTGAAAGTGAGAAACAACTATAGTCTCTAAATAGGGCCAAAAAGGCCCACCACCATATACATGCAACAGCATATGTGTGACGTGTAAAATCAATACTGAGCAACCCTTCTGCGATAAAAAGGAGAAATTACTATTATGTTGATTGATATGGTTTTAGCGACGAAAGTACAGTGCAACTGACACTCAATAGCTTAGAAAAGATTTTATGATCGGACAAAGTTGTTCTTTTTTTCCCCAGCTTCTAGTTTTAATTTTACTAAATACTTTCTTCACCCTCTGGAGACAGCGTAAATAATTAACCTTGAGAAGTTTGACATACAAACTTAATTAGGCCAAGAAATGAAAAATGGAGAACGTTTTATTTTGTTATGATCCATTGTTGCTTCAAAACGCTCGTAAAAGTTTTAGAATACAGTCTAAATAACTACCCTGATAAAAATATTGTGACTTTTGAATAACGTTTTTCTACAGAATGCTTTTATATTTTGAAGCAACCGCGGTTTGATAAGATTTAGGTGTATTGTACGTATCAATTCGCAAAAAATGCATTAAGTCGGAAAATCTTTGAATTGGTAGAAAAATTGCTTAATTACCTGATTAAGCATTGCGTCACGACCAAAGTGAAGTCGCTTTACGAAGTAAAACCAAAAAGCGACTCAAGGTGAAAAAAGTTCAGCACGTGATCAGATTACCTTTATATTGACCAAGCAGCACAGATATGTTTGTCAGAAACGAATGTAGTTTTATTTTGATGATCTACGTCATAAATAAAGGATTTGGTTAAAACGTTTTGTGACTTTGGCTTAATATGTTAGATTATTGTGTCAGACTTTTATATGTGTCAGATTATTTTATTTATCAATTAAGATTTTAAAGTCGAGTTGTAACTTTGTAGCACAGTGTAGAGAATAGCACGATATCCACAACAAATATCTAAAAAATAATTATACATTTTGTAACTTGAGATTTTTGAGATCACATGGATTTGATAAATTTTATGACTTTTGATTTGATATTTGCATCTTATCATACGTGTTCGTTTGCAAAAGCGTGATGCAGCTATCTAAACCGATTTAGCATTATAACATTAAACACTGTAGCTAAATTATAAAAATATTTTTATGTTTCGTGGTGGAAATTAGTGGTAATAAAAAATGCTTTTTTGTCGACAGAAAATTAAGGCGACATTGCTTTAAAAACAAAGATATTTGCACTGGATTTTTCTCAATTGCTGGATTACAGCGTTCAGTGCTGTACTTTGCCACATCGAATACATCAAGCAAAAGTAAATAATATTTAATAAGAAGTCTATACTTTCTAGGCTTATTCAATTTTTTGTTGTGTGGTTTTTACAGTAGATCATATTTTTTTGAAATTTGTGTGGTTTTAATTGCAAGTTATTTTTGCTTATATTTAAAAAAAATTGATATTTGGGAACAAAATACTGTAAAGACAAATCTCCACTTTAACAACAAAGCAGAAATGATTAAAACCATCCAAAATAAAAATAAAAAATCTTGATCTCGTAATTTTGATACAGTTTCTTGAATTTTATACTAACACTATACTATCAAAACCCACTTAAACCCAAAATTATCCCAAAAAATTGAATTACTTACACATTTTTTGTTTTTGTGCTTTTATCCTTTGTTCTGTAACATTTTTCCGGGTAGTTATATTTACGTGTTGCCATGGAAACTAGTGACAAGTTTTCGATAAAAATATTGGAATCAAACTTAACCAGAAAGCTTGGAAAGATTATATAGCTGTTACCAGTTTGTAGAGTTGCAAAGTTTTCCGTCACAAAACGCCCGATATAAGTCAACTGCCGTACCTGCGCGTTATAATATTGATTTTTCCGATTTTCGCTATCAATTGAATTAAACAAAAAGGATCAATCTGTGGCTCCCAGACTAGCAACATAACGCTCAGCCGCATGGCCTGTCAGTCTGGAAAGCCAGTTGTACAATAACTCTAGGTTTTATATCCTGCACCATTCTGTAGGCATCCGCTTTTTTCTCAGTTATCTGGTAGTGGATTGTCGGTTTTTCTCTGAAAACAGTGCTGGTCCCTATACTTAAAAATTATATTAATAACGCTTTATAGAACACATGAATATTTTCATATGTTATAAGTTTATAAGTGAATGGCTGCTAAAGGCATTGACACAAATGAGTTTTCGGGGCTAAAACTTGCAAACTATGTTTTTAAAATAATTAGCGCACAATCTACTATGACTCATTTGTGTTTTTGCCTTTTGCAGGTGAAACAAAACAAGCGACTGCAAATCAGTTATCTTTCCGACGCATGTTTTCCAGTTCTGCAAAAGCCATACAAAAGAGTTCAATTTCAAATATTTTCATCTGATTGGTAAATGTGAAGAAGCAAAATGGAAGCCACATGTCGTTTCCGTGGTTTGGTGTACACCTTTGTATACAAAGGCATAAAGACGCTTCGGGATCTGTGCGCCCCAATACGCAATCGAATCAGTGACACCAAGTCCCAAAAACGTTTGATTCTTTTCATAGTTTGTGTCGCTCTTCTTTTGGACAACATGCTTTACATGGTCATAGTACCAATCATTACCGAATATTTTAAAACGACTAAAAATGAAAATTTAACCACCACAGCATCGCCGCCACACCATAACGCAACTATAGCAATGCAAGGGTTTTCTGCTGACATGGATGGTGACGAAAGCTTTCTACTTCAAAATTCTTCAAGCACGTTCACTCAGCTTATGACAAAATCCTTCCAGAAAAGTAAGTCGATATTTCCCGATATAAAACCTCCCCAGCCGTACGAAGGGAATGAAGATGCATTAACAGGTGTTTTGTTCGCGTCGAAGGCTATTGTCCAGCTAATGGCAAACCCTTTCACGGGCACTTTTATTGATAGGGTCGGTTACATAACACCGTTAACCCTCGGCTTAATGGTGATGTTCATATCGACTAGTTTATTTGCATGTGCTGAGAGTTTAGGCCTCCTTTTTCTTGCTCGAAGTATGCAAGGACTTGGATCTGCGCTTGCCGATACCGCTTCCCTTGGTCTTATAGCTGATAGATATCACGACGAAGCGGAGAGGTCAAAAGCACTTGGAATAGCTCTTGCTTTTATCTCATTCGGAAGTCTGGTTGCTCCTCCGTTCGGGGGAGTTTTGTGCGAGTTTGCCGGAAAAGAATGGCCTTTTCTCATTCTAGCAAGTATTTGTATGATGGATGCTTTACTTCTGCTCCTGGTCCAGATTCCTGCATCAGACGAGCAAAAGGCAAAAGATGGAAATGTCCCGGTGGGTACACCCATTTACAAGCTCTTTGTTGATCCTTATATTGCCGTCATTGCAATTTCTTTGACGATTGCAAATTTTCCTTTGGCGTTCCTTGAACCAACCATAGCAAAGTGGATGGAAGATACAATGAACGCTTCAAAGTGGAAAATAGGTTTAGTGTGGTTACCAGCCTTTCTACCACATGTTATTGGGGTCTGTGTAACAGTATACCTTTCCACTAAATACTTTCGCTATCAATGGCTTTATGGAGCACTTGGACTCGTTTTGATTGGCGTTTCAACGGTTGCCGTGCCTACATGCAAATCATTCGTGATGCTAATGCTACCCTTAGCCGTTTTGTGCTTTGGCATAGCCCTGATTGACACTGCACTGCTGCCTACTTTAGCTTTTCTTGTCGATGTTCGTCACACTAGTGTTTACGGAAGTGTATATGCGATTGCCGACATATCGTACTCTGTTGCTTACTCTCTTGGTCCCATCTTGGCGGGACAAACTGTCCACGTACTGGGGTATTTGAAAATGAACATTGGTATCGGTTTGTTGAATATGATGTTTTGTCCGTTGCTATTATTTCTGCGTGAAGTTTACGACTGGACCCCAGACAGAGGCGAACGAGTGACTCTGCTCAACGGAGAAAGTGTTCATGAAGAGATTGAAAGTTCCACGAGTCGAAAATCTGACAAGGAGTCGGAATCTGTCTGCGTGGTTCATCACCGTCGAAAGAGTTCAGTCACCTCCAGCGAGGCTATCGACAAAGATACCGCCTCAGGATGCTCCCTAATTCACAAAATACCTTCACAAAACGGACATACTGATATTGAAAAATTAACCGATACTGGAATGGTTGCAAATGAAGACAAAATTGTAGAAACATCAATAGCGCCTCGTCCTCGGCCCAGAAAGGCATCGTTGGTAAAACAACACGATCTTCTTGATGCCCAAGCGACCGTAGAGCTTTACAGCACGACAAAGTTAAACGGTGAAGTGGAAGCACTGATCATCAAGAAATCAGCTAGGAAGAGCTTTCCCTCCCAGACATCTTTAAGCCGAGGTGAACTCAAACATTTCGCGGATGAAAACGGTGTGGGATTTCATAACCCGCTCTTTGAAAGTCCCAACCGACATTCGTCAGATGTCGAATAAAAAATGAAATAATTATAAAAAACTTAATAACCTTTTTAATATATCGACACATATTAACTATTACATAATTAATAATATCATTAATTTGTTGCTTGGCGCACGTAACATTTCAACTCTTTATGTAAAGTTTCAGTATATGAAGTGAAGTGAAGTAAATGAAGTGTTGCTAAAGGGATGTTGCAAAGTTTGTTTACTTTTATAACGCTAAACGTAGTATAAACCCCGCCATTAACTACTTTAAGCATTTGTTGTTAAAATATCTGTGACTCTAGTTTTTGATGTTGTCAAAAACAGCAACCTTACAAATATAGTTCGCACAAAACGAAACACGGTTTTTGTCAATGATTTATATCCGTTTTAGATTCATATCAGTTACTATGTGAACAATTCTTTCTACTATATGTCCCTACGATAGGGTGCAGATATGTTCTATTTATTAGCAATGAAATTATTTTGATAGACATGCAGGTTTCAGCAAGCTTTTTACTTTGGTTTTACATAATTTTAAATCAAGCCATGTGTCAAAAATATTTGGTCGACATCAGCAAACTAATGCTGAAAAAATGTACCCTGGTTTGCTTGTCACATACATCATGTTTTACGAGAAATGATACATGTTTATATTCCCAAAACAATGTTTTAAATACGCTAACAAGCTCCTGTTTAAAGGGTATTTGTCTGAAGTTGCCAGAACACTTTAATAATTCATAAAATCGAAATGTTACAATTTTGCGCCGCCAGCTTATGCCGGAAACATCGTAATAGTATCGGCTACTGTACTTTGCCAAACATATGTAGTTATAATACTGTTACTGTCAAAGTTTAGAGAAAATTTCAATCTGATTGTGGGCTAGTTTTAAAACATACGAAAGGATGGTAAATACCAAGAATGAAGTGCTCTCTGTCAAAGATTTTGGAACAAATCTTTCTAGCTTTCAAACGAATGTAAAACAACCCCTTTACACAGCAGTAAGTTGTCCATCACAATATATTGTATATACGACTATATTCATACTTTCAGATAGTAATCCAATGAAAACATAAAGACATTCATATTATTCCGATTTGAATTATTAATATATCAATCGTCTTGTTAATTAATCACCTCTGGTACGGAAAAGAAAAACACGTTCTTGTCAAACTAGCTATAAAATATACTATCGACCGTTTTTCTCCGCCGCCAATCTTGGCAAGATTTCATCAATTATTCATGAGCAAAGAATCCAATATCACTTTAAAAATTGCCTCCTAAGCAAACCAAGTGTATTGAGCTATATAGGCCTAAGCGCTTAACTTTTCTACGATTTTTTGCCTTAGTTGAACTTGGAGCAAATAATCTGTGCAAAGGAAATTTTCGAATAGTAAACATTATGAATTTTATAACGTGTTAATGTTTAACTTCGTGATATCAAATTTATGTAAAATATCTTCATTATAAAGATGCTTTAAATCTTTATAATAATGTCGATTAAGCAAAAACATATCAAGTTATTCACACCAATGATGCCATTTTGTGCAAGACAACAATGACCAAGTGCTGAATACTGTTACACACTCTTGCCATGAAATGTTGAATAACAAGTTGTACAATTGCAAAATGTGATTTGCAAGCCATACTACTTGGTGTCGACTATCTCTAAAATATCTCTTTTTAGTAGGTTATAGTCATGTAAAAAAACAAGATTAAATATCTTTATTGTTATTATAATTAATCGATCAATATTTTTAAACTATTATAAACATATTTATCGATTTGACTGACCGTAAAATAGCTCAAAAAGTATACCAACAAGGGTATAATTTTTTGTTCTGGGTTCGCAAGATAATTTCTTTGTTTGCTTGCTTTTGCTGGAACTGTTGTTTCTATTGTTCTGGCACTAAATTGAACCTGACAGGAAAATTAAACCGGATAACATTTCCCTACTGAAATCATTAATCAAGTAATTTAGGTGGAAGTGTTTTTGTTGGAAAAGGCCGAAAGAAATAAAAAAGCGTCCTACTTCCTAAAACGGGGAAATATTTCGTTATAAAGCTATTTTTCTAAGTGTATGCCCATAACAAACATATCGCAACTGAATTTCGAATTTGCTTACGGTCTTAGGTTAACGTCGACGCTAAATTGCAAACGAAAAATCATTGAGAAAGCATTGTGGCTTTTTTCTATTCTTGTTTTAGAAGTAATACATATACAGTAGTAAATGTCATCACTAAAAATAGCTGGGAAAGAAGGATAAATTGCATCGGTGAGCTGCATTATCCGTTTATTTTCGTTGACTTTCCTCTGCTAATTTCATGAAGAGCAATCCAGAAAGAGGCTCGGCATTTCATTGTAAGCCATGACGTCATTATTTAATAAAAGTTGAAAATATTGATTGTTTTCAAAGTGTTGCGTCCCAAGAAATGTCCGACCAACATAATATCTGTAGATTTCTATAAACTCTTTTGAAGATTACGATGATGAATTTTAGTTTTTTTTTAAGGCATTGTCTTGTTGTATACAATTTGAACCAATGAATTATGCAATTGCGCAAGCATGTTGTTCAACATATCATTGCTAAAAAGGGACAGACGTTTTCTACTAAGATAACTAATGATACTGTATACAGTGGTTTCACAAGCACCCCTGAGAAAGTTACCGAATCATTGCAACTTTTAAAAACGAAGTTTGAAAGAACGGAAAATTTCATTTTGGTAAAAGTCACAATCAACCTTTTTTTCTGGAAAATAGCAAGACATGTTTTCAAATTTTCAAGACACTTTTAGGAATCACAAACCGTAAGAACGCAGGATAACAGTAAAACTGATCAAAGTAAAACCTTTTGTTTCTTGATTGGTGACTATCGCTACAACGTTGACATGCAACAATAATAACTAAACTTCAATTTTGAATACATTTATCAAACATTCAACTGTCTTTCGATCCAAGATGCCAGCAACTGATGCAGCTACATTCAGACGAAGAAGCACAAAACGGATAAGTCAAGAAAGTTTTAATGAGGTAAGTGTTGTCCTCCACCCTTTGTTGTAAGTGTCTTGTAAAGTACCTTTGTCAATCGAAATATAGTTATACAGTTAATAATATAGTAATATAATATAGCTTTCAATGAAATAAAATTTCTATCTTCGGTATAGAATTGTAAGTCGGAACGAGCTTTTCGGGTTCGGGTTCGGGCTTAAGTTTGAAAAAAATTCGGCCCAGATTGGGGCCCGAATTTATACTCACACTCTGCCATATCTGCGTCGTAATTTTACTTTCTTTATACAAATTTACATGTGCACAAAGTGTTAAAATCCTCCCGCAGAGAGCTAGGGCAACTTAGAAGATAATGACAGTAAAAGAATGGCATCAAAAATGACTTTCATTTATTCAGTAAATTTAACTTTTTGGCCTAATTCGGATCTCAAAGAAATTTTCGGGTTTGGGTTAACAACATGAGGCCCGTTTGCAATCCTGCTTCGGTATACAGTACGTTAAATATTTGCAAAAGCTGGCTTTATGAAACTTGGTGAAGTTTTATTTTTCTTCTCTTTGAATTAATTATTTAACGACACACTAACATTATTTTCAGAAAGACGAAAATGAAAAAGTTCGTCTCCCGCAACTTCCTATTCCTGATCTTCAGGAAACACTTCAACAATATTTGCATTGCGTGAAACCGCTGGTGAATGAAACACAATTTTCCATTACTAAAAGCATTGTCGATTCTTTTGGACGTTCCGATGGATTGGGACCGAAAGTGCAAGAAAAACTTCTCGAATTTGCTCAAACCAAGGAAAACTGGGTAAGATATCAATACAAGCAACCTAATCACATGAATACATTTGTTACCGGCTTTTCCTATTGCTGGTTCGAATAGACCTGCAGCTCACTATATCCGATTGTATTGCGAACGGTAAAACAAAGGCACGTCTACCAGCAGTACTTGTATCGGTAGAATGATCACTCGTTGTAGCAACAGACAAGGCGCAGCCTAATTGACCAGTGCTTCCGGCCGGAGGCAGACAAGGCCGCGGAACGTCAACAAAGCGTAACAGGAAAACAACGTTATGTTCCTCCCCTCCAATAAATTTCGATTCGGCATCGTTTGAATTTGAACGACATCATTTGGCATGCTGATTATATAGGCCACACATACGGCAAATACCACGACAAACTGCAAGGCAATCACAAAGCAACAGCCACTACTTTTGTTACCCTGATGAATTTGTGAATTTTAAGAAAACCCTTTCGACTACGTAAATTATAGTGGGCCACGTAACCAAGGTTCACAAAAACGATTCTTTACAAACACTGCAAAATGGTGCACTAGTGACAGAAATTACGATTATTATCACAGCAATAAAAAAAAACGAAATTCAAGGCACAGCATTTATATACAGATAATGTAAACACAAACATTTCATTACAAACCTAAGCAAAATTAAAAATAACTTGTTGTAAAAGAAATTTAAACATAAGATGACTATACCAGCACAATAGCACAAACACAATAAATTGTATCGATGAGGGACAGTTCATATGCTTCATGCCAATAACACCACAAAAGTTATAGAAATATAAAACGGTGGGATTGATGGATAAAATAGGCCGTGTGTAAACGGATTCGAGATAAAGTAGAATCATACTTGGGACTGTGTTATTTAAAACGCAAAACATAGAAAAAATAGCCAATGACACAAAAACAGCATAACACAAATAAACAATTAATACGTTTCGACATCTGGGTGATGAATAGGACGACGTGGGCTTCGGCGAAGTCAACCGTTATTTCGGGAGTTACTTACGTCATTAAAATCGTTATTCTCGTTACGATTTGCATGTAATCAGTTATTAAACAAGTAAGCTCCGGTCAAGGGCATGTCCAGTTGCTGGTGAAAACAGACCCGCAGCTCACTATATCCGATTGTACAGAAAACGATAAAAACAAGGCACGTCTGCCAGCAGCACTGGTATTGGTAGAATGATCACTCGTTGTGGCAACAGACTATAGGCACAGCCAAATCGATCGACCAGTGCTTCCGGCTGAAGGCAGACAAGACCGCGGAGCGAGAAATCAAGCGTAACAGGAAAACAACGTTACACATTTACGGAATTTAATTACGTGTCATAAACACAAATTAATAACTTTGGATATCTTTTGTTTATGGTTGGTGTTTGTTTTAAATATAGAGTTCATTTATTGCCATTAAAATTCAACAATTATGTTAACTTTCATTCTGATTAAAATACGTTTCCTGTTTAGGCAAGCGAGTGGTGGTTGAAGGACATGTACCTTGACTGCAGGGCCCCTCTACCTATCAATTCCAATCCTGGCATGGTACTTCCTAAACAAGAATTTTCTGACACAGGAAGTATGATCAGGTATTAGCTGTATATAGTTACATTTATCGGTTAATATTCTTGATGTTTACGAAAATGCGATTGTATTATAATTGCACTATTTTGTCCACAGCTTTTTTATATTTTTTAGAGGGCGCGTCTGCTGTACCAAAATGCACAGTGATTACTTAATTAGGGCTGACAGAAACAAAGTAACATTTAGACAAAATAACCATCGTTTACAACTTTTTATTTAGGTATGGTGCCAAGTTGACAGCTGGACTTCTAGATTTCAAAATTATTCTGGACGCGTAAGTAACGAGCTAGAGAACAACGAGTATTCGCACAAATTTTTTTCTTACATAAAAACATAAACTGCACTTACACCTTAGATACTACGATTTTGCATCTTTTACTGCATTTTTGAGTAGCCGTGCGCTTCCGGAAGACATAGCCAGGGGTCAGTTGGCTGGTCAATCGCTATGTATGGAGCAGTATTACAGGTTGTTAAGGTCTTATCGACTGCCAGGCTTCGGCCAAGACAAGTTGGTCACATTCAAATCGTTATCAGTCGACGAGCCAGACCATATTATTGTCGCTTGCAACAATCAGGTTTGAATCACAAGTTGATACCAATACTTTCATGGCAACAATAGAGTTTGATGGCGAATGCAGTACTATACACTTTGAACAAAAAAACTGATATTGTTATAGTCCGATACATCTTGTTATAAAACCATAAACTATACACAAATAGATTGAAAACTAGAGAGTTTCGGGGCAACAAATCAAAAACGAGCACTTGTTGTCTACAAAACTATTTAACGGTCAGGCGCATATGCGTGGAGCTTGTTAAAAGAAAACAAAACATATATGTTCATTATGACGACAAAAAACGCCTTAAACGAAAGTAAAGTTATTGTGTTAACATGTGCTTAGAATAAACTATTCCAGTATATTTGACGGGTTTTAAGTTTATTCTCTCAAATTAATTATTTAATGATTTAAGTATACTGAACATTATTATCTGATATTTCATTTCAGGTTAGGTATTCTTGTTCCAACGCCTACAGTGAAAGCATAGACGATTGGAATTGAGAACTATTTTCTCTTGTGTTGCAGTTCTTCTCTGTACCGGTAGCTCTGGGCTCATATCGGCTCACCGAAGCGGACTTTGCGGTTCAGTTTGAGAGAATAATGCAAATGGCTAAGTCCGAAGAGGTCGAAGAACCTCCCGTAGGCGTGCTGACTTCAATGAATAGAAGCGAATGGTCTGAGGCAAGAAATATCTTAATAACAGGTCAGTAGAATACAAGTATGATGTAAGATAATTACCACATATTTATGACTTACTTTAGCGGTGAATGTGAGAAATAAATTGATATGTGTAGCTAAAAACAAAAAAGCGACCTATAGATCAGTCACCTGCATTAAACAACAAAAACGCTATTTCTTTGTGTAAGCATTTTGTTATTATCGCTTATAGATCTAGTTAACCGGACTTCGTTAGATGCTATGGAACGATGCGTTTTCGTTCTCTGCTTTGACAGGACAACAAATGCCGATAGTGACCTGGCGATGGCACATCACATGCTTCATGGTTGCGGACCCGAACATAATAGTTGCAACAGGTAATTTTGGAAGAATTTAATTACATTAGTTATTGTCATGCTTCATGCATCGCCGGAATTGTAAATGCCACGTTATAAGAAGCAAACTGTACGAAATTATCATGTAAATGCTGGCATACTTTATTTAATGCTCTTCCCAAAACTTTCAAATTAAACGAATTAAACTTTCAAAAGCCTAGTCTGAGAGCACTGTAATTATTAATAGTCTCAATTTTTTCGTTTTTATTTCTTAAGTGGGTAGGTCTAACTAGATTATTCTGGTATAGGCTATATACAGTACATTGTGTACAAATTGTAAGTGGTCCTATTTGCAAGATTTATCATTTATATGCAAAACAGTCTTTATACTAAGAGTTTCTCTTGTTCCCGATCGTTTTGTTTTCTTGTTTTTGATTTAAAGCTTAGAATATAAAAGTAAATATCTCACGATATATTGTGCAGGTGGTACGACAAGACAATACAGCTCGTTGTAACACCAGATGGCACAATAGGGCTATCATATGAACACTCAGCATCTGAAGGCATTGCTGTCATAGCTCTCATCGAACATTTGCTAAAATACATGTTAGTATTAAGGGTAATTCAAAGAGAACATAAACGTGTATTTATGGATATTTTTCAAGTTGTACAGTAGGTTCGATACGTCTTGTAATCATGAGATAATTTTAACACATCCCAGCAGCAAGCGCTGGTAGCATTTTAAAGGGCATAAGCGATATACATAACTTCTGCTCATTGAAAGATGAACGTCTATCTTTCCAGGACAATGCGAGAGAAGAAAGGATTGTACCGATCTACTTCATCCCGGGAACTACCAATTCCGTTGCGGCTCAAGTGGGAAATTGATCGGGAAGTTTCAGGGCAAGTGGACGTAATCTAAAATTTCTTCACTACCAATTGTTACGTCACGAATTTTAATTTTTTTTGTCTTATTCAACTTTAAACCCTGTTGTTCATGACGAAGAACAATTTGTGTAATGCATAAAATGTTATAGCTTGATAAGTTACCTTATTAACAAATCTTTGAATCTATGTAGCTTTTGCTTTATGTAATCTATACTGTGAGTTATCGTTGCATTGTTTATGAAAACTTGAAGGTTTTTGGAAGCTGCAAAGTCCAACTCGAGCTTCGTTTCAGAAAATTTGGACATAGAAATATTTCGCTTTAAAGAATATGGAAAGGAATTCATAAAAATCCAGAATATGAGCCCAGATGCATACGTACAAGTGGCATTGCAATTGACATACTACAAGTAATTTATGCAAATTTAAAACATTTCATCAATCAGCTCTCCATCGATTGTAATATTTTTCACATTTCTTTCTACCATAATTAAAAACGAAGAATGATCAGAGCCTGCGCTCTTCATTGTCGTATTGCACCGAACTCTACGTATAGTCTAAAACGTTTGAATTTCAGTCTTTACGGACATCTCGTCTCGACTTACGAAAGCGCCTCAACGCGACGTTTTCGAAAGGGAAGAGTGGATAACATTCGGGCTGCCACTGTACAAGTGCTTGATTTTGCCAAGAGTTTTACCAACCTGGACGACTCTGGAAAAATAACAATGGTAACCTAAGCCTTGACTTGCATTTAGTTGCAAGTTCTTCGCAAACGAAGTCGAAGTTGATTTTATAGTTATGCAGTCGATGTAATATGGCAGAAAAGGCAGATATAGTTTATTTAAACAGAATTTCCCAACATAAAAAGAAATATTTTTTTTTGTTTTTAAAATGGCTCTTATGGCATACAGTAAGATTGGTTGCGTTCTTTAGGACGCAAAGAAGATGATACTGTTGCGGAGAGCGATAAAAGCACAAACTGATTTTACAATCGCTGCCATCACTGGGCATGGAATTGATTGTCACTTGCTTGGCTTAAGAAAGGTCACAGTAACTATCTTGACAGCAGTCATAAATTTACGGCTGCGGACGCTTTTGGGATGATTCATAGTCGTTAAAAACTTGTTTTGTTTGATTGATGTAGATGGCTGAAGAGATGGGGCTCGGTGTACCTGATATTTTCGCTGATCCGTCTTATTCACTTTGCAATTATTTTCAATTATCCACAAGCCAGGTATGTTTCCAAAGCTTAATTTATAACTAAACCTCTATAAACAACAAAGGTATATTTATTGCACGCTTGGTCTTGCACCACAGATGTTCTACTTTCTCAGATTCCGACAAACACGGATTCTTTTATGTGCTACGGCGCTGTGGTACCGGACGGGTATGGGGTTTCTTACAATCCTCATAACGACTCGATTGTGTTTTGTGTATCTTCCTTCAAGAGCTGTCAGAGCACAAACTCTAAAAAGTTTGTAACTGCTCTGGGCGAATCGTTGAAGATCATGGCCAACATCTGTCTGTTGTGGAACCAACGACGGTCGTCGAGTTTAGGTAGGTTTTTCAATATAGGTGTTGTACTTTTCTGGCTAAATGGAATCGGTGGTTAGTTGATTACTGAATAATTATTTATTAATGTGCTGTGTTAGTTGTTTTAGGTTAATGTTGTATTAAAGTTTACTATAACTCGCATGACGTACAGAGTATTTGTTTTCACTTGAAGGTGAAGAGCATTAGTCTAATTTTTTATACTGCTTTACAAATTTGCTTTTAATTTTTAATGTCTGATTCTATCGTAGAAACCATTAGTGCCCCAAGCAATTTGCCCCTACATCGTAGGCTGCACACACGCTCATGCTCGGTAGAGGACGATGATAATCTTCGAGAAAACGAAGAAGAACAACAGAAAACGGAAAAAGAGGCTAAACAAAGAAGCTTTCTACGCCAGAAGAGCTTTACAAACTCGAGACAACCAAGAACACGTAATTTTTATACCATAGTAGTAACGCGATGATAAAGTTTCGATACCTTATCTTAGGCCATTGCTCTGCAGCCTTTCCACTCTCGACAAACTTAGAAAAATTGCAGTTTCGTTGACACACCTCAACTATCTAATCATATATCTAAAACTATACATAGAATAAAAAATGTTTTTTCAATAAGATGTTGCCTGTTGTGGCTTGTTAAAAAATACTTGTTGTAAGTATGTTCGCCATATGTTTGGCTGATAATTTCAAAGAACAACTCGAACTTATTGTTTACTACTATTTTGGGTTGTTATCCTTTTGGACGGGCCCCGTTTGCGTCATCTATTAGCCTATTTAGGGAAAAGAAGATAAAGCTTTACCCTCACCAAAATTTTAGGTTGTGCAAAGAAATGTTTTGCGTAAATAAGATACGAGTTTATTACTGCAAGGTGTGTTGTATTCCGCTTTGCCAATCGTTCTGTATTTTACCGAAATAGTTTAAAGTCTTCTCCTAAGGAAAAAACGTATATGTTCAGATTTCACTGTGACACACCTGTATAATATCGACTCGCGACGCACGGTTTGAGGAGCACTTTGTAAGACAACGCATTTCGAAATTGAAAGATATACGTGTGTGTTGTATAAAGGAGTGAATGTAACAGACCTGAAACAAATTTAAAGTACAAATCAGTTGCCAGCAAAGTAAAAAACGGCAAGCGTACAAAGTTTTAAAGACACGGACAAAGAACGAAATAGGCTAATATGGTGCATTTATGTGTTCAGTTCATCGTTTGTCCACTCTCTCAGCTATTCCAGTTTCTCCACAAAAGAAACTTGATCGAAGATGTAGCGATGTCGCAATCAACAGGCCTCTGAATCAAACGACGGACGCGACACTAAACGATCTAGTAATCCCGGCCGATTTATTAAGCCTTATTCGTCAGGCCACAGAGACGCAACAGTAATTCTAATAGGGATTTACTGAATCACCTTTTCATCAAATCTAGTGTAAGCTACATTGACATTCTAATTTATCATCGCGTTTGTATTTGTGATTGTCAGGTTATACCATTTTGTAAAGTATTTATTTAACAGTTAATTAGGGCATCCTTCATTGTTTTCAGATGTTTGTAAACAATTGCTAAGTACGTGATTTACTGTTGTGCTTTTTTATTTATAACACTGTTTAACTTATTTTAAACTTTTGACGTCTAACTTTTTTACTATCATTGAGTCCACTTATTTGGTGCGATTTATGTTGCTGTGATGCCATTGTTATTTTACCAAACCTCCATCATTGAATATATTGCATGCAATAACGTTGTATAACCCTTGATATTTATATTTTATATTGTATTTATTTTTCTCGGTTTTATAGAAATCTCTTTCATCGCTTCTGCTCTTGTTACCGTCCTTTCAAATCCTTCATTCTTCAAACTCTTAACGAATCACGTGTTTTTTAATTTCCCAAAGAAATAATCTTTTGAAGAGTTACCTGCTCTGCATTGATTACATCCTTAGGACTCGCTCAATACTACCTGCGGAAGTAAAACCACATAGGTTGCTGACGTCACCATGCCCTCAACCTCAATTGGCTTACACAATTTATTGACGTTGACACCTGTGCTTCAGCGGTGTATGTACTCTACATAGATACATACCTGCAAAATGAAGTGTTTCTTTCGAAACTTTTTCTATTAATTTTTAGTGTTATATTAGTGACGTACATGTCATGATCATTACCTTAACCGTCGAGTAAAATTCTCTTGTTAACGTTTCTCGTTGACCTGAACGCTGGTGAATTTCTTGAAGCGCAATGCTGTATATTTAAGATTGTTACGCCAACATAACAAGAAATATAAATTTAACCTTGTTATTTTCATTCTTGGGTTTCAGTTCTCTTCGGAATATTTGTAATCGGAAAGTTTATAGAACTGATGAGCCTATCTTTTTCTATTTTCTAAATTTAAATATCTTCCAATGTGCTTTAGCTAAGTGGATCGCTTTGCACACACCTTGCCAAGTGAAAAGTAGAAGTGATCGAGTTTAAATGTGACATCATAGTGAAAACGAGACAAAAGACGAATGGAATTTTATGATGTCATAAGAGTTGACACAAGTGACACACACGAAAAAAGGATTCGTGAAGCTTATTGCAAACTTAAACGTATTGTATACAGTGCAGTTTAAGCGCCTCAGACGTTCACCTTGTAGTAAACTCACGTCACAAATCATTTAGTTACAAGTTTCTAATATGACAAACAGTTTCAATTTCGATTTTTGCGCGAAATACGAAGGTTAAAAATAAAGATGAGAATATCTTTATTCTTCCTTTTCGTCTAGCGAAGTGTTTGAATGGTGTAATACTATTATGTTACCTGATAAATCCTTACATCACGTACAAGTCACCTATAAGTTATAACTACATGGGTGATTAAAATAGAACGCAATGATTAGTAATGGTGAACGCAATGTCATGTTTTGGTCGTCAGATGTTGTGGATCGGCTTACCAAAATCTTCCGGCTCAGTAAAGAGAAAACGAAAATATATTTCCGAATCAGCAAATACGACCATCGTCAGTCGTTCTGTTATTGTTTGTCTGCGAATTGTAATCTTAACGCAAATTAATGTTATATTAATATGCTTTACATACGTTAAATGTTTAACCGCGTTTAATAAAAAAATAGTGGTGATAATACTTGTGGCGACAAATTAAAGAGCAATATTTAGTGTTCTGAAGGAGCTGTCGCGACCAACATACAAATTACATAGTGAGCAATTCGCAAAGAAATTAGCACTTGCTGATTCGTAATGACTATTTCTCCTTATGAAGGTCACATGGCCTGTTGTTAAAGGTATAGGCGGTTAGGTTAGGAGAATAGGTATACAAACAGTTTATTTTAGCTATTTAAGGTTTTATTGGAGTTAGATTTAGTTTAGTAGGTAGACTTAGGCTAGGTTTCGGTTACTATGTTGAAACATTAAAGTTAGGTCAACAAGGAACTGTGAAGAGTAGGTTCAAACGCATGATTTATTCCAGTGAAATAGTGGAAGCCTTGCTTTCAGAAAAAAAAGAGAAAAAGTTTTCACCAGCAAGCCTTAAAAGAAACGACACGGCCAACATAGGAAGCAATAACACCAAGAATTTCAAAGGCATGCAGATATCAGTAGGCGTTACGTATTTCAACTTCTGTTCAATAATGATAAACGCATTGGTCTATTTCAATCACAGGAAATTACAGCAGTGATAGGAAAAAGACTTTGAGATAAACCAGATAGGTAATATCAATATGAAGGGTTTAGTCATCAGTCAGTGTTAAGCTAAAACAGAAACCTTCATTTATCAAACTTGGTCCAATGGTTAATTCGTAAACAACACAATTTTGCTAAACAGCAAAAACAGCTTCAGTAAGATATAGTCAAGCTGAATTATGCCTAAACAAATATGTTTACGCGTAATTCTGCTAAATTGAGCAAAACTAAAGCACAAAATTGACTCGAAGATGCACCTAATATTTGATATTCTTTCGTTACGTTAGGTACCAAAACGTTTGTCAAGACCTGTGTTCAGAAAAAGTAGCAGTCCTCGTATAAGGCCCCAATAAAAAACATAGTTTGAAAAGGGCAGTGATCTGTGATTAGCATCAGTATAATTCCGGTATACCTACATTATGTTTTTACGTTATCTTTTATATGTAATCTATTATAGTATCCTAGTGGTCAGTGTGCAGTCCATGTTGCACGCTTTGCCCGTTTGTACAAAGCACGAAGTACACTTAAAATAAGGGCAAAGAGCAAAAACTTTCATGGTCTACAAACCGCAATTTTAATTTTAGGAAACCAATCAATAACTTGCAGGATCTGTAACGAAAATCGTATTTACTTTAGCGCGGATAAAAGAAAACAGCTTACACAAAGTATACGTGGGCGGATTTTTGTTGGCATGGCAAGCTACTAACAGTAATGGCCCTATAATTCAGAGTAACCTAAAATTAAATCTTGTTTATAATGGTCGCCTTCGTGATTTTAGAGAGCGTTGTAATAAACAAAAATATTTGCGGTTCATAACATGGTCCAGGAAGCGTGTAGGCTTGAAACAAAAATTTTGTTTGCAAGGGAATAACAAACCGGCCTATTACGGTGATACTAAAGACGGAAATATGTGGGGAGTTTGTATCTTAATCGGGGTAAAATTTAAATCATTAATTTTCAGATACAAGTGCTTAATAAGCGATAACTTTTAGATTTCGCAGTCTGTTGAGCAGATGATGGACCTTTAATGCTTTGTGGACTGTTAATTTCCGGACCAGGCCTAATTGTTTTTTTCATTTGTAAAATGTTACTAAAAGGTATCTCATGGTTGAATTTTATTCCAGTTTAGTACTGTGCAGCCGTTATAAAGTCATTCAAATCGAGCGTTTTTAGAACTTCAGAATTTAAGCTAGAAAACATTATAAAAATTTACTATGATATGCTGGCTTTGGACCCTGTCAATTTTAATCTATGCTTCCTGCGCACAGCATCAAGTGAATTCTGCAAGTAAGCGTTGTGCAGTGAACCTTCAGCAATGCATATAAGTTTTCATCGTAGTTTTTGTTAAAGTCAGTAATATATTTGCTTATTTTTTGTGTTGCTTCTTATACACGTTTACTAATACCCAAAAAACCAGAACTCTGTTGACAATAACTATGTAACTTATCATCTACAAACCATTACTATCTTTGAAAACGTCAGATTTAGCACAAGATCAGATTTCTTAAACTTTGGAGTTTTTCTTTTGCAGTTAACTTGGACGGCTTGGTCACTAATGACCTAACTGAATGGACTGGAAAAATTTCGAATCTTAGAAAGGCGGCAAGTATTCGCTTTATTTCCTTAATTGACAGCAGACAATACATCGTAATGAACTTAGAGATTCATGGTTTTCGAAACAGGGTAAGTGCAAAATTTGAATTCAAAAAAGTTGCGATACTAACATAAAACTATATGACATAGTGCTTCAAAAGGCAGTTGTTCTAACATACACTTTTGTCAGTTGGTTGTAAATAGTCTAATTTATAAACAGATTGCAATCAACCGCGCGTCTGACAAATATGGCCGCATGACCAGAAGGAGCTATTGTAATTTAGGAAAGCAAATTATAGCGCCAAACAAAACATTTTCATTTATTATACGTGCCTTAAGAGACAGCCTGGAAGTATATCTCAACAGCAAACTGATATTTAACCACTTGTAAGTTTTGTCATCTTGTAGTTAACAAGGTTGTCGTTTTCCTTTATTCGTTTATGTTCTAAAATTATTTGCTTGTTACTTGTTCGAAATAGACTTACCAGGTCAGAGCACAAAATCAGTTTTATAAAAACCATTCGGGTATACGGATCTGCAAGGACAACGAGCTTGACAAAACTTACCGATGACGATTTATGTACGTATGTTATAGTTTATCGTGAGAAAACTGCATGTTTCTTTTTCTCTAATAGAAGAATAGGTGCGTTAACGTATATCATGGTTTTAGTTAGTCGTATTCAACAAGAAGGTTGTGGACAGTACCAAAACGGTGCAGAGCCTAACATCGGCGTTCCTAATTTTTGCCCAAGGCGGACACCACGCCAAGACCAGTCTGCTGATTGTCGCATAATAGGTGGGAGTAATGCAAAACCGGGTATTTTCCCATGGCAAGTGAGTGAGATATCTGTGTTTGGTTAATGATAGGTTAAAAGTAGTAAGGTCTTATGTATCTTTTGCAACAACCATTTCGCTGTTTAAACACCCCACTTGCTTGTTGCACTAGTTTTTATGTTTGAGGACACTCTATGCTAGGGTTTCTCAACTGGGGGCCATGAGGGCGTTCTACACGGGCCACGTAGAGATGCGTCACTACTGTTCTATAGTGTAGCTGTAGGAGAAAACGAGGCAAAACTGGACAAGTTTCTCACGTGTTTGTATTTGCTGTGCAAAATTAGCGGTGCGAATACTACTGCACATGCACTAGTGAAATACAAAGTGTTTTGCGACCAACAATCTACATTTTTTATTAATGGCCACGGATTTTGAGGGTCACTGTAAGGGAGCCACGAACAATAAAAGGTTGAGAACCATTGCCCGATGCTGTTGGGATGCTTTATTAAAACAACGACGATAAAAACGTTTAAAAAAGCTTGGAATATTTGCAAACGTTATAATACTATTTACTGTTTCAGGTTTCAATCAGGAGAAAGCCAGAATATTCCAGCACAGACAACCCACACTTGTGTGGTGGAACGCTCGTAGGAAGTTGTTGGGTGGTGACAGCAGCACATTGCTTTTTATCAACGTCATCAAGGTTGACATCGATTGCTATTGCTTTGTGCTGTGCTATAGTCTTGTGCTAGTTCATAGTCAACAGTTTGTTAGATTTGGGAAATATTCACTGACTGCCGGAGTGGAATGTTCTATTTTTCTCACACTATAGCGCTATATAATTCGATTCTTAAGGCGATGTTTTAGCGGGTAAATATTGTTAAAGTTAACTACCGACACTTTGTTTATGAACAGCAAAAAGTAAAAGCGCTGTGTTGGTTTAATTCAAGGTTTTTGCTCGTATAAAACTTGAGTTCCTTGTTTTTACAGCGCTTTAAAAAGATTAGTAGTCCGTGTTGGCGATTTTTACAACAGAGAGGGGTTTACGTACAGCGCTGACCCGAGATACGAAAATTCCCAAGATATTGAGCTCATGGCCGTCTATATACATGATGAATTTCAGTCGAGAGAAGCTGCGCTAAACGACGTTGCCTTGATAAGGCTGAAGACTTGTGTGAAAACCGACGGGTATATCTTGTTTTTCCACAGCTCAACTTTTTCCGGATAGTAACTTTTGCCTAAATTACTCAGGGATTTGTGTTAACAGGACGTTTGTTCGCGCCGCCTGTTTGCCGAGAAGGGCAAGCCAGTTCCTGACAGGGGAGGAGTGCGTGGTAACCGGCTGGGGAGCTTCAAATTACACGCAGTGTAAATCATTTGTTTTTAACGTTAAGTTACATAAAGCTACTTGGCAGGTTTTTCAACTATTTTTGCTTTAGATGTCAACCAATATCCTCCTTGCTTGCAGAAGGCAAAGGTGATTATTCAACAATATCGAACTTGTCATACTGCGTACGGTGACGACTACGATCCTCATGTTATGATGTGCGCTTCGGTAAGCGTTTTGTTTTCATGAAGTATATTGGAAAATATAAGTTGGGAGTTCTGGGTTTTCCTAAAATCGTTAACTAAATATAGGCTACTGTATTAATAAGTTTACCTTTTCCTCACTCACAGCCCTTCATACTCCAATTAAGCGCCAAGTTTTTCATTTTCTGTTCTAACAGCAAGATTGTTTACAGGGAGAATGTACAGATACGTGCCAAGGAGACAGCGGAGGTCCTCTGATGTGTTTTGATGGTGAAAAAACGGTGTTGTGGGGCATTACAAGCTGGGGTGTCAAATGTGGATTTTCCGCAAAGCCCGGCGTGTACACTCGCCTATCTCGCTATATCAGGTGGTTGTACATGGTAATGGAACTGCAGCCAAAAATCAACAAACACCCAGTTTGTCCGAAACCAAGATTTTAACGTTTTAAAGGCGCCAGACATTTATGTACATTGTACCTACTTCAATTTTTCAACTGTCTGATTTTCACGTTATTTGACGTCAAATTATTGCCATATTGTTTGACATTATTTCTGCTGGCCTCTTTGGCATGAAATGAAATTAAATGATATTGTGTTGTCATTTGTTGTATATTTTGCTATTAAAATCACTTATACAGAGAAAGAGTGTTGGTAAAAATCATGTTGCATTTAAAATATAAGCCCATTGAAAATAATTGTTGATAAACTTTACCTTATATGTTTTTCATAACTGTGCTTTTGTTATTCACACAGCTAATCGTTCAATCACATCATGTACACCCATGATAAATAATTTCCACGCAAGTAATACAAATAACTTGAAATAAGTGAGGCTAAGAGCAGATATATTCATATTACAGTACGAGATTGAATTCAAAAATTTAACATTTCAGTTTAGGCGTATGCAGTTAACTTCAAAAGTAAATAACTTTTATAAACTAAAAATAACACTAGCTATGTCTAATTTCTCTGTATGCTAATTATGCTATGTCTAATTTTGAGCCTGTAAAATATTCCACTTTTGCTTACAAAGTTGATAATGACTGAACCGTGTTAACTCAGTATAATTAGTATATAGTAATTAAGAAGCAGGAACAAACAAATTTGGCTAGAATTTTGTCTCAATTGAATTTTGCAAATATATCATGATACCAGACAAGAAGGCAAACCCATAAGTTTTAAAGTATAAATACTATAGCGCTTACGTCACCACCATTTCCGAGATGGACAACAAATACCGCAACTAACTTATCAACAATTTGTAATTAATAGTAACGTTCAACTCTATAAAACAAAACAGTACATCAAACGACCAAAATTTTCATTTTAGCGCATAATTTTAGTACTTTTCTCTAAAAATCATGTTTTTATGTTGTCTATTACGTTCTGCTGTCTAAAAACTTTAGTTTTCAGATTAGACATGTACATCTAATTACATTTCGTCGATACAAATGTAAAAATTAGTTTCGTAAACTCAATTTTCGTCTTCAAACTTTGTCGTCATCATTTCTATAAACACGGCACCCGGAAGAATTTTAAATCTTCAAATACATTCTTGTACACATGGGGTTATGCGGTTTAAAAAATTTTTCTTAAGGTTATATATAGTTTTTAGCCTGGGTATAGAAGGTTAGATACATTCAAGCTCAACTCATTTTCTGGATTGATTAATCATCCATTTGCGCAGCAATTGCGTCAAACCGCCCACAAACAAATTATGTTTCATTATTTAGACCTTGGGACTGCTGCACGGAGCCAATAGTTTCAACCGAATGCTTAATCGCATTTGGCAAAAGTCGCGATGGCACGATTACTATCAATTTGGAATTGTTTCTCGATCTTTTGCACAAGCCTATATACTTGTGTTATCTACGCTTCCAATCAAGTTGGGCAATAGCTTCAAATATACTTTGAACTCAAAAGGCAACTACAAGAGAAGTTCCAGAAACATTTTTTTGAATTATGATAAACAAACTATTTCATTTTCAGCTTAGTCTTGTCGTTTTAATGCACCATACTATTGGGTATTTGCTGTAGGGTGAAAATTTACTTTTACTGTTCTCTTACTTGCTTTAAAAACACCGCTTGCTTATACTGATCTTTATTTCTTAAAGCTGTAAGGACTTTAAACTTTTCATTAAAACGGAACTTCTAGAGACCACGTTTCATTTAGATTACGAAAAGTAAGCGATGTATCAAGATTAAAATTTAACACCTTTGCAGCAAAAAGATAAACCGGATAAAAGCAAAATGGAGAGATTATTATCAAGTAACCATCGTTTGCAGTTATGTATACTGCACTTAGATTGCTGCCTACTACTCTCTAGTGGTAACAGGAGAGGAAATGCTAACAGAAAATAGTTCATACATTTTGCAATGATTGTTTTATTCTTTTCTGGTTAAGTTTATGTTGATAAGTTATTCTCATTAATCGTCTGGTTTCTCTATATCAGAACCTTGATTTCTTGCGTTTCTCCTGTAAAACCACATATCAAGTTTAAGTGTTTCTTGAGAACAAAGAACAGTGTTTCTTGTGTCTTCAATAACTTACCTTCCTTTGTCTCTTCACCTTTTGCCCAAGATTGTATGCGATCTGATGCAAAGAAAAGAAAAATGACTGCTCCAAATGCGCCAATTGCTGCTGCTAACCAAAACACCTTCTTCCAGCTGGACACCAACTACATCAGAAAGAAAAGCCGTTGCACTCGTATACAAAGAAACGTTCTCAAAATGGTAACAAGCTAACATGTGTCGCTATAAAGAACACCATGCACAAGGCAGTGATATTACATCGCAGGTTACGTGACAAAAATTGAAGCTTTTGTAATGTTAAGTGCGGTTGCGTCTCAATTCATTCCCGGCCAACTTGCTAATGATCACTTCAATGTCAATTAATTCATGGTTATAGTTAGTAATACTGTAGATTGTTTTCAACTCAGCTGAGAAATTTAAGGTTAACCCGAAAGAGCTTCAGTTTTTTGCCAAATTGGGACAGGCAAGAGTGAGTTCAAAGGTGCATTAGCCATCCAACACTTCAAGCATTACTTACGTTGTCACTTAAGAACGCTCCTGCTACTTGCGGCGCTATAAAACCTATCACAGAAGCAAGCGTATTTGATATGGAATAAGTGATTCCCCCAAAACTTGGAGAAATATCAACGAAGGAACAAGCGTGTCCAGAAGCTAGGGCATTGTAATAAAAAAAAATATAGTTTATACGTATAAAGTTCTTAAAAACTTCAAAAATCTACTAGTCAAAAGCTTATACTGAATATCGCACCAAAAAAAAATAAAAAGTTCTTACTAGTAAGACCAAGAATTCCCCCTGAAACTGAAATGAGGGCAACTGCTGGCCAAATATTACAGTTTAAGTAAGCTAGAATCACCAATGAAATGCTAGATATAGTCAAAGGCAACACAGAAGCAAGCTACGAATGTAAAAGTTTTAAGTTAAAACAACATTTCGATAAAAATGGACAGATAACTAAATTATGTTTATGCAGTTTTAATAAGTTTTACTGAGATATTGTAACGGAAATGGGTAAAAAATACTTCTTACCTTTCGAACAGTAACGATTCTCGCTAACCGCTTAGTAAGGATCATATCGGCAATAGAACTTCCGACAAGATTTAAAATGAGTCTGATTAGAAACGGAAGGGCAGCAAGAAATCCGACCTATTAAAGTCAAATATTTTCATCAATCTTTCTTTTTGTTTTTCGGTTTTTTTGATTGGTCTGCAACAAGCGCACACGTGCGAACGGGGTTGACCCCATCTTCGTTTCGGTCGTTTAATGAAGTTTCAAACCAACATCTCCGCGAAAATAAATTTAAAAACCGTCAACTGATACGATTGGCGCATAACATTCAAAGTCATAAAACGCAAATTGTTGGTTTTAAGGGCTAGTAAAGATTTTTTATCATTTGCTACTTGACTACCTATTGCTTTGTAACGTTTTATCATTAAAACCGAGCTCTTGATAACTTGCAAGAACGGGGGGAAAGAGAGGGGTTATCTTATGTGAAGTTAACTTGAACTCCCTCGTGAAGATTCCTGCTTAAACCTGGTGAGCCTAGTGATAAAGATTTTTGCTTAAGCCTATTAAATGGGCAGGAAACCGCGTGAGAGTGATGCCCACTTTTAGACATGTTTTAGGGCCTTGCCAAGACACTACAGTCTGTTCTCGGCGAGCGTCGAACCGGCAATCTCTCAGACGTCGGCCTGCAGCAATATCAATAGTTTCACAGCAAACAAGGGAGATATGAAAGAGTGCATTTTACGTTAGGTGTCGCCATATAAAAGAGACTATATACAAAGATATTAATTTTAATCCATTTTAATTGTGCTTTGTCATTATTTTATACTACTGTTTAATTCTTGCTTGTTCTTGTTGTATGGTTAATCATTAAAAAAAGATTAATCCGTGCTCGACTCATTTTTCCGAGATTTTTGCGAGTTTGGTAAAAAAATGCTTTTACTGTATAACCAACACTTGACACCAAAAGATAACGTCATAGACATACGAGAAGAAAATGCATTTTGTGTAAACCTTTCATGCATGGTGTGTCATCGCTAAATAGCGTTTTTAAACCAATTGCAAAATTTTTTATAAAATAAATACGTGACTAAATTTAAATTATAAAAATGTGGATGATTTTTTAAATTTCATAATTCAAATTTTGCAACTTTACCCCCAACTTCTTTTTTCAAAATAATACATTTTATTTTTTATTTTTACTTTGTTTTCAACGTATTTACACACAGTATGTAAAAACATCAATACAAAAGTTTCACTCCCAACGCACTGTGATTTTAGTTTTCCATCTTTCAATAAATTATTGACTTTCAAGAAATGCAAAAACATCCTAAAAAATCTTAAGCGGTGCGAACATGACAAAGTTGGAGATAACCATTAACTTTAAGCGCCCGCCTGGCGTTACAGTGATAAGTTACTCTTTTAGGCTAAACTCGGCAGCAATATATTATCCTTGTAATAACCTTGAGAAAAGAGACTAAAAAATAAATAACATATTATGAATGTGTCTATCGGATAATTTGAAACGAAAAAGAGAGAGCAGCAAGAAATTCTCGCTCCAAAATTTATTGATAAATTAAATTTTGAAAAAATAGTTGTCCCCGTCTTTGGGTTTGTATGAACAGACGCTACGTATAAGAACCTACAGATTTAATGTCCAAACCGTAGACCCTTGCGATGTACGTTGGAGCCATTATACCGAGCGTGAACGTTAAATAATTGTCAGCCAGATGAGAAGCAATCGTCGCCCATGCCGGAACGGATTTTGCCATTTCAAGCCAAGGTATTGCTTCTTTTTTGGTTGGAATCTAATCAAAGATTGCTGATAAAATAAGGACGAATAAATACAATCATAAAAAGTAGTTTTACGTTGTTTTCTTGATCTGTGTTGTTACCTTGTCACCATGTATGCTTTGTTCAATGTAGTCCTTTTCCTGACGTGATATCCGAGGGTGCTCTGCCGGTGTGTCATGAATTATGGACAACCAAACAACAGCAAAGACTATTCCGATAGCTCCTGCATAAAGGAATTCCAGTATAAAATACGAAATTTGTCGGTAGTTGCGGATTAGATCAGGCACGTTGTAAATAGACGTTTATAGCCAAGTACAAGTTACATTTACAAGTTAAATAAATAACAAGCTTTTGTCAAACTCAAAATCTGTCGTTCTAGTTGAGGCAGTAACAAATTACTTCAACGGTATAAAATAAAAGTAATTGGCGAATAATTTGTGAAATCCTTTGTTAATTTTGCTGAGTGAACTCGGTTATCTGGTTTCTTATTCTGTTGCTTAATTGCAGTTCAAATGAATTAGCCTACTTGTTAAATCACTTGCTACTAGTTGTAAAAGTTTAATTTTAAACAAATTCATGAAAGCATTAATGCAAATTAGAAAATATTGATACAAAATTTAGAAAGTATTAAAAATTCAAATTTATTACAAATAAAATAGATTTGAAAGTAATTTTAGGTATCGGCTCTTTTTTCGAATAATCCGTGTTGTCTTTTGGCCGATTAATCGGTTTTAATGATCGTTATTGCTAAAGTTGATTTAAACAAGGCTTAAGTAATCAGCAGTCGATTGATGGGTATGGGTCGAATTTGGATGACTGAATTACTCGGTTTAATAATATAATTATTGGCAATCGCTAAAATTTTACTTAAAGCTTTTCAATTTTCTCATAACAAACTTACTTGAGATGGATGAGTTTATTTAAACTTTATATGCACTTGTAATGATTTATTTTATTTTTTAAAACTTTTTAAAATTAACGGTATAACATTTTGTCTCAATGTGAAAAAATTAGGGCTGGAAAAATTTGGCCGGCTTGTAGCTGATAGCGGCTAAAGGTTTTTAGCGACTAAAGATTTTGTTAGCCATTAGCTGAAAACGTACACGTAAGAGAAAATCTGGGGAAAAATTGTTGGTAATCCATTGATTCAGGTAAATGTTCTGCCCTGTTAAATATTTTAATGCTTAAAAATTTTGTTTTCCTGACAAATTTGTGATGTAGCACGGCAGAAATTGCTAATACAACACTTTCATCACGTGTTTTGAAAATGATTAGTTTTGCTTGCAATTAACAATGTAACTTTACAATTAACAGCTATGGCAGCTAACCACCAGTAAACGGCTAATGCAATCCGGCTAACGGCAAAAGAAAATCGGCTAAATTCTTAGCCCTACTATAAATGTGTTCATATTGAAACTATAATTCTTACGAATTTATTTTTAGTGATGACTTTTACAATTGCTATATAGTAGCAAGTTAACCTACTTCAACTGCAATCAAGTAATGTAATACGCAAACAAAGTACTAATAACTACTAAGTAACTTCAACTTTGAATAAGTAATTGAATAACTATACTTTTGTACAACCATTATATATTTATAACGTATTATATACTAGCTATAACCAGGTATCCAATAACTAATTTCATGTGTTAAATAAGTATCGGAATAATAGATATGAAACCGGCAACCAATCTCATGCCGATCGTTAATTTAGCCTTTAGCTTTGTTTATACTTTCAATTCAAATAAAGTTCTTATAATGAGGGCACACGCGGTTGACCAAAGTTGGGAGAAACACATTACAACCTATTTCCATTCGGAATGGTCACCATGGCATCGTGACTCTCTACAAGCCTATTTTTCAGCTATATCCAACTCCCAACACCTCATATATTTATAAAAGATTAGACATTAAGTTTAGCAATTCATAGAAGATTTCTCTGAGGAGTCTAGCCAACGACCCTGAAACAAATGTTAACATGCGAGATAAAAACGGTAAGTGACCTGTAATATAAAAAGATGCCTCCCATCCGAATGAGCTGACTATTCCACCGACAACGGGATATACAACAAAGTACCCCATAGATAAACCCGACAGAGTGATGGAAACTAAACGACTTCTCTCCAGTGGAGGGGCCCAATAACCCCAAGCAACCCATGCGGTTGGAAACGTCACACCCTGAATTATACATAAGAAGATGATTTAGTTAGTTTTTATGCATACATGTTTGTATGTATGACCATGGTCAGTAGTCAGTTATTTCGTATATGTTTAGTATATGGCCTATACTGTTGAGATCAGTATCGGTAAACATCCTAAAGTAGGTTGTTGTGGAAAAAAAAAGCGTAAAAAAAGCCAAACTTTTAAAATGTCAATCGCCTGAAACAAAAATGTGCTTTAGGCATGCAGTATGTTAAAGCTTTAAATTAAAACAAAAATTAAGTAACATATTTTTGCTCTCTTCTTTTTTTGTTCAATGTATATTGAATAATTTCAAATGGTCATAATTTTTGTGTGAAGTTTACGTGATTACATGAATGTGGGGAGTTTTGTCCATGTTGTATGGGTAATGTTATATGAGCTAACTTTCCAGTGGGGAATTGTCAGCTAATAAAATATTATCATTTACACAGATCATCGACTGTTCATATAGCGCGTCGAATAAAAATAGCAAAACGAAGACAATTGTGTACGCTTGACAAGTCTATGACTGTAGCTTATAGGGCTTAAGTCAGATTAGCTTTACACTGTATATTGCCTTTGATTAAATAAACTGTTTATTTAAATGTCATCATATGGCGATCTAATCAATGGTCCAAGTATATTGTGCGTTCACCAAACGTTCCAAACACCTCTCGTTTTATTAAATAATAACCGGGATCGTCGCATTAAAGTCACTACAAGTCATGACCATACCATGGCATTCACCATGTTGTTTTCCATTACCAATCGTATAAGTTTTTTGTAACTTTGCTTTAGATATATTGCCGAAAAATAAGACTTCAGTCTTCACGGTTTGCAGCTTTGCATTTATATTTAAAAAATTCACGTTTACTGTTTTGTCATTTATCGTTTGGTTGAGAGTTTAGGAATCTTATCAAATTGGTAAATACTTACCTGTTGCACGCATAAAATATTTTACGATTCAGTTTTGTTTCGCGCTAGAAAAAAAAAAGTTTTGAAATTAATTTCAGGCAAAATTTTTACGTTGGCATTAGTTCGTTGACGATAAATGTTAGCCTGTATACAACTTACTGCTTCAGAAAATCTTTTCTATTAGCCTCACACATATCTTTTCTAAGGTACAATTGGTTCGCGTTTTAATGAATAACAAAGCAGCATATCAAAAAAATGATGCAATCGCCTACTATCGTTATAGCGAAACTAAGGTTAGTATGTTCAGTCTGTGACAAAAAAGTGAAGCAGCTTAAACAAGTCTTTAAAAACGGGTATTTTACGTGCAACGGTAGCAACATACAACTATAAAATATGTTCTCGGGGTCTCAGCATGCAGTCACATGTTTGAAGGAGGTCGTACTATATTTTCCGAATGATTTGCATCCCTATAATGCTAGGATCCCTTACTAATGTTTGAAGAATATACAAGAAATTACAATTACTGTAAAGAACTCAAGCAGAAGTGTATTGCCAGAAGTAAAATTAACCTTTGGGTCCCCAGGAACATATTTTAAGCTTTAAGAATTATACTTGTGTATTAACATCAGTGCCTGTGAAACATGCAGCAAGACGTACATTGTTTCACATATTTTTCGTTGTTGGTCTTTAAGAGAAAGTCCGTCATGCACTACTATACAGTTCAACAAATCGCTCAAGTAAAAAGCAATATTTACTTGAAAAGCTCCCAAAGTGATCCGCAAAGCGACCAGCAAAGCTAAACTACTCTTAGCCACAAGCGGCACCAATAGGGTAAGTAGAGCGCAGAGCAAAGACGAAACTCCTAAAACGATACGTATGCCATATCGTTTTGCCATCCAAGCTCCTGGAATATTAGTCACACAGTATCCGTAGTAAAACGACCCCATCACTAAGGTTTGTTCTGTAATGGACCATTCAAAATCTGCGTCCTATAACACAAATAAATCTTAGACAGACAACTTATTGCTTCTTTTAAACACGTCATAGTTTGAAACTTACTGTCAATAAGCAGTTATAATTCTTTGATTACTAAAGTAATACCTTCAGTTTGTCGTCTGTCCTTGTTACATTGATCTGTCGAGTGCATCCGCCAGTGGTTGTTAAATTGTTCGGTGAACGACTTACAGTCTGAAAATACAAACTTGTTATATAACAAGATCTTTAAAATTTGTCCACTCAATCCCATTAACTGTTGTCTGCTTCGCTTAATTCCAAATGTTTTATGATTTGGGACTTAGGTTATCTTGCACCATCATGTACCATGTTAACAATTGCAATATTAATTCCATTTCGCAATGAGTAAGCGTTCAGTGTACCCAGCGCTGTCATCAACGCTAAAACGTATCTTGCTTTGATGTAGCATCCGGGAGATTCCTCCTGTGAAAATCAAAGTATACAACTATAAGCTGATCTTATTAGTTGAGATTTGATTTGTTATGTCAATGGTTGTCAAATCTCAACCTTTTGTATACCATGTACTCTTTATCATATAAGTTAATATTTAAATGTGTTTTCAACTCTGTTCGATTGACAAAAATAACGACAAAAGAAAGTAAACTAAGCACGAAGCTAGAAGACAGTGTTTATAATTTCGTTATACCAACCGGTGTAGAGCAAATGTCAAGCAGGGTAATGTGGTCAGGTGCACTAATACGCTGCCAATCTACGATCAATGGTCATTATTCTGAGTGTTTGCGCATTAGCACCTTCACGCGGATTTAATATTTAGGATCCCGCGCATATGAAAGTTCAAAAAGGATGAGTATTTATTTTCATTAAGTCATTTGTAAAACGGCATTAGGTTCTCGAACGCAAATTAATTATCAACTTATCACATTTTTTGATTAATAAGCTGCGGTTATTATTAAATTTTTGGGTCTTTTTAGGTGACTTGTATATTCAAAGAATTGTGTGAACAAGCGTGACTTGTTATATTTTTAAAATCTTACAATATCGCATAACGAAATAACATATAACAGCAAAATAACAACCTAACAAATAATTTAAACGCTTATGCAAACATATACTGTATTTTAGTCTAAATTTACCGGCAGTTTGGCTTATAATAACGTTTTTACACATCTTTGCAACAATGCTCATGGCTTAATTGAGGTAAAATGTCGGTTTTGTCAAGTATTTGTCTTCAGTATAGAAACTATTGGCATGTTTTAAAAACAAGGGTGATTTACATTCAAAGATCGAAAGACGGTAAATTTTTTTCGAAACAAACTGAATAGATATTTAGTCTAGATATTGCGTAATTTAATAAAGTAAACTGGCCAACATGTTGATAAAATCGTATATGTTACCGATGCAAATAATAGACTCGGGATTTGTTTGTGTCTACAATCAGCGATATTCTTGTCCCCAGTAACCAAACTAATTTTTCTCCTACTTCGTCCCAACGGTATATACTGGTTTCCATTTCCTCTCAGTTATAGCTATGCAATATATAATCATGATCACAAAACGTTTGGGTCGCCAGACCGTAGAATTTTTTTATGGGTGGTGAAAAAAAGTATTGTCGACCCTTGCCATAATGTACCACAAAATAACCATGTGGGCAGTTGGAAAAATTAGATAAAAGTATGTTTACTTCTCGGGGAACGATACTTTGAGCACCAATGCTTCGTAATCAAAGTTTGCTTAAAAACAACCGAAAAGTAAATAAACAAGCTCACAAAAAACTGACAACTGACATCGCTCAGTTTAAGTCGTTCTAACACTTTCCTCCGTCCGAGAATAAAAATTGTCACAATAAAAATAACCATACCATGCCACCAATTCAAATCGAAGTGATAAAAAAGCTGCATTTGCATTGATAAAACAAAATACCTCAAGTATGCGTTTGGACTTCAAATGGGCCGGCATTTTGTTAACTTTGCAACTGCTTTTATTGCCCGCATCTGTTGGTAAATGGTTTCGTGTAGACTTTGTGTCGAAGAATTCCGAATTCAAAATGACCAGAGGCGAAATATAACCTGTAATTTTATCTTTTGATCATTTTTGTTATTACACCAAAACATGCAATTGTCATATTGGCGGTTTTACTGTACTAAACCTATACTAAATGCTGATGTAGGCTAGACTACTAATTATTCTACTCAAAGTCAACATTGAAATACAGACAAACATGAAACCTTATTTGCTGCTGTTTCTATTTGACAGGGTAAATTCAAGGCTAGTGAAAACAACCAATGTAATGCTAATTATGTCAAGTAATATACTAATGGTAAAACTGCAAAGATTAAATTGACATAGCTACAGAAACAGCCGCGTTATGTCGACTATCGGATATCGGATAACGACAACATTTTTGTGATATCCGCTTTGAAGGGAGTTTACGCCGTGCAGTAACTGACTGAGATGAAAAACAGTTCTTTGGGCGGCAAGCTCCTATATAGTTAATAGATTTTGAAGCAATATGGCTAAACTGTGGTAATGGTCCGCCTCAAAATAACCACTTCTAGCCAAAATAACCCAGAATTCAAGATATGATCTCATGGAAGGCGTGCCTGGAAGTTGATTAACTGATGCTGCATCCAAAATGATAGCAGGTTGGTAGCGGTACATGAAAATACAAATTATAATAGGATTTATTACCATGTCACGGGATGTTTTACGCACATTTTTTATGGGCGTTGCATTTTAATGATGTATCACCCAATTTGCAAGGAACTAGTTTATGGTGTAAGCTAATCACTGCTATTTACAGTTTGTTTTTATCCCTACTACTCCGTGAACTGTTATTGTAAGTTTTTAACTTAGTGTGCACGTGCACTGTTTGTTTACTCCACTATTATACAGTAACTTAGACCAAGGTGTGTTAACATCTGTTTTTAGTAGTGTTGTGCTTTGCTTCATTTGTGAGAATACTTGTCGGTTTTTATAACTGTTCTCACAATGTCGCATTTCTTTACCGTTTACATCTGCATATTTTTGAACTTATTTCTCTTGACGCGTTATTCCGCTGTCTCTAACGAATGTTTTGGTAATTTACGCCCCATGCTTGTTTTCGTAACACGTGGCCAAGTTTGATTCGGTTTTGTTGGTGCTCTCCTGACAAGTTTTGTGGTGAATTTATTCTACGTTTGAGTTTTTATTGAAGAGCAGAAGTTAAACGCTGTGAAGTGAAGCCTTGTTATATATGTAATATTCTGTCGTTTTTAACAAGCCTCTATACCCAAGCTTCCCGTACGTCTTTAGTGTTCATCTACGAGCCACACGTTACGCAACAAGCCACGCAACAAGCCACTCATGCCAGAGTTTTAAGTCAAGCCCGGCTTTTCGGGTTGGGTTCGGGCGTAAGTTTGCAAACAAATTCGGGCCAGTTTCGAGACCGAAGTTATATTCACACTCTGCCATATTTGCGACGTAATTTCACTTTGTTTACAAGAATGTGGATGTGCGCAGAGTGCTAAAAACCTCCCGCAGAGCGCAACTTAAAAAATGGTGACAGTCAAAGAATGGCATCAAAGGATGACTTTGCTTCATTCATCAAATTCAACTTTCGGGCTTAACTCGGGCTTCAAATAAATTTTCTGATAGAGGCTCAGGCCGTGTTCGGGTTAACAATATGAAGCCCTTTTATAACTCTGACCCAAGCCGCCCGGGGAACTTTTAACTCAAGTTAAATAACAATATAGAAATCTTACTTCATCAGGCACACCGGGAAGCCGGGAAATTTCCCGGTGGGAAATTTAGAAACCATTACTATCTTTGAAAACGTCAGATTCAGCTCAAAATCAGATTTCTTAAAATGTGGAGTTTTTTTCTTTTGCAGTTAACTTGGACGGCTTGGTCACTAATGAGTCTAATGACCTAACTGAATGGACTGGAAAATTTTCGAATTTTACAAAGGCGGCAAGTATTCGCTTTATTTCCTTAATTGATAGCAGACAATACATCGTAATGAACTTAGAGATTCATGGTTTTCGAAACAGGGTAATTGCAAAATTTGAATTCAAAAAAGTTGCGATACTAACATAAAACTACATGAAAAAGTGCTTCAAAGGGCAGTTGTTCTAACATACACTCATGTCAGTTGGTTGTAAATAGTCTAATTTATAAACAGATTGGAATCAACCGCGCGTCTGACAAATATGGCCGCATGACCAGAAGGAGCTATTGTAATTTAGGAAAGCAAATTATAGCGCCAAACAAAACATTTTCATTTATTATACGTGCCGAGATAGACTGGAAGTATATCTCAACAGCAAACTGATATTTAACCACTTGTAAGTTTTGTCATCTTGTAGTTAACAAGGTTGTCGTTTTCCTTTATTCGTTTATGTTCTAAAATTATTTGCTTGTTACTTGTTCGAAATAGACTTACCAGGTCAGAGCACAAAATCAGTTTTATAAAAACCATTCGGGTATACGGATCTGCAAGGACAACGAGCTTGACAAAACTTACCGATGACGATTTATGTACGTATGTTATAGTTTATCCTGAGAAAACTACTGTACATGTTTCTTTTTCTCTAATAGAAGAATAGGTGCGTTAACGTATATCATGGTTTTAGTTAGTCGTATTCAACAAGAAGGTTGTGGACAGTACCAAAACGGTGCAGAGCCTAACATCGACGTGCCTAATTTTTGCCCAAGGCGGACACCACGCCAAGACCAGTCTGCTGATTGTCGCATAATAGGTGGGAGTAATGCAAAACCGGGTATTTTCCCATGGCAAGTAAGTGAAATATCTGTGTTTGGTTAATGATAGATTAAAAGTAGTAAGGTCTTGCGTATCTTTTGCAACAACCATTTCGCTGTTTAAACACCCCACTTGCTTGTTGCGCTAGTTTTTATGTTTGAGGACACTCTATGCTAGGGTTTCTCAACTGGGGGCCATGAGGGCGTTCTACACGGGCCACGTAGAGATGCGTCACTACTGTTCTATAGTGTAGCTGTAGGAGAAAACGAGGCAAAACTGGACAAGTTTCTCACGTGTTTGTATTTGCTGTGCAAAATTAGCGGTGCGAATACTACTGCACATGCACTAGTGAAATACAAAGTGTTTTGCGACCAACAATCTACATTTTTTATTAATGGCCACGGATTTTGAGGGTCACTGTAAGGGAGCCACGAACAATAAAAGGTTGAGAACCATTGCCCGATGCTGTTGGGATGCTTTATTAAAACAACGACGATAAAAACGTTTAAAAAAGCTTGGAATATTTGCAAACGTTATAATACTATTTACTGTTTCAGGTTTCAATCAGGAGAAAGCCAGAATATTCCAGCACAGACAACCCACACTTGTGTGGTGGAACGCTCGTAGGAAGTTGTTGGGTGGTGACAGCAGCACATTGCTTTTTATCAACGTCATCAAGGTTGACATCGATTGCTATTGCTTTGTGCTGTGCTATAGTCTTGTGCTAGTTCATAGTCAACAGTTTGTTAGATTTGGGAAATATTCACTGACTGCCGGAGTGGAATGTTCTATTTTTCTCACACTATAGCGCTATATAATTCGATTCTTAAGGCGATGTTTTAGCGGGTAAATATTGTTAAAGTTAACTACCGACACTTTGTTTATGAACAGCAAAAAGTAAAAGCGCTGTGTTGGTTTAATTCAAGGTTTTTGCTCGTATAAAACTTGAGTTCCTTGTTTTTACAGCGCTTTAAAAAGATTAGTAGTCCGTGTTGGCGATTTTTACAACAGAGAGGGGTTTACGTACAGCGCTGACCCGAGATACGAAAATTCCCAAGATATTGAGCTCATGGCCGTCTATATACATGATGAATTTCAGTCGAGAGAAGCTGCGCTAAACGACGTTGCCTTGATAAGGCTGAAGACTTGTGTGAAAACCGACGGGTATATCTTGTTTTTCCACAGCTCAACTTTTTCCGGATAGTAACTTTTGCCTAAATTACTCAGGGATTTGTGTTAACAGGACGTTTGTTCGCGCCGCCTGTTTGCCGAGAAGGGCAAGCCAGTTCCTGACAGGGGAGGAGTGCGTGGTAACCGGCTGGGGAGCTTCAAATTACACGCAGTGTAAATCATTTGTTTTTAACGTTAAGTTACATAAAGCTACTTGGCAGGTTTTTCAACTATTTTTGCTTTAGATGTCAACCAATATCCTCCTTGCTTGCAGAAGGCAAAGGTGATTATTCAACAATATCGAACTTGTCATACTGCGTACGGTGACGACTACGATCCTCATGTTATGATGTGCGCTTCGGTAAGCGTTTTGTTTTCATGAAGTATATTGGAAAATATAAGTTGGGAGTTCTGGGTTTTCCTAAAATCGTTAACTAAATATAGGCTACTGTATTAATAAGTTTACCTTTTCCTCACTCACAGCCCTTCATACTCCAATTAAGCGCCAAGTTTTTCATTTTCTGTTCTAACAGCAAGATTGTTTACAGGGAGAATGTACAGATACGTGCCAAGGAGACAGCGGAGGTCCTCTGATGTGTTTTGATGGTGAAAAAACGGTGTTGTGGGGCATTACAAGCTGGGGTGTCAAATGTGGATTTTCCGCAAAGCCCGGCGTGTACACTCGCCTATCTCGCTATATCAGGTGGTTGTACATGGTAATGGAACTGCAGCCAAAAATCAACAAACACCCAGTTTGTCCGAAACCAAGATTTTAACGTTTTAAAGGCGCCAGACATTTATGTACATTGTACCTACTTCAATTTTTCAACTGTCTGATTTTCACGTTATTTGACGTCAAATTATTGCCATATTGTTTGACATTATTTCTGCTGGCCTCTTTGGCATGAAATGAAATTAAATGATATTGTGTTGTCATTTGTTGTATATTTTGCTATTAAAATCACTTATACAGAGAAAGAGTGTTGGTAAAAATCATGTTGCATTTAAAATATAAGCCCATTGAAAATAATTGTTGATAAACTTTACCTTATATGTTTTTCATAACTGTGCTTTTGTTATTCACACAGCTAATCGTTCAATCACATCATGTACACCCATGATAAATAATTTCCACGCAAGTAATACAAATAACTTGAAATAAGTGAGGCTAAGAGCAGATATATTCATATTACAGTACGAGATTGAATTCAAAAATTTAACATTTCAGTTTAGGCGTATGCAGTTAACTTCAAAAGTAAATAACTTTTATAAACTAAAAATAACACTAGCTATGTCTAATTTCTCTGTATGCTAATTATGCTATGTCTAATTTTGAGCCTGTAAAATATTCCACTTTTGCTTACAAAGTTGATAATGACTGAACCGTGTTAACTCAGTATAATTAGTATATAGTAATTAAGAAGCAGGAACAAACAAATTTGGCTAGAATTTTGTCTCAATTGAATTTTGCAAATATATCATGATACCAGACAAGAAGGCAAACCCATAAGTTTTAAAGTATAAATACTATAGCGCTTACGTCACCACCATTTCCGAGATGGACAACAAATACCGCAACTAACTTATCAACAATTTGTAATTAATAGTAACGTTCAACTCTATAAAACAAAACAGTACATCAAACGACCAAAATTTTCATTTTAGCGCATAATTTTAGTACTTTTCTCTAAAAATCATGTTTTTATGTTGTCTATTACGTTCTGCTGTCTAAAAACTTTAGTTTTCAGATTAGACATGTACATCTAATTACATTTCGTCGATACAAATGTAAAAATTAGTTTCGTAAACTCAATTTTCGTCTTCAAACTTTGTCGTCATCATTTCTATAAACACGGCACCCGGAAGAATTTTAAATCTTCAAATACATTCTTGTACACATGGGGTTATGCGGTTTAAAAAATTTTTCTTAAGGTTATATATAGTTTTTAGCCTGGGTATAGAAGGTTAGATACATTCAAGCTCAACTCATTTTCTGGATTGATTAATCATCCATTTGCGCAGCAATTGCGTCAAACCGCCCACAAACAAATTATGTTTCATTATTTAGACCTTGGGACTGCTGCACGGAGCCAATAGTTTCAACCGAATGCTTAATCGCATTTGGCAAAAGTCGCGATGGCACGATTACTATCAATTTGGAATTGTTTCTCGATCTTTTGCACAAGCCTATATACTTGTGTTATCTACGCTTCCAATCAAGTTGGGCAATAGCTTCAAATATACTTTGAACTCAAAAGGCAACTACAAGAGAAGTTCCAGAAACATTTTTTTGAATTATGATAAACAAACTATTTCATTTTCAGCTTAGTCTTGTCGTTTTAATGCACCATACTATTGGGTATTTGCTGTAGGGTGAAAATTTACTTTTACTGTTCTCTTACTTGCTTTAAAAACACCGCTTGCTTATACTGATCTTTATTTCTTAAAGCTGTAAGGACTTTAAACTTTTCATTAAAACGGAACTTCTAGAGACCACGTTTCATTTAGATTACGAAAAGTAAGCGATGTATCAAGATTAAAATTTAACACCTTTGCAGCAAAAAGATAAACCGGATAAAAGCAAAATGGAGAGATTATTATCAAGTAACCATCGTTTGCAGTTATGTATACTGCACTTAGATTGCTGCCTACTACTCTCTAGTGGTAACAGGAGAGGAAATGCTAACAGAAAATAGTTCATACATTTTGCAATGATTGTTTTATTCTTTTCTGGTTAAGTTTATGTTGATAAGTTATTCTCATTAATCGTCTGGTTTCTCTATATCAGAACCTTGATTTCTTGCGTTTCTCCTGTAAAACCACATATCAAGTTTAAGTGTTTCTTGAGAACAAAGAACAGTGTTTCTTGTGTCTTCAATAACTTACCTTCCTTTGTCTCTTCACCTTTTGCCCAAGATTGTATGCGATCTGATGCAAAGAAAAGAAAAATGACTGCTCCAAATGCGCCAATTGCTGCTGCTAACCAAAACACCTTCTTCCAGCTGGACACCAACTACATCAGAAAGAAAAGCCGTTGCACTCGTATACAAAGAAACGTTCTCAAAATGGTAACAAGCTAACATGTGTCGCTATAAAGAACACCATGCACAAGGCAGTGATATTACATCGCAGGTTACGTGACAAAAATTGAAGCTTTTGTAATGTTAAGTGCGGTTGCGTCTCAATTCATTCCCGGCCAACTTGCTAATGATCACTTCAATGTCAATTAATTCATGGTTATAGTTAGTAATACTGTAGATTGTTTTCAACTCAGCTGAGAAATTTAAGGTTAACCCGAAAGAGCTTCAGTTTTTTGCCAAATTGGGACAGGCAAGAGTGAGTTCAAAGGTGCATTAGCCATCCAACACTTCAAGCATTACTTACGTTGTCACTTAAGAACGCTCCTGCTACTTGCGGCGCTATAAAACCTATCACAGAAGCAAGCGTATTTGATATGGAATAAGTGATTCCCCCAAAACTTGGAGAAATATCAACGAAGGAACAAGCGTGTCCAGAAGCTAGGGCATTGTAATAAAAAAAAATATAGTTTATACGTATAAAGTTCTTAAAAACTTCAAAAATCTACTAGTCAAAAGCTTATACTGAATATCGCACCAAAAAAAAATAAAAAGTTCTTACTAGTAAGACCAAGAATTCCCCCTGAAACTGAAATGAGGGCAACTGCTGGCCAAATATTACAGTTTAAGTAAGCTAGAATCACCAATGAAATGCTAGATATAGTCAAAGGCAACACAGAAGCAAGCTACGAATGTAAAAGTTTTAAGTTAAAACAACATTTCGATAAAAATGGACAGATAACTAAATTATGTTTATGCAGTTTTAATAAGTTTTACTGAGATATTGTAACGGAAATGGGTAAAAAATACTTCTTACCTTTCGAACAGTAACGATTCTCGCTAACCGCTTAGTAAGGATCATATCGGCAATAGAACTTCCGACAAGATTTAAAATGAGTCTGATTAGAAACGGAAGGGCAGCAAGAAATCCGACCTATTAAAGTCAAATATTTTCATCAATCTTTCTTTTTGTTTTTCGGTTTTTTTGATTGGTCTGCAACAAGCGCACACGTGCGAACGGGGTTGACCCCATCTTCGTTTCGGTCGTTTAATGAAGTTTCAAACCAACATCTCCGCGAAAATAAATTTAAAAACCGTCAACTGATACGATTGGCGCATAACATTCAAAGTCATAAAACGCAAATTGTTGGTTTTAAGGGCTAGTAAAGATTTTTTATCATTTGCTACTTGACTACCTATTGCTTTGTAACGTTTTATCATTAAAACCGAGCTCTTGATAACTTGCAAGAACGGGGGGAAAGAGAGGGGTTATCTTATGTGAAGTTAACTTGAACTCCCTCGTGAAGATTCCTGCTTAAACCTGGTGAGCCTAGTGATAAAGATTTTTGCTTAAGCCTATTAAATGGGCAGGAAACCGCGTGAGAGTGATGCCCACTTTTAGACATGTTTTAGGGCCTTGCCAAGACACTACAGTCTGTTCTCGGCGAGCGTCGAACCGGCAATCTCTCAGACGTCGGCCTGCAGCAATATCAATAGTTTCACAGCAAACAAGGGAGATATGAAAGAGTGCATTTTACGTTAGGTGTCGCCATATAAAAGAGACTATATACAAAGATATTAATTTTAATCCATTTTAATTGTGCTTTGTCATTATTTTATACTACTGTTTAATTCTTGCTTGTTCTTGTTGTATGGTTAATCATTAAAAAAAGATTAATCCGTGCTCGACTCATTTTTCCGAGATTTTTGCGAGTTTGGTAAAAAAATGCTTTTACTGTATAACCAACACTTGACACCAAAAGATAACGTCATAGACATACGAGAAGAAAATGCATTTTGTGTAAACCTTTCATGCATGGTGTGTCATCGCTAAATAGCGTTTTTAAACCAATTGCAAAATTTTTTATAAAATAAATACGTGACTAAATTTAAATTATAAAAATGTGGATGATTTTTTAAATTTCATAATTCAAATTTTGCAACTTTACCCCCAACTTCTTTTTTCAAAATAATACATTTTATTTTTTATTTTTACTTTGTTTTCAACGTATTTACACACAGTATGTAAAAACATCAATACAAAAGTTTCACTCCCAACGCACTGTGATTTTAGTTTTCCATCTTTCAATAAATTATTGACTTTCAAGAAATGCAAAAACATCCTAAAAAATCTTAAGCGGTGCGAACATGACAAAGTTGGAGATAACCATTAACTTTAAGCGCCCGCCTGGCGTTACAGTGATAAGTTACTCTTTTAGGCTAAACTCGGCAGCAATATATTATCCTTGTAATAACCTTGAGAAAAGAGACTAAAAAATAAATAACATATTATGAATGTGTCTATCGGATAATTTGAAACGAAAAAGAGAGAGCAGCAAGAAATTCTCGCTCCAAAATTTATTGATAAATTAAATTTTGAAAAAATAGTTGTCCCCGTCTTTGGGTTTGTATGAACAGACGCTACGTATAAGAACCTACAGATTTAATGTCCAAACCGTAGACCCTTGCGATGTACGTTGGAGCCATTATACCGAGCGTGAACGTTAAATAATTGTCAGCCAGATGAGAAGCAATCGTCGCCCATGCCGGAACGGATTTTGCCATTTCAAGCCAAGGTATTGCTTCTTTTTTGGTTGGAATCTAATCAAAGATTGCTGATAAAATAAGGACGAATAAATACAATCATAAAAAGTAGTTTTACGTTGTTTTCTTGATCTGTGTTGTTACCTTGTCACCATGTATGCTTTGTTCAATGTAGTCCTTTTCCTGACGTGATATCCGAGGGTGCTCTGCCGGTGTGTCATGAATTATGGACAACCAAACAACAGCAAAGACTATTCCGATAGCTCCTGCATAAAGGAATTCCAGTATAAAATACGAAATTTGTCGGTAGTTGCGGATTAGATCAGGCACGTTGTAAATAGACGTTTATAGCCAAGTACAAGTTACATTTACAAGTTAAATAAATAACAAGCTTTTGTCAAACTCAAAATCTGTCGTTCTAGTTGAGGCAGTAACAAATTACTTCAACGGTATAAAATAAAAGTAATTGGCGAATAATTTGTGAAATCCTTTGTTAATTTTGCTGAGTGAACTCGGTTATCTGGTTTCTTATTCTGTTGCTTAATTGCAGTTCAAATGAATTAGCCTACTTGTTAAATCACTTGCTACTAGTTGTAAAAGTTTAATTTTAAACAAATTCATGAAAGCATTAATGCAAATTAGAAAATATTGATACAAAATTTAGAAAGTATTAAAAATTCAAATTTATTACAAATAAAATAGATTTGAAAGTAATTTTAGGTATCGGCTCTTTTTTCGAATAATCCGTGTTGTCTTTTGGCCGATTAATCGGTTTTAATGATCGTTATTGCTAAAGTTGATTTAAACAAGGCTTAAGTAATCAGCAGTCGATTGATGGGTATGGGTCGAATTTGGATGACTGAATTACTCGGTTTAATAATATAATTATTGGCAATCGCTAAAATTTTACTTAAAGCTTTTCAATTTTCTCATAACAAACTTACTTGAGATGGATGAGTTTATTTAAACTTTATATGCACTTGTAATGATTTATTTTATTTTTTAAAACTTTTTAAAATTAACGGTATAACATTTTGTCTCAATGTGAAAAAATTAGGGCTGGAAAAATTTGGCCGGCTTGTAGCTGATAGCGGCTAAAGGTTTTTAGCGACTAAAGATTTTGTTAGCCATTAGCTGAAAACGTACACGTAAGAGAAAATCTGGGGAAAAATTGTTGGTAATCCATTGATTCAGGTAAATGTTCTGCCCTGTTAAATATTTTAATGCTTAAAAATTTTGTTTTCCTGACAAATTTGTGATGTAGCACGGCAGAAATTGCTAATACAACACTTTCATCACGTGTTTTGAAAATGATTAGTTTTGCTTGCAATTAACAATGTAACTTTACAATTAACAGCTATGGCAGCTAACCACCAGTAAACGGCTAATGCAATCCGGCTAACGGCAAAAGAAAATCGGCTAAATTCTTAGCCCTACTATAAATGTGTTCATATTGAAACTATAATTCTTACGAATTTATTTTTAGTGATGACTTTTACAATTGCTATATAGTAGCAAGTTAACCTACTTCAACTGCAATCAAGTAATGTAATACGCAAACAAAGTACTAATAACTACTAAGTAACTTCAACTTTGAATAAGTAATTGAATAACTATACTTTTGTACAACCATTATATATTTATAACGTATTATATACTAGCTATAACCAGGTATCCAATAACTAATTTCATGTGTTAAATAAGTATCGGAATAATAGATATGAAACCGGCAACCAATCTCATGCCGATCGTTAATTTAGCCTTTAGCTTTGTTTATACTTTCAATTCAAATAAAGTTCTTATAATGAGGGCACACGCGGTTGACCAAAGTTGGGAGAAACACATTACAACCTATTTCCATTCGGAATGGTCACCATGGCATCGTGACTCTCTACAAGCCTATTTTTCAGCTATATCCAACTCCCAACACCTCATATATTTATAAAAGATTAGACATTAAGTTTAGCAATTCATAGAAGATTTCTCTGAGGAGTCTAGCCAACGACCCTGAAACAAATGTTAACATGCGAGATAAAAACGGTAAGTGACCTGTAATATAAAAAGATGCCTCCCATCCGAATGAGCTGACTATTCCACCGACAACGGGATATACAACAAAGTACCCCATAGATAAACCCGACAGAGTGATGGAAACTAAACGACTTCTCTCCAGTGGAGGGGCCCAATAACCCCAAGCAACCCATGCGGTTGGAAACGTCACACCCTGAATTATACATAAGAAGATGATTTAGTTAGTTTTTATGCATACATGTTTGTATGTATGACCATGGTCAGTAGTCAGTTATTTCGTATATGTTTAGTATATGGCCTATACTGTTGAGATCAGTATCGGTAAACATCCTAAAGTAGGTTGTTGTGGAAAAAAAAAGCGTAAAAAAAGCCAAACTTTTAAAATGTCAATCGCCTGAAACAAAAATGTGCTTTAGGCATGCAGTATGTTAAAGCTTTAAATTAAAACAAAAATTAAGTAACATATTTTTGCTCTCTTCTTTTTTTGTTCAATGTATATTGAATAATTTCAAATGGTCATAATTTTTGTGTGAAGTTTACGTGATTACATGAATGTGGGGAGTTTTGTCCATGTTGTATGGGTAATGTTATATGAGCTAACTTTCCAGTGGGGAATTGTCAGCTAATAAAATATTATCATTTACACAGATCATCGACTGTTCATATAGCGCGTCGAATAAAAATAGCAAAACGAAGACAATTGTGTACGCTTGACAAGTCTATGACTGTAGCTTATAGGGCTTAAGTCAGATTAGCTTTACACTGTATATTGCCTTTGATTAAATAAACTGTTTATTTAAATGTCATCATATGGCGATCTAATCAATGGTTCAAGTATATTGTGCGTTCACCAAACGTTCCAAACACCTCTCGTTTTATTAAATAATAACCGGGATCGTCGCATTAAAGTCACTACAAGTCATGACCATACCATGGCATTCACCATGTTGTTTTCCATTACCAATCGTATAAGTTTTTTGTAACTTTGCTTTAGATATATTGCCGAAAAATAAGACTTCAGTCTTCACGGTTTGCAGCTTTGCATTTATATTTAAAAAATTCACGTTTACTGTTTTGTCATTTATCGTTTGGTTGAGAGTTTAGGAATCTTATCAAATTGGTAAATACTTACCTGTTGCACGCATAAAATATTTTACGATTCAGTTTTGTTTCGCGCTAGAAAAAAAAAAGTTTTGAAATTAATTTCAGGCAAAATTTTTACGTTGGCATTAGTTCGTTGACGATAAATGTTAGCCTGTATACAACTTACTGCTTCAGAAAATCTTTTCTATTAGCCTCACACATATCTTTTCTAAGGTACAATTGGTTCGCGTTTTAATGAATAACAAAGCAGCATATCAAAAAAATGATGCAATCGCCTACTATCGTTATAGCGAAACTAAGGTTAGTATGTTCAGTCTGTGACAAAAAAGTGAAGCAGCTTAAACAAGTCTTTAAAAACGGGTATTTTACGTGCAACGGTAGCAACATACAACTATAAAATATGTTCTCGGGGTCTCAGCATGCAGTCACATGTTTGAAGGAGGTCGTACTATATTTTCCGAATGATTTGCATCCCTATAATGCTAGGATCCCTTACTAATGTTTGAAGAATATACAAGAAATTACAATTACTGTAAAGAACTCAAGCAGAAGTGTATTGCCAGAAGTAAAATTAACCTTTGGGTCCCCAGGAACATATTTTAAGCTTTAAGAATTATACTTGTGTATTAACATCAGTGCCTGTGAAACATGCAGCAAGACGTACATTGTTTCACATATTTTTCGTTGTTGGTCTTTAAGAGAAAGTCCGTCATGCACTACTATACAGTTCAACAAATCGCTCAAGTAAAAAGCAATATTTACTTGAAAAGCTCCCAAAGTGATCCGCAAAGCGACCAGCAAAGCTAAACTACTCTTAGCCACAAGCGGCACCAATAGGGTAAGTAGAGCGCAGAGCAAAGACGAAACTCCTAAAACGATACGTATGCCATATCGTTTTGCCATCCAAGCTCCTGGAATATTAGTCACACAGTATCCGTAGTAAAACGACCCCATCACTAAGGTTTGTTCTGTAATGGACCATTCAAAATCTGCGTCCTATAACACAAATAAATCTTAGACAGACAACTTATTGCTTCTTTTAAACACGTCATAGTTTGAAACTTACTGTCAATAAGCAGTTATAATTCTTTGATTACTAAAGTAATACCTTCAGTTTGTCGTCTGTCCTTGTTACATTGATCTGTCGAGTGCATCCGCCAGTGGTTGTTAAATTGTTCGGTGAACGACTTACAGTCTGAAAATACAAACTTGTTATATAACAAGATCTTTAAAATTTGTCCACTCAATCCCATTAACTGTTGTCTGCTTCGCTTAATTCCAAATGTTTTATGATTTGGGACTTAGGTTATCTTGCACCATCATGTACCATGTTAACAATTGCAATATTAATTCCATTTCGCAATGAGTAAGCGTTCAGTGTACCCAGCGCTGTCATCAACGCTAAAACGTATCTTGCTTTGATGTAGCATCCGGGAGATTCCTCCTGTGAAAATCAAAGTATACAACTATAAGCTGATCTTATTAGTTGAGATTTGATTTGTTATGTCAATGGTTGTCAAATCTCAACCTTTTGTATACCATGTACTCTTTATCATATAAGTTAATATTTAAATGTGTTTTCAACTCTGTTCGATTGACAAAAATAACGACAAAAGAAAGTAAACTAAGCACGAAGCTAGAAGACAGTGTTTATAATTTCGTTATACCAACCGGTGTAGAGCAAATGTCAAGCAGGGTAATGTGGTCAGGTGCACTAATACGCTGCCAATCTACGATCAATGGTCATTATTCTGAGTGTTTGCGCATTAGCACCTTCACGCGGATTTAATATTTAGGATCCCGCGCATATGAAAGTTCAAAAAGGATGAGTATTTATTTTCATTAAGTCATTTGTAAAACGGCATTAGGTTCTCGAACGCAAATTAATTATCAACTTATCACATTTTTTGATTAATAAGCTGCGGTTATTATTAAATTTTTGGGTCTTTTTAGGTGACTTGTATATTCAAAGAATTGTGTGAACAAGCGTGACTTGTTATATTTTTAAAATCTTACAATATCGCATAACGAAATAACATATAACAGCAAAATAACAACCTAACAAATAATTTAAACGCTTATGCAAACATATACTGTATTTTAGTCTAAATTTACCGGCAGTTTGGCTTATAATAACGTTTTTACACATCTTTGCAACAATGCTCATGGCTTAATTGAGGTAAAATGTCGGTTTTGTCAAGTATTTGTCTTCAGTATAGAAACTATTGGCATGTTTTAAAAACAAGGGTGATTTACATTCAAAGATCGAAAGACGGTAAATTTTTTTCGAAACAAACTGAATAGATATTTAGTCTAGATATTGCGTAATTTAATAAAGTAAACTGGCCAACATGTTGATAAAATCGTATATGTTACCGATGCAAATAATAGACTCGGGATTTGTTTGTGTCTACTATCAGCGATATTCTTGTCCCCAGTAACCAAACTAATTTTTCTCCTACTTCGTCCCAACGGTATATACTGGTTTCCATTTCCTCTCAGTTATAGCTATGCAATATATAATCATGATCACAAAACGTTTGGGTCGCCAGACCGTAGAATTTTTTTATGGGTGGTGAAAAAAAGTATTGTCGACCCTTGCCATAATGTACCACAAAATAACCATGTGGGCAGTTGGAAAAATTAGATAAAAGTATGTTTACTTCTCGGGGAACGATACTTTGAGCACCAATGCTTCGTAATCAAAGTTTGCTTAAAAACAACCGAAAAGTAAATAAACAAGCTCACAAAAAACTGACAACTGACATCGCTCAGTTTAAGTCGTTCTAACACTTTCCTCCGTCCGAGAATAAAAATTGTCACAATAAAAATAACCATACCATGCCACCAATTCAAATCGAAGTGATAAAAAAGCTGCATTTGCATTGATAAAACAAAATACCTCAAGTATGCGTTTGGACTTCAAATGGGCCGGCATTTTGTTAACTTTGCAACTGCTTTTATTGCCCGCATCTGTTGGTAAATGGTTTCGTGTAGACTTTGTGTCGAAGAATTCCGAATTCAAAATGACCAGAGGCGAAATATAACCTGTAATTTTATCTTTTGATCATTTTTGTTATTACACCAAAACATGCAATTGTCATATTGGCGGTTTTACTGTACTAAACCTATACTAAATGCTGATGTAGGCTAGACTACTAATTATTCTACTCAAAGTCAACATTGAAATACAGACAAACATGAAACCTTATTTGCTGCTGTTTCTATTTGACAGGGTAAATTCAAGGCTAGTGAAAACAACCAATGTAATGCTAATTATGTCAAGTAATATACTAATGGTAAAACTGCAAAGATTAAATTGACATAGCTACAGAAACAGCCGCGTTATGTCGACTATCGGATATCGGATAACGACAACATTTTTGTGATATCCGCTTTGAAGGGAGTTTACGCCGTGCAGTAACTGACTGAGATGAAAAACAGTTCTTTGGGCGGCAAGCTCCTATATAGTTAATAGATTTTGAAGCAATATGGCTAAACTGTGGTAATGGTCCGCCTCAAAATAACCACTTCTAGCCAAAATAACCCAGAATTCAAGATATGATCTCATGGAAGGCGTGCCTGGAAGTTGATTAACTGATGCTGCATCCAAAATGATAGCAGGTTGGTAGCGGTACATGAAAATACAAATTATAATAGGATTTATTACCATGTCACGGGATGTTTTACGCACATTTTTTATGGGCGTTGCATTTTAATGATGTATCACCCAATTTGCAAGGAACTAGTTTATGGTGTAAGCTAATCACTGCTATTTACAGTTTGTTTTTATCCCTACTACTCCGTGAACTGTTATTGTAAGTTTTTAACTTAGTGTGCACGTGCACTGTTTGTTTACTCCACTATTATACAGTAACTTAGACCAAGGTGTGTTAACATCTGTTTTTAGTAGTGTTGTGCTTTGCTTCATTTGTGAGAATACTTGTCGGTTTTTATAACTGTTCTCACAATGTCGCATTTCTTTACCGTTTACATCTGCATATTTTTGAACTTATTTCTCTTGACGCGTTATTCCGCTGTCTCTAACGAATGTTTTGGTAATTTACGCCCCATGCTTGTTTTCGTAACACGTGGCCAAGTTTGATTCGGTTTTGTTGGTGCTCTCCTGACAAGTTTTGTGGTGAATTTATTCTACGTTTGAGTTTTTATTGAAGAGCAGAAGTTAAACGCTGTGAAGTGAAGCCTTGTTATATATGTAATATTCTGTCGTTTTTAACAAGCCTCTATACCCAAGCTTCCCGTACGTCTTTAGTGTTCATCTACGAGCCACACGTTACGCAACAAGCCACGCAACAAGCCACTCATGCCAGAGTTTTAAGTCAAGCCCGGCTTTTCGGGTTGGGTTCGGGCGTAAGTTTGCAAACAAATTCGGGCCAGTTTCGAGACCGAAGTTATATTCACACTCTGCCATATTTGCGACGTAATTTCACTTTGTTTACAAGAATGTGGATGTGCGCAGAGTGCTAAAAACCTCCCGCAGAGCGCAACTTAAAAAATGGTGACAGTCAAAGAATGGCATCAAAGGATGACTTTGCTTCATTCATCAAATTCAACTTTCGGGCTTAACTCGGGCTTCAAATAAATTTTCTGATAGAGGCTCAGGCCGTGTTCGGGTTAACAATATGAAGCCCTTTTATAACTCTGACCCAAGCCGCCCGGGGAACTTTTAACTCAAGTTAAATAACAATATAGAAATCTTACTTCATCAGGCACACCGGGAAGCCGGGAAATTTCCCGGTGGGAAATTTAGAAACCATTACTATCTTTGAAAACGTCAGATTCAGCTCAAAATCAGATTTCTTAAAATGTGGAGTTTTTTTCTTTTGCAGTTAACTTGGACGGCTTGGTCACTAATGAGTCTAATGACCTAACTGAATGGACTGGAAAATTTTCGAATTTTACAAAGGCGGCAAGTATTCGCTTTATTTCCTTAATTGATAGCAGACAATACATCGTAATGAACTTAGAGATTCATGGTTTTCGAAACAGGGTAATTGCAAAATTTGAATTCAAAAAAGTTGCGATACTAACATAAAACTACATGAAAAAGTGCTTCAAAGGGCAGTTGTTCTAACATACACTCATGTCAGTTGGTTGTAAATAGTCTAATTTATAAACAGATTGGAATCAACCGCGCGTCTGACAAATATGGCCGCATGACCAGAAGGAGCTATTGTAATTTAGGAAAGCAAATTATAGCGCCAAACAAAACATTTTCATTTATTATACGTGCCGAGATAGACTGGAAGTATATCTCAACAGCAAACTGATATTTAACCACTTGTAAGTTTTGTCATCTTGTAGTTAACAAGGTTGTCGTTTTCCTTTATTCGTTTATGTTCTAAAATTATTTGCTTGTTACTTGTTCGAAATAGACTTACCAGGTCAGAGCACAAAATCAGTTTTATAAAAACCATTCGGGTATACGGATCTGCAAGGACAACGAGCTTGACAAAACTTACCGATGACGATTTATGTACGTATGTTATAGTTTATCCTGAGAAAACTACTGTACATGTTTCTTTTTCTCTAATAGAAGAATAGGTGCGTTAACGTATATCATGGTTTTAGTTAGTCGTATTCAACAAGAAGGTTGTGGACAGTACCAAAACGGTGCAGAGCCTAACATCGGCGTTCCTAATTTTTGCCCAAGGCGGACACCACGCCAAGATCAGTCTGCTGATTGTCGCATAATAGGTGGGAGTAATGCAAAACCGGGTATTTTCCCATGGCAAGTGAGTGAGATATCTGTGTTTGGTTAATGATAAGTTAAAAGTAGTAAGGTCTTATGTATCTTTTGCAACAACCATTTCGCTGTTTAAACACCCCACTTGCTTGTTGCGCTAGTTTTTATGTTTGAGGACACTCTATGCTAGGGTTTCTCAACTGGGGGCCATGAGGTCGTTCTACACGGGCAACGTAGAGATGCGTCACTACTGTTCTATAGTGTAGCTGTAGGAGAAAAAACTGGACAAGTTTCTCACGTGTTTGTATTTGCTGTGCAAAATTAGCGGTGCGAATACTACTGCACAGTGCACACGCACTAGTGAAATACAAAGTGTTTTGCGACCAACAATCTACATTTTTTATTAATGGCCACGGATTTTGAGGGTCACTGTAAGGGAGCCACGAACAATAAAAGGTTGAGAACCATTGCCCGATGCTGTTGGGATGCTTTATTAAAACAACGACGATAAAAACGTTTAAAAAAGCTTGGAATATTTGCAAACGTTATAATACTATTTACTGTTTCAGGTTTCAATCAGGAGAAAGCCAGAATATTCCAGCACAGACAACCCACACTTGTGTGGTGGAACGCTCGTAGGAAGTTGTTGGGTGGTGACAGCAGCACATTGCTTTTTATCAACGTCATCAAGGTTGACATCGATTGCTATTGCTTTGTGCTGTGCTATAGTCTTGTGCTAGTTCATAGTCAACAGTTTGTTAGATTTGGGAAATATTCACTGACTGCCGGAGTGGAATGTTCTATTTTTCTCACACTATAGCGCTAATTCGATTCTTAAGGCGATGTTTTAGTGGGTAAATATTGTTAAAGTTAACTACCGACACTTTGTTTATGAACAGTAAAAAGTAAAAGCACTGTGTTGGTTTAATTCAAGGTTTTTGCTCGTATAAAACTTGAGTTCCTTGTTTTTACAGCGCTTTAAAAAGATTAGTAGTCCGTGTTGGCGATTTTTACAACAGAGAGGGGTTTACGTACAGCGCTGACCCGAGATACGAAAATTCCCAAGATATTGAGCTCATGGCCGTCTATATACATGATGAATTTCAGTCGAGAGAAGCTGCGCTAAACGACGTTGCCTTGATAAGGCTGAAGACTTGTGTGAAAACCGACGGGTATATCTTGTTTTTCCTCAGCTCAACTTTTTCCGGATAGTAACTTTTGCCTAAATTACTCAGGGATTTGTGTTAACAGGACGTTTGTTCGCGCCGCCTGTTTGCCGAGAAGGGCAAGCCAGTTCCTGACAGGGGAGGAGTGCGTGGTAACTGGCTGGGGAGCTTCAAATTACACGCAGTGTAAATCATTTGTTTTTAACGTTAAGTTACATAAAGCTACTTGGCAGGTTTTTCAACTATTTTTGCTTTAGATGTCAACCAATATCCTCCTTGCTTGCAGAAGGCAAAGGTGATTATTCAACAATATCGAACTTGTCATACTGCGTACGGTGACGACTACGATCCTCATGTTATGATGTGCGCTTCGGTAAGCGTTTTGTTTTCATGAAGTATATTGGAAAATATAAGTTGGGAGTTTTGGGTTTTCCTAAAATCGTTAACTAAATATAGGCTACTGTATTAATAAGTTTACCTTTTCCTCACTCACAGCCCTTCATACTCCAAGCGCCAAGTTTTTCATTTTCTGTTCTAACAGCAAGATTGTTTACAGGGAGAATGTACAGATACGTGCCAAGGAGACAGCGGAGGTCCTCTGATGTGTTTTGATGGTGAAAAAACGGTGTTGTGGGGCATTACAAGCTGGGGTGTCAAATGTGGATTTTCCGCAAAGCCCGGCGTGTACACTCGCCTATCTCGCTATATCAGGTGGCTGTACATGGTAATGGAACTGCAGCCAAAAATCAACAAACACCCAGTTTGTCCGAAACCAAGATTTTAACGTTTTAAAGGCGCCAGACATTTATGTACATCGTACCTACTTCAATTTTTCAACTGTCTGATTTTCACGTTATTTGACGTCAAATTATTGCCATATTCTTTGACATTATTTCTGCTGGCCTCTTTGGCATGAAATGAAATTAAATGATATTGTGTTGTCATTTGTTGTATATTTTGCTATTAAAATCACTTATACAGAGAAAGAGTGTTGGTAAAAATCATGTTGCATTTAAAATATAAGCCCATTGAAAATAATTGTTGATAAACTTTACCTTATATGATTTTCATAACTGTGCTTTTGTTATTCAAACAGCTAATCGTTCAATCACATCATGTACACCCATGATAAATAATTTCCACGCAAGTAATACAAATAAGTGAGGCTAAGAGCAGATATATTCATATTACAGTACGAGATTGAATTCAAAAATTTAACATTTCAGTTTAGGCGTATGCAGTTAACTTCAAAAGTAAATAACTTTTATAAACTAAAAATAACACTAGCTATGTCTAATTTCTATGTATGCTAATTATGCTATGTCTAATTTTGAGCCTGTAAAAATTCCACTTTTGCTTACAAAGTTGATAATGACTGAACCGTGTTAACTCAGTATAATTAGTATAAAGTAAGAAGCAGGAACAAACAAATTTGGCTAGAATTTTGTCTCAATTGAATTTTGCAAATATATCATGATACCAGACAAGAACGCAAACCCATAAGTTTTAAAGTATAAATACTATAGCGCTTACGTCACCACTATTTCCGAGATGGACTACAAATACCGCAACTGACTTGTCAACAATTTGTAATTAATAGTAACGTTCAACTCTATAAAACAAAACAGTACATCAAACGACCAAAATTTTCATTTTAGCGCATATTATAAATTATTTTTTAGTACTTTTCTCTAAAAATCATGTTTTTATGTTGTCTATTACGTTCTGCTGTCTAAAAACTTTAGTTTTCAGATTAGACATGTACATCTAATTACATTTCGTCGATACAAATGTAAAAATTAGTTTCGTAAACTCAATTTTCGTCTTCAAACTTTGTCGTCATCATTTCTATAAACACGGCACCCGGAAGAATTTTAAATCTTCAAATACATTCTTGTACACATGGGGTTATGCGGTTTAAAAAAATTTTCTTAAGGTTATATATAGTTTTTAGCCTGGGTATAGAAGGTTAGATACATTCAAGCTCAACTCATTTTCTGGATTGATTAATCATCCATTTGCGCAGCAATTGCGTCAAACCGCCCACAAACAAATTATGTTTCATTATTTAGACCTTGGGACTGCTGCACGGAGCCAATAGTTTCAACCGAATGCTTAATCGCATTTGGCAAATATCGCGATGGCACGATTACTATCAATTTGGAATTGTTTCTCGATCTTTTGCACAAGCCTATATACTTGTGTTATCTACGCTTCCAATCAAGTTGGGCAATAGCTTCAAATATACTTTGACCTCAAAAGGCAACTACAAGAGAAGTTCCAGAAACATTTTTTTGAATTATGATAAACAAACTATTTCATTTTCAGCTTAATCTTTTCGTTTTAATGCACCATACTATTGGGTATTTGCTGTAGGGTGAAAATTTACTTTTACTGTTCTCTTACTTGCTTTAAGAACACCGCTTGCTTATACTGATCTTTATTTCTTAAAGCTGTAAGGACTTTAAACTTTTCATTAAAACGGAACTTCTAGAGACCACGTTTCATTTAGATTACGAAAAGTAAGCGATGTATCTAGATTAAAATTTAACAACTTTGCAGCAAAATGATAAATCGGATAAAAGCAAAATGGAGAGATTATTATCAAGTAACCATCGTATGCAGTTATGTATAGTTATGTTATGTATTAGATTGCTGCCTACTACTTTCTTGTGGTAACAGGAGAGGAAATGCTAACAGAAAATAGTTCATACATTTTGCAATGATTGTTTTATTCTTTTCTGGTTAATTGTTAAAATATCTAATGTTGATAAGTTATTCTCATTAATCGTCTGGTTTCTCTATATCAGAACCTTGATTTCTTGCGTTTCTCCTGTAAAACCACATATCAAGGTTTCATGTTTCTTGAGAACAAAGAACAGTGTTTCTTGTGTGTTCAATAACTTACCTTCCTTTGTCTTTTCACCTTTTGCCCAAGATTGTATGCGATCTGATGCAAAGAAAAGAAAAATGACTGCTCCAAATGCGCCAATTGCTGCTGCTAACCAAAACACCTTCTTCCAGCTGGACACCAACTACATGAGAAAGAAAAGCCGTTGCACTCGTATACAAAGAAACGTTCTCAAAATGGTAACAAGCTAACATGTGTCGCTATAAAGAACACCATGCACAAGGCAGTGATATTACATCGCAGGTTACGTGACAAAAATTGAAGCTGTTGTAATGTTAAGTGCGGTTGCGTCTCAATTCATTCCCGGACAACTTGCGAATGATCACTTGAATGTCAATTAATTCATGGTTATAGTTAGTAATAGATTGTTTTCAACTCAGCTGAGAAATTTAAGGTTAACCCGAAAGAGCTTCAGTTTTTTGCCAAATTGGGACAGGCAAGAGTGAGTTCAAAGGTGCATTAGCCATATCCAACACTTCAAGCATTACTTACGTTGTCACTTAAGAACGCTCCTGCTACTTGCGGCGCTATAAAACCTATCACAGAAGCAAGCGTATTTGATATGGAATAAGTGATTCCCCCAAAACTTGGAGAAATATCAACGAAGGAACAAGCGTGTCCAGAAGCTAGGGCATTGTAATAAAAAATTATAGTTTATACGTATAAAGTTCTTAAAAACTTTTATAAATAGTCAAAAGCTTATACTGAATATCGCACCAAAAACAAATAAAAAGTTCTTACTAGTAAGACCAAGAATTCCCCCTGAAACTGAAATGAGGGCAACTGCTGGCCAAATATTACAGTTCAAGTAAGCTAGAATCACCAATGAAATGCTAGATATAGTCAAAGGCAACACAGAAGCAAGCTACGAATGTAAAAGTTTTAAGTTAAAACAACTTTTCGATAAAAATGGACAGATAACTAAATTATGTTTATGCAGTTTTAATAAGTTTTACTGAGATAATGTAACGTAAATGGGTAAAAAATACTTCTTACCTTTCGAACAGTAACGATTCTCGCTAACCGCTTAGTAAGGATCATATCGGCAATAGAACTTCCGACAAGATTTAAAACGAGTCTGATTAGAAACGGAAGGGCAGCAAGAAATCCGACCTATTAAAGTCAAATATTTTCATCAATCTTTCTTTTTGTTTTTCGGTATTTTTGATTGGTCTGCAACAAGCGCACACGTGCGAACGGGATTGACCCCATTTTCGTTTCGGTCGTTTAATGAAGTTTCAAACCAACATCTCCGCGAAAATAAATTTAAAAACCGTCAACTGATACGATTGGCGCATAACATTCAAAGTCATAAAACGCAAATTGTTGGTTTTAAGGGCTAGTAAAGATTTTTTATCATTTGCTACTTGACTACCTATTGCTTTGTAACGTTTTATCATTAAAACCGAGCTCTTGATAACTTGCAAGAACGGGGGGAAAGAGAGGGGTTATCTTATGTGAAGTTAACTTGAACTCCCTCGTGAAGATTCCTGCTTAAACCTGGTGAGCCTAGTGATAAAGATTTTTGCTTAAGCCTATTAAATGGGCAGGAAACCGCGTGAGAGTGATGCCCACTTTTAGACATGTTTTAAGGCCTTGCCAAGACACTACAGTCTGTTGTCGGCGAGCGTCGAACCGGCAATCTCTCAGACGTCGGCCTGCAGCAATATCAATGTAGTTTCACAGCAAACACGGGAGATATGAAAGAGTGCATTTTACGTTAGGTGTCGCCATATAAAAGAGACTATATACAAAGATATTAATTTTAATCCATTTTAATTGTGCTTTGTCATTATTTTATACTACTGTTTAATTCTTGCTTGTTCTTATTGTATGGTTAATCATTAAAAAAAGATTAATCCGTGCTCGACTCATTTTTCCGAGATTTTTTGCGAGTTTGGTAAAAAATGCTTTTACTGTATAACCAAAACTTGACACCAAAAGATAACGTCATAGACATACGAGAAGAAAATGCATTTTGTGTAAGCCTTTCATGCATGGTGTGTCATCGCTAAATATCGTTTTTGAACCAATTGCGAAATTTTTTATAAAATAATACGTGACTAAATTTAAATTATAAAAATGTGGATGATTTTTTAAATTTCATAATTCAAATTTTGCAAATTTACCCCCAACTTCTTTTTTCAAAATAATACATTTTATTTTTTATTTTTACTTTTTTTCAACGTATTTACACACAGTATGTAAAAACATCAATAGAAAAGTTTCACTCCCAACGCACTGTAATTTTAGTTTTCCATCTTTCAATAAATTATTGACTTTCAAGAAATGCAAAAACATCCTAAAAAAACTTAAGCGGTGCGAACATGAAAAAGGTCGAGATAACCATTAACTTTAAGCGCCCGCCTGGCGTTACAGTGATAAGTTACTCTTTTAGGCTAAACTCGGCAGCAATATATTATCCTTGTAATAAAATAAATAACATATTATGAATGTGTCTATCGGACAATTTGAAACGAAAAAGAGGGAGCAGCAAGAAATTCTCGCTCCAAAATTTATTGATAAATTAAATTTTGAAAAAATAGTTGTCCCCGTCTTTGGGTTTGTATATGAACAGACGCTACGTATAAGAACCTACAGATTTAATGTCCAAACCGTAGACCCTTGCGATGTACGTTGGAGCCATTATACCGAGCGTGAGCGTTAAATAACTGTCAGCCAGATGAGAAGCAATCGTCGCCCATACCGGAACGGATTTTGCCATTTCAAGCCAAGGTATTGCTTCTTTTTTGCTTGGAATCTAATCAAAGATTGCTGATAGAATAAGGACGAATAAATACAATTATAAAAAGTAGTTTTACGTTGCTTTCTTGATCTGTGTTGTTACCTTGTCACCATGTATGCTTTGTTCAATGTAGTCCCTTTCCTGACGTGATATCCGAGGGTGCTCTGCCGGTGTGTCATGAATTATGGACAACCAAACAACAGCAAAGACTATTCCGATAGCTCCTGCATAAAGGAATTCCAGTATAAAATAAGAAATTTGTCGGTAGTTGCGGATTTGATCAGGCACGTTGTAAATAGACGTTTATAGCCAAGTACAAGTTACATTTACAAGTTAAATAAATAACAAGCTTTTGTCAAACTTAAAATATGTCGTTCTAGTTGAGGCAGTAACAAATTACTTCAACGGTAAAAATTAAAAGTAATTGGCGAATAATTTGTGAAATCCTTTGTTAATTTTGCTGAGTGAACTCGGTTATCTGGTTTCTTATTCTGTTAATTATTTACAGTTCAAATGAGTTAGCCTACTTATTAAATATCTTGCTACTAGTTGTAAAAGTTCAATTTTAAACAAATTCATGAAAGCATTAATGCAAATTAGAAAATATTGATACAAAATTTAGAAATTATTAAAAATTCAAATATATTACAAATAAAATAGATTTGAAAGTAATTTTAGGTATCGGCTCTTTTGCCGAATAATCCGTGTTGTCTTTTGGCCGATTAATCGGTTTTAATGATCGTTATTGCTAAAGTTGATTTAAACAAGGCTTAAGTAATCAGCAGTCGATTGATGAGTATGGGTCGAATTTGGATAACTAAAGTACTCGGTTTACTAATATAATTATTGGCAATTGCTAAAATTTTACATAAAGCTTTTCAATTTTCTCATAACAAACTTGCTTGAGATGGATGAGTTTATTTAAACTTAATATGCACTTGTAATGATTTATTTTATTTTTTAAAACTTTTTAAAATTAACGGTATAACAATTTGTTTCAATGTGTAAAAATTAGGGCTGGAAAAATTTGGCCGCCTAGTAGCTGATAGCGGCTAAAGGCTTTTAGTGACTAAAGATTTTGTTAGCCATTACCTGAAAACGTACACGTAAGAGAAAATCTGGGGAAAATTGTTGGTAATCCATTGATTCAGGTAAATCTTCTGCTCTGTTAATCATTTTAATGCTTAAAAATTTTGTTTTCCTGACAAATTTGTGATGTAGCACGGCAGGAACTAATACAACACTTTCATCACGTGTTTTGAAAATGATTAGTTTTGCTTGCAATTAACAATATAACTTGACAATTAACAGCTATGGCAGCTAACCACCAGCAAACGGCTAATGCAATCCGGCTAACGGCAAACGAAAATTGGCTAAATTCCCAGGCCTACTATAAATGTATTCAAATTGACACTATAATTCCTACAAATTTATTTTTAGTGATGACTTTTACAATTGCTATATAGTAGCAAGTCATCCTACTTCAACTGCAATCAAGTAATGTAATACTAATAAGTAAACAAAGTATTAATACTGTAACTACTAACTAACTGCAACTTTGAATAAGTAATTGAATAACTATACTTCTGTACAACCATTACATACTTATAACGTATGATATACCAGTTATAACCAAGTATCCAATAACTAATTTCACGTGTTAAATAAGTATCGGAATAATAGATGTGAAACCGGCAACCAATCTCATGCCGATCGTTAATTTAGCCTTTAGCTTTGTTTATACTTTCAATTCAAATAAAGTTCTTAAAATGAGGGCACACGCGGTTAACCAAAGTTGGGAGAAACAAATTGCAACCTATTTCCATCCGGAATGGTAACCATGGCATCGTGACTCTCTACAAGCCTATTTTATAGCTATATCCAACTCCCAACACCTCATATATTTATAAAAGATTAGACAATAAGTTTAGCAATTCATAGAAGATTTTTCTGAAGAGTCTAGCCAACGACCCTGAAACACATGTTAACATGCGAGATAAAAACGGTAAGTGACCTGTGATATAAAAAGATGCCTCCCATCCGAATGAGCTGACTATTCCACCGACAACGGGATATACAACAAAGTAACCCATAGACAATCCTGACAGAGTGATGGTAACTAAACGACTTCTCTCCAGTGGAGGGGCCCAATAACCCCAAGCTACCCAAGCAGTTGGAAACGTCACACCCTGAATTATACATAAGAAGGTGATTTAGTTAGTTTGTATGCATACATGTTTGTATGTATGACCATGGTCAGTAGTCAGTTATTTCGTATATGTTTAGTATATGGCCTATACTGTTGAGGTCACTTTCGGTGAACATCCTAAAGTAGGTTGTTGTGGAAAAAAAAAGCGTAAAAAAAGCCAAACTTTTAAAATGTCAATCGCCTGAAACAAAAATGTGCTTTAGGCATGCAGTATGTTAAAGCTTTAAATTAAAACAAAAATTAAGTAACATATTTTTGCTCTCTTCTTTTTTTGTTCAATGTATATTGAATAATTTCAAATGGTCATAATTTTTGTGTGAAGTTTACGTGATTACATGAATGTGGGGAGTTTTGTTCATGTTGTATGTGTAATGTTATATGAGCTAACTTTCCAGTGGGATATTGTCAGCTAATAAAATATTATCATTTACACAGTTCATCGACTGTTCATATAGCGTGTAGAAGACAAAATAGCAAAACGAAGACAATTGTGTGCGCTTGACAAGTCTATGACTGTAGCTTATAGGGCTTAAGTCAGATTAGCTTTACACTGTGTATTGCCTTTGATTAAATAAACTGTTTATTTAAATGTCATCATACGGCGATCTAATCATTGGTCCAAGTATATTGTGCGTTCACTAAATGTTCCAAGCACCTCTCGTTTTATTAAATGATAACCGGGCTCGTCGCATTAAAGTCACTACAAGTCATGACCATACCATGGCATTCACCATGTTGTTTTCCATTACCAATCGTATAAGTTTTTTGTAACTTTGCTTTCGATATATTGCCGAAAAAGAAGACTTCACTCTTCAAGGTTTGCAGCTTTGCAATTATATTTCAAAAATTCACGTTTACTGTTTTGTCATTTATCGTTTGGTTGATAGTTTAGGAATCCTATCAAATAGGTAAATACTTACCTGTTGCACGCATACAATATTTTACGATTCAGTTTTGTTTCGCGCTAGAAAAAAATATAGTTTTAAAATTAAAATTCAGGCAAAATGTTCTCGTTGGCATTAGTTCGTTGACGATAAATGTTGCGATAAATGACGATAAATGACGATAAATGACGATAAATGACGATAAATGACGATAAATGACGATAAATGACGATAAAGCATGTACATAACTTACTACTTCAGAAAATCTTTTCTATTAGCCTCACACATATCTTTTCTAAGATACAATTGGTTCGCGTTTTAATGAATAACAAAACAGCATATAAAAAAAATGATGCAATCGCCTACTATCGTTATAGCGAAACTAAGGTTAGTATGTTCAGTCTGTGACAAAAAAGTGAAGCAGTTTAAACAAGTCTTTAAAAAATGGCATTTTACTTGCAACGGTGTTGCAACGTACGACCATAAAACATGTTCTCGGGGTCTCAGCATGCAGTCACGTGTTTGAAGGAGGTCATACTATATTTTCCGAATGATTTGCATCCCTATAATGTTAGAATCCCTTACTAATGTTTGAAGAATATACAAGAAATTACAATTACTGTAAAGAACTCAAGCAGAAGTGTATTGCCAGAAGAAAAATTAACCTTTGGGTCTCCAGGAACATATTTTAAGCTTTAAGAAATATATCTGTGTATTAACATCAGTGCCAGTGACACACGGAGCAAGACGTGCATTGCTTCTCAATTTTTAGTTCTTGGTCTTTATGGAAAAGTCTGTCATGCACTACTACACAGTTCAACAAATCGCTCACGTAAAAAGCAACACTTACTTGTAAAGCTCCAAAAGTGATCCGCAAAGCGACCAGCAAAGCTAAACTACTCTGAGCCACAAGCGGCACCAACAGAGTAAGTAGGGCGCAGAGCAAAGACGAAACTCCTAAAACAATACGTATGCCATATCGTTTTGCCATCCAAGCTCCTGGAATATTAGTCACACAGTATCCGTAGTAAAACGACCCCATCACTAAGGTTTGTTCTGTAATGGACCATTCAAAATCTGCGTCCTATGACACAAATAAATCTTAGACAGACAACTTATTGCTTCTTTTAAACACGTCGTAGTTTGAAACTAACTGTCAATAAGCAGTTATAATTCTTTGATTACTAAAGTAATACCTTCAGTTTGTCGTCTGTCCTTGTTACATTGATCTGTCGAGTGCATCCGCCAGTGGTTGTTAAATTGTTCGGTAAACGACTTACAGTCTGAAAATACAAACTTGTTATATAACAAGATCTTTAAAATTTGTCCACTCAATCCCATTAACTGTTGTCTGCTTCGCTTAATTCCAAATGTTTTATGATTTGGGACTTAGGTTATCTTGTGCCATCACGTACCATGTTAACAATTGCAATATTAATTCCATTTCGCAATGAGTAAGCGTTCAGTGTACCCAGCGCTGTCATCATCGCTAAAACGTATCTTGCTTTGATGTAGCACCCGGGAGATTCCTCCTGTGAAAATCAAAGCATACAACTATAAGCTGATCTTATTAGTTGAGATTTGATTTGTTATGTTAATGGTTGTCAAATCTCAACCTTTTGTATATCATGTACTCTTTATCATATAAGTTAATATTTAAATGTGTTTTCAACTCTCTTCGATTGACAAAAATAACGACAAAAGAAAGTAAACTAAGCACGAAGCTAGAAGACAGTGTTTATAATTTCGTTATACCAACCGGTGTAGAACAAATGTCAAGCAGGGTAATGTGGTCAGGTGCACTAATACGCTGCCAATCTACGATCAATGGTCATTATTCTGAGTGTTCGCGCATTAGCACCTTCACGCGGATTTAATATTTAGGATCCAGCGCATATGAAAGTTCAAAAAGGATGAGCATTCCTTTTCATTAAGTCATTTGTAAAACGGCGTTAGGTTCTCGAACGCAAATTGATTATCAACTTATCACATTTTTCGATTAATAAGCTGCGGCTATTATGAATTTTTTCGGTCTTTTTAGGTGACTTGTAGGCTATATTCAAAGAATTGTGTGAACAAGGGTGACTTGTTACATTTTTAACATCTTACAAAATCGCACAAAGAAAAAAATATAACAGAAAAATAAAAAACAACCATAACAACAAAATAACAGCCTAACAAATAATTTAAACGCTTATGCAAACATATACTGTATTTTAGTCTAAATTTACCAGCAGTTTGGTTTATAATAACTCTCTTACACGTCTTTGCAACAATGCACATGGCTTAATTGAGGTAAAATATCGGTTTTCTCAAGACTTTGTCTTCAGTATAGAGCTATTGGCATGTTTTAAACACAAGGGTGATTTACATTCAAAGAAATACGGTAAATTTTTTTCGAAACAAACTGAATAGATATTTAGTCTAGATATTGCGTAATTTAATAAAGTAAACTGGCCAACATGTTGATAAAATCGTATGTTACTGATGCAAATAATAGATTCGGGATTTGTTTGTGTCTACTATCAGCGATATTCTTGTCCCCAGTAACCAAATTAATTTTTCTCGTACTTCGTCCCAACGGTATATACTGGTTTCCATTTCCTCTCAGTTATAGCTATGCAATATATAATCATGATCACAAAACGTTTGGGTCGCCAGACTGTAGAATTTTTTTTATGGGTGGTGACAAAAAGTATTGTCGACCCTTGCCATAATGTACCACAAAATAATCATGTGGGCAGTTGGAAAATTAGATAAAAGTATGTTTACTTCTCGGGAAACGATACTTTGAGCATCAATGCTTCGTAATCAAAGTTTGCTTAAAACCAACCGAAAAGTAAATAAATAAGCTCACAAAAAACTGACAACTGACATCGCTGAGTTTAAGTCGTGCTGACACCTTCCTCCGTCCGAGAATAAAAATTGTCACAATAAAAATAACCATACCATGCCACCAATTTAAATCGAAGTGATAAAAAAGCTGAATTTGCATTGATAAAACAAAATACCTCAAGTATGCGTTTGGACTTCAAATGGGCCGGCATTTTGTTAACTTTGCAACTGCTTTTATTGCCTGCAACTGTTGATAAATGATTTTGTGTAGACTTTGTGTCGAAGAATTCGGAATTCAAAATGCCCAGAGGCGAAATATAATCTGTAATTTTATCTTTTAAGCGTTTTTGTTACTACACCAAAACATGCAATTGTCATATTAACGGTTATACTGTACTAAATCTATATGAAATGATGCTGATGTAGGCTAGCCTGCTAATTATTCTACCCAAAGTCAACATTGAAATACAGACCTACAGGAAATCTTATTTGCTTTCTGTTTGACAGGGCAAATTCAAGGCAAGTGAAAACAACCATTGTAATGCTCATTATGTCAAGTAATATACTAATGGTAAAACTGCAAAGATTAAATTGACATTGCTACAGAAACAGCCGCGTTATGTCGACTATCGGATATCGGATAACGACGACATTTTTGTGATATCCGCTTTGAAGGGAGTTTACGCCGTGCAGTAACTGATTGAGATGAAAAACAGTCTTTTGGGCGGCAAGCTCCAATAAAGTAAATAGATTTTGAAGCAATATGGCTGAACTGCGGTTATGGTCCACCTCAAAATAACCACTTCTACCCAAAATAACCCAGAATTCAAGATATGATCTCATGGTAGGCGTGCCTCGAAGTTGATTAACTGATGCTGCATCCAAAATGATAGCAGGTTGGTAGCGGTACATGAAAATACGAATTATAATAGGATTTATTACTATGTCACGGGATGTTTTACGCACATTTTTTATGGGCGTTGCATTTTAATGATGTATCACCCAATTTGCAAGGAACTAGTTTATGGTGTAAGCTAATCATTACTATTTACAGTTTTTTTATCCCTACTACTCCTTGAACTGTTATTGTAAGCTTTTATCGTAGTGTGCACGTGCACTGTTTGTTTACTCCACTATTATACAGTAACTTAGACCAATTGGTGTGAACATCTGTTTTTATTAGTGTTGTGCTTTGCTTCATTTGTGAGAATACTTGTAGGTTTTTATAATTGTTCTCACAATGTCGCATTTTTTTACCGTTTACATCTGCATATTTTTGAACTTATTTCTCTTGACGCGTTATTCCGCTATCTCTAACGAAATTTTTGGTAATTTACGCCCCACGCTTGTTTTCGTAACACGTGGCCAAGTTTGATTCTATGTTGTTGGTGCTCTCCTGACAAGTTTTTTGGTGATTTTATTCTGCGTTTGAGTTTTTATTGAAGAGCAGATTTTATGATTTCTGTTCTTTTTGCTTATCGCATTTTTCTATTTGCGACTACTCATTGGCTATAACCTAGCAAAACATATCAATAGCCGCGTATAGGCCTATACGGCGTTTCAAACTCTTAAACCATAAATAGGCAGTTATTTTAAATATGAGAGTACGTTTCATTTCGCATTTTAAAGCTGTTTAAATACATAAAACTTTCTGAGGTATTTTTGACGTTGGTGCATGCTAAAATAAGTTACTGAAAGTCCACAAGTTTTGAGAAGACTCGAAAGATAGACAACGTTGTCAAATCGTCTGTTCAAGGTTGTTCAAGGACCTGTTGGTCACGATGTCCACAGCCAAAGAAAAACCACGCAGCGACGTCAACTAATGTCCAAAGTAGTCAACTAATCCAAAGTGGTTAGATTTGTGCTTCAAAACCAAAACCCCGATTCATTCAACTTCCAAAATTGTCTACTTTTTTCATTTGATCCTTATCATCATCGATTCTACGAATGCAATATCTCAAAATGGCATAGATTGAAATTTAATAATCGTGGAGGTCAGAAACGAAGTTGATCAAGATGTAGACTATTTTGTAAGCAGCTTGCCAAGCACTTTCTAAAACACGCACCACATTTTCAACTGACGAAACATAATTTCATCAGCTACAATATATCAATGCATTTCAGAATACAACGCAGCAAAATTGCACAGTAAAGCCGTTTGGGCAAGTTTCAATTTCGAGCAAGCGCTATAACACAAAATCGTTGCTGTGAAAGAAAGCACTTTGTCGGATGCAAAATCTTTGCTACTAGTTTTTGTGGGTCCTTTGGAACATTTTCCTGGTAAACGTTTGTGGACCAGTCCGCCCCTTCACGAGGCTTACAAACTACAGTATAACAAGATACAGTGCTTTGTGTATGTTTATTTCATGTATTGTTGGCAACATAAAACTATCCCATAATTAATGATTTCTGGGAGGGTAAAAATTTATTCAAATGCTTTTGTATTCTGAACTGATGCATCCGTCATTAAAATCTTTAGCTTTTAGACACGTATGTTTCTTTGTTGATATTGCTCCACATTTTGGAAGAATCTTTTCTGCTATCTCAAACACACTGACTTCTTTCATGGATTCTGTAGCACCACCATCAAGAGCGATAAAGTATATGTTAGACTTAAAATGAATTAACCTCAGTGAATTTAACTCTCAGAAATTGGTCTTCACTCGCCCCTCTACCGTTATTTCAACCCAGTAAAATATAGCTTACAAATTGCCAATTAACCGACATTGAGTTAACTAGATTTAGCAAATATTAATTAAGCTGACATGAAATGTAAAAATTAGAATTAAGCTATAGGAAATTAGGTATAGCTATCAACACAGGAAAGCATTTCTAGAGGTAAAGTAGACTGCAGTGGTTTTATTTTTAGACAGTATTCTGTTGCAAAAACGTTTTTTGGTTAGCAGCAGTTATTGGCGTCTTAGGAGCTTTCATATACCTCTTCTTTGGAACAGATCAAGTGCAAACCAGACCACAAATCGAGAAGTCAAAGAAAAGTACAGTTAAGTGCACGCACATTGATGTAATGGTTTTAATTGAACGTCACTGCTGCGAGCAATTGAAATTTGAGTGGTTTTTTCTTTCAGCTGAGGCGCAAAAAAGTGGACTCTCAAAAATTGAAAGAAAAGCAGAAAATACAGCATTTGGTCTCATAAGAGACTGTAGTATACCATCAGTGCTATATTTGCTATATAAGCGAAAGGCTCATCTTCATTAACAACTGTAGAAAAAATTTTGAAGCGGAAAGAATGTAGCCGACGGGCAATCCAAGTAAATTGCCTGTGGTCCGAATAATCCGAATTTTTTATGGATTAGCATAAACAAGTATACGGTCAAGCTCGTTTGCTCTGTTATTCGTTTGTTTGCGCAAATTTTCGCTTGGTAAGCAAAACACGGTAAAAAGGAACTTCTTTTAATACAACTGACAATACTAAGGTTCCACAGTGATTGCGTCCTCGCATGACTGCACTCATTAAATGTTACCTCTGTTCCCGGACACTAAAACCTTAGGTACGCCTCTGATTCCGTATGGGTGCAAATCCTGAAATTACGTGTGGGTGCAAATCCTGAAATTACGTGTGGGTGCAATTCCTTGTGGGTGCAATCCCGTGTGGTGCAATGATGTTGCACAACTAAATACTACAACTCTCTTACAACAAGTCATTCGCAAACAACGCTTTTAAGCCTAATAACACAGCAAAAACCGATATAACTTGTGCTCTATTAGGAACAGTGCTTCAAATTAACAACAGATATAGAGTTAAAATGCTTTCCATGGCCAAAAGTGCCACTTCTGGGACACTTCCTAGTAGCGATTTCGGTTAAAGTTTCGTTGCAGTTACCACTTCATTTGGAGGATGGATGGGGGAGCCCACAACGGCGTCAGGCTTGTGCAAGAAGTCAAGAGATGTTGTCATGGTGATAGCCATCGAGCCGCGACTGTACAGGCTGCGCTTGCGCACTCGGTTGAAATTGGCTCGACGCATCCTCTTACGAAACTTGTCGGTAGTCGGTTTGATGCAGTTGCTGGATAAAATGATAGATCAGGTCAAAATAATCAAATAACAGCGGTTAATGACTTTTTCAGATAACTAAAGTAAACTCGCCAAGTCGGAGAAAATTTACTTAGTGCAATTGAACAACTTCGGACGACGACGCGCGTCTGAAAGACATGCTTAAATTGCGATATGCATTCACGCAAAAATAATTGATCTTTGACACTCCAGCATTCGAACAATACAACGTAATACAGAACGGTACATTTCAAAGGTGACTTGAAACCGCAAGCAAGGTTGTGGTCTTTTTATACAGGTAAGCTATCAACAGCAAACTTGAACTCTTACCTGTAAATAACGTTCAAGATATTCGAATACAGAATAGGGTTAAGAGCGCTGTTCACAGGTAGTAGTATGATGGCCGCAAACGCGTATGCCACCGGTGAAATGGAAACACCAAGCAAACAAAGGAGAGACATAACGCTGACTGGCACCCAGCACGCAAAATCGGTCACTACAAGTCTCGTAATGCGAGCCTGAGGAATAATAGCCCCAAGTGAAATACGTGCATTTATTTTTACGTTGAATACATCGAAATAAGACTAAGTTATAGATGCAATAATGAAATATATTCTGAGTCTTTCCGGAACTTCTAGTCTTATTATGTTGGGCAAGTTTATTACTTAGTAAAATGTCAAGTATATTAACTATTGAAACAACTAAAAAAAACTAGTTCTAACCGACAACCAAAAGCAGTTGCAGGTTTTTATTGTGCTTCATTCTAACTAAACATTCTTACACACCTGCATTGTTCTGTTTTCGTTAATTCTATTATTAGCCGACACTTTTCTGGCGTCGAAATAAATCACCAGGTAAGATACGAGAATATAAACAAAAGCGACGAAGTCAAATGTCATGACCCCAGCTGAATATACCCATGACGAGTCGTCGACCTTAAAAAACAAATATATATGTAATTTGTCAAATTAAGTTAGCAGAATTATTCTCATATCCGCTTTTAGCGGAATGTATAACAATAAACCAATGGTAAGTAATTTGTTCATTGTACAAAAATTGTCTAAAAGTGAAGCGAGAAATTTGAATGACTTTTATGAAAGACGGTCGTGAAATTCCGCTTTTGGGTCTATCCCGTTCTACGAATTATCTCCCTTATGGGATTACTCCTAAACCATTAGATAATCCTGATTAGACAAAGTTTACCATCGTACCGTCACAAATATTTTTGGCAAGCAGACGGCGTTCGAGCCGTAGAAGCCAAAATATCCTGAAATTCTGAAATCCTTCCAAGAGCTCGGATAGCGGTGCTGGATGGTTTCTAATATGTAAGACCAACTCTCGCCTTCGTCGCCATACGATGAAAAACCAATTTTTTCTGAAAAACAAAATTACGTCATTTATTGAAATCGACTGAGCGCTGCAAGTATGAGTACATAAGTTGTTATGTTAAGAATTATTATAAGTAACTATATTTTATTATTTATAAGATGTTATTTATGACTTTTATAAGCAGTTTAATTACAAAAAGAATGAACGATTCTGGATAAAATTTATATGATGTTTAGGGTACATTAGAAATAGATCAAAGAACAATCGAATAAACTTGAAGAGTAATACGCATCACCGTTTGAGTCGGAAGAATCAAAATATTTTTCAAGATTATACTGCTAAATAAGTTCTGAACATTTCATATGATACCTTTTGTAGAATCAAATGCGTTTCACAGAGTTCAGCCACCCTGATCGAGCGCTTCCTTTTAGTTATATATCGGTTTACCTGTATTAGTTGTTTTTGCTAAATTTATACGTCGTTTAAACTGAAATTGAATACAACGCCATTATAAATTATACCTAACGCTTTAAAATTAAGAATATATTATCACTACACGGATTTTTTGGACCTAAAAGTTACTAATGTGGACCTAAAAATCTACAACTTGTACCATTTTTTAATCTAAAAACTTGGCTTATTCTTTCAAGAAAATCGTTCAAAGGCACTAGAATCAATAATTTTCTAAAAGTTTTAGACATTTTTATTATAACAGGTCATATTTTTTGCTATCAATGAAAACTAAACAAGTACGAGTCATTTTGTTTTGATCAGACCCATGCTAAATTTCTTGATGAATTATTGTTTAGTATTAAGTGGCCTGAAAATGGTGTCCTTAGCTCAGCAATTGGTTTTTTAACCAACTTTTGCCAAAAACAGACTTGAAAATGAAACGCTAAAATTTGAAACTTTTGAATCAATAAAATAAACTTTAAAATAAAAGCCATATATGCTGCAAAAATGTTGCATTAAAAGGTTACAGAAGTTTCTAAATTCTAGGCTTAAATATTTCTTAGACTTCGCTGTAATAATCAAGGTGCACTATATTGCATTACCAGGATGGCCAAGAGCTTCCAGCCTTTGTAAAAATTGCTGCATCCTGGTTTTGTTCGCAGTAATCGAAACAGAAAACGCGGACGAGACCCGAATCTCTGACACAAAGTAATCCATGAGAGAGGACAGGCGAGGAATGCAGGCCACCACGACCGAAACGAGCCAGGCCACGCAAACAAACAGCCATGTGTGTCTGTAACAGAAAAGTTATGAGAAAAAAGTGCACGTCGTGTATGGAATTTATCCTGCCCAGAAGGTGAAACGAAAACCGTATACAGCAAAGACATCTTTTCTACTTCAAGCCACTTTTCAAACTTACCTAAGTTGAACCGACTCAGCAGAGAAGGGTTTCAAAACCGCCAATACACGGTATGTAGTAAGAATTATGAGAATAAGAACAGATGCTTGCATGGATATCATCGCTAAGGTGCCAAGAGATGAGCAAGTGAAGCTGGTGCGCCAACTTTGGTCGTGAAAGCAATATCTGAGAGCAAAAAACCATGGTTTCAAAGTAGAATACTAAATAACAGTAATACTACACTTTGACAGTATATGCGGATGAAAAAGCAAAGAAAAAATAATTACGCTGACTGGCTGAGTGTAAATTAAACTAAATTAAGTAGGATGCACCAAAAATTTTGCAGAACCTTACTTTCCACTGGTAGTTTCATTCGCAATTGCTAGCGCCAGAAGATATACTCCCATCAGGAAATCAGCAATGGCCAAATTAAAAACTAAGATGTGGTTGGTTTTCAGCATTGCAGTAAACCTGAGAAAAATCCGGTTTGCATAAGAAAAGCAGCACAAGTAAAAAAGTCCTAGGTGTATAAACTTTCCAATATCGTGTAATAAAAACGCTTAAGTATTTCCCGTTTTTATTTTACATGGTTGTCAATAAAACGTTTACTCCACTCATGAAAATCGCCTTGTCAGTCAAAAAGTTTCGTCGTAATTCTATTCATATTTCGGACAAAACTCGAGCTTACCTCACGAAAGCTTAAACATCAACATTTATTTACATTGTAAAAAGAAAAATATGGTTATATCCGTTGCAATCATTAACAGCTCAGTCAAACAACGTTTAACGTATCACAACACATGACCCCATATGGGAACCACTGCCTGTCATCTTATTTCGCGCCCGTGGTGGCTGAACCATACCTTTCGTCACAATTGTCATCGGATGGTTTGTTAAATGTGGACTTCACGCAAGGGAAGGTAACGCCACTGCAGTAATGTCAAAATCAACAAGCGTAATGAAGCAGCGGCTTCTAACGGCGAAGAAATTTCAACATTTACCGTTTTTTCTTTCTCATTTTAATCGCAGATAACCACATTACGATGAGATTTCCAACCAAAGCCAACAAGGCCATGACCCAGACAAGAACACTTAGAACAATATCCTGGAAAAACAAGACAGCTAATAGTAGGACAATATTAAACTTACTAAAATGGGAAAATAGGAAAAATTTTGTTTGCTTAACCAAAGTTGTATACAGCGTATCAGTAACTACCTTGATCATGTAATAGTGGGATGAGAAGGGGTTATCCTGGAAATAGGATGTGGGGCATTCGTCACTTGCGTCCAAACAGTCCGGTTTACCGTCTCTAACTAGTTGTTTGGCTACGAACAATGGTCGCTGCTGGCGTAAAGCGTCCTCAATCACTGAATCCTTCGCGAACGGGTAGTTCGGGTTTTCGCAATAAAAACGGTTGGAGCCTTTTCCGCAGAGCTCTGGAGATAGAACAATGGTAATAATATAATATGTAATATGTCGACAAAAGTTGGAAAAGGCAATTATAAAAACATTGTTCACAGATATCTTCCAAGAAAACTTGAGACATTTTTTGCAAATACACGGTACTGTACACCTTGTGTATATACACCATATATCGAGCTTTCCAGTATTGAGTTATTTAACGTGTAAGGAAACTACAGTTTCTTATCAAGAATTTGTTACAAAAGAAGTAACAGGCTACAAGAGCAGTGAAACTTGAAGAAGTGTTATATACAAACAAAAAGCGACCAGCTTTCGTTTCTATAATTTGTTTACAGTTTAAGCTGCAGCAGCCCCGCACCTTCAGATTCGTCTTCTTCCATTCTACAGTCGCAGCTGCCATCGCAAACTTGACTTCGGGTGATCGTCACTTTGCCTTTTTCTCGAGGCTCGCTCATGTGGCAAATGAAGCGTGACGAATTGCAATATCTTTCGTCGATAGACAACTCTGACCAATCGCGTGGATGTGATTTCACGCTGGGGCAGTGTTCCTTTCCGTCACAAACCTGGAAAAAAAGACTTTTTGTAAAACTTTAATGGAAGGATTTTCAAAAAAAAATTGAACGGAATAAGGTTATTATACTTATTATACTGTGAAATATGATTTTGAACGTAGAGGAGTACTTTTTAGTCAGCGTAACCAACTAACCACTCAAACAATCATAACGGGATTGCAATAATATACTGAAATAGTTCTCGTACATTGAAAATCATGACTAATCTAGTAACTCGTAACTCGGATGTTTTGAGATATTTCCGAGTGAAAAGCTAAATTTTAGGGAATATACCTAATACAAATTAGTGAATGGAGACATTCGCCAAGCGTCGTAACAAAGTCATCAAAGTCGAGTCGCAATTCGAATCCAGTCATTTAGCAAATAACACTCAAGTCAAGTCAAGTCAATTGATATCTGAAGCCAAGTCATACAGAAAGCAAAACTATCGTTTCTGTCGACGAGCAATACAAGCGGTTTTTTGAAACTTTCTTCGTTTTTCTGCCCCATAGGCGTTTGTAGACAAACAAACACCATCTTAAGCTACACGTAATCTGCTTCGACGAAAGGAAAAAAACTCGTCTTACCTCACAATGGAAATCTCGAGTCAAGGCAAGTCATTTTTGTAATTAAAAAGGGATTTAAGTCAAGTCATTACGACACTGTATTTGCCTACATATTTCATTCATATTACGTGCTGGTTAATGGAATTGGGAGTGCAGCATGGGAATTGCAGCCGGGGTTTGTCACAGCACACGTGACTACAGACAGGCGTCACGTAACATCAGACGATTTTATAGAATTTAACATTCTAAAATATTTGAAGTTAGGCTTCAAAAATCGAACGGTCCCAAAAATTATAGTAGACTAATAATCATAATAAGTAGACGAATAACATTGCAGACTAATCGTCATAATAATAATAATAATAAAAATTAATCATAAATTTTTATAATAATTTTTATCCAAATAAATAATATCTTACGTATTCTGCGTCCAGCAGTTCATTGTTGCCAGGACAATGATATTGGTTTCCTGAGTCACGGTAGAGCTGAGAACACAGCTTTGTCAGGCTGGTGGCTGTCGAGCTGCACTTGTGGTCTTTCAAAGCACTTCCATAACTAGAGGAATTTCCCCATTCCTGACAAAAAAATCTTTACCGTCATACGCTAGATGACGCACACGCATCAAAATTGTTTTGCTACGTAGTGTGTATTTTGGGGCCGTCTATTGCATTTTGGAAGCATTTTTTTATGTATCCATATATTGATATACAGTATAAAAGATTTAATGGTTCATATACTGCTGTATTAAGCCTATTCATTGTCCGTTGTTGTGTTAACGAACTATTCGTTATTTCGTTCGTAACGAGAATAAAAGTGGATGCTTGTAATTATTGTATAAAATCGATATGTTATTTCTAGACGAGGCTTTTGTGTTCTAATAAAAGCTAAAATAGATGAAAAAGATTTGTAAAAGTTGTTTCAGCGAAGCAGGACTCTTTGCTTGCAGTTCAGAGAATCAGAGTTCAAACAGCAACTTCATAGTCGATTGATCAAAGATAATTCCAACATCAGTTTGATACCAAGTCGCATGGGAAACAAAGCCTTCAAGGATAAACTTCAACCAAGTGAAATTAAAACGTCCAAACCATTAACACTCAAAATTTGATAAACTCTGATGTGATTAAATTATTGTTAAAATCAAATGATATAAACTAGGATATAAACCTTTTAAGTGCATGAAATTTTTAAACCCAGAAACGTCTACCGCATTGCAATAATTTCAGCAACGGAGACGAGTTCAATCAATTAATCAAATTACCGTGGGGTAAGTTAGTTACGACCAGGGATCGAAATGCTTAATCAAATCAACTCGGGCTTATGCATTGGGCGTAGCTATAAAAAACGTATCAAAATGCCTGTTGAGAAAGGACTCTTTATGCGTCAACAATGTTACACAGCTCATAAGGTATAAACAGGCGCCTGTAGAAACGCGCCTTATCTTTGCACACAGTTTTAATTGCTTTGCAAAAGGCATGAAAACGAAGTTGTGTTAACCGACTGAACAAGAACTTTTTTTATTACCACCTTGGTACAACGGTTCGATTTTTTTGAAAAAAATCGGAAGTTTAATAAATTTAAAAACGGTTTTGGTCAAATAAAGAATGAAACTGCAAGGGATTTTCTTAATTGAGAATCAAGGAACTAGAAAAACCCAAAACTAAACCAGTGTTCTTTAAAGCTAGCTACAGACATAGGCGGTCGGCTGACCATTTATTAAAACCTTTTCAGAACGAGATTAGAATAATATAACCTTGAAAACGCTTATTAAAACTGTTCATCCAATTTATAGCCTTTCTGACGAGGGTTCTACCGTTAAATTCTCAAAATTAAACTCGCTTCTAAAGACACCAAAACTATCGATGTTACCTTTTTCTTTAAAATCGGACACTCGTCGCCAAATCCCGAGCATTCGATGATACCATCGCACTCCATTGCAAACTTGCCGTTTTCACAAACGAAGTTTTTCGTCGAATTTGGTGACAGGCCCTAACATATATAAAAAAAGGTGAGTATATGCTCCGTATTTGGATATTCCATGGTGTATTAAAAGCCGAATTTAGAAAAATAAATCTTTCATGAAGGCAAATCGTCATCAGCAAAACGCCAAAGCGTGTGAAGTACAAGAGACAAACACAGACTATACAAAGCAATGGCTGACTTGTGTCGTGTTTCCACAAAATTGCTCGTCAATGCCAGTTCGACAATCCAGATTACCATCACATACACGAGATAAATCAAGACAGGTGGTGGAAGAGACAGTGGTGCAAGAGAACTGTCCAATTTTACAATGGCTACAACCGCCTTCTGTGCAAGTCAATAACTTCCGCTGAAATTTAGTAACAAACAATACATCAGACTACAATACAGCATACCATGGTGAAGACAAAGGTGATCGCAGATGGATGGCACATCTCCATATTCGCACAAGCATTCGTCAGACAAATCAGGACAATCGATCACACCATCACACACTTGTTTTGGGGACACGTACACCTCCTCGGAGAGGCATCTGCAAAGTGAACGTAATTACTTATTCAAATAGAGTCTTTGTATTTACAAAATATTAATTGGTTATAGATTGACACAACTTCAGTTAGATAGACATATGTACAGCTTTGCGCGATTTAAAACCATTCACTTAAAACATCTTGGTTCTTTGTCGGTGTGACATTTTTCCAGGTTGTCGAAGCAAATATCGCTGGAATGTTCTATCATGGACTGAGGTAGAACGCAGGTGGAAGATTGTAAGTTTTTCTCAGACGATTTTACCGTGCATTTAAAGCCAATAGTGTCAACCTGCTGAGAGGAAATAGCATGTTGTGTAAACAATCGCAAGCCTATCTGAAGTCATAAATGGGTTAACTGAACATGTTTCAACCTTCTCATCGCTTCGATCCTGGCAGTTATCATCACCGTTACAGAATTCATGTTTCGAGATACAGTCGCCGCTCTCGCAAAAGAAAGAGTTTTTACATCCGGGTACACATTCGTCCACTCTGCACATAGCAAAGCTTAGAATGTGTTATCACTTTTAAACTGTAACGCAAGCACTTACCTGTCGACGCAATGGTCGAGGCCATCGCAAACGTATTTGCTGGAGAGAACACATTTTATGTCCGTGCAACGATTGTGTACGTTATCACATAAGATCTCTCCCGGTGAAAGTCGTTCGACGTTTTTTTCGTCACTTCCGTCTTCACAATCCGGAACCCCTTAAGAGGTATGGACCATTTTGATTGTTATTCTTGCACCAAAGGCGATTGCGTTTCGACTTTACGTTCTTTTCGAGCAAGAGCAGGAATTTTAAAAACCGGATAACATACCGTCGCAAAACCTCTCAAAAGCAATACACTTCCCGTCGCTTTCACAAGTGAATGTCTGATTACAGTCTCGATTGCACTCGTCGGATGAGTCGTAGCAGTCATCAATAAAATCACAAGTCTGAAATGTGAATGTCAGAATAAAAACACTAGAGAATATGAACATTAAGTTCACTCATGCACAACATTAACTGCCATTTTTGCCGTCGAAAAACTTCATAACATGGTGATATGTCGACAACCAGTGTTAGGTAATGCCAGATATGGGAGAACCCGATTGCAATCATGCAATATTAGCTATAAATTGACATATTCAGTTCTTTTAAATTTCGATTTAAAAATACTCCTTCTTCATAAGAAAATTGTTTGACAAGGAATTGTCTTACATGTGGCAAATATATGTCAATGACCCGTTTGTTGTCGCATATTTGAAGTTCAGGCGTCGAACAATTGTACTCGTCATGGTGTTCCCTGCAATGAATTGTCGAATCACATACGTGATGATCTGGTAGAAAACATTTTCTCTCCAATAACGATAAGCTGCAAAAACATCGCAAGTATGAAGTGTCGTCAGCGGTTCTTTAAATCTTTTTGCAAATGTTCAACTTATAGAGCGTGTTATGCTCAACCTTCATTGCGTGTAAGTTTAATGCAGTAGCAGCAGGAGTTCGAAATAGATTGGATTTTAAGACTTTCTTGGATATCGATTTTTGTTATGAAGGGTTTAACATAACTTAACTAAAATTTGAAGAGTCTAAACAATTTCCAACAAATGTCTGATTATTATGCTGCAGGTATTAAGCTTTAAATGTTTTTTTTAAATTTACTGACTATCCAGAGCAAAACACGGCGTTGGAATTCTCCGGGTTCTCTGTAATCTCATCAGCGCCGTTGCGACAGTCGACAAATCCATCACAAAATCTACAACAAATAGTTGTGAAAAAGTGCAGCAAATTCGTCTTTCTAAGCGACGTCCGTCAACCAACCGTATAACCTATATAGGCTTCTTTAACAACTCATGTAAATGGACTGCAAAAATAGACAAATTTCAACTCTAATTTTTAACATTAATTCTCAATAAGGTTACCTACGATTTCAAATTCTAGTCCTGTAACACTGATTTTTGTTATATGGATCATTGTTATAGAAAGCTTACATGCTATAAATAAAACTTGTCCAGATACCAAGATTGATTTCGTCAGCAAGATTACATATAGTGGTGTCTCGGTGGCAGTTAGTTTTATTAGCAACAGAAATGTATATAAATACCGTAAATAAGCCACTCTACAACGCCGTGCTTGCAAAATGCAATATCCAATTACATACTTTTCCATTGCGATGATAGTGTTTTCCGAATCCCCGCATTTAAAGAAAGAATCTCCCCCGAGTTCATCACTCGAATCCCCGCAGTTATCCATTCCGTCGCCCCATATCCCTAACTAAAAAGCGAGCATTTTTCCACTTTGCTTACTGGTTAGTTTAGGTTCAAAGCTAAGCGATTTCCCGATCGTGCTACACATCAACCAATAGAAACAAGTGTAATAACAAATTCATTTATACCTTTGCTATGCAGTTCCCATTTTTACAAAAGACTGAATGATCAGTACAATTTTCCCCGCACTCATCCACTCTGTCTTCGCAGTGGTCAATTCCATCGCATATGTAGAAGTTGGGTAGGACACACTGGCGTTTTACATAGTTCCATTTGTTACTGCACCAAATACCTTAAGAAAAGAAAAACGCTACGCATAAAACGGCGGCAGAAATAAGTAGCGTTTAAGCGATTAAAAGCGTGATGGACCGTGCCGAAATGCATTGTCCATGAATTGAATTGAATTGAAAACATTCTGTCATAATTTTCCTATACTTATCAACCAAAAGCAGTTTTATGATGCAATTTATGGCTCATATATGGTTTTATTTCCCCAATTTTGAACATAAACAAAACAAATTCAAAAACCTTTTAATTGCCGTACATTTTAAAAAAATGGGCAGTTAAATTAATCCTAATCCAATAAAACCTTTACAAATTGAAAATCACGCACCACAAGCAACATGATAACAGCAATTATTTCTATACAAATTCACTTCCTAAATTGGAGAAAATCGACCAAGAAATTCAAAGTTTTCTCCATATGTTTCCGGTAGAACCTCATGCTGATAACGTCAATAATAATTAATTGATGCCTTACCGTCAGCTTCATTTACGTCAACCATTTCATCGCTTCCATCTGCACAGTGGCGAAAACCATCACAGAATTGGTCGGCGGTTAGGCACTTTGATTTGTCCAAACACCTGTCAAGGTTAATAACAACGACGATAATGCGAACGTGGAAATCTTGAATACCAATGTCTGGATGAGAACAACCAAGATTTTTAAATAAAGAAAATAAGGCATTTACAAAACGACAACGTTTATATATTTTTTTGGTATCTGGTGGAAATTGTCGATTAATTAGCAAAGCAAATGGCAGTTGGCAAGGTTTGCCGAGCAGTAAGTGGAGTTATAGGCATATCCATCCTCAAGTAGGCTAACACCTTGACTTGGAATATTACTTTACTTAATTTCTGTTATCATGCTTTTGTGAGAGACATATGCGGGATTAGTGAAACTAAACCAGCATCTGTTTTGGCTTAAAACAAATACCTGCCTTCATGCATGCCTATGACACTGCCGCAGATTTGATATACACGTCTTTAATCACAACTTTAAAATTACAACGAACTGTGAAACCATTACAGGCAAAAATTACTACGTTTGATCACCGATCAGTGAACTTACTTGAATATGGCAGACGCGCATTCGTGTTGAAAATCTGTGCCAACAAACTCGTAGCCACCTTTTATTTCACTGTAAGCTACTTGACCATTTTCAATGCATAACGTACATTCAAGTACCAGACGATTTCTGCAGTCTTCCTGGTATTTGTTACATTGTTGAACGTATCTAAAATTTGTTTTTGAAAATTCGCTCAAAAATAGTTCGTTTGTGATACATGCTAGGATAAAAAATAAAGAGAGCATAATAAATTACGGTAAATGTGCATTATAATGATAATAGCGCAGAACAAAAAACTCATTGCATTTTGAACATTAGATAATAAAAACATCTGAGGTATGTTACACTTGCATCATGAAACAACTTTACATCTGCAGAAAATTAACCTGTTTTTGGAACCGCATAATTCTTGACTTTCATCAACTTCAGGGTCGCAGTGCTGTGTTCCATCACACGTGTACTTCTCTGGTAGCAGGCAGAACTGATCAGCGTCATTCAAGATGTTACGACATGACAGGTTAGTAGGGTCCAGGACGTCTATAAAAATTTGATGTGAACCGCACAATTTACAAAAATAGCATGCATTTTCGATCGTTCACATCATTAATTTCTTATTTTGCCTTATACACAGAGGTGGGCAGTCGGTACTTCGAAAGTACAGTCGGTAATGGTACCGGTAGCCTACATGGCAAACTATGTACCGACGGTTCCGGTATTCGGTACTATTTTAAAAAAGTAGTTCGGTACTTTGTCGGTACTGGTACTTCTTGTGTAAAAGATGCTGCTGCAAATGCAATAGTTGCCGCTATTATGCCCCCGGTAAAGGTTACTCCAGGTCAAAACATATGTGACGTTAATCGCTTGAAATTTCACTTGACATTTCTTGATTAAAAAAGATCAACAGATGCTAAAACTATCATTAAGGATTATTTGACATGTACAGTATTTTTGAAAACATATTTGTTTAAATTTTAAAATAATCACGTGAAAAGTACCGAGTACCGGGACCGACTGAAATTTCTTGAAAAAAGTAATTCGGTCCTTTATACAAAAGCACCGACGGTATCGGTACTGAAACAGTACCGCGGTACAGTAATTCGGTACTATAGTCCCGCAGTACTGCCCACCTATGCTTATACATGAACTGGTGCAAACTATGAAGGATTATAAAACAAACAGAGTCCAACAGCAGGAATTATAATCAGGACAAATTTAATCTTGTAAAACAAACAAGATTGTTCAAGAATTTAAATAACAGAATGGTAAGTTTACAAAGCAACGGCTACATTTTTTGTTGCAAGACTGATGATGACAGCCATTGCTTAAGAATTAGTTGTTGAATGCACTTCGAATGTCAGGGTATTCTGCTGGAGATAACAGCTGACCATATGTCTCCGATATATTATACTTGCTCAATGCCTTATGGAAAATATTCATCTTGGCTAACCCTTGATTTCAACAAGAAAGCAAAAAACAAGTTTCTAATTTGCATCATAGTGTTTTTTAATTCCTTACAGCACTCAGTAAACCAAACATTTTGTGCAAAATAGTTATTTTAGGAATATCAACTGAACAATTATAAACAGATTTTATTTTATCCGGCCGTTCCACAAAAAATAAAGTGTTCTAAAATAATTGTAAAATACATATTATTGAACATTTTATAATTGTTCCAATTTCATCCAAGGGGCGATTTTTCAGCATTGCACATGAAAGCTAAGCGAAATATAACAGCATAAATTGCTGCACTAAAAAATGCACCAACATGAGTAACACCATCATAGCACATGAAAAACAGTTCTAACCAACAAAATGTGTAAGCATGTTGTAAGCAAAGATACAAGTCTATGATTAAAATAAGGATAATTAAGAAATAGAGCAACTGATGCATAAGCATTTATGATGATTGCAAGCTAGAGACTAAACCAAAACAGTTACACAGTTATACAGATAATGCAACCACAATTCATGATTTGGCCTTGTGTATCAGATTTTAAGAAATCAAATATATCATATATAAATGACATAGAGTACAATTAACAGTAGAAAATATGTAAATGGAAAGCAGTCACAGAAAAGGGATATTTTAAGCTTAAAGATTTTGTACAAAATAGCCATTTAGACTGATGTGCTTCACACAAAAAGGCTACATCTGATAAAGAATTACAACAGGCTTCTCCTTGCGAAATAAATTAAAGTTACTTATTTATACAAAGACAAACATTTCAGTAGGCACTGGTAACTACTAACGAGACTTTCAACATCCAACCCACTATAACTTTCAAACCTAATATTAGGTATGGTATATTAATATCCCGTAAATAGGAAGATGAAATGCAAAAGTTTTTATAAAACAATGCCATTTTACCATTACCACACCAGCATGTTCCATGCTAAGAATGATGGTGATTCCTCAAACCACAGGTTATTATCCAAACAAAGAGTTATGGGTAAATGAAAGTGGTTTGAATTATACGAGAATAACGTACAGTTTGGGTCTATAATAATGGAAGATCATGGTGGTCAAATTGTTTTGTGCCATCTGGACTAAAATCATGGACAGTATGACCGTCACCTCTGACAATCCATTTGTAAGTTAGCAGCCCTTCTGCTCCAACTGGACCCCGTGCATGAATTCTAGTCGTGCTGACACCCACTTCAGCCCCAAGCCCCATTCTCTGCCCATCGGCAAATCGTGTGCTGGTGTTATGAAAGACACAGGCGCTGTCAACATTTTCTAAAAAGTATTGCGCTGCATCTTCATTGTTTGTTACTATTGTATCAGTATGGCCGCTTCCATATTTTCTTATGTGTTGAACAGCTTCCTCAAGACTGTCAACTACCTCTATGCAACATTCAAGAGCTGAGTATTCTTTCCGCATTGACGTGGCGACAGAAGGAAAAAAGAGCAAACGAGATGCTAATTTTGGCCCCAGATGAATGGTGACATCTTCTGCTTGCAAAACATCATTGATTTCTTTGAAAACTGAGCTGTGCATTAGGTCTTTGTGGATGAGAAGCGTTTCCATAGCATTACATGCAGCAGGATAATTACATTTTGCATCTTGAACAACTCGTGTCGCCATGCTTGCTGAGCAATTTTTATCAACATATACATGGCAAATGCCTTCACTGTGTCCTAAGACAGGTACTGAGGTTCCTGCTGCCATTTGCTGGATGCCATGTACCATTTCTGAAGATCCTCTTGGGATTATCAAATCAATTAGGCCTGTTGCATCCTGAATAATATCCGATACTTCTTCACGAGTCTCTACCAACTGTGCAGCTTCCTGGCAATGATAAAGAGCCAAAGCATCTTGAACAACTTGATGTAAACATTTGTTAGCATGAGCACTTTCTCTTCCTCCTTTCAATAGTATTCCATTGCTGGTTGCGATTGCAAGAGATGCTATTTGGGGAAGGCAGTCTGGTCTTGATTCAAAAATCACCATTAAAACACCAATGGGAACACTAACCTGTTCCGCTACCAAGCCTGCTGCAAGTTGTCTTCGTGCTAATATTTTCCCAACTAACCCAGAACTTTTCTCAGCTACCTGCCGAACACCCTTAGCAAGTTCTCTTATACGTGCAGGTGACAAAACAAGACGATCCATTAAAGCTTGGGAAAGCGTATCACCTTTCTTGGCGAGTGCTACATCCATGTGATTCGCAGACATAATTTCTTGCTCTCTTTCTTCCAAAAGATCTGCCAGTCGATGTAAGATTTCAACTCTTTTATCGGTAGTAAGCTGCTGGAGTTCCCGACTGCCTTCCCGAGCTTCCTCTGCTTGGGAGTTGGCACTATGAGCATTGCAGGGGGCTTCTGTAAAGAACGTCCCTACTTTTCTTCCGCCAACTATATCAACCAAAGGTGGTCCTTTCTCAGCACAACCATTACAAATAACCACTGATGTACCGTGCTCTAGTGACCATACAGCAGCTTGTACTTTAGAATCCATCCCCCCTAAACCAACAGAAGATTTTTTTCCAAATTCTATTCCATCCATGTTATTAGTATTTGTAGAGTATGTATGTAACAATTTTGAGTTTTCAGCACCAGGTGGTGCCGTGAAAAGGCCTTCAACATTGGAAACAAGAACAAGAAGATTTGTATTTGTAAGAACAGCAAGCCGGGCTGCCAGGCTATCATTGTCCTTAATAGAAATTGCTCCATCGACGTCAATCTCTGGGTCTGGTGGAGGTACTACAGCATCATTTGTATTAATTATGGGTACAATGGAAAGAGCAAGCAGATTATCCAGTGTTGACTGTAGATATGAACGATGCGCACGTTCAAGATCACGCTTTGACACCAAAACTTGAGCAGTGCTTATATTATATTGCGCAAACATAGATTCGTACAGAGACATCAACCCACTTTGGCCAGCAGCCGCACATGATCTTGAATCCACTTGGTTTTTGTTCGAACCCGAAGAAGTGTTGTTTTCATTTTTTCGGCTACGGATTGTTTCTCTAACACTTTGGCTCATCATAAGTTCACGACCCAGTCGCTGTCGACCAAATGCAACAGCACCACTAGTGACAATCATGACTTCTTTGCCATCTGCATGGAGTTCGGCAACTTGTTCGACAATAGATGCTAAACGACCAAGAGCAATTCCTCCTTGGTCAGTACGAGTCAAAACAGCACTTCCAAGTTTCACAACAAGACGCTGTGAATTAGCTAAATCAGATCTAGAAGTGTATGCAAACTTATCATCCTTCACGAGTTTCTGACTATTCAGCGCAGAAGGTGATATGAGGCTAGTTTCTTTGGAATTCGAGCTGTTGCTGGTATAGCGTATTGAAAGTATTTGAGACCATTGTCTGTTGCTAGCTGACCAATAAACAGAAAGAATTTTCTTACTTACACATACAATTTTCATATTTCCTCCAGCCAAACTAACAAAAGCTGTAACAGATAATGTCATCAACTTTTGTTTTAGTATTTTACATAACTGTGTATTAAAGACTTGTATGCTAGATTGTCACCTGCCACTAATTCAAACAAACTAGAAATTTTGTCAATTATATAATCACGCAAGATTAAACAATAATATAAAAAAAAATTTAATGTAAATTAAAAAATTTAATAGACTTTGTCCGTTTGTATTAACAGTCTTAAAAATGGGGACACTGATTACAAGGTGCAGAGAATAGTCAAAACATTCTACTATGTCAAAATTAGCATCCTCACTAAACAAATATTTGGTAAAATATTTGCATGTTGTGAACAAAATATAATTCTGTGGTAACGTGACATAAAAAGTTCTATTTGTTAAATTGTTATGTACATTCACTGCAGGTGTATTATATCATTCTCAATGCAAACTGTTCAACATAAGTTCAAAACGCTCTAAACAACTCTTTTGATATAAAATCTATCCACTTGTTTTGTTTCCACGGTTAAAAAGAATTTTGAAACAAATTGTTGAATAAGATTTGAGCTTGTGTGTCTATTTCAATCATTATATTTAGTATTCGGCTTTGAACAAACCTAAAAATATGATTGTTTTAAAAGCTCTTTGTTTGTGTTGTTTTAATAAGAAAACCTTATTTCGAATTGATACCACTAAACTTAAATACATTTAAAACTTGATAATTTATTGGATATGTATATATATACTGTTTATATATATATATATGAAAGTTGTTTTTAGCTTGCTATTGCTTTTATTGAACCATTAACCTTCTTCAATTGAGTTGTCAATATTCTGACATCACCATATATTTGGTTTCGTGGCCGTGCTAACCTTCTATCGTTATAGCACCACTGCATGATATATAGGTAACACCTTGTAAATTTTAAGCTTCTGACCGTTGCCGCTTTTTCCCGCTCATTGATTGTTTGTGACGATACTTCTTGTTATGTTTGGCTAATTGCTATAACAAGGTTAGCACCAATTTTTTGTTCACCATAGTCAATGGCAAAAGATAAAATAGAATATAACTCACATCTTCAGACATCATAAGCCATTGACAACTCAGGTACGGCTTCAAGTAGGTTAACTTTCCTGCAAACTGAAGCCCTGCGGGCTGTATTTTCCTGATCTACCGATAGTTTTTATTTCATTGTAAAGAGGATGGAAGAAGCCCTGTGCTGTGTGAAGTTGTGTTTTGTGTACAGTTTTTATGATCCGATGTCAACTCTAAATCATGTGTAATTTAAAGAAGAATTTCAGTGTTTCTATTTCGACTGCCATTGCTAAGGTTAGGTAATCAAAAATTTTTTTTCTTCTCAGACAGGTTGGTGTCGTTACTCGAAAGGGTCTCATCACAATAACGTCTATGTCTATTCCGACTAACGGTAACCAACAGACTCGGCCAGTCTGTTGTTCATAGGCCTAGGCAATTTGTGCTTAGCCTACTTACTACTAAGTATTTTCAATTTTTCACAACTGAGACTCTGCTAAGCCTAATTCAGCAAATCTGTATTATCATTAATTAATTATCAAGCCAAGTGCCCAAGCTTATATCCAAGTTACCATTTATCAAAATGTAAAACATAACAAAGAACAAGAACATGCAAAAGTTATAAGAGATTTCCAGAGCTAGCGTGAAGCCGTCGGTAGTTTATGGCCTGATACCATCACTATAACGTAGTAGAGTAGTAGATAAATAGACTACTACACGTCATAACAAAACAGCTGGATTTATAGCTTTTAGTACGAAGTAGGGGATTTTTTCTTGAAAACATGAATCAACGTCGATGACGTCATAGAATATGTTTGAACGTAAACAAAACATTGTGTTCGCAAAGAAATCGCTGAAACTTGCCTAAAACACTAACGTGTTGATTCATTTATGTTGCTTCTACTATTACGCTTCAACTTCTAAACACTAATCCGGTCAGCGCCAGATTGACATGATGGAGTGCCTTAGGGCCCTGCATTGGTGGGGGCCCTTTCATTAATAAAATTATGACTAAAGCGCATATGTGCTACGTTTAGCTTTTGCTTTATGAACTCCGACACCTTTTTGTGGGTCTAATTAGACTCATATCTGCTGCTGATATTGTTCAACCGATAAAAAGTTGCGCAACTAGCCTCTACTTAAATAACAGCGTGAACGAACAACGAGAAATATTAAAATACCGATAACCATCACTGTAATATTGCATTAGCAAATAAAACTTTGTATAGGTAGCATGCAGTGGCGTATTTAGGGTATGCATTGAGGGGAGCAAAAAAGAATTAAAAATTGGCTGTAACGCCCCCAACATTGATTACTCCACCCAAAATGCGCGAAGCGCACAAGTTTTGTCCCAAATACTGCTTTAAACGCCTTAAACCGCTTTAAAATTGATGAATAGCTCTATTTTTGCATTATTCATCAATTTCGCACATTTGTAACACAATGTACCTGGCCAAAAAATTATTGGGGGCTCTGAGGCCCGGGTCCCTTGCCTCCTCCCTTGAATCCGGTGCTTCCCAACCTGTGAGACTGTACGCACTAGCGCGTACAGGAAAAAGTGTAGTGAAAATGACAAACACGTCTCTCTGTTAACTTTTTTGAGACATCATTATTGTAAATTTTAAATGTATTTTGTAATTTTCTTTATTTAAGCGTTTTTTCGGTGCATTTCTGAGATTTCGTTCCGGTTTTTGGCTATTCTTAGCGACGCTGCTTGTTGATTGTGCAAGTTCGACGTTTTCACGCTTACCCTCGCGTCGGGCTGTGGTCGAGGCAAGCTAATACGGAATATACGTTGCGCAGTTGTCACAAAGCAAATCCAGTTTTGTCAATATACCTTCCATGAATAAGACTGTCAGTAAAGAAGTGTGACAAAATGTTGAAGTGACAGAGAGAAAAACAAATAGCAAACCAACGAAGCATGTTGATATCAGATCACAAAAAGGCGATGGTTTATCTCGTTGATTTAAATAGTTGTAAAGTAGTTGCGTGCTGTTACAGACGCAGTTAAGGTCGTGCACTTTTCTTGTATTGACGTACAACTGGAAATGATGGGTGAATGGTGGTTAATTGCTTGTGCGCGATCGCGATCCGACCATTAACTCCGTATCGTCTTGAAAATGATTAAATGTAACTCTCATGATTTCGTTGTGGTGATTCTTGCTTGTTTTTAAATGTCCATTTAATCTCTCTGCCAACTTCCAGCCCTCGATGCAGTTTTCACGCACTTATCAGCAATGAAATGTTAGGGACCGTTATTACTCGTGGGATCGTTTTGACTTGAAGTAAATGCGTACTCACACTGTTGTGAGGTGGATGAGATTGAAAAAAAAAACTTTTTCGTTTCTATTTTTAACTGTACAGTAACATTCTATAAGTTACATTTTTAGCCCAAATTGCCCAAACCCATAAAGCAAGGAAGCCATAAGTAGGCTAGGCCTAACTACGGTTATAAGAATAGCATGAAAATTTTTCCCAAAGAACTGCTCTGGTATGGAATCACAATCTTTTCCCTCGGACTGAGGAAAATCTTTCCAAGACTTATACTCGGCAAAGGTTTCTCATTGCTCGAGCCTCGGTTGCCGACATTGTCTCCGTGCAAGTTTTATTATTTGTTTAATTTTTTTGTATTACACGAGTTGGGAACTGTTCACCAGGCAAGACCACTGAACAGAAGCAAAGAGTCGTTCGTCCTGTGCTGAAGGAAATTGCAATGGTAGCGTAATTGGGAATCGATATCGGTTCGCATTGGATCTTTGGTAGTTTAAATCTGACGTAACGTGCGCACGACAGGAAAAGTTAAACTCTCGCGTAACACTTCAAGACTATTAAGAGTGTTGTGATTTTGTTTTCGTACGGGTCAAATTAGGGTTACAAATGCGGACATATAAACGTATAGTCGTATACGGATTCTGGTACAGACTTTTTTGTAAAAGGTTTAGTCTCAAAAAGTAATAAACTACCAAGAAAATGTGAACAAATGAATAAATTGCCAGCTTGCCAAACATTTTACAGCTTGGACTGTATCACGTGCGGATGAGATTTTCGTGACATTAAAGAGTGCGAACCGCCATCAAAACGTTTGAAAAGCACCGCACTATAATCTATGTGAGTTTAATGGTGAAGCGGTTATTAAAGCACAGGCTGGCAATATTTTATTGTATTGTTTATTTTTCGCCATAGTCTTTGGGAGAACGGAAAATAAAATGCTAACCATTATAGCGTGATAAAATAACAACTCCACCCGCAAACAACGATCGGGAAGAAGCAGCAAAGCCCAAAGACTTGAAACGTGCAAGAATAATACAACCAATGATAGATATGAATAATTATGTTCATGTCTATCATTGGTTATTGTTGATGTTGTCTGAACCGTGTTAAACAAATTTTAAAGTAAATTAAGAAACTGGATATACTTTGGTACTGTTAAAGTTAACTTTATATTTTTCGACACGAGCTTTCGCAAGTATAAGCTTGCTTCTTCAGGTGTACTGTGAAATGGTTATGGTATATTACCATATGGTTAGCACGACCACTAAACCCAACATACAATATTTTCAACGATTACAAAGCTACTTACAACCACCAACATGACGTAACAAGTTATACAAACTGGATGCTGAGGCAGTTTGGTAACTAGGCTAAGACGCGGTATGTTGCAACAACATAATGCGTCATTGCGATCCGTGCTCGTTAAACTGCGCCTACAGACGCTACCCATCATACCTTGTAGCTTGTAAAACCCTCAGTTAGGCCTTAAGCAAAGTACTAATGACGTTTGCTTCTGTTTAATGATCCTGGCAATTAGTTCCAAATGAAGCAATACGATATAAAAAGCAAATATCTAATGAAAAACACTTTATTAATTGTGTTTGCTGGAACTTGCACAAATACAAGCTCGGATACCGAGGCTCAATCCATTAAAAATCGTAACCGTGCGAAGATAAAGATCCCGATACAACGTCAAAAGACAAAGTTTTACTGTCTTAACTGAAGTAACTCACACAAAGCAATTTGCTGTTATTGTTACAATATAAAGAATTATCTATACAAAATTATCCTACTTGTAGAACGTGTTGAATAATGGGACATATTTGTCGAAACCTTGGTAGCCAATATTTCATCCCGGCCATTTGGACAGTCGACACGTCCGTCACAGAATTTTCGCATGTTTATGCACTGCCCTTGACCACAGTCAAAATCCCAGTCGTCACATTTAGCCATACAGGATGGACCTGACAAACAAATGTTCTTTGTAGGCCTGAAGTTGATGGAATCAATACTTATATAATATTATAATAAACAAGCAAATTTTTCTGTTTGGAGAAAGTCTTTTTGTTGTTAGCGCGCGTGGCAACAAATTTTGATGTTAAATGCTTTGAATAATTGATTCCCGTCAAAGCGTTATTTCAGAAATAGCCTTTGCCAAACAAACCATACATTCAAGCCGTCAAAGATTCTCCGCTTGCAGTCCTTGCGATTGCTAAATTGAATTTGAGCTACTACAAACTTTCGACTATCACACGTTAAAGTATCGCATTTTCAAAAGCGCTCGAATTCAAAAACTTAAGTAGGTATACAGACTACGTAATACGTAATTATATGAGGCTATAAGTTATAATTCCGTTGCACTGGTAATTCCCCTTAAACATCACCAGGCCAAAAGTTATTTTCGTAATCGTAGCCTACTGGTCTATGTCATGAATATATTTTACATCGATTTCTTTAAAATTTGACTTTAATTAAAAAATATCACCTTTGAACAAAAACAGTACCAAAACCCGTTATAACAACATTGAAAGGGTCTAACAAATTTTACTATATTGACTATATAGTTTAGCAAGGTATATATATAGGTATATGTTGTTAATCAAAAATATGTGCGATAATGAAAAAAAGAAGGCACTTAAAGAAAAAACAGCAAGTATGCCTTTCAGGTCTGAGTGACTTATAGCTTGAATTCACAGCGCAACTTGCAAACATATTTACGCTCAGTACGCATCTGATTGACATGTCGATTTCTAAAAATATTACGCATTTTTAAACCACCATATAGGCCTATAGTATCCACAAATCGATTTGCGACTCATGTTCACAATGAATGTTGGTGCATTTAATTTCATTTTTGCAAATTCTTGCTGAATGTAAGTTATTATGAATAATTGACATTCCTTTCGAAAGGTTGTTTCTCCTGTGTAATAGGTTAAATAATTTTGTGGTTAAATCAGGTGAAAATAGCAAAGTTCTTATGTTTCGTTTGATCAATGAAATGGTTTATCTGAAAGAGCATGCCACATAAGCGCAACACATTTAACCAATTGGCAAACTAATGTAGTAAGTCTGGACAAAATAGCTTTTGTGACAAGTTTTACTTCAATATTGTCAGCAACACATTTATGCGTCATAAGCTGAACTGACGTCTTGGTAGCAATTGCTCGAGTTAGATTCAAAATACAGTAATTGATAATAAATTGACGTTTTACAACAAGGATACAAGACAAGATATAGATGACCAAAATGATAATACACAGCATTTAATTAACTAACAATCCAAAACGAAAAGGGCTTACCATCTCTAATTATTGCCGCCGCTTTTTCCATTTTATTTGTCATTAAACTAACAGCAGCCATCGCAAACAGAGTGAATAAAGATTTATCAACAAACATTTTACAAGGGTTTGGTATTTAACTTTTATCATTCAAAGCCTGATTACCTATCTCGCATATCACATAAGAAGACAGCAATGTTTTCAAATCTCTAAAATGTATCTGCAGCTGGCTAACAGTAGTAAAAAGTGACCCTTGACATGAAATGTTTTTAGTTACAAACTTCAAGTCTAACAGCACAACTACTTAGTTGAAAACGCTAACCAGTGCTCTTATTTCTGCCGTAAATATAGCTCAAATATTCGGTTGTTTTCTCTAGGTTTTCTTGAAATCTTATCCAAACTTTCATGATCATCGTTTCTGGAAAGAGCGTTGTTTTTTAACTACTGATTGCCTTTTTAGATTAAACGATTTTCAGATTAGCGCGCACGTCAATCCTTGTTTACTCCTTTGCTGCATATATGCGCTGCCAAATCGTAGTTATCCTTCCTTTTGAGAATTGAAGGTATGAAGTACGACTCGTCTGGCATTTAAATGGTATCTTTGTACCCAAGGGAGATATTCAAAGGTTGGCTGAAAGACTTTTGCTTGACCTACGATTCACTAGAGACGATTTGCAGAATTTCTTATTGTCACGAATGTCAATGTGCGCTGATAACTGTCGTCAAGCAGATGCGTCTGCGATCACTTCAATTTTTTCGTGGAAACTCGGCAGCCTTATGTCTAGTTTCACAGCACATGCGTAAATGGTGCGCCAGAAGTTACCTACCTGGGTTGGGAAAACTGAAGAGCACCTTAAGGAAAATTGTGTTTTATTGAGCTTTTTAAGATTCAATTATAATTTGATTTTCGCTAAACTTCATGCCAACGTGGGATTAAAATTATTTTTTGCATTTTTCCCGTTTCTTGCATATGTTATAAGTTACACTTGAGGCCTGTGTTTAGATTCGATTGATTTTTTAAGTTCATATACCAGAGTCAATTTCGTGTCATTGCTGCACAAAACAGTACACATTACCATTACCAAACTTTTCAATATTTCTTGTAAAAAATTAAACAGGCAAAATATGTTTTCACAGTTGAATTAATTATAATTTTCGAAATGCTTACTAATATATCTATTGTTTTCGTTATCAAACAAATGCTTTAAACAAAAAAAAGTATTCAAATGTTTGAGATGGTGGTCAGTCAAGTGAAGACACAGAATATTCCACTGCGGAACGATTAACCCTAGAACAACTCAATTAACACAGACGATTACTCCCGGAACAATTCGACCCAGAAAGACGATTCAACTCATGGACGTTTATTGGGTTGTCCTGGGCTAAATGATCCTGCACTAATTGTTTTGAATTTATTCGTCCGTGGATTGAATTGACAAGAATGAACCATTTGAAATGTCTCAAAACCCAGAAAAGTGCATAAAAAACTAGCACGGTAACTTTCAATTAGAACTTTCTTAGCCTTCCTTCAAGAGAAGTTATGCAACATGTCGCATTCACTTCGGTATTTCATGCTTACCTTAAACTAATTCCTATATAAGCCCTGCAGATGTCGAGTTTAGGCAGGATTCTGCAAACTGAGGTTTTAAAGTAAAAAATACCTTAAGCCACTTTTCGGGCTGCTGTTGGCTTTACCAACTGATTTTTATGGGGTTTTGCGCGTTAACCGTACAATGTTTTGTTACGCTGTTTCTATTTTGAAGAATTAAAGCCTGCAGCATTTTACAGTTCACTGGTTATAAGTGTGGTATGTTTAGAATTGTGAGACAGCTGTTTCCATTTTAAGTGCAAAGAAGTATTTTTTATGATGTTTGTAAATAAAGTTTCCATAGTTCACCATAGTTTCCTATCACACAAAGTCGATACCCTATACAGTACTAATTAGTTTTTCATACAATTACGTTGCAGTTCGAAAATGAAATGACTTAGGTGTGGTCAAATATCTGCGACTTAATAGATCACAGTTATGCAACCTCCTTGCGCCATAAATTATAAATTGCATGTAATTTGTTTGTTTACGTTTATATACGACGTACAATTTTTGCGGTGAAGTTGTGACAGCATAATTTCAAGCTTTGTAAGTATGCCTTTTGCCTTCAATACAACACAATTACAGTAAATATAAGAAGTGCAATGCCGAGAATGTGGTTTGATAATTATAGTTAATGAAGTGATGTAGGTCCTAAAAGAACCGTTCCCATGCGTATTAAGGCACGGGCACGCGATCTTATATGCCGGCTGCAGGAGTATTATAACCTGAGTTACTCCTAATTTGCCGTGCGTTCAGGCAATTTAGGTGCTTAAGATGTCGATAGATATATATAATTCTCTGGCGTATTTTCAGATGCCACTAAAAATATGAAGGTATAATTAAGAGCTGAAGGTTTGCAATAAAAAACCATGTTCATAGTAATTGCAGTCGCAGCCATGAAACCGGACTAAATTTTAATTTAGAATAGCCGCCATCAACATAGTTTCATTAGTCTTCTATCTATCCTCGTATTTGCCATATCCTCCTATATAGCTACATAGCCTAGCTATTAAAATTGAAGCAATATTTGAACGGAACAGAATGTTGGTCAAAACAAGTTTGCATTTTTACACGTGGAAAATCATCTAATTACCATTTTGAAAAAACATTGTTGTGTATACTACTGTGTCATAACGCCCAAATTTGTATACGTTTATGACAAGGCGATACGCAGGAAATGTCGAAAACTTCCGCTGCTGGAATAACAGACCAACAACCTGGAAGCGGCAGGTCCAATACTTTCCAGAATCATTTGGCAGATCATGTTAGTTGAACTGAACGTTTTTCTGCACAAACTGAACAGTTTTCTATAAATTAAATAAACCGCACGGTTACGTTACTTACGCACACAAATTGTCCGGCACAATGGCAACAGATATAACACACTGTACTTTAAACAGCGTTCACGCAAACAAAAACTGTTGTGCACTCTTATACAACCATTTTCCTGGCCAGGTACGGGCCTATAGCTAAATTGTTAACCTCAATCCTCTAACATCATCACTTTGGAGCGGCAACAAGATTTTGAAATACAATACATTTAATGACTGTATATTGAACATAGAAAAGAATTATATGTAATTGACGTGATTTTTCTTAAGTATTCTTATAAATACAGTGCAATAACAATTTTAATTCAGGTCAGGGTGGTAAATGATACGTTCCGTCAAAATCGATTTTCTCGCATTTTCAAGGTAATTCAAGGCACGCTAATTAAACCAGAAGCCGAAAATAAAACAGTAATTACGTTTACTTTAAAGAAAAATCACTCAAAACGTTAATGGATGAGGGAACGAAAATTCTGCAGTTATTGTTTACAATATTTTCATTATGTTGTTTGGAAAATTCTGATTTACTTATCTATATACCAGAATTTTACGTGTCCCGATTATATATCCTTGCCAACAGGATATAGATACTTGTTTTCCACGTAATAAAATTACGTTATACAGTTTCGTAGCAAGGAGATTACATTCAAATAAAACTGTTGTGTTCTGATGAATACTTATTTGAATGCAGAATTAACGTTAAAGTTTGCTGAGCCCGCAATAACGTTATTTTTTGGCTCAAACCTCGATTTAACCGTAACAAGCTTGCAATGCCAATTTTATATGTAGATCCCTGAGCACTAATGAGCCTGACAAAAGTCTGTCTTTTTTCTAAACCGTTGTAACTTTATATAAATGTCACATTTCATGTTTGTATTGACTAATTAATTGTCCTGTTTTTGTTTATTAAGCGCTCTCAACGGTGTCAAGGCCCACTTAATATATAGAGAAAATCATAAAAAGAAAAAAAAACATCGTAACAAGTTCGTACAGTACTTTCAAAACAATGCATTTCGTAAATAAGAATTGAAAAATATTCTAACTCAGGGGACACAGAGAAAAGTTGCAATCTTTAATTCACAGTAGAGTTGAGTTCTAGGGGTTCGGTTTGTATGTAAAATCACAGCATTTAAAATAAAATGACTTGTATCTGTTTTTAAGGTATTGAAACGAGAATTCGGTGCAACTACATCGTATTAAGACTGCATCACATACCACGCAGTAAACTGGTTTGTCAAATTGTGGGGCCATTTTCCCTGGGTCATTGCTCGGACTTGAAAATAATTTTTACATGCGCATCCGAAGTCTGTAGTTTCGTCTAGTGGCAAGTTGGCAAAATCAAATGACAGGTGATCTTTTTTACGACGTTGTGGTTCGGGTTTCTTTTTATTGTCGTTTGAGTCTCCGCTTATATCTTTTCTTTTGTTTCCTCGGTTCTCCTGCTGTTCATTAGAGTTGTTGCTGTTCCGAGGGTCGTTCATTAGAGTCGCTCCTCTCCGCATTATGGGATCTCTCGTTTGTTGCTCCGAGTCGTAGCTCATCTGTTTAGGCAAGGCTAGAAGTTCTTTTGTGACTTTCTTTGGGGGATGGTGCTGATGGTGGTTTTTGCTCGTCCAATTCCGGAATCTAGGGAGTCATTGTCGGAGGATCTTGTCCATGTGTATTGCTGGTGCTTGCTTGTATTCGCTTGGGGCATTCTTTAAACTTGTGTCCTTGTTCCGTGCAAAAAGAGCAGGTTTGGATTTGTCCATCATAACTTACTGCGCATCGTATCTTGCCCAAGTATAGGTAGGATGGTCGCTGGTGATGTTTCATCTTTTGTTTGTTCACTTTGTAGGTTCTCCTACCGTCGTTGATTCCGTGTTTGTCAACACCCAACTGGGCTGGACCTTGGATATCGAAGTTTGCAAGGATTTTATCCAGGTGTTGTTGTGGGTAGTCAATGGCTACCCATCGAATGGTGAGATCTATTCTTTCGTCGCGGTGAGCGGTGGCAGACTTTACCTCCGGCCTCTTTCTAAGTATATCTGCTAGTCGTATTTCATTGTTCTTTTTATCTAAGGTAATATTTACCACATTTCCGGGTTTCTGGATGATGTATTCGATGTAACGTATCGGTATTTGGATTTCATTGAGTAGTGAGTAGATATCCTCTCTCTTGTTTTCTGTTGCCAATTGGAGGGTAACTTCCCGGTGATTACTGTACTCTGCAGCGAGGTCGTTGTTCCATTTTCTTTTCACTCTATCTGCATACGTGAAGCTCTCGGCCATTCTTCACATATACTTTTTAAAACTTTAAATCTTTACTTCTTGACAGCTTTTTTATTTCCTTTGCTCGAAACCATGTTGTTTGTGCACGTTTGTGCATGCAGATTGCATATTGACTAATTAATTATCATCACAAAATAATTGTAAGCTTCAAGCAAATAAATAAAAAAAACAAGTATTTCATAAATTTAAGAAGTTAAAACTACTTTGTCTATACCAAATATCAACAGTGCAGTGCAGCCGGAGCTGGCGAAGGTGTTGGAGCGGCTCTCCAGCGAGATCCGGCAGGATAGCACCCCTGACAGTGACTTTGTTACTTGTTGTTAAATTAAACAGCGATTATTCCATGGCTTACTGTTAAGTCCTTTACTATTCAAGTTAACTTTACTTTTTGACCAGCTCCAACATTACTTAGGTAACGTAAATAATTTAAAAAATTATTTGAGCTGGTCATTAAACCATTACGACAATATACATGGATATAGGCAATGAAAGACATAGGAGATTAAGATAACTAAAACTTTCAAGCGCTATAGCCTAAAACCCCATTAGAATGTACCTGCAACAACACCACACTTAATTTGGCGAAGAGTAAGTTATACTAATACACGAACAGATCAACAACGTCGTAATGGATCCATCGCTTCCAGGGAGCTTGCGGGAATTTTTACATAAACTGATTGTTCATCAACCGAATAAAGCACTCGTTCTCTAAGCCAACCTTTTTTGTATCGCTATATCTGGTCGACCTTATAGCCGGATCGAAACTAGGTGGTTTTAAAACTTTTTTAAATTGCTAAGTTCCAAGCAAGATTGCGTTTCCTTAACCACAAGGATTCAAATGTTAACAATAATATATCTGCGATAGAACATTTCTTGAAGAAAGAAATTTACATCACAACCAAAAGTTATCGGAAACACTAACACAGAAGTGCAGGCTCAAGAAACTGGGCCATGGAACAATAGCTTCAACTAAAAAACGGAATCACCAAATGCAGACTATAAGCACTAACACGAAACACATATTTATACATAAAACGGCTAATGTTAGTCAAATCTTTAATTTCAAAAACTTCGAAGATCCCTTCTGTAAAACAATCGTGGTGTAGCGGTTCAATTGTGTGATGTGGTGTTTGCAGTTCAAAAAAACAAAATCAGCAACTTCCCTACAAAAATAATTGTTATAGCTAAGAAAAAACGAAAACGACAAACCCTCCTTCAATAATTCTGAAGGTTCCAGACATTACCTCCATGAACATTCCCATTACAAAATATTTTGCAAAATCGGACATGTAATTAGCAACGAATTGTCAAGATAGAAAACTGAAGGTAGAAGTGCAAGCCATTACAAAGCCACCACCTTCATCCATCGCTCAACAGTTGCTTCTGCTCTATCTTTTCATAACTTAAGAAATTCTTTTTTTCATTTTCCGCCAACTCCTATTTCATTGATTTTTGATCTTTTTTTTCAGCTTTTGTCCTTATATAATATTTATATATATACATATACAGTCTATTAATCTCACGATATAGTTTTTCTGTTCGGAAGAGTTGATAATGGTTATTGTATGGTCTGAAACGTCTCCGGAATACACATTTTTTATTGTTCTGGCTTTTGTGTTAGATCCGCTTATAACTTTATCATTGGTTTATTCAACACTTTTTTCCTAGTTTCGTTTTTTTTTTAAATTTTTTACCGAGTTCTGTTGTAAGGATTTAAGTGCGATGTGTTAGCCCAATTCTCCTCCCAATAGGCTATAGTATATATTCAACTTTAATAAATTTAATGGTTTGCAAGAAAAGAATGGTAAGTTAAAGATAAAAAGTAAGCGCTGCCTTGAAGTATGAAGCATTTGTGTCTCCATCACGAAAGTCATCTTTCAAGTTAAGTATATTTAAAAGAAAGCTTTTACTGCAGTACTATATGGACTAACCCAGTGGTTCCCAACCGGGGAGGAATTCCTTCCTAGGGAGGAATTTTATGAGTTCAGGGGAGGAATTTCATAAAAAACTTTGAAAAAAATTTTTACATTGAAAATTTTACAGAATATTTTTGTATATACATTAGGAATGTGCATTATAATTTGGATCCAATTCACATTTGGAACCGGTTGTAAAGGATTCTGAAATGGACATCCCTAATTATAAGGTCTACTTGTATATCATCGATTAAATTAATCAAATATTTTCGTAACAAAGTTAATTATTTAAACAATCTTTGTATTTTGACAATCTGACTGTTACTTTGTTGCTTAAAAACTGAACAGTTTGTGATGATGGGTTTATGTAATACTACATCGCACTGATCGAATATAATGTATAGGCTACTTAATTCCTGGTTTGGAAAATCTGCTTTGCGAGGTGTTGCATTGTGCGCCGACGACTGCCTGTCTTCGAACATCTGCCTAGTCAATCATTGCATTGTGTGCTCAATTATTTCCTGTTTATTGTTTTAAATCGTGGCATTAAATATCATGCCTATATATTGCCTGAATTATTCATTCTTCCTTATTCGTTCATTCATTCGCTAACTAAGAGAATTGCAACATGGAGTTTTTTATGTTGTTGCTGTGCAAATGATTTGTGAGAACGTTATCTTTCAAAGAAGCTTCAATTTATTCAGTTTATACTGTTGTCATTCCTGTGAAACTATTATTGAATTCAATTTGAAGAAGTTCAGTATCAAATTAGACAATTTTGTTATCAGCTTCATAGAATAATAAGCCGATAAAGACTATAATTAAGTCCCAGGTTGAAAAGCAGACAACGACCTTATGAGACTCTTATACCATCGACCGCAATAAACAATTCAACTAGCAAACATTGTAGTGAAGTGAGTCGACGTGTCAAGTTCAACGTCACATACATCACCATTTCATTACAAGTTAACAGTTAGTAAACAGTAGGTGTAATGAAACTAGCCTAGAATCCTAGTTACATATCATTGTCTTGTGCAGATTTTAACTGTAGTCTAAGTTTTAGTCAACTGGCAGTATTTAAGAAACATGAGTAGTAAAAAGCGAAAATATATGAGATATATATGCAGTATGGGTTTACAGTAATCACTGAAAGCGGTGAGGAAAAGCCACAGTGCGTACTTTGTAATAAAGTACGTATTTAATACAACTACTTTCCGAGCCCAAACAAGAGCAAACTTCGAATTGAGTTGTCATGTAAAAAAAATTGATATTTCAAATTGCTATAATTTTTTAGGTTCTATTTGTTTTTCGTCTTATGGAAAGGAATGAATAGTTCGAATATGGGCAAAGGGAGGAATGTAACAAAAAAGGTTGGGAACCACTGGACTAACCTTTGAGAATGTGCAAAAAATGATGTTAAGTTTAACCTTTAAAACAATTCGAAAACTTTAAAGTTGGCAAAGCTATTGAATATGAACAAATTTTATGTATAGCAAGTTAAAGTGCAAAACCAAACCGGAATTTGTCAATCAAAACTATCTGAAGTGTCCCACGGGGCCTACAGCGGTACCTTGCGGACGTCAAATCGCAAGTAATTTTCACTCAAACCCAACATGTATATACAGTATAAAATCTGCCTTTATTTTGCGTTGGCGTTGCAAGCATGACTACATGAGTTTAATTGAAAAATTATTTGCTCTTAAACCAATAATCTATTTTCTAAGGCAGTAAATATATATTTTCCTATGCTACGCAATATGCCTATTGTGTATAAACTATATGAGATATTGTCGATTCTCTTGCGCTGTTGAAACCTAGAGCAATTGATAAGCGCAATGATTTAATGATTTTGTTTAATGTTTGAAGCAGTTATCGGTTATGCCTCTGCTTATGGTATTCTACTCTTAACTGCTTTACAAAAGCCCTAGATAGAAATAACGTTTTCCCTTTAATATTCAAGCAGCCATGAGTTGAACAAAACAACTTGAAGCAGATTATATACCTGGCCTATAAACAGTCTGACCACTTTCATCATACCCAAACATAACAGTCTATTGAAACCTTTCATAAAAAGCAGGTTATTGTCTATTTGAGCTTTCATCCAGATAAAGTGATGGTTTATTGACGCTAAGTCGAGCCCAACGACTGGTTAATGGATGTCGCAAACACTCGAAAGAAAAGCATTGAAAGAGTTACAATTACTAAAGTTTATTTGTAAAATTGCAGAACTCCAGCACGTACCGCTGTAATGTAATTATGCGGCATCAATTTTACGAATTGGCGTTATCTACGTTATCTGAATTTCCGTTATTAATTTTGGTTAAAGTCAACAGTAAGCTATAGCCTGCCGGCGAGAAGTTGGATACCGTTTGCCTATAGTTGCTTTCGGGTACTTATTCAAAATGTAAAGCTAGTTACCGGTTCATCTGTATTTTGCTTTTGAGAAAGGTTCATAGGCCTATATATAAAGGGCGGCTATATCATCAAATCATAAAAAGATTTGCAGACATTTTGTTGAAGAAATATTTAATTCTAAAAAAGAAGGCCTGAGTATTTAGATAAAATGATTGACATTTGTTATTGCACAGTCATATATATCTCACACAGAAGCCTAAATTGGACTGCAGCTGTGTAGAAACAACGTATTTTAATCACAAAAGTAGCACAGTGTAGATCAATATTTAGCACTCAAAGCTTCTACAAAGCTACAATTGAAAATATCAGATAACTGTAAAGTACGGTACAAAAGGAAAAGTACGCATATTTTTTCAAATTTAGATCTTTAAGAACGTACCGTACAACAAATGGAATAGACAAGTATCTAAAAAAAAGTGATAAACATTTTTCGAAATAGATAATACAGTCGTGGCCAAAAGTTTTAGACCAAACCGCGAAATTCTAGAAAAACAGTTCTTCATCCTATTTCTTGTCGCTTTTTTACTTATTTCTTGCTGAACTATATATAACACAAAGTAATAAGCATTTATATTGTATTTTGCATCAAACTCTCAAATTTTTAATATTTGGTGTGTCCTCCTTTCGCTTTGATGACGGCCGTGATTCGACTGGGCATACTTTCGATTAAATTTTTGCAAAGTTCTTCAGGAATTTCACGGATCCAGACTAACTTGATTAGACTGTGATGATATTATAATTAATGTAATATATATGTCGTGCTTGCCGTTTTTGCATGCGTTTAGTTTGCAGTAGGTATAAGTTTTCATTAGCGATTATTATTATTAGTATCAGTAATATTATGCAGTTGTCAATAAGTAAAAAGTCTACTAAGATTAATGCTATAAAATTGACTTCTTTATGCTGTTAATGTGCCAATGTTCTGTCTAAATGTAATCGTTCAAAGAAGCTTCAATATAATCAGTTTATACAGTTGTCATTCTTGTGAAAACTACTGTTGAATTCAATTTGAAGAAGTTCAGTGTCAAGTTGGACAACTTTGTTGTCACCTTCACAAGACAATAATTCGTTAAGGTGAACAATTAAGTCTAAGGTTGAGAAAAGCAGACTACGACCTTACGAGACTCATATGTCATCACTCGCAATAAACAATTTGACAAGCAAACATTGTAGTGAAATGGGTCAAACTGTCAAGTTCAACTACCATATACACCCCTATACACCCATTACAAGACTAACAGTCTAATTACGGATCCAGACTAACAGTCCTCCTGCTAACTGGCATACCGGCTTCATTCAAATTGGCCCTGATTTTATTGGCTGAGCATGTTGGAGACTTCACCACTTGCCTTCTCATGAAGATGTTAGCTCTAGGAATTATTTTCCGGGGACGGCCACTGCGTTTTGCATCAGTATAAGTTCCTGATTTCTTAAATTTCACAATTGCCTGATGCACAGCAGTTTTACTAAATCCAAGCCGCTCACCAAATTGACGTTCTGTGTAGCCTTCCCTGTGGACAATTTGACATCGCTGAACCTTTAGGCAGAAAAATACAGAAAAGTAATCTCTACTGGCTAATGTTCAATTGATATTTACTAAATAATGACTGATTACATCAGATTTCGACCCAGAATAAAGATGATGCAACTGAAACAATATCTGATGCAGTATTATGACGTAATAAAAAGCGTCATAAATCAAGTCTGGTTTTAAACTTTTGGCCACGACTGTCCATGTTAATAATTAATAGATAATAATTAATAGTTGTTAGGGTTCATTATTATACTAGTGATTTCATTGTAAATGGTCCTTCAGTGTTATACATATAAGCCTATACATCTGTATGTCAACCATCATGGCAGTTGCACAGAAATTGCTGCAAATAAAATGGTCGTTGGCATGGGCAAGGTAAGTCAGTTAAAATAGTCCAAGTGTTTACTATTTTGTACGATACATTATACCAATGTACGACTTTATTGCACATTTTATCTATATTTAGCGTCTGCGATATTATTTTAAGGTAGTCTACATACGTATCGAATAAAATTGAATGAGTTCTTATAAACACTAATTCTGTAGGCTATTAAAATCGACAATTTACTATAAGCTATAAGCTGATTATGAAAACCTATAGAAGCCCTTTGAGCAATTTTCTGTTTTCGTTATTGGAAATAGCCTACATTTGATCTAGATATATATAGGTGGGTGATGAAGACCTTTGTTGGAATGTATTAACGTTCAAAGAGTCTGTGTATTTTTAAGTTCTCTTCGTGTTTCACCCATAATTTTCATATGTTATAAGCTATTTTTGCAATATTTGCCATTTTACATCACGAAGCAAAATTTTTACTACTAAAGATATTAGCCTGTCATAGATCATATGCCGACAGAGCCAATTGGAGGGATGTTGCAGCGTAATACAATAATAAAAAAAACCTAATTTAATCATTCATTTCTTATTTTTACAAAACTATTACGAGTTATATCTTGCAATATACCTCGTCAGTATATATGACACCTAAAATGTTGAAACATATATCCACTTGTATATACGGTACAACCAAGAACTACATCTCGCCAAACAATTGTTTTTCAGGAAAATTTTCTTCTTTTGCACGCTTGCTACACTACTCACTTGCTTGTGGATTGATGTAAACTACACGTACGATGTTACTTACAGTAATAAGATAAACTACTTTCAACAAAAAGAAACAAAAGATGGAAAAGGCAACTTGAGTTCAATGGTGTTTAATGAAACGATTCGTCAACAGCTGAAAACGGCACTAAAGCTAGCATCTCAAGAAAAGGTATAGATTCAACTATATTTTAAGTAACTTTCATCGCACAAAAGACTTACTAAAAGTATACTGATAAAAGCTTTCTGGATTTTTTAAGATCAACATTGTTGTATGGTATCAGCCGTTTGGGAAATTTGGAAATATGTTGACTGATAAGGAGCACTGCGGTTTTTGCAATGTAACCGCTGACAGAAGTCTGGTAAGCAAATCTAGCGTACAGCTGCAGCTGTGATTAGTAGGCTATAGCTACTAGATTACTTTATTTCGTAATAGTAGTTTGCCGTGAGAGCAACCGGTAAACTTATTGACTGTATTCTTCAAGACAACAGGCCGAGTAGAGCTTCATTTTTGTCATTCAATTAATTGCATATAACTTTGTTGTATTTGATGAAATTCAGTAATTAAAACAAACTTATGTCGTAAAAATTTGATAAACTATACTTAAAATGATTTTGTATTCATCGTATTTTCAACCAACAACTAAACAATAATAAAAACTCCAACCCAATTTTTTTTAAACATGTATATTGTATAGCCTAAGCTATAGTAAGCGTAGTTCTAGTAAAAAAAATAATGAAACATAGCAAAAGTCCATTAACGGTTAACGGTGATTCCCATATGCTTTTAATTGGATATTTTAAAAACTTTGATTAGTTTCAAAAACGCATTTTTATCGAAACCAGAATATTTTTTATATATTTTTTGGTTTATTAAGGTCATTCTGACGATAGGTTGTGTAGTGTATTGAAGTGCTATGTTTATTGCATTGTCTTATGATGCCTATATTGGATCGCTAGCTCATGGCTTTGACGTCTGGGTTAATTCAGTCTTTATAGAATCATGTTTGTGACCAGCATGCTTATGATGAATACAATACAAAAGTAACACAGAACACGACAGGCTGACCTTAGATCCCAAAGCTATGTTGATATAAGTTGTGCCATGTCCTGTTCGTCTCTCTGCGAGTACTACGCAATCACTTGTGGGGCATTGGGTTTAGGCATAGACATATTATAAATCTTTGTAAAAATACTGATGTCTAGAATTAAAATACGTAAGTGCTTCCAATCACATGCAATTTCGAATTTGTTTTTGAATGAGGATTGAGGGTCAACTAAAATTAAACAGTTAAATTTCTGTGCTCTAAATGAACATATTTTAAGTTTTGGTATAAGGGTGATCTCTGCATAGGATGGAGATTTAACATAGAGCACAAAAAACACATAATTTATGTCTTGTGAACGAGAACCAATTGAACGAAATTCAAAGTGGCTGCTAAGACTGGAAATTTAGTTACATTTCTTGAGCTGTGCATACCGGTCGTCATAAGGTGTTTTAGCTGCCAGCTAAACTAGGGTTGCCATACGTCCGGATTTCCCCGGACATGTCCAGAATTTTAGTGTTCAAACTGCGTCCGGGGGGGAATGCTAAAATAAGCTTAAATGTCCGGAATTTTTTTAAATTGTTTGTTGCGTTACGGGTAATAATTTCATTGTTACGTCATAAACGACAATACAGTGCTCTATTTGGGATACAATGATACATGGATGAGTGGAGCTGGGCTATTAGCTGAAGGCCTTATATCTTGGTGGATATTGCAAAATTTAATTCTAAATTCTAAATGTTGTAAATTTTAGAACATGTCTGAAACGATAAGAGCGTATATTCGCTGAAGAAAATTATAAAGCAGTGAAAGCAGTAGAAAAATAGCGCAACAAGAAGTCTATTGCAGACCAAATGAGAATACCAAGGAAATTGTCGTTTGTTTAATGCTTAATGATTTCGAAGTGGGGCGCGGGTTTTGTTCGCACCGTCAAGCTGGGGCGCCTCTCCATAAGTTTTAGAACCCCTGTTCTAGTTGAAGATGCGAGCCGAATATGTTAAGTGGTAAAATTTAATTTTGTAATTGTTTTACTGTAGATTTAGAATATTGCTAAGCGAAAATGTAAATTCACGGATGAAATGCAAGCAAAACACCCATGCTTCAGAAAGGGTAGAAATGAATGGGAAGCAGAGTGTTTAGTTTGCAAACCGGGAACATACATCTCAGTTTCACACAAAGGTAGTGGAGATTTAAAATTACATCTCAGTTCTGATAAACATGGCAAAGCAGTAAGAGGAGCTTCAGGATCAACTCAAGTGACAAACTATTTTGCCACAACAAGAAGTAAAGCAGAAGATCAAGTCACTGCTGCCGAGGGTACATATGCTTTCACACAGTTAAGCATCACAATAGCTTTTTATCAATGGATTTTACGTCATCTTTGCTGAAAAAAACGTTCCCTGATTCTGACTTGGCAAAAAAGTTTTCCTGTGCCTGAACAAAGACGGAAGCTATTGTAACATCTGTACTTGCACTGTATTCGATAGATTCTGCCTTGAAAAGTTTTGAAGAAAATGATATTGCATATTGTGCAGTTGCTAGACGGATTTTAAAAACCGCTAGTGGGCACTAAAGAATGTCCGGATTTTAGGCCACGAAAATATGGTAATAGCTGCTATACGGTATCTGCAATGGTCAGTAAAGTAACAAAAACATTTTTATTCTCAAGAACCACAAGGAAGTATTAAATTGATGACCATAGCGTAACTTTTTGTCGTATTTTGGTAGGTTACAAAACCTTTTTGCCCGATTAACCTCTTTGGTACTATAGGCTAAATTTTGGCTAGTTTTTTGTCAACAAACTTGTTAGTCACTAATTGCTTTAGCAGGCTAACGGCTATCAGCCGGATTAAGCTTCCTAACCCCAACACAAACTAGAAGTTTTTCATATCGGGACATTATTCCGGGGTTAAAAAATTGCCCAGGCTTTTGTATAGCTTTGAACTTGAGGTCTACATTATGCTCCGGATAGTATAGTTGAAAAATCCACGCAGACTGCCGTCCTTGCGAATTGGTATAGCTCTAGAACGCAGATAAAAATAATTACATTGAGTAGAATGGAAATATACATTTGGACGGACAAAATGTTTGATGATTTGACTACTTTTTCAAACAGATTTACGAAAAAGAAACCAAAGCTTTACTGTTTCATTTCTCGAATATTAATTTTATGACAATGCCTCATTATAGGTATGTATGCTTACTAATTTAAATCTGTACTGAAATTTTACGCGCCACAAAAAATTGTGCTCATTATATCGGTGCTATTTCAGACGTCTTGATCAAAACTACGTTTGGTGGACAGCTGAATCTACGAGGTCTGTTCGCTTAGCTCACTGGTGGAAGCTCACTAATTTTCGTAACTACTTTAACCTCACAATGTCTTACAGGTATTTTAGTAGTATATTCTTCTAGATTATTGGGCATAAAGTATAATAAGTAGGGCAACCAGTTTTTTGACCTAAAAATTTTAAATTTTGACCTTAAAATTTGCAAATTTTGACCTCATTTTGACCTAAAAAGTTTAAATTTTGACCTCATTTTGAAAAACGCTATACTGATAGTCTCTACACTGTCTACAGCAACTTTCTAATCTAAAGCTGCATTTAAAAATGACAAAATGCTTTTCTAGTGTTGACTTTTTTTTCGTTTCTGCGTATTAAGATTGACAACTTGCAGTTTCAAATGCAATGACGTCACATCGTGACGTCACCAAACGCGTTGAAAAGCCTTCCCTCTCTTTGTGGCTTGGGTTCTAAGTAAAATTTGCGGGACTGGAATTGTTTGCGGTACAAGAAAAGAGAAAAACGGAAGAATAATATTACAAAATGGTTACAAAATTACAAGTTTAATAGATTTTGACCTAAAAAAAAGACCTAACGAAACAATTTGACCGTATTTTGACCTAACGTAACATTTTGACTTTATCTGACCTAATAACTTCTATACCACACGTCGTACAAAGCTGAAATTTGTTTTGTGCTTGTTTCATAGCATTCTGAGCAGGTAAAAAAAAATTGACCATATTGACTTTTGGTTGCCCTAATAATAAGTAAGACTTGTCATGGCAATGCAAATAATAATTAACTATACTGAATAGTTGAAGTCGTTTAATCATCATTTATCGCGATTCTTAAATTTTGTGTGATACAGTAGTTTAGTAAACTGTAGCTCATATACGATATCTATGATCGAAAGAAGTAAACTATTGTATATAACCGATGCGTTATAGCCAGTTTCAATTACTTATAGCCTAACTGAAAAAGACATCTTGGAAATGCCTGCACGGTTTATTCAGGTTAGAAGCAGATATTGTTCAACCTTATGGTACCGCAATTGGAAGTTTGTCGTCTGTTAGTAGTAGACTCAACCAAGACAAAGAAAGTTTGCTCAACGATATCCTGAAGAAGAAAGTAAAACTTGCACTTTGGGCGGTGTCAAATTGTGGATTTACATCTGGAGCTGTTTACCGGATGAAATTCGTAGAGCAATTAGAGGCGGCTGGTTTACAACTGGATTTGAAAGGAAAGTGCTTTTCGGGCCGCCAAGATGTCAATTTTGAAAACTACAAGTTTTACTTAGCATTTGAAAACAGCATTGACTGCGAATATTACATAACAGAAAAATTTTTTGTCAATTCATTAGCAGCAGGTGCAGTACCAGTAGTGCTTGGCCCTTCCAGGCACAGTTATGAAACAACAGCACCACCGGGATCTTTCATATACGCTCCAGATTTTTCAGTTCATGGTTTGGTAGAATATTTAAATTACCTGGACAAAAACGAAACTGCATACCGACAGTATTTTGAATGGAGATTTAGGTCTAAAGAAGACATGCCATATCAAGACAGAAGTTATGGATACTGTCAGTTATGTCGTGTTTTGCATGGAATAAACGTTGATAACTTGTATAATCCACTGTATGGTCAAAACTACTCGAATATTCCACTGTTTGGATTTAGCAAAAAGCCTAGAATTATCGCTTCCCTGGCCAACGCGTTTTACGGAAATGAAAACAGAGAATGCTTATTAAGTACAATGCATGAGTTGTATACTTTTAAATTATTTCTTTCCGGGTGCTTGTTTTTTCTGCTCTGTATTGTTTGCCGGTGTCTGGTTCTAAAAAAGTGGTGAATGTCGTATTTAATCAAAAGAAAGATACAAACTCCTAGAACAAATAATGTATAGCGCTAACATGGCTATATATTATAATGTAGATAACATTAAATAGTGTCACATCGTAAATCGTTACTTCAATTCGTTATTTGATTGTGCTTTGTTGGTTGCTTTATCGCATATTTGCACTCTTGATTGATGTTGTTCTGCGAATCGCGCTGTTGTTTTATGAAAAGTGCTTGATAAGTGTCCAATCGAGCGGAAGATTATAGTAAGCTGGTATTTTGTTAGATTCTGTAAAGTTTATTAGTTAACAAAATAACGACCTGGTAGGCTATAGTTGTTGGTGTGTTATACCATTCATTTATTGGATAGACATGTGCTTATTTATCAGCTATTGAAGAAGTTACAGCGCTTTTTAGACGCATATGCTTGTCTGCATGCCTTATTTTAAATATTTATGCAGTTCTTCTCCAAAATTCCAAAAAGATTCGCGGAACACCTGAAAATTTGTGGCAGCACACTAGTGTGCCGCGTAGGACAGTTTGAGAATCGCCGCTCTATAGTTTACACTTTAGTTGGATTTTATATGTTGTGAGTATAGGTTATTTGTATATATATATATATACATTAGGCTAACTAGTTTATGGTCAAAAAATGATTCATTTTATTTATTGTCATATTTGTATGCACTCCGAAGTATGGGAAGAACCCATGGTAGAACTTATTTAAGGGTCAAGATCAAAGTACTGAAACACAGTACAGTGATCATGGCTGGGGATTATGTGTAGACATAAAAATAATGAACCTTCTATTAGGACAGCAAGGTGGTTTTACACCAAATACCCTTGTTTTCTCTGCTACTGGGATAGCAGAGCCATAGATGAGCATTGGATAAAAGATAAGTAGCCAGAAAGGAGCAGTTTAACATCTGGAGAGAAAAATATCATTCATAACCCGTTAGTAGATACCAAGAAGATCATCCTGCTGCTACTTCCCATCAAACGTGGGGCAATGAATTGATATGCTAAGGCTTTTGATCACAATGGAGATTGCTTTAAGTAGATCTGCTAAGCCTTCCCAAGTCTCAGTGAAGAAAAGAAAGAAAAAGGCTGGAGTTTTTAGTGGCCCACAAATAAGGAAGCTGCTCAGAGATCCAAACTTTGCACCATCAATGAACACAGTTGAAGCAAGGGCTTGGAATGCTTTTTCTTTAGTTGTTAGTAACTTTTTTGGCAACAGAAAGGCAGAGAACTATCGAGACCTCTTAAAAGAAATGTTATCCAGCATGCAAGAGATGAAATGCAATATGAGCATAAAGCCACATTTTCTGAAAAATCATTTAGATTACTTTTCTGAAAACCTTGGGGACTTCAGTGAAGAATAAGGTGAGCGCTTTCACTAAGACAGTGGTTCTTAACCAGGGGGGCGTGAAGCATCTCTCAGGGGGGGGCGCGAGCTCTACAACAATTTCAATTTTTTTTAATTTCTTTAATGTCCTACGACCTATGCTGTTCGTCTTATTTTGTATTTTATCTTATTTTAGCTCATGAATGACAATGAAATAAAAATAATAGGCTACGGCGCTATGCGTTGTGGCAATGCTCATGCCTGACTTTTACTTTTGAAGCTGCATTTTCTGCTCTCGTTGCTATCAAGACCAAGTACAGAAACAGGCTGAGTGTTGAAGGAGACTTACGTTGTTCACTCTCTGGAGTTAAACCTCGCATTAAAAATCTAGTCGCTAAGAAGCAGTGTCAAGTATCTCACTGATATGTACAATAAACGGACAAAACAGCAATTTTGTTAGTATGATACTTATTTAAAATCTAGGGGGGCGCGAGGCAAATGACCATTATTGAAGGGGGGCTTGATAGAAAAAAGGTTAAGAACCACTGCACTAAGACATTATAGTTATATGAAAGAGCGCTACTAAGGCCGATGGGACTGCCACATGATGGCAGATTACTGCTGGAACTTGAAGAGAGAAAATTACACCACTACCCATAAACGAAAGCCATTAAAACGACAATTTTCGAGCACTTAAAGATTGTGGCATTTCTGTATCATTACATTGATTGTTCAACGGTTAGTTTCTAGTTATGTTTTTTAAATGATTTCGAGGCTTTGTGTTCGTGTTTTGCATGTTTAAGCGTTCCAGCAGTTTTGATTAAAACAACCTCTACATTTCAAGGCGGTTTCCGATTTGCGGTATTATTTATACTAAACATATATAATATCTCAAAAACGTGATGTGATTGAAAAAAAATAATGCCAGATTCGGATTCAGCGCCCCAAAATTAGTTAAAAAAGACCCCAACACAGTCTGCCGCAAAAATCGTGTTGACCAGTGTAATCTATTATCTGAGGTAGTAATTATATATTTTCCTATGCTACGCAATATGCGTATTGTGTATAAATTATATGAGATATTGTCGTTTCTCTTGCGCTGTTGAAACCTAGAGAAATTGATAACCGCAATGATTTTGTTTAATGTTTGAAGCTCTTATCGGTTATGCCTCTGCTTATGGTATTCTACTCTTAACTGCTTTAAAAAAGCCCTTGATAGAAATAACGTTTTCCCTTTAATATTCAAGCAGCCATGATTTGGACAAAACAACTTGAAGCAGATTATATACCTGGACTATAAACAGTCTGACCATTTTCACCAACCACTTTCTTTCAACAGTCTGACCACTTTCAGGCCTGAGTATTTAGATAAAATGATTGACATTTGTTATTGCACAGTCATATATATCTCACATAGAAGCCTAAATTGGACTGCAGTTGTGTAGAAACAACGTATTTCAATCACAAAAGAAGCACAGTGTAGATCAACATTCAGCACTCAAAGCTAAATGTTGATCATACCCAAATATAACAGTGTATTGAAACCTTTCATAAAAAGCAGGTTATAGTTGGGTTTGCTGGGTTACTTGGGTTACTCGGGTTTGCTTATAGTTGCTTTCGGGTACTTATTCAAAATGTAAAGCTAGTTACCGGTTCAGCTATATTTTGCTTTTGAGAAAGGTCCGTATATATAAAGGGCCGCTATATCATCAAATCATAAAAAGATTTGCAGACATTTTTCTCAAGAAATATTTTATTCTAAAAAAGAAGGCCTGAGTATTTAAATAAAATGATTGACCTTTGTTATTGCACAGTCATATATATCTCACATAGAAGCCTAAATTGGACTGCAGTTGTGTAGAAACAACGTATTTTAATCACAAAAGTAGCACAGCGTAGATCAACATTTAGCACTCAAAGCTAAATGTTGATCATACCCAAACATAAGTCTATTGAAACCTTTCATAAAAAGCAGGTTATTGTCTATTTGAGCTTTCATCCAGATAAAGTGATGGTTTATTGACGCTAAGTCGAGCCCAACGACTGGTTAATGGATGTCGCAAACACTCGAAAGAAAAGTATTGAAAGAGTTACAGGTACTAAAGTTTATTTATAAAATTGCAGAACTTCAGCACGTACCGCTGTAATGTAATTATGCGGCATCAATTTTACGAGTTTGAGTTATTTGATTGTGGTTAAAAGTGAACAGTAAGCTATAGCTTGCTGGTGAGAAGTTGGATACTGTTTGCTTATAGTTGCTTTCGGGTACTTATTCAAAATGTAAAGCTAATTACCGGTTCATCTGTATTTTGCTTTTGAGAAAGGTCCGTATATATAAAGGGCGGCTATATCATCAAATCATAAAAAGATTTGCAGACATTTTTCTCAAGAAATATTTTATTCTAAAAAAGAAGGCCTGAGTATTTACATAAAATGATTGACATTTGTTATTGCACAGTCATATATATCTCACATAGAAGCCTAAATTGGACTGCAGTTGTGTAGAAACAACGTATTTTAATCACAAAAGTAGCACAGTGTAGATCAAGATTTAGCACTCAAAGCCACAATTAAAAATATCAGATAACTATAAAGTAGGCCTACGGTACAAAAGGAAAAGTACACACATTTTTTCAAAAATGGATCTCTAAGAACGTACCATATAACATAAGTCATAAGGAATAGATATAAGTATCGCAAACAAAGTGATAAACATTTTTCGAAATAGATAATACAGTCGTGGCCAAAAGTTTCAGACTAAACCGCGAAATTCTAGAAAAACAGTTCTTCGTCCTATTTCTTGTCGTTTTTTTATTTATTTCTTGCTAAACTATATATAAGGCAAAGTAATAAGCATTTATATTGTATTTTGCATCAAACTCTCAAATTTTTAATATTTGGTGTGTCCTCCTTTCGCTTTGATGACGGCCGTGATTCGTCTGGGCATACTTTCGATTAAATTATTGCAAAGTTGTTCAGCAATTTCACGGATCCAGACTAACTTGATTAGACTAACAGTCTAATCACGGATCCAGACTAACAGTCCTCCTGCTGACTGGCATACCGGCTTCATTCAAATTGGCCCTGATTTTTTTGGCTGAACATGTTGCAGACTTCACCACTTGCCTTTTCATGAAGATGTCAGAGTTATTTTCCGGGGACGACCACTGCGTTTTGCATCAGTATAAGTTCCTGATTTCTTAAATTTCACAATTGCCTGATGCACAGCAGTTTTACTAAATCCAAGCCGCTCACCAAATTAACGTTCTGTGTAGCCTTCCCTGTGGAAAACAACAATTTGACATAGCTGAACCTCCGAAAGTAAGCACATTTTACCCATTTTAGGCAGATAAATAATACATAAAAGTAATCTCCACTGGCTAATGTTCAATTGATATTTGCTAAATAATGACTGATTACATCAGATTTCGACCCAGAATAAAGATGATGCAACTGAAACAATATCTGATGCAGAATTATGACGTAATAGAAAAACGTCATAAATCAAGTCTGGTTTTAAACTTTTGGCCACGACTGTACGACAGTGTACGTGTTAATAATTTAATAGATAATAGTTGTTAGGGTTCATTATATTATAGTGATTTCATTGTAAATGGTCCTTCAGTTTTATACATATAAGCCTATACATCTGTATGTCAACCATCATGGCAGTTGCACAGAAATTTCTGAAAATAGAATGGTCGTTGGCATGGGCAAGGTAAGTCAGTTAAAATAGTCCAAGTGTTTACTATTTTGTACCATACTTTATACCAATGTACGACTTTATTTTACATTTTATCTATATTTAGCGTTTGCGATATTATCTTAAAGGTAGTCTACATACGTATCGAATAAAATTGAATGAGTTCTTTTAAACACTTTTTCTGTAGGCTATTAAAATCGACAATTTACTATAAGCTACAGGTTAATTATGAAAACCTATAGAAGTCTCTTGGAGCAATTTTCTGTTTTTATTATTGGAAATAGCCTACATTTGATCTATATATAGGCTTATATAGGTGGGTGATGAAAACCTTTGTTGGAATGTATTAATGTTCAAAGAGTCTGTGTATTTTCAATTTCTCTTCGTGTTTTACCCATATTTTTCATATGTTATAAGTTATTTTTGCAATTTTACATCACGAGGCAAAATTTTTATTACTGAAGATATCAGCCTGACATAGATCATATACAGACAGAGCCAATTGGAGGGATGTTGCAGCGTACTAGAATAATAAAAAAAAACTAATTAAATCATTCTTTTCTTATTTTTACAAAACTATTACGAGTTATATCTTGCAATATACCTCGTCAGTATATATGACACCTAAAATGTTGAAACATATATCCACTTGTATATACGGTACAACCAAGAACTACATCTCGCCAAACAATTATTGTTTTTCAGGAAAATTTTCTTCTTTTGCTCGTTTGCTACACTACTCACTTGCTTGTGGATTGATGTAAACTACACGTATGATGTTACTTACAGTAATAAGATAAACTACTTTCAACAAAAAGAAACAAAAGATGGAAAAGGCAACTTGAGTTCAATGGTGTTCAATGAAACGATTCGTCAACAGCTGAAAACGGCACTAAAGCTGGCATCTCAAGAAAAGGTAGCCTATAGATTCAACTATATTTTAAGTAACTTTCATCGCACAAAAGACTTACTAAAAGTATACTGATAAAAGCTTTCTGGATTTTTTAAGATCAACATTGTTGTATGGTATCAGCCGTTTGGGAAATTTGGAAATATGTTGACTGATAAGGAGAACTGCGGTTTTTGCAATGTAACTGCTGATAGAAGTCTGGTAAGTAAATGTAGCGTACAGCTACAGCTGTGGTCAGTAGGCTATGGCTACTAGATTACTTTATTTTGTAATACAGTAGTAGGTTTTCCGTGAGAGCAGCCGGTAAACTCATCGACTGTATTCTTCAAGACAACAGGCCGAGTAGAGCTTCATCTTTGTCATTAAATTAATTGCATATAACTTTGTTGTCTTTGATGAAATTCAGTAATTAAAGCAAACTTATGTCGTAAAAAATTGATAAACTATACTTAACAAGATTTTGTATTCATCGTATTTTAACCTAAAACCTAAGAAACCAACAACTAAACATTAATAAAAACTACAACCCAATTTTTTTGAAACATGTATAGCCCAAGGCCTAAGCTATTGTAAGAGTAGTTCTAGTAAACAAAAAATAATGAAAAATAGCAAAAGTCCATTAACGGTTAACGGTAATTCCCATATGCTTTTAATTGGATATTTTAAAAACTTTGATTAGTTTTCAAAACGCATTTTTATCGAAAACAGAATTGTACCATCTTTTTCTGGTTTACTGAGGTCATTCAGACGATAAGTTGTGTAGTGTATTGAAGTGCTATCTTTATTGCATTGTCTTATGATGTCTATATCGGATCGCTAGCTCGTGGCTTTAACATCTGGGTTAATTCAGTCTTTATAGAATCATGTTTGTGACCAGCTTGCTTATGATGAATACAATATAAAAGTAAGACAGAACACGACAGGCTGACCTTCGATTCTAAAGCTATGTTGATATAAGTTGTGCCGTGTCCTGTTCGTCTGTCTGCGAGTACTCCACAATCACTTGTGGGGCATTGGTTTTAGGCATAGACATATTATAAATTTTTGCAAAACTACTGATGTCTGGATTTAAAATATGTGCTTCCAATTACATGGAATTTCAAATTTGTTTTTGAATGAGGATTGAGGGTCAACTAAAAACAAACAGTTAAATTTCTGTGCTCTAACTGAGCATATTTTAAGTTTTGGTATAAGGGTGATCTCTGCATAGGATGGAGATTTAACATAGAGCACAAAAAACACATAATTTATGTCTTGTGAACGAGAACCAATTGATGGAAATTCAAAATGGCTGCTAAGGCTGGAAATTTTAGTTGCATTTCTTAAGCTGTGTAAACCGGTGGTCATAAGGTGTTATAGCTGCCAGCTATACGGTATCTGCAATGGTCACTAAAATAACAGAAATATTCTTATTCTCAAGAACCACAAGGAAGTTTATTGCATCATAAAAGTACTGTATGTCATGCTACATCACCTTCAGTGCTCATGATGGAAAAATTATAATAGCAGGCCTAAATCTAAGCATTAAATTGATGACCATAGCCTAGCGTAACTCATTGTCGTATTTTCGTAGGTTACAAAACCTTTTTGTCCGATTAACCTCTTTGGTACTATAGGCTATATTTTTGGCTAGTTTTTTGTCAACAGACTTGTTAGTCACTTGCTTTTGTAGCAGGCTACCGGCTATCAGCTGGATTAAGTTTCCTAGCCCCAACACAAACTAGAAGTTTTTCATATTCGGACATTATTCCGGGGTTAAAAAATTGCCCAGACTTTTGTATAGCTTTAAACTTGAGGTCTACATTATGCTCCGGATAGTAGGCCTATAGTTTAAAAATCCACACAGACTGCCATCCTTGCGAATTGGTATAGCTCTAGAACGCAGATAAAAATAATTACTTTGAGTTGAATGGCAATATACATTCGGACGGACAAAATGTTTGATGATTTGACTACTTTTTCAAACAGATTTACGAAAAAGAAACCAAAGCTTTACTGTTTCATTTCTCCAATATTAATTCTATGACAATGCCTCATTATAGGTATGTATGCTTACTAATTTAAATCTGTACTGGAATTTTACGCGTCACAAAAAATTGTGCTCATTATATCGGTGCTATTGCAGACGTCTTGATCAAAACTACGTTTGGTGGACAGCTGAATCTACGAGGTCTGTTCGCTTAGCTCACCGGTGGAAACTCACTAATTTTCGCAACTACTTTAACCTCACAATGTCTTACAGGTATTTTAGTAGTATGTTCTTCTAGAATCTAGATCAGTGGTTCTTAAACTGGGGGGCGTGTAACATTCATAAGGGGGCGCGAGAGATGACAAACTGTCTATTATATGAGCTATGTCTAAACATGCTTTCTTGACTTTCGCTATAGGTTCATTTTTATTAAAATTTTAAAGTGTGTCACGATGGCAATTGCATTTTTGAAATTTGATTCTGAAATACGTCAATTGTTACGTCATAATATTTGTTGTCTCTCCGCGTTGAAGCGTATTGTTTTCCTTTACTCAGTCATGCAATCCTAGCTCGACTAACTGTTCTCTTTTAGCGCGACCTGTTTTTCTCACAACGGGGGGGGGCGGTGTAACAAGACAAACTTTTACAAATGTATCACTTGTAGAAATACTTAATTTACACTAAGTGCATTTTCTTTAGTTTTACAATAATGATGTACACAGGAAACCAGATGTTTTTGCTACTAACCTGTAAATATACGATCAGTTTACGACGTATAATTTTCGAGTCATTAACGATTGAAAACTTGTGTGCAGTGTCGGCCACACATAATAAAAATAGTAATGTCGCGCATCCGGTTTAAATACGGTAAAACCAACGTCAGCCAATATTAAAACCGTAAAATGAAGTAAAACTTAAATTTAGTATTGATTTAATAACCAGATATTTTAGTAATTAAACTAACTGCATTGAGTGGAAAAAAGAGAAAGTATGACCAAAATTATCTGACGTATGGCTGTATAGATACCACAGCGAACTAAAAAGTCGTACCGCAATGCGTGATATGCTTAGAAAAGCTAAGCAACGACGTTTTGAGACCAAGTCGTTTTCAGCGTCATCTTCATGAATATAAAACCAAAACCTAGGAACAAACTTGACTGTGCAGCCGACTTAAGATGTGCATTATCTTCCACAAAGCCTCGAATTAATCGTTTGGTTTCCCAAAAATAACTACATCCTTCTCATTAATGAAAGTTAATTGAAAATAAATTGTTGTTTTGTTTAATGCTTTTTTATTTTGCAATGAGGGGGGCGCGAAATTTTTAGGTACCGTCAAGGGGGGCGTGTACCAAAAAGTTTAAGAACCCCTGATCTAGATTATTGGGCATAAAGTATAATAAGTAAGACTTGTCATGGCAATGCAAATACTAATTAGCTATACTGAATAGTTGAAGTCGTTTAATCATCATTTATCGCGATTCTTAAATTTTGTGTGATACTGTAGTTTAGTAAACTGTAGCTCATATACGATATCTATGATCGGAAGAAGTAAATTATTGTATATAACCGATGCGTTATAGCCAGTTTAAATTTCTTATAGCCTAACTGAAAAAGACATATCTTGGAAATGCCTGCACGGTTTATTCAGGTTAGATGCAGATATTGTTCAACCTTATGGTACCGCAATTGGAAGTTTGTCGTCTGTTAGTAGTAGACTCAACCAAGACAAAGAAAGTTTGCTCAACGATATCCTGAAGAAGAAAGTAAAACTTGCACTTTGGGCGGTGTCAAATTGTGCATTTACATCTGGAGCTGTTTACCGGATGAAATTCGTAGAGCAATTAGAGGCGGCTGGTTTACAACTGGATTTGAAAGGAAAGTGCTTTTCGGGCCGCCAAGATGTCAATTTTGAAAACTACAAGTTTTACTTAGCATTTGAAAACAGCATTGACTGCGAATATTACATAACAGAAAAATTTTTTGTCAATTCATTAGCAGCAGGTGCAGTACCAGTAGTGCTTGGCCCTTCCAGGCACAGTTATGAAACAACAGCACCACCGGGATCTTTCATATACGCTCCAGATTTTTCAGTTCATGGTTTGGTAGAATATTTAAATTACCTGGACAAAAACGAAACTGCATACCGACAGTATTTTGAATGGAGATTTAGGTCTAAAGAAGACATGCCATATCAAGACAGAAGTTACGGATACTGTCAGTTATGTCGTGTTTTGCATGGAATAAACGTTGATAACTTGTACAATCCACTGTATGGTCAAAACTACTCGAATATTCCACTGTTTGGATTTAGCAAAAAGCCTAGAACTATTGCTTCCCTGGCCAACGCGTTTTACGGAAATGAAAACAGAGAATGTTTATTAAGTACAATGCATGAGTTGTATACTTTTAAATTATTTCTTTCCGGGTGCGTGTTTTTTCTGCTCTGTAGTGTTTGCCGGTGTCTGGTTCTAAAATAGTGGTAAATGTCGTATTTAATCAAAAGAAAGATACAAACTCCTAGAACAAATAATGTATAGCGCTAACATGGCTATATAATGTAGATAACATTAAATAGTGTCACATCGTAAACCGTTATTTCAATTCGTCATATTTGATTGTGCTTTACTGGTTGCTCTATCGCAGGGGTGGGCAACATACGGCCCGTGGCCGGATCCGGCCCGCGACGGGATTTTGAGCGGCCCGCAGACAGTTTCCGGTCTTACATGATAATGTGGCCTGTGGCCACATTCTGCCGCAATCCCTGTATTGCGTCACTGAATAAGTCCAAGTTTGCCAACCTGAGAAAGATGACCATGAATCTACTTGTTCTGTTCGGGTCTACATACATTTATGAGCAAACATTTTCGACCATGAACATTAATAAGACAAAGCTGCGTTCCAATCTATTCAGCAATCCGGCCCGCCAAGTACTTCATTTTCTCATATCAGGCCCGCCGACCGAAGAACTTGCCCGCCCCTGCTCTATCGCATATTTGCACTCTTGATTGATGTCGTTCTGCGAATCGCGCTGCTGTTTTATGAAAAGTGTTTGATAAGTGTCCAATCGAGCGGAAGATTATAGTAAGCTGGTATTTTGTTAGATTCTGTATAGTTTATTAGTTAACAAAATAACGACCCGGTATAGCTGTTGGTGCGTTATACAATTTATATGTGCATTTCATCTTATAATAGTAGAAGTTTTATTGTCTAATAAAACTGAATTGAAGAGTATATACTCTATACTTCTATAGCATACACCTTAGTTGGATTTTATATGTTGTGAGTATAGGTTATTTGTATATATGTATATACATTAGGCTACGGTAACTATTTTATGGTCAAAAAGTGATTCATTTATTTATTTTCACATTTGTATACACTCCGAAGTATAACGCTGAGAACATTGACGATTCCATAATTTAAATATACGTAGTCAGAAGAAAAGGTTTGGTAAGCGATGCGATATCTATTTTTTGTATTTGCTACTAAGTTATTCAATAACTGCTGTTGTTGTTGTTACATTTTGGCGTACCTTTTCTACGTTTTCACGCAAATTATTTTAACTTCTGCAAACTGTGCAGTTTATTTATACTGCAAGACGTAACTTACTAAACAATGCAGTACCGCTGACACAATATATCGAGTGTTTCTGGAGAGTGAACCTTGCATGTTCCCTATAGTTGTCAATTAAATTAGCAAAGGTTTTAGTTTCGACAGGCAGTTAGGCTACGTGTTTCCAAGATTAAAACCTAATCTATACTACCATAGAGACGTTTTATCAGAAAAATGATCTGGACATGGACATTATTTTATTTATCTGGAATTATTTTTATAATTGATGAATTTCGACTTCCCAGACTATTAATGATTGGAGTTACTGTTTTAAGTTTATAGTTCCTGTTGCCGCTGCTGTGCGACTGACGAGTTCGGTATTTTTTGAGGTTTCTGCATGAAGTTGTTGTAGTTTAGCAAAAAATGTACAGGAATATTTAAATTCGGAGATAAAAAAATTAATAGGCTATTTTGGCCGAATTCCCAGTTTTCATACGCTATGTCTTGTAGGAAGTTGACAAAAACACCTGAAAAAATAATATGTCTTACTAGGCTGGAAGAGATCTACTGTAGGTCTAACTCAAGTATAGGAGTCGATTGGAAAAGATAATTTTTTCTAATTTTCCAAAAAATTATCGTTTTAGAGATACCGTATTTTTAATTGACAGGGCAGAATTGTCAACGTAAATTTTATTGTTCAAAACTCGTGTATTTTAAATCAGTTTTACTAAACGGGTGTAAGTTTCAGAAAATAATACTAATAAATTTACAGGAGGATATATTTTTTGTAGCGATTTCGTGAATCCGGTAGAACCCATGGTAGAAATCGTTGGAGGGTCAAAATCAAGGTACTGACTTTTCACAATCGGAATACTTACAATACTTTAAACTGAAAACTCGCTAAATGGCTGTCATGGTTTAGCGTATTTTAACAAATAGTGTGATGTAATTAAAGAGTAACCATGATTCGCCATGTTGAAAAGCGCCAAGAATAATTAATTAATTATGTAAAAATTCTATTGTTGCTCAAAAAAGAACAAGTACAATCCATAACAACTTCCAACATAATCATTGCACACTTGAAAAATTACAGCACTGCTCATTGGCATAAAATAGTATCGTGCAGTTTTGCATGTTATAAAGAAAACGAAAATGTTTTATTTAAATGAAATCCTAAGAAAAAATCTGCATGGCAATACTACAAGTACTGGTGAGATTTTAGAAGTACTTTACATACTAAAACAGCAGGTCATTCCGGCATGTACTCAATACAAAGCAGTCTCCATGATAGTAACCTTACATTACTAAAGTTTGCAACACAGGTAAAATAGAAACAGAGTTTAAGAATTAAAAATGGGTAACAAGTAATCTTTTTTTGTTAGGGGATTCCATGCGGGTTAGATGCTTATTATACTTTTCACTAACCACAGGATATACCCTGGCCAACGATGTATGCAACATTTCAGAATATGTATGAATAAAACAATATATCAAGTGCCACCCTGAGAACCATAATAATTTCTGTGCCAGACTGGTTAATGTAAACGACTGTAGGGCAACTTCATTTCTTCAAGTATCCCAAACGGCGCAAGTAACGTACTAGTACCGTCACTGATACGACAGTAATGCTAATACGAATTGGCATCAAAAGCTGTATTGAGAAATACAAAGTTATCCTTAGTGTCGCTAATTTCCTCCAATGACATAAATGGTTATAGGCAATGAAAGACAGGAGATTAAGATAACTAAAACTTTCAAGCGCTATAGCCTAAAACCTCATTAGAATGTAGGGGAGACCGGGGCTAGTTGGAAAGCGGGTTAGTTGAAACATCGCTGTTTTAGTACTCCCCGAACATCTTTGTAAATCTTTACTGCCCCTTAGTGATTGACAACTATGTTAACTATTCGCCATATTAATTTTATTGGTCTCAGAGCAGAAGCATAAGAGTGGTACACGTTTTTCTGTTTTTTACACTTTGAACTAAAATTCGAGCTTGTTGGTAAATATAGCTTAACATAGTGCTTTAGAGAGATAAGTGAAAGTTCATTAGTCTATATTGACCGTAGATGCCATGGTACCAGAAAAGGCAGAGGCAATTAAATTACCTGGTTTAGTGGCTACATAAAAAGTAAGTTTTCTCTCCCATGTGTATACGGGGTTAGTTGGAAAAATTTGAATGGGGTTAGTTGGAATATGTAAAATCATATGAGTAAAAATTTATTTTATTAATGCTTGATGGAATTCATATTTTTTACTTATACAGCCTCGTACAGTTAAGTTGGAACTTGTTATTTGATACAGATCGATAAATAGCTACACTTTATAATTGAAAGTATGCGCGAGTATAAACGCAAAACTCAACGTGGATCTACGCGGATCAACGAAACGCTGTCAGCAGAAATTTGTCTTCCTTGCTGACTAGTCGGGCTAAAATCCACAATAGATTGATTGACATTCAAAGAACAGACACTTTTGAATACTGTATATAACAAATCGATGTATGTTCAACTAACCCCGTGTGGTTTTCCAACAAGCCCCGGCTTCGAGGTTAGTTGAAACACGTGACTGAGGTTTGAAAAATTAAAGTTTGTGCGTAAACCTGTAACAATTTCTGGTCAGTCTTTTGTAATAAGTTGTAGATGATCGTAGTCATTATGCCAGACCTGATAAAGGTTTCGAAGATCATTCTGAATTTTGGTGGTTTAAATTTTCCTAAAATTTTTTCCAACTAACCCCGGTCTCCCCTACCTGCAACAACACCACACTAAATTTGGCGAAAAGTAAGTTACATCAATACACCAACAGATCAACGACGTCGTAATGGATCCAACGCTTCCAGAGAGCTTGCGGGAATTTTTACATAAACTGATGGTTCATCAACCAAATAAAGCACTCGTTATCTTAGCCAACCTTTTTTGTATCGCTATATCTGGTCGACCTTATAGCCGGATCGAAACTAGGTGGTTTTCAAACTTTTTCAAATTGCTAAACTCCAAGCAAGATTGCGTTTCCTTAACCACAAGGAATCAAACGTTAACAATAACATATTTTCGCTAGAACATCCCTTGAAGAAAGAAATTTACATCACAACCAAAAGTTATCGGAAAGACTAACACAGAAGTATAGGCTACTGGAACTCGGCCACGGAACAATAGCTTCAGCTAAAACATGGAGTCACCAAATGCAGACTATAAGCACTAACACGAAATACATATTTATACATAAAACGGCTAATGTTAGTTAAATTTTTAATTTCAAAAATTTCGAAGATCTCTTCTGTAAAACAAACGTGGTGTAGGGGCTCAATTATTGTAATTGCAGTACAAAAAAGACAAAATCAGCAACTTCTGCACAAAAATAATTAATTGTTATAGCTTAGAAAAAAAACGAAAACGACAAACTCTCCGTCAATAATTCTGAAGTTTCCACCGGACCGGGTAAACCTGTACTTTGCGGACGTCAAATCGCAAGTATTTTTCACTCAAACGCAACACATATATACAGTATAAAATTTGCCTTTATTTTGCGTTGGCGTTGCAAATATGACTACATGAGTTTAATTGAAAAATTATTTGTTCTTAAACCAATAATCTATTTTCTAAGGCAGTAAATATATATTTTCCTATGCTACGCAATATGCCTATTGTGTATAAAGTATATGAGATATTGTCGATTCTCTTGCGCTGTTGAAACCTGGAGCCATTGATAAGCGCAATGATTTTGTTTAATGTTTGAAGCTGTTATCGGCTATGCCTCTGCTTATGGTATTCTACTCTTAACTGCTTTACAAAAGTCCTTGATAGAAATAACGTTTTCCCTTTAATATTCAAGCAGCCATGAGTTGGACAAAACAACTTGAAGCAGATTATATACCTGGACTATAAACAGTCTGACCACTTTCTTCATACCCAAACATAGCAGTCTATTGAAACCTTTCATAAAAAGCAGGTTATTATCTATTTGAGCTTTCATCCAGATAAAGTGCTGGTTTATTGACGCTAAGTCGAGCCCAACGACTGGTTAATGGATGTCGCAAACACTCGAAAGAAAAGTATTGAAAGAGTTACAATTACTAAAGTTTATTTATAAAATTGCAGAACTTCAGCACGTACCGCTATAATGTAATTATGCGGCATCAATTTTACGAGTTTGAGTTATTTGATTTTGGTTAAAAGTGAACAGTAAGCTATAGCCTGCCGGTGAGAAGTTGGATATTGTTTGCTTATAGTTGCTTTTTCGGGTACTTATTCAAAATGTAAAGCTAGTTACCGGTTCATCTGTATTTTCCTTTTGAGAAAGGTCAATATATATAAAGGGCGGCTATATCATCAAATCATAAAAAGATTTGCAGACATTTTGTTGAAGAAATATTTAATTCTAAAAAAGAAGGCCTGAGTATTTAGATAAAATGATTGACATTTGTTATTGCACAGTCATATATGTCTCACATAGAAGCCTAAAGTGGACTGCAGTTTTGTAGAAACAACGTATTTCAATCACAAAAGTGATACAGTGTTGATCAGGGATGTCCAACCTGGGACCCGCCTGAGATTTTTGTGCGGCCCGCTACCCGCTGGTCATTTTCACTCCAAGTGGTATTTTGTACTTTGAATTTTAGCCTATTTAAAATGCACCAATCAGATTTTAGGGCCGCAGTAATAGTATAGTATGGGAGCAACAGGATTACATGGAACTATAGAACTCAAAGAATTAAAGCACGCGTTTAGTTCTTGGGTTTCCTAGTTTTTAATTGTTTCCTTATGTACCCATTCTTCTTGAAATTTAATAGGTTCTGCGGCCCATTGAATTCTTTCAGGTGACAATGCGGCCCACTATAATAAAAGGTTGGAAATCGTTGCTCTAGAATCCAGATCAACATTTAGCACTCAAAGCTCCTGCAAAGCTACAATTGAAATATCAGACAACTATAAAGTACGGTACAAAAGGAAAAGTAAGCAAATTTTTTCTTCAAATTTGGATCTCTAAGAACGTACCGTACAACAGACGGAATAGACAAGTATCTAAAGCAAAGTGATAAATATTTTTCGAAATACATAATACATGTTACTAGTACTACACGAGTACATGTTAATAATAGATAATAAATGTTAAGGTTCATTATTGTAGTGATTTTATTGTAAATGGTCCTTCATTTTTATACATATAAGCCTATACATCTGTATGTCAACCATCATGGCAGTTGCACAGAAATTGGCACAAATAAAATGGTCTTTGGCATGGGCAAGGTAAGTCAGTTAAAATAGTGCAAGTGTTTACTATTTTGTACCATACATTATACCAATGTACGACTTTATTTTACATTTTATCTATATTTAGCGTTTGCGATATTATTTTAAAGGTAGTCTACAATACATACGTATCGAATAAAAATGAATTAGTTCTTTTAAACACTATTTCTGTAGGCTATTAAAATCGACAAAGTACTGTGTGCTACAGGTTAATTATGAAAACCTATAAAAGTCTCTTGGAGCAATTGTCTGTTTTTATTATTGGAAATAGCCTACATTTGATCTAGATATATATAGGTGGGTGATGAAGACCTTTGTTGGAATGTATTAATGTTCAAAGAGTCTGTGTATTTTCAATTTCTCTTCGTGTTCCACCCATATTTTTCATATGTTATAAGTTATTTTTGCAATTTTACATCACGAGGGAAAATTTTTATTACTGAAGATATCAGCCTGTCATAGATCATATACAGACAGAGCCAATTGGAGGGATGTTGCAGCGCACTACAATAATAAAAAAAAACTAATTAAATCATTCATTTCTTATTTTTACAAAACTATTACGAGTTATATCTTGCAATATACCTCGTCAGTATATATGACACCTAAGATGTTGAAACATATATCCACTTGTATATACGGTACAACCAAGAACTACATCTGGCCAAACAATTATTTTTCAGGAAAATTTTCTTCTTTTGCACGTTTGCTACACTATTCACGTGCTTGTGGATTGATGTAAACTACACGTATGATGTTACTTACAGTAATAAGATAAACTACTTTCAACAAAGAGACACAAAAGATGGAAAAGGCAACTTGAGTTCAATGGTATTTAATGAAACGATTCGTCAACAGCTGAAAACGGCACTAAAGCTAGCATCTCAAGAAAAGGTATAGATTCAACTATATTTTAAGTAATTTTCATCGCACAAAAGACTTACTAAAAGTATACTGTTAAATGCTTTCTGGATTTTTTAAGATCAACATTGTTGTATGGTATCAGCCGTTTGGGAAATTTGGAAATATGCTGACTGATAAGGAGCACTGCGGTTTTTGCAATGTAACCGCGGATAGAAGTCTGGTAAGTAAATGTAGCGTAGAGCTGCAGCTGTGGTCAGTAGGCTATAGCTACTAGATTACTTTATTTCGTAGTAGTAGGTTTGCGTTGAGAGCAGCCAGTACACTCATCAACGGTATTCTTCAAGACAACAGGCCGAGTAGAGCTTCATTTTAGTCATTTACTTAATTTCATAAAACTTTGTTGTCTTTGATGAAATTCAGTAATTAAAGCAAACTTATGTCGTAAAAATTTGATAAACTATGCTTAAAATGATTTTGTATTCATCGTATTTTCACCAACTAAGAAACCAACAACTAAACAATAATAAAAACTCCAACCCATTTTTTAAGCATGTGTAGCCTAATCTATTGTAAGAGTAGTTCTAGTAAGCAAAAAACAATGAATCATAGCAAAAGTCCATTAACGGTTAACGGTAACTCCCATATGATTTTAATTGGAAATTTTAAAAACTTTGATTTGTTTTCAAAACACATTTTTATTGAAAATATTTTCTGGTTTACTGAGGTCATTCAGACGATATGCTGACCTTCGATTCCAAAGCTATGTTGGTATAAGTCTATAAGACTATAAGATGTGCCGAGTCCTGGTGGTCTGTCTGCGAGTACTCCGCAATCACTTGTCGGGCATTGGTTTTAGGCATAGACATGTTATAAATCTTTGCAAAAATACTGATGTCTGGATTTAAAATATGTGCTTCCAATTCCATGAAAGTTCCAATTTGTTTTTGAATGAAAATTGAGAATCAACTAAAATTAAACAGTTAAATTTCTGTGCTCTAAATAAACATATTTTAAGTTTTGGTATTAGGGTGATCTATGCATAGGATGAAGATTTAACATACAGCACAAAGAACACATAATTTATGTGTTGTGAACCAGAACCAATAGATGGAAATTCCAAGAGGCTGCTAAGGCTGGAAATTTAGTTGCATTTCTTAAGCTGTGTAAACCGGTCGTCATAAGGTGTTATAGTTGCCAGCTATACGGTATCTGCAATGGTTACTAAAATAACAAAAATATTCTTATTCTCAAGAACCACAAGGAAGTTTATTGCATCATAAAAGTACTGCATGTCATGCTACATCACCTTCAGTGTTCATGATGGAAAAATTATAATAGCAGGCGTAAATCTAAGCATTAAATTGATGACCATAGCGTAACTCTTTGTCGTATTTTGGCAGGTTACAAAACGTTTTGCCCGATTAACCTCTTTGGTACTATAGGCTATATTTTTGGCTAGTTTTTTGTCAACAAACTTGTTAGTCACTTGCTTTAGTAGCAGGCTACTGGCTATTAGCTGGATTAAGTTCCCTAGCCCCAACACCAACTAGAAGTTTTTCATATTCGGACATTATTCCGGGATAAAAATTGCCCAGACTTTTGTATAGCTTTGAACTTAAGGTCTTCATTATGCTCCGGAGAGAATAGTTTAAAAATCCACACAGACTGCCGTCCTTGCGAATTGGTATAGCTCCAGACCGCAGATAAAAATAATTACATTGAGTAGAATGGCAATATACAATGCGACTGACAAAATGTTTGATGATTTGACTACTTTTTCAAACAGATTTACGAAAAAGAAACCAAAGCTTTACTGTTTCATTTCTCGAATATTAATTTTATGACAATGCCTCATTATAGGTATGTATTCTTACTAATTTAAATCTGTACTGAAATTTTACGCGCCACATAAAATTGTGCTCATTATGTCGGTGCTATTGCAGACGTCTTGATCAAAACTACGTTTGGTGGACAGCTGAATCTACTAGGTCTGTTCGCTTAAGTCACGGGTGGAAACTCACTACTTTTCGCAACTACTTTAACCTTACAATGTCTTACAGGTATTTTAGTCGTATATTGTTCTAGATTATTGGGCATAAAGTATAAGAATTAAGACTTGTCATGGCAATGCAAATAATGATTAACTATAATGAATAGTTGAAGTCGTTTTAACCATCAATTATCGTGATTCTTAAATTTGTGTGATACTGTAGTTTAGTAAACTGCAGTTGACATATGATATCTATGATCGAAAGAAGTAAACTATTGCATATAACCGATGCGTTATAGCCAGTTTCAATTACTTTTAACCTAACTGAAAAAGACATATCTTGGAAATGCCTGCAAGGTTTATTCAGGTTAGATGCAGATATTGTTCAACCTTATGGTACCGCAATTGGAAGTTTGTCGTCTGTTAGAAGTAAACTCAACCAAGACAAAGAAAGTTTGCTCAACGATATCCTGAAGAAGAAAGTAAAACTTGCACTTTGGGCGGTGTCAAATTGTGGATTTACATCTGGAGCTGTTTACCGGATGAAATTCGTAGAGCAATTAGAGGCGGCTGGTTTACAACTGGATTTGAAAGGAAAGTGCTTTTCGGGCCGCCAAGATGTCAATTTTGAAAACTACAAGTTTTACTTAGCATTTGAAAACAGCATTGACTGCGAATATTACATAACAGAAAAATTTTTTGTCAATTCATTAGCAGCAGGTGCAGTACCAGTAGTGCTTGGCCCTTCCAGGCACAGTTATGAAACAACAGCACCACCGGGATCTTTCATATACGCTCCAGATTTTTCAGTTCATGGTTTGGTAGAATATTTAAATTACCTGGACAAAAACGAAACTGCATACCGACAGTATTTTGAATGGAGATTTAAGTCTAAAGAAGACATGCCATATCAAGACAGAAGTTACGGATACTGTCAGTTATGTCGTGTTTTGCATGGAATAAACGTTGATAACTTGTACAATCCATTGTATGGTCAAAACTACTCGAATATTCCACTGTTTGGATTTAGCAAAAAGCCTAGAATTATTGCTTCCCTGGCCAATGCGTTTTACGGAAATGAAAACACAGAATGCTTATTAAGTACAATGCATGATTTGTATACTTTTAAATTATTTCTTTCCGGGTGCGTGTTTTTTCTGCTCTGTATTGTTTGCCGGTATCTGGTTTTAAAAAAGTGGTGAATGTCGTATTTAATCAAAAGAAAGATACAAACTCCTAGAACAAATAATGTATAAGGTACCTGTGCCTAATAAGGCCCGGTCCCTAATAAGGCCCATTGCTCATATTTCGCAAACCCGTGCAAATAAATGAAAAATTTTATCCCTATATAAAAACTAATATAAATTCATGATGGTTTACCAGATTTCATCCTTGTCACGTAATCAACCGATTCGCTAGAGCACCACAAAAATTTGATATTTGCAGTTAAGGTGGTTTTGTTAATTTAGAAAAAAAGTAAGTGAGAATTTGGCATGTTAAATGAACTGTTGTCAGCCGGCTGAAGTTTTCATGTAACAACCAACTTAGTATTGAAAAGGATAATGCACTTTTTTTTGCTAAAGTTTTTCTGATAATAAAAATGTGACATTTTTTTCGTGAATGCCACATGCGCCTAATAAGGCCCATGCAAGGTGCTTGGCTAATTGATTTCCAGACTTCAAGAGTGGTTCCAGTCATCAGTTGGCAAGTTGTTGCAGTTACTTTTTTTTTTCAACCCACGTTTGTTGGTCGTTGTCTTACACAAATTGGTGGTTGCTGTCTTGTTTTATTTGCTTAATACGATTTTTCAGCTATGTTTTCAATCAAAATACTCACAAAATTGGTGGGCCTTATTAGGAGCCTATAATCTCTATAAGGCCCATTGGCCCTATGGCCCTCCTATAATAAGGCCCATTTTCTGGAATTTTTAATTTCTTTATAAAAATTTTTTGGGGGGTTGTCAGGTATTGTGGTTTTAATATGTTGTAGTCATATACCCTCACTAATAGAATACGATTTTTCAGTCTATTCTCATTTGTGGTTCTTGAGTTATTTTCAAAAAAGTGTTAGGTGGGCCTTAATTGGTACAGGTACCTTAGTGCTAACATGGCTATATATTATAATGTAGATAACATTAAATAGTCTCACATCGTAAATCGTTATTTCAATTCGTTATTTAATTTAATTGTGCTTTACTGGTTGCTTTATCGCATATTTGCACTCTTGATTAATGTCGTTCTGCGAATCGCGCTGCTGTTTTATGAAAAGTGTTTGATAAGTGTTCAATCGAGCCGAAGGTTATAGTAAGCTGGCATTTTGTTAGATTCTGTAAAGTTTATTATTTAACAAATAAAGACCTGGTATAGCTGTTGGTGCGTTATACAATTTATATGTGCATTTCATCTCACAATAGTAGAAGTTTTATTGTCTAATAAAACTGAATTGAAGAATATATACTCTATAGCAGGGCTTCCCAAACTGGGGGTCGCGACCCCGCAAGGGGTCGCGTAACGAACTTCAGGGGTCGCAGAGCGTATACCAATTTTACACGAAGTACAAAATACAATCAAAACAAAATATACTTCCAGCCTAATAAACATAGAAACCGCCTTGAGACCAGCATTAACAGATATTGAGCCACGGCTGGACTTGCTTTGTAGCAGAAAGCAGTCGGACCAATCACACTGAATAAATGTGTGTGCTTTTTTGTTTGCAGTAGCCTACATATGTGTAAAGTAGTAAGTAGGCTTTGAGTACTGGTTGCTTGAATTCAGTCTTTGCATCTCAATAAATGTCACTAATGACTAATGTATATTTCGCACTGCTTATCAATTTAAACGTGAAGGGTCGCGGAAAACTTCAGAAGTTTGAAAGGGGTCGCGAGCAAAAAAGTTTGGGAAGCCCTGCTCTATAGCATACACCTTAATTGGATTTTATATGTTGTTATACCAGATTGCATTGTGGTGAGTATAGGTTATTTGTATATATATATATATACAACAGGCTAACTATTTAATGGTCAAAAAGTGAATCATTTTATTTATTGTCACATTTGTATTCACTCCGAAGTAAAACGCTAAGAACATAGTCGATTCCATAATTTATAGCCTATATACGTAATCAGAAATAAAGGTTTGGTAAGCGATGCGATATCTATTTCTGTATTTGCTACTAAGTTATTCAATAACTGCTGTAGTTGTTGTAGTTACATTTTGGTGTACCTTTTCTGCGTTTTCACGCAAATGATTTTAATTTCTAGAAACCGTGCAAGATATTTATACTGCAAGACGTAACTTACTAAACAATGCAGTGCCGCTGACACAATATATCGAGTGTTTCTGGAGAGTGAACCTTGCATGTTCCCTATAGTTGTCAATTAAGTTAGAAACGGTTTTAGTTTCGACAGGCAGTAGGCTACGTGTTTCCAAGATTAAAACCAAATCATTTGGTAGGCTATACTACCGTAAAGACAATGTATTAGAAAAATGATCTGTAGCCTACATAGGCCCACCGTTTTATTTATTTGGTATTATTTTTATAATTGATGAATTTCGACTTCCCAGACTATTATTGATTGGAATTACTGCTTTAAGTTTATATTTCCTGTTGCTTCTGCTGTGGGAATGACGAGTTCGGTATTTTGAAGGTTTCTGCGTGAAGTTACTGTAGTTTTGCAAAAAATATAAAGGAATATTTAAATTCGGAGATAGAATAATTAATAGGCTATTTTGGCCGAATTCTCAGTTTTCATACGTTATGTCTTGTAGGAAGTTGACAAAAACACCTGAAAAAATAATATGTCTTACTAGGCTGCACGAGATCTATTGTGGGTCTAACTCAAGTATAGTAGTCGATTGGAAAAGATAATTTTTTCTAATTTTTCAAAAAATTATCGTTTTATAGATACCGTATTTTTAATTGACAGGGCAGAAGTGTCAACGTAAGTTTTTATTGTTAAAAACTGATATATTTTAAACCAGTTTTACTGAACGGGTGTAAGTTTCAGAAAACAATACCAATAAATTTACAGGAGGATATATTTTTTGTAGCGATTCCGTGAATCCGGTAGAACCCATGGTAGAAATCGTTCAAGGGTCAAGATCAAGGCACTGACTTTTCACAATCGGAATACTTACAATACTTTAAACTGAAAACTCGCTAAATGGCTGTCATGATTTAGCGTATTGTAACAAATAGTGTGATGTAACTCTAAAATAGTAACCAAGATTCGCCATGTTGAAAAGCGCCAAGAATAATTAATTAATTATGTAAAAATTCCATTGTTGCTCAAAAAAGAACAAGTACAATCCATAACAACTTCCAACATAATCATTGCACACTTTAAAAATTACAGCACTGCTCACTGGCATAAAATAGTATCGTGCAGTTTTGCCTGTTATAAGGAAAACCCTTTATTTAACTGAAATGCTAAGAGAAAATCTGCATGGCAATACTACAAGTACTGGTGAGATTTTAGAAGTACTTTACATACTAAAACATCAGGTCATTCTGGCATATACTCAATACAAAGCAGTCTCCATGATAGTACCTTTCATTACTAAAGTTTGCATTACAGGTAAAATATAATCAGAATTTAAGAATTAAAAATGGGTAACAAATAAATCTTTTTTTTGTTAGGGGATTCCATGCGGTTTAGATGCTCATTATACTTTTCACTAACCACAGGATATAACCTGGCCACCGATGTATGCAACATTTCAAAACATGTGTGAATAAAATAATATATCAAGTGCCACACCAAGAACCATAATAATTTCTGTGCCAGACTGGTTAATGTAAACGACTGTAGGGCAACTTCATTTCTTCAAGTATCTCAAACGGCGCAAGTAACGCACTAGTACCGGCACTGATACGACAGTAATGCTAATACGAATTGGCATCAAAAGCTGTATTGAGAAATACAAAGTTATCCTTAGTGTCACTAATTTCCTCCAATGACTTACAAGAGCTCAGTGTTAAGCGTAACAATTTAAGTCAATAATTAATTAAATTATTTACAATAACGGAATCTTACCTTGTGCACAGCATATGCAATAACCATTGTGCTTGCACCACCAGCTATGCTTGAAACCTCAATTCCATATTTACTTAGAATGCCAACAACATCAACACCACTACAAAGAAATAACAATTCATGAACATATTTATACAAAAACTGAACATTGTTGTCATAAGTAGGTCACAGGGCTTGTTTTTAAAAACGGACCATTAGTTTGAGAGAAATCGTGCATATTTATTCAAAGTTGAAAATTAGATTACAATAAAAATATTGTAACTTCAAAACTAAGCTAACAGGGAATCCAGAGCAATAGTTTTACAGCATTTTCTTAGTATAGTATTGACAGTCATATGGAATATACACTGAAAACTTTCTAACACATCACTGATTGAGGGATCAAGTAAATCATAATTCAAAATATTCAAACCTTGAGATACCTGAAGTTCAGTGAATTGGTGGCAAATATACAATAAAATGAGACTTGGTGATAAATAGATACATTTTAAGAAACCAATCTTAACACCATGCCATCACCATTGCATAAAGTTTTATACGTCGGTGCTTTTTAAACGTTTTCAACTTGCGGCCCTCTTTCGCTGACTATTTTTATTTTGAGGCCCACTAATTTACCACAGTCACGTAATACAAACGTTATCAATTTAAAAACAGTCTGTTTTGAAAACACATTTCATACAATACCTGGAAACAATTAAATAGCAAATTCCAAGGGAGACAAGTGAAGTGACAATATGAAATGCAATTCCAAACGAGCCATAGATAGCAAAAACTTTCTTTAACTGGTTAGCTTTCGAGGCAGGATTACCATCATTTGGGGACAAATCTTCCTGCTTCTGCGAATCATTCGAAGCTAAGGAATGAGAAGTACGATACCATCTTTTCGCTGAAAAATGAAGTTTCCATATATCTATGGTCAACATTGGCTGGAGACAAAACATTCAAGGTCAAACAAATATACCATATCAAGAAATGATTTACCTAATTCAACATTAAAATGCAGAGATACCAACATTTTTATATGCAGCTGTAGTTGCATTATATCATATATATCGGATGCATATATTTAAGCTTAAAATCTTTTGCAAAAATTACCTTCATAGAGCCCATAAATATTGTGCTGTGTTAGTTCAGAATTATGTAATAAGTTGCAAAATGTAACTGGCTTGTGGTCATAATAGGGATGGGTAATCTTTTGCTGGTTACCTAAAGATTTGGCAAGGCATTCTGTGTTTTTACTGGCCAACATCAACAAACTTGAATTACACTTAATTTCTCTTTCTTTAAAAATTCCTTCATACTCCTTACAATATTTCAGAAAAGAGTTTTCAGTTTCTGTTGTAGCAGTTGAACTGTAGCATTTTTTTGCTTTTAGTAAACCATCAGCAGAGACAGTACTAGAAAAGTATGCACTAATAGACAGAAGTTTTCTACCCTTCAGAAATTTATTAGAAATCAGTTTTTGACAACGAACTGTTACATCTTTCAAGCCCAACGACATGTCAATGGAAAAGAATCATGCAGCAGGTCAGTTCCTTTTGCAAGTCTATAACTTGTAAGAAAAACAATATGTGTGGTTACAATAACAATAAGCTACATTATAATGGTCCCTTCCAAGTTTCATCCATACTTCTAAAGATAGCAATGACGACATATATAAACATAGGCTAAACTACAGTAATTATCCCTAATCTGATTTATTATATTGTTTATTTTTGGCTATTATATGTGCAAAGATAAAATTTATATTTTAAATCATTCAGAACTTAGGTGGCATACTCAGTTATGCTAGGCGGTACTGCATTTCTGACATCTCCAGGTGTTCTGTTTCTTACTGATTTATAAACATATTTTAATGAGAGTGAATATTTTCACTGTAAGTAGGCTAGCTCACGCAGCCTGTTGTTAAAGATAGGCGCTTAGGTTAGGAGAATGGGTATGCAAAAAGTTTATTTTAGCTAATTTAGGTTTTAACGGAGTTAAAGTTAGATTACGAGGTACTGTAGATTTAGTTAAAGTTTAGTTTACTATGTCATAACATTTAAGTTAGGTTGACAAGAAACTACAACAGCGGTTGCAGTCTATGTGCCAAGAGCTTGCAAAAAAATTTCAGCCATGATTGTGGCTCAAATGCGCTACCAGTATGGCTCAGATGCGCCACGTTTGTTGCTCAGATGCGTCACGATCCATGCTGATGGTTCTGATTTGATTCTCATTCATGAGAAGGTAAACGGTTTAGAAGTAATAGTAGACAAATGTTAGTACGCGTGAACTTTCATGTACCACAAAAATGGTATTCGACTAATTCGAGTAAAGCAGCTCGGCTACCGAGACGTTGACGTAAGACCATTAAAATGAATACAAAGCATTGACAACAAAACTGGGATATGTTGACACATAATTGCACGGAACAATGGAGTATAGAATACTTTATAAAGGAAAATACTGAACAATAGTCCGCAAGATTTTCATTGATTACTACCAACTATTAGTTAGAAAATAATTACATCAAATATTGGCCGTGAGCAAGATGCGCCATAACCGAGGCGCAAAAATGTGGCTCAGACACCATAACCCATTTCAAGCATAGTCGTAGCCAGGGGGGGGGGGGGGCGAAAGGGCCGTGCTCCCCCCCCCCCCCCCCCATTTTTGTGCCTATAGGCTTCTACATCAGGTGGCGGTGTCTTAAAACAAATTCTTTGTAGTTGCCTTGAATTCATGAAATAATTCGATAGCGGAAATCATAAAAGGCTTCTCTGATCTTCGAAAATTAAAAGTAATTGAGGAATGTCGTTCAGGAAATCTTTGCCCGAAAATAACGTCTACACAACATTTATTCATTGCGTCCAGAGTGGCGTGGCGACGTTTTCCACAATTATGACAGTGGCTTTCGTGAGCGGGACAAGAATTCTTATGAAAGAGGAAAATAAAATAAAAATAAAAACAGCACAATAAACTCCATAAAAACCACAATAAAACTCCACAATAAAAACAGCTGTTTCGAGTTTTAGATAACGATGCTTTAAATTAAACGATGCAAAACAACAATTCCCATAATTTGACGGCAGTTTAACTGCGGCCCCGGAGGCAATTGTGACCAGCTGGGAGCACATTCCGATGCCACTGAACTCGACTAAAGATGTGCGCGTTCTAATACTTCAGCCAGCTCCTCTAAAGTAAATGTCCTCTACTTCCAATAAGTGTTGCCGTATAGTCTAAGCCAGGGGTGGGCAAATGTATTCAATGGAAGAGCCATTTGCAGAAAATACAAGTACCAGAGAGCCTCAAAATTATTTCAATACAAAAAATAAGCCTTTGTTTTGGCTCAGTTTTGTTTTGCAGACTAGACACAGAGGTTTATTTCCTTGACTAGTAAACGCATTTTTTTCTTCCCACTGTAGGTTAAAACCTCTGTTTTCATCTTCACATTTTCGTTTTTTGCTGGCATTACATGTCATCGTTTTCGTTTTGTAGTGTATTTAAGTAGACTAAACTGAGCTAAAGCTTACTGTCTTAGCAATGAAATTGCGTTAACTTGCTGTTAACTAAGTCTTCGGATTTTATGTCTATTGTTACGTCATAAACGAAATCCTGACCTAAATAAAGAAAAGAAAAAGAGAGAAACATTCATAAACGGTACTCTTGGTAGCCTTTACAATTTTTTTGGAATTTTACAATTCGACTAGAAGAGCCACAAACAACATGCCGGAGAGCCGCAGTTTGCCCACCACTGGTCTTAGCACTCTAAGACATTAGGGTATTCCATTTATAAATGGCAGCGTCTATTTCACCGGCTGCCGGTTACCGAGTTTGGAAAAAGCTACTTCGGCAAATGGTGGCCGTTAAAGCAAACACTTATTTTACCGCCCGCTGTTTACCGAAGTATGAAAATACGAATACGGTAAACGGCAATTAGGCTTGTCTGTGAATTGAAACGTATGCTAATTTTCAACATAAAACGATTTACTAATTTTTGCAAATTCTAAATTAACCTAAGTTTAATGCTTTCTGCCCCAAATACTCACTTAAATTACTAAGTTAGGCTGCTAATTGAAATGAACGCTATTTTCAACCAAAAATGACAACTTTCTTCCAAAGTTTAAATGAATTTAAAGCTAATAACCTCCAACCCAAACTCTCATCTGTCATGACTAAATTACATCAAAAATAAATTTAGACAAAAAACAAAGTCAAAATTAGTGTTACGGGTTTATCGCGTCCGTTCCTACCACGTTTTACTTGAAACAACAATCAACCACCCCTCCAATATAATTAATATGAACAAGGCTTAGGCTATATAAGCTACTGGGCGTGCGTAAGAATGCTTGATAAGAAAAGAGAAACGAGCAAAGCGATAAAGCTGCATCACAAACACAAATCAAACCAAAACAATTAAAACATGTTGAAATGAGCTACTCAGTAAAACCTGAAAAAACATAAGTGTGAGATCATTGATATTTCTTTTACAATAGCAAGAAACGAACTAGATATTTCCAGAATACGTGCCCCATCCTTAACCACTACGCTACTTTATTGTTTTGAAAATCGAAAACCGAAAATCTGCCGGTCACCGTAAGTTGTGTGATTAAGCAACTTCGATAAACGGACGCCGGTGGAATACTCACATCGTTTATACATAAATGAGTCTCGAATTAGCTCGTCACGCTACTTTCACGACTGGCAACAACGTGTTCAAAGGAGCAGTCTTTGGCGTGTGTCTACAGAGCCCGCACACATTCAAACGACGCTTTTGGAATACACTAGTCAATGTATCAAAAATATTGTATTATATTGCAATCTGAGTCTTAAGAACAATTAGAAGGTTGCGAATTCTGTCTAGAGTTTTCCTAGACTTCAGTCGAATATTTATAATATTAAATACCGAGAATCCGACTAATTTTATTTTTAATACTTTACATTATTACTTTAAACAAACACGAAAAATTACAACAATATTACTGTTGATAAAAAGAGTTTTAAGAATCCATTAGCACTCAATGCACCGGCTCTACATCTGACGATCACTTAAAGAAATTGTTCACAGAGCTATTGCGATCTATCCCTTCTCATTCAACAAATTCTCAGAACTTTAAACTGGATACTGAAAAAGTCAATACTGAAATCATTGCATGCAATAGTACATATATACACTGAGTGAGAGCATCAAAGAAATAGAATTTCAACTTTAGACTGTATAACATCACAACTTGGAAGACAACGGAAACGGCGTCTTCTATTTTCTCCAGCAGCTTGCTTTCGGCTGATTTGAAGGTACCAGGCATAGATATTGTTTCTTTTCTTTTGATACTGTTCCTTTGGTTTCTTTGAGAAGGTTGCCAATAGCGTCAAAATTGTTCACATCTTTGACACTGTATTGTAGGTAGGCCTACGGTATTGTTTATTTTTCGCCATTAACTTTGCGGAGCGAAAGTTACGATGCTAACCGTTGTAGTTATAGCCAAATAAAACGCATGGTCACGAACAGTTACCGAGCAGGAAAAAGTGACAAAACCCAACGGCTTAAAACATGCAAGATATCAATAATATAATTGTGCTATAAGATGGTAGGTTAGCGTGGCCACTAAACCCATAAAACAATTCCTAAGTTTACCGAATTTTAAACCAAAATAACACAAACAACGAAACAACTACAATTACTACACTGCTGGAAGATGTAGAAGACATTTTCCCTATAGATAGATTTTCGGCGACAGATTTCTTGCAATTATAGCTTTTGTTTTTGTAGGCGTATTCGCTGTTCGCAATTCTTCCAGGGTGACGATGTAATCACACATAAACCTGGAGTCCATGACAGTCATACCCTTTTAACTTTCTTAAAAACTGCGTTACGCTCCAATAAATTTTAATGTTTAGTCATCCATGATAGCTATGTTTGTAAACAAAGTTTGGCTTCATGAAGCAGTGAAGCACACAGTTGGACTGCAGAATATAGTCTTTTTCAGCAAGATGTTATCTGCGCCAAACAACCAAAAATGATTAGTGCGGTGCGCGAAATACTCAGACGCAATGAAAGTGCGCAATTAACCTACACAGCGACATACATTGATTGATTGATACAAACTTTGACTTATTTTATCTTTAAATCAATTGTAAATTGATTGCACAGAAGTTCTGTTCAAGTCATTAAGAGGAAAATAACGCACCTGAAGTGCTAAACTGAAGCTCATGAAAATTAGTATTGAGGGTGGCTATACCAAACTTTGCAGTCTGGATACCCAGTATAGAATGTAAGTTTTTTGTGCACGGGACAGCGTAATTTTCAAACACTGGTATGCACTATATGTACCAGTTTGTCAGTATATATAGGCAACAAAAAGTGTGCACCAGATAGCTACGTTGTGCACTGTACAGATTTCCATATCATTGAAGTACTTTACGCTATAGGCCTAAATACGAGGGAAGAAAATAGTTGCTCTCTTATTTTTTGGAACTTTAGTTGGTGTGATTTGTTTTGTGCCACTTGCAGACTTATATTTTGGACGTTGAACAGTACGCTAACTCTTGAGCAGAAAATACCACAACATTTTTTGGTAACGTAGCTCAGTCAGTGCAGGGAAGTAAGCAAAACACCAATAGTAGAAATTTGAAAACAAGGGAAAGTGGTTCACTTTGACTTTACCCCTCTTTGCACATAAGGGCGAAATATTAGATTCTCCATTGCCGTTGGCTAACAGCAATACAAAAAACAATGATTTGTGTGTACCTATACAAAATAAAATCTTTCCAATTAAAGTCCATAGTGGAAAGTGACATGCACAAGATACAGGGACATCTATGCCGAATATGTTACTCATCACATTAACTTATAATAAATAAACAGAGATTTAAGGCTTCGATGCACACCATCACACCAAAATTTGCGTTTGCGCGTAGATACTTCTCGAAAACTGCAGTACCTTTTAGTTGGGCTAAGCCGAGGGCCACATTAGAAAGTTTGCCAAGTTTGCAGGAGATAAAATTCAATTGCGCTTATAATGGCTATTGTTCCATCATGTTGCGCATTAGATTTTTTAATCAAAAACAGCAAACTTTCCAATCTGAGGTGAGGACCGTTCAAAGAATGAAGACCTTTGTTTGCAAAACGTGCCTGTATAGTGTCGTGCTGGGGTCGACTGCTCACCCTATCTTGTATTTGTGCGTTGTTTTTGTTATGGATTTTTTGTACAACTATAGCTATAAGCTAGAAAACAAAAGTCAGTTCCTTACCAAAGCTTATCTTTGTAGCAAAAAAGTATTACGGACCACTTTGCCGCATATGGTTGGAGCAAATTGGAGTTTTATGTGATTTTTTGATCAAAGAAATGCTTGTACATGATAAGTAAATGCAAAATCCTATGGCATAACCAAAATATCCAAGTTTCCACGCAAGCTACATTGCAAATGAATTTGGGAAACTGACATGAGATGCTTGCAGTGGTTCGCTTTGCACCGCTTTCCCCAAAGCCACTGTATGGGAAACAATTGCATTTTGTCTGGTGTCAACACAAGCCTTTAATTTAAACCTGTGTCGTTGTTGTGGGACTACCATAGCAAAGCCTACATGAGAAATCATAGCAGTGTTTTATAATAATTTTTGTTGAAAAGTCAAATTTCATACATTTCAAAAACGAAGTTTGCTGTTGAATAGGTGGTAGGCTACATATCACATTGTGCATTAATGCAGATTACTGTTTAATTTCCAGTTTTACCAACATTTTTGTATATTAGTTTTAAATAAAATGGATTATTATCAACGAAATATGCAGTACTTTATGAACCAGCGCTACCAGCGAATCAAGAAATTGTGCATAGGAACTGCATCTTCTTTCGAGGATCAAGAGTTTTTGCCTGAAGCAAACAGTTTATTTTTAACAAGACAAGATGAATCAGTGCTTTGGAAACGTCCAAAAGTATATATTTTACCTGTATCATAATGCAGTAAATCTATATATATATACAGTATATAAATCTATATATATATATGAAATTTATTCAGTCTGTAAGTTACAAACCGGAAAAGCTTTTAAACGGCGGGGTCTAGAGATGCCAAAATTTTCACACAAGGTGCAACTCATAACGGGAAAGATTATAACACACTTCGATTTTCAATGGACTCTCGGCGTCTGCGCTAGAGGCATAAAAATAGCCCCGGAATCCTTCTCTTGGACCGTTTTGGAGAGAAAACAAGGGAAAAAAGCATGTGTACGTTTGCGAATCCGGCACGAAAACAGGCCTGAAATTTGTTGAACTTTTCGCTATTACTCGACTTAGGTTGAGTCGATTTCAACAATTAAACATGGCAAGACATTCCTCTTTCCAACCCTATAACTGCTTTCCATTTAATCGCAGCAACAAACGAGGAAACCGTACATATAGTAGCGCTTCTCTGGCAAAGCAAAACCAGCCAGCAAGTACTGTTGCAATTTCTCAAATTTCAAATCACAACTTTTGTGACGAAAGTGAAAGCAAGACTATTTCGTCGTACAGACAGGTACATTACATGACCTGTTGCTGAAGATGGGCACTTTAGTGGGGACAATTGACAACATACCAACGATATTACTTTAATCAATGGGAGGTAACAAAGACGCTTTGGAACACAGCAGATGAACATACAATGCACTGTATGTGGGGCAGCTAGAACAGGGCAGACGAAAATAAATACATTAAAAGGAATTTTTTTAGCAAAGGAAAGTTGCCATCCAGTGGATGGCAAGCAATCTAATATGTTTTGTATATAATGTAAAATATGTCACAAAATTTTACTTTTATCAGTTAGAATAAGAAGTGATAAAGTGGCTACACTCTTTTGTTTTGTAGGAGCTGAGTAGTAATCCCCACTTTGTAGTAGATGGAGTTTCATCAACAAATTTTAGCATTGGCTCTTGTGGAAGTTCATCTTTTGTGGCAGCTTGTTCTATGTTGTCTAATTATCCTGACTTTTGGAACAGGGTATGTATTCAAAGGTTTTTATGTATATTGCATAGTATCTCCCTAGGAAATACCAACATCTAAAACTATTATTTGCTTACAAAAATACATATCGCCTTGGTAGCCGAGTGGTTTGAGCGCTGGCCTCACAATACAAGCAGCTCAGGTTCCGTGTTCAATACCCAGTTATGCCATACCATTGTAATGCTCTTAGGCAAGGCATTAATGACGTTTGCTCCTGTTCCGTGAACCTAGTGGACAGTTCTAAACTCGGGCAATACTACAGAAAAAAAAAATTGTATTGCAATTAGAACTGTCTCAAAAGCTAGCTTGGTAACCAAGACTCAAGTAACAAGGAATCATTGTCGGCTTTAAGTCGTGCTAAGACTTTCCTCAGTCCGAAGTTAAACATTATCATATTATACCATGTTATCAATACAATCAGTTACATATATACCAGTACGTATTTAAAATAGGCTTATTAGTAGTGTTTAATTGGTCAGAATGTTTTCATACAGTGATGTATTGTGTGGTTGTTAACACTAGCATATATACCCAGTATATCTTCAAAATTGATGGAACAATTTTTGGTATTGTTTTCAAGGTCGTGCCTGATTTACCTTCCCAAGAAAATGTTATCAGTGTTAATTCAATGGAAGATCTGGGTATTTTTAGATTTCGGTACATTGATTTAAAAATTTAATATGTCAACAATAAGCCATCACTTACCAATTACATTTATGTACTTAGTGATTTTATAACTAAACAAATATTCAATCAATATTCAGACTAATAAAAATTAATGCAAGTACAATTGCAAGAAATATGGTTTTGTCAAGAAATTTCATTTGCTAAGTGCTCACAAGCTTGTTAATTGCACGAGGTAAATTTATGTTCGATTTAAATATTGAACATCAACCTAACCTAAACTTTATAACATGGTTATAGGTTTTGGAGGTTTGGAAAGTGGTTTGAAGTTGTTGTAGATGATCGACTTCCAACACTTGGAGACAAACCGTTTGGGGTGCATTCAAAAGATGAAAATGAGTTTTGGTGCCCGCTATTGGAAAAAGCTTATGCAAAGTTAGTTTGTTTTAGATATATACTGAGCAAGGACTTAGTTTTTGTCGTTTATCAAAACGTTCTAGTGTTTTACGAAACTTATTATTGTGTTTATGATTAAAAATCTGTTTACCATCGCTGTTTATGTTTAGCTTGAAATTTTTTAGCCAGTCTATAATTAAAGCGCACATTTTAGGAAGGAAGTTATTTTGTAAATTTTAAATCATGAGTGTGGGCTTCCTGCAAAGTGACATGTTTTGGTTCTCTTTTTTATCCTGGGAAAACAGCACTCCCAATCAAATTTTAATCGACTTTTCTTTATATCATTACATTGAGTGGTTGTGATAATTTCATTGTGTGCTTGTAGTTTTCTTATTCCCATTTAAGTTATTTTTGGTTGATCTGTTTCTAATTGCTTTCAAACTGTCTGTGCTTTGTTTAAAATCGTATTTGAAATATCTATGTGTTTAAATAATTTTTTATAATGTTGTGTTTAAATACTGATATTTGTTTGAATAACTATGTTTAAAACCAATCAATTGATTGCAGATTTGTTGGATGCTATGAAGGTATTGAGAATTTAGATGCCGGTTTGATTCTGCAAGACTTCACTGGTGGTATACTTCAGCATTTACAACTAACTGAAAATGCATCTAATCTTGACTGGCAGTACAACTTTTTCAATGATTTACAAGATTCAAAGCAAAAAGGAAGAACGATGCTTACCAGCTGGATCAAGGTAAAAAGGCATGAATGTAGGAAATCCTATGAATCATACATATTACAGTTTTGCAAATTGTTGAGTAATGAATGCAGAGGTTGACATAGTTTGTAACTGGTTTCGTTGTGTATTTCCCCTGTGCCTGACTTAACGTTTTAATTATATTACAGTTCTGGAATTTTTTTACGTACTTTGATTTTTGCATTTGAAATTATGTTATCCATATCTCTTTGTGTGTAAAATAGGAAGTGGATAAAAAGTGCTGTTATGCTCACATCATGTAATATCAGTGCTGGAGTTAGGTTTATGAATTTCGAGACAAAATTATTTTATGTTTCAAAGAAAGGGATATCGAAGTAAATCCTGAGCCATTACATTCTCAATGTTGTCGTTGTTTTTTTTATAAATTTAGTAACACACTTTGTGCGAGCATGATTTTGAGTTTTTGTGCAGCAAAAATTATAATGGATACCATTGCTAGGAATAACTTGATGAAAATTTTTGTGGAAGAGCATTTAAGTCCTGCCAAAGAATTTTTTAGACATAGTAGTTGTTTCTCTGTGCACTGCGTTTGCAGTATATGTGTCACATGGTGTCATACCTTGCAGTATCAATGGTTAAATGATCGGTGTCTGGCAATATGTGACCTTGCAGTTTACTGCAAGAAAAATGTACGACTATTAATCACATAGGACTTATAATAACAGATCGCAGTACCACAAACTGGATCCTAAATTTAACATGCATAACAAAGAATACCCTACTCATACAACATAACAGTCACTACTCACTGGTAAGCAAATGTCTTTAAAATCAATTTTTCAGAGCTTTAGCTTTTGTTTAAATTAGTATTGGCTTCGGCTCGAGCTCTGCTATAATTTTGAGTATTGCTCCAGCTTAATAGACAATGCTAGCACCCCAAGATTTCAGCTTCATGAACCTGGTTTTAAGCAGAGACTCAAACCGCACTTTTAATCTGTTTCAGGTTTTGCACAATTTTTGCTTTAACACTTCTTCTCCAGTTCGGGTTTGCATCCGGCGCACGCATATATTCCAGCCTGCATTTAGGTTCAACAAACTTGTTAATATATGATTTGCTTGACATTTCAAATGACATTATGTGGCTAATTATTTTTTAATTTGTTTATTACACTGCACAAGTAGCCCTTGATTAGCTCACAGAGTTTCGTAAGGAGTGGGTATTCTTAGTTTAGGATTTTTAAATTTAAAAATGGGCTTACTACAAACATGGCCCAATTCCAGTTTGACACCCTGGTTCCAAGACTCTGAGTCGATGACCCATATTTTTTGCATACTTGTATTTACATTGATTAGAAGAAGTTGATTTCGGCATGTTTGGCTCATTCATTTTAGAATTTGCTACTGCCCTTAGCTTTACTCAACCGTCCGGTTTGTATAATTTTTCTTCTTGGCTCGTTTAAAATATCTTTTTGGATTATTTTTACACCTAAATCAGGATCACCATGCAGTTGCAAGATTACGATTTATCATATGCTAATGCTCTAAACTTTTCTATTAATGCTAAAGTTAGTTTATTCTTTCCGTGAGTTTTGTAGCAGCAAATACATTACAGATGTACACGCTGTAACAATAGTGAAGTAGGGTATATATTGTCAATTTTGTCCAGTGAAGTAGACACAGCTACACATATGTGGGAGAAAAACTGTGCTACAGCATATAAGCCAGGTATACAGTAACAACGTTATAACAGTTCAATAAAAATAGGTAGAGGGCGTATGCAAAGTAATATTCAGGTATTATACATTAAATTTTGCTGGGCCTGTTAATTTAAAATACAGTATATCCAAAAAGATAATTGTGTAGAAAAATTTAGTTTGCAATTGTGTCCATTTCGGATTAGATATTAAAGAACAATGTACAGTGCGATCTTGTTATCCTGAAGTTTATAAATCCAATAAAAGACTTTTTATGCAATATTGCTATACACGCAGGCAGAAGGTGTTTCAACTGCACCTTCAATTCGTCAATTTATGTAACTATTAAAAAGTTGATTTGCAATGCATCAGTTGTAAAATGCAATATCAATACATATGATAATATAAAGGAATGTAATACCGTGTAAATGAAACTGTTGTCCACGTATTGTTTTCCGATAGAACTTCTTGTTTTTTCGGGACATATAATATGCAAAATATTATTTGAAAAAGATTTTTGAGGAAACTTTTTACATCGAAACAGAAAAAGCAAACTTTGAAAGGAGGTGATGGGATCCAGACACAAATTAAAATAGGGAAAAAGCAAGCGCTAGTTAAAACTTTGTTTGCTTTGTCTGGAAATTGGCTAAATTGCAAAAACTTATCAGAACATGCATAACTGCATTATTACTTAACAGAATTTCCAGGGAGACAACATTTTCCCAACTACTGGCAACTCCTCAATTGTGTAACGCTGCTATGATTACTATATACAGTCGAATCCGTTTAATTCGGACACCGGATAACCCGGACAACCGCTTTATTCGGCCAAAATGCTCGGGAACGGAACAAAAGTAAAAATTGAACGTAAAAAACTCCTGTTAATTCGGACAATTCTCCGCTTAATTCGGACACAGGTTCGCAATTCCATCGTTAGGTTATGACACAATAAACAGTACTTCGTTCGTTTTAAGAAAGATTCAATTGCATTATAAGTGATTATGGTGAAACAATGACGATCCATGCAGTAACAATCGACAATGAACTCATATAACGCCGTGCCAGCTTCATAGTCGCTTTTACTTCTGTACAATTGCGTCCATCTTGTAGGACAAAATTGTACAGAAAAGTTTAGCACAAAAAGTGAAATTGCTCACTAAAGTAAACGAAGATGTTTTATGCGATCAGTGCCAGTTACTGCAGTATAGCGCAGCTGCAATTCATTTATTACGCAACACTACAGTATTTTAAATGCGTTTTTTGCCTTTATGCATGACCATGAAACGAACAATTGATTTTCCGCTTAATTCGGACAAAGCCATTTCTCTGCTTAATTCGGCCAAAAGTGAGCGGAACCAAAGTGTCCGAATTAAGCGGAGTCGACTGTAGCTTAAACTTATCCTGACTATATGTCTATGTTTCACAATTATGTTTTTTGTCAGCCTCGAGAAGTTGGAGAAGAAGGATCAGAAACAGCCCAGGGATTAATAATTGGCTGTATGTATGCAGTGACTGCATTGAAAGAGATAAAACTTGGTACTGGCCTTTTAAAATTCTTCAAGTGAGTATTACCTACTGAATGTTACATGTGATTACCTCAATTTATGTTCTATCAATACCACACTTAATGGTACCTCACCAATATGCCAAGCAGTTTAGTTTAGTTTAGTTTAGTTTAGTTAGACTATATTTATTTCATTTGAATGATTTTTTATGAAATTGTTTATTTTATATGATTAGTCACCAGACCGATGCCCTGGCTTCCATGGATTGTAATAACATAACTAAAATGCCTAAATTCTGCCGACTTTAATCTTTCTAGTTTTCAGTATAACATCTAATGTATGCAGCACCACGTTTCCCAGTCAGCATGTATTTTGTACTTCATTTCGCACTGAGCTTATAAATATAATACATTAGTACTTGGCATTGCCACAGATTATTTATTTGCATAATTTTTATTCATTATTATATGTCAGTTTTGTCCTAAGTCAGACAGTTAGCTAACCAGCTAAATGATTGAAAAATCCACAATGCAAACCTTTAAGCGTGCTGGCGATTTAATTGATTATTTATTTATTTATTTTGGACTTATTGGGTTTTCAGTAAGTGTTAATTGCTAATGCCAGACTGTGCACTAACACATGTACAAAACGTTTAGGTCTTCAAAGGTTCGTATGATAAAGTTACGCAATCCAGTGGGATCCACTCAGTGGAGAGGATCTTGGAGTGATAGGTAAATTTTTTGTTTAGGATTGTGTGCAAAATGTTACGGTTCCTGTTAGATTTCAATGTTAGTGGTTGTTTATAATATTAAGGTCTGATGAGTGGAGTTTAATCAGTGAAAGCGAGAAGAGGAAAATGGGGCTGACTTTGGATGAAGTTGGCGAGTTTTGGTAACTAACTAAAAGGTTTAGCAACTCGCTGTTTATAGTAACACCTTCATCAATACAATATTGTGGAAGCTCTCTTTAAGGGACAGACAATACTTGTATATTTTGTTTTATATCCTCTTTAATATATTTGATTTTGTGTTTTTCTTTACAATGCCAAATCTGTGAAAAGATCACTTCTCATCAAGGCTAAAAAATTAGCATGTTAGCTTATTAATAAAGCAAATCTTCAAGGTTATTACTTTGCAATGAATATAATTGAAGGCAACCACAATATCAGACCCTGATACCACAAACACACTCCGAATGAAATGAAACTTCAAGTTATTGAACTTCAACAATTAGCTTTAGATGTTTACATGAATTTTAGTAGGCAATTCACCGGGATGTAATGTACTTTCATAACATATAAATCAATAAAGATAATATTTTTGTTGTCAAACAAACAGAAACTGTAAGAGTTTTATGAAACTTAGGTTGTCTTTTTCGGACTTTTGCTCTACCTTTACTGACGTGTCCATTTGTGGTGTCGTTCACTCCAGTGTACTTGTAAGACATTCTTGGAGGGAATCCTATTCTTATGGAGCATGGCAGTGGCAGACTGATCCATATAGTGGTGCTGACACTGCTGGTGAAACATTTCTTCACAGCCCTGTAAGAAGTACTGTATGTGTTAACAATAAGGAATTATCAAGTTATTAGCAGCCTAAATTTATCAAATTCATTATTATGTAAAATAGTAAGTAGAGATATGTCACAGAATTTTTTAATGTGATGATATTCAAATTTTGTAGGGTTTTCAGTTAAATTGTAATCACAAATTGATAGTTTGTCTGTTTCGCATGTTTATTTGCAGCCGAAAAGACCCAAGTAAAACACATATGTATTAATTAATATATATATTAGGGTTGGGAATTTAGTTGGTTTTCATTAGCCATTAGTTGGCGGATAGCTCCCATAGTCGCTGATTGTCAGTTCACACAATTGCAAGCAACACTACTATTTATTCGTAGGAAATGTGATGAAAAGTGTTGTATTAGCAACTAATGTCATTGTAGACCAAAGTTTATTAGGAAAACTAAGTATTCAAGCAATAAGATTATTAACAGTCAATGGATGACCAAAAATTTTGCTTTAAATTCTATACCTACATGTATGTTTTTGGCTAATCACTAACAGAATCTTTAGTGGTTAAGACCTTTTAGCCATTCGCAGCTATTAACCGGCCAAATTTTCCCAATCCTAATATATAAACAATAGTATGTTTTTCTATGTAGGAGAAATATCTCCAGAATGCACAGTACAAAATTGATGTACCTGATGATTCAAGAAAAAAACTTTTCATAGAGTTGCAACAGAGCGAGCCAAGATTGCATGCATCACATGACAGAACAACACTTCTTGAAATTGGCATGCACATAGCTAAGGTATGTCAAGAATGTAGACAGATGCTTCAGTTATTATTGAAAAATCTTGTGTCATGTTTATTTACTGACAACTATTTTTTGATTTGTGTTCAACTTGTTTTTGCACTTGCCCTTCCCTTTAAATTTCCCTAGTTTTAAATACAGCTTTACACTAGCGAACCATAATCATTAACGCTTGAAACCTACGACATTTTGAAACAACTCCCACAATTCTTACATCAGCTTTGAAAATAATGTAAAGGTAATAATCTGTCAATAGCTTAAACCATAAGAGATTTTAAATACACCAAGGTTGTGCTGTGTTATGAAACTACTCGCTGCATGCAGCCAATTCTCCCCTAACAGTTCTGTCCATCTATCAGGTGGTTTTCAAAGTATGCACGTTTTTCGTTGTTTACAGTGATGTTGTAGAGACAAATCAGCATAATTATTTGAGCCAATAAAACAATACAATGCCTGACTGAGCAAATCATATGGTTGTAAATATGAACTACCAATCTTTCAGTTTATATTCTGCCTATATTACTCACTAAGAACAAGCTAAATCGAATTAAATTTGATCGTTTTGAGGTTTAGAACAGTTAAATGTTCAACTATTTACCTTTTCAGAAAGAAAGGGCCAAACTTAGTACAACAAACTTTCATAATCAGCAAATAACGATGAAGAACCACGATTCATTACCATTATAATCCAACCTTTCAGAGGCCAACCTAGCCTTGCGAAATAAGTTAACACTTTGTGGGCACTGGACAGTTTCTGTTTTTAGTTTTCATGGTTTTTGTAAGGAGTCAAAATGAACAACAGATGTGATGAAGATTGTAGTCCTCTCAGAAGCTGCTCATATGATGTCAAAAAGTTATTTGTTTTTAAGGTCGAAGAAAATAGGAGCTTCAAGCTTCGAAAGTTGCTTGAAGGCGGCACAGATTATCCACCAGTTCGCAACCGGAATGCATTTGCCGAGTTGTCATTATCTAAGGTTTGTACGTTTTGCTTAAAAAATTTTTTGTGGTTTAATGCAGTGCTTTTCTACCTGTGAGACTGTACGCACTTGTGACCTGTGAGACTTGTGCGTATATAAAAAAATCTAGTTTGGATGAAATTCGTCCATCTGATTTTCAGTTATTCTTAAGCAACGCTGATTGGCTGTGCAAGTTTGACGCTTTCACGCTTACCCTCGCGTCGGACTATGGTCGAGGCAAGCTAATACGTAATGTGCGTTGCACAGTTATCACTAAGCAAATCCAGTTTTTTCAATATATTTTCCATGAATAAGACTGTCAGTAAAAAGAGCATGACAGATTGGTGAAGGGGCAAAGATAAAACAACATTGAAGTAACGAAGCATGTTGATATCAATTAGTAACAAAGCGATGGCTTGTATCTCGTTGCTTTGTATTTAGTTGAAAAGTAGTCGGGTTCTCGTTTACGTAAACGGATTCTGGTACGGATTGTTTTATATGTCATGGTACGGATTGTTTTATACGCCACGTCATGGAACACGTCACGTGCGGATGAGATTTTCGTGACACTAAAAAGTGCGAATCGTCATCAGAACTGTTGAAAAGTACTGGTTTAATGTAATTAATGCATTTAGATACAACTCTTATTTATTAAATGTTTAATGGCATCTTATTAGTTTCATTTATGATTTGTAGAATATATACAGTATGTGATTTGGTTGGAAAAGAGTATATTTTTATATATTGCCGTTTGCCCGCATTTCTTAACCAAATTTTTCAACCCAAAATTGTTTGTAAAGCAGCAATGACTACATACAACCAAAAAGACATATACTGTTCAATTACCGGTATTGTAATAGCTGTGGCTGTTTATGAGCAAAACATTCTCCTAACCTATCAGTACAATTCTGGCTACCAACCTTATGGTTACGACATGGTTTGCAATTATGCAAATACTTGTATATTTATAATATTTATTGCATATAGGGTCGTTATGTCATCATACCATATACATTGGCCTCAGAAGTATCAAGTAAATTTCTTTTAAGGGTTTACTCTCAGGCTAACGTCAGTTTTAGGTAGGTCCATTCGTTTGTATAAATTTTTGTTATTGCATTCATACTCCATATTAATCCGGAGAAATCTGATCGTTGATGAATATTGTTTAAGTGTTTTATTTCTTAGTGAACTCGCATGGCGATACCCAGATCAGACCTGCTGGGCTTTCTGCTTTGGCTATCCTAAACTTGTAACAAGAGTGCGTGTGGCTTATGGCAATAACTGCATCAAACTGGAAGGTAAAGGTAAGAAGGTATAATGCATTTACTCGTTGTTTGACAGTTTTTTTGTGTGAACATTTGCTTAAAACTCTTCTTTGTATGAAGTGGCAAATCCCTACGTTGTGATTGGCTGTGAAGGCAAGACTGTGAGATCCAAAACCTTCAAGGAAAATAGAAATCCCAGTTTTGATCTTTTTGCTATTTTTTACCGCAAAAATCCTGATGCTCTCATTGTTTTGACCGTAAGCTTTGTTTTTATCTTGATCTTCGAGGGGGCGGCCAACACTTAATAAGTTCTATTTTTGGGTTTGTAAAATTCGTAAAAAAATGAAAATTACTCTTAATTTTGCGTTTTCTGATAATGTGCACATAGATTTAGCATGCATAAAGCTATAACGTTATGAAATGCTGACGAAATTCCTATTCCAATTCCTGTCTTCGAAAAATACTTCGTGGTTATGTAGTTATCGGCAAAAGAGAACCGCAAAAACTCTCAGTTTTTCAGCCTTACCGTGGTTGGTCTATAGGCTGTCACCTATCAAGCTCTTGGCAGTTAGAACAACCTATACAGCTGTAACAGATATATATGTGATATGCAGTCGGTATTGCTAAATGTATCAATTTGCAAATGTTGTCTGTAATTACTTATGACATCACATAAGCCTTGATCTACGTCACGATTAAAGCCAATTTTGCAATTTTCTTTTGCTTATAGTTACCTAAGCAAGAATTTTTTTAAGACTATTTTATCAGCATATTCAGTGAGTAGTGTTCTTTCATATAAGATCAACCTGTTTTTGAACTTGGGCCTCACTTTAAACTACAGTCAGTTACTTGGTTTTTCAATATTTTTTTAGAAATCACAATTTTTGGGTGTTTGTCGCCTCCTTGACGTGAATAGCCGATCCCTGAGCTACTTAGTGTAGTTTTGTTTTCGAAAGAAAATATTTTAGGATTGCAATGTTTTGACGTGAAAAGCGGTCATCGTCACCACATGAGAGATGATTTGCTTGTACTCCTTAGGTATACAATGATGGTCTCCTTTGTGACAGTTTCATGGGACAAGGTACGATTGCAGCTGGGGTTGACGATACTGCTAATTCTGTTGAAGTCCCTTTGTTTGGTCGTAGAAAGCAAGAAGGAGTGAAATATCCTGGCTCATTGTTTGTTGATATTGCATCAAGTGAGGATATTAATGAGTTGTAGATGACGTTACTATTGAGTTTTTCTACCAAGTTTTAACCAGATTTTGTGCAGTGAACTTTTCCTTTCTTGCATTTTAATAATATGCAGTAACATAATATGTGGTAACTGTAATCAGTGTTTATGTATTTACTATGTGTTTTATAATTTGCGTTACCATTTTTTGTGAGTTTCCGAATTTAATCAGTAATGCGGTTTTTCTTGTTCTATGGACTGGGATGTTGCTTTGCATACAATATACATGCAGGAATGCTTAGTAGCTTCAACACATACACAATCATTGTTCTACCACTGTGCTAGTTACTTTACTTAAGCGAGGCCATTGTGTTGTATCGTAAGTATTCTTAATTATCAAACAGTTGTGGAACAACTATTTTTAAATGGTATCTGTGCAATAATGATAATCTGCAATGTACAGCAAATTCTGTTTGCTTGTGTCCCATTACTGCCTTACGAAAGTATTTTGCACGTTTTTAAGTGTTAACATGAATAAAGTTTGCAAATAAAAGTTTCTTCAAAGCTGCCTTGTAAAGCACGCAGATCATGCTCTTTTTAATCTTATTAGCAAATTAAAACAAAAACATCGATTGCCAGCAGATAAATGAACTACAATATAGAATGTAAAGCAACTTACACAAAAAATTGAAAATGGTTGTGGAATCTTGGCTAATAGGATAAGGAAGCATATAACCATACTAAACGAAAAATAACACAGCTTCTAACAAATCCAAAAGGGGACAATAATAGCAGTTATATTGTTTAAGGTAAAGATATGAACCAGCATTCACATGGGCCCTAATTTCAAGTTAGCAAGGATAGATGATGTTTTTCACACCTGAAGAAAATATTTGCTTTACAATAACGCTGGTACAAAAATGACTATGCCCAACATTTCACAATCATTTGACAAGACATTAAACTAAGGTAAAATCACGGGCACAGTTCGCATAATACTAGTAGTGCAAGCTTTGTGCACGATTTAACAAATGAACTCCGGAAACTCCCAAGTACATAAACAACATGAAATAAAATTTGATTGTAGTGTAGAAGTACAGTATGTCTATTGTGTTAATACGGAAATTAATTGTTTTTTTCATTTCGCTGGAAAATTTTACTTTAAAAAATCAATAATAAAAGCACTTGAGACAGTGTGGTGAATGTGGACTATGTTATGGACTATTACAGAATATCGCATCACCCTTTGTAAATGCAAAAAACACAAGTTTAAATGTCTAAGACAAGTATTGCTTGGGCCATTACTCTGTACATAAATTTCGCATCTCCTCATAACTTATTGCACAAAATGTCTGTGGACCACGGTGTTAAGAAAAAAAATCCAATGCATTAGGAAATGACATATGCCATAACTATACTTTCCATCAACTTTATGTCTGTTTAAATTCGTGTTTTGTCAATATAACGGCTTATTCAACTGGTAATAATGAAACAACGTGACAAAGTTATGAGATAACAAAAATATATGCTGAACGGGCGGGCCTCAAACGTCCAGTGGATAAATTTACCTTAATTATCATTTTCCACTGCACAAAAACAACTTCACTTGATAAAATTTTAAGTTGAAATGCAAATATTTTTGCGTACTATCCCGAAAAATAATACAAAAAGATAAGAAAACAATCATTGACTTCCATTCTTTAGCATGAACAGATATGGCATTTATGGCAATTTTTGGATAAAATGTGCATCAACCCAGAAGGATGTGTGCTTGACAAAACTTACATGATAAAACACACTATACTGAAACATGAAGAAGGAATTCAATAGATATAAAGTAACAGGCTTGAATGCAAAATACAGTAACTGTACTTCATATATTGAATAAGATGTGTTATCTCTTTGTCCAACCAAGCTTTTGTTGTGTTACCATACCATACATACGATTACTGAATCTGGACTAATACGAATAATATGTCATTGGGCGATAATGAGATGCTGTGCCAATTTTTCAACATAATTTGCACTGTACAGCAACTAAGTCTCCCGTGATAAAAAAAATTTAAAACATTCATGAATGTGTCAAAATTTCGATTATAAACATGTGCCAGAGATATTAATAACATAATGGCTAGAAATGCTTCTTCAAGCAGTTTCCAATCTCTTTGTATGCCACCTTGCAACAAACGATCCATACAACAAATTGTTTCATCTTTCATCCATGATGTTTTGCCACTTCCTTTGCGGCAAGAATCAATGGATTAAGCGATGCCAGAGGGGCTGCCTTTTGCAAAAATGGATGCTGGAAAAATACATAAGAATAAACAGTTATAAAGTTATATATAATGACTCCATCAGATATTATTGAAGTTTCAAATCGATCTTATTAGAAAGACTTACAGATAGAAGTTCAACTGCACTTGAGCGTTGGTCAACATCCATTTCAAGACAGCAATGAAGAAAATCGTGGAAGACATCTGAAAGCCTTTCTGGCTGCTGAATTTCAGGAGTCCCATTGGTCGCAATCAAATACAGAGCCTATGAAGATTTGTTATATGATGAAGGGTATGCCGTTAAATATGAAAACATACTCATTTGGTACAGAGTAATATACGTAGGTAAAGCTACGATATTCCACAGGAAATAAACTAAAAATCATTTCTGTAAATACAGTACCCTCAAAGGATTCTCATTTAGGTATGGAGGTTCGCCCTCAATCATCTCAATGGCCATAATACCCAAGCTCCAGATATCCACCTTGTAAAAATGAAAAATTTAATAATTTGCTTATGTACAAATAGAAATATTTTTTTCATAAGTGACGTCATGTCAAATTTTTAAACCTTACACAGAAATCACTTGTTAGCAAATAAAGTCATGACATGAAGTAAAATAATAAATTAAGCCAAACTGAATAACAAAAGCACTAACTTTTGGTCCATATGCTTTCCTAGTAACAACTTCTGGCGCCATCCAGTAGGGGGTTCCAACCATTGTTGAACGCTTGCTCTGTTCAGGTGTAATTTGTGCACAAAAACCGAAATCAGCTGCAGAAATAAATTCTTATGTCAGGATTTAACAGCATCAAGCTTACACAACTGCATTTTGTACTTAAAATAAGATGGTTGCCATATATTTACGATTCAATAACAGAAAGAAAATAGCTCATTCCAGATGGGTGTGCTCAATTATCTGAATGTATGGAAAAGCAAAAGCTTGGTATGTCCCATTCAAATACTATATTGGGCACTAACTTCACAAATTTTTGTACAAACTTATTAGTACAATGTACAGTATGCGACGTAGCTTCAAATATTAATAAATCTTTCAGTATTAACACTTTTGACTTTTTACATGAAAAGCATTCCAATAAGCTCACTAAAATTTCATTATTTTCACAGATAACACAGTTTACACTATCAATTAGCCTTCTTTCAGAGCCCTCACTCAAATTTTGTGACGAAAAAAAAGAACTAATTCGATTAGGACGCATCTGGATTAATTGACGTTTAATGGCATGCTGCGTAGCTGTACAACACTAAACCATAGCGAAATACTAGAAAACCGTAGTTTGCTGAAGTTTGGTTGATTTTAGTGAGGTCAGGCCAGTGATTTCAAAATTACATCCCACATAGCAAACTACTGCCCAAAGATATACTGCCAAAAACATGTAAGTAAGTGGTTTAAGCAAATTGGCACACCAGAAATATCCGTATCGAATGTAGATTGGTAATTTCTTTCATGTAAATAAGGCAAGTATATCTAAAGGCAAACATCTCAGTTTACAATCACCAACAAATGTCAAAAAGGTTTATGATACATTCATGATCTAGTATCATATGATTAGAATATGTTCCTACATGAGTTCACTCACTTTCGTGTGCTCATTTCATTTTCAAGAATGGCAATGACAAGTTACAAAGTATACTAAAGTTAGAAAATGAAACCAAGCTTACTCAGTTTCACACTTCCTTGCATTCCAAGTAAGATATTATCACTTTTGATGTCTCTGTGAATCACATTCCTGCTGTGAAGGAATTCAAGCGCTTGCAGGCACTGTAATTTGCATTAAATTTATATGAAATTGGTATAGATTCAAGATTTTCAAGAACTTGATCTCATGTGACTACACAGAAACAAACCTCTCTACAAACAGAAGCGATCTGGCCTTCATCCATGCAAGTTTCAGTGACAACATCAGTGAGTGATCCGCCGGGCAAATATTCCATCACTACCCATAGTTCTTCACCCTACAAGGGCAATCAAAAAGAACAAATAAAAGATGGCATTTACTTCTAAAGGGATATGTTAAGCAAGTTATACCACAATCAGAACACAACTTTGCTTACAGACTCATACCTTCAAATAAGAATCAAGATAATTCACAATGTTGGGATGTTTGTTTTCTCGCATTACAATAATTTCGTTAATAATGAGTTCTTTCTTTGGTTGTTGCGCCAGGTTCATTTGCTTAATAGCAACTTGATCACCAGTTGACACGTCCTCAGCAGTGTAAACTGTCCCTGATGCACTAAATGCATTTTTAACTTGTGAAATTATGCAAGTGCTGCTGAAGTAACTTAACATTCACTGTGAGTAAATTTCACTATCAGTAAAGATTCGGTCTTCTTACAGTAGAACACACTTTCCAGTGATCACTTACCCTTGTCCAATCTTTTCAAATTTTGTGTAGCGAATTTCAGGATTGCCCACACTTACAATTGTTCCTGAAATGTAATAAATTCCTAAGGTTGCGATACTTTCATTACTCTTCACATATTTAATTATTTATCTTAGAAACCCTGATTTACAAAAAAATGTAAAAACTAACGCAATTTTGCTAAAACTTCTTCATCTGATATTTTCTTTTTCTTTTGTCTCTCAGCCCTGTTATTTACAGCAGCAGTGTTGGCTGCAGGTGCAGTGGTAGTACTGGAAGGAGGTGGGCCAAACGGCTCAATAACAGACCTTGTGTAAATCTGAAAAGATACATCATATTTCGAGCAAGCTACGTTACAAGTATGATAAAAATTAATAGCATTTAATTCAATGTTGGATAATTATGCGATGGCGTACAGATTTTGTGTGGTCAGGCCTTGGAGCAATTGCTGGAGGTGGACCTTCTTCGTCAGATTCACTATCTTGCTCACCACCTGATTCTGTCTGCTGTGGTCGATGAGAAGCTGGCACAGGTTCTGCTTGCTTCAATGCAGAATTAGTACCAATACTGGGCTGTTTCAATGAAATAATAGATGTTTTCATCAATGCCACATACTTCAAAAACATATTACAAATATCAGTGTATGATATAAAGGCACTTCTTAAGTTGTGAACAATTGACACACATACTTTTACATGTAAAACTTTGCAAACACTTTATTCATTTCTAAAATGTTGTACACTTGGTGTGAAGAGACAATGCTAGTTATCAAGTGACTTTGGTAAAGTTTTTGAAAACCTAGCGTTACACAAAAAAGCTTGTGCTGCTTTATGGTCTCTGTAAATAACTTGTGTAAGTTGTTCAGACATTTCAACTAAAAGCAATTATAAGTCCAAATTATAACACATCCTTTTCTTTTGCAAACCTTGCAGTGTGGCATATACCCTATATACTATATAGGAACATTTTTTAGGAAAGACATTAGTTTCTCTTGATACTAGAACAACACAAAAAAATGTTATGTTGAAGACATGTTTTATGTAAGAGATTCACAGGTTTATCCTGGCTTTACAGTTTTTCAATCAAAACAAGGTTGTATAAGCTACTGTGCTGGATATAGTTCTTTCACCAAGGTACCAACCTTAAGTTAAGTTAAATAAAATATTTTATTGAAACAAGGAATGGGTGAACTCAGGAACAGGCAAATAAAGGGGCAATGAAAGGAACAATTTCAAAGTGTTGTATCAATTGTTGTCAACAGTTTCAAAGTGTTGTTTCAATTGTATCCAAGCTCCAAGTGACAGTTTGTTACTTACAGCCGGATACAATTCAAATTTGCACTCAGGACAACTACAAACTGCAGGACACGGCAACACAGGTAGTGATGGGTATATTAGAATATCGAATCCTTGAGAACCAAATCCTAAACTATTCGATTCTTATTTTTGGAACCGATATTATTCTGATAACAATCATTTCCCACAGAGCTTTTGATTTATGTCGCATGATCTTTTCGAACACGATTATTATTACATCACACGGTTTCACTGAACAGTTATTAGGCTACTACGTACTAACATTTAAGTTATAAAATTAAAAGCACTTAACCGAGTAATGCACCGAATCGCAGCGAAGGAAAAAAAGGCAGCAAGTGTATGTGTGACAGCACCTGCGTTTGAATGAGCTTGGGGTAACAGGAATGAACGCAAACGAAACGGTCATTTGTTGAAAAAGCCAATCAAGGTAGATTTGAACACCTCTAAACGATCTACTTCTAAAAACACATGAACACTTGTATAGAATGGCGTGAAAGTCGGTTTTTAATCACCCCTTGCTTTCATGAATTTACTGCTATGTTAGCTTTATTCACATTTGCATGGTGGTGCACGATCCAATGCAACGTTATGACATAAAAATACTTAAGTACGTGTAGCTCGGCTTTCAGTTACGAAACTACTCCAATTAATATTACGAACTTGTAAGAAGTTCCGCTTAAGCATACAAAACAAAACTACTTGCCAATACTACAGAGCTTTCTTTAGATCACATTAAGCAACATTGGAATGCAGACAATTACGATGTTAGAAGCCAAATTTTCTGGAAGTCATTTAATAAGTTTGCGGGAAACAAGGCAACAAAAACGTACGATGTTGACCAGGCGTTGCAAATAAAGATTAAGTCTACAATACTTACGCTCACGATTTCTTGCTTTTTTATATAATTATTAGTGAGTGACTATTTCACTGAAAGTAGGTCACGCAGCCCAAGGTTAAAGATAGGCGATTAGGTTAGTGCAGTGCAGAGGTAACTAAACTATGGCCCGCAAGATTAATTTGTCCAGCCTGCCTCATTGAATCACAAATGAGTTTATTGTACGGTAGCCTTTTAAACAGCGTAGGGATGTGGCTCGCCATCATCAGTTTTTATGATTATCAGGCCCTTTGTTAAAAAAGTTTGGTGACGCCTGGGTTAGAGGGTTGGTATGTAAAAACTTGATGCTAGTTCTTTCGGGTTTAAGGCTGGAAGGAAGATTTAGGTTAGGTTTAAGTTAAGTTACTATGTTATAACATTAACGTTAGCTTAACAAAAAACTGTGAAAAAGAGCTTTACATGCACGATTTTTTTCCGTTGAAATAGAGGCAGGCTAATTGCTATCACTGTTTAAGATGGCGTTTATCTTTGAAAGATCCGGTGTAATATGGGGTCAAAGGCTGACGTCGTTTATTGCAAGCAAAGTCAGGTATAAGTATAACTGCAGTCAAGTTATACACGGTAACAAAAACATTAACCGTATAGGAGAATATAATGAAGTAAAAAGAAAAATGAACATTCATACGGCGACTTTGCAGCTATGGATCTCCACAGGGATTCCCCTTGGGCCCTTCATGTTTGTTTAACTTAATTAAACAGGCGAGGGAGAGAACTGTTGAAGTTAAACGTAAAATCCTTTAAGCAAAAATATGTGTGAATTCATCCTTTTTACTATGATCATAGTATATATCATATCAGTGAAAAAATGACCAACTAAACTGTTTTCAGTCAAAGAAATGAACAACTGCAAGAACTTCATCTCGCATTGTCTCTCATACCGGATAATTGTGAAAAAGAAGTTTAATTGTTATTAGTTTATATTTAGAACATACATTAATTTTTAAATTAGTAGCTTATTATGGGAATACCCATTCGAGCAATCCCAATGTAATACTGTATACCATATGCTAGGTAAAAATAGCTTCAGGTTGTTCTGTGTGCTATCATGCAGCTGTACATTGTAAGATCCCCATAGACTTAGTCTTCCTAATGATTTTAATTCATGAGTAACAAAACGCAAGATATAGGACACTCTGGGGTTAACTTTATGTTTAATATCTGAACACGAGCTTTCACAAGCATTAGCTTGGTTTAACAGGTGTACTAAGAAATGGCAAAAATTATTTCAAAATTGCTAAGCTATGGTCTGCTTGGAAACAACAAACGCAGTAGTGATGCTACATCTACTTGCATCCAAACAATCACAAAGTACTTAACGAGTTAACACAGTGTGATAGATGGATGACCTCCCAATTGCGTTTGTTGTTTTCAAGCAGGCCATAGCTTAGCAATTCTGAAATATTTTCTGGAATGTAACTTGTTTGTTTCAAGTGCTTGTACAGTCCATTCAGATAATAATAATAACAACAATATATATACAATGTATATATTTAATTAAATCTAGGCATAAATGATAATTACTTTCTGTTACGTTATTATAGTTAAGAAAAAGTTGAAGGAAAATTCAGATATCATGTAATTTTGGATACAACACCTTTTCTTCAAGAAAGAAAAATTAATATGAAAAGCAAACCATATACAGCACAATGAAGCATTTTACACTAGAAGAGGAAAGGCAAAACAGATACAGTAGATGGACGTTTTAATAACTATATGGTGCTGGGGTACCAGGGAAAATGAAAACGAGCAAAAATCTTATCCCACATAATGAGCTAACAAACAAAAGTGTTAAATGCATAAAAGAATTGGTTGAATAAAAAACTAAACAATGGTAATAATAGCACATTTTTAAGAGGAAAGACATATCACTTTTAAATGTTTGTTTCATGATCAGTTTTATATCGGTTTAAAACTTTGAATTGATTCAAAGTTGATTGATTGAACTTTAATTTTGTGTGGAATGATACACAAATAACATTGGTTAAGTGTGCATTATTTTTCTTACATCATGTTCTGTTTATTATTAGATATATATCATAATGCTTCTAGGTGTGTCATTGTCAAAATGGCAAGACCAGTGTAATGTACTTGGAGGTGCAAGTGTACTACAACATATTGCTGAAGTACATAAACTGACGACATTTGCAATTGACAGCAAAATTATATTTTCTTACATAGGTAGATACTTTCTATGTAACTGCTGTTTCCATTTGATAAACAAAAACTGAAAATTTTTTTGATATTGTTTTACGGGATGTATAGTTTAGATTACCTTACCAGTTTCATAGTCAGATTATTTCACTAGGATAGAAAGAGAAATTAAGATGTTGCACACTACACAACAAATCTGAATACAACCCATGCCACTAAAGTCCACTTACTTTTAATACAGCTTGAGACTGTGCATAGTTTGTACTATTTTTCATCATATGTATGTATTTTTGATCCGGTCCCTTCTTTTCTGTTCGATCATAAAATTCTAGAACCTACAACAACATTTGCCATGAGCAGGGAACTGAGAAATACAACAACAAAAACTGCAAACACTTTTATAAGTCTATACCTGCAGTACGGCCTTTGGATTTTTCTGTTGCTCATATTTACTAATATTTGACGTTTGCAGTAAGCGAGACCATTGTTGTGGCATGCCCTGAAAAATCCATCATAAAACCGCCATAACATAGTATTCAGTTGTATATTTACATTTTTGTTTACATTTACCGTTCTGTTTCCACACGAGGAAACTTTTACTTGTCTTTATAACTATATCTCAAAGAAGTCATTGGAATGTCAAGAAACTTACAAAACAAGCAATCCTTTCAACCTACCGTAAACTCTCCAGTGATTGCATCAAACCCCACGTGCACAGTATGCTCGAAATCAGATGGATATGATATTTCAGGTCGTTCTTTAATTTTGTCTTTTTTAGCTGCATAAAAGGATTATACAGTAAATGTGTGCGTGTTACACACTTAATACTTTAAGTAATAACTGATACAGCACAAACAGCAAACATAGACTTCAAAACATTATTTGTTGTTAAGCTATAACCGCTAATCCGCTATTACAATGAAGTAAAGATGAAAGTTGAAACTCTCATTTAAGTGTGTACAGCTTATGTTGTACTACCAGTTGGACGCACTTGCAAATCAACAAACATTTCTAAACTAGCATACAACATGAGGCTTGTACATTTGAGTTTATAAGAGAAAAAGTGACATACGTTTGTCATCGCCAGTGAAAATGTTTTTTAAATTTGTCCTCTTTTTCTTCTTATCAGTCTCAGGAACTGAAGGCAAGGGCTTGCTCAACACTGTCTGCGTATCTCCTTTATGAGATGCACTAGTGTGTCTGACTGGAGGTGCAGGGGGCTTATCATCAGTGTCACTGTCCATTTTCAATCAATCTGTAAAAATAATTACAAAGTAAAAATTGAAAATTACCCAGACCGGAATAATATAAAAGTAGTATGCAGTGGCTTTCTGACATTTATAAGCCATTTTTACGTTGCGCAATATCAATATCAAATTTCTTTTCTACACTTGGATAAATCACATAAAAAGCAAAGGGCAAACTTTCATATACTTTTTCAATAGCCATGTAGATACATAAATGGTTGAAAACAAATATATATGTCAATTTATATCATATACCGATATATTGTTACTAAAACTGAACATTACTGTGTTGTTAAACTTACAAAAGAGTGAAATATTATTTACAAATTAGGAACAGCTTACTCCTTGCATCTTCAATAAATGTTTAGGGTTACAAGTTAGAAGTTACAACCAGAGCTGGGCACAAGCAAGTTCAAAATTGAGCACCTCATGTCCAGCTCCATTTATAGAAGCAATTTCGAGAGAGAAGCTCTTTTTTCAAGTTAGGATCGAAACCACAAGCACACTCTTTTGTAAGTGCTATCCACTCACCCCTCATTTTTTACACAAACAGTACTGTGAATGCATGAAATGGATGATAGTGGTTTAATAACAGAAAAAATTGAAGTCTTTTTATTGACTTCTTTGAGAGTAATTTTATTCGTTGCAACAATCATTATTTAAGGAGGACATAAGCATTAAAATTTCTTGTAGGAACTATTCTCTTTATGTATTCATTATATGTGGCAGATGTGACCAAAACAAAACTCTTTACCATCAGTTTCCATGAAATTTCATAACATTTATAAGGCTACAGTTGAACACCAAGTTCTACAATGCAACTTTGCAAAAAAACGAATGCAACTGATTTTCGAAACAGCTCTAAATGAAAATACATTGCAATTGTTAAAAAAGAGCGAGCTTCTTTTTTTATAGAAGAGCAAAAACTTGAGCGACTCTCTTTAAAAGAGGGGTTGCCCCTCTCTGGATACAAAGTAATTATATGTCTCTACAAACACGAACCCGAATATATTTGAATATTAGCAAATTTGTGGTATTCGTGCGAACACAAATAATGTGCACTATTTGTCAACAAATGCAATGTATGAATGATTATAACGTTATAGATCCATCAGGGGAAGCTTTCGTGTCAAATTAATCGTAAATCGCTTTAAACGATCCTAGTCTCCTTACTTTTCCTAAATCAGAGAAAAACGTTGTTTTCTTTTTATTATAGGCTTTTATTGTTGTAGTCACGTACACTTGCAGAAAAGCGAAAACGGATCGTGAGTAGGTTTGCTAAATAATTGGAATTTTGAAAACTGGCAAATACCTGTTTTAACCGTTTTTTACCCAATGTATTTTTGAATAATATCCATAACTTTAAAATGTGGTCTATTTTAGGGATGGAACAAAACCGAAATTAATCGGTAGAATAATTAACTAGTACCATTAATATATTGTTATACGTAAACGACAAATAATACGGTATGCAACTTACCAATATTTAAAAAGTTCCACAGCTATGCAGCAAATTAAAACTTTTCAACATAAAATTTAAGACAAAACCTTGGCCTAATTGATTCTGTAAGGCATAACGAAATTGATTGATTTCTCAAAACTTTTAACAAAAAAACCAAGACAATACAACCAAGCTATAAAAATAGCAATTTAAAACTGTAAAAAAGTTGAAAAAACGTAATACTAAACTACATAGTTGAATCTGCGTATTGGATCCAGCACCTAAATCAATCCAGTCATATTCATTAGATTTTCAAGTACAAAATATATCTACTCGGTTAATAAATTCAGACTTTAAATCTAACATACATGTTACTCGTATCTGTAAGTATACAAGTTAACAGCTAACAAACAAACTGGGCCTACTGTGGGTGCAGGTATGTTTTTAGAATTGCTGAGAGGAAACAGGTACCAGCAGAGCAAATTTGTGACTTAATCTGAGCAAATATGCAAGTATGAAGTAGGAGCAAAGAGTCATAAAGAAAAGTTTACATGACAACCAATTCACAGAAAGTAGGTACTTACAATACTATACGCCATTTTAGAGTGATTTATAAAGTTAGTGTACCTATTTATATAGAAAAGATTCTCAAGTGGTTAAACTCTAAATGCTGAAAACGCAACTACTATTGCAGGCTTGACTGCAGAGAATAGCAGTTTTTATGCAGAATAGGGCTGTGAATTTAGCTAATTTTCTTTAGCCGTTAGTTACCATAGTCGCTAATTGTCATGTCACATTGTTAAATGCACGCAAAACTTTTAATAATTATAAAGAAATTTGATACAAAGGGTTGTATTTGCAACTTATGTCATGTTAAACCACAATGTTTATCGAGAAAACAAAGTATTCAAACACTTCAATGATTAACAGGGCATCAAATTTCCATGAGTTAATGGATTACCAGCAATTTTACACCAAACTCTGTGATCTATGTACGTTTTAGGCTAATGGCTAGCAGAATCTATCGGATAATAACCAGACAAATATTCCCAGCCCTAGTGCAGAAGCAAACTTCCGATGAGAGGTGTGCTAGAAAGCAGCTGGTGATGCCAGTGAGAAACGCAAGTCATTTCTGGTATTCATGGTAGAGATGGTGGCTAGGTGCTGAGATGAGGACTTTCATTCAGAAAAAGAAGCAAAAGATGAATCTCTTATTTTTAGAGAGTTCATTCTTCTTCCACTGAAAAACTGGCATGTTGTTTTACCTACTGGTATGTTGGTGTGTGATACCGTTTCGGCCAAAAAATTACAGAAGTGCTACTGCCATACTCTGCAGTCTTGATTTAAGGTATCTACAAAGTATTGAGAAAATTGCAGTGTGCATTGGAACCCATGGCCAAGGCATGTCAGGCATTGAGGGTAGGCAAGGTACTAGACAAAGGAGAGAAAAAAGTATCTCCTTTTATCTTTAAAATCATCACTCTTTTTCCACTGAATGCATGCCATTTTATCCTACTGGTGTCAGTGGAGTATCAGGTGTGCAATAGCCTACCATTGTGCCCGACTGGAAAGTACATCAGTACTTTTAAGTACATATAAATGAATTTTTTTGAATAAAATGAAACAAATTACAACACACTTAACATATAGTCTTGAAACATTAGGTACGAGTTTTACTTTGCGCACGTTACGTCAGAGTTAAACAACCAAAGGTGAAATGTGAACCGGATTCGATTTACAGTTGCGCTACCATTGTAATTCCCTTTGGCAAGGTGTGAACAATGCTTCCTTTTTGTGTTACATAACCAATACAGTTCAAAATGTTAACAAAAAAACTTTTTTCAATCTTATTCGCCTTACAACAGTGCGAGTACCGGAATGTATAACCTACACGTCAAACGATCCCATGCACCTGTAACACCGGTCCAGAAGATTTCATTAGTGATGTGTGTAGGCTATAAAAAATAAAAATCAACACTATTTATCAACTAAATATAAAGCAATGAGATAAGTCATCACCTTGTTATGATGTGAAATCATCAAGTGTTTTATCACGGCAATTTCCATTAATTATAAAATTCTGATCGTGCAGTGATCACAGGATTATTGTCTATTGTAAAGACAAGCCTAGATTCAAAGTTAACTATCAAAAAACCATTTGAAATAAAAAAATGTGTGACAATTTAAATTTCCGTAAAGGCCAGCCTAACTCGGTAACTGCGGGGCTCGACCCATGAGGAATCATCGCCGGGTTTAAGTCGTGCAAAGACTCTCCTTTGTCCGAGGATAAACTTTGTCATACTATATAATCCCTTACGAAACTGCACGATATTTAACAGAAATCGTTGGAACAATAAACATGAAAGCCAAACCCACATATGGGAGGGAGGTAAGTAATAGACGGACTTCTACGGATTTTTACGGATTCCGTAAAATAGGTAAAAGACGGACTTTTACGGTCTAACCAATTTGGCTGGCTAAACATTCAAATGATTTTTTTTCTAATAGATGAGCATTTTAGTTTAAATTATGTAACTTGAGAAATTGTGTTTATGTTATGATCACAAGGCCCTAGCTTTCTTAAACGTGTCGAAAATGATATACTGTAGGCCTACACAATTTCCTGTCTTATGCAAAGATGTGCACGGTTTTCATGATACAAATATAAGCGTTCACCTGAATCATCCCTTTCAGTCTAATTTGGAATTTCATCTTTGGACTTCTTGTACTCGAGCCTGTGTCTCGTGGTGTTATTTGATCTTTATTGGACGATCGATCAATATATTACGATCTCAATAAAATGAACTTTAATATGGACAGAGTGTGTTGAGTTGAATGCAAGTTCAATGATATCAGAATACTGGCTGTGGTAGATTTCACGACCGATATAGATAGGAGACTCTTGAATATGGCTACAAGTCCATCGCTTATTATATCAACGAATTGTTTACGGACTTTATCTATACTGAGACGTTCAGTATGAAGTCCATCGCTTATTATACCAACGCAAGTGTTTACGGAATTTTTCTATACTGTGAAAAGCAAAGAGATTTAAACACATGAGTGGAAACTTCTCTTTTGCGCATGACGTCATTTTTGTTTCTTTTATTCTCTTGGAGCATATTCTACTTTCGACACGGTCACGGTTCACTACATAACAATAAACATGCAGACGACGACAATGATTTTCAGATCTGTTTGCTGCTGGAAGAGATTAGTCTTATTATTACGGTGCAGTTGTTGGGATCCAATAGGTGTTAATTTTAATTGAAATTAATTAATGAAATCAGGTGATAGTTTTAGGTTCAGCAATTAACTTAGTTTCGGTTCCTTGAACTGATAATGCTGCTGTTTTGTATCAAGGCATGGCTTAGCCTAGCCTACTTGAGTTGCGCGGGCAGATTTTTTCGTTCCCCACATTTCTCTTCGACCAGGCAATTACCAACTAAACTCATTAGCATAGGCCTTATGTTGCAGGTGTTGTGTCATTAAAATAGGCTACTGAAAGTCTGATTTCAGATCTTGTTATTGTGGTGCAGTTGTTGGGATCTAATGGATGTCAATTTGAAGTTAATTATTGAAATAGATTGTGACCCAGAAGACGATGCAGCAAACTTCATGTAAGATAGGATATGCCTATTAATCAATTAGCCAACTGCTGTTGAGCTTGTCCTGTATGGCAGTCACCCAGAGTGTACGTTCTCGCCAATTTATAATAAACAGCCAAGCAAAACAACAAATTAATGTAAGTCGTAACGAATATTTGAAGAAATGCTGTACTGATATATTGATGTCATTTAATCTGATAATGAAAATATTTATTTGCAGATGTGGACAATGTTTGCATAACTGCACAAGTAATGAAACTTTGCTGGCTCATCAAAAAACTGCTCACGGTATATTTGTTTTTTGTTTGAAACTTATTTCATTTGGAGCTCTATCATTGGCAGATTCCGATTAAAATAATCAAACAAACTTAATTTTACACTTGTCTTGCAGAATCTTCTTGCAATAATGTTACAAAAGAAAAGCTGATGGTATGGTGGGAAACAGTGGGTGGCGTTAAAACAGATCTAACTGCAGATGCGGTTAACTATTTTATGAAGCTATTTTCTTCGTACAGTTCACCGGATGAACTGTTTCATAAATTCTCCTGTGATGGAATTACGTGCATCCCATCACTATTTTTCTTGCCAAGAAAATTGTCATTATGTTTAACACGAAAATTGTTTGATGTATTTTTATCACACGTTACCACTGTTGCACACAACAAAAAGGGGAAACACTTGACATTACACAAGTTAACCCGAGACGAAGAATTCATAATTCAGTACATAGGTGGTTATATTTTGCAGAAACTCACTAAGCGCTGTATAAATCCGAGAGAAATAGATCTATTGTCTTGTTTAACTGATTATAGTAATGAAACCACTAATAGTTCCTTGATTTCCGCTTTAAATAATAACAATTATGGACATCTTACAGTTCCAGCAAATCACTAGTGAAATTGTTGATGTACGTAGAAAGTGTCTTTAGGAAACAAGACATAAAGGAGCACATCATGGAAAGTTGCATGTCTTCTTTGAGTGTTTGTAACATAAAAAATATATTTGAAAATCTTGTTTTTGATGAATGTTTGCAAAAATTGTGCATGAAAATATGTAAATTTTACGTGAAGATTAGATGCTGTCAAAAAGCCAATTATTTAAATTCAGTACTGCATGTAACCTCTGATCAAAATGTAAGTCTGAGAAAATCATTAAAATGAATGTACATTACATAGTTGTCTTCTTACATGTACTTCGTCAGTTTTAGCTCAAGAAGGATTAAGTGTTACTGTATTGCACAAGCAGACTGTCAAAACACTCGAAATCAAGTTATTTTTTTCGCTTCGGCATTGGATCATCGCAAACATCACCATGTTTCCAGTCAATAACGTGATTTACATTTGACCCCTTAAGTGACTTGATATTCTTTTTGCACATTATCACATTTTCAAATTGTGCATATTGGTGAATATCAGGCACTTCATTTCGACGGCCAGTTTGTCTCATATGACCGAAATAGGCCTCCAATGGGTCTTGGTTTAAGCGCTTAGTTAAGACGTATGAACCTTCTGGGCTGTTCATGAGGTCAAACCACCAAATGTTGATTGTACTTCATCATTCTAGCTCCACCTGGATGGCTGGATCTCACACAGTTACAGGCTGTCTTCAGCAAGTGTGGAGGGTCACTAATCAAATAAATAGGCATTTCTGGCTGATAAATATTAATGCACTTATAGGGGACGGTCAAATTAGAATTGTTGAGCAATTGGAACAATTTTCGATTGCAGGATGCACCATCAGCAACAAGTGCTAAGACTGTAAAACCACATCCAGCCAAGGATTCAACCACTTCCCAGAACATGCTAACCAAGTGAAATGCCTTTGTATTCTTGGTGGCATAAAAGACAATAGGCCGGGAAAAATTGCTAAGGATACTCCTACCATAAAATTGTAGGGCATGTGTGGCAGGAGCTTCATTATTGTATTGTCTGTCGACACCCAGATCAACAAATCCTATTATTCGGTCTGTTGCTGCATTATACACAATATTTTCTTTCACTGTAAACAAAATAAGCATGAATAAGAATCTTACACAGTGTGATTAATAGTGTTAAAAATACCAAGAAAAGTTTCACCTTTCATTTCATCGATTGATATAACGAGAAATCGTTCATGTGATGCTAGACTGAGACTTTTGGATTTCAGTTCTTCTAAAACATTATCTTGAATGCCAGGTGCAGTGCAGTAAACGTTTCTGAAAACAGTACAAAAGTGAGCAAGTGAAACAATTGCTCGTAGGTAGCCAAATTGCAAAGAACTGAACCCATACGCTACCGATAGTCATTTAGGGTGCGTGAGCTTGGTAGTCGTAAAATGCCACTTTGTCGTAATTCTTCATAGGCATTTTTACTTTTAGCAGCTAGACTCAAACAGAACCTATAAAGAAAATTGCAAGGGTTGATTTTAGCACGCTTTTACGAAATAAACAAAAAATTGAGGTCAACTGAACTTAAAACATGTTGATATCTTTACACCAATTACTTCAGTAGTTTATTACTCAAGGAGACCTAAACCTACTTTATTAACTCAGGGTGATATCTTTCCCCATTTCTTTATGTAACAAATGCAATAGGCACAATTGAAAAACTAGTTTCACCTGTATGCAAGTTTCCTAACTGTTGGTGCATTTTCAGAACTGAATGGTGTCATAGATCTGGTAGTCATGTGTGGCAGGCCACTTCCAGAATTATACAATCCAGAACATATTGAAAACGATTCAATATCTTTTATGGGGCCGTGTAGTGTTTGAGTAGTTATGTCCAGGGAGTAAATACAACTTGAGCGAGGTGCTTTCCAGCCATAATAGCATATCCTTAATGACATGTCATATAATACTCCAATCGAGTATTTAGGTTGATCACAGCCATCATAAAAAGAAAAAACAACATTTTTGTTTTCAAATGACCTCTGCCAACCTTCCGGCAAGCGAGCAGATTTCAAGGACGCAACAGATTTGAAATGTATTTTTGTTTCAAAGATACGCTTCTTCGGCGGCTTTCTTGAATGTACCTGCGCCAAAGTCAGCTTAGGCAAAGACAAAGTGGGTACTGCTCCTTCACGTAATTCTTTACGGGAACCCTCTGCAAAAAAACTCTTATTTGTGCATACATGAACATTTTCAATTTTGATACTTGTAATCGTACATATATTAATCTGAAACCACAGTGAAGGTTTGCACTAATAGCTTGTTACAGATGCAGTGTTATGCTGTGCTCACTCGCTAGTAAATTTTATGAAGTTCTGCATCAAACCATCTCATGGAAAACAAACACTGCATCAAACGCTAGACATGGCATTACATTACATATCTTTCCTCAATACACTAGCTACACTACATGTAAGTGTATGTAAAACAAATTTTACTTAAAACAATGTCAGATCTTTCAAAATGCACTTCACACATTTTCACAGCATCTCGAGCAAATAGATTTTTTATGTGCTCGTCGCTTCTGCAAGCCAGCACGATACACTCCAACCTTTCTGCCCAGCTTTCCTTCTCTTTTTTTACAAATTTTCTCGAAGGTATCTTAAAGAGAGTCACGGCAGGTGACCTGTTGTTGCACATTGGTAAACAGCACAAGTTTGCCATTATTTCAGACTATTTAGCTTATTTCAATAACTCAAAACCTGCAACATAAGACCTGTACTAATGAGTCTTAATCTGTAAAGTTTTTATTCTGCGCGTGGAGCGTAATTTTATGCGCAGATGAAACAATACAATATGACTCGGTCTATCTAAATTTTACATCCATTCATTTTATTTTTCACCTTAAATGTGGTGAACGAAAAAATCTTCCCGCGCAACTCAAGTAGGCTAGGCTAAGCCATGCCTTGATACAAAACAGCAGCATTATCAGTTCAAGGAACCGAAACTAAGTTAATTGCTGAACCTAAAACTATCACCTGATTTCATTAATTAATTTCAATTAAAATTAACACCTATTGGATCCCAACAACTGCACCGTAATAATAAGACTAATCTCTTCCAGCAGCAAACAGATCTGAAAATCATTGTCGTCGTCTGCATGTTTATTGTTATGTAGTGAACCGTGACCGTGTCGAAAGTAGAATATGCTCCAAGAGAATAAAAGAAACAAAAATGACGTCATGCGCAAAAGAGAAGTTTCTGCTCATGTGTTTAAATCTCTTTGGTGAAAAGTAAGAAAAGTAAGCTTGATTTAGTTTAGCTACGAACTTTTTCACGGACGCTTGAATGGTAGCAATCAGATACATTTGTGAACAAAAAAGGAACTTTTCATTTCACAAGAAAATTAATGCATGAATTAGAACTAAATTAAACTATAACTTAATTAGAACTATTAAGGTATGAATTGATGATTATATTTCTTGACAAGCTGTTTGATAAAGGAGTTTGGGCAAAGTTCGCACGTTCTATTCGCACGAACATGAATATTAATATCTAAACTGTTCTAAATTTGACACATCCCAATAGCAACAATTGTTTTGTCACAAGTTAAATGATAAAACTAAATTGTCAAAGGTAATTTTTGCGACTGCATTGGGCCTCGATTTGCTGAGCATCAAACCAAAAACACCTTATGTTTTTCCCTCTAAAACCCATAATAACTAAAATTAAGAGTCTGGCCACCTCCAAAACCGGTCATATAACTGAGTTAGGCTAATATGCTTTTAAATTGCAGCTAATATTTATCCAAAAGTCAGTCAGAAATAAATGCCTTTTAGCAACCTTTAATTATTTTCACAGGAACGTTAGAAGCTTGTCACGACGTGGGAATCTCTTGTTTCACGTTTTTCGGCCTGAAAGCATTTCATCTTTGCCCTACAAAGCATCAACCAGATTTCATTGGAAAAAGCAGAAAAGGTTAGGCTTACAAGCTATATAAGGTTTAAAACAACAGAAAAGCTAAAATATAACCTTATGTTTTTTAGGAAATTTACCTCGAAAATAAATATGTCCAAGTTACAAAAACATACATCTTTTTACACTTACGATACGACGCCGATCAAAGACATTCAAAACGATAGGCTCCTGTCAGCCCTTTTAACCAAACAAGAAAGAAAGCTAATGAACAAAAAATGGCCGACTTTGCCAAATCTTGAAATTTACTTTGAAAATAAATAATGAAAAAAATGTCAATAAATGTTACCAAAACAAATAAACACTTGCGTTGGTATAATGAGCGACGGACTTCGAAGTGAACATCTCAATATGAAAAAGTCCGTAGCTAAACTAAATCAAGCTTATTTGTCACAGTATAGGAAAAGTTCGTAAACACTTGTGTTGGTATAATAAGCGATGGACTTCATAGTGAACGTGATTGCGGATGGTCGACAGCTATAAAAAAAGGATTTTCTATTTAACCGACCAAATTGGTAAGTCCGCAAAAGTCCGTAGAAGTCCGTCTTTTACCTATTTTACGGAATCCGTAAAAGTGCGTAGAAGTCCGTCTTTTACCCCCTCCTACATATGGGTGCCACCAAATTATTATATAAGCTCACATATATGAGCAGATGCATGGAGGAATGTACTTGTGCATTGCGCAAAGAATCACAGTGCGAATAGTGCAACAACAATAACAATCTGGTAAAATAGGCCTACCATATTTTCATTGCCAAAAAAGAGGACAATTTCTCCAGCAAGTACAATGCAAATAAAGTTTTATGTTTAAAGAATTTATCACATGTTTTTGGATAATTATACGCATATGCACAAGTAATGCATTCAGCTTCAAAATCATTATTTCCTTTTCTGAAACAAGGATACTTCTGCCGCAGTTCGTCAGAAAACACAGTGTTCCTCTTTGGCATTATTACTTAGCTTTATTTAGATTTTATGTTTGTCTAAATTAAAAAAATGATAAGAAAAATGATTAGACCACATGCTGTCGCAGAAAAGTCATTTGACTTGACTTAGGCCTCATGCCGAAAAGTCACATAAACATATAATTCTGTTGAAAATATAAGCAAGAAAGTACAAAATGCAGAAAAGGAGGACATTTGGGCATTTTTCAGTGTCCTCGGAGGACAATTTGTTTTTCTTTAGAAAAGAGGACAAATCCTCTTAAAAGAGGACATATGGTAGCCCTAGGTAAAAGCACACGTACAGTTTGTTTTAAACATGATTCAAACAACTATGTCCTAACAAAATACATAATTTGCACCTAAGTGGAGAAGGAAAAACCTAACAATAGCGTATTTAAGGGGCCACTGAACAATAGCTCCTTTCCCACGAAACCAACTTTTTTTGCCATAAGATTTTGTACGTGTTTATTCTTTTTCGTCTAATGCATTTTTTTTTGCTACTGCTTATCAGCTATAACCTATCGTCCTATCCTATACAGCTATACTGGTCAAAACATATTTGTAAGCGTTTATATGACGTTTCAAAATTGTTATATACGGCCTTAAAAGTTTTACAAGGCGTTTAGAAAGCGTACATTATCAATTGACCGCTATTGTACGTATAAAGGTGAGAAAAGATATTATTTTAAGAAGTTTTGAAGCGGTGCCTGAAAAGTAAAAGCCCTAAATTTTTACACTTGCACGAACTTAGAGTGGAGTGGACAAGCACGGAAATTTTAGACCTGACACTGGAAGCTCTTAAAACATTTGGCCATTCTCTCAACGCAAGCCAAAATACAGTTTTCCATTCCACCAACTCTTACTGCTTAGAGTTTTTGAGATGTTGGCCTATATAGTGCATTATTATAGCGACATTTTAGACTTCAATTGAACCTTTTCAACCCATGTGCAAGCTACCGAAGTTATCAATACGATCCGAGTGGTCCATGCGAACCTTTATAATTTGGAGGTACCCCGTCCCCCACTGGGTTAACAGGGTTAACTGGATTGCAGTTGAGGGGTCCGAATAAACCGTTTCCGAATTACTCTGAGTGACAAAACTTTTTCGATCGCTTTGTATTTAACAATGGAATTATCGACCCATTTCCATTCTGTTTTAAATTGCAAGCGTTTTAGGCATCTGATTTTAAAGTTATGCACAGGTAAGTAGCACATGAATTTTTTGCAAGACAAAGAAAAACATCGAACTTTTTTGTTTTGGCTAGTATTCATTTTACAGCACTTTGAATTCTACGCACTGGACTTTTTCAATATTAGGAGCAGTATATAGCTTAGCACGCGACAAAGAGTGCGTAGGAGTGTGCGTAGTCTAATATCTGCTGCGCGTGTAAAATTAATAATTAAGTTTGTATATTTACTGTTGATATATTAATTGCTTTTCACTTTTCTTTATAAATCAAACAAAAATGAGTTCTTTTGAAAGGTCTGGATATAAAAACGATCATATGATTTATGTTTCGAATGTTGTTTCAATTTGTAAAAACTTGAATAGTAGGCTACAAAATATTATACTTTGAAAAGGATTTCAATACGTTTTTCTGGTTTTTTAGATTTAATGGCAAAAATATTCCATGCCATATAATTACTTTTGTATGAATTATAGTTGCATGATTTTTTGGCACATGTACAGAATTAGTGAACACTAGTGTGTAAATTTAAGTTCCCAGTAATCAAGCATTGTTTATCCAATTTCACTAACACTACTTTAAGCTATATTAGATTACCAATTTTCACCTTTATAAAATTTGTCTGCTATGTTGTGCGTGCAATGGCCTATACAAAAACACAATAGGCCTGATATATTCATCAACTTAACTTTTAACATTTTTTCTTTTTTATAGCTTTAATCTTGTATCAGCCCTGTCCTAGTGCTTCCAACTGCAACTATAAAATATTAGCTATAGCCTAAGTCTTAGACCTTTACACGGAAATAATTCTACTACAGGCCCACAAGGGAAACTTCATTAACTTTGGAGGTAATTTCGATGTTTGTGAATAACTTTGGTCGTTTGGGTTATTTGGGGCGGGGCAGGCGTAATAAATAAAATTATACAAATTTCCAAAAAAGTTAATTAGGATTTTTATTACAGAGTTTAGGGTGTTTCAGCTTTGCATTTAAGGTATATAGTGAGCCTCGTTAACAAGTAGCGTAATGAGGCAATTCATGTTTTTAAAATTATTTTTGGCATTAGCTGATGTGAAGATCTTCGACGTTTTTAATAAACGACTTAACTAAAATTACACTTTATTATTTGAAACTGCGGCATTGTAAAAACAAAAATAATTTTTGATTAGCCTTATCTATAGCGTCGCTAACAATATGGCAAGGTGTTACACAGATTTCAGTTAAGTTTTGTATAGGCCTATATGATATGAGCAGCAAATTAAAACTTTAAAGTCAAAGGTTGATGTGAGATAATATCAGTATAAGACATTGTTTGACTCGCCGATTTCTCATACTTCAACATATCATGTTTCGCGTGGTTGGTTGCCAGGTTATGAAGCGTACCATTGTTGAGCTGAAGTGTAGCGCTTGTATTTTGTCAATAAAAGTAATTAGGTTTTGAAAATACTTTAACGCGCTTAGAATCGTGTAAGTTTCTGGTCAGCACGTGTTATCAATAATGTCAGGACAAGAAAATTGTTAAATAAACCGGTAAAAAGTAAAGGATTTTTGAAATGTGTTTCATGTTTTGGAAACAAGCAGGTAATGCTGAATAGATCTACGTTTGCCTTTATTAGTTATTTTCGGTATATAGTACACACAACAAGAAAAGGTTTAAAAAGTTAGTGCATACTGTCACTGTATTAATTCGTGAGAGGCGTTCGTAAAATGCCTATAACAAGCCGTAGCATCATAACCGAAAGTTAGTAGCCTATCTCAAGTGTATTTATATAGCGATTGATTTTTAGTTTCAACAGTCAATTGATACGTTTGAAGTCGTCATGATACAAAATAAAGTGGTCCTAGCCCGCTTTAGTCTTCTGTGTTGTCATCATAGGCACAGACCTCTTACGCTTCCAAAAAACTAAAAATATATTTCAAACAAAACATGGCATAAGACGTCAAACATTTGTTTTGTTGAAAATGGATAAAACACAATGTTTTTGATATTTCATATTTACAGACTATATTAGTTTGTTTTAAATGACAACTGAAACTTACAAGAATACATCTTGATGCTTCTAAGTTTTGCAAAAGATGTCAAAAGTAAAACGAGAAGCTGTGGGTCAGTACAATTACTTAATTGCTACCCCACCGCAAATCACTGATGCAAGGTATATATTTAGCATAACATTAAATTGTATTTGTCATTTAAATGATCCGGACTAAAACAAAAATTCTTCCGTTTTTGACAAGGAAACAATTCAAGCGTAACCATCCTTTTGTTGCCGATGTCACCGTCGAAATTGTAGACCCAAACGCACTACAATTATTTAATGTAAGTGTATTTTAGTAGGCCTAAATAACAGTTGTGTAGAATGCACAACCGTATAAATTCAGCATAACAGCTTTTTTCGTATGGGCTATATTATTTATGTAAACTGTTGAAAAACTTTTTCACAGTTTTAATGTTCTTGTATTATACATTACGTTCTTGTAAAAAAAAAGAAAAATGTCTTGGCTTATATACAAACTTTGCCAAAGGGTAGGTTTGTAAAAATTTCAATCATAGGAATTTATAAAACTTTACAAAAACCCTAATGGTAAAATTTATGAGCGTGCCTTGCTAATGAAAAAGCCTCCACCGCTCTACTTTGCTTTCATTTTATATTTCCCCAGCTAAAGCCGCCAAAGATATTTGATACTAGTTACGAAAGAGACTACCGCCACCCGCCGGTGGAAAATCTTATACCACAAAAAACACTGGCACGAGACAAGAATTTAACCGCATACGATCAGAAACCGACTAATCCGATTACGGGTACAGTATATATCGTGTTGCTCATAAAATAATTAAAAACATTCTGAGACGTATATCAATAATTAATAAATGCTTCAAATCGGAGTCAGCAAATTTGAGTGTTTAGCTTTTTTATGTATAAGAGGTTCGAAGTACGCATTTCTAAATTTTCAGGTAAACAAAAAGGGACGAAGCAGCAAACGCCTGCCTGCCTGAGTTCAAAACAATCACCTTCTGATCGTGTTGTTAAAAGTGCAAGAAAAATCGAAGTCTCTGTCTCTTCTGCGTCAAAGAAACATCCAGGAAATGTCGCCCGCTCGCAGTCTGCCGAGCCACGACAGCGGCCAACAAAAGAAGACAGAATAAACACCGAGGTATTTTACCGAACTTTATTATACCATCAATTGAAAGTAGTCTTGTAATGCCAGCATAAGGAAACATAAAACGCATATACGGGTAATATTGGCGAACAGCAAACAGCGACAGGTACATTAAATATAGGCGTTGCAAGATATTATATATTAATTATATTACACGAAAGAATATACTGCATAAGAAAATGCTATGTTGTTACGAATGCAAGCAACGCCCATGATGTTTTATGGAAAAGCATGCACTGTTACTCTCATATTTAACTCATATAAAGAGTATATATAGAGACAACAACATAAAAAATGCCATAGCCTACTCTTTAAAATTCTTTAAGAAATAATCAAGCGTTAAAAGTTGTCGTAAAATTGATTACGATCTTTACGTTTTCTGTGTTTGTAGTTTTACAGAGCTCTTCTCAAAGCCCGTTCAGGAAGCGAATGGATAAGACCACCAGATGTTAGCTACGACGTTCTTAATCCTGAGAAACCAAATCAAGACCGCAAAACAAAGCCATACGGTGCTCAGATGGAGAAAGACCAGGTGAAACGTAATTAGTTTTCAACATTATTGATAAGACAGATATTTCTGTGACGAAAGTTTCTCACTTTTTTATTTGCAGTCATACAAAAACACTTTCAGGTGATTTTAAACTTTCTTGCTTCTCAGTTTCTGACGTTGTTTATAACGATTGCTTTGTACAAAAGCACTCTCCGTGCTTTATTTGGAGGTCACTTTTATGTTGCTCCACAATACTCAAGAAAAAACTGTGTTTATTAACATTTTTGTTGTTGTTGCTATTAATAAAGACCGGATTTGTCTACTTCCAGTAGCTGGCGTAGCGGTACAAAATTAACATGTAATAGAGCTTGGTAGATACCAACGAAACATTTTCAGCAAAAAATGCTTATTAAGTTATAGTAAAAGATGCGTAAACCTTGAAAAATATGTTTCGAACTCAGGAAAATCTAGCTGCAATACTGGAAGAAAGAAAACCGAAGAAACGACCATCAACGTCCGCCGAAGTGAGTTCAATCGCTCCAGCTCAAAAGGCATCCGCCTTAACACCACTTCCAGCAAAGGCCATCGACAAAGACCTGGAGACAGCAGCAGAAGGTGGACAACAAAAGGCTATCGTTAAGCTTAGATAATCTTCTAAGCCCTAATCTAACAGGAACGACATCGTCCGTTCTGGTTTATTTTACTATTTACAACAAAAATAAAAAAAAATATTTTTCTTTCAGCAAAATTAACGGTTCAGAATAAATACTTGTCAATCTTTTCAAAATATTTTGTGCTTTCCGTAGTTGAAGCTGCATCAAACTCAGTCAGTAGAATGTCAACCGCTAGTGGTCGGAGTGGTAGGCGTTCAAAGACACAGGACCAGCTGAGACCGGCTACAACCAGCAGTAGCATATCAACCATTGGGGATGATTATCTTTTGGAGACCGGGTTACATCTAAGCGAGCCTCTAGAAACGATACAAGAAGAGGAGTACAATATTCAACCTAGACAAACATTTTTTTTGAAATCAGGCATGATTCTATTCTAAATCCTAATTTTTTTTAGAATACTTGGACAATATGCCACTCCAGGTCCAAAAAGTCCCTATGCACGTCACACTTCTACCAGAAAGCAAAGAGGACCAAAATTGAAAAAAGTAGCTTAAAGCATTAGGTTTATAATACATACAATACACTATGCTATAATACATACTCTACACACAATACACTCAGGCGTTATAATACATAGCCACAATTTTTATTTCTAACATGTGGATTTGCGTGACTTCAAAATTAAACATACAGTAAATATTTTTTATAGCCACACCCACCTGCGGATCTTTTCAAGAAGCGGGGACCTGATCCTAGATTTTACGCATCGAAAAAGAATTTGAGAACTCCCAATGAAATGGAGAGATTTCGAAAAGCTCGTGGTCGCACATTCATGCGCAACGTTGAGCAAGCGATTCCCGAACTTGATTGTAAAGATCACGAAGTTAAATACCAGCCAGAACGACAATTACTTCAGGTAAATCTATTTTTAAAAAGTTATAGGGAAGATTGATTGGAGGGTTTCGTTGTTATAACAAAGACTAAGCCTTTGACACGGAGCAAAATTTCAAGTTAGGATTTTGTGTGCATTATTTTAATTTGAATACATTTGTGTTTGAAGATGTTTACGCCTTCTTTGTGTGTTCAACATCTGGGCCTTTTTGGATCAATAAAAACATTTTCTCCGAAAGTTCTGTAATAAACCAGTTATACCTAATTCGTGAATATTTTTTCCCAAATTTTCTATAATAATCACTGCAGTTTTGGAAAAAAATTCTTACATTCCTTTTCAATAAACTAAGCAAAACTTTATACTTTAGATTTAGAGCAATGTTAACTAGCTATTAGCTTGGCATGAGCTAACAAAAACAGTAACTCAGCTTCAAACTATAGCAAACAAACTGCTTGCAATTAGCAAAATGGACAGCAACCTAGTTTCTCCAAACCCTGATTACATCAACTATATTACAGGATGCACGCTGGAAGATAAGAAAAGATGTTAAAGATGTTCGGGATAAGAATTTACATAGCTTGGTCGACAGGTTTGAAAAACGTCACAACATTGTTAAAGAAGAAACTAGGACTAGACTTGGTGATCCAACGTATATAGGTGAAGACGTAATACGGTGTTTCTAAAATTTTAAACAAATTTTTCCATTTCTATAAACGCCTTGGATTCAGAAATGTATGTTTGAACAGTGATTTATTTAATGGCCAAATATAAAGGAAGATTATGTTTATATACGTTATATCATCTGTATTGTATTGTACCGTATTGAATGGTATCGTTGTTGTATTTGCGTAGGCCGTAATCCGGTCAGTGTATACAAGCTTCAAGAAGTGACAAACCAAGCAAGGGAGAGGCAGCCAGATTTGGGCTTTCAAGTCAAATATCCACTGCACAACAGACGACGTGTAACACCCTCACTCGGCTCCGTGCAAAGAGCCAGAAATCTTGGTTCTCACGCACAAATATTTAACCAGGCGTGTGCTCCACCACACTGGGGACCACAAAAGGTTGATCATAGCATCTTTCTGCCGCAAATGGCACAGGGTATTTAGGCTTCATTGCGTCACGTAATGACTTGAACTGTTTGAATTTCTTTGCTTTCTCAAATTTCACGTAACTTGCATGCATAACTGAACTTGAAGATGATGTTGTTTTTACTTCATATTTCTCAGCACGTTGCCTTTTAAAGGCGAACACACTTTCTTACCTAGAATAATACAGTTTTATTTAGCAAGCTAAATGTACAGTTTATGTTTTATGCTAATAAACAGAAAATTTTCCTTTTTGTGCATTTATTAGTGCTACAGTATAATCATAAAAGTGCCTTTAGTTGAACTTTTTTCTCTTTAGATATTGCCCTTGATAACTTGGCTTCATACAAAGCATTTCCTAGTTCTTTGTAAATAACGTTTGGAGCAGTTAGTAAGTCACAGCAGAAATAAACAGCCAAGATATTTGTAAAAAGAAAAGCAGCAGACCTTATGTTAATATCTCTGTAAAATTATCAACACCATGTCGATGAACAAGTGGTTTAATTAATCGTCTCGTTTTCTGATATAACTATAATGGCCCCATTCCAATTCAACCCAAGGACGATTAACCCACAACGACCCACCCAACCTTTGTGGGTTGAATCGTACTTGAATTGAATTGTCCTGAATTGAATTATCCGTTGGTGGAATTGACCGACCACCACCACAATGAGCTTACTAAAACCATCATCAATGCGTCCCATTTGACGCACACTCGCTTTGTAATAACCGTTAAGTTGAGCTTAATAATGATTTACTCATCCGCTTGCTAAAGCTATGATTCAGTACCGTTGTATACCTTTGTAGTACTGTGGCAGGTACAGTATGTGTTTAGAAATGATTTGAGTATTGCTATAATATCACTGTAGTGTGTGCACACAGACAGAGTGTGGAACAGTAAAGCTAATGGCGTATACAGTACAAACCCTGTTAGCGATGCTCTGACAAAAGTAAGACCTAAATCATTTTGACTTGAGACACGAACTTGATTTTGACTGAATAACAGATTTTACAAATTTGCTGTCTGCCTGAGCATTGATTACTTTTTTCAAAGATTATTTGCAAAGATGTATTTTTGAACTCAGATTGGTGGCAAAATGAATCAAGGGAAGTTTGTGTCACAAGTACAAATACTTAGTTTACTTAATGCCTAGTACACAAAGAGAAAATAGTTAGCGGTTTTGCCGTTTGCGAAAAAGGTGTATTTACAGAGCTGTTTCCCTTTGCAAAGTTATAGTTATGTAGATATTATCTTTCACTGTTGTGCATTATATGCATCGTGCCGTGTGATCCGTAGCCTCGTTATCTCATCGGTAATATTGCCTAGCAGAAGAACTTCGTAGATTTCTCACAGCTCATATTGTTATCACAACACCGTATTCACTGAAGCGAAATTTCCAGCTACAAAGGTCACCTGAAAACGACTCTTATGACTAAAATTAAGAAAAGAAAACAACGGTATATCGCAAAATGCTGCCATTTCGTATCCAGATTAGTTACAAGCAGTAAGAACAATTATAAACACTCCAAAGTTAAGTTTAATTTACGTTTGTAACTGTTGAACAAATGTTAAATTTCATTGGAGGATTGTTGCTGTTTTGAAACAACATTAAAAAAACGAAATTCAGAGCTCTTACTCAATCTACTTATATAGTTAAGCAGATTATATTATATTATATATATATATGTCATACAGATTCTACTTTCAAAATGTCATGAATCTGCCAAACCTACAGCAGCATACATGATTATGACTAAATTAAATAAATATGTCAGTTACAGGTTTGAAAAAGAAGCGACGCTGCTGCCACTTATTTATTGTTGTATAACACAAAATTGAGAACTTGCAATGACAAAATTGGTTGATATCATCAAAAAATACATTGTGTTGATCTCGCTGTCCGTTCCAGCTCTCTTTGCATACCTAAGCATGAGGGTTTTGCTTTGGATTAGTATCATCCAATGCAACATCACCAGCAAAAACAAAGGTAACTACGTATAGTTAAAAACAATAACTTTCTGCGGCTAAACGCCATGTAAGCGTAAATATTTTTTCATGTCGTTTCACTATTTAAAACAATAACTTTAATTTGATATAAATCCTTTCTAACTAACAAAGGTTAGGCTAGGGTGAAGTCTTCTATGCCAAAATGCGTTTTTCCAGACCAATCCCCACGAGTGTAAATTTCGCAAAACCTTTGCAAACTTTTACGAACCATGCATTCGATAACTATATTTATTAGGGAATGAAAAACCTATACGTAAGATATAGTAAACTTTTACGGGTTTATTTATAGAATTCAGTACATTAGAATTATTAAACTTACATCCGCTTTAAGTAGTTAAAATATTTTCACAGCCATGCGGGTTTCAGTTTTTATCTATGACGTATTAAAGTCCTATATTAAAATGTTTCATAACTCAAAGAATAACGTTTGTTCGTAACTTTCGCGACCAATTGAATTTATATAGGTTTGTATATAACCATGTATGATGTAGCATTGGTCATGCGATGACGTATAAGTATTGATCTATAGCTGTTTAGCTGCTAATCGGTGAAAACTAGTTTAGTTTGTCCAGCGCTTGGTCATTTTACCTTACAGCCAACAAAAGCACAAACTCGCTTTTTAGTAACACATAGAAAGTTTTTAAATGAGAATAAATTCTAACTTTATATCTAAAATAAGGTCATAAGATACGTTTTAAGTTTTGAAATGAAAAAATTGGTTGAAACTACCAATAAAATAAATAATAACAAAAAAACAAACAAAAAGTCAATCCATCAGTATTTTCCGTAACGAAGCCATACAGCTAAATCGTGATGAAATAAAAATGGAAAAATGAATAATCTATATGCAACTAAATGACACAGTATCCAAATATTTGACTGAGTTTTTTACATCATTATCTTGTGCTTGCCTTTGATACGTTTTTATTTGACTTTTGGCTGGTAATTTTTGCTTTAATCTGAAACATTTGTACATCTACAACAAATGTAAAAGCATGATGTAGAAACCATAAAATTAACATGTGGGTAGAATTAACAAAAATTTATTTGCAACCATTTTGTTGTTGTTGAATAACTTTCAGTTGAACTAAAGCCATTTCAAAACCGTCGCATGGTCGAAGTGAAAAGTTTATCTAAGGAAGAAAAAATTGACTTCAAAAAGCACAGATCCACAACCTACATTACTCAGTTAGTATTTGGTAGCCTTTGGGAACTTTCTAAGTTGGCAGGAAACCAGCAAATTGTTCCTTTAATTTCCGATGACGTTTTATATCGAGTTCTTCACAACGGTGTATTCAGCTACGGTTTATCACGCTCGGAGAATGGTAGGGAGGTTTTTAATCTACAGTAGGCTATACACTATTGAGTACTAATTCTGACTTCTTTCATTTTGCAATGCTTAAGTTATTGAATCGTTTCAATTTAATTCTACATAACTTGTTAAACATTAATTTTTCAGGTCATTCAGATGTTGAGTGGACAATGCATTTTGATATCGATAGTTACAACCTCTTTCAAGGATTTTACTGGGATGTTACCGAAATTAAGCTCCACGAGAACCAAACCCTCAGCATAACGGATCGCATGGGAAGGTTGCACAAACCAGGTTCTAAAAATTGGAATCTAGCAAAAGCTCACGCCCAGGCGCAGCTTGGCTTCTTTGGTCCAGGTCTTACACACGATAACGTCCATTTTGTGTTTCCTTCCATAATGGCAGCTCAAATTCGACTTATACTGCCAAAAAGCTCGGTGCTGAGACAACTTGTAGAGCCGCACACTCGTTTTACGCAGTATATTAATCACAAAGCTTTATTTGTAAGTACTCCTTCCATAGAAGGAAAAGTCATGCTAAAGTTGTATATCTTTTAAACATGCATTAATCAAAAATAAATTGTTAGGAAGGCCAATCTACTTCCAATACTGGAAGTTTGGTGGATAAACTATTTCGGCCATGGCTTAGTTTTCCAATCAACAACAATGACTTCATTAACGGACTGCAGAAAAGATGTGAAGTATTTTACTACGAAAAACAACAGCTCGCACCAGACATGGAACAGGAGTTGCCTTATCACATCTTCCTAGCTTCAGTAAATCATTTCCCGTTCATCAAATCATCACCAGTTAAAAGTTTGAATTTCAGTTAGTTTTAAAGTTGAATGCTTACGGTGAAACGCCTATAAAACCATAAATTTTATTTGGTTTATACTTAAGTTTATCATAATACCAAAGTTTCTCCACTTCAGTACAGAAGAGTTATCAGAGAATATGTAACACAATTGGCCCCTCTGTTAAAAGACGATTTTGATATTTTGCTTCCTCATGTGGCTATCCATTTACCCGCCATAAAACAATACGAAATGATTGATGTTGTTACCATACTGCTTTGGAAAAGTGCGGTGGTACATTTTTGCGACCACTACACTTATTTGGAACAATTTGCCTACAAGTACGGCTGCATAGCAATGAGGTTGGTATGATGAAAATAAGTAACAGAATTTACTACATGGTACACAAAAAAATGCAATAAATTGCAACGATAACTAAACATGAATCATGACAATTGTTACATGGCTGACTCAAGAAGTTCATCATAACTTCCGGGACTCTAAAGTTTTTAATCATAGAAGGAAATTATTTCATCTAGCAGTTTAAAGGGAATAACGCTTTATGACAAACAATACCTTTTGTATTTTACCTTTTTTATGATCAGAAAACCTTTAGTTGGATATGTGGAAAATCCAAATACGATTTCCGAAGTCATGCCATATTTTCACCCTGAAGATGTTTACAGAAGCCGTTGCTTTTTTAACTGCTTTGTACGTTACAACCCGAATACCGATTTAGACCTTGGACTATCCTCAACTAGGTCAGAAAAAATTAGACTAATGATTTTTATAACATTGCCGGTAGTATCAACCATGATGTCTCGGTGATTATATTAACATTTGTTTTATCTAAGCTATTTCTATTTTATCAAATTAAGGTACAAATTCACAAATGATCACGCCAAGCAATGCGCAGAAACATTTCAACGTAACCTCGGTGACCTGGATAATCAGTTGCAGAAGAGTGGCAAAGCAATGGTTCCTTTAGATAAAATTATTAGAAGTGTTTGTTTTTAATGGCCCAGCAGCTGGAGTGCGACACCAACAATGAACGGCGAATCTCTGTGACCCTTGAAACATGGAACTTTGCAAAACATTCGTGCCAGTTCTCCGTGCATTCAACCTATACTTCCTGTAATAAGTAACTGATGATATAACTTAATCTTTGCACATTATTGTAGAGTGTAGACTTTTCGTGGAAGATTACAAACTGAATAAATAAATAATGTTATGATGAATAAAAAATAAATAATGAGTGTCATTAAAAATAGCAAATATATGTATGTATCTTGTCTCTATAGATTTCAGCATAATTTTAAAAGAATAACTCTCTTCATTGGCTATAAAATTACGATAAGTATTATTATTTCGTATACACAACGTAAGTGCAGTTTAACCTATAACATACAATGGCATTCAAGCTGAGGGACAAGCAGCATTTACATACAAAGATATATTATGTATTTGGAAAAACACAGCATTAAGAAATTAACGGCTTTTAAATAGGCTTAAAGCAACTGGTACTTTCTACTTGCTTACTATTGCAGAAAAGGCAAAGTGCAGGGCAAGAATACAGTAAGTGTTGGGCAATTTGCCTGCTTCCGCAATCAGTGACTTCACTGTTTTGTGGGGATGGCGGTGTGGCTTGCTTTTAGGTTGGCCTAAAGCCAAGACTATTTGTCTTACTGCTAGACTCCTATAGATAATTGTCTTTGACTCCGTTGCGTTTGCTGTCTCTATAATGTTTCTTCAAATCAACACCAACCTCATAAAGTCTAATTGTTATATTGTCCGAATAGGTTGTATCAAATTAGAAACATTTACACCATCTTTCCACATTTAAACCAAGCTATAACTCAAATTCAGTAATGATTTCAATTCCGAATAATTCAGCAATCACTTCAATTCAGCAGAACAGAAGAAATAGCTAAGAGCGACAAAAGAGAAGAGAGAGATTTAGATCAAACCTTAGCTTTTATACTCCCGTATTTTAACCAATGAACGAATGCCACGCTAGCTTTTACCATGACACGCATACATGTGTCCATGTTACATTCTAAGCTTTTATCACAAAGAATTAAAATCGATTTTGCACCGGGTACAGAAAACCACTTGACACACTTAACTACGTCACATGTCGATTTGTAACTAAGATTGAGTAAGGATTAAACTAGGAACAATACATTTCAAATTTGTTTAGAATTTAACTGGAGAAACAAAAATTGCTTAACAAATGCCAATTATAGAACTTGTTTAATTTGCTTATATCCAAACGCCACAGTTTGATAATTGGATTATTATAATAATCCAATTTCATGCATAAAAAATTAAACTGACCGAAACCAATTTTGAATCTGTTGAGCTCGATCTAGCATTTTCTTGACATCTGATGGTTGGTTGGCAAAGCTTATGTAAAAAATGAAACATTTGAAACTTTTAGTCATTTGTTTCTGCAAAGCTTTTAAGATAAGAAGAGGTCTTCTTTACTTCGGTCTTAAAGTACCGTAGATTGCATTATGCTAATGAAACCAAATCGAACCATTATGCAAGCAAGAGGACTGCCAATGAAAATTATTTTTTGAGATTATAAATTAATAGCAAAAATGCATTAAAAATGCATTTGGGGCAAAAAGCAATCTGTAAAAATAACCAACCAAAAATATATGTGAAGTAAAAGTAGTAAGCAACATTTATTTTTCGCTGTTGAATGTGGAAAGCAAAAACTGATGCTAACCTTTGCGATACCTTTACTATACAACAAAAAACATGCTCACAAACATTGAACGAACGGAAAAAAGGGCAAAACCTCGACGGCTTAAAATGTGCAAGACATTAATCTCAGGTAACTTGATACGTATCTTACGCTTAAATAACAATTTAGTTGAACTAACTCCAGTAGTACTATGAGCAGTGGAACGACGCATCAATAAATAAGTATTAATATTAATTTTTCAGCCCTTGCCCTCTACACTGACGTTGATCTTTATTTAAACATCTTTATACATTTGCTTAAGGCGATATTGGTGTGACTTTACGATGTTGAATGCCCTGCACATTAAGATAACTTTTGAATTGACCACTTGTAAATTGAGGGCCATTGTTACATCTAATATACGGAGGTAAGCCGTGCATGGGCAGTAAACATTCGTTGAAGACTACCTAATATTTTTGTCGACGTAATCAATATCATTACATCCACTTCAATATGACGACCACAATAATCAACAACAACAAAAATGTTATCTCCTGAAGGCGATGGGCCAATTAAATCAGCTGCTAAGTGTTGCCAGAGTCTTAATGTTAATTTAGTAAAACTTATTGGTTCAGGACTAGCTGGTTTTGAAACAAATTGGCAACCGTAACACGATTTACAGAGCCTTTCGCTTTCTTTGTCAATGCCAGGCCAACATACCATTCTCGTAGTCGACGCTTCATTACGACTATGCCTGGGTGTCCTTCATGCGCAAGTTCCAGCACACATTTACGCAAAATTTTAGGTACAGCAACTCTTGTTCGACGAAAAATGACCTGTCCAGTATTCGTCAGCTCATTCCGAATAGGTAGATACAGCCTCACTTCTCCCTGGTCCAATCAATGCCAAAAATTTCATCAGCCAGCGACTGCATTTCTGGATCAGCTCTTGAGGCTTATTCAATCTCCCTTGTTTTCAACACGATAGGAGTTGATTCAACGGCAAGAAAAGTGAGTTATTCGTTGATCTCTCGTCCCCCGTTGTTACTATTGTCCTCATCTAGCAATCGAGATAGTGGATCAGCAATATTCTTCACAACGGTGAGTGCCGTACGACGTTCGTGGTATCTACAAGATTGCAACTTGAGAACCTATCGTTCCATTCTCGCACTGGGTTTAGAACGTGGAGAGAATAAAAATTCAAGCAGTTAATGGTTCGTTACCAATTGAACGTCCGAACCGTATAGGGACGTATGGAACCTTTCACATGCCCATACCAAAGCCAAAGCTTCCTTCTCGGTCAGAGAATATTTCCGCTCTATGTAGGACAGTGTTCGACTAGCATAACTTATGATAAGATTTTGTCCCTGTTGCTTTTGTATAAGCACTCCAGCGAGTCCAAAAGGGCTGGCATCTCCCATTACTTGTGTTTTACAGTTTTTGTCAAAATATGCCAAGACCTTTGCATTACACAGTCTATTTTTAAGGGCTTTAAAAGACTTGTCTTGTACATCTCCCCATACAAATCTAGCTCCTTTTAGAGCTCGATTTTTCGATTAACCTGCGTAAAGGTTCTGCTATGGTGGCTAAATGTTGAATAAATCGACCGTTGTAATTAACAAATCACAAGAAGCTCTTCACTTCACTTGTATTTTTTGGCGATCTCGTATCAGCCATAGCCTTTGCCTTGACGTTCTCGTGTCCAATTCCTCGAGTTGACCGCACATGTCCCGTAAAGGTAATTTCTGACATGTTGAACTGGTACTTCTTTCGATTCAGGGTAAGTCCACTTTTTTGTAATTCAGGGTAAGTCCACTTTTTTCCAGAACCGCCATCAGTCTTTTATCATGCTCCTCTTTACATCTTCCGTACACAATGATGTCACCCAGGATGTTTTACACCCCTTTGCATAGCCTGTTGTATCACACGTTGCTACATTTCGGGTGCACAACTCACACCAAACATGAGCCTTTTATAACGAAAGAAGTCTTCATGAGTGACAAATGTTGTTATTTTCCTAGACTTAGGTTCCAATTCGTTGTTGATAAGCCCATTTGATATCCAGTTTACTAAACATTTGACAATGGTTCATGTCTTGTAAGACTTCATCAATGGTTGGTATTGGATTGGTATTTCCCATCTTACAGTTTTATTAGCTTGCCGCATATCCGCACAAAGGCGAATGTCATCATCCACTAACCTTTTTAATAATATGAATGGATTTCATAGTTCCTTCAGCTTCCTGGTAAACCGGTCACGAATGTGGTAAGGGACAATGCCTCCAAAACAGGAATCATACTTATCTAATAGCTGCTCAGTTGAGATACAAGTAATATCTGCTTTAATTGAAAGAATGCCGAGATCTGTTACGGTCCGCTTTCCAAGAAGTGCATCTCCGCTTCCTTCGAACACCACGAATTCCACAGCAGGTAGAGCTTTCCGAGGAACGCTCACATATGCTTGAAAACCACCCATAACGTTCACGGGTTTATCACAACCGTAAGCGTAAATTTTTCTATCTGTAAAAAAAAATTAAGTTATATTTTAAAGATATCGAGTTGAAATGTTCCCGCAATGTATGATTTATTTATAACATTGCAAGATGTTCCTGAATCAACAAACAGTTCAACTTTCACCCCATCAACTTCAATTTTGGCTCTGCTACCAAATTCATTTAAATATTGTATAGACACTTCACACTCTCTCCGCCAAAAAGTTCTGTAGTGGCCTTGCTCACCTCCTACACATTGATAGGAGCAGTATATGCTGAAATTTTGCAATTTCCGGGATTTTGTCGGACTTCTACGTAATGATTAAAAAAGTGTGTTGCACTGATCAGAGGCCAGCATGGCGGTGTTGTTTTTCAATGCGAGAATTACATTAGCAAATGAAGCGTTAAAATCTTCCAGGTCACATGTTTACGTTGGCCTAAATTGTAGGTGAAAATTGATAAAATTTGACTTTTCCGGCCCACAAATGCAGTCTTGACTTCAATATTCTATTGCAAAAGTTAGAGAAATGTGATTATATTATGATTTCATGAAATAACAGCCTAAGCCTCGTAGAACGTCCAACAAAATCATGAAAAGCCCCATTCGACAATTTTTGATTAAATGCATTTTTTAGTAATATCACTTTATAACAAGATAAACTAAGAAATGAGGCCTTTTTTTGCAAGCATATACGGAGCCTCATAGAGTGATGGCGAAAGGATACAACACTTCTCTCACCGCTCTGCCTATCGCAATTTTGTCTGGGTATCGTTACTGTTTGTACAGTTGCCGTATAATGATAGTATGAATTGGCAATAAGTTTCCACCCTTAATAGTTCTGCTATAGCGACACTTTCTAGTACTGCCAGTGGCTTGAGGCGTCAGATTCAATCCAGTGTACTACCTGGGCGTATTGTTGGGGTTGTGAGCAGTTGTTTATTATTGTTTGATCGGTTGTTCGCTAATCTAACTCCATAGATAGCGCATTCATTAACCCCTGATGGCCAGTTAAGCATCACAGCACTAGAACCAAACTGTCAAAGTCTTTGAATCATCATTTGTTATTGGTTCTCAACGAAGCGGTTACTGTTTTCAGAGCACAGAATAAAGTTGCGTTCGGTAGACTGCAAATTACCAACCAACCGACATTACACCAGTATGGCCTATTTAGGGTATTTATTCGGACAGTGCAGCGGTACATTTCGGTAGCCAGTGCGTCGCTAAAAAGTAAAACCAAAAAATTTTCCCTGACCACGCTATGCCACAACGTCAAATGCAAGTGACACGTTACGGCTAAGCAAAACGGGCATCACGCTGGGCTCAAATCTGAAAGGTGCGGGTTCAGCGGCCGTCAAACAGGTAAAACTAAGATCTCTATTATTTTCTTGAACTCTTACGTAGGGCTTTAAAAAAATCTATTTTTACAAGTCGGAAGGCAGCATGGTTGGTGTTGTTTTCTAGTTTGGGAATTACCCTAGCAGTTTGCGTGCTTGAATATCTTAGGTCGCGTGCAGAATTAGGCTAAAATTGTTGTTTTTAGGCCAAAAATTCTGGTATCAATTTTGCGCCTTTGTTAAAAAGTTTGAGTCATGGTTTTTTGATGGCATTTTATGGAATGGTAGTCCAAAGCATACAAAAGTGTCATGCAAAATTTCAGAGAACCCTGTGGAGGAATTTTCGAGTAATCAGTTTTTTAGTAAATTCACTGTATAATAAAACAAACAAGACTTTTATGGCATTTTTTGGTGTTTGACGGCTCCTTCAAATCGTAGTGGCGAAAAAGCGTTGACGGCAAGTACTGTATAATTGTAAGCATTACTTGAACATAACTCGAACAATCAAAACCAGTTAATTGCAACTGACGTTCCGTCACTTGAAATTGTGTAGATTGTTTCAGTAAATATGAAAGCAAATCAACAGTGTTCAGCAGAATATTCATTTGACGTGTACAGTTAAATATTGCACACAAAAAATCATGCAGCAAACATAGTTATAGGTAAAGATTGAAGTAAAACGATAAATCAATGGCAATGTTAAATTTTGATCACAAGAACTTTTTCGAATGGAATCGTATAACACTTTATTTGACACAAGAATACAGAAAAACAATCAATTTTTAATCAAACGTGACGTAAAAGATTGTTTCAAGGTGAAAAAGAAGGGCAAACGTTTATCGGCAGCTTTTTGCTGTTTACAGCTTCAAATTGATGAGAAAATAGTCGTATCATTTTTTCGCGTTCAGTATAATCGCGGAAAGACAGTCTCCATTGTGCCGGGTTTGACGAGTCCAAGTTAAATTGCATGCAAATTGTAACGTCAAAGCCGACAACCCCGTCTATTTGAAGGTATTGCACATCAGCTAAACTGGCGATTTGCAAGCTTGTGTGACGCTGGCATTCTGGTGGTGTGAGTGCAAAATCGGGTAATGGATAAGAGACCAAATCTTCCTCACAAAGGCAGCAATAGTCAGATGTGAGGAAAAACGACTTAAGCAGCGTGCTCCCATTTTCATGGACAAGATGGACAAGGGAATACAACACTAACTCAAACTCGTTCGATGATGAACGTTTTTCAATTTGTCGTTGTATTTCCGCGGATGCAAAATTGAATTCCGTCATCGATTCCTCATTGCACAAAGTAAATCGAACTCCACTCCTTGAGAGAGTTGTTTCAAAATCTTCCAATAATTCGCATCTGTCCAATATGCTGCATGAAATACAACGAAAAGGTGTTACTATTATTTTCATACAAAAGCTAGAATAAAAGTATTACGTGAACGTTATACCGATGAATATACAAAAACATCCATATTAACTACCTTTCGACATCAGATTTTGCTGTAGTTTGACTAGAACCATCAAGAACTTGAAGCAAGTAGCGGGTGATATTGTCTGTTTCTTTGGAACTTCTTGTCAGAAACGTGAAGGTATCGTTAGAAGTCGACCCGGTGATTCGAACATATTGCTTAAAAAGGCCCACAACAACTTGACTTAATGTTGAGGTTGCACATTCAGTAAGTGGCAGTCTCAACGACCGCAACTTAGATGGGTCCCGGCAATGATCAAAAGTTTCAAGGGTTAGGATGTTCTCAAATATAGACTCTTCCACATCCATGAGAAGATATAATGCTCGAGTAGAAAGGAATATGGCACAGGTCACATTATTTCTTGGACGTCCATGAAATACAACGTCACACCAAGTGACATATAGCAGAGTTTCGCTTGACACTTCGCCAACTGAAGATGTAAAATAATGAAGAAGTTGAGACTGATTGTACATGGACAGATGATGCATTGGTGGTGAAGCAAACTGTAAATTCATAACTGGAGAAACATAAAACCTACAAAGTGAGGTATGAAGGGCTGGGTTTGACAAAGAATGCGAGCTGCTGTCGTTGACTTTCTGTTGAATGTCATCATTTTTGAAGTATTCTGTTCTATTTGAAGTTGTGCGTTCACTGACAGATAAAATACTCTCAATAGGTTCAACTGAGCTATCATTGTTTTGCAAATCAATGTTTTGCGGACAAGCATTAATATTACTGTTAAAATCTGGTTTTATTGGAAATAATCCACTTTCGCCATTCAAACTGGATGAACGCGGCCAACTGCATTGCTCTTCTCCATGTAATTTCCGGTAGAGTGGAGCTGTATGGGCACGTGATTTATTCTCCAATATATAGTGAGCAGATGCTTCAGTAACCTCACTGCTGATTGCAACATTTTCGGACAGACTTTCAATTGACTGTTTGTCTTGCAGGGTGGTGACTGCATCCTTATTTTCTTCAATATCTTCAACGTCTGTTGGTATTTCTAACAAAGGCTTTAAATCTTCCACAGAGGACTGTCTTTTGCTTTCATCCTTGCAAATCTTAAGTTGATTTGAAGAACTTTGAAAGATAGCTTCACCATCATCAATTCCTAACTCAGAAAGTCCACTTACCAACTGCTCATTTTCTTTCGGCTCACCAGCGTTGTAACATAAATGTCCTTTATCCTGATGCACTTCACTGCTTAGATCTGCAACCTCACTTGTTGGGTGGATCTCATCTTCTTCTTCCTCATCTTTAACTTGCTCAATTAATACAATTTTGCTGTTTTGTGAGGATAATTCAGGATCAGAAAATTTAACGGGGGGGATATTGTCGATTTCTTCGTTGGCTTCATTTTTATCAAGCTCTGCAGTTTCCAACTTTGCGTCAATACATGATTGACTAGATTGGCTTGATGCTTCAGCTTTGAAAGGATTTATAAGAGAAGAATCAGAGAGAATATTATCTTTTGGTGATACTGGAAGTGGTTGTTGGTACACATCAGGTGAACCGAAATCTGACTGAGGTACTGAAATGTCAGAAAAAACTGTGTAAGTTAACATTTGTATGTTTATTAACATTAAAACTAGCTATTAAACTTTTGTAAATCGTATCACTGATGTTAACGGTAAAAAAGAAACATGCTAGTTTATTAATAAAGTAATATACAGGTTGACCTCAAAGTAGGTTTACAGTTATTCAACTGTATATTTTGCGTTGATATGTTAACAGTTTAGATCTTAATCATAAATAATATCAAACCATTATGCTCTGCTAATATTTAATTTCCTCAAACTCCCATTTCCACTTATAATTGTTTTATTTGCAAGTTAGTAGGCGTGTGTAACGTTTGAGTCGTGGCATACATTTTAAACCAAAACCAGAGATTGGAAATTGTGCCGCAAAGCAAAGGATGTTCTGCAGAGGTTTGAAGAGTGTTGCAATGTTGAAGGAGAACATTTTGTGCGTCTGAGTGTGTACACAATAGTGATTTTAAGAGAAATGTGGGAAATGGTTTTACAGTACCTACTTTCAGTACCGCATAACTGCAACCTACTTTTGGTTCACCCTGTATAGTGTGTATATATATATAGGCCAGCCAATACCATTGGTATGAAGAAGTTGATTTTCACTGGAATTAGAATAACGCAAACGTCCAGGGGCAGACATGATAGTGTTACTACCACCACTATGGTCCTGAAAATGAAAAAACAAGAAAAAAGCTTAAACTCCCAAATAAAAGCTTCCCACAATTATACCAACAGTTCTAAACGGAACATTTTTTGTTGTAAAAGTGGTGGTATTGCACAAAAATCTAGCCAACAATAACCTTAGCCTCAATGAAAAAACTAAACAGTTGTGCTACGGACAACCTGGAGTTGTAACCTAGTCGATTTTTTTGGACTCGATTTAACCAACATACAACTCGATTCGGTGTTAAATTTGCATACATCACTAATGTGCAACGTCATCTAATGCACTAATGTCAACCTGGTTATCAATTAATTAGTCAATGCAGTTTTGAAGTTAGCTTGGTTGGAAAATGCTCAATCTTTTATGTCAAGAAGTGATATTTGGCTTCTACAAATATTGGAAGTCATTTTTAAGTCAAGAAAACTCACCTTTTTATGGTGAATACGTATTGGAGATGATATTCCAAAATTTTGATGGCTTGCTATGTTACTTTTTTGACTGCTTGCTCGGCGTGACTAAACAATTGCTATAATTAGATACCAAATTATACTGTGTCAATAACTATACATTGAATTGATGTCTATGTATAGTGGAAATGCGCAAATCCAACTGACATGAATCTGATTATTATGCATGAATACTGAACATATTATAGTGAATCACAAAAACATGAAACATTTTTCCACATAGTTTAAAAACTATCTCAATTTTCTATAGAAAAGGCTGATTTTTATCATTTATCAGCTAGACAAGCAATTATAAAATTTGTTCTTCGCTGGTCAATTAAGGAAACTTGGCAGATTAACACCTAATTTCTCACAAAAATGATGTAATGTATTGTCATCTGTGACATTCCTATGCAGAAAGTAAACATTACCTGCTACTAATGAAATAACTATGAAGACGTATTCCATCTAAAACGCATTAGCTAGCTGCTAGCCTACCATACCTAATACATACTTAAGTTATAATCAATACTGTTTTTACATTGTGACGTCATAATAACCGTCCTCCTCATCAAAATAGGAAGCCAAATTTGTGATACAATTTTTGGAATAACTGATCAACCACAACATATTAATATTAAAAATCTTTTCACCAGTATGTCTACTGACAACCACTCTTTGATTTAAGGCCAATTTGTTTTTGAACTTATCCCTCACTTTAATATGAAAATGCATCGTATAAAGATAAACTTGAAATCAGAAAAACTAAAAATGTATCATATGTCTCAAAAAATTGAAGTGCAAAAAAGCAATAATATCGTTTTTGAAATCCGTACCAAAAACACTCGTAAAACCAAACTGACCACTACTAAAATTTTGGCATTGACGAATGGCTGTCTAACAAAAAAATAATATATTATGTTTATAACATTTTACTTTCATTATGACATAATATTTGCAGGGTAAAAAGTTTAAACCCTCCCCACGAAGTATAAGCTTTGACAAATTACCTTGACAATAGCATGAAGTACCGCAGCCGTGTCCAATTCTTTTTGTGTTGATTCAACGTTATCAAGACAAACCTCACAAGCACGTGACCCAAACCGAGATAAAGTCTGAGTCCTATAATCAAAGTCATGGGAGATGGAATTGTTAGCAAGGTTAATCTTGGCTAAACATGGGAGTGATGCAATGTGATCCACTTCTGTTATCTACAAATGTTTATGTTTTACTGAAAACGCAAGAGTTGATGTCAATATATTTTCGTTCACTGCTCATAAAATGGCACAAAAAGAATTCCATGCTTTTAATTATAAAAACTAGCGCAAAAACATTAGTTTTTGAACTAGTATGAGAATACAATTACCTGAGAAAATAATTGTTCATAGATTAAAGATATATATAGAAAGTAATGATAATACCATACCTTGGAAATAAAATTTTCAGAAATATCAACGGTTTCTAATGAATATAACTTCCCCAGACCTTCAAGTGAATGCAGTCGATTTTGGGACAAGTTTAATGTTTTTACATTTCCAAGTTTGGCATGAGCTAAACTTATATCTTCTATTTTGTTGGAACTGAGATCAAGAAATGTCAAACTGGAAAGATGCTGCATGAAAAACAAAAAAGCTATTTCACAAAACAAAGTGGAACTCTTTAAAGAAAACAAAAAGATGTGCCCAAATGTTTTTGTAATAGAAGCAATATCATATGAAAAAAAATACAACCATAACTTTAAAATAATATCATACTTCCAGATTCTCAATTTTGGTGATGTTGTTCTTGCTTAAGTCCAAAAACTCCACACAGGTCAAACGTTTCTACACAAGCAAACATTTAGGAGTACTCTGCGCTAATGCGCATTGTGCAACAGACTAAACAGGTTGACTGAGTTGTAAATGCTCACCAATGATGCGTCCAAAGAGCTAATACTGTTGTTACTAAAGTCCGCTGTTATTAGTTTTGACCAGTTAAGTATGTAATCTTCTACTCCGCAACCACCAGTCAGTGCACTCTAATAATAACCAAAATTAATCCATTTGTTTATTCACATAAAAATAAGATAACCAGCATATCAAAAACTCATTTCAATACATTCATCACTATCACACGATATACTACCAAACTCGATGCAAAACAACACATGACTACGAACACCTGCAAATCTTTCAAACTCTGGTGAACACTAAGAGAACTGATTGTATTGTGAAGACTGGCCAAGCATGTCACTTGGTTGGGACCACAGTCATCCACTATCAACTGCTGCAAGCTATGGAATACTGACAGGTCAAACAATAAATCTTCTGCGACAACATTACTCGCATCAATGAAGCCTTTTGTGCATTTGATCTATGGAAAAAAAGTACATTTCTTAACTCTGTAATTCAAGTTCATGTATATTTATTTTTTTATTTCTTATGCGATTTACTTTCTACAACATATTTCCATAATAAAAATATTAAATGCCGGCAAGTATTATAGGTACAGACATTTTTACAAAAGATTATTTCACCCATCGACTAAACTACACAAAAGTTACATACATGCAAATGTTTGAGTTTTTGTACGAAGTCCAACACATGTCCAAAGTCATATTTTGGATCATCAACATCTACAAATAACTTAATAGTTAGACTAGGGTTAAATAAGCAAATAGCCTTGCACAGTTCAGTACAGGAACATAAACTCTTTTAAAACAACACTACCAAAAGGCTGGTAACCAAAGAGATTAAAATTCTATCTTAAAAACTTATGATTTAATATTAACAGAATATACCTTGAGGTTTCTTTAACATCAAACGTTCTGTAATACACCATAATTCCAATGGAGTCAATGTATACGAGCTTCCAGATTCTAAAACTTTATCACCATTTTCGTAGAAACTAACTGCTAAATACTGACATATCATTTCCACATCCTGCAATGACACAAACCAATTGAAAAATTTCATGCTAAAAACTACAAACATTGGTAACAGTGGTAAGACTTACGTAAAGATGGAAATGCAAAAACTTTCGAAGGGGCCGTGGAAGCCTGTTGATATATTTCTGCTGTACCAGAACTTGCAGGTAAGCCTCTAATTCACCTCTAAAAAATAGATTTGCTTACATGTAATTGGACTGCTTACATGCTGTTTGTTGGAGTAATAAAGTAAGGAGTAAAACCTGGATTAAAAAACAATAAAGTATCTCGAATTGGTATTTAAATTTGCAAGAATCAACATGGCAGAATCTATCAAGTCTCAAGGTTCATATACTTCCTAATAATAAAAAATCGGTTTGTCCAACTAAAAATTACAAATGGTTCAACTAATGGTATCTACTAATAGCTATCAAACACGACAGTCAACTAATATGGTATCGTACCAAAAATCCAAAAAAAATAAATTAGCATAATAATAATTAATCAAAAAACTGGCAGAGCACTATAAATACTTTGCAAAAAATTCAACATAATGAGTATGTATATATACCAAAAAAAATTTTTTTCAATTGTATTTAGTGGTTAAGCAGTGATTGCCAAAAACCTTTATGGCAAAATTATAAACAGGAATGTATGAAAAACTATAATATATGTACTTGATGGATTTTGATGGTGCAAAAGCAATATTCATTGCACATCTATGGCTCTAACGCCTCTCACTTATCTAAAATCATGAAATTCTATAAGGGTTAAATAACTGTATTTAAAATGATTCTAAAAGAATCCATCTGACAAGCATAAAAAGATCGCTACAATATCCTGGAGTTAGTGACAAACTAATTCCACTTCAAATGTATAAATTTACCTAGTAATTTGCAATATTTCACAACACTTGTATAATATTATATTTGAAAAGCATCTGCATATTATTGACTAACCTACAATTCCTATAATATAATTAATTCAACCTACAGACTACAGTACTACGGTATATACACAGCACTGTACCTGCGTTTGTCAATAAATGTTGCAGACATTTTGCCAAATATCTTCTTTGGAGGAAGTAAACTCTTCTCCAGAGAAGGATCCTTAGATCGAAGCTAACAATAAGTTGCAAAAACCATTTACACTACTTTTAAACAAATTTTATTTTGATACATATACACATCATTTCCTTTTAAAGTTCTCAAAACAGACAGCAGTTTAAATATTACGTAACTATGTATATAACCTGGCCTACCCACCTAGCCGTAATGAGAATGATCATTTATATAGCAGGGTTCATTTAAATGATAAAATGTTAAATTTTTGTAGTGTTATATGATTTATGATTCATATAATATAACGTACATACCAAAGAAATGATTTTAAAAGTTAAGTACTTAAGGCATCATAGTGATTCTATATTTCAGTAACAAAAGTAAGCATGATACCCAGTGATCTGTAATATATGTAGGCATTAATATGTAAGCATGATATCCAGTCTTACCACATCATGTATTTCCTTAAATTCACTATATCGATGTTTTACTGTCCAAATAAATCCAACATGGTGAACCTCTATAGTATATTCCTAAATAAAAAGTGGCTTTACAAATTAAAGCTGATGTTTAAGCTTATTAAGTCATTTTAATGTATGCAGCTTTAGTAAAATCCTATAAAACAATGTACATGCTTAATAAAAACCAATAAAAAAAAACTGTCCAGAAAAACAACCCCAGACAAAGGATCATTTGAATGCAATAAAAAAACTTTTAAATAAGCTTTAAGCATTTTATTATCGACGTGTACATTAGTGAGATGGTAGACAATGTGATAGCGAGAACATTACACACAATGTGATATTTTAATTTAATGGATTGTTAAAATTTTTGAATGGGTAAAAATAAATTTTTGTTTCATCTCTTTCATGAAAACTGCACTTACGTGTACCAAAGCCTAACTCAACCACCAGGGTTATAAAAAAGTTTTGCTTCTTTAAAACTTTAAGGATGCGACAACAATAACGATACTGGAATGTATAATTCGGCTGATACAATTTGGTTTTTTTTTTTTAAAATTACATTTCAGAAAAATCAAATCATATTTAAATCAAAATCCAGGATTGGTTACAACCTTTCAATATACTAAACCATATGCTTTAAATGTACATACATCTATACACATTTTTTAATAATAATCACAACAACTGTCATCATAAACTAAACACACATTTAGCAAACTTACTGTGTAATCATCTACTTGCTTTGATTCTGTCACATACACCAAAGATTCAGTAACCATACTAGTTTAGCTCAGCAGCACATTTATCAGATATCTGCAACAAACTTTTAAACATAAATTAGCCTACCTAAATATAGTGAACCGATGCAATGAGTCCAAAGGATATTTACAAACTTTGCTTTCACATTTAAGAGAAACATAGCCAAATTTAATGCTGTAAGATGACTGTACTACTTAGCTATTTTGCCTAAGCAAGTTCTTCTCCCAACTAGAAGGTATGACAGTTTTAGACAAGAAATCATGCATGCAAAGACACAAATTTTGGCATGATCTGAAGCCTTTACTCTTTTTTTTATTTATTATAAATCAATGTTCAAGCAACAAACTTTACCCAACTTGTTTATTTTGAATTGCTATAAACAGAAAAAAGTTTGGTTAGCACAATGATTCTTGTAAGTGCATGTGCCACGCTTTCCATTATGGATGCTCCATACATTTTTTGGGGGTTTACCTTTAATCCATTTACTCCTATATTGGTTTTAAGACTTCGATCGACCATTCAACCAAATGATAGAGCACTAAACTTAAAATAATTTGAACCATGTCCTAAGTGGTGCTACCATTGGGCGTGACATTAAAGACGTTTGCTCCGGATCGCTGGTACTGATGAACAGTTACAAATTCGAGCAATAGAAAATAAAAAAATCAAGTTACCCATTGTTATATGCTTATAGGCCTATTTGCATGAAGAGTATCTAAAATCCAATTTAATCACCATATTTGGCAAAAAGTAAATTGTGACTTGTTGGTGACTTAGCATGTTTTAGGACTTGAAGTTGACTCTGTGAAGGGTAACAGTAATTTTAGAAAATAGGAAACTAAGGAAATGAGAAAACCTAAGAAATACCCCAAACTTTGATTTCAAGAAATCAAGGAAATCTCATAATGGTGGACACAAGAATTAGGAAATCATTAAGCATGTCAACAACATGTGTGGAAACGTGTTAGCTAGGATCTTATACCAATGAAGAAAATCGATTTGAACTTGCAAGGAAACGTAGGAAATTAAGGAAACGCCTAAGTCAATTGTATTAAACTTATACAGGGAAACATAGGAAATTGAATAAATATGTCAGTTGTCAGCTAGGACCCATAGTGGAAATTGTGGCAACTGCACATACAAGGTTCATCAACGTACACACCTGACTTTGTCATCTTTGAACACGTCGATTTATAACAAATTAACTAAAAAAACAGGTTGTTTGAACATCAATTTATGATAAATAAACAAAGAATTGAAGCTTCAGTGCAAGCCCATCACACCCAAATATTTGTCTCTGCAATTGCCCCATAATTTCTTGTCGAAATCTTTTGTACTTTCCAATCTGGCCTAGAGACTTACAGGCCTTAGCAAAAAAGTTGCAATTTCAAAGCGATTGTGTTGTTCGCAATCGCCCCCTTTTTTATGTGATCGACCTCACGAGTTACTACTGCGCAATGTAACATTCAGTAAGTTTTGTCCGAAGGGGAAAGCCTTTGTATCTGATAAAAAATAAAATGGGAACTTTATAATTTAGTAATTTGTATAGACAGAATTACGCAACTAACAGCAATAGTCACGCCGTTTGAAAAATGAGAACTCATACCATCAAAGCAGAAGCAAAACAAGTTATCAATCTTCAATCGTCCTCACTCATATTGTAACAATAGCCGCCAGTGTATGCGGTCATTATGACAGATATGTTTGTTGTGTTATTTGTGTAATACTTCACACAAGTAATACACAAACGAACAAAGTTATTTTGTCATAATAGTAAATTGTAATAAGTTATATAATTGGCATTTTAATAAGCGATTGTGTGTTCTCCAGTTAGATGAAATGTAATATTTAGACAGCTGTGTTATCCTTGGTTAATCCTGTTAATGTTATTCAAAAATTGAATCCCTAAACCGACATATTGACCTAGTAAATAAGTGTTTTCAAGTAGCGTCGCATTTTAGAGTGTATGAAGTTTGATAGTGCTTGTAGTGAAAAGCCTCGGTGACGTAGAATATGTTACATATCTATACGTAGCAGGATGCAAATAACATGTCTTTCGCTGACTGGCTCAGATAAAGCGATATAAAAACTTAGGCTTGGTTCAAACCCGGAGCTCTTCTCTCTTTTCCCTTTTCGCTTATTCATCATTCAAGTCAAGTGATAGCGCTTTTCGGATTAGAAAATGGACATGAAATTGTTTCTGATGTGACTACGACTATATTTTAGAAAATATAACAATTTCGACTTTATGAATGTTGTGCTGACTTAAAGAAACAATCAGAGATAGCATATGTAACGGAGTCAAAGGTAAAATAGTCAAGTAGTTCTAAAAGAAAGACAAACGCCTTTGGCTTTAGGCCAACCTAAAACAATCAACATCGCCATCCCCACAGCTCCCTAAATTTTGTTCCATGACCCCGCAAGTTTACTGCAAATTTACAACTTAGCCCGGACCAGCAACCAGCTATCGCCGAAACCATAACAAACCAAACCATATCGACGTCTCATGTGCATTGGGACCGGAAAATTTCTTACATTGTTTAATATGACGCTTTGGGTCATCGTCATGAACGCAGTGTTAACCGCTTAAAATTTGTCTTCCTAACTGGAAATGACCCCTCAAGAGGTGAAAGAAGAATGCAATCAAATTATACATGTCACCGACTTACATAAACGAGAGAAGAGAGTCACGCAACCGCTCAGGCGAAACGACACTTTTCTCTTGTGACAACTAGCATGTGACGATCGCCATAATCGCCCAAAATAATTTGAAAAGAAAAAAGCATTGCTTAAACTGTTTAATAAAATAACGTCTAAATTTATTTGCACAATTTTCCGGCCTAAAGACATGGCCTTTATTTGGGTCATTCTCTTGTATCCAAATGCGCAATTACAATGATTTGTAAACTTAGTTACAAAAATTACTCGTTCGGCAACTATTACAAGAATCATAGTCTAATGAAAGTGTAGCTAAGGTAGAGATACCGTAGAAATTTAGATATCAGTAACGTGAAACCAGGTGGTAGTCTGGTCGCACTGCTTGCGTAGCTTGTGCGGTTAGTAGGAACATAATCTATTAATGGCGACAAACATATATACAAAACGGTATAAATACACATTCGGCACAACAACATTTTTAAGCGGCATACATGCAAGCTATGCACATGTGACACACAATACACGCAAATAATGTCAACACCTTGCTAAATACATGCAACGCAACAAACATTATTTTCTACAAAATATCCTTGTTTTGTAGCTTAGACTGAAGCGGATCACTTACCGAAGCACTTCGTTGAAGGGATGTTTCAAGTCGAATGCAACCAAATAAAACATGTCGCCGGTTAAGCTGAACGAAAGAAGAAAATCACGCAAGCTCTCGAGTGGAGTGATGCGTTTCTATTTTGTCGCCCATGCAAAATTCTTGTTTCAATTGCACAAATTTCCAGTCTAAGCACAAAGCCTTCATTTCGAGGCTTATCTTGCTTTGAAATGCACAATTACAACAATTCTTAATCTCAATTACCAAATCTAATTTTTTGGAAATTATCACCAGGAGGATTGAATGAAAATGTAGCTAATGCATAGCTATTGAGATCTCAAACATTTCATTTCTTTGTTGCTATCGAGCGCCTAATACTTTATAGGTTTGCAAGCAGAGAACACAACTTTTTCTTCATCTTGGCAAAATGCGTTAAATCACCTGAGCTTTTAAGCATCAAGCTATTTAATGAAAGTATTATCAAAGCAGAAGGGGCTAATCCACAGGGAGGTTCAATTTACATAGTTTTCCCCTTTTCTGGATGCAGTCTACACAGCAATTTAGCATGAACAAGTGAACTCTTGTCCTGAAAAAGTGCGACTAGTTAAAAATAATATTTGTATGCAATATTTATTTCTTTAAACCACGTATTCAGAAAAAGGAGTGCCTGTTTGGAGTAGGGCTCTAGGCGACCACCTCGTTCGCAACACCCTAAGCCTGAAAAGCACTTTGACATATAAGAGTGTCTTCACTTAATTTTCCTGTTCAATTATCTGACTCCATTGTTGCGTGAGGTTATACTCTAACCTTTTGTCAGCCGAAAAGTTTTAATTTTACAACAAAAATAGCTCACAAGAAAAGATTTTTATTATAGGTGCCATACACTTTCTCAATATGACGAATAACCAAGAGCATAAGACCATAAGTAATACCAATGCTTATAAGATATCTAATACATGAGTTGCAATTGCCATCACTAGCTTGACTACTAATCTATTGATTTCGCTGATTCACGCAGTTAAAGCTTTCCATCTCGATGATTCACTCAAGTAAATCTGCTCGCTGGTAGAAGTGCGAGCTAATATATCGTGAAAACGATGGGAATTAAAATGTTTAATATGAAAAAGCTATGAGTCGTTGCAGCTGCAATGGATAAAACAATGTTTTTACAATGGGAGATATATATAGTTAAAGCTGACATATTCAGACATAGATAAATAGTCAGTTTAAAAGTTAAGAATCGGGCATTTCCAATAAAGACTTCTTATCAGCACAGACGCTGGAAAACAACATGGGAACGTACTAAAAGGAGTGTTCACACGAAATTTTGCATAGCAAGTTTCCAAATATCAATCGACAGTTGAAGTGTTTATCAAAACACAAATTCATAAACTTCAATCAATAACTTGAAAACACTTTTACAAGAAATGATGTCATGGTATCAAAAAATATCACCAAGGCCGCTACAGGCCTAAAGCCACCACTGCGTACATGCAAGGAACGTTTGTGTTCTTTACCAACGCGTTATTATGAGCCTTTCGGTGAGAAAAAGGACATATGTTCGCATGACTAACCTTTAAGCCTGGTTTTTATTGTGCTGTAACTATAAAAGTAAACATAGTAAGTTTCGCCTAGCACAGTTAATGGCGACAAACAATTAACGATAACGATACGACGGAAATGTTCATAATTAAGGTATCTATGTCTAAAATTTGTTTCGATTTCTATTGTGTATGGTCACCGCCGTCACTATGGTCACCGTCGAGCTATGCTACAGTTTTTGGGCTAGATAAGCCTATGTTGAAATGGCAAGGCCTGCATTAAAATATTTGAAGTGACTATTCTACCGTATGTAGGTCACGTAGCCTGTTGTTAAAGATAGTCGATTAGGTTAGGAGGATGAGAATGCAAAAAATTGATTTTAACTATTTAAGGTTTTAGCCTACTGGATTTAAATTTAGATTAGGAGGTAGATTTAGGTGAGGTTTAGGTTACCAGGCCTATGTTTTAATATTTTATGTTTCGTTAACAAAAACTGTGAGAAAAAAATTCAAACGCATGATTTTTTCTGGTAAAATAGTGGTAGCCTAAAATATTTTGTCATGTTCGACAAGATGCTATCTATAAGAATATAAAAGCACACAGCCAAGGTAAGATTACCCAGTGGCGCCATGCCCTCGTAATGCCCTTGGGCAAGACATTAACAAAACACTTGGTCTTGCTCAGTCCAACTGGTGCATGAACATTTCTAAATTCGCAAAACTATAAAGAAATCAAAAAAGCAAAAACAAAAAATGTTGCAATTGGAACTTGCACAAAGGCCAGGTCAGTGCCTGGGGCTCAAGCGATGAGGAATCATCACCGGATTTAAGTTGTACAAAGATTTTCGTCAGTCCGAAGATACACATTACCATACCATACCAATTTGCAGTGGCATAGTGGAAGACAGCAGACTGCGTAAGGCTTGAGCTCTGAATGTTGGTATTGACTAGCATAAACACGTAGGCCTATGTTATCTTAATCTTTAGTTTTGCACTGAAGAAAGTTTTTTGTTGCAAAACTCGGAGATGATTTCCCATTGCTTGAGCAAGCTTTGTTGAATTGTTATTGAACTAGCCTATGGTCGGGCTTTGATACTTTAATAATATGAAAATTTTTTTTTAGGAAAAATGCACTCAGATGAGCTTCATAAATTGAGTTTTGTATTTTATTTTTAATTGTATTGTATTTTGCATTGAATTTATACGGTATTGTCAGGTTTAATTGATGCAAAAAACGTCTTTAGGTACAAGGAAAACTCTTTCAACGTTGTACTGTTCTAGAGCATTAGATGAACTGTTAAACAAACACTGGATCTACCAGTCAATACATAGGCTACACTGATCATGCCCAATTGTGGGCGAAATATATTTTGGTTATTAATATCTTCTAAATTTACTTTGATTTCACTTTATATTTTACTACTTTACATTCTGAGAGCAAAGTTAATTGTTGATAAAATTTATGCCAATAAGTCACTAGGTCTCAATCTTCTAGCTAGACCATTTTCAAACCCTGGGGGAACACATAAATGTGTTAGCTGGTCTACATTAATGTTTGAAACATTTATTTAACTTAAAACTATCCATAGCGATTGAAATCATTGAATTTACTTGAATTTGGTTGCATTCGTTGCTTTCAAATGTGTTTCAAATTATTTTTGGTCACAAGATGTACTGTTAAGAAATTGTTAGCTTCATCAGGGCAAATTTGGATAGTAAAAATTGTGATAAGGTATGTAATTGCTAGGATATCGTACGAAACAAAATATTTCTAGGGTTTCCATGGAATATTAATAATTTAAAACAACTGATAATGCTCTAATAAAGTAAAAATGTCACTATACACGCTATCAGTGGTGTATAACCTGCGGCCCACTTTCGATTGGCCTGCGTGATAATTTTTTTCAAAAGTTACCTGCAGTATATATAGTTATTCTATATTCTCATACTGAAATAATAATGGAGACAAATTGATATTGTAATCAGAGTGTTGTCAGTCATAATCAAAATAGGAATGACTGTCAATGAGCACGTCACCAACCATCACAATTTATCAGCCATTGACCGAACATTTGCGGTATTGCAAAAGAACTAGCTTTGTATTTTTATAAATTTTTGTACATATTCTCTGTTGAAACATACGTAGTTTTTGTGTATAATTTAATAGTTAAAGCTCACTTTATATATTTAAGGGCAGCTTCACACTGTACAACCACTTTTGTACGTTTTCACTTTTTTGAGATGCGCGACCAAAGTAGGTTTTGTTTACATGCAACTCCAGATGACTCAGTTTCATTGTTTTATTGGCCACATCTTGTTGGGTGGTTCTCTCTAGTCAAAAAGTTATGTTCAATCAGTGATTTAATTGTGTAGCGCCCTGAATGTTACTACGACTATAATTGGTACTACAAACAAGAAGTTACTTCCAAAGATCAATTCATAAATGCATGCCTAATAACTACCTTTGAAATGTGAGTTGGCCACATAAACTTGGTTGTAACTTGCCAGCGGCAGGCAAGGACCATCTTTGCTCCACGGGCATTGAAAATGTCAAACAAATATTTATGGACCAGAAAAACTCATGGATATGCGCCCAAAATGCTTGTTGTACGTCCTAAGACATGACCACAATCGTGTGTGGAAAGCGCCATTGAATGTCAAGTTTGGCCCGCAAAGTAACCTATCAAACAGTTGTGGTCTATCACTCAAAAAGATTAGACACTCCTGCTGCACATATTACTAGAAAAATGACAATGACTTATTGCAGACCAGACCGTATTTATCTCCACGTATTTTATCAACAGTGTATTTTTAAATGTTAGATTTATTTTTAATAATTCAAGAATGAAAGTCTAACTTTGCAGAAGCAATGTACTAGTAGGATGACCAGTTTTATCAATTGCTACCCATTTCCTTTTTTCTCCAAATTTATTTGCCCAAAGATTTAAATTCTTATGTTGGTGTACTCTCGACTCTTATTGAGAACCACTGGTTTAAAATGTAACTAGATTTATGTTTTTGTAGTGATTTTTTTCTATACGTTAACTGCTGATAGGAAATTTTCAGTCAAATAATAAATAAAAACTGGAGGTCACTTAACAAAGACCAACGTTTTCACTACTTATTTTTCATGCTCTGCTGTAAATTATTTTACCAGTTTTAGAAATAACCAGGTTTATACAAACAGTTCAAATGCTGAGCTTTAAGATTGTCAATCAGTAGAATTTCTTGAAGACATTGAAGAAATCAAGAACTACATCTAAACATGTCTCACAGGTTGCTTTTATATGTTATAAAAATTCTGAAATGTGCATATCCTCTACATATTATATTACAGTCCCTGCATCAGACTGCATGCATCATATTGGTATAATTTGACTTGCTATCACTAGATTTGGTAAAACTCGCACTTTGATTTTTATTTGATGGAGATAATTGTTGTTGATTTTTTAATGTCACCAAAATTGTATGCAACCAATAAAAGACTGCATACAATATACTTTTTGTGATAAAAATATTGTTAACCTAACATGCTAGCTAGCAATAAATGACATTCAGAGAACTTTTTGTTCATGTTTAATTTCTTAATCCCATCCCTTCTGTTCTCTTTTATCCTATCTCTAATCTCATTTAAAAGTAATTTTTGTTGTCCAGTTTTTGCTTGTTTTTATAAAAAACTTAGACATTCTACAGTGAGGTTTATTAGACATTTGTTAAGATTTACAAATACATTTTGTTTTGTTAATTAAACTTTGTTTTTGAAAAAAATATTTATTTCATTGTCCCTGTTATGGTTTGTTACCTTAAATATTTTAGATTAAAGTCCTTTTTTCTACTATATCTTATTTCTATGTAACGATATCTGTATATAATCTTACATCTGAAGAACTCGCAAACGTGTTGGTTCAGAATTAATACTGGCAAGGGCAGGGGTTCCAGACATGCCCTTTCTTCACAAAATATTCTCAAACACACCCATTTGCTCTACTTCATTCTACCACATTCGACCTGCAAGAATATTTTGTGCAGCCCTCAATGTACTGTAATTTGAACTGTTTAAATAATAAAAAATTAACCCTTTATGCATGACACAAATACACAATGTTCCTTGTTCATGCAAAACGCTGCCAGCAAAATAGCCAAAAACAGTAGTAGACAAAAACATGGTGTAGCAAGTAGAGTCAATTTTAAAAAATGCATTAAACGTTGGTAATGTATCATATTTTTATTTTGTTATTTTTTCAACTTCTTACTGTGTATTTCGGTGGCGTATGCTGGTGGCATTAAATTTAGAATGGCTTTTAGCGATTGGAATAATTTTTTTTAAAAGTTATGAATTATGAATAAATTTTATGTACACTGAAATAAAATTTGTAATTTAGCAGTAACCACATTGAGTTAGTTTGAAAAATCATTTAGTGAACTTGCAAGTTTCAGTACGGTAATTTTTATTTTTCCGTAGCTATTTTTCTTACTTCTGGTTGTGCATTGTGTAATATTAACTTGTCCTTCTTTATTTGTATTAAGTACTTACAACCAATTATGGAAGGATGCTCAAAGTACAATAAATGACCTCTTTGTTCAAGAAATACCATTGGAAGCACCAAAGCCAGAAAAAGTATGTGGTATGATAATGATATGACATTTAAATATTTATATTTTGACTGTAGAAAGTATTTCTACAACTTTTTATTTGGATTTGATCAAACTTGGCACACATCAGCAGAACCACTGAAGAGGAACAAATGTTGTTAATGCTTTCCAACTGTGTTGGAATGTATATAGTATCTGTTGGCTACACTTTACATGGTTTTTAATATTTTTCTTGTGTGATGTTTATTATTTGTCACTACAGTGGTTTCAGTGTTTTGTGTTGTGACTACGTTTTCTTACGGCGGTCTTTCATTTGGTCACAGCTCCTCATGATAAGCGCACGTGCTGCTTTCAGACTTAGTTTTACGTTGGTTTTTGCCTCAGTTAAACTTGAGTTATCACACCTTTCCTTTTAAAGGCGATTGGTGCAAGATAAATCTTTATATGTTAACCCGCCTGTGATGCTGGGGAACAACACCTTTGGAGAAGTCAGATGACACAAAGTTTTACAGCTCAACCAATTAAGGGCGGGAAACTGTGTATCACAATGTGCGATAAACCAAATATCTATTAACTGTTATCCCAGGACCTTGGTGATATAAATTTAAAAAAATGTTTAATATCGATCTATGCCTCTCTCTCTTTCCTGAACCCACTTTATCCACTCAAGAACATCGTGAGAACGGCAGCTCTAGGAGTTATCTACACAGTCGGTAAATTTTTGCCACGTCTGCCAGTTTGGCTAAAGGGATACTTTGCCTTGACCAGGCTAGTTCATTGATGTAATTATACTACCTTGTCCTCAGTTGATCCATTGCTTTATTATCATTTGTTGAGGCAAGAATGACTTGATCTGCAAGTCTTTCCTGAGGCATTCTTGTGATGTGACCAAATCATCGTAGCTTAGATCTCTACGTATTTCAGCTTTTGATCTGTTAATGCTACACCCTAAACCTCTTCTTAAAATATGGTTTTTGAAGCTTGCATCAGTCAGCACAGTCTTTAAGTTTTCAGACCATAGGTGAGAACTGAAACGAATACAGATTTAAAAATTGATAGCCCCATGGTTTTAGAAAATTCTTGTTTCATGACCACCAAACGTTGAAGGTCATTCATGATTTTGCTTGCTTTTACAATCCGGATGTCCGGTTCAATGTTCTGCATTGCAAGATCACATGTGATTTGCATTCTCAGGTACTGTACTCAAATCTCTCCACTTACTTCAGTGTTTCTCTGCACAATTGGGGTGAGCCTTAGGCAGGGTTTCTTGAGGCAAAAGTATCTCAGTTTTCTTTATGCTTATTTTCATCCCGGATTCATTGCAATACTATCGAGTGCATGTTGAAGATCAGATTACGATGTAGCCAGGAAAGCCATGTCTTCTGCAAACAGCAAGTGACTGATTTTACTGCTTTCAACCATGATACACACTTCATCAAGGCTGTGAATGTTTATCTAGTTTATGTAAACTATGAACAGCAGAGGTGACAACACACACCCCTGATAGAGACCAACATTTACAGTGAACAGTGTTGACTTTTAAACACTGTTTAAACGAACCCAAACTTTCAAGCAGTTGTACTATAATGTAATGGCTACTAGTAAGCTACAATCAATACGGTATTGCTGAAATAAGTTTCTTTTCGGAGGAATTGTTTGTATGCTTTTTAAAGGTTAGTGAAACAAGTGTAGACATATTTAATGTATTTCAAAGGCTTTTCGAAAATTTGCTTGAGAGTGAAAATTTAATCTGTTGCCTTTCGGCCAAGGCGAAAGCCACATTGTGTGTCCTTAGCTCTCTAGCTTTAACTCAATTACGTATTTCATGGCATCGCTTTTCAATGCATCTGACATACATCTTACCTGGTAGATAATATCCATTTGCTAATCTCTTGATGTTTTACCTGAACTCCATGCTACTTGACAGTTAACACACATGGGTCAGCTAGAGCATTTCTTCTCAGTCCTTTGCTTTCAACATTTATGTTCGATTTTTATCACAACCAGCCATCTTACCAGCTTTCAGAGATATTGAAACTTGAGTTGTAACTACAAGTTTGGCTTCAGTGAAATGATTTTCTTCCCCAAAACGTATTGGCTCTGTGTCAGCTGATTTTTTTGTGGTGAAGTTCAATACATCTTTAAAGTATTCTCTTCATCTGCTAAGGATATCTTCCTTCTTGGTTAGGAAGCCATGCTGTTGGCCTTTTATAGACTTTGGAGTAGATGATCCTTGCCACTAAGTCCGCAAATGGTTTGCCAGAACATTTTATTAGCAATCCTAAAGTCTCTTTCAATATCCCATGCCACATCAATCTGTTTCCGTTCATATGCACTGTAGCAGATCCTAGGATCACAGGTTTAAACAATGTCCACCTCAATGTCCTACATGCAGTCTGAAAGTTCTTTGGTCAACCTTGAACTTGGTTAACTTGTTGCCCACAAACGTCCTTCTTACACTTTTGTCTGCTAAGGCTTTCAACTTGATTTCTATAAGACCAATTGGTTGTATGAGATCTTGGAGGCACCAGAGATTTAACACTAGAACGGCCGATGCGATCAATTTGACCGTTTTGGAATTTGAAAGTGCGATATATTTTTTTACGGAAATCGCATGACTGTGCAATTTTTTAAGTTTTCCTAAATAATAAGCAGAAATGCTCATGCCAAGTTTCAAGCGGAAAACTACTTTCAGAAAAATTTTAGAGGGTGATTTACCTCCAACGGCCGTTAGTGGTCATTTTGACCGCTAAACAAAAATATCGTTTCTAGGCCTTTTGATGTATTCAAACTTTGTCTTTATATTTACCAATGAATTAATTTTATTTATGACGTCTTAGTCTCACTTATGAAAAAGAAATTCAAAATTCAGAAAAAATTTATAATAAATTTTCCCAGCTATCAGTTAGCACTGGAAAGAGATTGACTTCCGATTATGAAAGGCTTTGTGAAACACAAATGCAGTTATTTTACAAAGTCTCGGAGGTATATTTTTACAACACCTTAGCATAAGTTAGCCAGAATCTAAAAAATTAGTGTACCTTTGCAGACTTATTCAGGTATATTTTTGACAACTGCGAGTTTTAGTGGGCATACAGCCCGCTTTCTCAGGCAGAAAACGCAGCGTAGCACACAGGCAATTTGCCTTTATCCTAAGTTAGTCGATCATTACTTTTTGTAATAAAAGATTTGAGAACTTACCCAGTTAGTGCTGACCTATTTTGGTTCCACAGTTGAAATAAGCTTGAGTAAAAAAAAAGCATAGTCAAATTTATTACATCATGTCTAAAAGACGAAAGCGCTTCACTGCCCAACAAGCTTCTGCTATGCTCAGATCCATAGCTGAGGATGATTCTGGAGGGGAAAGTGGATTTGATGAAGGCGACGTGTTAGATTAGGAACTCTGCTCCTCAGATGAGATGGACCACGATGAAGAAACTGAGCAACATAGTGATACACAACAAACCATTGTTCATGAAGGTGATTCACAATCTGTTGATACTAACGTTGAATCTCATTCTACTACATTCTGTGATGGTGATTCTTGTTTGGGTGCTGCTGAAAGTTTGATCAAAAACGAGACAGCAAGAGATGGCACACAATGGGAATTTATGGAATTCGGCGTAGAAGCACGAGGAAAGCGTGCAGCTCAGAATGTTCTAACGGAGCAATCAGGTCTATCACGCTTTGCCGTTAGAATGGCAGACTCCCCCGTTGGTGCTTTTCAAGCTCTATTTGATAACCATATGCTCAAACACATTCAACAGTGTACCAATGTGGAACATCGAAGGGTCTTAGAAAATGAAGACTGGGAGGTATCACTTTGTGAGCTGAATGCATTTATAGCATTGCTATATGTACGAGGAGCGTATGGTGGCAAAAACTTTCCCCTTTATAATTTTTGGAATAAAGAATGGGACGTATCATTTTTTCAACAAACCATGTCGAGAAATCGTTGTCGTGAGATTATGCGTTTTCTACGCTTCGACTTGCGCAGCACAAGGTCAGCACGCTTGCAAACTAACAAATTTGCTCTTATCTCGGATATTTGGAATAGGTTTGTAAACAATAGTATCAGTTGTTACAAACCTGCAGAAAATATTACGATTGATGAACAACTTTTTCCAACTAAAGCTCGTTGTAGATTCACCCAGTATATACCAAACAAACCAGACAAGTTTGGCATAAAGTTCTGGCTGGCGGTTGATGTGGAATCGAAGTACATCCTAAATGCCATTCCATATCTGGGCAAAGATGAGTCACGTCCACCCACCCAAAGGCTTAGTGATAACGTTGTCATGAATTTCATGCAACCATTTATGGGTAAAGGCAGAAATGTTACAACCCACAACTTTTTCACATCGTTTTTACTTGCCAAAGAGCTGAAAAAGAAGAAAACCAGTCTTGTTGGAACTATGAACAAGGTTAGATGTGAACTGCCTGCATCTGCAAAATGCTTGCAGCAACACTATTCTAGTAAGCTCATGAAGGCAGGCGATGTGGCAACTCAGACTGTGTATCAGTGTAAGCCCAAGAAAAGCGTTTGTATTCTTAGTTCTCTGCATCAGTTTGTTGAACTTGGCACAGTGACAAAAAGAAACCGGAGACAGTTGAATTTTATAACAAGACCAAATGTGGTGTTGACGTGGCTGATCAAATTGCCAGGCAGTATTCAGTCAAAGCAGGTACACATCGTTGGCCCGCTGCTGTTTTCTATAACATGTTGGATTTAGCAGGCATCAATGCTTATGTGCTGTATAAAAAACGAACAGCTGACAAGGTTTCAAGACAAGATTTCATCTTTAAGCTTGCTACAGAACTACGTGAAGACTACATCGTTGAAAGATCAAGCATCAACGTTACGATTGCAAGACCCCACACACTGCCGAGTGCTCGTGAAAAAAGAATTGCCAAGAAGAGTAAACAGTGTGAAATAGCTGCAAACAAAACAAAACCAAGAAGCGTTGTTTGAAATGTAACAAAACCGTATGTGGCAAGTGTACCGCTATGGAGCTTTTTGAATGTATTAGATGTGCGACAACGCAAATGTGAAAAATTTTCCAGTTTTGTGTCCAGATTTTAGCCCATTCCTTGAAATAAAAATCTTTTTGGTGGATAGATTAATGGAGTTATGTGACTTAAATATTAATTCAATAATTAGGCTGCAAACACGCGAAGCAATTCCTAGAAAAACGAATTTTCGGAAAAGCGGTCAAAATGACCGCTAGCGGCCGTTGACGGCTTATCACAACTTTGGCCGTTCTAGTGTTAAGAGATGCCCATTGCTGACAACCACGTGGTGATCACTCACCACAGATCAGTAGAAAGCTCAGCTCCCATTTTAATCCAAACGTTCACCACAGAAGAAAAAAGATCAGCTAAAACAATACTAAAATCAATCAGTGACCACTCTTGTGCACATCTCTGTGTTGGAAATAGGTATTCATAATACTAAGACCGCTGCTGCAACATCGCTGTATGAGACATTTCCCATTATTGCTAAGATCTGCATCACCATGCTTCCCAATCACTTCCAATATGTGCATTAAAATCTCCCAATAGAAGTGTGGAATCATTGGGTGCCCCCTTCTGCAAACTAGCTTCAAATTCATTTCAAAAGTTCATTGATGCACTCAAACTTCTCTCCAATAGCTAGGCAATAGTCCATAGAGAAGTTTAACATTTATCAGAAACTGAAACTGTCAATTTATCTTTATATTTCTTTTATTTCACCATTGGTAGATTATTAGCAAAATAAATTTATTCATTTAAAAAATATATGATTAAATCAATAATGTTAATATATATGATAAGTTCGTGATATGTTGAGTTTGTGTGAACATGAGCTGGTGCATTCCACTAATGCATGAATGCAACAACCTGAATTAAATAATGAAAATTTGGGCGTTGTACTGACATGCTAAAATATGTTTTGCAGGATAGATTAACTGTGTTCCAGAATTTGGCAACTCTCTATATCAAATACATTCAAATACTTCGCAAATTGGAATCATGCTATGATCAGGTTTGAAGCCAAGTTTAGAGCTGGAAATTCTTATTTAGAATTGACTTATTCTTACATAAAAATGTTTTGAAGATTGTTCATCCTCAAAAGAGAAGAGTTCTTCGTCAGGTGCTTGATGGAACCATGGGTAGATTGCTGGAGGTCAAAAATGAAATGGTTACGTTGGAATTTTCTGAGTTTCATTACTTTGATGACATTTTGTCTGACCTCAAATTGACACCAGTAAGGCTCACTATGGATTGTTGTTTTTAAATTGTATACGTTCCTGTTGCTGTTATTTTCTGTATTCTTTGGAATACATAATTTAAATCAAAAACACAGATTATTTTATGAGGACACAACATTTATTGATTGCAATGTACAATGCAAATGAAAAGAGTTAAACGTTTTGTAGTGAAAAGCCATAATGCTCCCCCTCTTTGTATTTTCAGAATGACATTGAAATACCCATTCCAAAATATTTTTTGCATGAGCGAAAGAAAGTGTTAAAAGATCGTGAGCAGTTACTCGGGAAGATTTTGGCAAAGATGGGACCAAGTTCCAAGGCAATGGTAACGAGATATGTGTCAATATTAGCGGTAACATAGATTTACGGCATCATACCTTGAACTTGCATCGTTACTCATCATTTTAGGATAAAGAGGCAAAGAAAATGTCTCTTGATGAAGCTATTCGTCTTGTTCAAATCCATGAGCGAGCGAGACAGGGACGTTTGCGTGCTAAATTTATGAGAGAAATTCGTTTGGAGGAAGAAAGAGAAAAATTGGCCGCGCAAAGAGGAGCTCCTACTGTTGATCCAGACCTTGCAGCAGTCAGGATCCAGAAGGTTGGTTATTTAAAAACTAGTGTTGGATTTCAATTGCTACAATGACTTAAAACGATTACTACGAGCATTTAAATTTTTTGGTCTCTAGATATGGAAAGGATTTGTCCAGCGCAGAATCACACGCAGAGAAAGGGAAGAAGAAATGGTTTTCATTGGCATGGTTGGTTTTTAAAACCTTCAAAAACTCAGTTTGTGTATTTATGGAAATTACTATTAATATAATAAAAAGACAAAAAAGCATTTTTTTGATGCAAATTATGTGATTATCATTTGCATGACTCTATATTGACAGGTTCCAGCAAAAGAAGTAAAATCTAAAAAAGCTCATCCAAAAGTCTTTGCTGAAAAAACAGAGGTATGTATTTGTTATAGTTTTTAGGAAAGTTATTTTGTGTCGTTGGACTCATTTTAGTTTATGCTGATGTTGACTATGATGATGATAAGATATGAAATAGCTGTTGTGCCAATACTTTGTTGCAAAGTGCTGAAAATTGTTATTAAGCCATGCTATATCCAGTAGTTAATCAGTTTTTCAATGGTGACTGTTTTTGTTAAGACTGATAGACGTGTAACCCAAGAAGAGAATGAAGTTGAATACCAACAAGCTCTTGTCACAATTAAAGAGAAAATAAGACAAGTTGAAGGCCCAGATATTAAGGAAACCATGCAAGATCAAATACGGCAGTGGTTTATTGAATGCCGGTAGGTGTGATGACAATTCAACAAAACAGTACTAGATGAATGCTCGCAAAACTGAAGCTTGTTTTAATACTTTGATGATTACAGTAGAATAAATTTTGTAGATATTTTTGTAAACCTTACAGGTACTTTTTTTTCTGATAGTGATGCAACTGGGAAATTTCCAGATTATCCCGATGAAGAGGATGGTGGTTCCGCAATTCTTTTCAAGGAAAAAACACCAGAAGAGGTTGATCTTCATTTTCGATTGAGTTTTATTGTTTTAAGTTGATAACAAGCAAATATTACAGCATTTTCGTATTTTATTTTATTTATAGGATTAATTCATTCATGCCCCATTGTTATGTTAGTACAACGTTAATCTATATTTAACAGCCAATGTGCTGTTTAATTTGAAATGCGTCGTAAAAGCATAGTTGCATTTTAACTTGTGTAAGATTTCAACATTTTATCATTAACCTTAAAAGCGTTTTTGATTATAGATTGAAGCTGAAATGAAGGAAAAGGAAGAAAAAGGGAAGGGCAAAAAGGGAAAAAAAGGTAAAAAATCTGGTAAGAAATCTGGAAAGAAGAAAAAAGGAAAAAAATCAGGAAAAAAGGGAAAGAAAGGCAAAAAGGGTGATGATGAGGCAGTAAGTCGCATAATTCATTTGCATTATTTAATTACAATAAACTTTCGTTCTATTGGTTTATAATTCTTTCAATTTTCCTACGTAGTCATGCACATTTCTGTGGTTTGTTTGTGTCCATGTATTTGTTTCTGATGATCAAGGAGGTTTTCAGTGTATGTAACCATTGATTTGTGGTGTTCTTTTTCAGGAAGAGGAACCTGGTTGGAAAATGGCAGAGTCAAAGTTCTTGCCAGCGATCTCAGAATCTCACAACTCTTATGAAAGTAAGTATTTTTGTTTGAATTATATTTTTATTTTCTTTGTTGTAATAGCATTTATCTTTTAAAAGATACCAATAAACTTGTAGTTGATTAATAAAAATTTACTTAAAAGTTGTTTTGTAGGTGTATGGAGAAGCAGAGATGAGTCTGTGAACTTTCAACAAAAGCATGATGCTGTTTTAATAAAGGAAGATAAAAGAATTGAAGTAGAATCTGAAATAAGATTACAAGTTGATGAACTGATGCGGGAAGAGCTGAGTAACCTTAAAATGGTGATTGTTGTTATACATTTTCATTTTACAAGTTTAGCAAATGTTAATTATCATTTCTTGGGGCTCAATTCAGTTTTTTGCTTAACTGTTATGTTATGGCAATTTTGGGATAAACTTTCAAAATTATGATTTCATCATGGAAGCAACTTATGTATCAAATTTATTGTTATTGGATTTAGGCTTTAGATCGTGATAAAGGTAAAAAGGGAAAGAAAGGAAAAAAGAGTGGCAAAAAGGTGAAATAAATATATTTATTTATGTTATTTATAGTTATAGTTATGCTAACTGGTATGCATATGAGGTTGTAGACTCGTTGTTCTGTTTGCAGAAAAAGAAGAAGGGAAAGAAAAGTGGTAAAAAAGGAAAGAAGGGAAAAAAGGATAAAGATTTGACGGCTGATCGTACTATTGAGTCATTGTATGAGGAATTAGTTCAACAAGGTGTTTTAGCTCCATGTCCGGAGGTTGGTATACTTTGTAAAATAGTAATTAAAATTAATGAAATTAGAGTAACCTTTTCCAAAAAAAAAACAGCACTTAAATCACATTCTTCAACATTTTACTTTCAATTCGCACTGCTGTATTGAATTCCCTGTAGATCTCTGTTATATCGTTTACTTTAGGCTCCATCACTCTTTTTTCCCTCAATGACCAGCTAATCTCCTCTATCGGTATTCAATCGAAAGCTTTCTCTAGATCAATGAATACCATACACAAGACCTTCTGACCTTCCCATATTTTTATATCCTGTCACCTGCCTCACTGCAAAGATAGCATCAATCAAGCTTATGTTAGGCATATATCTCATTTAGATTTTAGTGATCTCAAGTTTTTAATTTTCTCTTCAAAGATCTTTCTAAAACTTTCGTTGCATGATCGAACATGCTTCAAAGCTGGAACATTCTTTTTATGTCTCGTTTTTCCTTGTCAAGTGACATCACAGTGCCTTTCCTCGTCCCTAACGCCCTTCATCATGCTTTTGCTTATATTTGTTACCGCACTTTTCAGCTCCCATGATCGTATTGCTCCAATTGGCGCATCGGTGGGTCTAGCTACTTACCACAAGTTTATCTCCAACATTACCTTCGCCAGCTCCTCAGCTGTTACTTTTTGAACAGGTCCTTCACTATATCTCATTTGTAATGTGTTCTTTCACGGATTCTCTCTGTTCAGTAAATCTTGACAGTAATCTTTCGACAACCTCTGTCTGCCATCCAGCTGTACAAGTGTACATAGCTTCACTTCAAATTCTGCACCCTCCCATTGACATTTCGTCGACATTCGCGCTAGAATCACATCACAACACTATTATTGCTATTATGTCCAGTATTACAATGCTTCCAAACTGCTTCACAGGTGTGGCTCAGTCAATATATTGGTGATTATAGCTACCTGGGTACAACCTTGAGGCAAGTTGATCTTGAGCCCATGCCTTCTCTTTCTGATGTTAGACAGCTGGTTGCACTGTATGGAATTTTACCTCTTGGTAAGGGACATTTAACGAATTTATTTTCTGGTGTAACTACTGTAAAAAACAAGTAAAAGCTACAGTATTATGTTATGTTGGATTCATACGAAACAAAGATATTTTTACTGGGGTTAACTCTTTCCAATGGCTTGTTATGTTTTTCATAAATTATTATCAAACTCTAAGTTATTACTTCTTTCTATCCGTGACGTTATGATATAAATGTTATATTATACGCCACCGAAAAAAGCGCAAGATCGCAAAAAACGATTTCTTTTGTTCCCATTTCTTTGAAGGTTCGCAAGTTGTCCATGAAAATATGCCTCAAATTAAATCTCTGCTCCTAGCCGGACCCCGTGGCGTTGGTAAAAAGATGCTCCTTCGCGCAATATGCACTGAAACGGGAGCAAACCTTTTTGATCTTACCGCTGAGAACATCGCCGGAAAATACCCTGGAAAATCAGGTCTAACAATGCTCATTCACATGGTCACCAAGGTATGTGTTATATCGTGGCAAGAACAGATAGCATTTGCGATAATTTCAATTTGCATAACTAAATTGTAAGCTAATGCCAACTTCAGAAGAATTTTTGTTCAACTTATACAATGACTTTATGGAAAACGTTGTCTTGTTTCGCAGGTTGCAAAGCAATTGCAACCGTCCATAGTATATATAGGTGATTCCGAGAAAACTTTCGTTAAAAAAGCGCCAAAGGGTGATAAAACTGATCCGAAGAGACTTAAAAAAGATTTACCAAAAGTCCTTAAAGGGTTTAAACCGGAAGACAGGTGTGTTTTCATAGACGAAAATAAAACTGTCAGAGCGCGAAACAAGAATTTTAACAATTTTAACTATTTTATCCAATCAAATCTGCTGTAATTCTATGGTTTTAAATTGATATTTGTAGAGTGTTGTTGGTTGGAACCTCGAGGGCACCGTTTGACGCTGAATTAAAACCTTACGTAAAAACTTACGAAAGAATCATTCTGATCCCCAGGCCCGACTATGCATCGAGATTTAGTAAGTTTAAAAGCTCTTGTGTTCCTAACAAATTTTCTCGTGGAAACTGGTATGAACAATTCTAACCAATAAAGTCAAAGATAGCCTACTATGTTTGATTGTGTGAATTATTCATTAACGTTTTACTATCACTGTTTAGTTTTATGGCGACACGTGATAACTCAAAAAGGTGGCATCATTACCAACCATTTGGATGTAAGCAGTCTGACAAAGATAACGGATGGTTACACCCAGGGCCATATCGTGGAAGCGGTGAAATATATTTTAAATGAACGGCGGATTACCCAGGTAATAACTTCCTAATTTTAAAGGCTCTATTTTATTAACGTAATGAAACGAAATTCGTTACTGGAATAAACCCACATTTTTAAGGTGGTAAGATATTGCTTAAGCAACAACTTAAGTTGGAAAAAATAAAATTTGCTTTCTAGTTGCCGAAGAAGCCTCTCACAGCGGTTGAATTCGTGTCTCCTCTTGCTCGTATCGATCCCATTTACAGAGAGGAAGAAGAAGCATTCAAGGTACCGTCATGCATTCATCATACTTTTACACGTTTTGCTTTTTTTTTCTCTTATTTTTTTAAATGTAATTTTTGTTATTCTTGATTTTATTTGCTTTTTTAAAGGTCGTTTGGTTATATTACTTTCTGCTTTGTTACGTTATTGCATGCACTTCATTATTTTACAAAGTCTTGGTTTGGCAAAACCCCTCTCGGTAAAAAACGAGAAAAGTTGGCTAAGGGAGGAGACGAAGGTGAAGATGGCGGAGGTGGTAAAAAGGGAAAGAAAGGGAAAAAAGGCAAGAAAGGAAAAAAGAAGAAGAAGAAGTAATTGAAGACAACGTGCACGCCGCAGCTAGCAAATGTTTTCGTTTTTTGCTTTGGGATGTTTTAATTTTTTGTTTCGAATCGTTTTTCCTGGCAACTGTTTTGAATCGAAAAGTTTGCCTGATTTCTCTGTTGTTTTTTTTGTTTTATTTTATATATAAACATTTACGCTATGTTAACCTGCTTTATTTCTATGACAACGTTTATAGAGTGACCTTGTACAATATTGCTGTAATAAATACAGTAGACTGTTTGTTTAAATATTTTGCATAATTTGGGAATATTATACGCTGTTATAGGCTATGCGATCCAAATTAGCGAGATACATTTCTAAAGGTTTAACTTAGTTTTTACAGCTGGGAAATTAAGTATTACTCGAGGTAATGTGTATGCAGGTCTGGTATTTAAAGACGCCTTTAGGAAAGAAACGTATCGAAGCAAGCAAGCCGCCTGAAGAGGACAATGGCAAGGGAAAGAAAAAAGGAAAAGGAAAAAAAAAGAAATAACCTAGATATTGTGAAATGGAAACTATGTATGATAATAAACACCGTAGCAAAATTGTTCAAAGATTGCTACTGGTTTTCATAACTAAAATAGTCCTATTCGTTTATTGGAAATACAACACTGCATCGTAAAAATTTGCACCAACTTTCGAGAAACGCAGCAATGTAAGTAGCCTACACAAATCGAGACGTGACGTTTGATGATAACTAAGTCGAGTGTCTAGGCTCAAAGTATACCAAAAGACATGGTATGATAATCTTTATCCTCGGACTAATGAAAATTTTTGCAGGACTTAGATTCGGGGATGATTTCTTATCGCTTGAACTCCGGTTACCGAGCTTGTCTTTTTTGCAATTTTGCACTAGGCCTGAACAAACCCTTTTAACTTATGAAGGTATCTTTACTTAATTTACCTATTAAATTATCTGACTTTATTGTTAAGTGCGATGAGATAGAGTTGAAAGAGAGAAAATCATAAACGTTAAAAATGAGCAAGCAAAAAAGCGGGAGGAGTAAAACCGATACAAGCACAAAAACGAACCTATGCAGCAAAGGGAAAGGAAATAATCATGCAACTATACAAGCAGGAGAGAAGAAAGGAAATTTACCAAAGGCGACTAAGTACAGAGGAAAACAAGAAGATGGTACATGGCATGCACATGAATTAATGGTACAAATATTGAAACTTAAATTTTGTGGGTGTTCGCGAAATCATCACCAGAAGGTGAAGCAGGTGGCGCGTCTTCGGAAGGTCCAAAAAAAGTCGGTTGATCACGAGAACAACGAGGGAAAGGCGATGGTTGATTTTCCTGTGGATGCTGTGCAACTGGTGCTCCATGTTGGTATCGCCAAGTGCGAAAATAGGAGACAAGGGATCTGGTATAGGCCTACTGCTAATGGTGGCGAGATGATCGGATAAACCTAGTCGTGTAGAAAAGAGCCCACATCATTGCAAGACGTTGCAGGATGAATTCGAGGGCTGAGAGGAATGGATTCGTAATCTGCGACAGTGCAAGGAGTAGCCTAACCATAGTTTCATCGATCGCAGTAAGGCTTGTTAAGACATGTTGCATTTGCTCCTTAAAAAGGTTGGCTTCAGACATAGAACTGAGCATCGATTAAAAATCAGTGAAAGAGTCAAAATCAGGGAGCTCGTTGAGGATTTTCTCGTAGTCAGGTGCATGGTAAGCTAGTTGATATGCATTGGCAACAAAGGTAAGTTGAGTTGGTGCACTTGCACATGCTCGTGCGATAAAGTATAGTTGTGATAAAGGACGGTGTGTCCCAGAACTCGGAAGACAAAACTTCTTGCTGGTCGATACGATTCCAGTAGATAGTATACTCCCGGTAAGACAATGTTGTCTGAAACGAGTTGACCGTGTTCACTGTGGCCGTTTTGATCGCGGTACTTGATGATAGGACATTGGTCAAATGCGCTTTTGTATGCAAGTGACAGTACGACGGTACCGCTGATGTCCAGAGCTGTAGTGACTTAGTGAGTATCTCAATAGGGAAGATCTTCCCAATTGCTTTGTAAAGTGTGCCGATCGAGTGAGCTGGCAATGTAAGAACGATGTTCTCTTCGTTGAAAGTAGTGATAACTTTGGAAATAAGTTCGTCCTGTTGCGTGTCAAAGGTTGTAAGAGGTCGCGAGAAATGAGAGTGTGGCGTTTGAGAAGAGACACGCTTTGGCAGGTTGGGACGAAAAAGAGCGAGTTTGTCGAGCTCTGAAAATTGGTGGCAGCGAAAGATAAAGTTGTTGTTGTCGCAGTGAATATTATTGCCATAGCAGTTTTTCGCACGAGTGGAGCATTTTCTTCAATGATGCACCGAGATTCCGAAGTCAGGTAAGGAAACTTTATATAAAGACGTACAGTGGAGTAGAATCTTATGCGACCCAAGAGGCTTAGTTGGAGAGCAGTTGATATGCGAAGGTATTTGCCATATAAGCATACGATTGCCCGCTAAGCAATATCCACGCTTGATTGAGCACGATGCAAGACATCCAAGATAAGACGTCATTGTGTCTGTAACGCAATTATAGTAAATGGTAGTGTGAAACAGAAAGTCGTTGGTTACTTTCCTAGAATCTGAAGTGGGCCAGACGAACTTATAATGGACAGCATTACAAGTGGAGTACGGAGCAGGGTTAATCATAATGAGTTGGCCATTTGATGTAACCTTGGTTATGAAACGTCGACTACGAGAGAAGGTATGGTGGCCTGGTATTGATAAAGAAAGTTAACGGTTCTGTAAATCATGTTACAGTTGCCAACTTGTTTTAAAACCAGCTAGTCATGAACCAATAAGTAAGTTAGTACTGAATTACCATCAGGCCCCTGGCAACACTTAGCAGCTAATTTAATGGGACCATTACCTTCAGGAGATTGTATTTTTGTAGTTGTTGATTATTATAGTCGGTATTTTGAAATGGATGCTATGAAATCGATTACGTCGGCAAAAGTAATTGCTAGTCTATTGGTAGTAATAAGTAATTGGTTTACCCCACTCTATTACGTCTGACAATGGCCCTCAATTTATAGGTGGTCAATTTAAAAGTTATCTTAATGAGCAGGGCATTCAACATCGTGAAGTCACATCAATATGGCCCCAAGCAAATGGGGAAGTTGAACGCCAGAATAGATCATTACTTAAACGCCTAAAGATTGCCCAGGCCGAGGGTAAGGACTGGAGAAAGGAGATTAATACTTATTTATTGATGTATCGTTCTACTGCTCATAGTACTACTGGAGTTAGTCCAGCTGAATTGTTGTTTAAGCGTAAAATTCGTACCAAGTTACCTGAGTTTTATTTATCGTGTTTTCATGACTTACAATTTGCTCGTGACCATGATGCAAAATTTAAACAAAAGGGGAAGGTCTATGCAGATTTAAGACAGTCTGCTGGGCATAGTGATGTTAAACCTGGGGACACGGTGTCACTTAAACAAAATGTGCATGATAAATTATCTACTACATTTAGGCTTACCATACGTCCCGTTTTAGCCGGGACAGTCCCGGTTTTTAAGGCTTTGTCCCGGTCAGTCAACCAAAAGTCCCGCTTTGGTATTTAGCCAGCCAGCATTGGCCTACGCTACACAAATATTAGCATGCTGTGATTAGTCTGTTTAGCCAACTCATTAATGCTCATTAATTTCAACTTTCTAACAGTCTTGATTTAAAAATGCAATTAATAGTACAGTAATGGCCAAGGTATTTATTGGATCGACCGCCATTTAAAAGTCTATCGAGATAAACAGACACTTCTAGTCGCGAGGACACGCGTTTTCATGAAGGTCTCGTAACAATATGGTGGCGTCGTGAATTAACTTGTCAGGCTGGGCAGAATGTTGCTCATGGGTATTTTGCCTGATATCGTTCCAGCCGTTGTGTCAAGACTTTTGTAAATGTAAATGTTAACATCGCTGTTTGAAAGAGAGATCGAGAAATCTTTAAATCTTCTTTTACGTCTTTTTTGTGGATTAGCGTAATCAAGAATTTTTTACTATACAGTAGATTTTGGCGTGTAAGCATTTTTATACCACAATGGTTTGGGCACAATGTCACCACAGCTGCATTTAATGTTTGATAAGTCATTTACCTTAAAAACGCCCGTTTCGTTAGCTTCTAAAATTTGACTGTCGAGCGACTCTTTTTTCGGGCACTGACCGGGTGGTATTACGGTCGACAATGATGTTGAGTCTTCACTTCGTTCTCGTTTGTCGGCTCTTTCTGGTTCTTCTCTGGATGGGCATTGGAATCATAATAAATCGATGGGGAGGTGGCATGCGGTGTACGATTATCAATCTGGATGCCGAGCAGGTTGGACAGTTGGTGACCAATTTGGTGTTCTATCGTGCGGTTTTCCAAAGACAGAACCTTGTTTTCAATTTTGTCCTTGCAAAATAGAGTCAAAGGTTTTAAATAAAACAAATTCGCATACACGGGAATATTGAGTATGTCATAACCGCCGTGTAGTGACGCTGACCATCGAACGCAGCCGGCATAAACGTTTGTTTAAGATTGTAAGTAACGTGGCAAACTGCTGTGCTTAACTCTTAATTAATGAAGAATATTGCCTCGCCCTGGCGAGGTAGAAAAATAAACTAGACTCATTGTATTGCTCCCAAACACGGAAATCTTTAGTAAAAGGCGAAAGATTTATACTGTGAAGGGAAGCCAGAGTGATGATTTAAATATGCTGAAATTGTACTAAAAAACAAGAATAACTTTGCGTTTGTGGTACTTTTGTAATATATAACATCAAAGGCAATTATTGATAGTTTCATGGCATATATTTACGTTTTAATTGTGTTTAATACAGTTTTACTAACAAAATTTCTTTCTTTAGAACACTCTTAAAGATAATTACCTTGCTGTAGTTCAGGCATAAACGTTTGTCAAACACACGCTTCCCCGCTTAACCGTAATTGCTTGGGGACGTTTGAAGAAAAAGCGCGTTTCCGATAATTATTGAAGCGTGACTACAGCGGCTTATACTCACTCAGACAGGGGTGACCAGCATTGTTGGTTGTGTTAATTCTTATTTCTTGGTTTGTTCTGTATAGGTAGGCTAACCATACGTCCCGTTTTAGTCGGGACAGTCGCGGTTTTTAAGGCTTTGTCCCGGCGTCCCGGTCAGTCAACCAAAACGTCCCGCTTTGGCATTTAGTTAGCCAGCATTACCCTGCACTACACGAATATTAGCATGCTGTGATTGGTTTGTTTAGCCAACTTGCTGAAGAGTGATGCCTGATGCGTGTTCTTGTTGCGTTGTGTTCGATGTAACAGTAATTGTTACGTAATTCTCGCCGGTAATTGGTCCAGTAGTGGGTTGAATGTTAGCGCATTCGCTAGTTCAGTAATAGTAGGCTTGTAGGAGAAGGTGTTCTTTTTGCGGTTAAGTTATTGAAAGAACTTATTTCGTACCGGTACTTGTTTGCATTTCATTCTGCAAAAATCATTATCTGACAAGACTCGTTGTTCTGAAGCGTCCCGGTTTTCAATCACAAAAATATGGTATGCCTAACTACATTCCATAAAGAACTTTTTGTTGTGGTAGAAAAACATGGAAACAGTGTTGTAGTTGATAATGCTGGAGTGCAGTATAAACGTAATGTGTCGCATGTAAAAAATTTAATGCTGATAATGATGCAATTGATTGTGATTAGGTGGAAACACCGGAAACTCAAACCAGTGTTGCAAATACAAGTCGTGAAGTTACTATACCCTCTATTAATCTACGGCCTCGTAACGACCTCAAGAAACCGGGGCGTTTTGATGATTTTGTACAATGTGTTTTTTGAATACGACTTGGGTATGAAAATCTTTAATGATCCTGTTTTATGCACAGTGAACTGTATTCTTTAATGTTACAAAATTTAGTAGGGAATTATACATTTGACATGAGAGGAAATGTAGTGTCTGTTCGATGTTCGTATTAACGCAACCATGTGTTTATTGATGTGTTATGTTGGAAACACTGCGATCATGTTGCGAGTTGACATTGGCAAATTAAAGTCATTTTGGAGCGTGTTAGCGAGTGAATGTTATAATTAGAATACTACAGTATAACCTTATGTCGGTCGAAATGTCTTAATATTACAACAGAAATAGTTGACAAGAGAAGGTTTTTGTTATAGGTGCTGTACACTTTCCAAATGAAGACGCCAATAAGATGTATATTGAATTACAATCACCATGTCTAACTTAGATAACTCGTCTGTTGATCTTGGTGATTCATTCGACTAACTTTGCTCGCTGGTAGAAGTGCAAGCTTATTTAATGTGAAAGCGATTATGAGTTAAAATGTTCGACATGAAAAACGCAGCAAATCATAGCAGGTGCAGCGAGAAAACAATGTTTAGACACTGGGACTCTGGGAGATACATATAGTTAAAGCTGACACATTGACACATAGATAAATAAACAGTATTAAGGTTAAGAGGCGGGCATTTCCAATAACGACTTCTTATCACAATAGATGCTCGAAAACAACCTGGAAACATACTAAAAAGAGTGCTCACACAACGTTATTCAGAGCAAATTTCCAATCATCAGTCGACATTTTACGTCTTTATCAAAAAACAAATTCATAAACTTCAATGAATAACTAGAAAACACTTTTACAAGAATTGATGTCATGGTATTAGAAAATACCACGAAGGCCGCTGCAGGCCTGTCTTTTAGGATACTACGCTAGTACTGTTTACCAGTTGTCAAAATCGGACCAAGGGCTATCTTCACGTTTTGGACGAAATCTGCTCACACAATTTAACTTGAAACCTGCCCTAATGCAAACTCCAAGTAAACAAACAAACGAACATATACCAAATGCAGCCCAGCCGCAATAATAAGAATAACCATATACATAGTGTGTGCTGTACAAGATTGTCAAAACAATCATCGCGACGAGGATGAGCAAACCTAAAAACAGAAAATTTACGATTTTACCTTGAAATGTGTTTCGTATTCTGATTTCTGTGATAAATCAATTTCTTTTAATATCTTAATATTGTAACTTTATTATGATGCGAATATCTTTACAAACGAAAGGTAACATTTTAGAAAAGGTAATGTAGTTTAAATTACATACTGTGCTACCTGAAACGCCACTGGTGAAAGCGTTTAAGACGACCATGACCTTGTTGTTTGTATCGTGTTGTTTCACAGCATGGTAAGACCACGCTACGTTAACAGATAAAGCGAAAAAAGCAGCAAATACACCGCACCACACGAAGAAGGCTCCAGCAAAAAATGCACCAGTTTTATCTTCTGCATATACAGTAGTCAAATAAATGTTTGAAAAAGGGCAAGATATTACAAATAAGCTACTTTTATAACTTTTTAGTATTTCTCCTATAAATGTAAGAGGTTTATGTAGTGGTTTGTTGAGGTTTCAATTTTACAGGAATCAATTGTATTTTAATTAGAGGTCACACATTGATCCGTTTTTATTACAGAATTTTATTAAGCTAATAACTATTTTTATGATGTTTATTTTAAATTAATCATTGCGATAATTTACAACTCAGGATGGGACATAAAACACCACCTAATTCCCCCTGTCTCTTGGTTTGTTAACTTATTTCTTCAAGTATTCCAACGACAGCTTAATTTTTTAATGCTTATCGTGAACTCACACATCTTGGTACTGTACTTATATTAAATTTCAACTCACACTAGGCTTATGCATGATGACTGTGTAGCTACTCGCATGCAGTTTCGACTCTGAAGAGTGCCACAAAGGTAAAGTATGCGATGAGTACTGCAGAGGGAACGGAGCTCATCAGCATATTTACAACCATAGCTCTTATCACTTGAGGTCAAATTTGGCCAGATTTCTTTAAATGATATTAGGGAAATGATAGGCGAGCCCAATCGCTACAACTGCTTAGAATTTCGCGGGTGCTACAAGACACTTTTGAATTTTTAACATATGTTTTGCTTTACACTCAATTTTAAACATACCTTTGGTATACGGGTAACATCTAGACATGTTGCAGTATGTGTGAAGTCCAGTTGAGAACCCAGTATCAGGATTACTGGCCCAATGAGGTGTTGCTAATGACGTTACTACGCAAGCAAATGCGCCAAGGGTAAAGAATGTGAAGATATGAGCCAGCAATTGAGTCATTGTAGACAAGTTTGGTTTGTCTGCAGAAGCAAACTCGGGGAAACAGCTGACCACTACTTTCAAAGTCTTTTCTAACTTCTCGTCAGAACACAGGTCACTCTTATCAACCGCATAACTAATTTTGAAGCTGTAGAAGAGAAGCCTTTAGATTGTTATCTTTGCACTCCTGAGTCCTGACTGCTAGTTTTGCACCACTTGGTCTATCAGATTCTTTCCAAATTACCTTGGAGCCATGAGTTACGCTACTACAAAAAATGATTTATGGTAAAACAAATTGTTACCGTTCCAGCTTTGTATGCCAGATAATTAGTTAAATATTAACCCGTTTTACAAGTTTGTTGTTTTACCAGGCGACTGGTAATTGTCTCCAACCCTATCACACGGTTGCAATTGTGCATGTTTTAATTTGTTGTCAGTTGACTACTCCTTTACTTCTACGAAACAAACCGTGCCCACCTGTGCATGTAACAACGGTATTTATTTTTATTCTGCTGCCTTAAATCATGAAACACCTCAAGAAATCTAATGCAAACTTATATAGTATTTGTAGAATTCAACGTCTCTGCAAGCAGATAAAGCCATTCGAAGTACAGTAAATCCAAAAATAAAACATCAACCATTTAATTTACATAGAAAATGACAAAAAATAAGAGTGGGAGCGATCCTATCATAGAAATTTGAGTAGCAAAAATTCAACAAATCGTGCACCAAGACAGATTGCCATAACAAATGGTCAACCTGCTTGAATTGAAGTCTAATGTTGATAAAAAATGTCGCTGGCTTTCCAAGTCAGTTGGGTACAAGCCCCGTTTTTTTCCAGATACATAAAGTTTATTATTAGGTTCTTTTCTTCAGTGCAAATAACAAAACTATAAAATTGATGTGAAGGAAATGCCTTGACGATTAAAAACAAAAATTTTCTTGGAAACATATAGTTACCAATGTATATAAATTCAGAATAAATAATATAAGTTATAAATATGTTTAAATGACAGATATGTTGTGCATTCGTTCTATGCGACTCTAAAACTTCTTAACCGAAATGTGTAGTCGTTTCATAGTATGCTGTATTAAAATAAATAGTTTAGCGAATTCGATAAAGTGGATCCTAGAAATAAGTGGCAAGAGGTAACCTAAGAATAATTCCATGCACAGTAAAAACACTGGTGAAGCATGCACCACCAAAAACAGCATAAAAGATTTAAATGAAGCGCAAATAAAAAGTTATATATGGAAAGCAAGTTAACAATGTGTATAAAGCAAAACTACTTTCACTACTCTTCTATTCAAAGCTTATTTACCTTAACACCACGTTCATGGAAACACATGAAACAACTTTGATGTTCGACAAGGCAAAGCAGAGAAAACAACACAGAGGTAAAATAGATAACATCCCTGAATCAAATGTCCCAGCCGGGCAAACAAGAATTTATAGAAATTAATAAGACGAAAACTGCTACATCAAATGTAGATGCAAATAACACATCTAAATTAAAAAAATCATTATCGCTTATGTTGAAACATGAAGAGCCTAATATTAATAACTTTTGAGCCCAAAAGTCGATTCACATCTCGAGTTTTAAGTGGTTCAAGAGTTGATTCGGTAATATCTGAAGTAAAACGTGTGTAGCAAGGCTTGGCTTCAATAATGACATCATCATATGGGGCCCGTAGCAACAAGATATCTATTTCCAACGGCTCTGATATCTGGAGGTAAGCAACATTTCTACACGTTAAATCCACCCTGTTTACTTTAAAATATAGTAGTGCAATTTCTTTAGTCTAAAAAACCTTTGATTTTAGAAGTAGCTGATATGTTAGTCCTCTTTCTGCTGATAGTGTGGGATTAGATGGGTGCTGTTCCACCGCCGTAACAAAGGCCTGATAAATATAAGAAACCCAAAGTTACCACAAGGACAAGGTCATATCCTATTAAATAGGTATAACTGATATATGCATTCAGACTTGGCAAACATTTTTTTAATTTCCCGAAAACTACTACTTGAATCCACTCCAATCAAAGAATTGTGACAATATTTTTGGTCGTTAGATAATATATGCAAGGAATATATCAAAATCTTAACATTCATTGTGACTTGCTCGGCGGTGACTGTAATATCACAGAGCATACGTTAAGAAAGAGGATCCAATTTTCGTTTACTAACCGAAACTTTTTGAAAACAAAAACGGGTTTACTAACATGTGACGCATGATGCATACAATCTTACAGTTTCAAGCATATTGTCATAAAAGCATTATTAGGTTCTCAGATATCACCTTTACTGCCCATGTCTGTCCCAACAAATGGAATCTGTTTGACTCATAAAAAAGCTTAGTGACAAAATCGTCTGTCCGATATGGTCTTAGCTGTACTTCTGTGTATGATATGTGTTCGCAGCTGAGCAGGTTCATTATATTGTTAAAAGCAGATATCTAAACAAGAATTTGTAGAAAGTTGCTGAACACACTAAACAGATATTTGGGATATATACAGCACAGAAAGAAAGAATAAAAGCTTATATAGTGTATGGTTTCAGAGCAACGCATTCCAACTAAACAAATATCACCACCAAAAGATGATACTGTCAAGTCCTAAAACCCCTTTATATTGCAAGTAGAGAAAGCAACAATGCACTTACAGAAAAGAACCGAAGTGAAAAGTTTCAGGCAAAAATGCCTACCTATTCACTATTTTCACGGCCCTATAACTGACACCCTTCATTTTATGGCCGAATACTGATAAAAGGTTAAGTCAAAGTGCAATGTTAAGGCAAAAGCACATGAAATAGTTAGCTGCTTCAAAGTCAGACGACAAAAAAGCAGTCCGACCAGTGAAAGGACACAACAGACTACTTCTAACTGCTGTATCTGCAGCAATAGGCAAAAAGGCCTTAACAATTAGGGTTAGAAGAAAAAGTGCTTTTATCAAATAAACTTGCCACAAAAGATGTTGGACCACAAATTAAAAGACAAACATTGAAATGTGATGAGTTAAAAAAATTAATAAGAAATTTCTTGGTGTGACTAAATTATTAAGAATCTGTTTGTACATTGATACTGTTACATATGGTCAAAGTGAACCAATACTTGATCCTGCTGTTGACTGTTAATTGAATTCAAACACTGCAAAAGTTCAGTTGGGGATTTCATTGAGTGACTACAGCTGTCCACGTGTCTATCAAGTTCATGTGCTGGTCCTGACCAGTGGCAGCCCAGCTGTTTAAACCTGAAAAACAATATAGTATACATGTGGTTACAAGAAATGTTATTGGTAAAAAATTTTACTCACAACAATAAATTTTAAATTGTTAGAAAAAACACCTGCACTTTACTACTCTTTCATTACATTCACAACGTTCATGCAGTGTTATATTGCTTCTGGAAAATACTCCAGAGCAGAAAGAACACTGCACTGGTAGTTCAGAAATAGCTTTTTCTACGGCCAAATTTCGAATGCAAGACCCACGAGTGATGTCAACTCTGCAAGATGGGCAAGTTGCCTGTAAATTAGATTAAGTACCAAGATCAGAACTTAGGCTAATGTAAATCAGATTAACATATTTTTTCGATTGTAAACACACGGCTTATAAAGTTTTTTGTCATCATTTTTGTTGCTAGCATTTTTTTTCATCAAACTGAAATTTTATCTGTTTGTCATATTGTTGCGTAAAGTAGGAGGTAGAGGCTTACTGTACCTTATGAGACCTGTTTGTCATATTGCCATAAAAATTAGTGAGTAATCTGTGAAGGCTAACTGTACCTAATGTGACTATGACTTATAATCAAGTAAATACGGTACAAGCATATAATGGTAATTGCTCTTATATTTCAAACTATTAGTTGCCATATCCCTTACATTACATTAACTCGCACTAGAACTCTAGTTAACTTAATAGTTAATAATATACACTGTACAAATACATTGGAAGAACATAACATTCTAATGTTGACAAGCTGTGAAAAAAGACCAATGTAAAAGCTAGTGTATGAGAGCTGAAACCGGCTGCATACTGTACCTGCTCATCTTTTAGGCGACCATCAGCCAGAAGATGATGGTAGCAGCCAACACACATTAGGTGACCATGGCAGCACTGCATACACACAGAACTTGGGAGGTCTAGGCACACCTATGGTATGCAGTTAGAAGTTTACAAGCAGCTCATGTTAGGTTAAAATGCACAATACACATATATTATGCTTTGGTATATATTCTGGTCATTGCAGAAACTGCAGTTTTATGAAAACTTTTCTTGCAAATGACCATTTGAAACAAGCAAAAAATAACTGATGGCAACCAGGAACAAGTTTAGAACTTTTAGCATACTGTATGTTAAGGATTCAGAAAATTAATGGCAAAACTGAAACTCACAAATCTGGCACATCAGGAGATGTATAACCAGGGCTTTGGAGCCGGAGCCGTGTATTTTCAACGGAGCTGGAGAGGGAGCCGGAGCTCTATGTGAAATTTAAATGGAGCTGGAACCAGTTGTTTGAAAAATAGCTCCGGCTCCGATGTATTTCATAAGATGCTATGCTACTAGCCTACTACTATTGGCTGAATTCACATAATTTAACAGTAACCCTTCACAAAATTAAGAATTGCTGGGGAGTTGACAGCAGAGCAGTCACATGTTCATAGCTGCAACCGATGGTACTGACTACTGACTGACCCATTGAGCTAGATATTCAAAAATTGAGCGTTCATCCTTAAACCTCAGTTTTTGACGTAATGGAGCCGGAGCAGTGGTATCAATGAGCTCCGGAGCTGGAGCTAATTTATGATAAAAGAGAGCTCCGGAGCTGGAGCAGATTAACATTTACGCCTGCTCCAAAGCCCTGTGTATAACCAAGTGACCCTGTAACAGTCAACCTCAAAGTTTTCACATAGCAAAAGATCAATATTAATACTGACTAGAAATGACTCTACAGGCCTTTAAATACAGTTATAAACCAGAAAAGCATCCTTTGCCCAGTGGCAAACACCGTAAAGATTAAAGATGACATGTTAAATGTAAAGAATGTGCTTAACCATCTATAGAAGTACGTAATGGAATAAATCAATTTTAACGCGTTTGGGCTTTGCACTTTGAAAGCAAAGTTAGTATTGAAGAACTTTTGCACAAAGTATGTTCAATTAAATAGCAATTACTGGGAAAATTGGTTTTGGGAAAATTTGGCCGGCTAATAGCCGCTAGAAGCAGAAAGCTCTAAGCGACTATAGCCATTAGCCGTTGGAGAGAATTTCAATTTGAGAATTATTAGACATGTTGGAGAGAATTTGGAGCCAAATTTTTGATAATCCATTGACTCCCGGAAATTTGTTGCACTCTTAATCGTTTTAATGCTAAATACTTTGATATCTTGAAAAACCTTATGATTTAGCATGACATAAATTGCTAATACAACCTTTTTCATAACAATAAATGGCAGTTTTGCCTGCAATTAACAATGTGACATGAAAGTTAGCGACTATGGCAGCTAATCGCTTGTTAACGGCTAATGCCATCCGGCTTGTGACTAAATTTCCAGCCCTAAATTATTGGCATATTATATTTTGTGATTTGATAATTAAGATACAACTTAGGTAGGATCAAAACTGATTTAGTTCACCAAACTGTTGCAATCAAAGAAACAAAAGAAGAATGCCTCCCTCCAGGAGGCAAAGTAAATTGGCAGACTGGGAGATACATAAAACGCTTACAATCCAGTGTTGCCCGAACCAAGTGTTCAACGAGGAACTGGGGTTTGCCCACACTGACTCTACCATTCTTTGCAAATGCAACACCACAGAGCAAATACAAGCAAACACCGTTTGACGTGCCCTATGCTGAAAGAACCGTGTTCCATCACTGGCCTGGCCAAATTCAACCAATAAGTAAGACAGTGCACCATTAAATTGGAAAACTCGATCTGGAAGAGTCGACTATGTATAGAATTAAACCAAATCAGGAATATTCATAACGTTCTTATCTTGCTGTCTATACTGCAACTATATGCTACAACTCTAATTATGATATGAATTATATAGTTTATAGTTTAATAATTATATAACTGTAGTTAATTTATACAGTCAGTATTGCACTACTGTATATACATGATTCCATTCCACAAATTCAAAATAAGTAACTCTATATATTAAAACATTGATGCTTTGTTTGGTACTAGGTAGTTTACGCAATGCTAAATAACTAATGAAATGCATTTACATGTCACATTTATCGACAAAAAAAGTAGCATCTATATCTGTAACCTATGTTTGTCTGTTATCTTTAGATAGTGGAAATATGAATGGTGCAACGACGTTTATAAAAAAAAATATATATATATATATAAATAAAGTTCCTTAACAGTGCCACACTATATCCTGTTTTTTTATTTTATTTTATAAAGAGTCATTTCATGTATAATTAATCAACCCATTTTTTAAATTTTTTAATCATAGATTTTGATGGTTTGGATATATATTGAACAGCTTCAAAAAATTTGAAATTAAAAAAAAATTGAAAATATCTCAAGTCCTTTTCACGTTATTGCGATTTGAAATTTCCACCATTTGATGAAGATTAGGTTGGTGATCACTGGTCACGCTTAGTGATTTTCTTTAATATCTCTATTTCTGAAGATAGAATAACGAAAAAAATGTCACTTTGATCATTTTGGGGGTCAAGGAATTCATTTCAGCAGATAAAAAGTTTCTTAAACACCTCCTTCACATAATAAATTAGGATTTTTGAATGAAGATCGAAGGCCAAGTTCCTGACGCAGTTATGAAAATAGCAATGATCTCCGAAACAAAATTTTTATAGTATTGTTCCAGTATTTTCCTATGTCCAGAAATTGGACAACTGAAACTTATTTTTGAAATCTGAAACTTATTTTTTGAGCTTTAAGAGAAAAATAAGCTTGAACAACTGCACTGTTCGTGATACACACTTGGACCTAGTGGGGCTAAAGACAAAGGAACTTCATAAAACTGGAAAATTGAATTTGTATGCGAGTCAAAAGTAGAAATTGGTCCAAGACATAAACTACATAATCTCAGCTACCTGCCCACAAGCAATGCTTTGAATGAAAATTCTGGTATCGCTGTTACTCCTAGGTGATTTAATTGTTAGTTATACTCAAACGTGACAGAACATTAACAGATTTCAGGTAATCATAAAAAAAAATAATGTCAATGTTTTGACAATTTTGACTGAGATGCCAACAAAAACTTTGATTAAAAATGGTAGAAGGCAAAAAAATTATTCCTTAACTGTTACAAAAAGTAGGTTTTGTCAATTTCCTTTAAGAAAAAAGCTAAGTTAAAGCACAGGATGTTTATAATGGAGAATGTGCAGATTTTTGAAAAGTTGAGTCGGACAAATTTGCAGTCCTAAAAAATTAAGAGGCACAGGTTAACATTTCTTAAATGAGCTAGTCAATATTAACTGTCATTGTCCATTAGCATAGGCATTCGTGATTGCATTGAAATCTTCTGCAGAAATGCTGTAAGACCTTCCAGTAAGAGTATTTGGTACAGTAACTTTGCAGAGAATTTGCTGGAATGGAACCCAGTACATCTCATCCATTGAGAGCCAAAAAATGACATGTGATAGGCCTGGTGGTTGCATGAATTGCACTTGTGTATCCAGCTGAGCACTGTATACTTCTACTAGCTATCAATCCCACCCACCACTTTCCATCATACTAGCAAGCTGTATAATTAAATCATTGTATGTCATCCCTGCTGCAGTATGAAAAGTAATGCAGCATACAATCTATTCACAAAATGTAGCTTAAATTGCAGAGAATTAACCGCTTTTGTTGATGAACATTCTTAAAAACACTCATACAATTTTTTATTCCAGACATTAAACAAGTGAATTTATCATTTTCATACAAAGATAAAACAGCAGCTTTAGTGCCATCAGATATTTTGATAGATATTTCAAAAAATATCAATTGCATATGCCGCTAATTGTTATTGTTGAATGATAGTGTCTGTTAATCCAAACTTGATGTTGTATAACGTAGTGCAGTTGTTCAAATTCATTTCACTATTTAAGCTCAAAAAAAAGTTCACAATTTTTGGGTACAGGAAAATACTTGAACCATACTACACAAAGATTCAAAAATTTTGTTTTGGAGATCATTGCTATTTTTATAGTTGCGTCATAAACTAGACCTCTGATCTTCATTCAAAAATCTTAATTTACTATGTAAAGGAGATGTTTAAAAAAACTTTTTAACTGCTGAAATGAATTCCTTGAAATGGTAAAAATGACATTTGTTTCATTATTCTATCTTCAGAAATATAAATATTGAAGAAAATCACTAAGCGTAACCAGTGCTCACCAACCTAATCTCCTATAAGTGGTGAAAATTTCAAATTGCAATAACTCAAAAAGGCTTGAAATAGTTTCAAAATTATTTTTCAGAATACCAAATTTTCTAAGGCTCTACAACATAAATCCAAACCATCAAAATTCATTTTACATGCTAACCTACAAATTTACAACCAATTTACAATGAGCAAACACAGCATGTTGCGCCAGAAGTTTGCAGTTTACGATAACAACTTGTAAATTAATTATTAAGTCTCACACTTGTATAGATTTCTAAATAAACCTTTCTTTTTCAGTCTATGAATGCTATCTAGCCTTCGCCAGATTAAAGGCTTGGCATGTCAAGAAAAACAAAGTTAAGACCTCCAACAGGCAAATGTGGTTCCAATGTTTTTGCTGTCGATAAAACGTTTTAGTGATATTATCTAAAGTTAAATACTGTCAAAATTGTGATATCTTAATTCTTCATAATTGCTTTATTACTGTCAAATAAAATTTAGATAATTCCATTTAATGAGACTGTCAAACTCAAACATTGTATACTAAAATTTAATCGAGACATCTTTTCTTAAGACCGAAATTTTGAAATGAGGCTGTGGAGAAAATCTAGCAACTATTCATACATTAAATAATGACCCCCAAACACATTTTAAAATCACAATCTGCAGAATCATTAGATGATGAGCTAAAGCAAAATATAGAGGAATATAACAATTATAAACTGCAAAAAAATCTTACGGTGCAACTTAAAATATAGTTCAAACGTTCTTCAAGTTTTTCCTTCTTATGGTCTGCTATTACTTTAATTTTCTTAGCTGGTGGTACTTCGTCTTCAGTTTTCTCATTCGAAGTACTGGGACAATCATGCTCAGCCATATTTCTTTTGCATTAACCTATTGTCTGTAAAAAAAATTTTAAGTTACAATGTTGTAAACTTTCATAAAAAGAAAACATATTTAAGTTTCTGCTCAAATTGACATACCTTTCAGTAACAACTTTTAGCTAAAATATTACACTGTATACAATATTATTAAACGTACCTAATCATCACTTAAAAACATAAGGTGTAGTATGACAACACTACAATAACTTCAAAGATTAGTTCGTGGCTATTTACGAGAACTGTACATTTTCAAACAACTACGTATGTATAAAAAGTGGAGGCTGCATTAACTACAGTAATTTGCAACCTTGATTTATAGCCTTTTGCAGTCATTTAGCTCGTTTGTCTAAACAACTGGGTGAAATTTCCAATACTTAGCAGTGAAGTGAGATGTTCTTACTTAATAGTAATCTTCTGTAGCAGACATGTACACCTACAGTCAGTTCAACTGTTATTAAACCTGGTGATGGTAGAAACTACAACTTAGTGTGAATGTTAATGCGTAGTCTGCATTTATTTTGTCTTTTAGTTCTCAGCACTAACTTCAAACTCAAGTCCATTAATTACTGTATAATCAATTTATCGGGCATTTGTTGCGATTGTGATTTATTGTTTAGTTATAAATAAGCTCGTTTTTGAAAAATTTTATGGGTGAATGTTCAAGCACATGCTGATACAATCTCTCTAGCTAGCTAAGCAAACATTGCAAGGTCTATAAAAATGTTTGGATCATTTCTTTAAAGCTGTCTTCGATATTTGTAAGCTGATCTCGACCTATACAGCAAGCTTGTCAAGCTGATTATAGTTTTAGTTCTTATTTTGTTGGTAAGTGTTGTCAGAAGGATATCACAAAAGGTGATGCAGTCAGTAACATGGTAATGATTCAAAAAAAAATGTACATTCAAAGGTAATTTTTTCCTGTATCTAAATCAGCTTTCCATACGAGTTTAATTTTTTTTCAAGCTATAATCCCTGTAAAAATTGGCTATATTACCTGCTGTTTGTGAAATGTTTACAGTAGCTTCTAAGTATCAGTAAGATATTGTTACAGTTGATCCCTGGTAAGTTTTAAATCCTTGCTTATTATTACTATCTGCCGGAACAAATGCTCCAAAAAGTTGTGACATTGAGTGCAAGTAAAACATTTATAGCCTATTTTTTTTCGATAAACCGGCTAACCTGCGGAGTTGAAAAATGATTGTGGCTCCTGAATGGAAAAGGTTTCGCACCTTGTCCTCTATAGTGTATTTTCATATCAGTATATCATTGGCTAGGGTTATTGTTATTGACGCAATTTTCAAGCAAAATGTCCGACGTTACATATTCATCTTGTATTTTTGGATTGCGAATTCTTAGTGTATCAATACTGACCTTTAAATAAATTCTGCACATCAGTTTTTTCTTCTGTGTTTTGTTGTTCTGTGAAGCAAAAGTATATTTAACTAGGCTAAGGTTTCTTTTTAAAAATCAAAAAGCTGGAGTGCCGTAGTAGTCGCTACTCGCATTGCTACATATATTATAACGCTGTTCTTGCTTCTGTAGTCTATAGTCTATGAGCGAAGGTCTACAATAAAAATCACATCAAGAATCAGACTGGTTCTTTTGCAAGACGTCATTTGACCAATGAGTCAATCTGTCAATGGCTATGGAAAAAACAAAATGCAAAGTTTTCGCACTTCTCGCTAGCTAGCCTAGCCTAGCTTATAGGCTTGCCTAGGTCAGTAAGGCCTATATCTGTATAAAACTGTCTATAGGTCCTAGATCGTAAGTTACCGTCGGCGGTATACCGTAGGTCAGTAGTCCCAGATTGGAAAGTTTTCTCAAAGCGCGAGTGAATTCTCACACAAAAACAGCAAACTTTCCACTCTGGGGCGAGTGCATAGGCAACCGTTAGGCCTAGTCAAACACATTTAAACGGAAAATACACGTTCTTTCTTTGACCCGAAATACCGGCCAGTGTCGAGTACCACCTTGTACCAGGTTTAGGGAGATCTGTCTCAAATATCACTGCAACTAGGCTACTCAAGAATTGTGTTAAAGCAACATTTCACAAGACTCTTTTAAACAACCTTTCGCTTGCCGTTGCCTCTGAGACAAAAAGACAATTGCCACTTTTCAGCTATGGGCAGATGCATCTCAATAGATGATTGGTCAGAAATTGTTCTTTGTTTTTTTTTTCAATCAGCTGATTTGGTTTAACCCGTTAGATCGATGTGGCATCAAATTCTTTATCCTGGGACAGAGGAAAGTATTTCTGCACGCCCGCCTAACGAGCTTACCGAATGAAATAAATGAATGAATACGCATTATCATTTTCTTTTTTTTTTAATTTTTGTTATGATGCCCGAATTTAGAACTGTTCAGTTTTCAAAAGTATCACTAAACAGGAGCAAGCGTTGTTCATACTTTGAATAATAGAGGTAACCACCAAATGCCAGCTGTACTGCTAGCTGGTGCGCCAGCTACTAAAATAACTGGTTTACCAACTACTAATAGTTTGTATGCCAGCTACTCGCTGACACTAGCATTTTGAGTTACCACTTCGTATCCATGCTTTGCTCAAGGCCAAGGGTATTATTACAACGGCTACCAATATTCGAAAAATCGTGCTTTTAAAGTTCTTTTTCACAGTTTCTTATTAACCTAACTTAAATGTTATAGCATATCATTATCTAAGATCTACTTTTACAGTGAAATAGTAAACTCTCTATTACAGCGATAGCGCAACTGGGAATCGAATCCGAGGTCATGAAAAGGTCCGACCCCTATCCATTGTTCAGTTGTTATTTTATATAGACCATGGCTTACTATAATTGCAGTAACTATAGTAAGTCATGATATAGACCAGGGGTGGGCAAACTTGTTCAATGAAAGAGTCACTTTACGGAAAACTACAAACACCAGCGAGCCGCAAAATCAGTAGTGTCAATACAAATACGGTAAACAATGCATGGATAATGATCAATAATGGATATTGCTATTCAGCTTGAAGAGCCACAAAACACATGTCAGCGAGCCGCAGTTTGCCCACCTTTGATATAGACTCTTTCCGAATTACCGCTGCCATTTTTGGGGGGCAGCAAGAGTAAAATAGCAAGTATTAAATGCGTTTTCACCATAACGCTTCCGTATAGTAACTCAGAGTGAAAACATCAACATGCTATTACTGCAACAAAATGCTTTTTGCCTGAACGTTTGTATTCAAGAAACGAACATAAATCATTGCGTGTCACCGTTTATGTTTTATTTTCGTTTGGTGATTTTATATTTTATTTATATTATCATATTTTATATTTCTTCTATCCGGTAAGAGTATCGTATTTAATCTTTTATGTGTGAAACCTTTGCGACCCGGCTGAAAACAGTCCATGGACCGGTTAGGGACCGCTGTTTTAGAATACAAAGAGTGTCATCTTGCACAATCATGCTAAACCAAGATGGAACAACACGTAGGCCTATTAAACATTAATGTGAAAATTTGTGCTTTATTTGCAGCAAGTTTCAAAAAATATGTTTAAAATACCATATGATCACCTAACTAAATGCACGGTTTCAAAAAACTTTCAATCCAATGTCGCAGTCTAAGCGATCCAAGCGGTCCAAGTAAACCTGTATATTTTGGAGGCACCCTAACAACCATAAGGAAATCATGCTAAATTCCCTTAAACTAAACTATTATGTGAGGATAGTAGATACACTATCCATTACGGTGAACTATGTTACAACTTACAATAACATATTACGATATGCAATAAGAGAAAAAGCAATGCCTGTTATTTTTGAATGCTGATCGTTAATTGTTCACAACCATGTGTTTTATTGTGCTATAATTACAATGTATGGCATCGTAACTTTCGCTCCTCATAGTTATGGCAAAAAATAAACAATACAAAAAAGTACCTGTGCACCAAACCAGGTTGTGTGCATCAAGGCCCTGGCGCAAGCACGGTCGGCATTCGGTAAGCATCTTGAGCTGAGGCCAAAGCCTGTATGAGGAGAGTGCAATTCTTTAAGATTATTTTAAAATTATTTAAATTATTTTTTAGATATAATATCTTTTAATTGGTAAAATGGCTTACCTGAAATCATTGTATGAATCGGATACTCATGGTGATGATTTTACAAAAGACATATTTTCGACGGAGTATGGACCTCTTGGAATATCTGGTTTTAATTGTGATGGAAAAGAAGTTGGAAGTATGGACAATTGTTTTTTATTTACTTGCAGAGATATTTAATGTTATTCTATAAATGCATAGTCAGTTACTGGTACTGTTTAGTTTAGGGACACTTGAATGATGTTGGCTTCTGAGCTACTTTTAAAACCAATTGTTTAAAGTTTTTTATCAATAATATCCGAAATACACTTAATATATATCTCAGTATCTTTTCTATGCAACTAGTCAGTTATCTTTAAATTAATGAAGTAAAAGTGAAGTCGAATCCCTATATGTCAATCAGTGGACATGGATACAGTCATAGCTGATGGCATTGTCATAACGTCTTACTTCCTCCCAATTCTAATGACAATCATTCTACCCTCACTGTGTTTATGGTTTTTGTAATCAAAGTGATGTGCTCCTGGTTGTGGAGTCTCTACACAAAACTTTTAAATTAGACTAATCTATGCTAGCAGATTTAATAGTCTGTAAATCAATTCTTTTCAGGCTGCAATTTATAATATCCATCTATCAGAAACATCCACTTTAACTGCACAGGCTTGCTTATATAGCAATTAATCGTTCATAATTAGTGATTATTTTGGTTCAGCAATACTTTCATCTATATCACTTTTAGTGAAGTTTACCATGTGTTTTAACATAGGCCTAATAGATTTACACTTGAAAACATAATTTTGTTTGGTAAACAACATTACAATGAAATATAAAACAATTGAACTCTACTCTTGCTTTTTGCAAATTACACAATAAATTCATATCAAGCTTGCTTGTATTGACTTCATGAATATGAAATAACATAGGCTTACTGTACTTAGGTTTGCCATTGTAGTAGTTCTGTTCATTTATATCTGACAACCACGTCGGAATTCTGTGACACACTGCTATTGTTTTGTCCACATACTCGATTTTAAAATGTAGGCTAGTCCAATCTTTTGAAATTTTATGAATTGTTTTATGTTGTGTGATGAGGATTTTGAAACCTCTGTGCTGTATAAGCATGTGCATCAATTTTGCATCTAGGCTGAAAATGGGAAGGCAAAAAAACGACATTCAACATATTTGTGTTTTATGTTTTTATCGAATATTTATAATATAGTAACCAGAATGAGTTTTCCGATTTAGTGATTTGACATTAACAGCTCACTGCTCACATCAAACCCACAATTTACGTAAATTATTAATAATGCTATCAGATATGCAGTTACTCAGACTGGAATATTTAGTTGTTTTACATATATCGAAAGCATCACAGTATTTGATGAACCATTAAACTATGCGCATCACTTGTTATGGTGCAGTTTTGATAGCCTAGACCAGGGGTGTTCAAATGATTTGTGCCATGATCCACCACAGCCAAACCTGACAACATGATGATCCACTAAACACGAATAGTAAACATATTGGACATGCTTCAATTTTCATGGTGCTTTATTTATGTAAATGTACCAAACGTTGGAAGATCCACACAAAAAGTTGAAAAGATCCGGATACGGATCGAGATCCGCCATTTGAACGCCCCCGGCCTAGACCCTTGCATAGCATTTTTTTCTCTGTCAATAGTTAATTGCAAAAATTTTTATCATCAGCTTACTGCTATATGTGTGATGTTTTGTTGGAATCGCCATCACTCAGTTTTGCTCATTTCTCTGGCAAAAAACATGCAACAAAGCTACGTCAGTACAAAAGCTTGCAAAGTAAGAGCGTAAGTTTATTACACACTTTGAAGTTAGGTTTTCGGAAAAAAGATCAAAATAATTTTGGTTAACTGGAGCTAAACTTCAGTGATCATGCATTCATATCTTGTAGATCGTTTAGTAATTGAGTCTTCCACTGGCGATGCTGATGACCCAGATAATCTTTTTCTTCCAAGCTATTGCAAAGTGTGTGATGCTACGCTTGCTGGCAATGAACAAACAAATGCCCATTACCAGGTAACAACTATAAATCTATGATATTGTAAGTCGTTCTACGTAACCTCACTTTTAATTTTGGTTTAAAGTCAGACAATCAGTGCTAACATCATGAAATGCATCTTCTATTTAGAGTGAAAAACACCAGAAAAAAGTCCGCAATTACTTCTTAATAAAAGTGGGTGCAAAAAAAGTTCACCCACTGCATCAGCAAGATCGAGTTGAGAGAAAGGTAAACACAAACGAAATGTGTGTGCATGTGTTTGAGACCAAATCTGGAATTTTTTATGCTCAATTGTAGTTGTTTCATAGCATAATGTTTGCTTTACCTACCAGGAATTTCATGAACTCCTTAAGTTATTGCATTGTGTAATTAAGAATTAACATACTTTCTTATACGAGGATTCAGTCAAGAGACAACTTTATTTTATAATCAAAATTATGCCATTTAATTTTTTGATGTTTGCTTAGTTTTTTTTAATCATGATTGAGTTGTATGAAATTTGAAGCTTTGCAACTACTGTACGTATAAATTTTAAAAGCTGCTATTTATATGATACTTTGTCAGGAAGACTTGCAGAACTGCAGCAAAATGGAGTATTGCTCACTGTGTGGATGTGAACTTTCTTCAACTATTGTTGCAAGGACTCACTATGCTGGAAAAAAACATGCAAAAAAATTGAAGGAAAAAGCGGCATTTGATGGTACTTGCTTACAATGTTGCATGTGTTTTGCTTATATGAACAAATATTTGTTTCAGTTTGTAAAATCCACATTTCAATGGCACTAATCTGGTTTTTGTGTCAATAACAAGTCTTGCTTGAATATTCAGCAATGGATTATTTTAGCTCTAGCAGACACCTCAGTTAACTGGGAAAGATGCAACACTTGCTCTGTAGACCTAAACTCAAAACAGCAATATTTGCTTCATATATCAACGGCTAAACATAAGGCAAATGTTGAAAAGGAATTGACTGCTAGTGATAGAATGCGGGCATTGGCTAGAAGGTTAGTAATTGGTGTGTTTTATAGTGTTCATTTGCATCAACTTAACGAGGTGACCAGTGGTGTATTGAGGACTGCGTTGAGCGGGAGTCCAAAAGTTTTTAAAAGCTTAGTCTAAAATTTCCACGATAGTCTACCCCACCCAAAACATGCAGATCGCAGAAATTCCTGGTTTCTGCCTCAATAACCACTTTAAAACACCTCGCAATAAGAAATGTATTCTCACATTTATATGTAAAATACCTATCGATTCTTGATATACAATTTTGAAACGCATTATGAAACGATTTTTTAATGCCGTAAAAACGCTCATGGCCCAAAACATTTGGTTTTTGCTGGAACTATCAGTCAGCTGTCTTTGATGAAAAGGCAATAAATTTGCAGTTGTGACTAGTTTCTTCGTGTCCGTGAATGTTTTTCGTTTATTTCTCGTTTATCCATTTGTTCAAGGCTTTGGGCTCTAATTTATTATATCAATAGTAAGCACGTAGTATATATAACATTTTACGAACATCATTTGTACACGCTTCCTGTTTCATCTCAGACGTGAAGAAATCGAAACTCAAATATCGGAAGACGTCGCCAAACGAAGATTGCTCGAGACCGAATTACTGGAAATTGACAGTCAATTTAAAACACAAAAGGTTAAATATTGAAAATTTTGTGGGAATGAAGTGAGCTAACTTTAAAAAAATTTTCACTTTGGAGGTGACTACGGTTTAGAACCACTTGCTGTCTATTCCAATGAAACTGGACGATTTTCAGCGTAGGCGCAGAAGTTTTCGAAGTTTATTTTTTAGGATTTCCAATAAACGTTTTTTGTTTTTTTCAAAAATATTGTACACAGTATGCCATATTTGTATGTTTTGCTTCCTATTCTGAAAATCTGGAAGTCTCGTTTATTCGAGTTTTAACTTGCGCGATAACGGACATTCTGTACTTCATTCTTAAAGCTTATTATATATACGTTTTGCAAACTGTCATTTACTTTTACTTAACAAGTCATTTTAACTATGCATTGATCACTCTAAATGCCGTAAAGTTGAACCCTACGACGAGATCTTAAATAAAAAACGATGATGATAATGACAAGGAACGGTGTCAATAAAATTTCATCCCGTGCCAATAAGCACAAGGTGGCGGAACGTAGCTAACTCACAGTATTTACGCTGCCATACGAATATATATACTGTCCCGTTAAAGGCTTTGTTACTATAGTATAGAACTATGGTCGCTGTATCGTTTGGCAATGCTGTGAATATATCGCTGATTACAGTTCCAGTGTTTTGTTTAGTGGTGTAAGAAAGCCGACGGTGAAATATCATTACCATAGAAACCTGGATCTAATTTTGTCATCATCAGTTAACTGTGTATTGGGAAAATTCAATGAAAACTCGTGATAAATACCGCACAGTCTGAGCTATTTTGGTTGCGATTGTCAGGATGTTTTTACGCCCTGCAAAAATTCCAGCGCATGAAAACGTCTCAGTCAGTCGACTTCGACGCCATTTTCAGCGAGGTTTTCAACATTCGAAATTATTGAGTCAAGGCAGGTATTTGTCAATTGCCAGTGGTCACGCGTGTTTCCGACATAACATTGCAATGATATAACTAATTCTGGAATATTGATAGCTATACAAAGACATTTTTTCTGTTACGGTAAATATGCGTGCCATTGTAGAAACGCACTTCGCCATATATTTACAATGTGTGTTTGACGCAGCTTCAAAAGTTTCAAAAAGGCTTGTTTGAGCCTTAATATCTTCTGGCTGAGAAGCAGAAGATTTTAATATAAGTTTGCGACACTTCGCTTAAAAGAACGTTTCCTTGTGGCGTGGCCACTATGTCATGAGGACGCCAGAGTCCATGTTGCTTCTGCGATAGAAGAGTGGTGCGGAAAACTCCTTCGGATGAAAATTGAGTGACCTTGTGATTCCCGACATCGCAAACCAGAATATTGTCGTCAGCATCGCACGCAACTGCCCCGGGATATTTAAAACTATGACCCGAACCATATGCTGGCTTTATTTTGTAGACAGCTCTGCCGTTCGGCTCGAATACGATCACAGAATTGTCAAGATGATTGGGTACGATGATTCTTCCACGATTATCGGATCCTAAGCGCAAGACGTCACCTTGTATTTGCGGGTGGAACGTTCCTAATATCTTGCCGTCTCGGGAACAGGTGGTAATTTGCATTCTTCGTCTGTGCAATGCAATGTCACAATAGGATTCGGAGTTTTGTTTCCACTTGTATTGTATTGATTTCTACCAAATTAAAAATAGTATACCTGTCCATCACTGTGATCCTATCCATACTATCAACTGTCATTGCACAGGACGACCCGATAGTTCCTTGACCAAAATTGCTGACAACACGTCCTTCCGGGGTAAATATGCCAATTCGTGACGTACCATCAAAACCCACGCAATTGATGCAAAGGTTTCCGTTGCGTAGAACGCTGATACCACGAGCTTGAAATTTGAAACCTGCCATGTTCGATGGAAATGCATGTCTGCATTTTAAAACAATCATTAGTGCTTTCAAGTTGGCCTACTTCTTCTTTATACTCGAACCTGGGGATGCTTTTTGCATTAATTATTATCCAATTTTGTTCTATTTTCCCGTGAAATTAAATACTTGATAAAGGTATAGGCTAGTTTACGCCTACAAGTTACTTACTCGAGTATTTTATTAATTTGAATTATTTAGGTGAAATTAATAAGCCTACTTTTTAAAAATCTGATGAGGTTAGCCGCACTGATCAAGCTAATAACACTTGGTACAGGATGTGTCAATCAACTTGACTCAAGAACACACAAAGACCGACTTCTCTCAACAAGCTTAATCTTAGTGCAAAGCTTTAAACTTCTTTCACCATTTCAGTTTTTATATTTTAGTCTAACTGACATCGTTGGAAGGAAATGTGTAAAGAATAACTTACATGGGTTTTCTATTCGCCAAATCGATTAATTGAATCCGTTTGTTAAACACGTCGCAAGCGTATAAAGTCTTTCCATCGTGGCTTACAGTGAAGTGTTGGATCCAACCCCCGAATTGTCCAGGTCCTCTGCCTTTTCGGCCAACCTGCAAACAAATATTTTTCTATTAACAAAGAGCATGAATAAAGAAATGTTATTTTATATAGTGCAATTACGATTACTTTCTTCTATAGAGCGCTACTCCCCTTGTCGTTTGAATATATAAAATGAACTGGATCAAAGTTTGCCCACCTTATGTAGGTAAAAGCCTCTGCTGAAAAACGTAGTTTTACTAGGCTAAACACGATTTAACGATGGAAGCCGCTTAATTATAGCAAGTTTAATGGCGTAACAAACGAATTGTCTTGCCTTTTGAAAACGCTTCTTTAAGTTCTATCTATGTCCATTACGTTTTTAGTCTAAAAGGAAACAGATAATAATTCAAAACAAATATGTTACAAAAATATCCAAGAGGCCCGCTTCGGATTTTGTTGCCTAGTTCAGCGGTTCTCAATTCATTTAGTAGCCCACACACCTTGCAGGAGGAAAAAGCATTTTCGCATCCCTTGCGCGATTTTAGCTAAGAGTTTAAGATACATGATTATGGTATGGTAAGATAAGATTATAAGATTATAGTTAAAGATATGGTAGTGATTTTATTGCAGTGTCATGGTCCTGGAGAGTTTACTAGTATTTCTCCTGTAGTTGACATTATTTCAGGGGTGCGTTTTCCAGCAAGAACGTTTTTAAGAAACCTACGGCAGGACACAAGTGAAAGGTAAAACACTGAATGGTAAAACACTTAAGTTAACCTTAAATCAAACAAGTATTATTCGATAGAATTCGAACAAAAAAATGAAAAATATTATGTGGTTAATATATAATTATTGTCAAAAATGTGTCGCGAATACGCTGCCAGGCGCTAGTTATGACGTCACGATATGAAATAAACAGAAGTGATGGTTGACGTTTGGATCAAGTATGAAAAGAATATCTCGCTTAAGCTTTGCTATTGGTGAAAACCAGATCTGGGTACCGATATTTGCGGTAAGGAATCGTAAACTTCACCAGTAGGCTACATGTTCTGTCGCTTATGAGTTTTCTATGTCTAAAATAAACGTTGCCTGCACCTAATCATCTACGTTCTGCACTATTGCTTAACTATAAAATATAATTAAAAAATATTTTTGACCGGTATACTTACGGTAAAAACTTTTCTTTGCTTTAAGGTTAACTTATTTTAGGACATTACTTTAACTTAAGCCATATTTACGTGAATAAGCAGGCAGTGACTCGTGGACACTTGTCTACCGCAGTGATAAAAATACATGCAGAATGTCAGCTTCCCTAATATTTCTGCTCTAGTTGCAAATTTGACATATAGGCAATACGCCACCTCGTAGTTGTACTCCACGTATCCGTCAATAGGCATACCGGATGCTACAGAATTCAAGCCTATTTCGCTGTAAGGGTCTTCTTCATGATCGCTAGAAACTGCAGAGTAGTACGCTACTTCGTCTTCCATTGTTATGTAATATAATTATTCAGTTTACACTTTATCTGAAAGGTAAAATAAAGGTTTTGTGCCGGTCTTCAGCAAAAATATTTTTTAAGGGCAGAGCTGACGCTAGATCAGAAATGCTACACTACCAACAACCAGCTGAAACATCCGTGAGGGTCAAAAAATTAGAGCTAAAATACCGACAGCTGAATAGTCACTTGCCTGGCGAAATGTCTGTGTTACCACTTTAGCACTCCGATAGTTCAAGTTCAAAATTATTTCCTGCTGCGCATTCAAATAAAATTGATTGAAACTCTATACTGCCTGTTGCTGCTACGTATTTTCTAGTTACAAAATTGACGTAACCTCCAACAAATCAAAACCACAAGCTACAGGAGGTTAGTTAAAAATTTTGAGGAAGGGGATCAACTGACTTTCTATGTCGCCAATCTTGTACGTTAATGATAAACTAAAAAAACTTCCGAAAATTCGAAATGTTAGTGAGTAAGTTGTACTGTCAAAGCCAAATTTAATATTTTCTTGACAATGATTGCTTCTGTGTTGACATTTCTTTTACAGATATACAACGCATATTGGTGGCATTTCTATTTCCATTCTTCATTACTTTGAAGTAAGTTACATCAGACATGGCCGAATTATTGTAATTTGATGCTGCTACTTAAGACACCTCTTTGATAACTGACACAGCGTCAACAAAGGCACCTCGTCTTTGAAACATTTCTAAGATTGCGTGTTGAACATCTTGGTACAGGTGTTGCCATATTTCTATTTCCGTATTGTTTTAACTAAGCTGGGTTGCGCCACGGCGTTAGAGGCAGGAAGCAATGATCATTTCATCATAATTACTCACATGAGGAAACGTATAGGTATAGCCTATGCAAGCTGCATTTAGTGATTAACTGTCTATGTACTCCGTCTTCAGCCGCTCTGTAAAGACTTTTGGTAGTTAATATCATTTGTTTCAATTTATCATTGACACAGCTTTGACACTAACGGACACTCAATTTTCTGTTAAAAAGTAAGCTATTGTTTTCAAAGCAACACCAACAAGTAGTAGAATGATGCCAGGTAATGTTACGACTATCATCGAAAAACAAATTTATGATTAATACAAAAGCATATGAAATGCCATTGTTGTAGAATAGATAAAACGTCGCTTTGTGCCTTCTGTGAACTAACGTTTAAAACCCTTTTCATCAGCAGTAGGCCCCACCAGCCCCCAATTTATAAATCGTCGTGAATGTTTTCATATTAAGATCTGCGTCAATTGTTCTTTTTGTAAGTTCAGTCTAGAACTAAGTTTACATGATCTATGTAGGCCTATTGCAAGTGCACGAGGGTTTGAAAGTATGTTCATTTTTTACTAGCGTTTCTGCTATTATACTACCACTTCTACTTTCATACTGCGATATTAAATATTCTGGGCAGACTATATTTCATTAATCATGTGAACTTGCATCTGTGATCACACTAGTAAAAAGACAGCTTAGCCTTTGGTCTATCTTTACCAAATCTGTTCATCTATAGTATAGATTCTATACCAAGTGACGTTATGTAAAAAGCTTCAATTGAGTTTCACACCATGGTCGTTTTGTTGCAAACAGGTGAAGGCAGAATCATTTCTGACAGGTTATGAAGACGCATTAGCTGCTGCGACAACCTCATAAGAAGCTGTATTGCTTGCCGAAGTTTAGTCCATCTACGGTAGGGTGTGGCGCCATCTACTGCCGCAAATAGAGACACCTTTGAGATGTAGGCCTACATATGGAAACGGTTGCTTAGGATTCCACGGAGTGCCTGGAACACAATTGATTGGGTTGATAAGCTCTGTTTCTTCCTGCCATAAATGTGACGTCAGACTTAAACGAATGATTTTCTTGCGCAAGCTTTTAACTTGTTTTATAGCTTTGTCCTAAGCTACCCTAAAATGTCGTCAGACTTAAATGATTTTATGACCTTGTTTTGACAACATTTGAACGCCGACCGCGATTGCACAAAAAATATTAAGGAAACAATAGCTCATCTTAGAGCTAACAAGTAATGATCAAGTTTTAGAAATAAGAATAAACTTGTTTTATTATAGTCCCCGTCGGTTAAACCAGGGCTTTTCAAACTGTGGGTCGCGACCCCGTTTAGGGTCGTGAAACAAATTTAATTTTTATAATTTGGATTGTTTTTGTTAATTTTTTGTTCGCTTTACTGTTTCCATTACGAGATTTTTTATTAATATAGGCTACATTCACTGTACTTCGGTGGATTTTGTGCACTTATATCATTTTGCCAGAGACAAAAATACCACTTGAAATGTAATTGGACGTTTATTTTTTAACATCATTAACGTTGTAGGCTATAGGTCGCATAGAAATTTCTTTTCTAAAATGGGGTCGCAGAACCAAAACGTTTGAGAAGCTCTGGGTTAAACCATGCTTCTGTTATGCACGTTGTTTTCTGCTTGGTTTGACGTGCCTTTGTATTTTCTGCCTTCGGCCAGAAGCACTGATAAATGTGATTACGCCTTGCCCGTTATCGAACGAGTGACATTCTACCGATGCCTGTACTGCTGTGTAGACGTGCCCACTTTTTACCATTTATGAAATATAATCCTACAGTTAACTGCAGGTCCCTTCGAACCAGCACTAGAAAAAGACCGGTAACAATTCTTACCCTCGTTTGAGTACGAATTGCTTATGTCTTTTGTCTGGATTCGCACTTTGCTTCGGGTCGTTCGGAATTTTTGGAATTTTCGGAAATTTTAACTTTTTGACCCCGGTCATGAGCCCCAAAGTTTTCATTTAAAAATCGCAAAATTGGGAATTCTCTCAATTGGAAAACGTTCATTTATAGCTCTGTGAGAAATTTAAAACATTTTTTGTTGAATACTATTCTAAAGATGATATAGTAAACATCTTTAAAAGCATTTTTCTGTTGTACCTAGTTATAAAAGAAGAATTAAACTCAGTGGTGGGATTCAGCCGGTTCGCACCGGATCGTGCGAACTGGTTCTTGGGATTTAAGAGACCTACGCGAACCGGTTGTTAACATGCGTATGTATAGGCTTATGTTATATCGGCTCCGGGTCAATATGGCAGGTGTTAGTGAGAGAACCGGATGTTAAAATATTTGAATCTCACCACTGATTATGCTTCACAAATAATTACACATTTTGCAGCCAGTATACCATGGTATAATCTGCAGCTTTTGGATTTTGTTCATCATAAATGTTCGATTATGAAGCCAAATTTGTTAATTTCATAATACTGAAGAATTGTATATATAGGCTGCAGCACACGATGAACGCAAGAATACAGAGTGATCGGAAAATGGATACAAAACTTTACCACGAACTCATCCTGACAACACAGTATAGCATATTTTATAGGAATGTGCCGCATGGACGAACATTAGGGCTCATGCGAATCCAAATATCATTAATCTCGACACGAGTAAATCCGGAATTTATTCGTATCAGCACCAAATGATAAAACTTCATCAAAAAGTTGCTTGTAACGTGACATAATTCTTAAAAATTAATGATCAGAAACTGATTTGAAAAGAAAAATCTTTAAGTAAATGACCTTCATTAACAAATGTGGACTCTTTTATTTTTTTACAAATCAAGAAATTTTTAAGTTTTTTTGTATTTAAATTTGCCATGTTAGTATTTGTGTTCGCCCAAATTTTCCACAAAGACGATACTCGGTGAATCTTTTCGGGTTTGGGTTCATGTTGACCAAATCCTGTAGTATTTTAGAGTAAGAATGGAGACCTCAACTCTGTTTAGGAACACTTTGCAACTTCCGCGTCTCTTCCTCTATTGCTTGTAGAAAATTCTCTCTTTATGGAGGATTTTAAGTTAATATATTTGGGTGGTTTCGCCAGTCATTAGTTTCACTTCTCTTTCCGCAGCATCAATCACAACTTTTAGTAAGCAAACAGTTGATTACCTAAGATAGGGTCTGCTAGACGGACTGTTAGGGAAGAGCCTCATTCTGTTATTACTTTGCCGAGCCATTCTGCAATAAAAATAAACCGTGAATCTGGCCCAATAAATTCTGCACATGTTGCGGTATCCCTTATTCTTTTTGTTGTGATAGATATTCGTCCTTTTAACTCATTCAGTGCTTGCATAAAAAGATCTTTAGCTATCTTTTGTTCTAAAGAGCTTTGACTTATCTTAAATTAATTTACCTGTTGAATTTTCTGACTATGTTGTTGCGTGCGGTTATAACACTTTAACCTTTTGTCAGCGGAAAAGTTTTTATTCTACAAAAGAAAGAGTTTACAGGAAAAGGTTTTTATTATAGGTGCCGTACACTTTCTCAATATTACAAATAACTAAGAACATAAGTAATGCTACTGCTTATAAGATGTCTAATACATGAGTTGCAATCACCATGAGTCATGACTATCTCAGACAGCTCGTCTGTTTGATTCACGCAGTTAACCCTCTCTATCTCGGTGACTCACTCGACTATCTTCGCTTGCTGGTAGGTGCGAGCTAAAATAACGTGAAAGCGATGGGAGTTAAAATGTTCGACATGAAAAACGCTATGAGTTGCTGCAGCTGCAACGGGAGCAAAACAATGTTTTGACAATGGGAGATACATATAGTTAAAGCTGACACATTGAAACATAGATAAATAATTAATCAGTGTTAAGTTGAGAAGTGGGCATTTCTAATAAAAACTTCTTATCAACACAGATGCTGGAATACGACCTGAGAACGTTTCTAAAAGGAGTGTTCACACGAAGTTATTCACAGCACATTTCCAAATATCAAACGACAGTTGAAGTTGAAGTGTTTGCCAAAAAAAATTTCATAAACTTCAATGAAAAACTAGAAAACACTTTTGCAAGAAATGATGTCATGGTATTAAAAAATACCACCCAGGCCGCAACAGTTCCTTGCCATCAATAAAAAAGTCACTGAGAGATTTAAAAAAACTTGCATATTTTCCTCCTAGGCACTAGTTGTGTTATCAAGTTAACTAAAAATCTTCGACAAAAGGAGAATTTTCTTCAAACAATAGAGGAGCGGTAGAGGTTGCACAGTTTTCGAAAGTAGAATTGAAATCACTATTCCCTAAAAATGTGTTGTTATAGTATTTTGTGTTGTCAGGTTGCGTTTGTAACGAAAGCTCTGTAATCATTTTCTTATCACCCTGTTTTTTTTGCGTTCGTTGTGTGCTGCATAAAGAATTCTTTTCTGTATTATGAAAGCAGCAAATTGAGTTTCAGAATTATACACTTAATACTTGTGATAAACAAAATCCAAATACTTGTATACTGATCTAAATACGACAAAAAATGCATTTAAAGATGTTTACTGATGTTACATTTACAAAAATTTTAAATAAAAAATGTTGTAGATTTCTCACAGCGCTATAAGTCTGTTTTTGCAACATTTTTGGTTTGGGAGAATTCCCAAATTTAACGATTTTTAAGTGAAAGTTTTGGAGCTCATGAGCAGGGCCAGAAAGTTAAAATGTTTAAAAATGTTTTTTACAAATTTAGTTTTGGTTGATTGAATGGAATTAAACTTCTTAACTTTAACTGTTTAAGGATGACCTGAATATGAAGAACCTTATTATCCGTTTTATAACATACCGGTAGTGTGTCACTATTTGGTATGGTGTCCTCATATGTTACCTTGTGGCGTTCGTTTGTGTTTCTGGTTGCGACAGTGTAAGCGTCCATTCACATCAAATAGATATATGATTTTGGGCCGACTTTCTTGGCACAAGTTCTTAATGTCCACAAACTATTTTCCTTCAATGGTTGCATTCGTACGGCCATTCCGCGATGCAATTCAGCCAAATCTTTGCTTCCGTTGTCGTAATGGCGATTTACTTGCAACCGTTTCTGTATTAAAGCGTCTTTAACACCATGGACTAGCTGAGGTTGTAGCAGTTGTTTTGAAGTCAGAAGTGTAGTGCGACTTCTTCATGACATGAGTCTTTGAGCAGAACTGCTGTCAACTCCTGTCGGTGTGTTTCTCCAATCGAGTATAGTCATCCAAATGTCTCTTTGTCTTCTGGAACACTTTTTTATGAGACTCCTGACTATTTTCATTGCCGATTCGGTCTTTCCATTGGATTAATGATGATGAGGTGAAGACGTCACTTGCTTAAGTTCCCAGCTGCGAGAAAAATCTGCTTAAAGCTCCAACAAGCGAATTGTGGTCCATTTTCATTCAGTACAAGGTTTGGAATGTTGTGGCGACTAAGCATTTCTTTGCAAACTTGGATGTTACTATTGGCAATGGTTTCATCGAGCGTGAACAGCTACCAAAAATTCGAATGAAAATCTACTAAAATCAAATAGTGTTTATCATTGAGTGTGAGTAAATCGATGTCTAGCCTACTCCATGGTAGGTCAGGAACTTCGTAGCTCAGCAAGGGCTGCTTTTGTTGTTTGGACAGGAACTCGTTGTTTATGCTGCATTGGGAGATGAACTCCTTTGTTTCATCCGACCTTCTCGGCCAAATCAAGATATCTCGTGCTTTTCTTCAACACACGCCCGATCTCAAATAATGAAATGAATTCGACCAAAGATGGACCGACGCATTAGTTTCCGAATTATTACCTTCTGCCTTTTGAATAAAGTTTCATTAGAAATAGATATTTCTTCACGGGATGACCAATATTCACGAATGTGTACTGGAGTTTCCTCTCTGGCTCCAGGCCATCGCGCAAGAACAATATGTTTCAGTACCCTTAAGAATACATCCTTCTGTGAAGGACTGGATTTCTTTCAGTTGATTTTCCGACACCTTTCAAAATAATGCTTTCGAAACTCTTAAACTACTTTTTTCTTTCTTTAGGGAAAATATTGAAAAGCTTTTCTCATCAACTCCTTCGGTTGCTAATGCTTTTCGGGAGTATTGAGAGGACATCGAGACAAAAATAAGGCTATAGGCTACATACATTTATATACCTTGCTTATATTTTACACTAAATGATTACTTTTTCAGCCGCAACAAGTTGCTACGTTTCAATCTTTTGGAGGACACGTTTAAGATTTCGAAATATTATTTAAAGTGGTTTATGGTCACTCCAGACATTAACGTGTAGCGACCTGGGTGGTATTCTTTTACCATTACATCATTTGTTGCAAAAGTGTTTTCTAGTTATTGATTGAAGTTTATGTAATTGTTTTTTGACACTTGACTTTGACACTTCAACTGTCGTTTGTTATTTGGAAACGTGCTCTGAATAACTTCGTGTAAACACTCCTTTTAGTACGTTCCCAGAGTGTTTTCCAGCATTTATGCTGATAACAAATCTTTACTGGAAATGCCCGCTTCTTATTCTTAACACTGATTATATTTATCTATGTCTCAATGTGTCAGCTTTAACTATATGTATCTCCCATTGTCAAAATATAGTTTCGCTGCTGCACCTGCTACGACTTGCAGCGTTTTTCTTGTTGAACATTTTAACTTCCATCGCTTTCACGCTTTATAAGCTCGCACGTCTACTAGCTAGCAGAGGGAGATAGAGAGCCTTAACTGAGTGAATCATCGAAATCAACAGATGAGTTGTCGGAGCTAGTTGTGGTGATTACAACTCAATAGACCTCTTATAAGCGGTAGCGTTACTTATGTTATTGGTTATTTGTAATATTGAGAAAGTGTACTCCCCCTATAATAAAAACCTTTTCTGTTAAACTAATTCTGTTGTAATATTAAAACTTTTCTGCCGACAAAAGATCAGAGTATAACAGCACGCAACAATGGAATCAGAAAATTCAACAAGCAAATTAGGTTAAGATACCCTTATAAGTCAAAAGAAGTTTTTCAAACGTTTTGTCAAACATAGACGTATTGCTCATACTTTTCAAATCCACAACAAAAAATTTGTTGGTGTGCGTTCTTCAAGCAATGTTTTTTATATGGATTTGCAAGTTTTGTGATCTTATTCGAACTCGATACTTTTCATTATGAACACTGAAGAAAAACAGTCATCGTTTGTACTTATTACAGTACTAATTGCATTATTATTAACATAGGTGGGCAGTACCGAATTACTATACCACGGTACCTTATAGTACCGATACCGTCGGTACTTTTGAAAAAAAGTACCGAATCTTATACCGAATTACTTTTTTCACGAAATTTCTGTCGGTCCCGGTAATCTTACTTTTCATGTGATAATTTCAAAATTTGAACAAGTATGTTTTCAAAAATACATGTTAATTAATCTTTTATACTAATTTTAGCAACTGTTATGTTTTTTAATCTAGAAATGTCAAGTAAAATTGCAAGCGATCAACATCACATGTGTTTTGACCTGGAGTAACCTTTACCGGGGGCATAACTGCGGGAAACATTGCATTTGTAGCAGCATCTTTTACACAAAAAGTACCGGTAACAAGAACTGAACTACTTTTTTTTTAAATAACACCGAATACCGGAGCCGCCAGTACATATTTTGCCAAGAACCGGTACCGACGGTACTTTCAAAGTACCGGCTGCCCACCGCTGTTGATCAGACCATAATCCGAACAGTAAATTTGTCAGCTCATGGGGAAAAATATTTTTCTTTTCACTGCCGATCGTCAATATTTGAAAAACTTACGTATTTGATCATGTATTTATTTTTAGGTACGGTGTAATCATTGACGCTAGCACGCTGAAACGCACAAAGTTTTAAGCGTCGAAGTTTGTTGCAAGTTGTACAAAAAGTCGACCTACCATACCATTGTTCACATGACGAACTACATAAATAGATAAAGTTAATACAAGGAAAACATCATGGTACATTTGCATCATACACATAAACGATAAATGACGAAAAGAGGCAATCTTTTAAAGTCAACACATTCACGAAATGTGACCAGTTTGACAAGGTGACATTCTCTGGTATACAAGACATTAATTAATTATATTATCATTGAATGGCATCAAATATTACTTGAAAGTAGAACATATAACCAATTCAATTGGAGTACTCGACTAAAAGGATGTAAGCAAATTTTGAAGTGGTACGTTATTCCAAAACAGTACTTTGAATGCTAGCTTGAACGCCTAACTTTGAACACAGGTTGATTTCTGATTTCAATCGTATAGACAAGCTGTATACATACTTCGGCATATGAATCAATAGCAGTGTTGTGATTACAGTTTTAAAATAATTCATTGAAATAAAACATAACATATATGTATCTGTCACAGTAATCAAGTGCACCAGGATTTGAAATACTATACTATTAAATCAAATAGTGGATGTTGTTGCAAAATTGAGAAAAAACATTAACTCAGGTGTGCATACACAATGACAGACACATTGAGCAATTTATCCACATATCAGGACATCACAGTCAAAAGCAGAAAAACACTCAATCAATCAATTTCTGATATTTTTCCATTTCAAAGTTCTATCAAATGTTATCTTCGTCTTCACTGGAAAGTATCACAAATTCATAATCACTTGTTGGGGTGGATGAAGAACTCTGTTCGCCTAAATCTCTAAAAGGAGGCTTCACAGATTGGGCAAGGGAAGTAAATGTATCACGGACAACACCTTCTATTGCACCTTTTATCAAATTATTTAAAGGATTATCCACACACTGTGAGGCCTCAGGTTGGTTGGTTGAAACCATGATGTTTTCACTGGTATCTTCTGGTTTTTTCAGATTCAGGACTGTTGAAAGCAGGCCAAAATGGTCATCATCATCGTCACTGTGGTTATCAATATTTTGCAATTGTTGATGCTGTAATGAGGCTGGGCAAAACTCTTTCGAAAGCAAACCATCCGGTGTGCTTGATCGAGAAAATGACGGAAGCTCATTAGCCAAAATTTCCTCATCTGTTTCTGAAAGTTCAGAATCGTCAGTGATAGCTCTGGCAAGAACAGCAGTTGTTTTTTCATCTAACGTTGGCACAAAGTCTGATAAGTCATCATCAACACCATTTTGGATTTCGGTATCTTTTTGGTCAGCGACGTATTTAGTCAACAGGTAAGCTTCGCTGGGTCGCTGTTTTAAAGTGTATTGCAACTGCATGAGAAAAGGTTCCACGAGCAGATAAGTCCTTTCTAGCAATCTATGATACCAAAGTACCGGCCACAACAACATGCATAACATTGTGAAGTATGCCAAAATAACACCAGGTATTTTGTTCCCAAGCACAATTAACACTAAACATGCTCCGTTGAAACATAAACAAAATTTTCCAGGATACATTGAGCGAACAGCAAGTATATCGTTTATTGTGCTACTAATACTAATGACGACTTTGGCTGCTACTTCACACATTTCACGTAAACAAAGGAGATTGGGATTGAGCTCACCCCACTCTGCTTCAGCGTCAGGAGATTCTGCTCGAATTTCTGGCCAAATCTTATGCTTCCATAGGTCGATCAACAAGAGAAAAAGTACCAGAGAAAATACAAATCCAAAAGCATGATGACTATTTATAAAAATGTACCAAAATACTACATGGACCACAAACACAAAAAACGCAGACTGTGCAGGTTTCTCCCAGACCAAAAGTCTTTGTAGGGAAAGAATAAGGGATTCATAGTGCTTCAGTTGATTAAACAGTGCCTGAGAAAACGTAAAACTGGATGACGATAATGAAGCATCCCCAGCTCCAGAAGGGGATGCCATGCTTGCAGAGTACAACTTTTTAACTTTGCATTACACTGTAATTTCTAGTTTTTCGGAAAAAAGTAATAGAAATTAAATATACTTATATAAAACAATTCATTGATTTCCAAACCTCAGTGATAAATGATAATTTCTCACCCTTAGAGTTCAGTTATTGAGCTTGCCTGTATGCTTATTCTAATGGATGCATTTTTTGTGGTTTTATCCAAATCCAGCACCCTACCTCTACAACAACATCAACAGTATGGTTTGCTCAACTTCAAACCTTGGCATCATGATGCAAATGCATTTAAGTGTTTTTAATATCAATTCCCAAGCCATCACTAAACAGTTCGCAAAAACAGTGATAAGTTGAAAATGAATACTGTATGCTGAAGAAGAGTACTTATATATATGAAAAGGTAAGACACATAGTTATCTTACGCAGTTATGGGCATTTTTCAAATTTGTGGACAAACTTGGAGTTTATTGCGACTATACAGGAAAGTAACATGGTGATAAAAGAACATGAAAAATCAAAAAAGGTCAAGGCATAATTCGTCTAATAACTGCAGTGTGATTAAGCTGCAGTTCCCTAATTCCAGATAATTTACAAATTTTGAATACATTGATTCTCTATGAACGAAAATGAACTCTTGATTATAATTGGTCATTTGGACTTGGAAAATCAATTTGGGTTTGGTGAACATTCAAGTTAGTACATACAATACATAATAATACATACAATATGAATACACTTGACATATTCAAAAATTAAAATTAAAAAAACCCAATTCAAACAAAAAAGTTTACCAGTCACAAAACCCTATTGGACCATGTATTACCACATACGGTAAGCAAAGCACTTTAGTTTAGGGAAAACATCCAAATGGGGATGCATTGCATCAAACTACTTGGTTGCAAACAAAGTTTACATGAAAGTAGTTATACGACTAAGTTCTCAAACTTGTAGTTTTGATTTTAAGAAACCAGTACAGCAGTTTGAAACGTGATTTTGAACCAATTTGATAAGATTATAATCATACTCAAACAATGTGTAAATTCATAGTGGGCCTTATGCCGAACTTTTGAAATGCTGTATTCACTTTTGTAGGCTTACAGAATCAGCTATCTGGTGCACAAAATGGGTCAAAAAGCTACTTTGTAAGCTAAATAATTACTAAACAAAGTCAGTCGGTGCATAATCGCGCATACCGGTGCCTACAAGTCTTTGAAAATTAAGCTTTCCGGTGCAGGAAAAAAAACTTACATACCATACACAGGACCTCTCTAAAAACCACTAGGCCTATAGGACTAAGAGAAAGACTAAGATTAAGAGAACTATTGCAATCTAAGATGTCTATGGTATTCTGCTTGCATTAAAGCGATAAATATAAAATACAGTATACACGAGTTTATTTGATGTTCATAATAGGCCTGTATACTTCCGTTTAACTAAGACCTACAAAGGTATATAGTAGAGCAGTATTAATATTATTACTCGAGTAAAAGTATTTAGTTTAGAAAACATTTGAGTACCAGACCAGTATGGCCAGTCTAGTATGACCAGTATAGGTAACTTGGCAAGTACCAAGTATTCAGCATAAGTACTTGAGTACCTTAGCACCTTACACGAGTAATTACGGAATAATTTTTCAATTCCTTTATTCTTAAACATAGTAGGGGAATATAATGAGCAAAGGAGAACAGTGTAAAAAAACTTCGGTTAGATGACCGGTCATAATTTAATATATTGTAGCTTAAGCTTACAGGTTGATAAAGCTATTTAAGAAAGATTACTAATTAATCAATAACTTATAACCAATTGTTTTTGTTTATTGTGACTATATATTGTAATCTTTTGTAGTACTTCGGTTGGTCTTGAGTGACACTTATAGTTCATGGTTACATGATTATAGCTTGAGTTGGTCTGTGTATATTCAATGAGTCTCGTATCTATCGGTCGTGAAATGTTCCGCAGTCAGAATTGTGATATTATTAAACTTGCATTCAATTCGATAAAGTTTATCCATATAAATGTTCATTTTATTGACATCGCAATATATTACAATTCCACTAAAGACTAGAACAACATCACGAAACAGCAACTAGTATACTGGATTGATGAAGGTCCAAATCAGACTGGGTTATAGTAGAAGACTAATAATAATAATAATGGATTATTTTGGGTGTCAACCCATAATAACATACACAGCTTTTCTAGTTAGTTTTAGTACAATTTAGTACAGGAAAACACGTCACAAAAAAATAAACGTATAAGCGACACGAAGTACGTACAGCTGTTAGAAAACGTTCGACAGGAAATTGTTTGTAGTTAGTTTTAGAGAAACGAGATATTACGATTTGTTCTGAGAAAAATTATATCTTGTGAGTAATACAAACATAGTTACCAAAGTCACACAATTTTACTTCACTGTTGATTTGCAATTTGTTATACCTGTATACGCCGTACATAAAGTGGTGGGATTCAGCCGGTTCGCACCGGTTCGTGCGAACAGGTCCTTGGAATTCTAATGACCTACGCAAACCGGTTGTTAACAAACGTTTGTATAAGCCTATACATATCCGACCCCTGGTCAATATGGCATGCTGCTAGTGGGAAAACCGGATGTTAAAATGTTTGAATCCCACCATGGCATAGGCTATATGCATTCGCATAAGTTATGGTACCATACTATTCAGCCACTGAATAGCCGCACGTTTTCTGCTTAGTCAAATCCTTTGTCAGACAATGAATTTATCATAAAGGGGGGTCACCATTTGGTAAACATTTTGGTAAACAGTAAACACCTAGCGCAGTGCCACATACGGAGTAATCTACTAGCCTTAAGTTGAGGACAACAACGGAAGACTGGAGATTTTCTGTTTTCCAATTGTTGGCTGGATTTATGAAGACTGTCTTTCATTTCATTGTTGGGCGTGCGAAATCAATTATATGAGATCATAACCCCTTATTGTGACGATCAGCAGCGACTTCTTGTACTGCTCGGAAAAAATACCGTCTTATACCCTCTTTGTTAAGATTTGATAAGAAAACTTCCGTGTTGCAGGAATTTTCAACCAGAATTCAGAACTACCGAAGGTCTCTTCCATTCAGTGGCGTAGCAGCCACCTGGTGATTCTGGCTCTGCGCCAGGGACGGCAGGCTGCAAGGGGGCGGCAAAATGAGGCTGCACAGTGCACACAGCACGAGAATTTTTAAAGAATGGAGCGGTAAACAAGCTAATTTGTTACAATTTGGTCCCGCTGTCCAAGAAAACTGTGGAAGGTGAACCAGTCCTGGGCATTTAAACGTTTAATTGTAAACTTTTAAGTTGTTATTGATTGTAAACGTTTAAATGACAGGTTGTGGTTAAATTTATACAAGTGTTAATTTAGACTCGAAAATGAAACGTGTCAAAGAGAGTGGAGCTTTTTTTAAAAAGAAGAGAGAGCAAGAGAAGCAGAATATTAAAAAAGCACAAGGGAGCTATGCTAAAATTTATAACCTCTTCTGGTTCAAATGTTTCTTTAACATTACCAGAGAACGATTCAAATGAAAACCCAGACAATAACGCTGAGCTCCAGAGAGATACTTAAAATATCAGCTTATCAGCAGAAATGCAAGAAACAGGGTCTATCAAAAGTAATACCAATGAAATCAATTATGCATTGGCAGTTATATATGGAGACGAAGGTGAAAATAACGACGAAGCAGTTGCAGTAGTCAACAATTTGCCCAATGATGTGGCCTTTTGGCCTGAAGCTAGGCCTATAGATCACCATTTGTATGGATGAAGAGCGAAAAAAGTGGAAAGCAATTTTGAGAAAGCGTTGTTGATGTCATATTATTTCTAAGTAAGCAAAACCTTCCTTTTCGAGGACATTGTGAAGCTTTTGAATCCAACAACCAAGGGAATTTTTTGAGACCGTGAAGCTTCTGGAAAAATATAGTCCCGTAATCATCAAATACCTTTCTGATATTCGTATTTCTACGAAGATGATAACTACTTATCTTTCTCCCACTATTCAAAACGAGCTTATTTTGCTTCTCAGTAAAAAAGTCAAAAACATCGTTCTTGAAGAGGTGCGCGAAGCTAAATATTTTGCGATTATGTGCGACAGTACTCCGGACGTATCACATACTGATCAAATGACTCTTATAGTCAGATATGTAACAATCAAAAACAGTATTGCTCAACTGAAGGAATTGTTTTTGAATTTCTTTCCGTTGAGCGGAAAAACGGCAGCTGAAATTTCTCAATCTATTCTAGATGAACTTGAACTAAACAACTTAGATGTGATGATTTGTAGGGGAAAAGGCTACGACAACGCATCTACTAGGTCGGGAATTCATACTGGAGTTCAGCAAAAAATCAAAAACATAAATCCAAAAGCACTACTCGTACCGTGTCGAAATCACACACTGAATCTTGCATGTTCATGCATGTTCACTCTTGTTCATGCCGTCGGATCGTCGCATTTAAGCGACAGATTTTCGCTGTTTTACAAAGTATGTTTTTTTGCTGCCTCTACTCACAGATGGGATGTCCTTCTAAAATCTAAAGCATGCGCCAATCGCGCTGAAGCGAGTGATTGATACGCGATGGAGCGCAAATCACGCTGCTGTAAAGGCCCTTCACGCAGATTTTGATTAGTTTATGGATGCTCTAGAGCAGGGGTTCCCAACCTTTTTATGTTCTCGTACCACTTAGCCACCACGGATTGTCAACACGTACCACTATTTTCAAAACAACTAATTTGATCCAATATTCGCACAGCAGCATTGTATTAATAACAATGACAGCAGGGAGCAAGATCGACAAAAGTAGCTTACTGAGTGCAGAGAATTTAGTACGGAAAGAAATAAAAGTGTTGTTCGCATATTTTAGCAACTCAAAATTAAATTGTTATACTACTATACTGTATATCGCATGCAACGGAGAGCGGCTCGCGTACCACCTGAAAAGCTCCCGCGTACCACTAGTGGTACGCGTATACCACCGGTTGGGAACCCCTGCTCTAGAGTCTAATTAGAGGAACTATGTAATCCAAACGAAAATCTTAATACACGAGGCGACGCTCATAGTATTCTAGAAGCGATTCAGAATTTTTATTTCTTTTCCTTCTTATGTTTTTGGAAAGTAATCCTGCGAGAATCTCATGATACTCAAACTTACTTGCAGCAAAAAGGATTGCTGTTAGCGCAATGCTCTAACAAGATGAAAGCGTTTGTCAACTTTTTAGTGGAAGAACGAGATAATCTGGTTAAAGGTTCTGTGGATGCAGCGATCAAAAAATGCACAGAGCTAGAGATTCCAGTTGAAGATCGGAGAGTTTGCAGAAAAAAGAGAATGCCTGGCGAACACGCAGAAGATGCTGGCCTTAGTGGTGTTGGAGTAAGACGATGCATGTTTCAAGCATTGGACAGATTTAAACTTGAAGCTGAAACTAGGTTTACCTGCATACACCACTTGAATGATATGTTTGGATTTTTTAATCCTCACGCACTACTGCAAAGCGAAAGTCACAATGGATTCACCAACGCTTTTAGAAGCACTTATGACGACGAGGTGGACTTTTTGGAGCTAGCTGTGGAAATTGACAGATTTAAGAGGCTGGTGCGAAGCAGTGAAACCACGTTTGATCGTAATGCAACAGCGTTTGATGTTTTACAGTGGTTAGCTAAATCACACTTACTTGATTCGACACGTACGTAGGCCTACCATTTTTATGCTTTTGTCTGAAACTTTATCTTACCATTGGTGTTTCAATTGCGAGTGGCGAGTGGAGTTTCTCAAAGCTCAAAATGATAAAGTCCTATTTACGTTCTACCAGGAAAGACATTGTACGTTCAAAAACTTGATTTTGAAGATATTATCGCTGATTTTGCTTCGGTGAAAGCTCGAAAAGTTCAATTTTGAGGCGGCTATTGATCTTTTATTTGCCTAATACATTTGCTCTCCATTTTTTGTCTTTTAATTTAGGCCTTAACGCTGAGACAGTAAGGCTTCTTTCTCAAGCAATATAGAACTTCTGAGACGCGGCACATTATCTGTAATTATTTTTATTGAACATGAAATAATACTTCAAAATTTGCTGCAGTCTACATAGGACGGCATTTTCATCGAAAGCCAGGGGCGGCAGCATATGCTCCTACGCCACTGCTTCCATTGTGTGAGTTGTAAAAAGATTTTAGTTTAGTGTAAATGTAACACTATTAACATTATCGATGGTGCTCCTACGAGCACACGCTGCAGCAACATTAATTGTAAAAGTAAAATCATTAGCTGCGACTGTGAAACTATGTGTGTCCAGTTCTTTGCTAGAAGCGACAAGTACTCATTTCCTTGTGGAATGGAATTTGAGTGTAACATAGGCATTTGAATTGAAATTAAGTTATAGATATATTCTAATCATTAGGCCTATATAGATCACAAATGGCTTCCCTGAAATTGCCTCTTTTAATGTTTGCGGACTGCAATGTCAATTCACAAGAAATTCTATTTTTCATTTTTTGAAATGCAAAAAGTATAGCATCATATTATTACAAGAAACACATAGCTCAATTGACAATGAAAAGTTCTGGAAACTATAAGAATGGAACGGCGAAATTTTTTGGGCGCATGGGCTAACTAATTAACGCACTAACTCCAATTTAAGGAGTTTGTGTAATGTTTTCTTAGGATCTTTCATACACGTGCATTGAAATTCTCTCAGATAACATCGGAAGATACCAAATTCTAAAGAGGATTGACGATATCTCAATTGTATTGGTTACTGTTTACGGGCCAAATAATGATGTATCTGAGTTTCATGAGCAACTGTTCGCACAATTAAATGAAATAAGTTTAAACAATTGCGTAATAGGCGGTGATTTTAATCTAATTTTAAGTGATGCACTAGAAAAAGAAGGGTACGATCGCCGCTCGAATAAACGAGCACAGGCATCCGTGGTCAACCACATAGAATCCTTGATGCTTTGTGATGCTTTCAGGGCTAAAAACCCCATAATAAAAACATTTACAAAACTATTCAAAAACGACCGTATACAGCGACAAGAATAGATTTTTTTGATATCACAACATCTGCTATCAAAAGTTACATTAACTGACGTTGTACCTGGCGTTAAATCCAATCATCGCATGGTGACGTCATTTATCGTCATAGAACCAGTACTTCGAGGTAACGGTTACTGGAAAATGAACAGCTTACTTTTACAAGACCAATCGTACGTGGAATTTTTGAAAAAGGAGATAGTAAACTTCAAAGAAGACAATGCCACAGATAAAATCGATCCACGTGTTTTGTGGGATACTTTAAAATGTGTAATTCGTGGTATTAAAATTTAATATAGTGCTCGCAAAAAGAAAAGTTTTTCAAAAGCTCAAACCCGCCTGGAGAGGGAATTAAAGACTCTCGATAGAGAATTACTCAAACCAGAGGGTAATAAAGATTCCATCTGGCAACAAGTCACCCTGAAGCAACAACAACTAGACGCCCTGTTGGAACGGTATATCAATACTGCGATAGTTCGAAGTAAGGCCAAATCGTCTGAAATCGGGAAAAAATGTGAAATATTTTTTAAACTTAGAAAAGCGTCATACAGACGAAAGTAGGATAACACCTCTAAACTCTGATGGAACCATTTCCATCGGCCAAAGTCTTATATTAAAAGAATTACGAAAGTTCTACGCATAACTATACAGTTGCCCCGCCAACAATGCAATACCTATGGCCAGACAAACTCTGTCTTATCCAAACTTGATATTCCTAAGATTAATAGTAACAGCGCAGACGAAGAAAGTACAAAGATTTCAGAATCTCAATGTATAAGTGCAATGAGAAGTGTGGCTAACAACAAATCTCCAGATCCCGATGGCATTGGCATAGAGTTTTACAAAACATGTTTGCCAGATGTTAAGTCGCTTTTTATGGCGTCAGTTGATCAATCTAGTACCAGAGGGGTAATGTCTGACTCACAGCTAGAGGGGGCAGTAACTTTTATACCTAAACCAAATAAAAATCGATTGTTTGTAAACAATTACAGACCAATCACCCTTTTGAACGCAGATTATAAAATAATATCTAAAATAGTAGCCTATGTAAATAATTGTAAGACGAATTGGCCACTTAGTTCATCATGACCAAAATGGATTTATAAAAGGTCAGTTTATTGGCAATAACATTCGTATGCTTTATGATATTATTGATTACGCGGATGAGTATGAAATTCCCGGCACCATTTTGTCATTAGATATATTTAAAGCCTTTGAATCTCTTAATTGGAACTTTAATTATTGCCGTATCGAAGTAGCCTATATATGTAGGCCTATACGGATTCCAGACACAACTAGCCTAATTAAATAGAAGAAAACAGTTTATTCGAATCCTAGATGCGTTATTACAAATAATTATAATTATTTGTATAATTTAATCATAATCGATATTTATCTGAAAACTTTGCCATTTACCGGGACGTTCAACAAGGAAACCCTTTATCTCCATCATTATTTGTATTGTGCATCGAAATACTAGCAATTATGTTGCGAACTAGTGATTTTAATGGAATAACAATAGGCGAAAGTACTTCTAAACTGCTGCTTTCAAAGACGACACATTAGTTTTCTGAAAGGTTCTTCGGCCGATTTTTCAGCTGTAAACATGATCTTAAAACATTTGCCGAACTCTCTGGCCATAGAGTTAAGTTTGATAAATCGCAGACGTTTTATGTTGGATCTTCGAGAAATACGACAGGTAAACCATTAGTCCAGCAAGGTTTAAAATGGCCCAATGGTGCTATTTATTATTTGGTAATTACTATTCCAATAGATACAGCAAACAACCAAAAACTGTTTACAATGAATTTCCAGAATAGTTTAAACAAAATATCTACCTTACTAAACCTTTGGTCATGTACGGGCTTGACGTTGATAGGGAAAATTACTATTCTTATATAAATGGTAATTCCAACTTTAACTTACAAGGCCTATTAATCTTCCGGCGACCTTTATGAAGAAAGTTAAAGCCTTGATGTACCGCTTTATCTGGGGTTCCAAATGGGAACGAATCAAACGTGAAACTTTGTGCACTGGTTATGGTGCAGGCGGTGCAAACATGATTGATATCGAGACATATATAAACGGATTGAAAATAAAATGGATTAAGCTACTAATTGACCCTAGTCAGCATTCTTCATGAAAAGAGCTTGTAAAACAGTTTTTCAAAGTCCAAATCATTTCCTGTTATTGATAAACGCATTGCGCCTCAAGTTGGAATTCTCTTTCTTCAATTCTCCCCGTCAGTGTATAACTTATATGTACTGTTGCATGCTATGATTTCAGTATTGATTATTTTTTATTCAGTATTGAGTTTTTCAGTACCCAGTTTAGATTTTTGAGAATTCTCAAACTTCCAATTGTTCTTAAGAGTCAGATTGCAATTTATTAAGTTAATTGTGGCATAGCCTACATTGAAGTGTAGACCAGCCTTATAGCCTTCATTATAGCAACTTATTGTTCGGTATTCCTTAACTAACAATATCTTTTGAACTTTTTAACTTGCTTATTGCTAGTAGCGCGTTTTACTATTTATCGCGCCAAGTTAAACAACTGTAAACCATCGATATAGAGCTCTTTGAACATTTGATAACAGATACTGAAAAATCTGAGAGATTTTCAGCAAAAAGAAAAAACAAATTAAGATTTCGTTATAATAAGTGGGGGTCTTGCCTGCCATGCTGATGATTTGCATTTTTTTAACTTTTGCTTTGCCATTTATTTTATACTTTATCTTTATTTATTGTTTGTTGTTGTGGTGTCATCAATCAATAAAAAAAAGGATTCGTTGGCCGGAAGGCCTATTATCTGTGTATGTTTCCCGCGTCGTATTTATTGAGATATACCTCTATGATGGTGAAAAATAAACGAAAAATACAATATAACTGTGAGTAAATATTCTTGTTTGGTTTGTACTTTTATTCCAGGCGTTTGCTTCATGCCATTTTTTTGGGATTCCCCTTCTTCTTTGATTGACACTTAATTTTACCCCTTCTGCAAAGTTTGCTTTCAGTGCGCCAAGTAAATGCGTCTAGGCTATAACTGTAATGTCAAAATTTACGCTACGCCAACGTAATTCCCTAATACATATTATAACATAGACGATAGGGCAAACGGCAATTCCGCGCCAGAAAATTGGCATAGAAGTCTCCGTTCCATAAAGTTCTCTGGCACATCATTACAAGGTACAAGCGTTCTAGTAGCAGTAGGGACTTTTACCTACCTTACTAAGGGCATACTGTACACCTCACCGGCTACGGTTAAGGTAGGATGGTGATTTTTAGGCAGTTTAGGCTAAGATAAGATTTGTGGCATCATTTATATATGTCAAAAACCTGTCGGTTAATTTTCGTTAAAGTGGTGTACCAAAACCTTGAAAAACGCGTTATTTTGCATTTTTGCCTGAAGTTGATGACATACCATAGCCTAGAACAGTAGAACTATGGAGTATTGATGGTAGTGGATTGCTTTAAGTTGGCCTGAAGCCAAGACTAATAGTCTTACTGTTTGACTCCGAGATAATTGTCTTTGACTCCGATGCGTTACTGTCTCTATAATGTTTCTTCAAATCAACACCAACTTCATAAAGTCTAATTGTTATATTGTCCGAATAGGTTGTATCGAATTAGAAACATTTACACCATCTTTCCACATTTAAACAAAGCTATAACTCGAATTCAGTAATGATTCCAATTCCGAATAATTCAGCAATACTTCAATTCAGCAGAACATAAGCAATAGCTAAGAGAAGTTTCCAAGAGAGTTTTCTAAGAGAGTTTTCGAAGAGAGTTTTCCGAAGAGAGCGATTTAAACGAAACATTAGCTTTTATATTCGCCGTATTGACCAATGGGCGCGTGCCATATATTCTTTTTACATTGCCACGTACAAGCATGTTACATTTAATATTATTCTATTATCACCGAAACACTTGACCAAAGTACCATCGAAATTACACGGTAAAAATACAATGCTACTTGAAACATTTCAAACTCCTTTGTTTGAATAACTGCTTAACCAAAAGTAATACATCTGTTTAAACATTTAATTTTATCCAGCTGGAGAAACACACACAAACCGCTTTTAAAGTGCCAATTTACATAATTGTTATAATTTGTTATCACGGTCGCCACAAAAACACTAGATCAAAACGGCAAAAACTTCCTATTTAGGCAATTAGGCCTACTTCCCAAAAAGAAAGGTTTTTGCAAAAAATGTTCACTTTAAACAATTAAAGAAATTGCGAAAAATTCTTTTCAAAATGCTACACTCTTTCTCCCAGAAAATTAATGCAACGGATTTCTCGCCAAAAAAAAAAAATTTTTACACCACGTCAAGTAAAAATCAATTTTTCGGCACTTAAAAGACACCCGCAAATGTTTTTTTTAGCAGTGGTTTTCAACCTTTTTCATTCAGCGACCCATTTTGCAACCCAATATAATCAAACGACCCCTTCCAAAAATTCCCAGCTAAACATATGTAATGCTGTTGTACATTCACAATAGCAAAATAAAAACGAGTAAGTGATATTGCTGTTAAACAACGGATCATGTATTAACTTTATACTCATTGAAAGCTCTCGCGACCCCTAAAAAAAGGCTAATAAATGCCATGGGGGTCACAACTCACAACCCCCAGGTTAAAAATCACTGGTTTATAGGCAAAATGTTGAACTCTTAAATGTCATATGTGTTTAAACCTTAATATTTTGTTCTTGGGAACGCATGGCAGGCCATTAGTCTGTAGTGTAGCACCTTCTTTACCGTCGCGCCAATGTATAATAAATTAACAAAAAAACTTTTGACCAGTTTTAACTGGTCACCAATTTGTAATAAATAAACAAAGAATTGGAATCCTGTCCATGCCTAAATTTGTGACTTTGCACACACGATTTCTTGTCGAAGATTGCCATACTTTCTAGTCAGGATGGCAGGTGAAGCAGAGAGCAAGAATTTGGTATTCAACAAAATGAGTCAAAAATGGTTTTAAATTAAGAGCTATTTCGTCTTCGTTCAAAAAACGAATGGAAAACCTTTCCTTCAATATTCCCTGTTTCCAGTTTTAAGTTGTTTCTCGAGTAGCATGCTTGGCACTAGGCTAATTTAAAACCGTTTTTGACCCAATTTTTTTTGGGAAACAAAATCCTTGCTCTTTTCTTCAACTGTCATGTGTTCCCAAGGACAAAATGTAATTTTTTAAATGCATATGACTTCCACGAGACTAGAAGCATGACATTTTGCCCGTAGACAGAACATTTGCAAATAGCTTTTGAGTGAACCAATTGATTTTTGATTTTATGAGGTTAAAATTATTTTTTTTTTGGCGAGGAATCTGTTGCACTAAATTTCTGGGCAAGAAGTATTAAATATTTCAGGAAAAATTATTTTTGCAATTTTCTTAATTGCTGCTAATGTAAATTTTTGGGAAGTTACCTCCTCAAAAGAAAGGTTTTAGATAAAGACAGCTTTTTTCTTGCCCATTATACTAATGTAAAAGCCCATCTTTAACAAAGTTCTGCGTGTGACTTGCTATCGTCATTTTCTGCAGGCACATTAAGTACTGGACAGTTGAGTGTAGCGGTTTTCAGCAAGACCTTGGGTGCGCCAAACAATCTTAAATGACATACCCAATAACAACTACGAAGTAGGCAGTCAACTTTTTCCTGAATAAATTGTTTTTGATGTAATTATATTTTTAATGTGTATGTTTTGGTTTGCTTTAATTTAATTTTAACATAAACGCATTCTGGGTTTGGTGGTCCTAACTTTCCGTCGTTGTAATTTACATTTTGCACATTTTAAGCCCTTTAGGGCACTTTTTCCCAAAAATTTGTTGTGTGTTTTTCGGGGCAATTTTACTGTACATCAATTTGGTTAATTGTGAACCTATTTCTTGTTTGACTAATCTACAATGAGGTTAGCACTAGGGATGGGGTGAGTCGAGGATGAATCCAATTACTCGGTCAGGTATTAGCATGTTTTCAACACTTGGACTCAAATCGAGTATTGCTTAATACTCGATTATGTCACCCATGTTAGTTTTCACGTGTAAGTTCACATCAATGATTTGTTAAATAACCAAGTTCTTTAAGTAATAAGCTAACGAGATCGCCATTTCATCATTCAATCGTCTTCAAAAAACTGTCAAATTTAGTCTGTTTGTTTCAGTAGGCTACTTTTATTCAAATAAATGACATTCATATCAGTGTTTGCTGTGTGTTTTTCGGGGCAATTTTACTGTACATCGATGTTCGCTTTTGTGAAAACACAAAACTATCATTATTATTTTCACAGGGTAGGATCAGCACGACATATTTGGTAATTAGTTGATAGTCGAGACTACCAACGACGGTAAGTAAGTGCGGTAAATGGCATACTGCACCAAGCTTTCAAATACAGTCGAAATCGGTTAATCGCATATCGGTTAATCGCATACGTCGGTTAATCGCATAGCATTGCATAATCCCAAACCATTCCCATTCACTTGTGAAGAAAATTCAACGGTTAATCGCATAAGGGTTAATCGTATAAATCGGTTAATCGAATAGGAATTCTTGATTGATTTGTAGACTAGTATCACTTAACCGCATATTTCCTTTGATGAAGTGTTAAGTTGCTGAAGATTATCCTCACCAATAAACAAAAATCGAAAAAAGGCCTTCTCTACAGTGATTATGAACCACAAAACTACGTTTCATTTAAGGATTGTTACAGATCGTTGCATCACAATAGAACAACAAGACTAATTTTTATTTAACAATAGTTACGTCGCAAAGCGCAAACCATGTGTCGAAATCGAAAAGAACGAAGCTCACTTGTTGCGTCATAATGCATTGTGTCATTCCTAAAATCGGCGGAGGAGCAAGAATGCGTGTGCCGGTGTTTAAAAAAGAGAAAAGCGGAGAAAATGTAGGAAACACATACATCGGTTAATCGCATAAAAAAGCTGGGCAAATTGACTATGCGATTAACCGATTTCGTCTGTACTGGACTTTGACAAAATATTCCTACAAACGAAGTGTTTGTGCGAAAATATTTTCAGTTAATTGCGCAGCAGAGAGACTTGCTTTTTTTCTGAAAAGTGCATGCAGTTGGTGTTAAACACCATTATTACAATTTTATTTATTTTGTAACAATGTATCACTTAATTTGAGATATGTGCCACGAAATTTTTAAGGGTTTTCTACCTGGAATCACTGGTTTTATTAATTACAAACTTTTGTTTTTATCAAAATAGAGAGCATAACCGAGTATTGAAATTTCCCAGTTTTTACCATTTTCCTGTGCCAGCTGTAGAGTTTACAATCAAAAAATTAGAAAAGGGCTCGCTCTAATGGCAAAATATTCAAAAGCTTGCATCTTAAAACCTAGTTGGGCCTGATATTTTGTTTTTTTATCAATTTTTCTAATCTATAGTCTGTAGAAAAACAAAAGTATCTAAGAGGTAAGGGTGTCCCTTTTTATAATTATTGGTTGATTTTGAATGGAATGACCCTGCTGTTAAAGGTAAATGGTTACGTTAGCAGAAAGGCTATGCAAAAATTTGATTTTAGTTACATTTATAGTTTTATTTTGAGTTAGATTTAGATGAGGAGATAGATTTGGGGTACTATGTTATAACATTTTTAAGTTAGGTTAACAAAAAACTGTGAGAAGTAGCTTCGAATGCACGATTTTTTCGGTGAAATAGTAGCAGCGAAAAACATTGACTGTTCTTTCGTAATAGGTTAAACTCAACTTTGTGTAGATAGATTTAAATAATAAATAGCATTTACAATACTTCTAGGCTTTTATTTAAGAAGTACTTCCCCTTCACGGGCGCCGAACTTGGGCGGACAGGGCGGACTTTTCCGCCCTGGATTTTTCTAACAAATAATAGCGATTTTACGTTCAAAAGGTTATACAGTCAAATCCGGTTAATTGCATTCTGGATAATCGCATAATTCGTTTTATCGCATAATGGTTTATTGCATAATCCGCTTAATTGAATAAAAATGAAGGTGATTTATTCGATTATTCAAAAGTTTTTTAAAAGATAAAATTGAAAACAACGCGCACTGGGAGCGCACATGCAATGCGTAAGCTTTGTGACTTGTACTGCACTTTGTTACGAAACAATCAAACCAACAATGTTTAATTTAAGCATTAACACGTGGCTGTCAATACGCACACATTAAAATTCGCACTGTTTTAGTTTCATTTAAGCGTTGCGTTAAGATGATGCCGTAATATGTGAAGAAGTTTTACGAAACAAACAAGTTGAAAAAGACGACAACAATAAAGAAAGCTCTGCTGACGCAATTAATCGCTGTGACAACACCAAAAAATAAAGAAGTTCTGCATGTACTTCATACAATTCGCCAACGACTACAGTTTGAAGGGGCGGACATGGCTACATTTGTTCGTTTAAAAACACAAATGCAAGAAAGCATGTTTTCATCTTTTGCGCGTTGGAATGAATGGATGATCGCAATACACAATAAACGTTAGTGTTTTGCGTGTTGACGTCTTTACACGTGACCAGCTTCGCACGTCAAGTAAGAAAATAAGTGGAATTTGCACTTTCGCATAAACGCATAATTCGTAATCGCATAAAAAGGCTTGGCAAATTGACTATGCAATTAACCGGATTCGACTGTATTTGCTATTGTTGGAAGTGTTTTCCCATCTCTGGTGTTACGTCTGTACAGACAAACATAATGACCAAAAATAACCTTGGGACGACGCATGCGAAGAGTTTAAAGAGAATAGCGAGTGCAAAACTAGAAGAGGGTGCAGAAAATCACAGACGAGATACTTTACTGCAGGGTTGAAAATTTTAACGTTCTTGATTATGTGTCAAATAGAAGTATATTCAGTAATCGTTGCTGCTAATTTTGTTAGATCTGTTTCGTTTTTTTGATGCGAATAAATAAAAAACGAACAATAAACAAATAATAGATAATGATTGAATAATGCGTATAAGAATGTCGTTCATTTTTTGCCGTAAACTTCACAGAACTAAAAGTAGGACGTATGGTAGAACAAAGAACATGATCCCAGCGATCCGTACGCAGAAAAAAGTGGCAAAGCACTAAGACATGAATAGAAATACAATTGTGCTATAAGTGGTAGGTTAGCATAACTAACAAGTCTAGAAATTGTATAAAAAGCAATTTACAACAATCTTTGACACGGGGAATTCCCAAACATCTGAACCCATTCACTTTTCCGCCCTACATTTTATAAACTTCGGCGCCTATGTTCCCCTTAATACATGTTTTTGCAATATTTCACACCTGTAAGGGTCCAGTTAATAGTGCATGGCCCTGTGCTAATACGGTAAATGAAAAACATGCAAAGTATGTATAGCAATTATAGTCTCTTACAAGAGTGAAGACCTTGACACAAAAGACAAAAACGAAGACAAAAACATGTGAAGACCTTGGTGCGGTATGTTATGCTTAAAAGTTTTTAGTGCAGAACACAGTAACTTGGGTGCCTTCAGCACTTTGTTACGTGTGTAATTTAATTATGTCATAATTAAATTTTGGTTTAGTCCCATCCCACCATACTTTTCGCTCCGTATAGTTAATGACGAAAATAAACAATACAAGTGCGGCATGTAAATATGCTCGGCCGCAATGGATGTTTGCACTAAGACTTAGGTGCGCAATTACCCAATAATGTACACTCCAGATTGGAAAGTTTGCTAAGTGCGCGAGGGATTAAATATTATTATTGGACTAAACTTTGACGTATTCAACCGTTAAATCAATTGAAAAGTGAGTGCTCAAAAGTTCTGTCCATATCAATAATTGCCAAATAACGCACCTTACATGCGTCACAGAAGCTCATGAAAAGCAGTAACATTAAGTGCGCCTATGCCAAATTCTGCAATCTGGATCTATTAGCCTATCACTTCAGATTGATCATTGAACTAAACTAAAAATAAAATGCAGATTTCCATTACTTTTACTCCATGTTACAGACTCAAGTTTGTCTTGGAGGAGCTCAAAGTTTTCGGACTTAGAATAGTAAATCACTCTATTTTGCATGTGCATAATTAGGCTGTAGGTTTGGGTTGGTGTCAGTCCAACACTTCTTAAGCTACTTGTATATAGTTTACAAAGTTGAAATTTTTCTGAAAGCATCGTAGACAATATTTCAAGGAATACATTATGTCTAAGAGTCTATTTCAAGATGTCAGGGAAACTTTGGATTCAGTGACAAAGGATGATGGAATGGATGTTGTAAATTGCAACATGCAGCAGGTAACACTTTTTGTTTAGAACAGGAAATAAAAAATCTGCAGAGAAAACATAACTGTACAAAAACACTCTAAAAAACTGATTTTATACAGTCAAAGTCAATCAATGGCTTCTCATTTCCACGTACTATACATCTGGGTGTATGAATCTCATATACTCAGTCAGTGTGTCAGTTACATTCTGGAAAGACTTTAGACGGCGGCGTCATGATGCCCTTTAATTTTTACCACTGGGGATTGCCGTGTTTTTTTGAGAGAAGCAGGAAAAAATGTGTTTACAAAAGTAGCCAAAATTTTGTTGGGCTTTTTAAGATTACTCCAAGTAGGTTTGTCAACTTTAACAAATAAAACTTTTCTATTTCAAACTGTATAATTATCCTTGCAATTAAGTAACTGTTTGATTTTTTTCATGTATAACTGTATTTAATCGCTTTTCTTTTAACACTAGAACTCTGGCAATGTTGATTTCCACATTTTTATAAGTTCAATATGCAGTTTTTAACAGTTACTGTTTGCTCACGATTCTCAGAATTTACGCTGTCGAACAAATTTTTGTTCAGTTACTTTCAGCTCAATAATTAAAATATAAAATTTATGTAGCAAATTTAATTTTGAACAGAACTCCAAAGGTGTCGATTTCGACATTAGTTTTTCAGATGCACGACAGCTATCCAGTTAGTCATGTGGGATAGTCCCTCCAAATAATTGGAAAATATGTATCTCAACCATTGTGAGCAAAGTCACATGGTCTAATATCTACCTTTGAGCCTATAGTCGCTGTAGCCTGGCTAGGCTCAAAGATGGAGATTAGTACGATTAGCTCTAGGAATATATTTCAAGTTACAATTATGTCAATAGTTACCTTTTAGTTCAGGAAATCCCCAACTTTCAATCTGCCCGGTACACCCTCATCTAGAATTTTCTGTATCCGCCACTGTATTGAGTATAGTTATTACTTAAAGCATCTGCAATGAAAGTTTTTTGAAAATGAAAGTGATTTTCCTAAGTATTATATATATGTTTTTTAGTTACCATATATTTCCTCAATTATATTAAAATGCATGATTTGGCCAAAATAGTTTTGTTTCTTTTTTTTGAAAATGAAATTTCAAGTCCAAAAATGCTCAGTTAGAAACAGCTTTGATAGCAAGATAAAAGTAGAAACAATTCGATGATTTTATAGGTTTCACATAATTTAAACAATTTGGTTTAGTAAAACGGGATTTTTATAATTACGCACAATAGCACAAAAATACAATAAATGGCAAAATCAACAAAACAGAAATACATCTAAATTGTTTTATTTATTTTCATTGAATGGCTGCACCGAAAACTCATTTGTTGCTTTCATGTGAAAGAAATTTGATGGTGAATAGTGCTGCAGCAGAAAAGGCTCGTTCGGTCTCAACTGATGTTGGTGGGATGCTGAGTAACGCCTTGTAAAGGTGCTCCTAATTTGCTTGGTCTTTTTTCTGTACCTTCTAGCAGTTTCATCTCCTGCTTGATTATTGCTCGGCTTCCAACATCACATGGCAATATGTTGGACTGAATTTGTGTGTAACTTTCAGAATGAGTCTGGAGCCTTTTAAAAAGGCTGTAATTAATAGAATTGTTGTTAGCCAACTCAATTTGTCGTTCTTTGTTTTGACTTCCTACTTCATTAGTGCCGTCCAAACAAATGACTAATTAAGGTCGTAGCTGTTTCCAAAAAGCATTGTTTAGTATTGTTGCTTAACAGGATGTTATCATAAAATACATCAAGTTGAAACAATGAATTTGGGTTTTGAAAGTATCACAACAAATTGACTAGATCATGTTGTTGTCTTTGTTGTATATGGTTTTTAATGGTACAAAGCAAATTTTTGAGACAAAGTTGATCTTTGCTTTTTTATTTCAGTAATGAGAAATTGTAAAATTCCTTCAGCACTCAGCAATTTTGCATCCTGACAACACAAAGCTTCGACGGAAAGTTTTACTATTTCAAGCGCACATTTCATCTCATCCGCAAGAAAGTTCAGTTTCTGATATAACATAGGCAATACACGAATCCAGTAAAGCTTTTATTATATACTTTTTAACAAGAAGAAACCTTTCAATCATTTGAAATAGAACTCCAACAAGTTTTACAGCAAAGGATAAGGGACAACTCATTTTTCTGTTCTAATATCACATATAGTCAGTTGGGGCAAAAAAAAAACATAGGGGTACTTGGGGTAAAAAAGGACAACCCCCCAACTCCCCCTAAGAATGATTTTTTTGAAAAAGCTTTGCATGGTTAGAAACATCATTTATTTGCATAGTTTTTTAACATACAATACAGGTCTAGAGGTAAGTACTCTTCAGGAACTATGCAAATCACTAAATTGACCCAAAAACGGTCCAAAAAAACTTTTTTTGCTCTTTACTAAACTTTTTGTGGATAGAAAACGATGGTTGACAATCACAATCTTTTTATGTGTATCTACATAATATTTTAGTATGATTGTACTCCAGTACTTCAATTTTGATTGCTGTTAACCTTTCATTCTATTCTATGTTGTCTTTTTTTACCCCAAAACTACACAATGTGTTGGGACAAAAAAAGACAGTTGTTTTTATTTTCCCTGTGCTTGTTTTTTTTTACCCCATCTTTAATAACTTTCATTTTAAAACGATTTTGCTTGCTATAAGGAATTAAACTAGCATTTTAATGTTTTACTTGCATTGTCTCAGTTTCCTGATCTCTAGTAAATACATTAATCCTAATGTACTGATGATTCATTTGAAATTAAGTTAAGCGAGTGAAGTTAAGCGTGAAGTTTCACTCTCCAATCATTTTGTGTTGTTCTTTGTAGTTAATTGATTTATGTACCATTCCACTTTGTTGAACTCCTGCCAAATAGCCATTCAAAAGCTTAACCTTCTTGTAAGCATTTACCAGTTTCAGAAGTCTCTGTTCAGTGTTAGTTTAACCAGTCCTGGTAGCATTGTGTTTCTCCAAAAGATGAAGAAGGCAATCCAATTTTGGAAAAGACCAGTCCACAGGAAACTGAATGGTCAAGTAATGTGGAAGAAATGCCGTCCACCTCATCAATCTGCAACATTTAAGCTGTTTCCACACCGTCGACGAGCACCACAGTACAATCACGGATCAGAACAACAAAGGACATCATCAATGAGTTGCAACTTCACGCTCCCGAAGGGATGAAGTATGAAATACGGCTTGTGTCAAAAGATGAATCGGTTTCGATAGAAACTGTGTTAAAATCAAGGGGACGACAAACAAATGACAGGAAAAAAAAAAGAAAAAGAGTGAAGATGAATGGAAGCATTTTAACAAATGAAGAATTTAACGAGCAAGTTGAAAACTTTGAAGCAAATGGAACAATTGCAAAAAAGAGAAAAGCTGGGAGAAGGAAAAGGAACGCAGACGAAGATGAAGAAATAAATTCACTGGACCTGGAGGAGGAGGAAGAAATAGAAAGAAGGATGGAGCGAGAAATTCAAAGACAAATGGATGAAGACATGAGGAGAGTAGATACAGAGGATGAGAGGGTAGAAGAGTCTGACGATGAATCTGAAGAAATGAATGACGAAACAAGAGAAGACACAGTTGTTAGAATGGAAGATGTAGAGGAAGAGAGAAGAGATGTAACTGAAGAAAGTGTAAATGAACAGAAGAAAGAAAAGAGAACAATTAAATTGGAAATAAACAAAAAGCAAGTTGGAAAGTACTTTGCAGTGTTTTGGGAGAAGCCAAAAACATATTATTGGGGAAAACTTCTGAAGGTCTTCAGAGACGAGGTTGATGGAAAAATTGAGCAAGCTGAATTTAAGTTTTGGGACAAGAAATCAACTTCAGAAGATGCAGTGTATTGGGACTGGCCAACAAAGGAGGACATAGCTATAGTCAACGTTGAAAATTGTTTTTGGGGTCCTTCAACCGCAGTGTTAACTTCTGTCAGACGTGCAAAATCATATTTTGGTTTTGCCGAAGAAGAGGAAGTGAAAGAAAAATTTGTGTTCCTAAGCAAATATGGACTTCATAATGCATAAACTTCTTTGTTTGTTTGAACAAGATATTACAGTTTCATCCTCATCTGTATATATTGCTATTTCTTCTGCTTTGTGTTGCTTTTAATAAACAAAATTTGCTGTCGAAATTGATTGTTTTTTTACCCAGTGCATGGTTTTTATTGCCCCAAACACTGGGGGAAAAAAACAACATAAAATATTGGATAAAAATAAAAAGAATAAACATAATGCTCCAATTTATTGGATACATCAATGGAATATTAATATTGATCAATAGAGGGTAAAACTTGACTTTTTGGCCCATTTTTTAGCGAGAAAATCAAAAGTTTGTCAATTTTGCATTTTTTTGCCCCACTTGACTATACATACTTTTGTAAGACTTCGTTTCTTACCGCGCTTATTCTAAATACTTTAATAACTTTTTGCACCTTTTTGATTACATACTCTGTTGTAGGATTGAAAACAGGTGTTTCGTTTGTAGCTGTGGTTGCTATATTGAGTAACACTTCCTCTTGTAGAGAACATCACAGACATACAGCCAAATGCAGGCCGTGTGCATAGCAGAGTTGCTGACTAACTTGAGAAATTGTACCCTATTTCTTCATAACGGACGCACCATCACACACAATACTGGCTAAAGATGTCTATAAGTTGTTTGTTCAAAAATCGCAAGGTGCTTTTTCAGCAGTTGTATTTTTTCGGTGTCACTTGATCCAAGCGTTCAGAGTGTCATTAAACCGGGTATTGCATTTAAGTTTTACTTCTGTTTTGCTGATTTTTTATAAGTCCATAATACTTGATTTAGCAAGAGGAAGTCGAAAACCTTATGCACAGAGTGATTCACAGATGAACTTACTCTTGCATTTGGCATGAATAGAAAAACCATCTACAGTGACGAGTTGCGAAACGATGCTCTGCATACCTTCCTTCTTACTTTGTACAAACGACATGATAGACTTTTGTTGTATTTTCACTTTCTTTTTAGAACAAGGCTGTTCTTCACTACCTACCTTAAAGCTGGGCCAAGTCTTAAAATGACGGGTGAGACCATTATTTGATCCACCTTTACAACGAAGCTTTTTCGAACAGTGATGACATGTGTCTTGAATGCTTGATTACCGACTAGGTAAAAATGTTCTCAAACTTAAGGCTGCGGTAATTACTGTTTCATTTTGCGGCTATATAAAGTATGACTGAATGAACGTTATGCCACTACTTTTGAAACTTTATATTAAAAAGCATGTGCAATAAAGAAAACTTTATCAAACTAGTTTAATATGAAAACCATTGTGTCTTCATAGCACTCATACATCCAATTGCATATTTTTTTTGATTGCTAAGATTGAAATTTACTTCCATTTGCAATCTATTTTCCTACTTTTGACATAACTTTGCTAACTTGGGAAACTGGGAATTTTTACGAGTAAAACCAGAAAACAGAAAGGTGAAAAAGTCACTAAATCCTGGGAATTCTCGAAACCGGGATCCCGGTTTTCAAACTCTAGATCAGTGGTTCTCAACCTTTTACTGTTTACAGTAACCATAAAAATCTGTGACCCCCTTCTCATCAATAAAAAATGTATAGAGATTGTTGATTACAAAACACTTCTTACTTCACTACTGCGTGTGCAGTAGCCTTCGTGCCGCTAATTTTGCACAGAAAGTGCAAAACGTGAAAAACTTCTGTCCCATTTTGCCTGGTCTTCTCCTACTGCAACACTATAGCTCACTAGTGAGGCATCTGCTCATGGCCCCCGGTTGAGAAACCCTGCCCTAGATGATACTAAGTACTCTTAGTGGTATGTTGTTTGTCAAAGGAGCAGGTCACAGGTATTTTTTAAATTTTAGAACATCAATTTATTTGCCCATAAAACATCACAAATTTCGTATATAACTTATGCACGTGGCACTTTATAGGCTGCTATATTAAATGCTTTATCGTATTCTCACATGCCCACATTTACATCTTTTGCATACTACTACATCCATAGATGATTTTTAACAAACTGCAAAAATTGCTGTTACATGGCATGTAATCAAGTTATAAATAATAATCTTTATAGTTCAATAAATATTAAATAAATAAATAAATCTTCTTTCTCAAGTATAAATAACTCTATATAATGGATTTAGCAAGTTGTGCATATAATTTTTTTCAGGTCAAAGAACATGTGCGATCTGTGTTTTCCAAGCATATCCATCAATTACGTTTGCGAGAGCAGTCTTTACTGAATCAAGCTGATAATATGCATGAGTGCTTGAACCAGGTTTACCACAGTAAGACCGAGAAATTGTCAGAGGTACGGTAATACAACCTTGCATGTTAAATACATGTGACTTCACATAGCATTATTTGACGACATATAATTATGCTGAAATTTTGTGATTCCAGTTAGGGTTTTATTGTTTTGTTTATAGACATTTTACCAGAACTAGTTAATCTACTAGTACTTTGAGTTTTTCCACATGTTGAGTGAGTCAAAGAGATAACAAGCTATCTTTATAGTTAATAGTATAACATGTATTAGAAACCGTAATATGTGTCATTATTCTAGTCATAATATGTTGCAATTTGCTAATATGATGTTTACCTGTGTAATTTGCATATCTTGGTTGTACTTTGATTGATGGATAAAATTTTAACTCATATAAACTTATTGTACCATATTACACTGCTTGTGTTATTAAAATGTGTTTAATATCTTTAAAAGGAGAGAGGAAAGTTACTTGGGTTTTTGGAGTTATGTAAATATCCTGAATTTAAGAACAGCGAAGCATTTCATCATTGTGCTAGAGGAGCTTTGAAAAAATACAAGTCACTGTAAGTTGTGGTTTATAATAAAAAGTATGTAAAAGCACAAATCCAAATTTTTCTGGCACTGATCTGATTTCAGTGTTAAATCCCGTAAAAAGCTGATACTGGCTTTTGAATTTTAACATATTTGCCAGAAGATCATCTAGATATATTATCTTTATTTTGTTCTTTACGTTTTCAACTAGCCCACTGATTTCCAACCTGGTGGTCAGAAACCTTTCAAGGGTTTCACAAATGTTATCATAAATTCTGAAAACTTACCATGTAAAATCTATGCATGCCGCCCTTACCTGCTTTCAAGAATTGTCAACATGTTAATCAGAGTTTACAAAAAAATTTCAGTCAATTTTTAATTTAATAGATTCCAAAGTTTCCAAATACAATATTGAAAAGTGTAACATTTAAACGTTAACTTCTAGTTCTGGAAACATTGACATTGTCACCCATAGGCGGCAGTACAGAATATCATTTTACCTTTCATTTTAATTTGGATTCTATTTTGGATTTTACTTTAGATTGTTTTGAATTTCATATTGATATTTTTGTAATAATTAAATTTTGGCTTTGCTTTTGATTTCATTTTTTGGATTTCAAGGATTTTTAATAATATATATATAGTAGTTAAGCAGTTTTTGCCAAAATTGTATCACCCATCTGGCTTCCCATTATGACTAAGACGGCTGTCATTATGATATCACAATGTAAACATAATATGCCTTCATATGGCCAACTAACGTGTTTTGGGTGAAATAGGTCTACATCTCCATAGGTAGGTGATTAGTAGCATGTATTGTTTATTTGTAGCATAGGAATGTCACAAATGACGGTATATGAAGTATTGGTAAGCATTGTTGTTTTTACCGCACGAAGTTTGAGCCTACAGCCAAGGCTGACCTGTACTGTAGGTGAGTATTTACTCGTATAACTACACCAACAGTAAGCCAGATTTACTGCAGAAACTATTACTGGATAACTGATAATTTATATTTACTTTCTTTTTTTTGCAACAGACATTATTTGTTTGAAGTTGTTGGTGTTTATTTCAATCAAGTTTCATGCTGTTTGTGTAATCTCTGCAAGTTTACTTGAACGACATAGCCTACAATTAACAAAGAGTTAATACAGTGTTTCCCAACCTTTTTAAGGCATGGATTATTGGCGTACCAACATAAATCTTTGTGGACTCTCAGTACAATATAAATTACAGAAATTGGTGTAATGGTACAATCACTAATACAACAGAATTGGTTTTCTGATTTTCATCTAAGAAACATTTAGTTTGTGTTGTAATTTGTGGAAACAAAGAGTATAGAAACACATAAGTTCTGTGTTAGGATATGTATAGTTTTTAAACAAATGCGAATGGATATGTATACTTATAAAAGACAATTTATCAAAGTATCTAGCTGTGCATGTAACATTTCGAATCCGAATTCATAAAATATACTGTGTTGATTGCGCTAATATAGTAGCAATCGCAACAAATAATGTGTTGATAGGCCTCAGCTGTTTTGACAAGATTCAACTATTATCAATCACATGGTGCCCTTCAAAAGAAACAGCACAAGCATTTATTGAACAAATGCAAAACTGTAGATAAAACTGATAAACCTTTCGATATTCAAACATTCTAAATATATAAACTCTTAAATACTATGTAAAACAGGATTAAGGTGTGATTGATGTTTTACTTTTTCCATACATTCAAAAATCTGTAATAAATTTATTTCTTTAATGTTGTGTAAGGGTAATGTTTTTAATACCAAAAGGAAATATAATTTCCAAATGTGACGTCATAATATTTGAACCTTTATATAAATTTTAAAATAAAAAAGTATTATTAATATAACCACATAAATGCTCTTTGAATCCTTTTTCTTCGCAAAAGAAAAAATATCGGAAAACATGTCCTGGCAAAACTCAAGCAATTTCAAGGCTACATTTGCTACATTCATGTCAACCAGCAGGTGCAATTTTGGCATGTGCATTTGTTTTATGTTTTCTAAATTTAGTCCAGACAGGCTCCTTTTAACATACTTTCCGGCTCATCCCTTAACAATACATGCGTAACCAAACCAGAACCTTTATTACATTTCCAGCAGTAGGGTTTCGATAAGTAAATGGAAAAAACATAACATCTATGTCTGCCCCCATCTTTCATATAGCTAAAAATTTCATGAACAAATACAGTACAACAAAAAAAATTTGAATCCAAGTATAAAAGATGAAAAGTTATCAAAAATCAACATTTTCATAGAATTAGTATTTAGCATAGTCTTTGAAAAATTTTATGCTTTATTCCAATTTTAAGGAAAATAAGCTAAAATTAAAAAAATCTATGAAGTATTACCCTATAGACAAGTGATGTATATTATAATATACGTCCTTCATTCGAAAATGACTAAGTGTATTTAATAGAAAACATATTGCCATATAGTACAGTACAACTTGGCTAATTTGATACCTCTAGGAAATGACGAAAGAGTGTCGAATTAGGTAAACTGCTTCAATGTGTAAACGGGCAATAACACAAAGACATGCACAAAAGACATGTTTACTTAATTAAAATCCGTTGATGCATCTGTATACAGTGTAAAACACACTCATTCATGCAATGTGTTGAATACAAATCCGAACATTCAAGCAATTAAAATTTGCTCATCACTTGAAGATGTGTTACATCATATTACTTCAGCTCACGTTTACGCATAGTTCATGACAAAATGCGTGTCAGGATGAAGGAAAAGTGCCGAAGTAATTAAATTAAAACTTTTCCCACAACCAGGCACGTATGACCAGAAGCCTCACCTGACGAAGCAAACTAAAAATTGGAAATGGTGGTCATTGCAAAAAAATATTACTTACAAAAAATTAGACCGTATTTTTGCTGTTTTCATTAATTATGTCATGCTTACTATCTGTGTTTATGTTGTTTCCATGACAGCATTCGAATCAAGCGTTTATGTGTGGTCAAAGTTCTGAAATACATAAGTTACTGCAGTGCAGAGTTTTACCTCACATCAGACCAGGAAAGTTTTGTAAACTGTATAATGCTTGCTTTTTTTCCTCAGCAAAAATCTCTTTGTTTTGTTCCCCTAGGGAATATGTGCATTGTGTGTGGTACAACTTGAAAGCACACAATGTGATAAATTTATTACCTTTATGGAAGATTTAGTATAAACCTGGATAATGTTGTTTCAAACATAAAACTTCCAAATTTTGCTAGTTTTTTTTTTCTATTTTCGGGGTGTTAGTGGCCGTACAGCTGTGCTAGTTGTTAACAGCAATAAGCAAAGTAATACAATCAGTATGTTCATACACCTTTCAAGCTTCTTTACTTTTCCGTACACATGCTATAAACAACTACTAAACCAAATAACATGTTTGTGCAAATCAGCTACTAGGGAAGTTTTGCTTCAGCGTGGATGTTTTGTTTTACTTCAGATGCTTCTCTTGCATCGGCCTAAGGCCAAATATGACTGGCAATAATCGCCATGGTGATGCTTCAAAAATTGGTGCAAAATAAAGAAGATGGATTTTATTTACAAATAAATGTGAACACATGCTGGAACCTGCAATTTTTTATTTCAATTAGTAGGACAATATTTTTGTTTGTCATTGAGTTAACATAACTCTGAAAAAGTTAGTGCCTCTCCACACGTCACTGCTCACAATACATGGAAATTCATGTCCAGTTGCAGCAAGACAATTTTGGGTTTAACGACAATCATGACCGAGAACAGTCGTTAAACTTAATAAAATGTGTGTAACATTTCATTATGGGATGCAAATAGACTCCATTAATAATTAATTTATCTTACACTAAACTTCTCATATGACCAGGAGAATGCTCATGTATTACCTGGAAAGCCTTTGCATACCACCAATTGGGAAACACGGTCACAGTTGAAGAAAATGTTTTGTATACAGCTATTTGGATTTGTGAAGTATAGCTGTTTTTTTGCAGGCTATTGAATGAAAACTCTCCATCTAGCATTGTTAGCTTTGATTGTGATGAAAACATGATGTCAAAAACTATTCAACGATTCGGAAAGCTTTTCAATAGCATCCCTGATTGTGATGGTGAACATTCTGATGCCTCATGGGAATTCCCTTCAAGTGAAACTGAGTCATTAGATTTACAAGTACGTTAATCTTAATTGTGTTATAAGCTAACTGCAAAGAATACCTATGTTTGTGTCTGAATTCAATCCTATGTTTTCTACAACACAAAGAAATAGAAATCTTGACCGAGCATATCAAAATAATGTTATTGAAACCATTTACTGGATTGTTAACTTTCATGCTGAATACATAGTGTGGAATATCAATTCCTGCAACATGTATCTGTGCACTGATTTGTTGCAATCGTTAAATAGAAATAGCTTTCCTTTTATAAATAAAACTGCTTGTAAAATAAAAAATAAAACTTGTTACTTAAAAATAAAACTTAGTTACTATAACTAAGAAAGGGGCTTGCCTTTATGAAACAAATTTTCTTTAAAAGGTTGATCATGACGGCTGCCATGAAAAGTGTGCTGGAACCTGTGCAAGTCTGTCTTTTGATATTGAAGATGTAAACAAGTATTTTGGTAAACATTAACTTGTATGATCAAAGGCAATGTGTGTTTGATTCCAAAGTCTACTTCTAGATATCCATGCTCCATTAGAGAATAAAAAGCATATTCCGTTTTCTCTGTAATAGATTTTGATTTTTTAGAAAACACTGTTTTCTAGGTATTGTGAAATGTGATTACATCAGTCATTCATTGTTATCCCAGCTGAATACCTAAAAACATTAATGCAAGTTTTTTTACAGGAAAAATGCTGTTGAAACAAGAAATCTCAATGAATGATGTATGCAAAGCCAATGAAGTTTGTTCAAGTCTAAAGGAATGTATTTGTGATGAACCTTGTCATGCAACACACGGATCGGAAACAAATAATGTACCAATAAACAAATTTGTGAACCTAGTTGGTAATGCAATGGGGGTGATTTTAGATTCTACAGATGAAATGGAGAAGTGTGATGTGGAACAACCCGACTATGATTTGGAACCAAAGGAAATATCATCAGAAAAGCATGAACTATTTTCATTCACAGAAATAATCCAGGATCAGATTTTAAAAATTATGGATGCAGATGATAAAATATTAGTTCAGAGCAATATCTGCAGTAATTCAGGCAAAGATGCTGTTACAGTTCCTTTATTTGTTGGGGAAATTTCCGCTGAAATGTCTCGGATAAATCAGCAACAGAAATGTTTCAACAACACGGAAAATTTTCCAACCAGTGCTGAAAATATCTTTTCTAAAGTTTCAGCCCAGTTAAATGCAATTCTAAATGATGAACTGCCAATGTTTGGTGTTGAAGATACGACATTCTTTGCCAAGTTTGAAGCAAAAGTTGGAGATGTTGCTTCTAGTGTGTCAAGAGAAAAAGGTGATACAGAGAAGAAGTGGAGTGCTGTAGCAGATGACCATGAAATACTTTTGGGAGTTGTGGATTATTAACACTGCTATCTTGAAATAATACTATTTCTGTATTAAATTTTGGCAGAAGAAAATTGATTTTAACTTGTCTTGTAAATATTAATGGGTATTGCTTGTTTGTCAGTATTATTGACCAGTGTAAGTATAGCTTACCTACACCAAAATGATTATATCTGCAAGTTGGTTATTACCAAAAGTAGTGATTGCTTTTGAGAAAACCATTAACAGAAACTTTGAAGTTTTTGCAAGTATTTTTTCAGAGTTACACCTCAATCAATTAATCTAGTTTTAATCAATACTGTGAGCAGATTTGCATGAAGCTGTCTTTCCTAGACAACTGCATTATTATTTCCAATGGCAATAAATCTCCAAAATTTAAACTTGTTTGCCTTCATGTTATGCAGTGTGAATAATCATACTACTAATCATGGTTTTTATTTTATACAACATTGTACATAGAGTCAGTTGTGAGTCACATCATAGCGGCAAATTTTGTTTTGTGTCTCGCCTGTTTCATGTGGTCCTGAAAAACACTTACATAAGTATGTTGTAAAAATAAATTTTTATGTACCTGTTATCATATAGTGTAAGCATATTATTTTATGCATTTCACATTTCCAATGCCCTTTGAAAAGGCATTAACGATGCTCGCTTCTATTCGATGGACCTGGCGAACAGTTTTAAATCCGCGGAATTCAATAAAAAAAAATTCCACAATTTGTGACAATCAGAACTTGCATGAAGGCTAGCTCGGTAACTGGGGTTAGAACAATGACGAATCATCCCCCGGGTTTATGTCGTGCAAAGATTATCACACTACTACTGATGTGTTTGCATACTGCTTATCATCGTAACAGCCTATATTTGCGAATCGGTAAAACAGGTGTAGACAACCTGTTTGACCCAAGGGTTGCTGTATACAGTATATGAATACACCAGTGTTGTAATTGTTTTCAATTTATTTCACTAGAAACTCTGTGGATCGAACATAAATACGGATGCAATTTACATTGGACTGTTATTTTATATAGGGCGATTATTTTTTGACCTATAAAACGAAAGTTTTTGACCTAAAAATTGAAAATTTTGACATTAAAAAACTTTTTTTTGACAAATTTTGACATATGAAGAATTCAAGTAGTTAAATTACGCATTATTGTACAAAAAGTTAAAAAAGGGAAAAAATGTGAACACAGACCTAGCCTATTCTGAAGAAGGATATGAGCTAATTACAAATCACTGCCAAAAAAACTGCAACTAAGACACAACAAAAACTGTTCAATACATTTGTCTAAACTAAAGATACATGAAGTTATTGAACTATCTAAAGCAAGAGCTGATTCACAATAAGTAGACAATGGGTCATTTACAACAGTATAAAGTAAGCTACAAGGTGTACAATGTAAAATGACAAGTTCACCAACAGTGCAACCTCTAAGACACTACAAAAATGCAGTTTTTAAACAATTTTGACTTGGTAAAAAATTTTGACATTTTTTGACCTAATGCTCTAAATTTGACAAATTTTTGACTTTTTTTGACAAGTCAAAAAATATTCGCCCTATTTATAACTACTTAAAATGGAAGTTAAAATCTGAATTTACTGGCACACGATACCGTTTTCACTGTACACCATCATAATTTTTTAAAATGATTTTTAAACGATTTTCTCTATCTGTGAAAGATGGACCTTTCCAGTTCATAATTATTCCGTCTTTCTCATTTCCTGATGTAGTGAATTGACGTTCTCCTTTGCTGCCACACAGTACACGCCAGGCCCTGTTACATTTGCGAATGTTTTCATAGTATTCTATTCCACCCATCGCATACTGTTTTGAAATCTTGGCAGCCTTCTGATCGGTTGAAGATACCAATAAATATTGCAACGCGGCTTGGGTTAGTTTACAAAACAACCATGTCGTTATTATACAGAATATCTGCCATTGCAAAATATGTGTCAATGACACATGCCTTCCTTTAGAAAATAGGATCTTCGGCCCAAAAAAACAAGCAATATATCCTAAGAATACAAAAAAGGGTGATAATAAGGAGTTCCAAATTGGCCAATTGTCCTTGAGGAAAATTAACTGTCGTGCAACAGCAAACTTTTGTGCAGCTTCTGAGAATATAAGTGATTCCAGCAATGCTTTTTCATTGGGACTTCGAGCACTGTCAAGATTCTTGTTACCATGGACCTTGATGTTTAAATCTTCAACTTCAAAAATGTTTGTACAAAAAAAGTTCTTTGGTATTCCTACAACTGGATAGGATTTCCATTTTGCAAGCGCCAAAATTCCAGCACAGAGAACATTTGGAGAGGTTGTAACAAACGGAAGAATATCGCTTTGAATTCCCAAATCTCGCTTCACGTTACGCACCAACCAAATCTGATGATCTATTGGATATTTTGAACATTCTAAAGATGCATTAAATGGTACAAACAAACCACTCGGAATCAAATGATGAAGGCCATTTTTCAAACCCAAAGTTAGTGCTAAAGCACCAGCAATCCTCTTCCTATAATTAAAAATCACACTGAATTTACTTGCCTCCATTCTTTAAAAAACAACCTGTAACAATCACAGTTTAGAACAAAATACTTTCACAAACAAACCTGGTAAAAGGGGAATAATGTAGGAATATATACCTGTTAAATCAGAATATCAAATCTAATAAAAATATTCAATTACTGGCACTCAAAATGAATTTATAATTCAGTAAGTTAATTCAGGATTATATCAAACATCGGGTAGCTTCAAACAAAGGTGAAATAGCCTAATGCAGTGGTCCCAATCTTTTCAAATTTTGATAGAGGTGATAGTCATGTTGCTGCAAAGATATCACTACATTTCCAGTGACTGAAAGAAAGTAACTTTCAGAAGTTGTTAATAATATCATTCATTGACAAAAATATCATAAAACTCAAAATTGCCTTTTCAACTATATACATAATATATAGCTAAGCTATGAAATATTAAAATGTAGCTAAGGACCATACCTGAAAAATTGCATTACCTAAAACACACCAACACCGAAGTTACTTTGAGAAAATCGCACACACTAATCTCCGGAAATACAAAAGTCATAACACTAATCTTCAAAATTGCAAAAGTCACAACAACACTAAATTAATCTGGAGAGTAACTATTTCACGGTTATGTAAGTAGGTCACGGACCCTGTGGTTAAAGATAGGCAGTTAGGAGAAAGACCAATATTTTCCGGTGAAAGAGTGACAGCCATTAATTTAAAATTAATCTTCACTAACCCCAACTCTTACTTTTTATGATTAAATTACACCCATTATTGGGACTTTCCCACTTTTAGAGATTAGTGTTGTGCATTTTGTTAAAAACAGGTCGGCTCATCTGACCCCACCTTCCCTACACGAGGTGAAATAGTAACTTTCAAACAACAAACAATAAAAAATTGGGCCTGGGCCTAGAATATAAGTGTAAAACCAGATCACGCCACAGCTTGAGTAGCTGAGACCTAGTATCCTGTGGTTGGGCAAGTATCGCCCAAAAATTAAAGTTTCACAAACACAGTTTCACTCAATGCAATGCAATGCACTCTACACAAACGCTTGAATTATTATGAATTTGAAAGTATTTAGTCGTGACCGCGATTAATGCATCCAATCGCAGCGAAGGAAAAAAAAGCAGCAAGTGTATGTGCGACGGCATGTAGCCTACGTTTGAATAAGTTTTTCATAACAGGAATGAACGCAAACACAAAGGTCATTGTTGAAAAAGGGAATCAAGGAACATTTAAACACCACTAAACGATTTACAGGTATTTTTAAAAAGACACTTGTATAATGGTGTGAAAGTTGGTTTTAAATTACACCTTGCTTTCATGAATTTCTTATTACGTTAGATTTATTCACATTTGTATGGTGATACATGATTCACTGCAATGTTACGATAAGCAAATATTCAAAGTCCGTGTAGCTCGGCTTTCAGTGACGAAACTACTCGAATAACTATCAAGAACTTGTAAGAAGTTCCGCGTTAGGAAAACAATAGTCAAGAAGTTCTAAAAGAAAGACTAGGCCTAAAGCCTAAACACATGCTTCGGGGCAGGTGGATTGTTACGACCCCTCCTCTGAAGGTGACCATTGTCTTTCTGGCAGAATCATAACACCCGTAAGTCAAGATGACTCTCCAAAAAAAAATTAAAAATGCCTGTTAACGGAACATATCAATTCAATTGTTTTATTGAAAGTTTAAGAGAGATGTCGGCATTATGATTTTTAATACGAAATACAATTTGAATCAGATTAGATTGTTCATTTTAGGCCTGAGAGTCACGTAATTTCAACCAATGCCACGCTGGCACGCGACATCTAAATGTATACTAGGAGCAGCATTACTATTGTTTTGTTAAATACATTGCGGAGTTCGGCTGAAAGTTTTGCAGAGATGTGGGCGTTTTTTTTCAAAATGAAAGCAAATTTCGTCTAATTTAACACTGACCAGCCTAGAATATTTACAATTTAACTTGATTAATGGCGGAGTTGATTAAAATGTTATTCATACAGTAATAAAAATAATATTGCCAACATCTCTGCCAAACTTTTAATAAAACAGTTGAATTTATTTGTTGTCTTTAGACAGGCATTTTGAATTTGTTTATTGGAAACACGTCTTGAGCTACAGGTACTATGATTCTGCGCTATGATTCTGGGGAAATGGCAGTGGTCTTCACTTGCTTATAGGTGCATTATTTTTTACTTAATGCATTGAGCAGAACTTGTGTGCACTCAATTTTCAATTGATTTGAAGATTGAGTAAGTTAAACTGTGTAATTGCGCGCTTTCATTGCGTCTGAGCTTTTTTGCGCACTGCTTTTGTCATTTTTGGTTGTTTGGTGCATCCAAAATCTAGCTAAAAACAGCCACACTCTGCAGTCCGGCACTGCAGACCCGCTACTTCTCATTTGCAATGGCTAGCCAAGTGTGCACGTATTCAATCTTTGTCTTTCTTTAGCCTAGTGTATATATAGTCTAACACTTGTAACTTTAGATTTATTTAACATACTCTCAAGAAATGTTATGGACCCAGATTGGTTTAATGGGTACCGTACAACAAACGCAAGGTTGCAGGTTAGAATTGTATAGCAGTGAAACAAACCTTTTATGAGAGATCAAACTTAGGCTATTAAGTGGCTAATTGGTTGGCTAATATTAAGTTTAGTGTGTGAAAAGGTTATTTAAATTAGGCCTATATCTTTGGTGTGCAGGTGCTTCGAAATACAGATGCCAGCCTGGTGAGCCAAGTTCAGGATACTTTTACCATATAGCCTACAACAGTGTTAAGTAAATTTGAGCACAATTTCCGTCATTCGGTATACCAGTAACACATTTCAAAAAGAAAAACAGACAATAGCAAGTTCAATTAGTTTTACAACAGATACATAATAAATGAGTGCAGTGTACAAGTGCACAAGCAGATGACGTCACAATTTGTCATACTGCAGAGTAGCCTATGGTAAGAGCACTCTCGAATTTTTTTTCTAAAACGGTATGGCAAACCGGTGTCTCAAAAAAAAGTGACACTTACTTTTGCTTCGATTTTTACTGCAAAATGAGTGTTTAAAACCGATGTCTCTAAAAAACGGGGAAACACTGATTTTTCCCCCTAGTTTATATTGTATAAAGCTGCACCTTTCCTGCACAAACGTGTGCAGACTTGAAACATGAGTCGCAGTGCACATCAGCTTTTTCCTTGCACAGCTGTATTTTGCTTATGCCCTCCCGAAATCTCAGCGAAAACTACCATACTCTGCAGTGTGGACAATTTAAGTAGCTCAGGTGTAGTATACAAAGGCATCTTGTGGTTGTGCATTTGTATACTACACCCTAATAAACGAAACCACAAATGTTTATTCTAATCATCTAATGCGAAGTATAAACTTGCTTCTTTCTATCAGTTTAACAGTGGACAGTTAACGGTCGTGAAATAAAATTGTTATTGTGTCGCAACAATTCATCACCCAACTGTGATAACAGATTGAACGTTTTCCTGGCTGTAGTAAAAATCTTTATATCAACACATATAAATGGAATGCCATATAATCCTAAAGGCCTAAGAAAGTTTGTAGAATCATGCTGAAAATCAAAAATAAACTGAGCATTGTATGAAAACACGCTGTGACCAGCAAGTAATTTTGAAGTGCTTATCTTGCTGCTTTTTAAAATTTTGCTTTGAACATGTTTGTAAATTTTTCTTTGACGTTGTTATATTTTCTTGCCTACAAAAGTGTTACCGGTTTGTGGGCGCTAATCATGTCAATGGCCATACTAATATGATCATGTCATACAAACAATGGCCGACAGAACGGTTAACACAATACCGTGGCGTTGTGATTTTCTCTGTCTCTAACAGAATACAACCAGGCTGACATCCACTAAATGTCGGCAGACTTTTATGTATAAATAAAATTGCTTTGAAAACTATGGCAGTATAGGCTATGGCTATGCCTAGGGTATGTGATGTGAGATGTTTCTTTTAATTTTTACATGTGGCTGGTTTAATTTCAGTTTATTGGTGAGTGCGATCATTTCAGTTCAAACTGTTTGAAATATATTGACATATTCGATTTTAATCTTTTAGGATTTGGTTTCGAAAGACTCAAAATTCTAGAATATCCATTCCCACGTGAAACTGAACACCTCTTCTAAAAGTTTGCAGATCCGCCTCTGAACAGATCATATCCAGTTTTAGTGTATTCTTAGTTTTTGTGATGTGTTGTCACAGATGCTGAACGTGCCAATTTGGGCAAGATATATATATGTGTCCATGGTCATAATTAAACAACCCTAACAGATCTGTCAACTTATGCTGTTAAATCATAACCTGTTATAGTAGCAATACTTGTGCTATGGAATAAACAAAAATTATGCTCATGACTAATGATACAAGTTTAATTTCAGTTGTTAGAAAAAACCGCTTCCGTAGATATTGTGTAAATATTGCAAAGTTGAACTGTTTCTTAAACTTTGTGCATCACAACTGTCTCAAATGTTATCTGCTGCAACAAGTATTTTATATCCTCAGGTATGTGTACGAATTCTTTCGCTTCTAGATACTAATGTTGACGTATATGCTAAAAGTGTCATCCAGACTGCTGAATTTGTGGTGTACCTTGTAGGTCTATATAATCTATGTGAGTGGTGATATATAAGAAAGAAATTAGGTACTTTGTGTAAAGCAACTAAACTCAAATACTTTTATGCCATTGCCACAGGATAGCAATTGTGTGAACGGCTTTTTCTCTCCTGCAAAGCATAAAACGACTGCAGCCTTTGAAGGGTTGTTAAATGAATGCAAATTAATTAAAATGCAATTTATTGCTTCTTCAAAACGATAATAATTATAGAATGTATTGTGTAACAGTCAGGCCTGTAAGCATGTAATCAACTGATATAGGTGGGTAGGATGCCAGATGGTTAGTTAGCAAGGAAACTTCGCATTTGAAGATTTGAAGTTGGTTGACCGTTTTTTGTGTATCTCAGATTATGGCTTAATTATTATAGGTTTAATTGAATAACTGGATCTCAAATTGGCTTGCATTGAAAAATATAGACAATGGATGGACCCAGTAACTATTTGAACCTGGGTAGATTTAGGCAGAGTGTGGCGTGTGAGCGTGTCGCAACATGTTGTGACCAACTTTGCACAATAGCAAACAGAATTTTGCTCACGTGTTTCGTTTATGCCATCGGAGAGTGATTTTGGCGGTTTTGTTTTTTCTTTATGATTGTTTTCTTTTGTTGATTTTTGAGATATATTGCATGGGAGTGGGACTGTTGCTTTGTTGTTAATTGAGATAATGCAACGCTGTTGGTAATTGCTGCCAATTTTTAAGAATGCTCTAACCTTCAAGACATTGGCAATTTTACCTGTAAAAGGGGTACGGTATTATTGTTACTTTCTGTGATTTTTCTTGATTATCAATAAAAGGCTTGGAGTGTGTCTAGCGTATATATGTATAAATATAAACTGTGGTTATTTCATTAGAGGATGTCATTATTTATCACCTCATTATAAACACGTAAAACATAGGTCTACAAAAAAAAATTTTTCTCTGGTCTTTGTTTTTTAATTCATTTTAACTAATTCAAGATCACTGAATTCAAAAATAAAATAAAATTTTTTCCATCGCATCAAGTTTATAAAATACCAAAGGCATTGTTAGTCACACTTAACAGCTGTTTAAGTCAAGCAGATTTAACTATAGGACCAGCATTTCTGTACGAAATCAATCTTATTATCTACTTTTCTATTAATATTTCTTTATGTGAACAGATTTACTATGAGTATACAAGTGTTGTTTGAGTTTGGCATCTGGCAAGCAAAGAAAATTTTGCAATGGTCCTAATATGTTTTGCTATATTTGTGGTTGTTTTACTTTTGCTTCAGAAAGGTTTAATATCACGGCATTTCTAAAAAGAGCATCATATCTCACCTACTTTAAGGTGAAGTTTAGTGACCAAGATAAATGCTGGGCACTACTTAAGGTTCGCAAAATTTGTGTGGAAAGTTTAAGATGTTGGACTCGGGGTTAAATTTTACATCTTAATTTTGGAATACCAATGATTTGAAAAGAGTAAAAAAATCACACCTATGACTGTTATTTCTGTCTTGTTAACGTTAATATATAATAAGAAGAATAAGCACCATTTAAAATGTCCCAGCTTTGACTCTGCTATACAAACAGTTCCCCACAATGATCAAATACCTAACTTTACAAATTTGCCAGAACTTGAATATGAAGGTATGGTTTCATCGCCAGATCTTTCCGATTACTATCGGAATTTAATGAGAAATGTTCCTCATACACAGAGGTGGGCAGTTGGTACTTTTTAAGTACTGTAGGTAACGGTACTTTGGTTTGGTAATACCTTGAAAAAGTAATTCGGCACTTGAGTGCTATGACTTAACCTTCTGTTTGCAAAACTATATGTTTATTCTGTAAAGATCAAATTAGGTTTTGTAAGTTTTTCTGTAATTCTATTGTTTGTTGTTACTAAGGCCAATTTTAATGCATTTAGGGAAATAACAAACTATCACAAATTTCACTGACGAGATGTTAACCTTCAAAGCAAATTGCAATACTTTTATATGTGCCTTTACTGAAAATTGCATTTATTGTTATTGATTGGAGCAAAATTGCTGAGCTTCATCTTAACTAGAGGTGTGCAGATGCCGTTTTTTGACGATGTTACTTATGCTGATATAGCTGCCCTCCTTTTTATAATAGAAGATGTGTGGATTAATAGCAGGTTTTATACTGATTAATGAGAGTTATGCAATTCAAGTTTAGTAAAACAGCCGCAAACATTGTAGCAGTGATAATGATAAATTTGTTATCCTGATTTACTGTGAGTGGCTGTAAGTAAAGCAGCCATTTGAAACTAGTCAAAATTCCACAACTTGTGCTAAGCAAATTACCATCTTCAATTATTTGCAGAATACCTTGAAAACGTTCTAAGTCTCTGCCCCTGTTTCCAATTACGGTATCATATTTGTTTTATGCTCTTGTAGTGTGTAATTTTATGGTACAGTATTTGTCTAAGAGCCTCATTATTTCAATTACACAAGGTTTCTGCATCAATTGGATCATGCACATGTATGTTAATGTTTACATTAATAAGTTGCCTTGCATTGATCAGTTATATATGGTTTAAGTATGCTAGTGATGAGCAGGGAAGCATTGTTTAATAGCAAAGAAAGTGAAACTTTCTTTTTGAAACTTCTCAGAAAACTTTATGTTTATTGCATTCATAAAGATTTTTGTAGGTTTTGTGGCTCGCCCTTTGTTATGCTTTACGCTTAGCATCACATTACTTCGACCATGTGTGTCACAAACATATATAGCATTAGTATGTTGAACTTCTCATTTTTATCCAGGTCATTTCCCCAGTTTTGGGATCCACAGCGAATGTTGCTTTTCGTTTTAACCCAAATACGAAATGTTTGAGAGACAAAATATCACAGAAAACAAGAAACGAAAAACAGAAAGCACCTCTTGCACAATCAACCCAGTCCAAAGTAAGTGACGGAATAGTTCTACATTTCATTATTATATATTAAGTAGGTTCTGTATTATACTGCAATGTATTATACATGCCATTACATTATATAGGATACAAAATTTTGTTTTCTGTCCCAATTCTAATAAATTATATATATATAGATGTACATTATCTGGGTTGGATATCATGGCCAATGCCAAGTGTTGAACTTTTTGCCATTATGCCCTTGGTGTAAATTTTACACCAGTTTTTACACTGTAAAACTGAACTTGTCAATGTGCAGTATTATTTTATTTTTCTGTAGTTTTTGGCATTTCAGGCATCTAGCTTTTCTGACTTAACTTAGAAGAGAAAGTTTTCATTTTCTTTTATATTTTGTACTCTGCCGTAATCAAGCTCACCCAGTCACCCGCATGGGTTTGCGAAGCGTTTAATCATTAAAACGAATACAAGCAACAGAACAGCTTCCTTTATTATTAAATTATACCAGTTGGAAAACATAGTATTAAAAGAGAAAGGATTGAGATATATCTGTGGAGCTATGCCCAAATTTATGGTTTTAGCTAATAACAAAAAGTCTAAATTACTTTGTGTTCATAACAAAGGGTATATTTTGTCCATTTCAATAGACTTAAAGATACTCTCCATGGAACTTTTTCTGGGTCCATTTACAAATACAGGACACATAGCAATTAAAAATGATTTGTATATATCATAGAATAGACATTGAACTTGAACTAAACCCTGTCTTCCATATTACTTGTTCTTTTAAATATAGTTAGGTAAGGTGAATTAATTTAGATCTTTAAGTGTGAAATGTTTTATGTCCAAGTCTAATTAATGCCACAAAATAACAACTAAATCTTAGATCAAAACGGGTCTATGTTCATCAAAGGAGAATAAAAATATGTTTTTGAACATCTGAAAATATATAAAATTTAATAAAGTACCCACCGGTACTGCTTTGCAGTATAAGGTATGCAAAGTTTCAGAGGAATGACCTGTTCCATTTGACGACTTATTCCACTACTTCACACATATAAAGCCTTTGCTTAGAATTTTCCAGCTTTTTTATTTTTTTGGGATTACTGGTAGCAGTTTTTCAAAATGACCAGTTTAGTTTTACAATGGTCCTCAATTTATTTGTGCTATTTTATCTGTAGCCACTTGAAGATAACTTCTACCTTTATTTTCTAATTCATTCAGGTTGATTTTCTTCCCTGTTACTTGGATAGAATGATGCCATTGACAACCTGTATCAGCAATTTCAACCAAATGCAAGACAGTAATAAATTGAAGAATCACAGCACAAGCCTTCAAGTTCCATATTTTTATTCATCATATTTAACTAGTTTATGTATGAAAAGTTATATTAGCGATATGATGCATATTCTCTCGGTGTTAGAATAATAGCATTGTAGTTATTTCAATTTTGGTTACTTTCAAGAGTGTTTGTTGCTGGTGAAATGTATGTGGCAAAGCATAGTAATTACGTAATATAGTACCATAGCAAGTAATTTTGTACTTTCGTAAAAGTCAGCTATAATTTCTACAAAATTAAAACGCTGTGTTTGTTTTATCTAAAAGTTTTGAACCTGACATATTATTTACGTTAAATAAAAGTTTTGTAATTATTTGTGGTAAAAGCAAATGATGATGTTAAGTTAACTTCCCTATAATATTGTCTCTTCACATTCAACATATGCATAATATATATGTTTTGTCATGAGCTACTTGTTTGACAGGGTTTCAGCAATCAGTTCGCACCTTTAAAGTTCACCAGTATTCATATCGTGACGTTGAACAGGTGCGAAAGGAATTTTGTGATTAATTTAATCTGCCTGAGTTTTTGTTGAAGTGGTCTGACCCAAAAAGTATTTTTTGTTTTAGGCTACAAAGAAAGAAGGCGTTAAACAAAACCAAGAAGATGTTATTTCAAATGCATTAAAACAGTTAGCAAAGTCTCTTGAAAAAACTAATGACAGCGGCAATAAATCTTCCTCAACTGGTTCGAATACTTTTAACAATACTGCAGTTATATTTATAAACATGCATTGTAGTAATGCAGACATTGTGGTGTTGATGATACATTTGTGACATAATCAACAATACTATTTTTCTACAGCGTTTCCTAAAATCTTGTTTATTGTTTCAACCATAATTGCTGCTTTGTTTATTACACTCATCTTAAGAGTTGCACAGCGTTACTTTGGTAAGTCACAATGTGCTAGCAGTTTGTTTACTACAGTCCTTAACTCCGTATGTTTTGTGTTTATAAATGTTGGATGCTTACAATGCTTCTGTATGTTAGGAAAATTTGGCAAGTCGGTTGAAGATACTGGTGTCATCACTAATGTGACCTTTGATGATATTCGTGGAGCTGACGAAGTGAAAACTGAACTGACTGACATCATTGGGTTCCTTCAAAACCCATCGAAATACACAGATATGGGCGCTAAGCTGCCAAAGGGTAAGCAGTGGTGGGTTATTTGTTTCCTGGAGTTTTCGCGATGACCATCAGTAACTCAGAATGGTCATTTTTTGGAATTACTTAGGAATTTTGTTGGTCGGACCTCCTGGTACTGGTAAAACCCTTCTTGCGAAAGCTGTTGCTGGAGAAGCTGGTGTTCCATTCTTTTATGCTTCTGGTTCAGAATTTGATGAAATGTTTGTTGGAGTTGGTGCAATGAGAGTACGCCAATTATTTGGTATGTTTAATTATTTATCAATCCTTGCAAAGTCTGACAGGAACTTGCTACATTGTATTTTGGACTAATTCTTAATCAAAAATATGATGGTGATTTAACTTCAATTTATCCTTAAGTATCTGTTTAGAAAAAGCAAGAAGAAGAGCGCCTGCTATTATATTTCTTGATGAGATTGATGCATGTGGTGGAAAACGTGCAGATACAACCACTCAACCATTTGCACGGCAAACGATTAACCAGCTCTTGCAGGAAATGGATGGGCAAGTAAAATATTTCATTTCAGTATTTATTTTATATAGTACTTGGAATGAAATGTTTATCTTGTCTTCAGATTTTCTACAACCGACACAGTTATTGTTCTTGCCGCGACCAACGACGGAAATGTCCTTGACCGAGCTTTAACCAGACCTGGCCGGTTTGATACAAAAGTAGAAGTGCACTTACCCGACATTAAAGGAAGAAGGGAGATTATTCAGTTGTACATAGATAAACTTAACTCAGGTTAGGTTCTTGGCACGCAAATAGGAGTGTTTAAGGTAGTACATAATATCCTGAGATAAGTTGCTTTAAACTGTCTGCCACTAGGATCTAAAAGGCTTTAATATTTCATTTTTCCAAAGTTCTATAATTGCAGTGCATTGAAAACAATTGAAATTTTTGAAACATCGAAACTTCTGTTCACACTGTTGTGTTATAAAGTGGTCGATATTAACGGTATAAATTACAAAATCAATCTTGATGCACTTGGCTGAGTTGTTGTCTTTAATTTAATTTTAATTAATTTATCTTATTAGTTGCTTCGGATCAGATCGACTTTGATCGTTTGGCTTCTTTGACCGTCGGCATGACCGGTGCCGACTTGTCCAACCTCGTCAATCAAGCCGCCCTCCACTCAATTAAGCAGAACAAAGAGAGGGTTGATCAAGAAGACTTGGAGTTCGCTCTCGATAAAATCAAAATGGGTCCGGAGATGAAGAGCAGAGTACGCACCGAAAAAGATCTCAGAACCACTGCCTATCACGAAGCCGGCCATGCTCTTGTGGCGTACCACACACCGGCAGCACATAAAATTTACAAGGCGACAATCATGCGGCGTGGGGCTGCGCTTGGCCACGTATCCTTCATGCTCACTGAGGATGACGAGTTCGGCCGAACCAAGGCTAAACTTCTTGCTCACATCGATGTCGCAATGGGAGGTGACACGTTAACTGTAATTTTGCGTTAACCTGACTCAGGAAAAATTTTCCGTAATTCGTCAACGCGCCTTTGATCGCTAATATGAAATCTTACATTGTTGATGAACGAAGTTAATATTTTATTTTAGGACGTGTGGCTGAAGAATTAGTGTTTGGTCCTGACAATGTTGGAACTGGCGCTTCGCAAGACATCAGCTCGGCAACTGAAACTGCATATAATCTCGTGTGCGAGTTCGGAATGTCTGAGAAAGTGAGTTCCAGTTTACGGTGTTAAGATCACCGAAAGCCTAGGGTTTATATCTTGATGTCACGTGAAGACGCTTATGTACTATAATTTTGGTGATATATTGCACTACTACGTCTCCTAACCTGAAATTTGTGTGTCTTTTTTATGCCCAGATGGGTCCAATGCGGTACAGCCTGAATGATCTAAGCCCCGAGACAAAGCGTATCGTCGAAGGCGAAGTTAAATTATTGCTAGATGTAAGTAACTTGTTATTACGATTGTATTTCACTCGGGTCATCTGTTACATGCTGAAATTCAGATAATAAACTGGGGAAACATTTTCAACAAAGTTCGTTAAGGCCGCAAACTCTGCAAAAGTTTGGTTTTACGACCTTCAGCTAAAAATTGGCTTTGTCTTTTTAATCGATAAGTTTTGTAAATGCTCGAAATTTCCTGTTTCTATTGAATATACCGATGATATACACACATCATGCCGATATTGCTTATTGTATACATTTTCCTACAACCCTCTATAGAAAGGCGCACCTAGCTGGAGCCATGTTGTTTTGTCAGTTCAATATACTGCTTTTTTCTCGCGGTCTCAAACTCGTCTGTAAATTAACTTAAAAAATTTTACGAAAGTTTGCAGACTGTCCGATTTAACGAACTTTGAAGAATTGTTTGCCCCCCTAGTTATTTACAGCCTAACTGCTGAGATAAAATTTAACTGGCGGCCACTACTTGATTTGCAGAAAGCCTACGCAAAAGCAAAGAAATTGCTAACAACCAAGGTGCACGAACACAAATTGCTAACTGAAGCTTTACTTCGCTACGAGACTCTCGCCATGTCTGAAATATCACTCTTGCTTGAGTCGAAAGACTTGAACGCCGTGAGCGAAAAAAGGAAAAGGGAACTAATCCAAAAACGACAAAAGAATATCGAACGAAGGAACAGTGATTTTGGTCTCACAGCGCCCGTTATCGAGTATATCCCTTCCTCTGAGACCACATGATACGTCCTTGCTATTCTTCGTTTTGGTGTGGAGTTTTTGATTCATTTTGTAAATTCTGCTGCAATCGAATGTATTGTACTGCAACTAAGTCTACTGCTGGGAAAATATTTAGTCTTGTAAATTTTTATTGTAATATGGGCACTTCATGTTGTTAAAGGAAGTTTAGCTTAAAAATGTTTCGTGTTAGAATTCTAGAGAAGTTCCAAATACAGGCTGACACTGACTGGCATAGGTGAGCAGTACCGGTTTTGAAAAAAGTACCGAATTACTTTTCAAAGAAATTTCAGTCGTTCCCGGTACTCAGTACTTTTCACGTGATAATTTCAAAATTGTAACCAGTATGTTTTCAAAAATACATGTTAATTAATCCTTAATAATAATTTTAGCATATGTTGATATTTTTTAATGTTGAAAGTAAAATTGCAAGCGATTAACGTCACATGTGTTTTGACCTAGAGTAACCTTTACCGGGGACATAATAGCGGCAACCATTGCATTTGCAGCAGTATCTTTTACACAAAAAGTATCGGTACCGAAAAAGTACTGAACTACTTCTTTAAAATCGTACCGGAACCGTCGGTACATTTGTTTGTTAAGTACCATTACCGACGGTACTTTCAAAGTACCGACTGCCAACTTCTGCTTACTGGTGCTGTACTACTATCTAACTAGTAACTACTGATAAACAGAAGAAATAGGCCTACTTTGAAAGTTTCAGTCATTGTGTGTTTCGGCGAGGTTGGTAAGATACGAGCGGTGAAGCTGATACCGTTTCAACAGTATAAACTAGAAGCAAAAACTTTTTCTCGGTAACTTTGTAGTTCAGCACTCATTTGTTTTGCTGTTTTCGTTTGGAGCAATAAGCGAATGTAGACCTACCGGTAATTGGTTTTAACTCCGTTTTCACAATGACTTTAAAGCCAATCTATAAAAGTAGAAAAATATTTTTTCTGAAAGCCTATGAAATGTTGTCAAATCAAAAACGCCCATAGGTAGAGCTCGCAATCCCAAACCTATGAAGTTGATGAAAATTTACAGGTGCTTTGTCCTGGCCAACCCAATGGATAAGCCCTTGATGCTATGCTGGGAACATATAAACAACAATGTATAAGTAGAACAAACACCTTTAGGACGTAGGCTACAGAATATTCAACGTAATACCAGATTTTGCTGTCGCTCTATAACAATTAAAAAAACAAAGCATTAACGAAATGTAAGGACACAGTTATATCAAAATCGATGAATAGTCAAAAATACATGCGTGCGTACTAAGCTTCCTAGCGGCTAAATGTATTTTTGTTGACTATTTCAGGCCTTACCAGTACAACTATTATAACTTTGTTAAAATTTCTTCTGCTGATTGTCAAAACTAGCCCTTATTCCTACGGAATTCTCGTGCAGATCTGATGATTTATAATGTTATTAGTGTTCTATTTCGTGTGTTTAAATATAAGCGCTGAACTATATGAATGACGTAATTCGGAAATAATCAAAACCGGGTCGTGTATATTAAACACGGCCAAAATATAGTACAGCGCTTGTTGTTAAGCACAACAAAACGTTCGAAACAACCAAGGCAAAAATCATGAATTAAACACAAAATATTTTAAAAGCATGCATGAAAAACTGCTTAATGAACTTGCTAACCCACGATATAGGCTAACTGCATTGATAAAATATCATCAGTATAATCAAAGATTTCTGTACTGCAATAGAAAGTAACCATATACTTATACAACCCTAAATTAATGCTATGGAAATTTGCGTAAAAATAACAACATTACCCAATAAAATACATTAATAGATTAATGGATATATAGTTAAGAAAATACTTTTAAACTAAGAACTAACTGGGTATAGAGAATAAATATTAGAAGAGAAAACAGATTACCAAAAAACAACTCTTAGGAACATTAAAGAATTGTGTTAAAGGGCTGTCATTTTGCGTTATGTATATCCACGTATTTGCCGACCAAAAACTTGCTGTGAGCAAAATGAGCAACTGTCCCTATGAGAACTATTTTGCAAACGAGGTGGATGCCGAAAAAATAGGTAATGTTTACTTCTGTTTTAGCATTGATAGAACATAACATTTAAAACCATACTTAGTTTGATATTTTCATGTTGAGCGTTAAGCAATGTTGAAAAGAGTACCAGCCGTTGTAACAGTTCTTTTAACGGTGGTGTTTTGCGCCGTTTTTTATTACTTTAATAATGAAGTTTGCTTTAGTCATAGAAAGATTGCAAATATTGCCCAAAGCACTCGCATATTTAAAGAAGAGAATAAAAAATATGTAAGTTTACATGGACATTAATGGATATCTAGTGTGATAAAGTTGGTTAGCTCTTAGCTGTAATATATTATTTGTTTCGCCACCTCTGTAGTTGCAAATCGGCCTGCGTCGTTATATAATTAATTTAACCCAACCTGAACAAAATTAAGTAAACGTATCTATGACCTGCAAGCATTATAATAACGCTATATAAACAAGCCAAAGAGGGCTACCAGCTTCAAAATTGCTAAGCAACCCATATAAAAACTTTATATATTGCATTGCGCAATGAAGAAAGAAGATTGACAACGATTATACTGCTAGATGGCAGCAACAAACTGTAGCTATACCCAGTGCTACTACTCTATGGACACAACAAGTTTTGGCAAAAACGTTTCAGCTACACCGCTTTTTCAGGCATTTTTTATTGGAGTAAAGAAATGTGGAACAACGGCATTGAAGACTTTTATTGGTTTACATCCTGACATCCATCCCATTTATCCGGACCCGCATGCTTGTGACACCCCATTTGAGCCTTTCAAGTATGCTACTACTTTGCTTTCACTTTACATTTCAACATCTTGCTTGTTCACCACTTCGATTTAATTCGTGCTTGGTGATGCTACGGTGAATTTATATGCAGCTTTAAACAAAGAAACTACATTTTAGTAAACGTTTGATGGAAGCTTTGACAAAGAAAAAGTACGTTTTTGTGGCTGATAACCGTTGCATGCTCAACAATGAAGCTTTCGAACGTTACCAACGTCCGTCGAAAATCATTGTTTTACTTTGTGATCCTGTACGTCGTGCCTTTTCCGATTTTAAACATTTCATGAAAAAAGGATATTTGGTGAGTACAATATTTTCACACATAACAATGTTTTTGTCCATTAAAATCAGGGCAGAAAACAACATCAAATATTGACAAATATATTTAGTATACTGTAATACAACAGATAAACCAATTCTAATATGCTTAAAAATTGATGCTAGATTGATAACATTGCTGTATAGACCAGTGGTTTTCAACCTTTTTCATACCGCGACCCATTTTAACAACCCAATGTAACTAACGACCGCCTTTAAAAATTTATGTCTTGCAAATGTTACCTTGTTCTTAACAGTCGCTTTTGAAGTTTCCTCAGGCTAGGTTAGCTATCATAGACTACCTATGATTGATACCGGGAACTCAATAGTAAGCCTACACTGGCTTACCTAGCTTAAAATCTGCTGCAAAAATAGTAGTCTAGTAGAACATTCACTGTCAACAACATTCACTAATATCATTACAGTTAATTTTTTATGGTAATTAATTGGCATTCTCGTGATAGTGATTGGTAGTTAATTGTCGTCTTCGCGACCCCCAAAGAAAAGGCAAACGACCCACCCGGGGGTCGCGACCCCCAGGTTGAAAACCACTGGTATAGACCGTTCAGTTTAGCATAGTACATTTAAAATGTTTTTTAAATTTCAGCTTTTCGTCGGTCCATGTTGCCTGTATAGTATACATAGAATTTATGATAAAATTATTTATTTAGTGTAACATTTACATTCGAAAATCCAAGCAACCTAAGTTATAATTTAAACTTTGAATGAATTAAGCTATGTATAATTTAGTTAGCATTTACCTTTTTTCTACATATGTATTTAAGCTTTCAGGATATTAAAACCAATTCGTTATTTTTATGTTACCGGCAGCCACCAAACTCTAGTTTCACAAATGTCGTCCAGGATGCTTTGAATTTTCTTAAGAATACATCAAAAGATGCAAAGATGTGGGAGAATTACATGAAAAATATTCGCCAAGTGGCACCATTTGAATATAGCATTGTGTCTACCGGGATATATGTCATGTTTATGCAAGAATTTTACGATCGTTACGACCAACAAGATATATTAATCTTGTCTGGAGAAGAATTGCGGAACGACCCCGGATCGAGTTTAGAAAAATTGCAAACGTTTTTGGATGTTAAACAGGCTATTACAAACGAAATGTTTTTTAAAAACAGACAAACTGGGTTTTACTGCATAAGACTACAACAATATCCAGAAGTTTGTAAATTGCCTCGCAAGACAAATGAACCCACCCTTTCTGCTGATAAGGAAAGTATAAATAACTTGAAAGAATTTTACAAAAAATACAACAAACAATTGTTTAATTTGACAAGACGCGAGTTTAAGTGGTTATAATTATACTTGTAGTTATAGATAGATATCTATTTTCAATAAGAACAATGCTTCTATATTTACATGTCATAACCGGGAAAATCTATATAAAGTTCTCATAAGCTTGGAAAATCATTAGCAAACAATGAGAGTGCGTTTTGCTTCAAATTAACAATATAGCTGCAAACGTTGGTTGCACATAATGGAATGTCAATGAACTATGTAAACATTTCCACAGAGCTGTTCTGTATATATTGTTGTTGTACAAACGTTATAATTCAAGGTGATAAAGCCTGACAAGTAACAATTCATGATATAAATGTATTAGTTTCATATTTGAACAACGTTTGCCTTTGATCTATATTGATGTGATCTTGTGTTTGTCTGTTTGTGACGATTTATAGTTATAGTATGGAATTAGGCTGAATTGTATATATATATATATCTACATACTAAGTAAAAACAGCTATAAGTCTACAGTTAAAGTAATGTGGAAGCTGCTCATATCAGCTCTTAAATGAAATGTATGTGTTTATTTAATCTTATGCAGTGGAACGTCACACTTAATTCATTGCAAATAATAGAGCATGCAAGCATATGCATGTGGTGGAGAAACAAGATTTTGACGAATCGCTCAACAAATTACAAGCTCTCACAAAAAACGTAGGTCAACAGGGTGGCACGCTTAGGAAACCTGCTTGTTGTTTAGAAATACTCGACAATTTTTACGGTTATTGTGATTTACAGTTCCCGCAGAGTAACATCTTAAAATTGCGTCAAGTCCCAGCTAATGACAAGACTTCCTGCTGAGATAATGGTAGCAAAGATATAAATCAATTAACTTTCTTCCATGCGATACTAATACGCCAAACTATGCTATAGTACATTTGCATAGTATGCAACAATTACAGCCTCGGAAAGGTTAAAAGAATGTTGAAAATGCTGCTGATCTTGTTTCATAAAAGAGTATCGTTAAATAAGCGACACGCGTTGGTCATTTGATAAGGATCATCGCTCAGCTGGGCAAAGTTATTCGGGACTGTGACAAAAGCAAATTATTTCTTCATCTTTTAAACGCGCTTTGTGTTTAGTATTTCTCACGTGAGAGGTATTCCGCCGCTAACATATTTTTGGAGTTGCAGTTGGTCATGCAATTAAACTTGACCTTGATTACTATATGTTACTATTCGGTTACATGTTTTGACGCTGTTGCATTTCTTGTATTTCACGAGGTTATTTCATGGCAAAATATCAAAAGCAGCAAATAGAATTACAAGTTTAACTGTAAATTTAACTACCGTAAAACAAACGTTGGCGTCACCGTTGAAAACATTTCACATCTACTTCTACCACTTCCCATATAGGCTCATATTTTTTGCGAAAAGAGTTTTGAAGCAATGTAAGTACAATGCTATATTTGCAAATTTTTTCCTTCTTACTAGATGTGAACGCCATCTTCTTCTTAACCTAAAAATATTTCATATTAACATTTACATCCTAATGTACAAAGCACCCACCGCTAAGGGTTGATGTCTTTTAGGTTATCCAGCCAACACGGAAGTCATAAAATTGTATGATGTCATTACAAGCGCCTTGCGACGGCGACACATTGGCAGGTATTGCTTTACATCTTTGGCTCAGTACTATTATGGTTAGAGTCATTTTTATGACTTGATAAACAATTGTGGAAATATTTCACGCGTGATGTAATAATTTCTAATAAAACAATAAAATTATTTTTTCAAAAGAGTTCTATGCGCTGTGAATCAATTTATAGTAAATTACTATAACATTTTTGTTTTGATTTCTATAAATCATATGAAGTAATTTTCCAATAAAATAATAATAATTTTATAATGAATAAATCTTGAAAATTCAACATCAACACTTTTTAGCTCATTCTTTAATTTCAGATTTAATTGAACAAAGAGAGTGGTTTTCCATGAACTTTAAAGCTTTCCTATTTTGTAATGGTTTTAATAAAATTGAATAATTCTATAATGGGTGTGCGTATGGTGATGAAAATTTGGCGTCATCATGAAAACGCGGGTGTGAATTTAGCTTACACGACATTTAAAAATTTTGTAAAATTATTTTCAACTAAGCGTATGATGAAAAAGATCTAATAGGCCATCAGTCGTCAACTTTTTCAAAATTTACTCCACAAACTTCATCGCAGCGGAAAACTTCTGTCAAGTAACATTAATCTAACCAATATGTGTGTCAGATGTGGGACTCCATCGGCACTGTCGCAGTTAGGTTCGGGCTGTCAGCGCGCTGGTGGGTCATTGCGTAGCGGCAGCAGTCATCAAGACGGGGAGGGAGCATGTCCGAACTTATACAAAGAGAAAAATTCGAACGCTTTAAATATCAATTAGGCTAATTTTATGTAGCTTCTACTCCGAGTGTGTATTAGTTCCAATCGGATTTAACACGCGCACTGTTTTCATCAGAAAGATATCTGGCAAAAAATATCGGTTTTATGATTACGTCTAGTTTTTGTGTTATGCTGCTAATACAAATAAACGAAAAATACGCTGATACAACCGCAAACTGCTGTAATATTAACTGTTTATACACATAAAACTACGTTGTAGAAAGCGGTCGGTGTGAGTACCAAAATGGCGATCTAGCTGGTTGCGTTGTTTGCGCAAAACGTGCCTGTCAACGATGCAGCGTTATATATTGATCATGACGATATTTGCTCTTTGTCTCCTCGTTTACCATTTGCCTCGTAAATTAACGTCGCTCGCAAAATCAGTGCTTTTCACCGGCAATGATTTGTTCATCTCCAGGGCGATGCTCACAAAGATTTCCAACAGAACCCGACTTTTATTAACTGTGATTTACCTCACAGACCACAAAATAACCATTATGTCCGTGCTAGCCTGCCTAGCGGTTCTTTGTGTTGTTTGTACCGCTGTCGTTCGTGATTTACGGTGATATCTGTAAGCCATGTCTCTCGCTTATATGACATTATTAATTGCCATACGACTGACTACTAAGGCGCCTTTGACTTGAGGCAATCAAACATCCGATATAACGACATTTTGTTTATCACATTTGCTGTAATATGCACTTAAGCTTTATGTCAGTATTGTAATTAGCTAGTTATTTTTGATGAGGGTTCTTTATATAAGAAAGACGCAATTTATTTTTGATATATTTATTGTTGTGAAAGTATGAAATGAGCTCAATTAACCTGCTTTTCTGCAATGTTCCGATGACGTACGCTATCACGCATAAAAAACTCTTTCAACAAATTATAAATCAATTTTATTGCCTGATCAAAAATCGCATTAAGGAAGAAAGTCAGGGGAGTGGTAGCAACAACGTACGTTAGATTTTACCTACAACTGACGAAGCGAACACTTGTTCAGCCAAGTTGAAAGTAGTTTTTACGCTGACAGTGACATTTCCTAAGTCATTGTAAATCACACTTTTAAGGACATGTATCGTAACACATAGATAGAACGTCGCTTAAATCGTACAGACGTATACAACAAAAAAGTAAAACTACACTGACATTGGTCCATTTCGCAAGTGTTTATTTAAGCAAGCCAGTTTGGCTGCTAGGTATTAATTTAATATTTTAACAATTAATTATCAGAAACGATACAGAATCTTTGGATGACATCATTTCATTTACGACCTCGTCCGCTAAAACTCACAGCCGTTTGTTACTACCCAGAGATGATTTAGCGACTGTCTCTGTCGAATAAAAACATTCACAGCAAAAGTGAAATAACCAATTTAAAAATTACATTCACTTTCAATTGAGGGACACGGATTGCGTTAATTTTAGGAAAAGTTTGTAGTTGTTCAACAGAGAAGCCATACTTTCAAGCCAGGCGCCTGTTCGTTGCTACAGTATACTGTGTATATTTTCTCTTTTTTTCTTAATTTATAGACAAACGCTGGGCAGCAAAAGTTCCCTTCGTGAGCGCGGAAAGAAAAAGTGGCCAGATTTTATGAGCGTTATACACGAGCTCAGAATACCACAGCAGACATAATCCAATTCAGCTCATACAGTGCGATAGCTGACTGTTACATTTGAAAGAAGATAGACAAATGTCTTTAATCGTGGCGATGTATTGCAGAAAGTGAATATGGTATAAGTGTTATGGCAATACTTTGATTACAGTCAGTTTGCATGATCATGGCGAAAGTGCAAAGTTTCCATGCGATAGATGGTGAAAAAGTCAAACAACTTTCGTGCTATTTGTGTCGCAATGAATACTCAAATTTGCTTGAAATGAATTCTAAAATTTGCTCAATGAATTGTAAATTTTGGAAAAAGTTAAAAAGTGTATTCGGAAATACGTTTTTGTAGATTTGAAACATTATTATTAAGAAATATAGCAATTTTTTCATTTAGCGAGTGAATTTATGCGCATTTTTTAAATCTAACGTTGTCATAAAAAATTTCGGAAATAAATTTCTTTATTTTCTTCGAGGTACATCTTAATGTGTAAGCGTTGGTAAAATGCCCATTTTGCTATCCAACCCCATTTTTTCGTCTATGGAAAGGCAAATTTCAAAATGGCCGCCAATGTAAATTTGATTGCAAATTAAAAGCGTGTTATAACTATTATCAAAGTTAGAGGGTTTAACAGCAAGTAGCCCAACACTTTTAAAAACTTTTATAATTGGTACATTTGAATGATATTAATTTTATGCTCTTTTTTCGTTGTTGTTGAGTTAGTCTAAATTGCATTTTAGTCATGAATTATACAGCAGTATTTCCGCTTACATTTCTTATTGCCTTCATTTGTGTTTATTTAGGTATAGTTTAAAAAATACGTGACATGATTGTTTTTGAAAATTGTTTTATAATTCTTTGGGGTAAGTCAAAATGAGTTGAAAAAAATTTTCGAATTATTATGGAAATGTCAGTCGCGGCGCAAGAAACAAGCCTGCCTGGAAAAGAGCTTGATAACCAGGTGGGAGTTAACGCTTTGTACGGCTGTAAGACCGAAAGAATGTCGAAAGCGTTTGATTCCCAAATTGTTAAATCATCTGAAGAAAAATCGTTAGATGTTTTTCATAACAGATCGAGGTCAACACCATTAATGCACTATAAGCAAGGCAATATCAATGATATTTTACAAAGACCACACGAACTTTACGAGACGAATATTTCAGGAACAATGCAACGACAACCCGTAAATAACAGTGGTCAAGACGATAAAAATTTCCCAACGAATAATCTTTTCGAGACCATACCAGAAAATAACGCGGCCAATTTTTGCTACTCTTCCACTTCAACGTTTACAATACCAGAGGCCTTGAGAACGAGGCAATACTACGAGTCCGCCTCCAATGAAAAGTGTTACACTCGAGGCGACAATGACTCGTCTTTAAAAGGTATGCATAAATCAAGTGGAACAAGTCCGACAAATGGAGGAGAAAAAAACTTAAAGCAGCATCATGACCGAGCTGAATACGATAAAAGTATTTCCGATAAAATTCCCATTCATGCAAATCCGAAGGGGTTTGAAGAATCGCTTACAGTTCCGAGTCACATAACAAAGCCCTCTGTTGGAATAGATGACCACTTTAACTCTGGAGATGAAGTTATCCATGCCGACTCTTATTCTCAGTTGCGGGTACCAGGTCATGCGCTTCCGGAGTGTAAGAGCAAGACCACGGCAGACTGGAAGCAGAATCTTAACGATCGGCGGGTACCAGGAAGTTTTGGAGCGTCTTCAGCGTTAGAAGAGGATGGTATAGCAACGGGAGTGCATTACAAATTGGAAAAAGAAGACGGTTTATTCTCGCATGATGTTTGTCAGAAAGCCGAGGAAGTCGCGGAGGGAACAACCGATGAAGGTACGGATGTTACTTCCACATTTCTGTTGAAGCAATTATATATTTAAACAGCGTTACGTTTTTTGCTTTGAGACTCTGTTTAGAAATTTACTTTGATGCATCATTTTCATTTCGTATGTTTTTGTTTAACTTTAACATCAGAATGATTAATTATTATAAATCATTCTTATTACACCTAGACACAGATTTACTTTATGAATAGTGCAAAAATTTTTATAAGAACTTTAATTTAATGTACTTTAAAGTTTTTGCATAGCTTTCAAAAGTAGATTGATTAAGTCTCCCATTTATTAGTTTAATTTATGTTTAGTAAAACAAGCCGTTTATCACCTGGTATTTTTTGTTTCTTTACCTGCATTTGGTCGAACCACAACCTTCACAAAAATGATAATTATCTACTCCCTAATAACACCTCGTTTTATGTGCTAAAAAGTGTTAATTGCAATTAGTAATAAATGCCCTTGTATTACGAACATTTTAAGCAATTCTTATATAGTTTAATGAATGAGTTAATTTGGTTTTAAATACAATTTATAGTTTAAAAAGTTAATATATTTGTTGCCTACTTTGAATATTTGGTTTATGGTGTAGTCTGCTGCACCTTTTGTAGCACAGTAGACAAAATTTTAACTGCTACGCAATTTTGATAAAAGGTGTTGAATTAGGTTTACGATGTTTATTTAGATCTGCAACAAAATAATTATCCTACGGTGGTTCACTTCAGTTTAGATCTACACGAGTGCGAATCTAACACACCTCGGCAATAAAAATTTATTTAGGTCTCCGATTACCGAAATATAATGGCCTGTTGTAAAACTTTTTATGGCTACCTGCTGTGCTCTCGAATAAGGCTGGACTTTGCGAGAAATTTGTTCAATTGACTGTTACATTGAGTTAAAAATATTTGCATATTTTTATAAGCATCTATTATAAAAACACCGATGTTGACTGTCGTTTATCTTCTACTTTCAAAAATGCGTTTAACATCGCAATATTTATAAAACGTTTTTGGGCTTTTTACATCCTTTTCATACAGATAGATTTTCTAAATTTAGCTGGGCTTTAGTTTGACAACGTTAAACTTTATAGCACTATTGTGAAGTTTATGACATAACAACAGGCACACAGTATTAGAATGGTTTTATTTCTTATTATGCTCAGTCCAAATCTTCAGCAGATTATTCACAACTTGCAGTGGAAGGAATTTATTAGCGTTTGCCCCGTGGTAAACTTAATCTATGCGTCCATCGTCCAGGTTTATCGGTCAACTATAAACAGGTCTTGTACTTTTCGGCTTATTGTTTATTTCCTGGTCGACAATTATTTAGGCTGCAGAAGGCTTCGCCTTTGACAGCTGTAAAATGTTAATGTATTGTTGAAATGTACGGAAATGTACGGCTCTGAAAATGTTGTTGCTGTTGATATAATTTGCGTTTTAATACTATTTATTTGTTCTTAGGCAAAAGTTTTGATTGTTACAGTTTTCTGTACACCTTGTTAATGAAAAATCGTGTAAGCTCGGGTTAAGCCACGATGTCAGACATTTCAAAAACGACTTAACACAACAATAGGCCCCGTCCCACATTTCAGATAACAGTTAAATATCTGAAGACTGAAATCATACACACACTTAAATTTATAAAATAAAAAAGAAGAATATTTTATTGCACTCTATGAGGTTTACTTTTACTTTTGTTTTCTCCGCACAAGCTTTCGCAAGCATGACCTTGCTTTAGGTGTACTACGAGATGACATAAATCTAAATACAATATATCCAAAATTACTCTAAAATATACTTTTTTTACAAACTAGATGGCGATCCAACAAAAAACTGGTTGACTGCAAGTGGTCGAAAGAAGCGTGTGCCGTACACAAAATTTCAGTTGCTGGAATTGGAAAAAGAGTTTCATTACAATCAATATTTATCCAGAGAGCGGAGATTAGAGGTACTCTTTGATATTCGTAAAATGTATGTATTACTGTCATAAATAAAAGTTGCCATAAGCGCTTGAAAACTACAAACAACCAACTTTAAAAATGATGCTCGTAGACTAAATTGTGGTTAAATATCATTGCTGTATTCAAATTTGTGCAAAACAAACGTATCGCGTTTTTTAGACCAGAAAACTACATGAAAATCATCTGTGAGAAACTAGAAGTACAGGAGTAGGAAAAATGTTTGTTAAATAAAAGCGTTGCGTCAAATAAATTACACATAATTACTTTGCAACCAGGGTTGTGCTCCAAGGGGGTGGGGTGGGGTGATGTGGCCTTGGTGAGCCCTCAAATAAAATCGAAGCCGATAAAAGGGAGACTATTGGAGGATTAGTTATAGTATATTTGAGTTTAAAGTGTAGATCTGATGCGTGTATAGGAATAAGAAAAGCATAAATAGGTGTATCCAAAATGTGACAACCTACCGGTAATTGTGCAATAATGCTAGGGACAACATTTCTTAGTTTAGACGTGACTGATTCAATGTTTTGTATGATTTGACGCGTTATTCTTTTTCTGCTTACTATGACATAAGCTACCTTGTGAAGCTTCTCTCAATTATTACACAATAATAGGCCCATGTTAAGGAATAAAGACAAATGAAAAAATGTAATGAGTTTCACTTTCACAACGTCAATGAACTAAACTTTCTGTCTAATAATAACGATATGCTACAACGACTTACAGACATATTGAGTTTTGAAGTTTTTTAAGGTTTAAGAGCCCTCCAAATAAATAGCTGGGAAAACATCCCAGCTTATAAAGCATTTCGTTGCTGGTTTGGATTGTCAAAACTTTATTTTGCACATAGTATGGTACTCTTGCACAACATTTCGGTTACTGCGCAACCCAACTCAGGCAAGGAAAAAAATTAAATTTGTGTTGTTTTTATTTCATTTGCACACAGGTTGCAAAAACAGTAAAGCTTTCGGATCGGCAAGTAAAAATATGGTTCCAGAACCGTAGAATGAAATGGAAGAAAGAAAGGCGGGAGGAAAGAATAAAGGATGTGGTTCCCCACGATCAAATCCATCAGATGCCTCCAGGTCATGGTCTTGGAGGGCTCCATCATTCGGGTGTTGCACATCCAGGGATGCAAGCTCATTACTCCAATACTGCGGCGGCGCTGGCTGCAGCTGCCGGTATCAGCCACCTCAACCCCCACAATCCTTTTAACCATCCTTCCGGGGTTGTGCACGATGTTACAACTGGTATGCCTCCTCATTATGGCTATGCCCCACCGCCTACTATTCCACCACCGCAACGTCATCATGGAACAACTGTCAACCAAATGGCGGCGGTGGCTGCAGCTGATTTTTTTTCTTCTTGGCAGCACCATCACCCTTACCAAGGCCCCACAAGAGATCCAGGCTCCGCTGCCTTGTCGCTTGGATGCATGTACAATTAAGTTATGTCAAATTAATAAAAGAAAAATGACACTCGTTTAACCCATTTATATAAAATAGGTTATTGCAGCTGATATGTGGATTATGTATGGTTCGTTTGGAAAGTTTTGTGTAGTCAAAGGCTTTAAGAAAAATGGTAAATTAATTAAAATTTGTTTATTTTCTCTGCTAAGGTGTTCATATGCAAAGACGTAAAATGTGTTGTCACTTTGCCGAAGTCTTAGTAAATTTAAGTTTTTCAAATTTAGGAATAATAATTCTGTTAGGAATAATTAACTGTTGTGCGCTCAATTTTTAGATGCTAGGCATTGTGTTACTAACACTCATATTATACTTCAAAGAAAAGCAGTGAAAAAATAGTAAACACCCGCAGATCGGTAAAATGGCAGCCCCTTATGCCGACTGATTGTTGGTTCAAACAACGCGAGAATGAGGAATGTTGTGCGATACTTGACAGGACTGGCAATTCTTTTTGTTTCAATGAAGTAATAGAGCGTGGTATAATTACGTGAATACAATAAAATGCGTTGAATGTAAAACTGAAGATGGTAACGATTAAATATTTCCCCTTGGACTTCAGGGCGTAATTAGATGCAGTTATTTGAAAGGAATGTTGATATATACTGACACTGTATACCTCGCCGAATTAGACCATACTTGTTTGCAGTTTAAAACATTCAGTGCATATAATAGAAGGTACAGTATAACGCCTATACACGAATATCAAGTAAGGCAGAGTACCCAATTTTCTTAAACAACAGATTCATTTTTTAGAGCAAAGTGAAATTTACATTTCTATAAAACGTAGACTTTATAAAATTTTAATGTGCAAACTTTGTATTAACATAATAAAACTGAATATTTAATGGAATATATAGAGAGAAATGAATTGCAAATTTGTTTAACGAGCAACAGTACAATTACTCCACAACACAGTTGCAAGTACACCTTTTCAAACAGATACATTGATAAAACGTCAGTTAAGTTTCCCCATGTCACAAGGTAAACAATCAGTTTACGTGCTGAAGTATTACATATAATGATCGGAATGTAATCATGACTATTGTTGCTAAGGCCCTTTGAAAGAATGCAAAAATCTTTGCTTTGTTGGCTTAATCTTCACCAATTGTGTCCACCCAAAAATGTAGATCTGACTGATTAACGTAATGGCACTTCAACTGCTGTACACTTTCGTGTCTTTCGATAATAATCTGAAGTGGAACACGGCTTGAGGCGAAGTCAAGGCAAACTTTACTGCCACCTAGCGTGTGTTATAACCTACAAGCGATGTCTACTTCTCAACAAAGATTTTCTAAGACGAAGACCACTTTGCAATGATTTCAAATTGCAGCTACATAACTTCTTTATGAAGTTGCTATCATATTTCAAATTTGTGACTTGATCGTGTGTATGTTCAGAGCCTCTTGTATCCCAAAGTTTCAAATGCTGTCATAATCTTTCTAGTTGTAAAACGCCATTAACCGGTTGGTTTTCCTCGTTCTTGAGTTGAGCGGATGGTTTCAACTATTTTTGGTATTTATTTCTTGGCTTCCAAGTTTGACAACCTTATATGACCTATTCGTATGCAGTCAGGGGATTCTTTTTAAGATCTTTCGATATATATAGGATTTGCCGACAGGCAAATAATTTCTATGTGTTTTGTGGACACTATGACACTATGACACGTCGACTAGACGTGAGTACCAAAAATAAGTAAGCACCAACTATCCATGCCTTACACTACACTTCTGGTGCAATTATACAAAGCAATAAACAACAAACTAGGGAAATGGTACGAATGGTGTAATGCTAATATTTGCAAAGTATTTTGGGCAGTTGCAGGTTGCATATAGCATGACTTTTTTGGTTTAATTTGATTATAAATATTTGTGTTGTTCTGCTTAAGCAAACTACAAATCTGATTGCAAAATGAAAAGTGTAAGTCAGTGTTTCTTAATTAGTGAAGAAAACTGTCAGATTATTGCTAATTTTGCACTATTGGCACCCAAGTTTATAACCGATACCGCTAACTACCGATTATATCTTCGATTATTCGGAGCAACCTTAGTTTATATAAACCTAATCAAATTTAAATGAAGTCGTACACATTTGTTTGAATTTTTAAAAGTTTTTTAAATTTTTATAATTTGATTTCATTTTGTATGAACTTGTATGAAAATTTACTTAAATTTGTATAAATTTATTTGAGTTAGATATATATCGAACAAGAGCCCGAGCTTCACCAGTTTTTAGTGTTTAGTGTTTTTAGTGTATAGATGTACAAATGTAACGCGTCAATGGACTCCTTGAAACAATCACTGAAAGATTTCTACATCAACACCAACTCCTGGAAAACTTCAGCAAGGGACTGCTTAAAACGGTGGGAGCTGTGGGTGAAGCCGTAGAACAACGACATAGCACCAAGAGCTCTGAGAAGTGAGAGCTCCGCAAGGCACGAGTCGCAAGCACCCAGCATATTATGACCTCATACTGGCTTAGTTCGGGTGCTAACAAACGTTAAAGTAAAAAACAATCGAGTTCTCACCAGTTTTGATCATATTTCCACATCTTTATATATAATTTGAATTTTTAAAAACGTTAATTTCAAATTTTAGAAACGTGGTTTAGTTTATACAAGTTCATTGAAATTAATTGTTGGATTTTTTCTAAACTTTAGTAGATTGGCCTAAATTTGTTTGATTTTGTATAAGTTTGTATGATTTTATTAAAATCTATTTGCATTTGTACGGAAATTTTTGGATTTTTAGTAAGCCTACTTCTGTAAGTTGATATGAATTACTTCCAATTTGCTTAAATGTCTTCAAAATTATATATACGATTTATTTTAAATCAGCACACTTACAATAAGTAACAAGTGACTTAACTTGCTAGTAAATTAATCCATACTTGAGCCGCAAATAAGTAACGCAAATAAGTTACTGAATCAGTAACGCGAAAAACGGTATAACCAATCTTTACGCCGGTAAAAAGCAGGACATTAATATATGTCATTTAAGCATTTACGAAGTAGGCTACATGTGAACTGTACCTAGTCCTAAAGGGTATTTTTTTTCTAATTAACCTAATTCGAATTTAATAATTTCCTACATATTATCTATGCTATATGTATAATTTAAAATGCTAACAATAACGGTTGCACCAATTATAACAGGAAATTTTTCCTTTAAGTACATTTATTAAACATTTCTTCAGTTATCTCGGCACCCATGACCCAAAGTGCGCTTCCTTGACATACATGTAGGCAACAGCACTAAATCACCTCTTTGTAAGTTTTCTTCCTTGCTTTAGGTATTAATTATTTGGTTCCATTGCATGTACTGTCATTTTCTGCAGAGCTTCTGGTTCTCCAAGTGATTGGGCGTGATTTATCCTGATTATAACCTAAGCCATATTAAACTTGATTTACAAACATGTCAGCAGTGTTAAGCAGAACCACATAAGCTAGTTAGCTTTAGCACGTCAAGAACGTGTTGACTTGTTTAGTGACTTACTTGAGGGTTCACGCATTATATGGAAAAGCCATTTTCTCAAGCGTGTACTGTAATACAGTTTTCGTTTGACATTGAAAAGCCGGGGAAAAATCCTTTAATGTATGGAAATAACCTCATTCTTTTCCGAGTGTTGAAATTTTATTCGAGGTTTAATTTTTTTCAAGATTAAAATTAATCACACATTAATCACAAAATACAAAAAGTCATAAAATGCGGTCAAATGAGAATGCAAATGAGTAATGATTTACCCAATTTTTAATTTTTTCTTGCTAAAACATCCTATGTGTATTTTACAACAGTTTAACCCAAACTCTCAGATACTGACGCAAAATATGCAAAGTCAAATAAAATGCTTTTGCTTCTTACTAACATTTGTGGTATAGTAATCGCCGATTCTCGGTATTTCAAAAGAAACCCGTCTCTCCCCGTTTTACAAAATAAAGTTACAAAGTAATCACCGCATGGTAACAGCTGCAGTCGATTTAGTTTAATTGTTTTAATCTGTTTTGCAATGTGTTCCCTTCTAATAAAACGCTTTGGAAAGCAAAGAATTCACTTCGTTTGGTAATTAAGGTCACGCTTCTGCGATGAAGGGTGTTAAGACACTGTCAAGTAATTTCGCGCGTGGTACTAATCAAGCTTTGCCGACTTTGCACAATAGTTCAATAGGTTAATGGTTGTGGGTAATTGTTAAAAAGCAGTGTAGTTTAATATATCAACTTTTGTCTGAGGTTGTGGAGAGTTTGGTGATTAGTTATGAAGATTAGACCAGAGGAGACTGGTTTGGTTTCATGCGCTTCTTTATCCAAGGGAAGGAAAAAAACCAATTTTTTCCATTTCTCTGTGAAATATACAGTACAGAAAGTTGTAAAAGCTTTCAAAGTATAAATATAACAGCACATTTGCTTGCCTGTATGTGATAGTTGGCGAAAAAGATCGAATGCTCCTTGTCTTGTAAAGAGTTGGCCTTTAAATAAATTATTTTCCACTATTATTAAACACCTTCGTTTTAATATCTTTAATGAGATCGAGCAGTGAGAATCTTACTATACAGTGCTGTAAAGCCTATGCCCTATAGCAAGCGTTCGTTCAACTTTTATAATAGTTCACACTAAGTAATATTACGTAAGGCTTCTTTAATTAATATTTTAAAAGGTAAAACCTGTATAAATAGGTAATAACTAACTTGTCAACGTGAAGTGTAGCTTACTCGTCCAAAACGTTTACTTGCAGTGCTGTCTGTGCAGTAGTCGTAAGCCTAAGTATTAGGAAATGTTCATCGTTTTCATAAAGATCATTTATGAGACTTACAGGTTACAGCTCATTATTAAGTATTTGGTTTAAATTGTAGTTAGTCTAAAAGTTAAAAAAGTATTTTAAAAGATTTTATCATGAACATACAGCTTCATCAAAATTGTTTAAAGTATTCACTGGAACAACAGTTGATTTAGCTCTTACTGTTATGCTGACTTACAAGCATAAATATTAATAAATAATTGGCTTATATATATGTTATTCTATATATTATTACTATTTTGGTCTTGTTAGATAAAATAATTAATGGGAGCATCATATGTGTGTGTTTAGTAGTCAAAGATGGAAATGTTTTTTGCTGAAATTTATGCGATGCGACAAACTGCCACCGTTTAGCACAAAAACGAAAGTGTTCCTGTGGGTGGTCGCGAATGGAATGCCACAAGAAAAAAAACGGTGGCAGAAAATTCAAAAGCCACTTTCAAACAAGTGCTATTAAAGTTGCCTGTCTTCTTGTTATATTTGTTGCTGCGATTTTTGCTTTTGGGCTACACTTTCAGTTTTGGATGGAACATACATCGGGGAAGTTCTTTCAAAGCGTACACGATGCATACAAACAACCTAACAAATTACGGGAAAATGGTGATTTGAAGATTACTGGTCGTACCAAGTCGTTAAAAAGATTTCCAATATTCAGCAAGGATCCGGGTATGATTGTAGTAGAAACTACGGAGGATTGGAATTTGAAATCCGGAACTTCTTCACCCAAGTATTTTGGGAACCAACTATCCAGACCCCGACGTTCGGTTTTATCGCATAATCGCCACAGCATTCAACAGACCAATGAAGTCTTGTCGAATCCACAATATTCTGAAGACAATCGGCAAGTAACAAACGACATTTCCATTGACACGTCCAACGTCAACAGCGAGTTGATGGATGGAAACACCGACAATTTACAATCTTTTGATCAAAAAAGCAACCCTGCCGACTCAATGCAAGACCTAGTACAACATTCTACCCGGCTTGAAGTATATGAAGCCACGAAAAAGTTTTGCACATATCAGCTTTTAAACAGGTGCATAGTTTATGATATAAGCAATGACATTACTGTATTACAGTGTGCCTACTGTTGATCCTCTATCAAAGAGTACTATTCACTGAATAAACTGGTAAAACACTTTTTATATATATCTGTGCCTAAACACTAATTTTCAAGAATAGGACGTATGATGGATGGTTATTGTGACACACTCGTCGAAAAAACATCATGATGCTTGAGAACGACACTTGCTTGCTTTTTTTCAGTGTCAATTCCCAAACGGAAATAAGTGCACAAATTTTTCTATCGCCCCCACCCCCCTGTAACATCAGGAAGCTGTAAAATTCTTTTAACAATTCTGCTACTTGTAAAATGGTGATAAGATACAAGCATCATTTTTACTCAGTGAATAGTTTTTAGCTGTCACTATTTCACCGAAAAAAATCGTACATTCAAAGCTATTTTTCAAGGTTTCTTGTTAACCTAACGTGAATGTTATAACATACAGTAGTCTAAACCTAATCTAAATTTTCTGTCTAACTTCAATTATACCCTGAATAGCTTAAATGGACTTCTCCCGGTAATAGTTGTATACAAATTGTGCTGTTTATCTATACAATGAATCAGTCAACATAATCTAGTGTCCGACTTAATTGCTACCTGTTGTTTATTATCTTTGCATGAACTCGCAATCGATGCGGAATTCCTATTAGTTACTTCACTGCAAACAAAAGTGTCTCGTCACTCACCATGATTTTCTATGACGTCCCATTTTTGCCAAACCTCACAATAACTATCAAGTTTGGGACATGTTGTTTGTAATAATCCCAGTACCTTACCAGAGAAATTTCTTTCAAAATCCTATTACCGGTTTATTCAGTTAATCATACCTTTTGATTTAAGGTAAACATGTCTTTGCACTGGGTAACGGGAAGTAGTTTTTTCATTCTTATGCAATTGTGGTCATCTTATTCTTCAGCACCTATCGCATTAAAATACCACGTAGTGTACATCGGTGTCGGTTTTGGGCTTTGTAATGCTACAACAGGTGTGATTATGGGCGGTTGAGCATCCATAATACTAATTTCGTCAAAGAACTAAAGTGAGTGGCAAGTACAAAAACAACTTGGTCTTAAATCAATCTGGTAGTCGTCAGTAAATACACCACATAAAGAATTTTTCAGTATCATGTAATGGTTAAGCAATTATTGCAAAAATATGAAAATATTGTGCATCATGGTGATGTTTGCATCAAGTATGAATGGAACGTTTTGTTTTGGTTACAAGAAATATGTTTGGTTAAAGCGTAATTAAGTGCGTAACAGGATTATCTAGGGTTAACAATAAACCTAACATAAATTACCGTTGGTGATTTTATACTGGTCAAGGTAGATGCTAAGTTATAGCTGACTGAGCTTACTCTTGGTTGTTGCTGCTCGCCAGCGTAGTCTGCTACAGGTAAATGCAATAAAGACGCAAATACTTCGCTATAGTAGTCTACATGCACTGTCACCTCCTGCATTTCTATGCAGAAAATTAACATCAACAGCAACTAATTGATTTGATCCAAAAGCCAATCTTCAAGCGCGTTAAATTTACGTCGTGACGTCATAATTGCTAACCGTCATATTTAGCAGCAATTATGCAATCCATATGAGCGACTGTTTAACCATTACATATTACTCAAACAAATTTCCGTTATACTTATTAATTGATTGATTTAAAGTCAACTTGTTTGTGGACTTGCACCTCACCTTAAGACTCCATGCAAACAAATGCAAAAAAATTTGAAAAGGTTCGTTAACAACTGGAGTAAGATCAAGACCGTTAATAGTTAAGTATGGATAAGAGAAGATATGGGAAGTTATTGTTCGGATGGAATTATCCATTTCAAACTTATTCTCTTCTTAATATAAAGACGTGTCCCGGTGATGAGTGTAGTAATAATGGATCCCCATTTTCATTTTCACATGTGTTACGACCCTTGTTGCTGCACGTTTTTCGTATTTTCAGGCTACCTATAGGCTAGCACTTCATCGCGAACTGTTTCGAAGAACCGGCTCTTATACTCGTCTGCAAACTTTTTGCCGAACCATTTCTTATTACAATCAGTCCACGACACACATTTAGACAGGAATGCATTAATGTCAGTTTAATTGATAAAAGCTTTGTCTAAAGGACTTTGTCAAATCACACGACGTCAAGGCATGAAGAAGAAGTGAATGAAGGCCATGATGAATGTAAAAGGGAGAGGGAAAGTGGATTGCCTGCGCTATGGACCACCTTTTACATATTTATCGTATTTTTTCTCTTTATTGGTCGGTATATGTTCAATAAGATCAAATATGTAAGACGTAAGTTGAAATTCAATTCCTGGCTTGATTCTTTATTTAACAGCTCTTGCAATTATCTGTGATGAATTTTTCGTGCCGTCTCTCGAGGCTATTTCGGAAAAACTGAATCTTAGCGAAGATGTCGCTGGAGCAACTTTCATGGCAGCTGGGTCATCCGCTCCTGAGCTTTTCACGTCCATCGCAGGTGTGGGAACAGGAAGTGACGTCGGCGTCGGTACTATCGTAGGGTATGTTTAGATTGGTTTTCTTTGATTTGGTGTTTTTTTTTCTAAAAACGATAGTCATGTTTTGTTAATAAAGCATATTTTAAACCTCAATATTTCGCCAGATCGGCGGTTTTTAACCTGCTGGTTATCATTGCTCTTACATCAGCATTGGCTGGGCAAGTAAGTTGTTTGCAAATAAATTTTTTAAAGTAAAGGAACAAATAATAAGCCCACATGGTGCTTTTAAGCATACTAAGAACATATGTCCTGTGTTTTAAATGCGAGTTACTATATTGAAACTCCTGTATTTTGCATGAGTGCCAGATGCTAAATGTTCAATGAATTACTTTTCGCATTATGCAAACTGATAATTGTTTTACAGGTATATAAAAAATCGTAGTCTAAATTTAAGTGAACTACAATGTGTTTGGACGTTACAAAGCATCAAATACTGTAACTATACTATTCTGTATCTTTCAAGAGTGTATTTGGCAATGAAAACAGCAATATTCTTTAACGTCGACTTTTTTAAGATTTTGACAATCGACTGGCGCCCATTAATTCGCGATTCGGTATTTTACGGATTTTCGATCGTTATTTTCATACTTTTTTCCTGGGATGCAACCTTTCAGTGGTGGGAGTCATTGCTATTACTCCTGCTCTACGTCCTTTATTGCGTCACAATGAAATATAACCCACAGTTGATGAATTATATGGAAAGCTTACCGTGCTGGTAATTACGTTTTACCTGCTGCTCAATGGCCAGTTTCGTATAATTTCCTGCTATTTGAGATTAGTGCTAGTTTTCAACCTTGTATGTCTTCAGTTCATGCTTCAACGCGAATAATAATGGAAAGGTATCTCCCAACAGTCAGGAAGTCGTCGAGTCGCCTGTAGCCAATGTGGAACAGCAAGGCGAGCCAGATGACATGGATAATCGTGCAGCAACAAGCCAGAATGTAATTATAGATGAGGTTTGTTTCGACCTTCACCGATGTTGTATAGTAAAACAAAAATTAAAACCTTTTACCGTTATTTGCTCAACAAATCGTTTTCATAAAACTTGGATAATATTGATTCATGGCAAAAATTAAACGTTTTATTATGCTTTTCCGAATTAGACTCCTTGCACTTCATCGCCTAAAACGACGCTGGAAGATGCTAGAAAACCAATTACTCGCAGGTTTATTAGAGCTAGTAAAATTTAATAATTTTCCGCTGTGTAGTCAATTTGTATTCAGGAACAATCCTAGAGCAAAATTCTTTTTTTTTTAAGTGAAACATGCGTTTGTACCAACCGCCGATGTTGCTGCTGTCATTGTTGTTATCGTTGCTGCTGCGTTTGCCAAGAAGCAACAACAAGCGCAATAAACAAAGAACTCAAAGTAAACGAGCTTGTCGGATGTAAGGAAACGAAAGAAATTGAGCAAGATTACGAAAACGTTCAAAATCCAGGCCAGAAATTACCGACAACTTTGGACGACCAATTGCTTTGTAACGAGTGTTCAGAAACGAAATGTTACGAGGAGACAATTAAAGAGCTTCCAGGTGAAGACGACAACTTCCAGTCCAGTGCTTGCTGCTCGTCACAACCCAGTCTGGGTGTTCGTTCCAAAGGTTTTGCACTTAACTGGTCGGTGGATGTTGACTTGGAAGATAAAGCGTCATCGGGTCAGTTGAATTGCATCAGCAGAAACATGCAGCCAGGTTCACCTCCCTCCTATCATGACCTTGCTGTCAGCAAAAACACATCCATACGTACAAAATTTAGCAGCTACTTTCGACGTCATTTAAGGTCGGTTGAACAGCATAGTTCAAATTTGCCCTTTTCAAATAATATCAGTTTTAATAAATTTTGTTTGATTTACTGAAGACGAAAACAATTAAAATGTTTACAACATGCCGAAAAATCTTCATCAACAACATCAAATAGACACCAGAAACAGGGGGTATGAGTTTATACAGTATTTGTATTCTACGGATTATTATGCATATAGCCTACTGTACGTTGTAACATTTGTCCCTTGTAATAATACAATTGTTCTCAGCCTGAAGTTTGGACGCATAACAGAATTTGCACATCAAATCTCGTTTGTTAGAGCAAAGTATATTAATTCGCCAGCATTTTCAATTTGATTAAGTTTTGTTAGCAGTTTCTACATGCTATAAGTTACGCAAATCCTAAACTGTGATGCTTAACATTTCAGTGAGTTATTTTTTTTAGCAAAATAAAATCCTAGAAGAAACTGTTAGCTACACCGAAGAGAAAAATGGGGCTGGTTTAAAGGAAGGTGTGCCCGAACTAACAGCGGTATGCGATAAAATGTTTTTTTATATTTTTATCATCATTTACGTCATTTTAATGTAGTGTCATATGTGAAATGGTGTGTCAGTTCACATATATTGTCTCATATCATGCAGGAACAAAACGCTGATTTGCAAGTGAATATGGGAAATATGGAGAATTTTCGTAATATTGCTGTGGAAGAAATTGGTATGTACTAGCATTTTCGTAAAAATACATTCCGATTTCAGACGCTTAATAAATAGTCTTGCCAATTGCTTCGTCGTTTTCTCTTAGTTCACAGCGCATTGCCCGACAGCGAACCAACAGCAGAAGAAAATAATGAAGTTTTTCAAGTGTTTCCATGCTTACCTCCGATTAGACACCCCCCACCAGAAAAGTGATTTATCACACTTGGAGCAGGTATCGTTCATGCAATATTTTGCCCTAATTGCTTGTTAAATGTAGGCCGGATTCCAGCCACTGCGTACCAAGCGCCAAGTACATCGGTCAATGGGCGATTTACGGACTCTCTTTTCCATGGATTTGTGCTTATACTTGGACCATTCCAGACTGTTCTAAGCCGGAAAATAGGTAGTTCAGATTTTTTTTAGTATTTTAATGAAATTATAAAATTAATTCGATTGATTGTCATATTACAAAGAGTTTACAAATATGTGCTAAAATGGTATATTTGGTGTAAATTTTTGTGTTATAAAAAAGCATGTTTTTGGTATATATGTATAACAGTTGACTATGTAATTTCTTTGGAAAGTATCAGAAACTTGCGTTCATTTTTTTGACAATATTTGTATGCGGCTTACACTGATTACTGTAATTACAAGAAAATGGTATCTTGCATCATTTGTGGCAAGTATTTTGTGGATCGCCGGTATCAGCTACTTTATGGTGGAAGTTGTGGAAATAGTCGGTTGCCTTCTTCACATAGACACTTACACCATGGGATTAGTGGTTATCGCCGTTGGCACCAGTGTTCCAGTGGGTAATTTTATTGAAGTTGATTCATTACAGTTTGTAAAACCGAAAGATATGGCAAGCTACTTAGCTTAGTTACAGCAGATAAACATTTTACTGCTTATATTTATAGGTAATTAGATTTTAATTAACTCTGTAACTGCTCTGTTTTCAATCCAGGACGCAATAAGTTCCGTTTTGGTCGCTAGAGAAGGTTATGGAGATATGGCGGTCTCAAATGCCATCGGCTCAAATGTTTTCGACATAAATCTTGGCCTTGGTTTGCCTTTCTTGATCGGAAGTATCATTACGTCTAAACCTGTGCAGCTTCTGACACCTTTGCAAAATGTGAGTATATTTTAAGAAATTTTTGCTCACATACAGCGAACGTAACAAGTTATTAATGTTTTCATATTTCTACGCCAGTGCTGTTTTCTTTTCTAGTGTCTCCTCAACAATTTACCTCTGCAAATTCCCGTCATTCCTCATGTCAAGTTTGGTTTGATTCTTTTGACGGTTCTTCTTATTTGCCTTCTGATGTTTTTTGCAGTTCGCTTCCGGTTAGTATTATTTTCGTTGTCAGCAGCACACATTTTACCACATGCACGCACACACGCACGCACGTCACATTTTTGTCTGCGTTTTAAGTTAAACGTTTTAAAGCTGACTTCGTTATGGTGGGCCTTGATGTGTGTGATACAATTTAGGTTATGTGATGCGTTAGAGTAAAACGTTGACTCTGATTTATTAGTTAAAATTATTATCTGTTTTATCAAGTCAATCGTAACATAACCCAACCAAACTCTTTGCAGTTTGCACAATGAAATAGATCAAATTAAACTCTTACGTTCCAACAACCAAAGTTGCGGCGTATGCATTGAACGTGAGACCAGAAACAGCAGTTTAGCGAGCACACCATATATAAGTAAAAGACAAACATTTTTCTAGTCTTTCAAAGCAGAAGCAATCAAGACAAATCTTTTTGATCTACAGGTTAAACCGTACTGTGGGCTATGTGTTTGTCGCCATGTACGTTGGATTCATGATATACGCTTTTGTACAAGAAAAATTATGCTTTGGTTTCTTTTGCTGAGAAGATTGTTTTATACTAAGTGCATGCCAAAACGACGTGTTTGGCGGTGACTATGATTATGAAAGCAATCATTTTGTCATGGTGTTTGGAATAAACAGGAGTTTTTTGGTAGTTTTGCGGTTTTTACGAAATGTGATTACTGTTCAACTTAAATAAAATTGCCAATATGGAAATCGTTGTTTGCGAAATATAACTGAAAAATATTGATGTTATACTTAATAGTGCTCAATGTTACACCGAAAGATTAAACAAATACTTCATAATACAGTAAGTTAGGCAAAAACTACTTTAGGCATGTTTTGGTATTTTCCTTTAAACGGCTAACCCTATTATTTTGCCGTTAGATGTCCAATGAAAAGTGGTCCTGTGGTTCCAACCTGGGAGGCCAACCTTCATATGAAAGGCAAATACTTTATTTTTACGAGAGAGGAGCAAAGAATTACAGAAAAACTACTAAAACTTCAGCCGTTTTACTTCGCTTTTACACTTTTATAACTATGCCTTTTCTGCCGCTGAGATGAGTTCGGGTGTTTGATCGTTAGTATGTTTTTTCACAACCATGCATACGCATTTATTGCTATGCATAATTGTTCTTAAGAAGCGTGGTAGATAAAACATCGATATTAGTGGCCTGAACCGTTGCAGAATGCAAGTAATTGTTCCCGCCTGATGAGTATATATTTGCGTGGCACGGAGATTAGTAGATTCTACCTTCAGTAACAGAACAGCAACAGCTATAACCGATTAGGTCATTTTCTTGACTGATATCTGACAGATTTAGCATGGTAGCAGTAACATTAGCAAACTGATATTGTAGCGTTCGCCACCCAGTCCGCTAGATGGCGACAGTAGGTTACGTTATTTTCCGAAAAAGTCCTTTTTGTATTTTGCTTTATTCACAGTAGGTTTTTGAGCCTTTAAGACAAGGAGACACACAGACACTTTTTTTGAGGCGTCTCTCCACATCAAGTTACGCCAGTGCTTCTGCAAAGGATATTTGCCAATAAAATAATATGAAGTCCGCAGTCGTGGAGCAGGAACAACTTAACAACATATTCATAGCGTAATGTAAGAATGAAACTCAACATTTGATTGGAGTCAGCTTAGCAACGCAACCGTTCAACTCTATACAGTGCACTCTAGTAATGGAAATCGTGATTATGTTCAGAAGGAATGTACAGCTTTTGACGTGTTGTACTGCTGTCAGCGCCGTTTTAACCCAAAATGGGAATATTCTCTGCTGCGACAAGTGACATTCAACGAAAATCAACATCCCTTTGACGAGAGGTCACACCGAATGGACGGTCGTATACCGTATAGTTTTGATAGCTCGCATTTGTTATTAACTTTTTGGCTGGCTGGATAATGGTTGTCCATATGTTTTGCATGGCACAGTTTGTTTTGGTTTTGATAATGTAGGTTTCACCGCAAGAACAGGTATTAATACACCCACATAATGCAGTTATACACACTCTGCTTGTGTTTACTTTTGCTTTGGTTGTTTAATTATGGCTACGACTCATTATTCGCTCCAATCATTATTCACTAATCTACGTTACAGATATTTTCAGAATGAAACCTAGTTTTGTTACTAACAGCCTACAGTTTTAGAAAAAACATTTTTTTCGTGGCGACAGGAAAAAATATCGTGACATAATAAATTTCAGTCAATACTTAAACCTATTACTTTTATTACAATGGTTATATTAGCCTACACTTGTACATACATGTAAACTAAGCGTACATAAAGACCGTAACGTTTAAAGAAGAATTGACCAGCAAATAACAAGCAAAAGAGTACTTGAAAAATTTAGATGATTTTTAGTACGCAAAACTTCGATGTAATTGTGAACGAAACTTTTATAAATATAATGTGCATCTGAAAATATCAAAGTGACCTGTTGGTTGTAGAAAACTTTTTCCTTTAATGGTGGTTATGTACTGGAAAAAATCCGGCTAAATGTATGAAGAAGAAACTTGTCCAGTTCAGATATAATTATGCAGGGACGGCTTTCTCTTTGTTATCTTTCTTCCATTTCATTCTTCGATTTTGAAACCAGATTTTTATCTGCCTTTCCGTGAGACAAAGTAAATGAGCGATTTCTATTCTTCGTCTTCTTGTCAAGTAGCGGTTGAAATGAAATTCTTTTTCTAGCTCGAGCGTTTGGTAACGTGAGTAGGCTGTTCTCGTGCGCTTTGAAGGATCAAGAGGTTCATCTGTGTTGTTAAATACAATAATGGAAAATGGTTTATTATTGCTTAGAATGAAGTGAAACGTCTTGAAATCACCATTTGCAAGATTTTAGTTTCAAAAAAACGTGAGTCCGTCTTTGGCACAACTTGTGTGCAGCCTGAAATAAATACCTTAATGTACCTGCATTGATCAAAAACCAAACAACTAAAATATGGCCAGTATGCTTGTACAATGAATATGCATGCAACGTATCCTTATGTAATAAGCATGAGACAATTTCAAATATTATATGCACACTGCACAGTTACCAAACATATTGAATAAGTTATTGTCATATTTAAACATTAAAAACATTATAGTCGCAATATAGAAATGACTTTGAACTATTCAGAATTAATAGGCAAAAAATAAAAAAGTGATGTAACTTAGAGAGGATTGAATCTGACTTATTATAAAGAATATCAAGATTTTGTATAACATGTGCAACTAACGCAAAGATGTTCAGGATATTTGTTTTTGCTTTTCAATATATATACATATACTGTATATATAACTAAAAGTAATACAAGTTTCTAACATGTGTCTGCTGTTAATCAGAGTGTAATACAGAAATCTTGTACAAAATTGATGTAAATGATGAAAGATGAAAAATCTGAATATAAATATGAAAGCAAACGATGACTTCTTTGTCATCCCCATGTTACATTTTGATGAAGGATAGCATGTAGACATGTTCAAATCGTGGTAGTTTTGCATTCAGTTATAGCCTATATAGGCCTGCTGTAATATATACGATAACCAAGCAAAATCACAAACATCCCTCTGTGAGTTGCATTTAATGCGATACGGTTTATAGTACAAAAGGAAAACTGAAAAAAAAACTTTACTTTGACTATTGTGAACTTTCTTCATCCATGGATAAATGATTGCTTTATGTGTAAATTCCTGCTGTTTTGATGATCCCTTTTCTCTCTTAGGTTCCCTATTGAAGGTAGAATTAGAAATGTAGCTTGAAGTACAAGGTTGCTGCGATAAAATGAAATTTTGGCCTTCATTTCTGTTGCAATCTGCCTTGTGTGTTCCACTGTTCTCGATTTGACACTTCCACAAATCGTTCTGCACGTTTTAAAACAATTTCATAATATTTTTAAATACATGATGTACAAGTTAATGTGAGATCAAATAACATACATTTTCAGCAAAATAGTTTAGAAAAAAAAGTTTACTTCTTATTGAGGTTATATATATAAACGGAAAATAAAGCGTTGTAGCTATACACACTAAAATTATTTGTAACTGAAAGTCATATTTCGCATTATAATTAATTATATCTATCAAAATTTGAAAGCCTTTATATAGTATAGTTTGTACATTTAAATATTCTGTGAAACTTGGAATGACTATATAAAGATATCATATACTAATTATAAATTTGACAACATTTTACTAAACTTTAACAATATTTTTGCCATTCCGTTAATTGAAAACGTTTAGCTCTGCCCTTTCACATTGAATTTTAGTTGAAAAAAATACATCGTGACAATAAACTGCATAAACTGCTTAAGAAATTCTTACTATATTTTGAGAAACTAAACGTTGTATTACAATATTGAAAGCTCCAACACATTTTTGTTTACTGTAAAAACGAGTGTGTTTTGGTTGTGTAGCTTAATCTTTTGCAGCAATCTAAGCAATTAAGCAGTTAAGATTAAGAATTAAAGCAATTAAGAATTAAGCAGCAATTAAGAATTAAACTAAAATTGTTTGACCTAAAGCAAATGATATTTTCCAAACGTCTTAAAATACTAACATCACCTGAAAATATTGCCCCGAAGTGACATGAGAAAAGTTGTTCTCATAAACGTTTTTTGTTGACATCATTTTTGATTCGTTGGCTGACGTGGTCATGCCTGTAACATGGCCGTAGTTACCAGCAGTTTTAGAACAAGCTTTAAAAGCATCAATGTCCGCTTTGTAGACGGAGAAAGGATTTAGAAAACTCTCCAGATTGCGTGCACTTGGGAATACAAAACCCCTATTGATATGAAAATTTGCAATTGCAGCTTGATTCATTAATCAGGGGCTTAAAAATTTAGTAATTAAAATCAGAGTTTTTGACGGTATAGAAAGTGTGTACTGAAATACATAACACATAAAAAGTTTGTTTTAATATTTTAAAAGTTCAATTTAGTAATACATTATATTTAATGTAATACAGTATAATTCATAAAGAGAAAACTAGTACTTATGGTCATGGTTCCATGAAAGGAATTCGATGTCATTGAAAAAGAATCATAATTATTGGTATAAAGCCAACAGCGTAATATACAGAAAATGTACGAAAAACGAAAGCTATTTTTCATGATGTTTTGGGCGGGTCAAAAGACAATGCTATAACTTCTTTTAACATGCGCCGTAATACACGAAAAAAACGTGAAAAGCCAAAAACGTTTAAACCGTGCATAGAATAATGGCAATAACTTGCTGATAACAGCTATAGCTTGGCCACTAACCCCAAGCACAGTTCTGCTATAGATTTAATACAAATGTAAAAACGAGTCCCGGTAGATCATAGAGTATATACTTGTATTGTACACCCTATATATGAATGAAAAAGTTTGTTCCCGGACTTCACCCTTTTTACTTGTTTTTATTAACAACTGGCTGCCATCATTCTCCCAGCTAGCTTCTCTTGTTTGTAAATATAAAAGCTGAAAACTTGCTAAATTAAAGCTATTCTCCACTTATGATTTTAACCTCATATAGAAACCACAACTACATATATCGAGTGATTATCGCAGCAGTAAATAAATGTTGGTGATTATCGATGTAAACTAATCTTTTCATTTTTATTTCCTGTTTTTTTCTGTGATAACATTCTCAACCATTTACCTTATAGTGGTTATTAATCCGCCATTTAAAACAAGTCGTAATATACTTTGTCATAGTTAGTGTTTTTATCGCTTTACGTCATCTATATTCGCATTTCTTACAATTAAGTAAATTCAGATGAAAACGATAGATAAAGTTTTCAACCGCAATTGATTGCAGATTAGTTACATAGAGTACAAGTTTTCCAAATGTGGGCACAGTAATAAGCTTTGCCATAATCATGTGTTCATGTTGAATGGCACTCTCAAACTAAAAAGCTCTATGGCAAAGTATAGGCCTACGTCAAACAATGTCACAATACCAGAACATCTTCTGTTACTATAACTAACTCGGAAATTCTTGCAACCGTATATTTTTGTTGCAATTTAGCCTATATATATCCAACTAAAATCACTGAAAACTTAACTTCTCTCTTTCGGTCATATGCATGGTAGCTGTCTCTATTGTTGCGTAGTATTAGATAAAACCTTTTTCTTAATGCAATCGCAGTCATAAATATTTTGCAAGCATCATCTTCTTCAAGGCTTTTTGTAACGGTTATTTTAAACTTTATTTTAAGAAAGTCAAATATAGCTTTTTTCGATTGCGTTGCCTATTCGTTCATTTAATTATCCGGCAAATCTTTTAATGCGCAGTTTCGAGGTTAAAAGTTCAGAAGGGACATGCGCGCCATTTCTGACATTTTTACAACCCCGTATTCACTGTCGGTATTGGGTTTAGTTATTAGAGGTACTTGATTGTACTAACGTCTTAAGCCACCCGTTAAATTAAATGCAATCAGAAAAGAGGTCATTATTGGAAAACTATATATTAACTAGATAGCGTCTTGCAATAAACCCTGCACGATAAACTCTACAAAACTGTTTCTATCCTAAACCTGTCATCCACATTCATGGACTGGTTTATATTCTATGCCACCTTTGCAGATTTACATTTATGCGCTTCGATTGCAATCTTAAGAAACAGACCACCACTGGGGACTAAGCCTTGCCATTGGTGCTGATCTCACAAGACCGCAGTAACGCAGCTAGTTGAATAAACCTGCTGAATAAAAGTCATAAAAAATGTAACCAAACCAAGCAGGGTGGGAGGTAAGCAGAAAATTGACACTTTGCTTTCATGACTTATTTAATTCGTTCCTTTCAAAATAATACAGAAAAAGTTCTGTTTATTTCGAACATCTTTTCAACTGATATCTAGAAACAGACTTTGAGTCGCCCCATAAAGCAACATGTTTGATAAGAAGGCCAAGTTTGTTGTAGAGTTTGAAAGATACAAACGATCTCCATCAATCTCTATTTGTTACCTGGTTCCCTTTTGTTGCTTTAAAACCAGAAAGCGTTTCTTTGACTTCTTTGATTTTAATCAAAACGTTTTCGTTTTTGCTGGAACAGACAACGAAACAACTCAAGAATCTTAAATGGATTTTCGAAACGACAAAAAATAATTGGGTTCTTTCCTAAACTGTTCACTTTATTTTCCAATGTAAATCTGGTATCGTTTACAGCTTTAGCATATATTACGGTTAACAGGGGATAACAGGTGGTGATATATTACAATACTCGACTTACAGCATATTGTTCTCTGTTTTGAGGTAAATGTGTTAAATGATTTGGTTATAGATAACAAGCCAATACCAGCTTTCATGGATTTTGCTTATATTGTCAGGAAATTCACGTATAGTTTTTAAACGTTATTAATATATTGACTGACTGATGTAGTTCGATAGCTTGCTTACCGTAACTTGTTATCTTTTTTAATGACGTGCGAAAAATCATTTAAGCAAACATGTTGTCGACCATAACCACACCGTATGTTTAGATTAATGGGAATAGGTATGGCAAAAAACTTTTTTTGATTGTTCTGAAGATTATTATTATTATTATGACTATAAATACAATATAAATTTCAGCAAACACAGCTATTTCTAACAATTGGAATTCACATGAAATATTTCATAAAGCTATTAAGGGAGACATACGGCATAATAACTCATGAGGTTGTTTTATGTTACGCAATTTATACAATATTTTGAAAATCACATATCAAAATAGTTTGGTGAAACTTAAATGTGTACCGTATGTACGCTATAGCCAGGGTTGCCATACCGTCCTTATTTCTAAGATTTGTCCTTATTTTAAAGGTCCGTGTCTTATAAAATATGTTTGTCTTTATTTCTAAGAAATGTCCTTATTTTCACTTTCGTCCTTATTTTTAGGGCGGAGGTGGGCACTTTTGTCCTTATCTTGGACATTTTGTCACCTTTACGATACCATTTTGTACCAAAGAGATACCAAAATTATGAACATGCAGACAGTGTCTTGTTTTTTTTTAGGAACATTGGTTGCTTTCTCTTGTTGTACACTGTTCAAGGTGGTATTCCTCGTTCGTTTTTTAGTCGTCCTTATTTTTGAGTTGAGACTGATGGCAACCCTGGCTATAGCGATGAAACGCAAAATAAAACCTGGACCATATGATTTCAGTTTAAGTATGTTTTCAGTTTTGAACGTGCTGCTGATATTGAGGAAAATTAGGTTAGTCTCGTGCTATACCTTCGTAAAGCATTGTCAAGCAATAACCAGTTGCTTGTCTATTATAGTTAAACATTGAAGGTCTCATTGTACTTTTTGTTGAAGATTATAAAAATAATAACGCTCAGGTGTTGGAGCTGTTGGATAAGGGTTTTTCTGCGCCTGTACATGGCAGAGTTTTGTTTTCCTTTTTCCATTTCATTCGACGGTTCTGAAACCAAATTTTTATCTGTCTTTCACTGAGTCCAAGGGTGTGAGCGATTTCAATCCTTCTTCTTCGAGTGAGATAACGATTAAAATGAAATTCCTTTTCTAGTTCGAGTGTTTGATATCTGGAGTACGTTTGTCTTCCACGTCTTCTATGTGAACCTATATAACAACGGCAATGTTTTAAATTCTTTTCGTATGTCTGCAAGTGAATTTTCTTGCATAGAATCTGTTTAAAACTGTTACTTTTTACGCAAATATCTTTCTCAAGATTATCGGCAGCTCGTCCAACATATTATCATGTGGCACAAACCTACACCACACCGACAAGCAACGCATTGATTAAAAAACAAATACAATTAATCTTAATTGTCATAAAGATCTGATTTTTAACGGAGCTATGTGTTGGACATATACAACACCTGACCTCACTGACATGTATATGGTAACATGTAACAGATTTCCAGCAATTGATACATACCCTGTTGTTTCATCCACGGATAGAGTGGTGCTACGCAGTCATTATCACTGAGGTCACTTCCGTCTTGTTGGCTGTTTTGAAAGTTATGGCAATTGCCATGAAAAAGCTCCTCTTGCGTCGTATCTTCGATTCTGAAATGATTCAACAGTCCATTGGCAGAAATAGTGCCATTAGGACACGGAACTGTAAAATAAGGATAAGGTGTGGAGGAGATGGAAGCATCAACGGAATAATATTGCTGCATGGGAAGGCTGTGTGTGGACATATTTGAATAATGCTGCTGGTACCCACTCCAGCTGTTTATGGAAGCATTTCGAGACAGTTTGATCTTATTTATAGATTTCGATGCTTTTCCATATTTCCTCAAAGCAATCTGTATTTAAAGAATGAAAATGTATTGATCATATTGATCATATTTGATCATATTGCACATATAAAGTACCTAACCGGTAAATATCTAGTATAACCCCAGATTATGCCTAGTGTAGGTTACAAATGTTTCTATAATACTCTCTTTAAGGGTCTATAAGTCTGTAAGCGTATGCAGGTAAATGGCAAAATAGCAGTACAGTATACGATAACCGCTTGTTCTTTTACCTGTGGTCTGTCTACACTTTTCTTCTGCTCACTTTGTTGCATCATATTAAAACTAGGTGGAATCCTTTCTGTAAATTAAACCTTATTTTGAAATCATGCGGCCTTTGATGAAAATTTTGGGAGCCATAAAAGACAACTATATTGCAAAATCAACTACATGTTAACTGAGTGAAGCAAATTGGAAAGACTTAAAGACAGCTATGCTATTTCTGGCACCATGTCAACTTTTGTCAACTTGGTAGCCAATTGTAATCTGCTTAAACTTATAGGCTTATACTTGACTAAAAGATAAACTTAACCATCGTGGTATTTCTTATAATTTTTACGTTCCATACATTTTGCGCTACAACATGACTGAGGTCAGAGTAAATGCCCAGACAAAGTTGCTAGCATTCACCAAAAACAACCTGTAGAGAACATTACGTAAATGTATGGTGATTTGCTCTACTTAATATTAACTATGTCAAATAGTGTTTTGAAAGTGCTAAAAGGAATCATTTTGATATACCTACACAAAATTATAGCTCACCATTATACCGACAATTCTCTTGGAAATGTTGAAGGTTTCCCTGTTGATATACGTCCGTAATAGGACCAAAGGCAGATCCAGCCACAGACATAAAATAGCCTTAGTTTTTAAAACCTTTAGGCTATAGCTGCAAAGCCCTATTCTGTATTGTGATTGCTCTATTATGACTTTAAATTTTTTTACCGTATTCTATGAGTTGTAAGTGATCTTTCATAATGAAGAACAGACAGATAGTAATTTCGGTTACGTTATTAATTTTTTATCATTAAAAATTCTTTTATAAAAAGCAAATCATTTCTGGCCTTTGGAATTTAATTTAAGCATCTCTTTGTTTTAATTTGTAATATAAAATAAGAACAACTGCTTCATTGCAGGTGCAGACCTTTCAGATAGACGAAAGAGTTGTAAAAAAGTCAAACAAAAATAGGTTTTTAAGGATACTGATTGCGGAGCGTTGCATTGCGACTATATTTAGATTAAATGGTAGATTTCGGTTAGTATGCGATTATAGTTTTCAAGTTCGATCAAAAAACAGACGATAGAAATAGTTTCAAATGTACGATTTGCTGCGATAAAATGCTAAAACCTTTTTAAAATGCTTATTGGCGAAGTGCTCGGTAGAACAGTAGCGCGTATAGGTTTATCTGTAGGTTTACGCAGGGGTCCGCAAATAGTGGGTCGCGAGACCTTCCAGTCTGGGTCGCGAAATATTTTAAGTAATATTTATTTAATGTTTATTGTTTTCAACACAAAGTTCTCATTACGTAAAATAAATGTATTCATTTACTGTACTTTACGGTTTTATGTGCTAAGTTTCACACAATTTTGTGCAATAAAATAGCTAGTGTCGATAGCAGTCTTAACTACGATATTAATTACATAGTATCTTCCACAAAATTATATGCTCACAAAATGCTTGGGTCGCGAGAATTTAGAACTATTTTTTAAAGGTCGCACCAAAAAGTATTTGCGGACTCCTGGGTTAACGTATATCAAAGGACTGGAGAACCAAATTATTCTAAACTGCGTCCAACAAAAAAATTAGGAAAAATTTTATATGAACCTGTGAAAAATAACTTTTCTCTAGTGCTTGTATAGTGCATTAAAATAAAAAACCTCCTCCCGTGTTTGAGATGCTCGCTTGGCAACTACGTAATTACACTGTCTATAACATTTTGGTCGACCAGCCTTTTAAAACAAATGATAAGCTCAATTTTATTGCCCGGATACGCTTGTTTAATATCTGCTACTACCGGCTAAAACTGCCTTGTGTCAGACGTATCCTTTGGTACGCTATATCTTTAACACGTGCTACGTTTTAAATGCCTTATTTTAACTATTTGTTAACTTAAAAAGCTAATACTTCCCTGCATCATGGTTATCTCGCAGCCATGCTGACTGATTTCAATCTAATCTGTGATATGTTATAAATTTAATAATTTTATTTATCTCTGACTTGAAGGTTTTTCTGAAGTGTTTCGAAAAACTAAAATGACGAAGTCAAATTTCTTAAATATTATTGTCAATAAGGTATTAGCGCTGTATTTTCCGACAAGATTGAAATTATATGGATCGTATATGTGGACATTTGGCAAATTGACTATCAATGTTTAATTATTTCGAGTTTGGAAAGAGCTTTGATCATAGTTATTCTTTACCGAGCGACGACTATAAAAACGTCATTAATATTCCTTGAGGTAGCTTTGAACAATTCCGCCCGATGCTGCGTAAACAGAAATTACGTTTCACCTGCTTGGTAATGAGTGCCCCCGATCACATTGAGACTGTATAGCGAGCTCTTTTAATAAGGCATTAAAGTCGGTTAAATGTCAAATTTTGATGCATTTGCCCAGCATATTGAGGCAAATACAAATAAATTATATCATTACTCTATAGCCATAAATCTCCTTGAAAACTTATATTAAACATACCTGGACAATGAAAATTGCTTCCGTTTGTAATGTTGCTTAGCAATAGTTTCTTAACATTGTATTTTTCCTTGTATTTGTTTAGATAATTTTGCCACAAAGTTAGAAGTTTTACCCAGCAAATATTTAGTCTAGTATGTTACGTAATAAACTACACCTCTTTAAGTCTGTCTAATGCAAGCTATACACGGCGGAAATTCCTTATCGGTCGAGCCTCGGTTACCGAGCTTGTCTTTGTGCAGCAGGTTCTGATTGACACAAGCATTTTTATACGTGTTTTTAGATTTGTTTACATTAGTGTCCGGGTTTGGAACTGTTCATGAGGACACTTAACAAAAGCAACTGTTGTTTACAACTTGCTAATCAGGGCATTACAACAGTTAGCGGCACTGGGTATCTAACTCGGTCGCACAATTATGTGCCCGGCGCTTTGTGCAATTTCCAGTAGCTTATAATGAGACCACTGGTTAGCAAATTTACTGTCATTATTATCTATTTGTATAGTTTATGCGTATGATTTTGCGGCTATTTATGGTTTATTTATGGCCATAATCGATCTATAGCTTTAAAGCAATTCTGAAAGCAAGTCATATAGATTTTAGTGTTCTGTAAAATCCTCCGGGGCTTCACCAGTTGTTTATATGGTTGGAACTGCTATGTAGTTGTCTAATGCGATAGACCTACATGTAGATGAAAAATGTTTATTATAGCCATTTTGCTGCCATCTTAACTCGGTAGTGTTAGTACATTATCTACTTTGGGTGAAGACAAATATCTCACCCAATATACGTCTCCACACTGTCACGTAGGCCTACTGGAGGCTATGTGTCGTAAGAAAGTGACTGAAGGTAGGATATTGGAGAAAAAAACGATACAGAATATTGACGGGTAGCCTTAATAATTAAAGGAAAATATCGTATTCTTTATGCGAATTTAAATTGTTGTGAAACGTCTCTGCATGATATTATGAGTTTTCAGCACAGATGGGCAGTACCGTGGTACTATAGCACCGAATTACTTTACCGCGTTACTTTTCAGTATCGATACCGGTACCGTCGGTACCGTCGGTACTTTAGAAAAAAGTACTGAATCTCTGTACCGAATTACTTTTTTCGAGTCATTTCAGTCGGTTCCGATACTCATTACTTTTTACGTGATTATTTTAAAATGTTAACAAGTGTGTTTTCAAAATTACGTGTTAATACCAATTTTAACATCTGTTGCTGTTTTTTAATCTAGAAACGTTAAGTTACATTGCAAGCAATTCCGGTCACATATGTTTGGACCTGGAGTAACCTTTACCAGGGGCATAATATAGCGACAATACAGGGTTGCCATCGTTCTCAACTCAAAAATAAGGGCGACTAGGAAACGAAAGACGAATACCAGCTTAAACAGTGCAGAACAGGAGAATGCAACCAATGTTCCTCAAAAAAACAAGACACTATCTGCATGTTCTTAATTTTGGTATTTCTTTGGTACAAAATGGTATACTAAAGGTGTCAAAATGCCCAAAATACGAATCTCTGCCCTAAAAATAAAGACGAAAATATGGATATTTTCAAGTGGCAGGCGAGACCAAGCGCTACAGGCCTTTGCTTTAATATAATAAAGCGCCAAATAGATCTAGTGTTGATAATCGCATGAATTACCCTGTATCATAAAGTTTTTGATGTTAAGATATATACCAGCAAACATTTCGCAGAATGGCAACCCTTGGGCTTCTCTTTCGCGTCGGTGCCCTACAGAAAACTTACAATTCTTAAGATAAGTGATGAAAATTTGCAGTTTTCCGTCTGCTGATATTAAATTTTTTCAGGTTGGTGTTAAAAACTCTGCTTCCGGTGACATAGAATTCGTTTGTGTAAGTGGTGGTTCTTTAGGTTTTTTAGTTTGGTGGTTGAGTATTTAGCTTGCTGCAGGTTTGAATCAGGAGGATAGGTCGATAAACGATAGGATAGATGGTTTTCTGTCTCACCAAGAGACTCGCATCTGCCGGAGATAGGCTAGTTGAAAACTAGTCTAGTTTTGTTTACTATTTCAGTATTTCAGACGATATATGATGCAACAAAAATTACAGGAATTGTTAGCTACCAGTCTGCCGCGAAATAAATTGATTAATTATTATTAAAACTTTCGCTAACCGCATACAAAAAGTATGCGATAAATTTCATAGAAAACTTCTGGGTAAGCCTACATTTTCACAGGATAACAGATCCTGCAGTGATTTTTAAATATGGTCGATTAATGACTTTGTAATGAAAAGTGGTTTATGGTCCCTTAACCTGTAAGGTTTACCCACTTACACTACAAAGTCTGTTTCCTTGTGTATTACTTAACAGTGAACTTTGATAGACTTCAGCAATAATGACGCAGGAATGACCACTGTATAATCTGATTATATTTGAAGCTTCTTTGAACGAATACATCAAGATAGAACACTGTGACAGCAACAGCACAAAGACATGTTGCGGCGTTGAACGTAAAAACCAAAAGAGACTGAATGAATCAAAATGCACGCACAGTAAGAGGGAAGCATCGATTACGTCACGCAGTGTTATGCTTCGCTGATTCGATAGACGAGAATTCTATGTCGTACACAATTTTATATTATATTAAGTGATATATTTATCACAACTTACTCTCTTTGAAGACTAACATCTTTATGCATACATAGTAGGATGTTTCATTTTTTCACCATTTTGGAATTTAAAAAAGCTTGGGGTCTCCCTAGGCCGTATTTTGGACACAATGAAAGAATTTGAATTTATTTTAATTTATGATGTCATTTTGAGGTTGCACCCCCTTGTTGAAGTTTCAGTGGGAGTGCATTTTTCTAATTTGGCGATATCTTGGTAACCGATTGAGCTAAAGCCACAATCAAGGTGTTAAAAGATGCAGAATGGCTGGTTTCCTATAACACTCAATACATTTTAATTGCATTTTTGCTCTAGAAAAAAAGTTATTTGAGAAAAACCAAAATTTTGACATATTTTGCCTACAAGTCAATATGAAAATAAATATGAAAAGCTTGCTGGCAATGTTTTGCCTACCAACATGGATGTTTTGAATCACTATTATTTTGAAAGTAAGCGCTTAAGTGAAACAAATCCAAAGTTTATCCGGAAAGCACCAGCTTTCAGTGATGTTAAAGAGAAAGTTGTTCAAGATGTCTATTTGTCTGTAAGGTCTGTTCTACCACAGACCTTACAGGGGAAATACTTTCCTCCACAATTATTGATGAGGTATGCGGTGATACTCTAAAGAAGGTGTACTCAGTCATGGCGGACACTACAGCTGTTAACACAGGCAGGAAGTCAGGAGTAAATAAAAGAAAAAACACAATGGTTTTCTGACAAAAAAAAGGAAAAAATGGTAGACAACAGTTTCCGCAGTGACGAATTGTGCTTGTTAGTGTTAGCTTCTCATTTGCTGATGAATGTTCCGGAAAATCTAAAAAACCTTTAACATACAAACAGGAGAGCATAAGTCACTCACGATGGATAACAACTGCCAGCGGCTACCTTCGTCATCTGCTTTTCAACATTGGAAGTCAACAAATGTCCACAAATCAAAAAAGAAAATTAGAAAAAATTGTTTCATACATTGTTTCAGTCTATGTACCCTCTTTTGTAATGATACATTTGCATCCAAAAGCTTGTGATGGTCCTTTTCTTACTCTTTTCCAACGCAACCTTCTTCTTGCTTATAGAGAAATCCAGCCAGATGTTGCTGATATGGTAATGAAGTATTACTTGGATCATGCGGGACAATGGCTTGACCCCCAAAATGTGGCTTTAAGTGTTTATTCTGAGGTGCCACCTTACCCAATCGAGGCTGTTAAAGTATCCTCTTCCATGCCGCAATCCATCGATGTAAGAACTTGCTTATGAATCGTAATGCTGGTTTAAAACAATTTTTCACATTGAACAGCAAACAAGCTCCTTGCATTGCTTCAGATGATGTTGATCCAGAATTTTGGAAAGCCATTGAAAACAATAATAGGTGCAATGAAAGGAATATTGGATGATTGAAAAATATTCTGCAGGAGAAAATTCGTGAAAACAAATCTACTTTGAGGCGTACTGATTTTCGTTTGCAAGCATACCTGTGCAATATGGATAACAATTAGTGCAGACAGTAAATTTTTAGGTTAACATGAACTGTTGTTTGTTGTTAGTTTAAAGAATAAAAATGAATTTGAATAAAAAATACAATTTGTTGTTTGGCTGATGGAACTGTTCTTACACGGTAGAGTAACGCTAAAGTAGAAATCAAAGTCGCAGTTTAACATGATCGTTTACTCGATCTTTCCAGAACTACCGATGTAGCAGTTATTTACACAAACTGCTGTAACTTTAAGTTTATCTTAGATTATGTTTGTATAGCTTACATATAAAATATATTGCTTACTTTTCATGGCGAAGGCCAATCTAAAAGTTTACAATCACCACCAAGCAAAATAAAGGTTCGGTTGGGAACTACATTGTGATTTGCATACAAAATATGTCAAAACTTAGGTTTTTTTTTCAAAATTTCGGTTTTTCTCAAATAACTTTTTTTCTAGAGCAAAAATACAGTTAAAATGTATGGAATGGTTATAGGAAACCAGCTGTTCTGCATCTTTTGAGACCTTAATCATAGCTCTAGCTCAATCGGTTACGAAGATATCGCCAATTCACAAACATGCACCCCCACCGAAACTTCAACAAGGGGGTGCAACCTCAAAATGACGTCATAAATATAAAAAAAATTCAGATTCTTTCATTGTGCCCAAAATACGGCCTAGGGAGACCCCAAGCTTTTTTAAATTCCAAAATGGTGAAAAAATGAAACATCCTATTACATAGCCTACTTAAATAATATGCTGTCTCCTATTTATTATAATATCTTTAATGTTAGTAAAAACAAACACTCAGTAGGCACTAGAGGATATTTTAATCTGTTCTTACCATATTGTAAGCACAAAACTACTCAGCAGTTTATACAGGTCATCAGTGTTTAATCTTGGAATATGCGATGCGTTTCATTGACAAAGATTAAGTGTCACGTAAAATTTACCAATTTTGTAAAGATTCATCTACAAAATAAATCTTAAAAACGTCATCTCATCAGGATGTTTCTCCTTGAACGGATAGGCTACTGCTTTAGTTTCTGTTTTCGTTTTTCTCGATTTAAGATTGTCTAGTTCTCCGCAGTTGAAGGTTTACAAAGGAGGGGTGATGGTGACTACCGGCAGTGCACTACTGACTTGGCTATATCACTTGGCTATCTCAAGGTAGATTTACGATCTCCACCATTCCCATCTACTCCTCCAGTTCTTCTTTTGAAATCTTTTTAATGAATGAGCAAGAATGTAAACCCTTGCTTACACATGATGTTCTTTGGGCATAGCAAGAAAAGCATTGTTATGTCTGTTATTTTAGCTTGGTAATATACTGTATTTTTTTGTATTTATTCAGCCTCTGTTATTTTTATATGGAATTGTGTTCTTGGGAACGTTGAGGTATGCCATTGTGGCCGTATACGTTGTTGTGTGATAAGTCACCCAGTTCATCACGTGACCAATACACTACGTCATCGGAAGATTTCGGTCAACCGCATATTAATGATGTCAGAATGTTATACTACCGAAATAATCAAGCAAACAACACACCAATTACCCAGCTCGCGATCTGAAAACCAAGTTCAAGAAAACGACATTCTTCAGCATGACGAGGCACTTATGTAAGATCGAAAATGTGTTTGTTCTTTCAAACTTCAAAGAATATAATTTTTAACCGCCGAAGTTTCAATTATCTGGCGCCAAATAGCCAGATAATTATAGCAAAACTCTGTACCCGGAAAATGCACGCGAACAGATGTAATAGCCGTGGACGAATCTAAGCTGTCAACTGAAGAAGTCACGTGTTACCCTATTGTGCTATCGGACTCTGTGGTCGAACTCATCCGAATAGCTGACCATGTCTTATACCAACAATATGGGCATAAGGGCCAGTATATAGGCATCAATGCAGTGAAGACATACACATCCATTCGGATGAAGTTTTAAGACAGATTTTGGAAACGTATAAGTTATATAAAACAGATTGAAGAACGGTTGGGTGAACTTTATTTGTTTGAATAAATGATGCTGATCGTAATGCTCGAAAATTGTTTTTTTTTGTTCCAGCAGTCAGTAAGTTTGTGTGAGCGAAATAAACATTATATCCCACTGGCTACTAAAAACCGTTCTTACGTTGGGTCATATTGCGTTAATTAGACATCGGCATTGAACAATCGATTGTGACATACAAATAAATCCACAACCAACCAATAAACATTTAGTAACAGTTGAGAGATGAAGATGCCCGAAATAACGAAAACTATATCTGATTCCATAAATTGTTTAAGATCACAAGTTCGTTTCGCCATTGCACGTGCTGAGCAGAACAGCTAACAAATGAAAAACTGATAAAACTGTGTTTACGAACTGACAAACGTATGACGTATGGAGGTATGAAGAATTGCACATCAACAGTGAAACAAAATATTAAATGAAATTATGTGGCTTTGATAACTATGTTTGTATTACTCGCAAGGTATAATTTACCCAGAACATATGGTAATATCTCGTTTCTCTAAAACAGCCTGCAAACTATTTCCTGTCGATCGTTTACAGCTACGCTTCGTGTCGGTTATACGTTTATTTCTTTATAATTTGTTTTCCTGTTGACTACTAACCAGAAAAGCTTTGTATATCATTATGGATTGACATCCAAAATAATTTATTAATATTATTATTACTCTTCTGCTGCTACCCAGTCTAAATTGGACCTTCATCAGTCTACTACCCAAGCCTGTGTTGCGTGATGACTCTAGTCTTTAGTGGAATTGGAATGTATTTCGATGTCAATAAAATGAACATTTATATGGACAAACTTTGTCAAGTTGAATGCAATTTTAATAATCTCAGAATTCTGGTTGCGGAAGATTTCACGAACGATAGATACGAGACTCATTAAATATAGCCAGAACAACCCAATCTATAACCACGTAACCCCTCAACACCAACCGAAACACACCAAAAGGTTGCAATATTTGATTACTACCACCAACGATTGGTTATAAGCGTAATGTAGAGTAAAGTACTCGGTAGTCAACAAAGTTGGAAATGCAACGGTATACAAAGAATCTTAGTCAATGCAAGAACGTAAATTAAGGAGAAGAACGAGAGCTTAAAGACAAATGTCCGAAGCGTAGTGCGTGCCACCACATCATTTTAAAATATCATATTTAGGCCTATTGTCATGTTTTTTGTGCATCTGAGGACCCTGATATCGTTCCCTCACCTTGACCACAAAAATGGGATTCTGACCCCTAGGATGGTGTTTATATTGGTGGGGTTTTTATTTTAGTCACCCATGTACACATCAGCAACTTCTGCAAACATGTCCTCCTCCTTATCCTCATTTGTTTCGATCTTATTAATGATCTTTTGTGATTCTGTTATAATGTGTGTATGCTTCTTTGTTTTGTTTTTGTTAATAATTTATGACAATGTAAGCATTTATTGAGTTTTGTGGCCGTGCTAAATTTACATAGTTATAGCACCACTGTACAACGAACACCTTGCACGTTTAAGCTTCCGAGCTTTGCCATGTTTTTCCGTTTGTTGAAATATTGTCTGTGCGCATATTTTCGTGTTCTTTTGCTATAACAAGTTATCATCTCTTTTCGCTCGTGCAGTCAATGGCGAAAAACAAATAAATAAATAAATTCCTAGATCCGGAGAACAATGCTAATTTGCGGAAGTAACAGCACTACAGTATATGCCAATCTTCAACTTGAAATGGCATCATATTTTTCCAAACATTTGTAAAACAATTGTTTCTAAAACTACTATAATTCCCACGGATCGAAATTTTCATCTTCCGTGACTAAATTAAAGGAAAATTGTCCTTACTTCCGTAGATTAGTGTAGTTACTTCCACTTTTTCTGTTTTCCGCGGAATGGTCTTAACCAATCCGGATCAGTGTGGCGAAGCAAAAGTAACCTGAGCCAAGCTAGCAGACACTCTTTGCTGGTTCGACAAAGTTAAGCGAGCAGACATTTTCTATTTCTATTTTTATTTTTATTTTTTAAAAATCACTATAAACTTAAACTTCCGGAGGGGAACGATGTCCAAAATCGCAATCAAACATCGTAAAAAGTTAAAAATCACGAATTAGTGCCAGAAGACGCGCTCATACTTAAGATCTATAAGGGTTGGGGTTAAATTTCGATCTTTTTTCGACGTTTGACCGCGATTTTAGACATCCTTCCCCAATGGAACGATGTGCTCTTTAAAATAAAAAAAATGTCTGCCAGAAAGTGTTTGCTGGCTTGACTCAAGTGGTAAAGTAGGGTACCTTGCAACTGCAGACTACAAGCAGTAATGGGAGCCTGCAAGTTTTTTCCGGTTTTTATGCTCAGTAATCCTTTGTTAATTGTGCAAACCTTAGGCATACTCAGTGGGTTTCCGGGCGGACAAGCGGCAGTTAAAACGCGATAATCTGTTTGTAGGTTAGCCTCAGAGGCTATTATTTAACCTTAGTACATCACCTATACGTACTCGGGAAATCCGGACCTCCGATTTTACCTACTAGGCTACACATGCAGGTTATAGACCACCCTACCTACCCTTGATGTTTTGTTTAGTTTAATGCGAAAACCTTTTCAGCAGCTTTTATTGTTTTAGTACTGCATGTATTCATTTGTCGACGCAAATGCCATACAAGAAATTGGCATCGCCAATTTTCAGGCGCAGATTTGACGTTTTACCCTATATTCTTTATTATAAGTAGGCTATTACGTAATTTACGTTGCCGCGGTGCAAATTACATTAAATTGATTAGCGCGTTTATGTGATTGTGGTGCATTGAAAGCAAACTTTCCCAAAAGGGAAAATAAAAATACTACCATAATGCTATACTGCTATAAAAGAAAATATGGTAACTGCAAGCATGAAATCCATCACTGTGCACATCAAACTTTTTTCACGCAAATTTATAATAAATAAACAAATATAAGTTGCTTGTTTAAATGCCAATATGTAAAAATAAACAAAGAATTATGGTTTCAGTACATTCTCCCACTGAAAAATACGGCAGTTTTCAATGAGAAATCATGCGAGCAAAGATGCGAATTTTGGCTTGAAGGCGTTATTGGAGACTTGGCATAAACTGAAGCATCAATTTTTGTATATTTCAGTTATGTAATATAAAAATGTCATTCAAACAACCAGATTTCCTTTGTTTATTAGAAATCGGCATGAGGTTAAAAAAATTCTGTGTGCATGGTGATCAATCTCCTGTGTGCAGATGCCACACTTTCCATTATAGATTACGCCAAAATTTGCGTCTTTGCATGCACAATTTCTTGTTGAAAACTGTCTTACTTTCCAGTTGGAGTAAACGTCAATTAGGATAGTGTGGGAATTGAAGTGTATGCTAATTTTCAACTAAAATTGACATACTAATTTTTATAGACCCTTATAAGTTACCGCTGCCATTTTTTGGGTGGCAAGATTTTTTTGATCGCTTGGCCTATTCTTAACAGTGGAAATTGTCGACCCACTTTGATTTTTTTAAAATTAAAAGCGTTCTGAGCATTGGTTTGTAAAGGTTTCGCCCAGGTGAGTAGCGTATGAATTAAACTGTGAGAAAAACACCTTTGTTGTTACGTCATCTCGACCTGAACAGACTCAATACCAAGACAATAACAGCAGATAATCCCGATTGGCATGACATCAACCGGAGACAGTAACACAAATCTGACCAACAAACGAAGAATGTCTTTTAATATTTGGCACGTTTGCAACATCTATGATTGATTTTGTACCTATTTTGATTAAGCCCCCGCTCTAAACAGTGCAACATTGGGAATGTGCTTGTTCTTTTCCTATGCAGTATGTCCAATTGTCTGCCTGACTTTTGTTATTTGGAACAACAATATGACCTTATCATATACCAAGCGTTTAATATAGCTTTAGCGCAACATTGAAATAAAAACAAACTTGTCCGAATTAGATGCAACCAAAACAAAGAATTGAGAAAACATCGCATATAGTTTTTCACACCAAGTAGGTTGAAAGGAATGTTAGTATCCTAAAACCATTATTTTAAAAATGTCACTTACAAACAGAATTTTAGCAATCACATGTTATTCGAAGAATAAATATTATAACCTAAAAAGCAGCAATCATTATGTTTGACAATTCAAGTTATGCTTAACTCTTATAACATCAAATCGAGACTGTAAAGTAAATATACTGACCCCCGAAAACTTTAAATAGTTTTATTTAGTAGTTGAAGCAACTATTTATTGCCTCAAAGTTGTTGCCAAAATTCCACATTTTGCCATCCAGTGATGTCACAATAAAATTGATGTTCAAGCTTTGGATTCAAGAATGGGTGCAGCTATAAAACCCTTTATATTGTAGCCAAGTGTAGGTAATGAGCAACTGATGGAGTTTAGCCTACTCCACGCATAGTAGTAGTGTCTGGTTTCAACAAATAAAATAAGCGAAGTTACCGAGTTTGTACAATGAGCACTTTTCTGGTTTAAGTTTTTGCCAAAATTCACTAAATTACGGCCAGTGTGCCAGACCTCGGTCCTCCTCACTGTACCACATTGTATATTGAGCTTATTGTATGGTAGCCTATGGAACAAAGTGGGAATTTGGCTCGACAGTTCTCATGCCTTCCTGCTCCTTTGTGAAAAATGTTTGGTGACGCCTGGGCTAAGGTATAGCCTAGCTAGAGACAAAAATGCCAAAAATAATTCTGAAAAACGTTTCGATCAGTATGCTCTTTCACCTATTAACTGCAGTTGTATTACCTATAGTCCTATACCAATACACGTATCATTATTACAATTATATCACTAATCACGCGTGGTACGAAAAGTTACATGGTGCCATAGTTCAGGAAATCCCTAACTTTTAATTGACCCGGCAAATCTAAAATATTCTAGATTAGCCACTGCTTTATGCTCTAACCGAAACTTGAGAAATCATTGCAGAGTTTAAATTGTGCAAAGACTTTCCTCAGTTCGAGTGTATAGATTGTGATATATACCACATCAAACCTACCTCTAACTTCTTGTACTCTGTTAATTTGTTTTTAATTTGCTGTATTTTTTGGTAGGTAATGGCTGTTGTAGTTTCATCCAAACTTATAACAAGATTTCTCTCTTACTACACGAATTTGCGTATTTTTCATTCTGCAACCATATCCGTTCGTAAATACTCAGAATTTGAAAGCAAAAGCGAAGCACCAGTTGATCCCTTGATTCAGGATGGTGGTGAGTTATTGCTTGGAATATAGTTTATAGGGTATGATGCATGTCTGGTTCAGATTACCATATATTTTAGTGCAGGGGTGTCTAACCTGTGGCTGGCTCGCCGAGTCCTTCCAAGTAGCCCGCTACATATGTTTTTTCAACAGTAACTCTTGATTAACTTATACTCCCTACCAAAATAAAAATGAAGGGAAATTGTTTTTTCAATCAGTTTTGTTGTCAATCAGTCTAATCGAAATAGAAACGACTGTACGGTTATGTCTTTTGACACGCTACCAATTATCACAATTTATCAGCGATTGATAGAAAAATTGTGGCATCACAGACAAATTCTATTTTATTTTAAACTTTTGTACGCGTGCCCTGATGAACCATGCATAGCTTATATTTTCTTATACCTTACAAGTTAGAGTTAAATTTCACTTCAACTAAGTGCAGCTTCACACGATACGACCACTATTGTACATTTTCATTTTCTTGCAGACACATGACCAAAATTAGGTTTGGTTTCCATGCAACTTCGAATTGTACAGCTTCACAAATAGTGCTTGCAAATTTCCTTTTTTTGTGTTAATTGAAGAGAAATTGCCATTGAAGTTTATTCGAAGAAGTTTGCATAGTACATGCACATGATTACCCATAATTATGTAAAGTTTAATTGTAGTAACATTGCAATTCCTACATTTTATAACTCACATAAAATTTAATCTGTTTTGTTGTTTTAGTAGATACCAGCACATGGCCTGATGAACTGATGGGTCCATTGAATCCGCGCAATAAACAATTTCCTTTGCCTGGAAATGTAGGGATTTCTTGCTTGAACACAACACATAGCAATACTAGGTCTGTTTAATTACCAGTAATTTTTATTAACTTCCAGCAGGATGTCTCGACTTAGATTTGAACCAAAATGTATGACATATGTAAAAATGTATTGACACATTAGCTAAAAATAAAATAGGACATGTTGCCCAATGTGTGTTTTATTTTTGAAATTTACAATCACAGTTAGTAAAATATCATTTTGTTTGTTCTGTACCAATTTGATGTTCAGACAAAGACCACCATATAACTGGCATGAAACTACTAATTGAACCACGCAAAACAACCATTGATCTATTGTTTCATAAAAATCCGTAAAAAAGTTTACGTAGCAATTTTTAAATAATACCTAATTATCATAAGCACACGTTGGTCCAGACCCTGGCACATTGGCCGCATGTGGTATTTTCACATTTTTTGTTATAATATTACCATATTTTCCAGTGCAAGATTTGCAGGTGTTATAATACACAGGTATATCTGTTATATTTGAAATGTATTGCAGGTCAATAATTGAACTATTGTGGGATAACAATGACTCTTTCTGGCTAACATCACATTGTTGTGTGACAACACAAAATGTGATGATTTTTGCTCTTTTTTGCAAACACACTTGCAAATAAGTAGAAAGTATCGAGACATGTGTTGGTTAACTCTGTCTTCATGGCAGTCTTGGATCACCCTGGGTTACCAATTATGGCATATGTACAGTCAGACGTCGTTGAATCGGATCACTTTGTTTCGTCACCAAATGTCAGTTTAGCAAGATATCCGATAATCGGAATCAAGGCAGTAATAAGGCGAAATCTTTCATAGTGAATGAAAGGAATGTAAATGAAGATGACGATCTGCTGTTCACAGTGTGATTGATGTGAGATAATGGCTATTTTTTGTACGTAGATAATTGGCTATTAATTTTGTCATCTATGACAAATGCACGAAAACAGCCAATCTTTTTCGCTCCACTCTTTGTACTCCGGTTTATCAGATTTTTTCTATTGCTTTAGCATATCTGTTCCGACACAGAAGTGTCGGGAGTTAGGCATAGCCATTTCTGGATTAAAGAGGTAAAATGCATGGGAAGAAATCCGTTCTCGGCAGTTTTGTGTCGGATAGTGATGATTCTGGTTTTGCGGAGTTTGCATTAACGAGGTCTGACTGTATGCTGGAACTCAATCTACCTTGTGTTTCTGCTTGAGACAACTTTTCCATTTCATCATCATCGAGTTTGGCGGTTATGTTAATGATTTAAGTGATTGCATCATCGGAGGGAATTTTGCCTGCAGGGATCCGCATCTTCTGTATGTCACTTTCAATAGCCTCAATCACTTCTGCCTTTGTTACCGCTATGTTCTCAAACATGCTCCGGGAATGATGCCTGTACATTCCCCGCAGTGTCTAGTAGTTTCACTCTTCCCAAAATTTAATGCCTCCATGATTAATTGCAGTGTCTTCGTATTCTTCAAACACACCCAATTAGTACACTTCATCTACGATTATGTGCAAAAATGGTGTAAAATTACATAAGTCTTAATGCTATAGTGTTTGTTGAAGTATTGTTTGTTAAAGAAATCTGACTTTCACATGCATCTAAATGTATGCAAACTAATAATGTGAGAACATTAATGGGAATTTCATTGGACTTCCTGCAACTAAGTTTTAGTCCGAAAAAACGTTTAAGTTAGACATTATTATCTCAAGTATAAGGCTTGGATATTGGTGTGAAAACACTTGCAAAACACAGGTTTCGCAAGGGTTAGAGTAGGAAAATCTACATTTTTTGAAGTTGGCTTGTCAACTACTAGACTTTATTGTTCTACCGATATTGTACTTCTCGTTAACAGTTTTTTTTTGGTAGCTCATATTGCAAGGCTGATGACATATTAGAAGAAAAATCAAGCACAGAACGCCAGCTGACAATCGTATCACAACTTATTGCTGAATCTGATGTGAGTTTCTAAACTAAAATGCATGGAAATATTGTAACATTAGATCAAATATTCAAATTGTATTCATTTTTTGCATATTTAATTTCTACATTATAGTCAGTTGGGGCAAAAAAAAACATAGGGGTACTTGGGGTAAAAAAGGACAACCCCCCCAACTCCCCCTAAGAATGATTTTTTTGAAAAAGCTTTGCATGGTTAGAAACATCATTTATTTGCATATTTTTTTAACATACAATACAGGCCCAGAGGTAAGTACTTTTCAGGAACTATGCAAATCACTAAATTGACCCAAAAACGGTCCAAAAAAACTTTTTTTGCTCTTTACTAAACTTTTTGTGGATTGAAAACGATGGTTGAAAATCACAATCTTTTTATGTGTATCTACATGATATTTTAGTATGATTGTACTCCAGTACTTCAATTTTGATTTCTGTTAACCTTTCATTCTATTCTATGTTGTCTTTTTTTACCCCATAATTACACAATGTGTTGGGGCAAAAAAAGACAGCTGTTTTTATTTTCCCTGTGCTTGTTTTTTTTTTACCCCATCTTTAATAACTTTTATTTTAAAACAATTTTGGTTGCTATAAGGCATTAAACTAACATTTTAATGTTTTACTTGCATTGTCTCAGTTTCCTGATCTCTAGTAAATACATTAAACCTAATGTACTGATGATTCATTTGAAATTAAGTTAAGCGAGTGAAATTAAGCGTGAAGTTTCACTCTCCAATCATTTTGTGTTGTTCTTTGTAGTTAATTGATTTATGTACCATTCCACTTTGTTGAACTCCTGCCAAGTAGCCATTCAAAAGCTTAACATTCTTGTAAGCATTACCAGTTTCAGAAGTCTCTGTTCAGTGTTAGTTTAACCAGTCCTGGTAGCATTGTGTTTCGTATACAAGCAAATAGGCAATTTCGTTGAGGAAAATAAAATGCTTTAACTTGACTTGCCCTTCATCAATATGATTAGCTCTGAGGTCGTGTCATTGAGCACTGAAGCGTCGCTTCAGACTAATTTCTGATTAGATATTGATCCTAATGTACTCGTATGTTTCAGGTGATAAATATATATCTTTAAATTAGAGTACTGAGTGAATGATAAACGAAAACATGGTGAGGAATTATGAAAAGAAAGTTAGGCATTATACCAAGGCAGGAATTGAAAAAGCAGTGGCCGAAGTACAGCAAGGCCAAAGCTTGAATAGTGTTGCTATAAAGTATGGTGTATCCAGGACGCTTTTAAAGAACCGTTTGAAAGATCAGGTTAAGAAGCAAGGAAGGAAGACAGTGTTTTCAATGCATGAAGAAGAGAAGATGGCATCAGCAGTTAAAAAGATGGCAGAAGCAGGATTTGGTCCAACTATTCAAGAACTGCAATCAATTGTGAAAGATTATGTTGAAGCAAATGACATTGCTACTCCTTTCAAGGATGGGTTACTGGATGGTTAATGAAACAAACATAAAAGCAGGCTTTAAAGCTACTGGCATTTTCCCTGTGAACAAAGAAAAGTATAAAATTTCTCGACTGGATAAATTCAAATTGGAGTTGTATAATAAATGGCAATCTAGTGGTTCTCCAAAAGAAGAAGAAGGCAATCCAATTTTGAAAAAAAACAGTCCACAGGAAACTGAATGGACAAGTAATGTGGAAGAAATGCCATCCACCTCATCAATCTGCAACATTCAAGCTGTTTCCGCACCATCAACGAGCACCACAGTACAATCACGGATCAGAACAACAAAGGACATCATCAATGAGTTGCAACTTCACGCTCCCGAAGGGATGAAGTATGAAGTACGGCTTGTGTCAAAAGATGAATCGGTTTCAATAGACAGTGTGTTAAAATCAAGGGGACGACAAACAAATGACAAGAAGAAAAAAAGAAAAAGAGTGAAGATGAATGGAAGCATTTTAACAAATGAAGAATTTAACGAGCAAGTTGAAAACTTTGAAGCAAATGAAACAATTACAAAAAAGAGAAAAGCTGGGAGAAGGAAAAGGAACGCAGACGAAGATGAAGAATTAGAAAGAAGGATGGAGCGAGAAATTCACAGACAAATGGATGAAGACATGAAGAGAGTAGATACAGAGGATGAGATGGTAGAAGAGTCTGACGATGAATCTGAAGAAATGAATAATGAAACAAGAGAAGACACAGTTATTGGAATGGAAGATGTAGAGGAAGAGAGAAGAGATGTAACTGAAGAAAGTGTAAATGAACAGAAGAAAGAAAAGAGAACAATTAAATTGGAAATAAACAAAAAGCAAGTTGGAAAGTACTTTGCAGTGTTTTGGGAGAAGCCAAAAACATATTATTGGGGAAAACTTCTAAAGATCTTCAGATACGAGGTTGATGGAAAAATTGAGCAAGTTGAATTTAAGTTTTTGCACAAGAAATCAACTTCAGAAGGTGCAGTGTATTGGGACTGGCCAACAAAGGAGGACATAGATATAGTCAACGTTGAAAATTGTTTTTGGGGTCCTTCAACCGCAGTGTTAACTTCTGTCGGACGTGCAAAATCATATTTTGGTTTTGCCGAGGAAGAGGAAGTGAAAGAAAAATTTGTGTTCCTAAGCAAATATGGACTTCATAATGCATAAACTTCTTTGTTTGTTTGAACAAGGTGTTACAGTTTCATCCTCATCTGTATATATTGCTATTTCTTCTGCTTTGTGTTGCTTTTAATAAACAAAATTTACTGTTGAAATTGATTGTTTTTTTTTACCCCGTGCATGGCTTTTATTGCCCCAAACACTGGGGAAAAAAAAACAACACAAAATATTTGATAAAAATAAAAAGAATAAACATAATGCTCCAATTTTTTGGACACATCAATGGAATATTAATATTGATCAATAGAGTGTAAAATTTGACTTTTTGGCCCATTTTTTAGTGAGAAAATCAAAAGTTTGTCAATTTTGCATTTTTTTGCCCCACTTGACTATATAATATTTTCTACAAATAATGTAAGACAAATTAAAGTGGCCATTTAAACTGAGATATTTTGCACCAACTGCAATAGAATGTGCCCGGTTGGCACGAGTACACAATCAGCATAATTGAAACAGTACCATATCGATACAGGACATAATGACCCTTTTCGAGTGTACACTGGGTGAGCATTTGGTATCACTTCCGTAATACATCATTAACTGCGGTTGATGCACTAGTCACTTTTTTCCTTTTAATTCAGCCATGTTAAATGATTGTCTTGTTCTTCCGTGATTGGTTTACAGCTTCCCATACTGTATGTCCAAGTCCAATGTAAGTATAAGCATACATTTGCAAAATTACCTTCATTAAAGCTTTTCTGTTTGTTCAGACAAATCTTAACTTAATAAAGAGTTCATATGAGTCATAAAAACCATGTCAGTTGCTGATGTAATAAACATTGGAATGACGTTGATCCTGTAAAGCAGGGGTTCTTAACTAGGGGGGCGTGAGTAAATTTTCAAGAGAACGCCAGCCCTAATGTGCTTTACAACATATTTGTTCTTCATTAATTTTGATATTAGTTATTGATAGTACAGAAACAAGCCGGAGGTTGAAGGAGAATTACGGTGTGCGCTGTCTGGGAATAAACCTTGCATTAAAGAGCTAGTTGCCAAGAAACATTGCAAGTGTCTCACTGATTTGTGATCAATGAATAAAACGCAATTGCAACATTGCTGTTTGTATTTATCTATAAGTGTAGGGGGGCTTGAAGCGGAGAACCATCGCTAAAGGGAGGCGCAGTACCGAAAAGGTTAAGAACCGCTGCTGTAAAGGCATTCTTGCACTAGTCCCAACCGATAGCAGGACTACTCTGTCTTTGTGCAGTGGCAAACAATGAACAAGTTATGTCGAGCACCTAAACTAAGTGAAAGAAAAGTTGCTGTACCAGCAAAGTGACTCCTTTAAGGTTGCATTTAGGGTTTGAAAACTGGGATCCCGGTTTCGGGAATTTCCAGGATTTAGTTACTACTTCAACTTCCCATTTCCTGGTTTTACTCACAAAAATTCTGGTTTCCCAAGTTAGCAAAAGTTATGTCAAAAATATATTGCAAATGGTCATAAATTTCAATCTTTGCAAGTCAACAAAATGTGCAATTGCAGTAGTGAACGGTATGATGACACAATGGTCTGTGTATCAAACTTGCTTGCTGTCAACAAGAACTGGATTAAACCAAAGATCGAAGAAATCTCATAGATCATAGAAAGAACGATAAAGTGAGTTGGCTAACAATAATTCTATTAATGACAGCCGTTTTGAAAGGCTTTAAGTTCATACTGAAAGTTCCACACAAATCCAGTCCAATATATTATAATGGAAGCCGAACAATGTGATAATGGAAGCCGAACAATAATCAAGCAGCTGGTCTGTATTTCATGGTAGGATTAGCTGAGATCTTGGGTGTGCAGACGCGCTAGCTCATGTTTGCAAATATTTAATCTTTCTCCAATGCATTTCTAGGCTAACGTGCACTTGCAGACTTGTTACACTTCGATGACTCCAAGCATGTTTCGCAGTGTTAGTCTATAGTATAGATAGCCTACTTATGACCTTTTCCCAGCTATGGTAAATGTCTTCACTACCAGTACATGTTTTGTGCAAAGCGTTGTAGTGATTAGACTTGCCTGCCACTTGATAATATTAAAAGAGTTATGACCAACTAACATCCCATTAGTAATTTCTCATGGTCGAATATATATATCAATACGCTGCGTAGATTTTGCATTTGTGATTCCAGTGGTAGTGTCAGGATTCCAGGATCCGACCAACATCAGTTGAGGCAGAACGAGTTTTTTCTGTAGCAGGACTGTTTACCATGAAAATTCATTCATGTCTAAGCAACAAATCTGTTAATGCTCCGAGTTTTCTGTGCAGTCATAAAATGAATAAAACAGCTTAGGTGTACTCCCATCCTGTTGGTTTTGCCATTTATCAGCTTTTTGTATGATTGTGTGTAAGTATAAAAATCCCGGTTTCTCCAGGGATTGAGTTAAATTTTTCCCGGCTCTGCGAAAATCTGGGAAATCAGAAACCCTAGTTACATTACTTCATGATAATCTAGTTGGCAACCTCAGGTGAAGCGTAGGGTTGCTCAACTTAAACGGACAATCTTACAGATCTGTGCTATGTTTAATGCCATTATCACACTGTACACCACTGCTTTTAAGATTAAATGAATATTAGTTCTTTTATTAAGAAGTATCTGTATAAAAATATGATATTATTTGCTAAAAATGCAGTTTTATAGGAATCCAATAAAGTTGAAAAATGCATTTGGTACTTAGCAACACTAACAACAATTGGACATTACAGTGGTATTAACTAAAGTCGGTGTTGCTCTTCTAATTAACCTTCTGCCTGGATTGGTGTGCAAAAATAGCTTTTGTTCTTCAACAACTTGTAGCAAGCTGGTCTTTTGTTAGTGATCACCGGTTAATATTACTATATATAAAATTACCGGTTAAATTGAGCTTTAGCAGACATAAGTTTCCTTCTTCAGGTGTACTGCGAAAGGCATTATTGCATACTATTACTGCATCGTCAGTGTTCTGTTTCACTACTCCCTCAACTGCATTATTAACCATTCAAATTTTCTTCATCGTATAAATACCATTCATATGTCTTGTTTCTCAACCAAAGAATCTGCATGTCTACAAGACTAAACAAAAACCAAGAATTTGGTTCAATATACTTGTTAAAAATTGTAACGAGTTTGTTATGATAGTAGACATTAATGGTTTGTGTAAAACTGGTATTTTTTACAGAATTCCTTTGGTTATGGTTAGTAGTTTAACAGCCATTGCCTTATTGTTTTCAGATAGTGTGGGTTATTAGTAACCAAAAACTGCAAACACTACGGACTTAATACATTATTGTATCATACATGATAGCAAATTGAATCATAGCGTGAACAAATTTCCAGTTATTTACCGTTGAATCACTATCGATGCTAGATTTGAGCCAAAACAGTATGGTACATAGATTAATGCCAAAAATAGATTGTTTTTTTCATACAGTACAATGAATTTTATTGATTTTTCATTTTCTTAATTTTTTTGTTTTCATGACCAGTTGTTTCTTTTTCATAAATTTCTTTTCAATCAGGTGTCTGAAAAGATTCGATAATCATGTGAATATGAAATCATTTGTTCATATTATTCAAGTAGTTAATGATGCTCCCAATATTTAACACTACTGTAATATATCGAAATATTGTATTTTTCGTGTTTTAGGCATGAAATGCATTTTTCAACGTTACTGGGTTACTATGCAGTGTAAAATGAAACTGCATTATTGTGCATACTACATTTTTTGCTTCTTGCGTGGGAAAAGCAGCAGAAACAGTAAGTGATGACAAATCTCAAATATGAACACCCCCAATACCAGCGTTTCCTCAAAACTCACCCAGTTGGCAGTAAAACAAGGAACTCGCTCTACGTTTATTTGATATCGTAGCTGGGCAGGTGCTTATCATGCAAATATAGTAAACACTTGCGCTATTTTAGCTTGAAGTGACATTTATGACGTCACAAGGTTTTCTGAATATGTCCATGGGAACATCAGTCATCTAATAATGGTTTTATTTACAATAATACTGCGTCTTAAATATCATGATCATTATTATAGTTTTTGGATGAAAACTGTGAGATGTCCAATGAAGAATATGATGTCGCAGACACAATAATTCGTGCTTACTTTAAAGAAGCTACTGTTGAGCTAGCAATGCAAGATTGTCCTAAGATTTTATATAAAGGTATTATACAAGACTTTTAAAAGAAACATTTAGCATTTTATGGTGTGGTATCACATTATCTTATATTATTTCAATCTCTTATCTTCTAGATTTTACTACACTTTTTCTTGATATGCCCAAATCAAATGTTACTGTGATTACTGTGACACAAAAAACTCAAAACGATATGACTGGATGGAGTCAAAGCGTTGAAATTGAGAGGGAAGCACTCTTAGACAATGTTTGTAAAATTATTTTTGTTATACGATATGAAAATATGAAGTATGATAATGTTTTATTTTTTCTGAGCTTAGCAACTTTTTTCTTATTTACAGTTCATTACTACTGCAACAGAAATCTGTCAACTACTTAAAGCAAATCAGTTTTGGTGTGACTTCATTGACCCTACATCTGGGCAAGCTGTACGTTGTGCTGTTATGTATGCTAATATTGATTAATTATTCAACATACGCTTGTTCTAACAATTAACTAAGTTTTACTCTTGTAGTATTTCGGCCCATACACAAACTCTGCACTCTTTGAAACTGATGACCGCTACGGCAATTTGGGATTTCAAATAGATGATTTAGGTTGCTGTAAAGTAATCACCCACAAAAAGTGGGGGTCTAAAGTATTTGTGGGAAGTATTGTGACCACCGCAAGCAAATGCCACCCTGTTATGAAACAACTTTTGAATTTAGTTAATAGATGAACTCTATTTTTGGATTTTTTTTTCTTTCAAGGCAAATGCAAAGCTTATGTTTATGATTGAATACTTGTTTGAAACAAATAAATCTTTTTGTTCAATGTGACCAACACATATTTATTACATCTGTGTTAGCTAGTGTCGCTTTCCAAAACTTATAAAATAACCTTGCAGTCGTTAAAGAGCGTGACAAAAAAATTTTCTTGTTAAACAGTCTTAATTTGCTAAACATGCAGCGAAAGTTCAGTTGATACAAATATCATTGTTTAATTAAGTGCTCACTTACAAAATACTTCACAGTGTTTACTACAGCATTCAGTTTGGTTCGTGTTGTTTATTCGATGCTATAGATTTAACGTAACCATATGTTTATTTTGGAGAGCTCGGTTTGCCATGTTTGTCTCGAGTATTTTATGTCAACTAAGATGTCTCTCAATATCCAGCTGTACTAAAATTTGCTGTTCACAACATAAATTTTTAAGAATTTTATGGCCTCATGCTTCATGCAACTTAAGGTTTACTGTAACTTTTATTTTTTTACTTAAATTACATTCTTATCCTTTTTACAAATTTCTGGGTTCACATTCATTATAATTACGTTTATTCAATTAAAGTTTGTTTCACCAATTATTCAATACGTCATCGTGAAGGGTAAGAAATTGTTTTAATATGAGCCAATAAAAAAGTGGAGCTCTCAATTTCTTTCGCAGAATCGCTCAAATTTCCGTCTCTTTACCATATTTGTAGTGTGTCGTGCTTGCGGCTGGCCGAGTAACATGTTATTTTAAGTAAAATTTGTTTAAATACCAAGAAAAAAGCTTTTTATTAAAACATTTTATACTGTACCTCATAATCAGAGGTGCAGTGCCATAGTTAAAATTGCTGGAGCTTTGTATGGCCTGACCAAGTCCTTATATTCCCCCAGTTTCGAAAGCCCCCCAAACCCTTAAATTTCTAATATATATAAAGATTTAAAAAAATTCTTTACCTTAATTACGGTACTTTCGAAAGTTAGCTTCATCCGTAGGAAGATGTCTAAACTTAGGGCTAAATCGTAAAGTAAAGAAATTGTATTTAATATTGGCGAATAAAAAAGCGGAAGCACTCGGCTCGATTTCTTCGCAGAATTGCTCAGAGCTACGGCCTATTTTATCATTGAGCGCATGATCATATCTCGTCGCGCAGATAGCGTATTAATAGTGGAGTAATTAAAGTTTATTATAATACCAACAGTTTACATTTTCTTGATATGTTTAATATTTTATTCTTAACAATTTACGTTATTTATCTGAATTTTATGCTCTACTATTTGTTTGGATTCATGTCGCTTTGCTTGGCGTTTTCGCACTGCAGTGCCGCATCGCGTTGCTTTTGTGTTGTTTTGGGTTCTATGATCTTGCTGGGATTCTGCAATGACGGTGGTGAAAACACTTTCTGATAATTTCGGCGTCATGACGAATTGATGAATACAGTGAATTCATGAATACAATTGGAAACAGTGTTTCCCAAGTAGTCCTATTTTCTTCGTTTCAGGCTTCTAACGCAGAAGTCGACTGCAGAGCACAGGAGTATGGCAGTTTTCGCCGAGATCTCGTTTCGGGGTGCAGCAGTAAAATTCTGGTGTGAAATTAATTGGGCCTAGCAGCCTGTCATCAATGTCAACTCCGACTGGTGGCTTAAGCCTATATCCGGTGTTTGTGTAGGCAATTTGCGGCTTTCCACAATCGAAAACGGAGAAAAGTTTAGTGTCTACTATTTTTAGAGATATCGCTTTTCTCCCGGCGCGCAATACCGTTTCAGCCAAAAAGTCTCAGGTGCTGTGCTCCTTCCATAGTCTGGCTTCTGGGAATACCCTTAAACCAGACTGCAGAGCATATTATCGGTTTTTGTGGAGACCTTGGGTGTGCAGTTGTTTGCAAAGAAGCAGTCTATAGGTCAGTGTGCATCGCAATTCGTGCCCCAAGCACGTCCGGCGTGTGTGGTTGACCAGGTGCGGGCTTTTATAATTGAAAACGGAGAAAAAGGAAATTGCTCTTCCGGCGTGCACTGTCATTTCGGCAAAAAATTCTTAACTATATTTGTGCTCTACTCTGCAGTCTGTATAGCCTAGTTATCAGATTTCCCATGTTTTGGTATACCAAAACATATCTTGTTATACCAAAACATATCTTGTTCTAGAATATTTTGCATATGGGAATGCAATAAAATATTGAAACCAACCTATGCTAGATGTTCCAGAGTAACAACATTCTGTTATGAAACTTTAACGTTGAATATTTCAAAACCATATGCACCACTGAACCCTTTCCGAGTTGGATTACCTTCTGGGTGGCAAGATTTTTTCGATCGCCAGTGCTTAACAATGGAAATTTCCACTTACATTTTTCGACTTCCTGAATGAATGAATGACATACGCATGAATATGTATTACCTAAAGTGTTACTTTTTTCTTGTTTATCATTTCAGCATAGTTTGCTTAAAACCCACTCTTGAGCCGTGCTTATTGTTGCAATTCGATAGATAACAATGGAAAAGTTCATTTGTGGTGACATATAGCGGCTTCGCATTGATTAATTATTATGCATTAGATGTATGGCCAAGGTGTGATTGATCTTACATAATGTGGAGAAGGTTTTTGGCTAGGTTCCAAGTTTTGTTATCGGTACTCTGGTACTGTCATTATCTTTTCACGCATAACAACTAATTGTGCGATGTTTTGTCAAGCTTGCATTTTGCCGACAGGAGGGAAAAGAGAAGGAAGATGTGACGTACCGTAATGTAAATGGGCAAATGTTGCACAGAGTATCAAACTGCAAAAAGGGGAAAAAATTAACCACATTTCTGTTGATGAATTGTTTAAAAAAAGAATTTGTCATGAAAAATTGAGGCCGTGCATGTAAACAAAAGACATGTTTTTAGAATAAATTCAAGAGTCAAAACAGTTAAAAACATTTTTTTTTATTCATTCTAAATACAAGTCGTAACTCCCCATCTTTTGCTCAAAAGATTTGTTGTATGTGTATCATCTAGGAAACATTACTTTTTTTTCGTCTGACAACAAAAAAGAACATTTACTTGGCGTCATAATTTTGTAGATACTAGAAGTACAGAAAGAGATATGTTGTGTGTTCAGGACATTTATAGTTTTTAAACGAATGCGAATAACTAAGTAACTGTCTACAAAAACGCGTTTTAATGACACTTATCATCGCTAAATTTCTTGGACAAATTGCCAAACTTGTATTCATTCATTCCAAGTGCTTTAGTATGTAACAACTTTGCACGGTAGAGATATGAATGTAGTTTGAATGTTTGAATGCTGTTTTTTGGGCTTGCTGATCTACAGTACTTTCACAGTTTTCAAAAACCAAACTTAATAAATTCTGCTGCTCAGGACTCGGGTTTGTTAATTAATTGAATTAAATTGCATTTCGTTAACACTGTTGCAACTTACAAGACATAAAACATTTAGATTCAAAATTCTGGTTTGAACATTCTAGATTTGTTATTTCTGTTTCAGAAACAATTAGGTTTCTGCTTTGGCCATCCCTACCTATGCAACCGATTTTATTTCACCCTTTGTGGATGGATTGTGGCGACTTTGAGCACTTGCATAAGCAGGCTTAATTGTGTATTTTAAACACCATCCGCGTGACTTTGAAGCTTTTCTCTGAAAATTCATGCAAGTTAATTAAATTGAATTCGCGTGTGTTTTGTAACAATTTGTAATTACTACTGTGGTCTTATCTTCAAATCTATTAAACCTGGAATTATAAGATGTCAATAGCCATAGCAAACTTAGTACAACCATAAAAATCTAACAACGATTGTTGTTACAGTTCTATGATACGACTTCACTTTTCTTGCTAACTTTCCACAGCTTTTTTGTTATAAACGATCTAGGCCCTAGGATGTGTCACTATTGTATTTTTGGTATGGCAGCATCAAATTTTAGTGGGTGTCTCGGTTCCATGGCAACCAAATTTTGAATTGGACATCCAACATTGAGCTGAATGGGTGCCCACTGGGTTAAATGGGCTGTGAATACCAATGAAAGTCATTGCAACTACACCATTTGACATGAATATCTTCATATGAAAAGAATAAGATCATTGTTGTGCTTTACAATTGACTATTTTCTGAGTTGATTTATCGACCATGTTTCAAAACGATCTCTTTAAAATAGAAACAATGCCTCGGCAGGAATGCAGTTACATTTTTCACAAGACAAAGTGTCTTAGCTGCTCGTATTGGTAACAAGGCGCTGCATTGTCATTTTGCTAAAGACTTGAAAGAAAAAAAGGCGAATACAATGCAATGTATAGTGGTAATGGAAGACTATGGCATGTACAGAACTATCAGACTATTTATAACTGTGTTAAAAAGACAGATGAAACAAGACCGGTTGCGGTAATCTGTTATTTGGCACGTGGTTATCTAGTTCGCATTTATCGTCTTAATTATAATACTGCGTGTAGTGGCCCAAATGCGCCACTAGTTCAGTGAAGTACTGATGAGTTGTGATAAAGTTGGCCAATTTTGAAGCAATTAAGTTGTTAAAAAATCAGTTTTTAATAATTTATATCTTGTATCAATAACTACAGCTTGTTGTGTTGGGTATCACTTCCTTTTACTGTGTGATCGTTTTGGTTACCCTTATGTTTTTGGTAACTTTACAAAATATCTTACTATTTGTTTCTGAATTTACTCTTAGCACTTGGTACAGTAACAACAGCTGTTTTCCAAAATGTATGTGTAATGAAATAAATGTAACTGAAACATCATGTCCTCTAAAAAAGTGAAGAATTCGTTAGTTGATTGTGAAGTCAAAATTAAAGGTATTTTGCTTATAGTTGCTTATGTATTGCTTAATATGTCCCAAGGTTAAATTTATTTGAGATCAAACAAAAATGTGGAAGTAGTGAGTAATAAGGATTTTTGACATATATTTTTATTACATTCTATGACCTGTCACTAACTCTGTACTGTATGAGTTAATTTAACTCATAATTTGCTTGCATGAATTTTAGAGATAATTTTTTGTGTAACTTCATTTTATTTTCTAATTAAACTTTACTGACAACCGGTACAACTGACAAACTGGTTAATTCATCCATCCATTTCATCCAAAAACGGTTTACCATGAAGAGATAACTGTGTACTCTACAAAAACACACTCTAACAAACTCACACAAACATCATTACCAGATAATCCGATATGTTCCATATATGCTGGCGTATAAGCCTTTCAAAAAAACTATCAAGCCCAAAAATAGGCGAGGGCTTATACGCCTGACCCTAAAATCTGATGAAAATATTTTTATCTTATTAGTCAAAATGGCGCACACGTGAGTTAAATTAAATCGTTAAATTCTTTTTCTTGTGTTGTTAAAAACCATTGATCGTTGACTTAATGGAAATGCCATTTTTGCCAACGTTCAACTTACGTAATTTAGCATCGTAGCATTGCTAACCTATTGATGTTTATATTTGATATATTTTCAATACAGATGAAAGTCATTGCAACTACACCATTTGACTAATGTCCTTTACAAAAAATTAGGATAAAACGTTATTATTTACCTATAACGTTTAAAAATATCTCGTATGGTTGGTTTTACAACTTTCTTTAAAACGATCGCTTTCATATAAACAATGCCTTCGCATTAATTCAGTTATTTTTTCTCCACTTAAAGTGTCTGCTAATTGTGTTGCTACTAAGTATTGCATTATTGTTTCGTTAAAGACTTCAAAAAAATAGAAAAGACGATTATAATGACATTTATGACCACTTAATGAACATTGCAATTATTTTTGCACACGCCTCTCCAGTTGTAAATTATAGGGGGGTAGAATATAGATTCACCACCTGATTTTGATCTTCTCTTAACGTGTGCAACTTCTTTTAAATAAACATTTTCCTTTTTTTTCGTTATAAACGTCAATGTTTTGCCTTAATTACAACAGATAATATTTTTCGAAATCACATGCACTGTCATTCAAGGTCTACGTATAAATACGATTGAAGATAATTAGCGCATTGATATGCAAAGGCAACATGATGATGAGAGAAGATAGAGAACAAGTGCAAAACAAAACAAAGGACAAAAGGAGAGTCAACACTTGTACTTAATTCAAGAATCTTCTCAAAATAGAAGAAGGATTAACGCAAGATAATAAAAAGATAGCAGCTACAAGAGCAAAAAGCGCAACACGGGACAGATAAGCAGAAGTGAGACATGAAAGCCCAAGTTGTGAAACAAGACAATAAAAGAAAGAACAAAGCGTAATACGTGGTGGATTTCTAAAAACGCCTTAAATATGACATAATAATGCATTTTCCTGTGTAATGCGAAGATCGGTTACCAGTATTAAACTGCAAAACTTCTTAATTTGAAAACTGTTGTGCACTACAAGTAACTTCTATTGCAGTAATAAACTCCAAAATATCTAGTTTAACCTTGGAATTCAAATTTGTCATGAATAACAATGCGTAACTCTATCAAATCCTTCACCTTTCAGCCTTAGAGAACTGAAGTGTCACAATAATGGATGATGTTAAAAACATTGTAAAAATAATTTTTGGCGGTATTTGAATTTTTTTTCGCAGGTTTTAAACAACATCAGTAAAAAATGTTTTATGGTTAATGGTTGTAATATCGGCTGACACGTCTAATTAATAAGTTTTCTACTGTTTTGGCTCTTGGTACTCAATCTACGTATCAGTTAAATAGCTTAGAAAGCGTCATATTTTACCAACCAATCAATGCCACTCAACCTGCTGTTGGTGATGGGCAATCAGTTTAGCAGTAGACCAATGCAAAAAGGCTGACCTTACCAATTGCTCCAAAGATATGAATTATTTAACAAAGTCAAACATTTCTTTTACATAATTAAATTTATGTATAGGCCTAATTAATTTACTGAAAAGGAAACAAAAGAATGATTTGCTTTTAAACTTTTTTGCACAGTATATAAGTTTGTAATTGTTATGTTCTCAGATACGTCTGCAAAATCGTCTTTGATAGCGACTCTTGCGAAAAGCTTTTGCTTTAACTATACTAAGAAATTCGTTTTACGTTTGCGGTGTAAATCAGGGGTCCTTAAACTGGGGGGCGTGTAAGGTTCATAAAGGGGGCGCGAGAGATGACAGAACTGTCTATTCTATGAGCTATGTCTAAACATGCTTTCTTGACTTCCGCTATAGGTTAATTTATACTGAAATTTTAACGTGTGTAACAATGACAATTGTATTTTTGAAATTTGAATACTGAAATACGTCAATTGTATGTCATAAGATTCCACAATTAGGCAGCTGCCTGTGTACCAAAACCGGAGTTCAAACCATTTTATAATGCAGGCTACGGAGTAACAAGTGGCATGGTAGGCAAAGTGCTTTGGTAGTAAATCACAATGTCTTAGCCTCGTAGCAGTTGCCAGCGTAACTGCGTAAGAAAGCTGTTGTAATTTTTATAGCCCCCATGCTGTGAAGAAGCTATTCGTGCTGACTAAAGCCAACGTCAGCCAATTTTAAAAACGTAAAATGAAGTGAAACTTAATTTAGTATTGATTTAATAACCTGGTATTTTAGTATTTAAACTAATTGTATTGAGACATAATGAGTGGAAAAAAGAAAAAGTATGACCAAAATTATGTGAACTATAGCTTTATAGATACCACAGTGAACGGAAAAGTCGTACCGCAATGCGTGATATGCTTAAAAAAACTAAGCAATGACGCTTAGAGACCAATAATAGACGTAATGTTAACGTAACATAACGTAATGATAGGCTGACGAATTGGCATTAGTATTAAAATTACATGTGTCTTTATGATGGTTTTCATAACTTTTTGTTTCTTTGTAATGTGCTGGCCTTTTCTTGTCCTTAACTTACCCGCAACTTTTATACTGGACCAGGCTTGACTATAACATCAAACGCTTATAAAAAACTCGCACGAGGCACTGTAATACTTTTAATCTATTAATTATTAACTGATATTATTATTATTACGCAATGAATAATTGACCTTAACACATGCTGTTTGAGGACAATGTACCCCAAGAATTTTAAGGAAGAAGACATAACTTTCGGTAGATTCATCTAAAATACATTGTGACATTAGTCATTAATCACTTGGCCTGTTGAGTTTTTAAAAGTTTATTTGCGTTTTATGATATCTTTGAATATCTTTCTGAGAAAATTTTTGAAAGGTGTCTGCCGCTAACGCATGTTGTCAGGTTATCGGGTACACATGCTGTCACAGAAGAGTATGTATAGAATAAGTGTACCTACTAGAGAACTTACAGCAATATTTATTACTCAATCTGTTACTAATATGCTACGACACACATGATAGCCAGCTGTTTTATCTTGAATAAGACATCATGTACATATATGTTTTTATATTAGTTTTATTCTTAGTTCAGAAGTGCACAATATTTTTAGGAGAGTATATTACTGAATCTCAATAATAATATTTTTTGTTTTCTCCGCAGAAATTCGTCTTCAGTTGATTGAACAAGTCAAGTGTGTGGATCAATCTACTGAGTCAAGGATTGCTCTTGTTGGAGATATTCAAGACTTTTTTCGAAAGAAATCAGAGATTGAAACTGAATATGCAAAAAAGCTTGATACACTGTGTGATAAATATTTGACCAAGCATCGGAATTCTCACCACGCAAAGTATTAGTTAACATATAAGCTAAGCACTAAAAAGAAATAAGTTATGTCATGAATTGGTTCGCTTAATGTTTGATATAGAAATCTATATTTTATCTAAGATGGCACCATCTGTTTCTACGTAAAACAAAACAGAAAGTATTTGCAAGACAAACACAATCTGAAAGTAACTGCTAAAGCATGTAACTGACAGATAGATATAATATGTAGACTTATAAAAATTAATAAAATCAAAAAACCTGGAAACTGCAACAAAATGTTGAAGTCTTAGGAACGGCAAAATTTCAACAATTACTTTGGCAAAGTACATAGTATGTCTGATGTAACAATGGTTTATTGCAGTAGTTTTTAAATCATGGGTCAGGGCCCATAACTTGGGCCACAGAAGGAATTTTTTAGTTCCAGAAGTATCGAAATTAGCTTTTGTTGTTGTTGGTAAGTCAACGTCAAGGATATAACAATATAACAGAGATAAGATAAAAAAAAACATAATGACAGCAGTCCTAGGTGTTAACTTTTATTTACTTTACACAAGCTTTCGCAAAGCATTAGCTTCCATCATCAGATGCACTAAGAGATGGTATTTTTATCAAAGTTGCTAGGGGGTCATTCCATTTATAATCATCAATTTTTTTTTAAATTTTTTAACCACTGGAAAGGGATTTTGTTTGTTTTTTTATATATGTCATAGAGATTAATATGATTGTATGGAATAATAATTATGATGATCAAATAATTATAATTATGGGAAAAAAATTTTGAAACGTGTAGTGATACCTTCTTGTCTGCTTGGATCTGTTCCTTTATGAAATCGTTGTTACTTATGAAATTAATTTGGAATCTTCTTGAAGCCAGCCCCAATTTGATCAGCAATGTGCTTCTTTAATCAATGTAAGAAACTAATTCCCAAAATAGACTTTCTCATAAAAGAGCAGATCCAAAAGGTATAACTACATTACAATAGTATTTTTGGTGCCAGTAGTTTATAATTTATTTCAATGATGAATTCTGCATTAATTGATTATTGATTTTTTAACTGATTTCACAGAAAAGAACAACTAATGTTTGACTTCCACTCACCGTTTTTGTGTTGGCTTCAATTACTTGAGTTGTGTCAACGGGAAAGCAAGGACCATTACATGTTAGCAAATATTTTTCTCAATCAAATTGTGCCACAATTGCAAATCACCGCTGAAGATGTTACTCGTCTACATAAAAAAGTATTCATTTTATTTTTGTAGTATTCATACTTTGCATTTGGAATTTAAGCTGAACCTTAGACTTAGGTAATATTCTGTTTATCTGGCCTGGGCTTATATGCTCAGATCAAGTTTTTTTCACTGCATGACAATGGCGATGTACAATTTCAACTTTTCAACAACTTTTTATAGTTTTGTTGCATTTCAGCTCTCGGGAATTATGTATGGGTAAATGCACATACCTTGGATTTTAATGGTTTCATGTAGTGGTTTTTACAGTCACCGGTTATGATAAAAAAACTTAAGTTGAAGAGTCGGTTTTTATGTAACTTTTGTTTCTGCTTTGAAATAAAATAAAAGCAATCACCTAATACCTCAAAGTAATGGTTCTCAAATTTTAGCATGTAGTATACTAACCATAATATGTCATCACAATGGTTCGCACCAAAAAAAGTTAGGATAATGAGATGTGCTTTTGATTTCAAAAGAACGCACGCTTAGGTGCCAATTTTTTGTATTTTGTTGATTTGAACGCCCTAAGTGTGTTTTAGTAATTTTTGAAGACATAAATATAAAACAAGCCTTTACTGAGTTCCCTCCTATTATATCCCACATGTATATTCCCACATGTATGTAATAAATTAAAACTTTTTGGAAAATGGTGTAGTATCAGAATTAGCCTAACAGTAATACAACTTCACAATAAATTTTTTTTTTTCATGATGTAAATTGGCATGATGTAACAACGTTGGTACAAGTGGACTTGGGCTATAGGCCTAGTGGGCCTAAAAACACACATTTTCTACTTTTTCATGCCAATTTTTATCCAAGTTTTCCTCGCAACCTGGAAGTTTGAAATGCACCAACAGCTAGGGGAATTCCCACGCCAAAAAAACAACACCAACTATGCTGCCCTCTGATTGATCTAAACAGGTTTTTTTAAAGCCTTAACGTAAAAGTAGCGAAATCAGAGATATTTTACTTTTTTAACCGATTATAACCAAAGACGAAGCTCACCCGCAAGGGTTTGCGAATCGTTGGTTCATTAAAGAATTCATTCACCAGCTGAGCACCTTCTCTTGTTGAAATAATCCCTTGTGGCAAACAGTCTAATTTGTACATTTTCCTGTGTTACTACCTGTTTGCATGTTTTGGCAGTTCGCCTATAATAATTTGACAATTCTTCATAAGGCTGCCACTATTGCACCAGAAAAAGCTGTGCGTTCAAAGCTCTTTTCACAGTTTCTTGGTAACCTAGCCTAAATGTTATAAGATATTAACCTTAGCCTAATCTAAATTTACCTACTAATCTAAATCTAACTTTAATCAAAGCTTAAATAACTAAAATCAAGTTGTTGCATAACAATTCTCCAAACCTAACCGCCTATCTTCAACTTTGTGCTGCTGACCTAATTTTGGTGAAATACTGTGTTTTCTTGAATAGAAACCGCCCTTGGATAGAAGCCGCCCTCGAATAGAAACCGCACGATTTGATTAAAAATAAACAATAGAAGCCGCCCTCGAATAGAAGCCGCCCTCGCATAGAAGCCACAGAATACAATGATGAAATCGCTTCGGTGTAATATAAAGGCTGTCATTGAGAGCTTGCACATGCGAAAAGCAGCAGTTGTCACATTACAGTAGTGATCGCATAGTAATAAAATAAAAGCTTTTTGTTAAAAGTGAGCGCAGAATTTTATTTTCACCTAATCAACACTACCGGTACTTCATGTAATAAAAATAGAAGCCGCCCTCAAATAGAAGCCTCACAAAACGTTCAAAAATAAAATATAGTAGCCACGGTTTCTATTCAAGAAAATACGGTAGTCACTGTCTTCTCATAATCCCCAAGAGATTTCAAGCTTGGTAAATTGTAGTTTTGTTTGTTTTGTGGTAGAAGGTAATCATCCTACTAAGGGTTGTTTTGGATGTAGGTCATAAATTTTTAAGAATCAAAAAATGTGTTTGTTACTATGATGCTATCAATTTTTTTATGTAAAACTTTGTTACACATTTGTGAATAGCTTAGATATATGGTAATTAGTTAAAAATTATTACGTAAATACTTTTTTAAAATATGTTGTATGTTTTTGTGCCTATTATTGCCTTTTGTGGTGAACATGATTTTTTTTTCATGGAATCATAGGGTCGAGAACTGGCTCTTACATCCCATGAAAGTCTGATGAAAGACAGTCGTATGTTGTACCAGGCAATGCAGCTCAATCAAACTCATTGGGTAGAATTTAATCAGGCAGAGGGAAAGCTACGTCAAGTTGAAAAGCAGGTCAGTATGACTTATTGGAGCCTTGATCTACTGAATAGTAAAAGTTTTTCAATTTGTTTCTTGATGGTGATTTCTCACTGTTGAATGCTGGTGGCCACTTGAGGTTATCTGTACTCTTCATCTATATAACAGATAAATACTTTTATCTTGACGATTTTTAGTTTGTCTGAATTAGACATTTTTTCTTCTGAATCACTATACAAGAATATACAGTATGTCATTATCGTTTTGCCAAAGGGCATTTTTGCAGTGGTGTGTCCTTGGCAATTTTTCAATCGGGCTGCTTATTTTCCTGTGCTTCCATGCTTCCAGTTTAACCATTTAATTATACCAGGAGTGGCCAATGTAGGGGTAGAGCTAGTAAACCACAAATCGTTTTATAAGTTACTCAAATGCTTAGACCAGAAGTTCAATAAAGTAAAATAAAATACCAATGACAACTCTTTTTCCTATTACTGAATGTTTTTAGTTAATAGGTTCATAAGATGTTCAATGGTGTTGACTCAAAAACATTGAAAGTGAAGGGCAAGTTCAAAAACGAGTTGACCGTAAATCAAACAATAGTTGCCAGTAAGTATACTAGAGAAAGGATTTTTACTAATGTGTTGTGGTTAAGCAGTTATTGCCATTAAAAGGTGGTAAAAACTTGTTTGCTGTTTCTTTATGACGGAGATGGCAATGTTTCTTGTGGTCGGCTCGTAATTGTACAATTCAAGCGAACTTAAGTGTAAAACAGGAATAGTAACAGTACCGGTAACTGGTGTAAAAAGCAAGAATTCTTGACTAATACATATCATATAGTGTACTGTCTTACATGACATTCCTATGCTAAAAATTACCATTACCTACTACTAATCACTCTCCTATGGGAACATATTTCATTCAAAATGCGTTACCTCGCCTATACTACTACCATACCTAATTCAAACCTCAGTCATCAAGCATGTTATTTTAACCTGGTGACGTTATAATGACCGCCATCTTTGTCATAAAAGAAGTCAAATTTAGGATACAATAACTGCTTAACCACAACACATTATTAAAAATTCTTTCTCCAGTATACTTACTGGCAACTATTGTTTATTTTAAGCACGACTCGTTTTTGGACTTGCCCTTCACTTTAAGGAACAGTGAAACGGCACTGTCCTGCACTTACTTACCAACTACTTATGTAAAGTAAAAGTTCAAAAAACTTTTAGTAGGTTATAGTAGGACTTCCTGCAGTTCCTTTGTTTTGATGCATAGATATACTATATTATGGAAAAATTTGGCAGGGTCATATGAGAACAAATTTTGATGTTTATTGCTACTTAATTAAAAGGTTTAAACTAGTGTTAATAATACCAATCATTAATTATTATTCATTGTGTGATTTGTAAAAAAGTAATATTAAATAATATTTTTAGTTTGATAAACGAACAGACAAGTCATCAGAGTCGCCAAAAGTTGACACCAAGATTCGCAGGTCAACTTCATTCAAGAAAATGGAGAAACTGAAAGATAAGGTACCATAATTTGTCATTTCACTTTTAGAGTGTCAATTATTTGTGTAACCAACTTCTTTGTTATCAATGCAGTTGGTTAATGTGAAAATGGGTGGAGTTGTTATTTACACTCACTATAACTGGCTTATGCCATGAAACTTATATAAATCTGTTTACAATAACCGATTTAATTTTTCACAAAACAAATCCACTCCCGATTAAAGATTGTTCTAGATTTGCACTCAAGTATGCCACAAACCCATAAATTTCAAAACATTCATGCTGATAAAATGTTACAGAATAATCATTTAAGTCTGAAATGCAAGGCCACAAAGGATATTAGAGGTTTATGAACTGCTGAAAAAAGCCTATTTTAAAACCTAATTTTTGCAAAGTGTGGTGCCAACTACTGCAGCTACTAGAATTCAGATATAGTGCTAGGCCTTAAATTACCACTAAAGGAATGGTTTCGACCATCATAAATAAGGAAGTGTGGACGGAGGAAAAGTGGAGAAAAAAAGGAGATTTTTAGAAAAACATTTTTATGCAAAACCTGTTTGTTATATTGTTCTAAATTCAACGCTTGGTTTTGGGGTAAAGCTACAAGTATGTTTTCTTATCGTATATGTATGTTTTCTTAAATTCTACAACATCAACTCCACATCTGTTGTAGCCAGTGAAACATCTTCTGTTAAGAACATGCCCTCAATAACTCCTAAAAAATACATTTCGAAAACCAAATTTTATTGCAGCTATTTGTTTGTTTTAACTGAAACTTCCTATTTTACCTTTATAGTTGCTGTATTGATAGAAGTTCTAATGGTATGCTTTCAAAACTGTACCATGAAAAAAATGTGTTTTTCTAAAAGGGATGAAATGAGTATATTTTAAAAATGGTCTGGGGTGAAATGGGTATTGTTAATAAACCTTACCAGTGAGCATAGGTAAGTTTCATAAACTGATTTTCTCAGAGACACAACAATGTAATAGCCGATAAGTGGTAACCAAAGATCTGTTCGATGATAAGAACACCAAACCTTTCATGCAATAATACCAACGTAATCAACTGTATTAGTACATCAGCTACTGGTACTCACAAGATAGTCTTCCCAACTTACTGCAGTTATCGACAACTTGCCTGTTAAGTAGCTTATTTTATTACACAATTTTTTAATCATTTAGGTTTTGATTATGTAAAGGCTACTTTAATAGGTAAACTTTGTGGTCTATTAGACTTTTTAATTGCATGAGTATGCCACGTCACTATGTGAGGAAGACTAAAACCAAGTAATGAAGAGAATAACTAGAAGCAGCAGTAGCAAGACTATTCAGTGACAAAAACCCGCAATGTTCCTTTTGAAACTTTGAGGCGAAATGTAACAAGAGATCTCAAGTGTCATGGCTCTGGAATGCAGCATGTGTTATTTGCAAGTGAGGAAGAATATATTGTTACAAAAATAATTGCTGTCTCTCAAGGTAGTTTTGCAATGGACGGACGTGATGTAAAATAGTTGGTAAAGGAATATTTAGATGAAAAGGGAGTTGAAACTAGATTTACAAACAGCATGCCAGGAAGAGAGTGGATGTTAAGCTTTGAAAAAAGGCATAGGCAAAAAGTTGTCTAGAAATAAGACAGAAGTTCTAACATAAGCGAGAGGAAAAGGATTAACAGCAGAATTTGCCACCTTGTTTTTGAACTATTTGCACAAGTCCTGAAAAAAAACGGAACTGATGATGGAAGCAGAATTTGAAAACTATTTCCTACATTGCTTCGTTTACTTTATAAAAAAATTGCAGCCCAGCTGGGCAATTGGTGGATTTCATGATAGTGGATTACATCCAATAGATAAAGGGAGGGTTCTTCCAAAGTGCACAGGGCCTTCATCAGACACCAAAGCTGGCACTGACAGCACTGCTTCACATATAAGACGCCTCACTGCTGCAGTGAAAGCTGTGAGTCCAGAGGTTTCACCATCTACTTCACATGCTATAAATAACAGCAAATCAAAGCAGGTTCAAACCAAAATAGGTGAAGTGCTCACAAGAGAAGAAAGTATAGAAAGACTAAGAATGGAAGGTAAAGAAAGAAACCGCAAATTAAAAGCCAAGCGAGAAGAATTAGCAGTTAAATTAAACAAAGTAGAAAGAAGACTTTAAAAAATAAAAAGTGAAAAGCCATTGAATCCAGCTCTCAAAATGAAATTGGAAACCTCAAAATCATCTACAATAACACGACAGATTGTTGTGAAACAGAAGAATGTAAACTGCAGACTCGCAATGTACAGGAGGTTTCTAACATAATGAAAGGCGTGAAGTGTGCGCAGAAACAACAAGTAAACAAAGACATGTGGTTCGTGGTTGATTTCAATGATAAGAAATATGTCCGAAAGGTCAGAAACATACTTGACAATGGTAAACAGCTCACCATAAACTTTTATACTTACAAACCTTCTATTGTCAATCATAGAAAGTTGTTTTCGTGGCCTGGGCATGTGGCAATATGTGGCCACTATCCCCTTTTTCAGCGTCTATGGGAAAATTTTACCTGACCCAACACCCACTTGAAGAGAAGAATTAGTATTTGACTTAAATGCCCACTTGTGGTAACATATGCAGCCAGCAGAAAGCAAAGGTCGTTCGTGTTTTTTTTTAAGTCAGTTTTATACTCATGCTACCCAAAATAAATCAGCTGAAATGAATGTAGATGTGAAGTTGCATTTATTTAATTAAAAGTAGAACAGCCTACATATATCACCCCACACTGTGTGGTAACGGTTATAAAAAATTTAAAAAAAATCAATGTAACTATCAAACTGCAAGCATTTGGTTTAAAACATTATAGTGGCTTAGTTAAGCAAGTGTTCAATGACAAAATACGATCATACAAAGTTTAGCTTTACAAAAGAAAATGGGATAAATTTCAATTTTTCATGTAAACTCTACTCATTACCCACCCTAGCCAGCCACTGATAATTACGTTTTATAAATTAGGAACAGCAATCACGTAAAACTGAACAAAAGCATTGTCAATGTACTAACGATAAAACCATTAATGTTTACAACATTATTGTCGATGTATTGTGCAACGTAGACATATGAGCGTTATCATAACAATATTTCCAACAAGTGCGTGTGAAAATGTTGTGCAGCTTTCTTTTACAGTGGGAAGAAACATAGAAATTGGATGGTGGAATCAATGTCATTTATTATTATACCATGCAAGCATGTATTCTTGTAAAATCCCAAATTTCATTTCACAAATAATGTTTTTGCTTTTAATGAGCAGAAATGTTGATTATTTTAAAGTTTTACAGCATTGATTAATGCAGTGATTTTTAACTTCTACGAACACTCATAAAGGTTATTCATAATGCATAAGGCAAACAAAAGACCAAAAAGCAAACAAAAAACAGACCTAAAGCAAAGTGTAATCCCCATAAAAGCAGAAAAATGTTGTAAAACGATAGCAAACCTGAAAGACAAGCTTCTGCAGTTTAGTTTTATTTTTCAGAGTAGTTGCGCCTGTTAGGCATTTCAACTTTTGTAACTTTTGCTCGACAAAATTCTTGAAACAACAAAAGTCCAAAGTAATTTCTCAAAAAACTCAAACTTGACATAACAATGCTTATGACAATGTAATAAATTAAACACAGACTTTAAAGCATTTTACAAGATTTACTGGCTTTTTATCATATATTTACTTGTGAAAGGAATGCTTTCGCAGAAATCTTAAAACTGTTAGTGTCAATGCTTTCATATAGGCCTATAGGGAATACTTTTCAAATCTTTTGCATGACATGGTCTGCTAAGGGTAGTATTTAACTAATCGTTTGCTAATTAAAAGTCAACGAATATTTATTGTATTGTAGTTAAGGAAATTGCCTTTTCAATTGCGTTAGCATCATGCCTTTATTATAAAAGTCCGTCACCTGGTGGTTGCTCAAACGTCAAGGTATATAGGTCACCACCTAATGCTTGCATTGACACACAGGTGCTTTTTGATTTTGTGTCTCTCTCTTGTTAGTAAGCTTCTAGAGCAGCGGTTCCCAAACTTTTCTAAAAATTTTGCCTGGTGGGCCCTTTGCAATTATGTCGTGTACTACATCCAGTTGGTTTCGGTATTTGTTTTTCATATTGAGTAGAGTGGAAAAGGCTGCCTCACTTATAGGTGGTTACAAAAGGAACGAGAACTTTTAGAGCCATCTTGGAAAGATGTGGATAAGACATTTCTATCCAAAAGTCACTGCAGCACATTTTTCAGTGAAGAAGTTTTGCGCCACCATCGTTAATCGTATCAATAAACTCTTCTTGAATTTCATTTGATTCTGAAGGTAAATCGTCCAACTTGAGTGTAAATGGGGTGTTAATGAAAAGGTGCAATTTGTCAAATTCCTGTAAATTTGGAAAATAATGTGAGATTTCTTCACTGAGAATGGACACGTGTTGTTTCATCACTTTAATAATATCATCATTTGCTTCAAGTTCGTTATCATCCAAAAATTGATTAAGCTCTGGAAAAGGGGCAAAGTTTTTCTTTTCCAATTTGGAACGCCACAGCACTATTTTCGTGTTAAAGGCTGTCAACTTATCATGGGAGTGAAGAGCATTTATTTCTTTTCCTTGCAGGGCCAGGTTGACGAAGTTGACAGATTCAAAAATGCAAGAAGCATCAAAAAACTATTGTCAGAAAAGTTATTGTGTAGTTCTAGTTTCCGCTCTCTCAGAAACTCCTGTATTTCTTTCCTTAAAAGGAAGACTCTTTTTAGAACTTTTCCCTTTGATAGCAATCTGACATGTGTATAAAGCAAAAGATTTTGAAATACAGAATCACTTTCTTTGCACAATTCTTGAAAAAGACGGGAATTAAGAGCATTCGCTTTTATAAAATTCACTGCTTTAATTACAGTGGTAAGAACGCATGGCAACTTATCGGGCATCGTTTCGACCATTAATGCTTGACGATGAAGAACGCAGTGTGTTCCAATTGCATTTGGGGATTTTTCTTTAACCAGCTACATTTTCCTTGAAAAACATTCCAATGCCATCAAACCTGGAATTTTTTAAACTTTGACCATGGCGTTTGAAAAAATCTACGCCTTTGTGTAGCAAACTAGAATGGTTCGTTTCCAAGTGTCTCTTCAACTTGCACAGCTTTAGTGAAGAGCTTGCCAAAACATTATGGCACAAAACGCACTGTGGTTTTTCTTCTCCACCAGAGTTTATCACGATTAACCCAAATTGGATAAATGAATCGTCATATCTGAATTTCTTTTTAGGAGGCATTTGCAATAATAATCTTACAATGCTGATAATATAATTTACTGAAAAAAATTAACTAAAATCTGATAAATAAGACTAAATTTAATAGCTGAAAAAGTGAAGGAACTGAGCTCTGCTTTCTACAAGTCGTGGTTTCCTAGTATGAATGGTTCCGACGACGAAGTCTAGGGTTACTTGACAGTAACTCTCCTATCTACTAAATGCTACCCACTCAGTCTGCTACTACATCTACATCGCGACAGTCGCTCCTCCGTTCAAGGATCAGTTGACCCATGTTTCTTGTAGTACACTAGTACAGTCACGATTCTTTCTAATGTAACAACTTTCTAACTAATGCGAACGATATGCTGATAGTCGGTAGTTCAGCATAATGGATGCTTTATGATGTCACAAAAGACTAATGATGATGAGAAATAGCTTTATTATCGAATCACAATCATTGCGGATCCTCTGAAACTGCTTCAAACCTTTAAAGACTACTTCTCATTGCGGACCCCAGTTTGGGAATCCCTGTTCTAGAGTTTCATGGCCTTAGCTTCTTTTGACTTACAAGATCAGCAATGATTCTGAAAAAACTCATAATACTCTTCTTTTGTTTGATTTTGTGTATTGGTTTTTCTCAAATTAGAAACAACCATTACTATCCAGTATATTTTGCCGTCAATTTTTGTATTGTTGTATTATGGTACTGCATGTTTTTGATACCTGTATGAAAGACAAGTCACAACAATTCTGTTTTTAAACTGGAATTACTAAAAGTGTTAGTAATAAATACATGTTAGTGTATCAAAAGATTGTTAAGCTCAAAGCTGACAAGCTATAAGTTTTCTTAGTTTGAGTTATTTGAAGTTGGTATAGCTGATATCGCTATAAAGGCCAAGACCTATTAAGTTATTTTGAGTTAACTAAATTTTAAGGTAAACATTTTCATTGTGTTAAGTCATTGTATTCTTTATCATACATGTTTGTATTTATTATCTAGAGAGCTGAAAAATACATGGAAAGCAAACTTAAATTTATAAAAGCAGAAAACGAGTACTTGCTGCAACAAGATGCAACAAATGCAGCGCTGAAGAAGTATTATGTTGAAGATATAGGAATGTTGTTAAACGTAAGTATGCAGCACACAGAAGCATTTGTGTATACGTCTTATGAGCATTTTTATTAAAAAAACATCTTTTTTGAATGCATGAGAATTATTTTAAATTAACTTGCCTGCATACTGCATTCAAGTTACATGAAAAACGTTTTTTGCGGTAGCTTGCGTTGTGATAAATTTTGTCTGTACACTGAATGCCATTGCCACACGTCAACACATTTGCAAGAAATCGCACGGGAACAAACGTATTTGTTTTTTTGCACCGCCGTATGCGATTCAAGGTTGCCTTGTGACTGGTTTTGCACCTGGCGTACATTTCAACAGCGTTATCGATCACACCTGCATGTTAATTTTAAAGACAAGGAATAAATGTACGGGATGAAGCGACTTAAGTTGAAATATGGCATTATACCATTTTCTTTAGTTACTAACAAGCAAAATAGAATAATTTTAGTTTAGTTCATGTAGCCTACTGTATATAATGAGATATAACAGTAGCCTAGGGCTAATGTGTAGCTGAACTGGAAAATTTGAAAGTTTTCTAACTTATTGTGGGCCACTGCCTTCTATCTCGTAACCTAGTACAGGGCTTCTCAAGCTATGGGTTGCAACCCATAGTTTCAAAGAAACAAAACACCAAATTACAATTTTGGGGTTGTGAAACAAATTCAACTTTAAAAACTGAGTTATTTGGCTTAATTTTTGATTCGTTTTACTGTTTCTATTATGCGGTTCTTTTATTAATGTACAGTTACTTTCGTGAGTTTTGTCTGTTTGAAGGATTTCGCCATAGACAAAAATACCACTTGAGATTTATTTCGTTGCAATTTGGTTTTGTTACTGTGTCACTCAGTCACATTCAGTGTACAGGCACCTTACATCCTTTATCCTCCTCCATCTATGTACCTTTGCAGCCTGTTTTCATTGTTAGTTACTTGACAAGTTTACAGCATCATTTGGAATTTTTTTGTCATTTAAGCATATGAAGTTTGAAGTTTATTACATTTTTTTGTTTTCTATGAATTAGTGGCAAAGGAATTATTTTAACATGATATTGCTTGTTTTTTTAAATTTGTTGTTGATTGTGAAGCTCAGTTTATCTAAATTAATCTTTCCATAGGTTTTGGATTTGGGTTGCCATAGTGCAATGAAACGAATGTGGGCCACATATTCTGATGCTGAAACTGCTGCTCAATTATCTCGAACTAAAGGGATTGAGAAAATGAACCAGTTTGTGAGTGACCTTGATCAATCTCAAGATAAAATGAGGTAGAGTACTTTTGTAGCTTTTTTAATCATATTCTTCTGCTTATAATGTGAACATTTTCGGAGATTTAAAAGATCTTGTGTGCATTGGTCTTGAAAAATTTTCAACCATAGTATGATATTTACAAAGTTTAAATTTATTTACTTAGCCCAACACTATACCAAGTTTATGCTATTGGTTTAAAATTTGTAAGATTGAAATCATTTTGAAAATGAGGTGAAAGAAAATTAAATTCAATGTCAGTAGGTGAATTGAGAATACACCCAGCACATTTATCACTGTTATGTTTCATAATTGACATGAAATGTTGATAGAAAACTTTGAAAGCAATGGAAAAGTGGCCATGATATCTGAAGACTGTTAATGGTTAACGGAGAATTTTATTTGGCAAAATTTGAGACCATACCAGAATGGTCATATTATCCATGGTCATAATAAGCGGATTCTACTGTATTGTGTAAATGTGTTAAAAATTAGTTATTTCTGTTATCTTTCCATTCGAAGATAGAGATTATTTTGAGGTTTTGATTGTTGCACCAAAACAAATTCCATTGTAAAAATATCTTCACTGTGTTTTAACCATACAGCCACATAGGCAATTAAAAAGGACATATCAACCAATTACTATTAATAGCCAATATTCTCTCTTGCCCTGTCTTATTGCATGATCTTTTTTGTATTTATGAAATTGCAGATATTTGGAAAATCACAGCAAACATTTTACTTGTCCTGGAGAATTTTTGAGCAGTAGTCATTCTGAGGACAGTTTGAAGCAAGTCTCTCTACTTCTGCCTCAAGTTAGAAAAGAAGCTAAAAAGCGGGTTGCAGAAATGGAATATACCATGAAGCAGATGTCTGTTGATGTGGAAGAGGTTTGTATTACGCACAATCAAGTGTAAATTTACTTTTTATTTTGTATTTATGAATGGACATGTGCTTTTTTTCAACTGAATGCAATCTTTCTAATTAGCTTCTTTTTGGTTATATTCAAAAATTGCTATTTCTTTTGAGTAAACAAGTACATCTTCGTGACTACTTTCTTATACTTTTCAGCTTCAAAAAACTTTCAGAGCTGCCACAAATTCCTATGACCAAGTTTGTACAAGTATTAATTGTGATGTAGCATCTTCATTTAATCACACATATTCTTCAAATGATTCTGGTGGTTCTGCGTCCATCCCATCAATTTCATATGCATCTGCCACTCCACACTATGTTACCAAAGATATTCAAAAAATTAGGGAAACTCTTCTGGATACAGAGACTTACTATTTACAGGTTACACAGAGTACTTAAACAGTCAATTTACTTGGTTTTATTTCAATCATGGTGCCAATAGCATGTAAAGGCTTACCTCTAAAAACTGTATTTATAGAAACTTGAGGAATATATTCAAAAAAGCAGCCAACTTCGTCGTCTTAATTCAAAGCACTCTACATTAGAAGATTCATTACTTAAGGGTTAGCAGATTATCATAGGATTCTATGAATTACTACTTGTGTTGCTATTAGTTATTTAATTTATTTACTTAAAAAGTCACGTTGTTGTAAAACATTTTATGTATTTTCATAGTGCTTAATGTCAAAGTTTATAATATTGTATGGTGTCACAATCTATGTCCTCCGAAAGTTGATAAAGTCTTTGCACGACTTACACTGGTCAATGACTCCTCATTGCCCCGGTTACCGACCTAGCCTTGAACTAGTGCAAGTTGTGGTTGACACACACGTTTATATATTTTTTTATTGTGTATTGCCTGAATTTAGAATTGTCCACTGGGACTACTGAACTGGAGTAAGCGTCGGTAATGCCTTGCCAGAGGGCATTACAACGGCAACGCCACTAGTTATCCTCCATGTATTGCAGGGTGATGAAGTTTCTTTCTACATTAAATTAAAAGTTTTGATTTTTATGTTTATCTTTTAGTTGCAGAAACACCATTGGCTGAAGTACTACCCTTTACCAGGTAAGGGAAACTGTATCTAACTAAATGCATCCACCCCAGTATAGTTGTACATTATTTTAGGAATTTTTTATGTTAAAGCCTGTTAATAAAACAGCAACCTCCTTAAATATGCAATTGCTTACAGTATGTACACCATACCAATGAAAAAAGTGCATAATCACTATAATGTTTCACTCTGTTTGGGTTATTTGCACAGTAAAATAAGGAGTTTTGTGGTTTTTATTTTTTAAGTATTTTTAAACCCAGCTTGTCTCTCTTTCAAAAGTGTGCAATTTGTTTTCAGTATATCAGCTTTTTTGCAGTTGTACCTAAAATCTTTCTCAAATTTAACTCATCAACATGATTTGACAAACTATCGAGACATATCTCCAATCTAATCTGCATTTTCTCTTTGCTGAAAACATGCAAATCTGTTAGTCTTGAATGCCTGTGTAAATAAACCATATCTCAGTCACAGTCGGGAAAGGTTCGCAGAGGAGTCAAATATCTAAATATGTCCTGATAACATGTAGACTGTCAAGGCCTGATTTGCCCCTGGTGTCATATGCCAAGCCATGCTTATTTGTGTGTTGTAAAATTTTGAGACATTTTTTCTCAAAAACAATTTTTTATTGCCAGCAAATTTTTTCGTTCTCGTCTCAGATGCCATGCAGGCTTTGGTGCATGAGAAAAGACGAGAAAACTCATGTTTTTAACTTTAGTGGCAAGATGGTAATCAAGTTAAAATTCGTTATTTCATACTTTGGCAATCAAACGTGTTAATTACACATTTTTTAACAACTCATAGCTAGAAAAAAATTACATAATGACAATTTTGATCCTTGAACTATGTTTTAAACGTCAAAAATCGTATCATAAAAACTTTGGATTTTTTATGAAGTTTATTTTTGTTTATTATCACATCCTTTTATAACTTTATGCAGCAAAGCATCTGTTCTCAAGCCATCAAAAAAGTCTCAGAAGGTAATATTTTTACTTGATATTTATGTTAACATAAGGAATAATGGTTTTGTAGTTTGATATTTAATTAGGAATATTTTATTCACTAATTTATTCATGTCCAAAATGTTGTTCTAGTTTTTCATACTTTTGTTGTAATTGTATAGGATTCTGGTGGTGTAATTCCTCTTGTGGTGGAAAGTTGTATTCGGTCTATTAATCTCTATGGATTACATCATCAAGGGATATTTCGAGTTCCAGGATCACATCAGGTTTTCTTCTGAAAATGTTGCTTTAAAATGCTCCTCAAAATTTTACTATTTATGTTAAAAAATTCTGCTTGGCAAGGTAACAGTACTTTTTGTTCATGTTTACTGGTAATATTAAAAGTTTGCGTTTTTTGGTCAAAGGTATTCAATAAAATTAGACAAGTTTCTTCGGGTTGTCAGTTAAAGCTGTTACTCAATTTGTTACCTCAATTCAAATCAGAAGTTTTAACTTATCTAGTACATTGTTGAAGCATTATGTTAACGTTGAATATTTTTTATATTTGTAAAGTATTTTTATTAAACTTGTTGATTAGGATATTGCCGAAATGAAATTACAGTTTGAAAAAGATGAGAATCCAATAAGCGAAAAGGGAGATAAAGTTGAAATTAATGCTGTTGCTGGTTTGCTCAAACTGTATTTTCGACAACTTGATGAAAATCTTTTTCCGTCTTATGTCTTTGACGATCTTGTGCAGTGTGCACGTAAGTCATTTCTGAACAATTTACCTGGTTTTACAGCATGCTGAGGGTTTTTGTCCTTATGTACCAATTTACGTTATGATGAACATGATCAAATGTTTGATTTAATTTTTGCATTATTTAATTAGACTACTTACACATTACTTGCTAGTGCTACATTCATGCATATCGATGATTCTCAAACTATTCCGGTACACTCACAAATTTTCTCAGAGCACACATCGCACATTTAGAAAAGGAAAAACAAAAGCATTGCTTTAATTTAAAAGTGGTAATTAAACTGATTAAATTGATGCTTGAAATATAGCCTAATTTCAGGAATGTTGAAATACAAATGTTTAAAATACTGACTTAGTAATAAAAAAATTAGAAATAACAACAACCAAATAACTACAGTAACAACCAATTACTTCATCACAACTTATTAAGGTGGGTTGAAAAGTTTGTAGACTGATCGAGATAGACAAGTTGAATTTGATGAAATGTTTTATCCTTTTCTACAAAATCTGTTTTGCATTCCACAATGGATTCTATTATTTAGAAGCCCTCTTTTTGACACATAACCAATCTGGTGAGGTTTGGATCGGGTATTACAAGCTGTGGCACCCTCCAAGCCCCACCTTCAGTACGAGAAGTTTCTACATGGAGAACATTCTCCACTCGTTTACCAAAGATGCCTTCAACATTACCTATACAAACTAACAGTTGTCATCTACAACCATCTATGGAATGCAGTCAATGTTATTGAGAACGGTAGTTGACCCTGAGTCGATAACCATCAGTGTTTACAAAATATCAAAATTCTTAATACTTCATAACTACCTATCCATTGCTGGTTTATCTGGAAAAATGCAATTAGTATCAAGAAAGGTTGAGTTCAACACATGCCAAGTCTCACTGCGTGCGATTGTGTCATAATTCCTTCTCAGTTAGTTGAAATTTTCAGCCCAATGCTTTAGTAACAATGAAGTAATAATGCAATATTCATATCAGCAAATAGGTTCGCTGCATGTTGTCACCACAGCATACTGGGGGCAGAATTGTAAGCTCTATTCTATGTAATATTAATTTGTGCACAAATGTCCAACGAACAGAACCCGGAAAAGTTTTACTGAAACCTGGGTTTTTTATAAATTTTTTGAACGAAGTAAATCTGTGTATGATTATTCTCGAAGTACTACGGCACCGGAGGATGTGTTACAAAGACCATTTCGCTCAACAAAGTGCACAGCATGGATAGCAACAGTGGTGGGATTCAAAATAAATAACAACCAGTTTTATAAGCATAACCACATACAGGCTATGTATAGACTAATCACAAATCGATTTGAAGATTTGCCCGCAAAATAACGTTTTTACATGAACTTTTGGCCTATTTTTTTAACGTTTGCAATTACATGTTATCGTTTGCTACAAATTTAATGATATCAATCTTTATTATTTGAACAAGCGTCTGTGCCAGTCAGATATTTCGCAATATGCTTGAATAAGGAAATTGTAATTTGTACATGTAATTTGTTTGTAATTTTACTGCTTACATTTTTGCAGACATATCAAACACTGAGGAACGCAGCACTCGTATTCGACAAATTCTTCTAAACGTACCAGAGTCTGTGCTGATTTTGATGAGATATTTGTTTGCTTTTCTTAATCAGTAAGTTGTAAAATACATCATCTATTATGTTGTTTAGTTAGAAAATTTGCGTAATTAGTCCAGCAAAAGTAGCGTTGCCAGCAACCTTTTTGTCTGCTTGGTCATACATTAATTTTGCCTTTTACAGTATGTTGCTTGTGTTCTCTTGTGTCCAGCCTGGGATTATTGAAATAACTTATTTTTAAACAGATTAATATTTTTCGTTTTTCTTTTCGATTTCTGTAAAGAGAGTGTTACAGTAGAACTTACTTAACTAGGTTTTGTTTACCTTGGTACTTTAGCAGTTTAATTCGGCTTTGCTTAGTTTGACTGCTTCAGAACCTTTCCTTTACCTATAAAAAACTTTTTTTTTTCAATTAGGCAGTTTGTCATCCACGGTCTATTTTCTCTATAGATTATTGCATTTTCGTGGCGGAGATTGCCTCGATTAACTTTCAAACTGAACTGGAGGAAATTTGTTTCCAAAGGGCTTTGTTATCAAAGCAAGTCGAAAATAAGAGTTCAGGCTGAAAGTAGTTCAAAATGAAAAACTGTTAATGTGCACAAGAATGTCAGTCATACTGTGTGTTTGCTGTGTGGTTACCACAGTTGCATTTCAGTTTTAAGCAGAGGAGCATGTTCGTATAGTAAACAACCTTCTCCCCCACAAGTTAACCATAAATAAAAACACATTGATGTGTTTGTTACACATTTGAGCGGTTGACTGCTGACAGCGCGAAATAATTGTACTCTTCGCGATCCAATGTGTATATATTCACAAATCTGTCAGAGACTAGCAGTTGGAAACTGAAATGTTGTTCCCTTAACAGGAGAGGAGCCGGAACTAGTTGAAGAAGCCAAACGATATTACTTAGATATTGTAGGCATCTCTTCAACTAAGCACCATGGCTCTGGAACTGTTATGCTGGTTATTGGGTAGAAAATCTCTTACTAGTGTGTCACCATGGTTTCGATAAATAATTAAGCAGTACAAACACCAAATCCATTAATTGAATGGTGTGATGAAAATCGACCTGAAATGTTGAAGACATGGACCGAGGAGGAACCCTCTGGCTCACCCACCTGTGTCAAATGGCGTTGTGTTCAGGTAGAACACCATGAAATCAATTGGCAAATCACTGTCAACATCCCGCTACACAACAGAAGTTTTTTGATTATTACCGGGGCATCTCTCTGTTTTCTCTACCTGGTAAAGTGTATGCCAAATGTCTTGAAAAGCAATACAGTGAAGTAGTTTAATCACATATTGAGGACAAACATTGTGGTTTTCGCCCTGGTCGTAGCACAACCGATGAAATTTTCACTCATAAGCTAATTTTCACAAAGTCTTGGGGATATGTAAAAGATGTTTAAGCTTGCTTTGTTGACCTCGAAAAGCTTATGAATGAGTCCCTCTACATAAGCGCTGGAGAGTACTGCAATAGTATGGTATTGATGGTAGCTTACTAGTAGCCATTAACTCACTGTACAACTGTCCTAATGTTTGAACTGTGTTAAGTCAAAACCTTTCACTATGGATGTTGGAGTTTGCCGAGTATGTGTGCTGTTACTTCTCTTCTTGATAGTTAACATTAACTGGATAGACAAGCACAGCCTTGATGAAGAGTGTCATGATAGTAAGCATTAGGGTTAGTCATTTTTTTCAAACGTGATCTTCAACATGCACTGATCATTTTGCAACTGTTTGCAATGACTCTGGGGCGAAATGTACTCTGCGTAAATGTGTGCATAAGTAATTTATAATGTGAGAAAACTTACATTTTAATTTTATGAACTTGTTTTTAGTAAACTCTTTTGGATTGTGGGAACAAGTGTGTTTATATACTGTATAAGGAGATCATTAACCCATGCAAATTGCGCAAACATGCGTCTCAGTGTGTTATTACCTGGTATGGTATGCAATGATAATAATCTTTATCCTCATACTGAGTAATGTCTTTGAATGGCAAGTAGTCGGTGATGATTCCTCATCGCCCCAGCTTATGGGCAATTTCCGATAGACACACACATTTTTTATTTGGTTTTGAAATTTTTTTATATCATATTGCTCAACTTAGTTACTGCTCACCAGGACCACTTAACAGGAGCAAACAAGGGCATTACGAAAGTAGCACCTTTGAGTATGGAAAACAGGCTGTTTAATTGCGAGACTAGCGCTCTAAGCACTACGTTCTTGAGCCTACCTGTTTACGTAATTTGACAGTTCACCTAATCTGACAATTTTTGATAAATAATCCATTAGAGTTGGCAAATATGTTCTAATGTATATTGTCACATTCAATAAAATAAACTACTCACTTATGTTAATATCGAATTTTGATTACATCCGTGGTTTCTGGTTTGTTGTGTATTTCTTTGCTATTGCAGTTTGTCTCAAAACAGCGATGAAAATATGATGGATGCTTACAATATAGCTGTATGCTTTGGACCATCTTTACTACCAGTACCAGAAACATATGATCAAGTCACTTGTCAAGCAAATGTCAATGAAATTATCAAGGTATGAATTGATATAATGACTTTGTCCAAGATTGTCTAAACTCTAAACCAAGCTGCCCAATGACTACTGCACATATTTAGAGCCAAGCTCAAAGTAAAGTTACTATTTTACATTCACATTCAAACATTGTTTTCAGACTATAATACTATGTCATGAAGAAATATTTTCTCTTGATATGGATGGTCCTAAGTATGAAAAAGTAATGGCCACAGAAGAATTTTCAGATGATGAAAGGCCTGGTTTAGATTTAGCAATGGGAATTGATCGTCCGAGTGACCAGCAAAGTGTTCATTCTAGCAGCAGTGATAATGGTAATCGATATTGATAGTAGAGCACTTGGTATTATTTCAGTTCAAATAGAAACAAACTGATGTTAATGATTAATACACCAAAAATAAATGCATGATTATTATTAACTTCATTATTAAAAGGTGTTTAATGAAAGGAAGATGAAAGTTTTACTTTGCCATGTTTTCATATCAAAAGTTTTTTGTTTTCAGAAAACTTTTCAACTTTGTTTTTGATGTGTTGCAGATTCTGAGCCACTCTTGGATGCTTGTGCAAAATATGACTACAAAGGCAGGTCAGAAAGAGAGTTATCATTTCAAAAAGGTGATTCATTGATATTATATCGCCGAGCAAATGCTGATTGGTGGGAGGGCAACTTCAGGGGTGAGGATGGCCTGGTACCTCATGCTTACATCGTAGTTCTTGACAGTGGGTAAGTAATGCTCACCAACATAACTTATATTTTTTATGTAACTTACAAGCAAAATACTATCATTTTAAATAATTTAAAATTGAAAATCAGAAATTTGCATAAAGAAGAAGATACGAAAAATTTGTTAGCGCTTTAGAATAGTAGCCTGAGTGTTTCAAGAAATCATAAATCCGAAAAAATCACTTTTTCAACTTGCATTTCATAAGCAATGTATTAGGTTTGATAATATACTATTTGGTATCTGCATGGAATACGTTTCTAGAAGTTATTTCAAGTAGAAAGGTTATCTCAGAAGAAACTGATAAAGTGAAAATTGGTTTAGGAAACCATGATTTTTAAAAAACTTTTTGGGTGTTCAGCATGGAAATATTTACAGGATAAAAAATGTTTTGTATTGGTGTCACTAACGAATATTAACATTAAGTCAACCGCCACCCCTTTTACCGGCATGTGCAGACGATATTCTATGCAAATATGCCAAGCACGAGATAACTCGTGGTGACATTCCTAACAATTCTTCAACAGGGAATGTTATTTCTTAGACATGCAAATTCAGATTTATTAAGCCGCACAGGATCAGAATCAAGCTTGAGTAGCACAACTCCTGTTGTATCTTCAGCTCATTATGTGGCATCACCTGGCACGGAAACAGATGGAAGGTATTGATTAAATCTATCAGGCTTTCATTCTTGTGGTGATTGTTATTACATTATTGCAAGTTTTTACTAAACTTGCTATATAGTGCTTTTGCAATTAAATGATATGTGTCTTTATTAAGCAAAGTGGGGTACAAAGGGAGACTGGGCACAACAAGATATTGTATTACATTTATTTTTAAAGTATTCATGACAACCTCTAAACTTCGTATTTTGTTTTAAATTTAAACTCACAAACGACTCACAAACTATCATACATGAATGGAGTATTAAGTAAAGCCTTTAGCCTTATGTTATAGTTTTAACCTAACAATTATTTTCTCAGAATTTTTGTTGAAACTTGGAACTTAGAAAGAGAAACAATTTTGAATTTACTATGTTTTTGACTTTTTTTCATAATATCTTACAACATCTTTTCAACTAGTAAAAGTATTGAAATAATAGATAAATATAAAATCTTGTGTTTTGAAATAAATTGTCACACAATGAAACTTAATTCTGCTTGCTAAACATAGCGGTTATCAAACTTCCATTAACAAAATTATAAACAATTTAGTTAAGCTCACATAGATTATTTGCTGAATTTATTATATCAGTCAGTGTCTTTTCTGTTAATGTTAGCACCTCTTTTTAACATGCAAAGTTTGTGCCATCGTGAGTTTGTTATGTTGGTACTTGCGAGACTTTATTACTTGTTGGTGTGATTTAAGGACATGAGCACTGATTAGCGACATGCAGCATGTCAGTTTTTTACCATTTTAGCTAAATTTTGATTGTTCTGTAGTACCCCATATGTTGCCCTCTGCTAACTAGGCGTCTAGTTGGGGTTGTGAACTGTTGTTAATTATTGCTTGGTCGATTGTTCGCTAATCTGATTCCATTGATAGCACATTCATTAACTCCTGATAGCCAGTTAAGCATCACAGTACCAGAACCAAACTGTCAATGTCTTGAATAATTAATCATTTATTATTGGTTCTCAACAAAACTGTTACTGTTTTCAAAGCACAGAATAAAGCTGCGTTCAGTAGACTGTAAAATCACAGACTGTCGTAATTAGATTGACAATCACAGAACTAACGCATTGAGCGCTGTAGTACGAATGACGTAAATTGGAAGTAATCAAAACTGAGTTGCATATACTAGACACAGTCAAAATATAGTACAGTGCTTATTGTTAAACACATGAAATAAAGCACAAATACCATTATAACAACATCAGATCTGCACGAGAATTACGTAGGAATAAGGGCTAATTATGACAATTAGCACAGCCCCATTTTACCATATAAACCTGATTGCGTAGGATGAATGACATTTTTCGTAACTTTCTAAAATTGATTTTAATTAATGTCGTATTTCAAACTTACATGTTTTTAAACATTAAGTCAGGGTTTTCAACCATGCGAGTTGTATGTGGCCCACAACCAAATTTTTTAGTGAATTTCAATACATTTTTACAACCGTTTTCTTGATGTGTTGAAGGGATTTTCATGTTCACTGTTTACTACTTTTTGACATTTTCATAAATTGTAACTTAATTTATTGTTACAGCTGAAAGCGTGCCTGACCTAATTAAATGGTGAAAGGTTGTGAGCACGGCCATGGCACTCAAACAGTTAGTAAAACAGGCAAAAACTGACAACCAGAACAACAACGAGAAAAGCAAGCGCAAAAATTAAATTACAAATCAACCAATATTTTCATAAAAAGTACGTAAAGGGCAGTGGTTCTTAAAACGTTTTGGATATACTGAACCTCGCAAGTTTCTTGCATGCATTCACTGAATCGTTAAAATTCTGAAACATGCATCATACACACATTGCGTGTGCACTGATCTCTGTCGAACCTCAGAGACTGATTCGGGTTGAATTAAACCCAGTTTAAGAGCCACAATATTAAGGTCATGCTCGTTGTTTCGAAAGTTTCATAAGAGATAGAGTACGCAAGAGTAAGAAACTAATCTACTTTAAATAATTTAGGTGACAATGGTATATGAATGGTTATTCATTAATACTAATTATTATTTATCAACTGTTTCTGTCAATTTGTATGTTTCTAAAAAGGTGAAATACAAACATATCGACTTTAAAAAATTTTTCAGTTTTACTTCTATGGTATAAACCCGATTCCAATAAAAAAATTTATAAGTATACTATGCACACTTGCGAAAATAAACTGGAAAAATGCTTCCATACTTGACCCCTGCAATAAGTTCTATAAACCCATATTTCTTTGCTTTATTGTTGTAGATTATCATCGAAAGGTAGTACCAAACAAGGTGCAGCAAGCCTTCCTTTGAAAACTAAGTCTCTTGATCGCTACCAAAATGTACAGCAATATATCTCTCAAAAGGCTGGTTCAAGCAAAACATTGCATGGTAGGAACACAGATTTTGCATGAAATTTAGCAGTATTTGTTCTCTATTCCGACTAATCACATTATGCACTTGAAGTTTTTAAAACATATCGTTTTTAGAAAATTGTAATGGTTTTGCTTTTGATATTGTTTGAACAAAAGCACCCTGTCAATCTAAAATAGCTATTGTAAATACATTGCCCCTAAAGTTAATTTTAATCTTGTATTACATTACGAAGTAGCATTCGTGTAAGTATTACCATTTTTAATTGTTGTCAGGATGTATGTTTTCACAGGAAAATCTTGTGGGTATACTTGTACCAATTCGGCATTTTCTTAGTCGAAATTTGTGATATAATATGTCCCACATTGTTCCTATTGTTTGTGCCATAAAGTATGGTGGACATAATTTTGGCATTCATTTTGATTTTGCTCCATAAACTGTGTTTGAGTTTAGATGTATTTCTACATATTCTTTTTATATCAGTTATTCTCTCTCGTTTTATACATAAGAAAACACACCATCAGAAAGTCACAAGGTAAACCGATCTGGCAGTGAGCGCTGTGAGAAATCACACCCAATGCAATACATGGAGAATGATGCAGAAGGGACTGATGATCCATCCGATCCTTTTTCATTGACTGTTGCAGAGCGAATTGCACATTTTCGTAAAAGTACAATAAAACCCAACTCGGATCCAGAAAATCCTCAGGTAGATTCATATCAAAACATTTTTGCTTCCAATTATTACATTACTTTTTAATTGTGAAAGAGATGTGTTGTTGTAGCCAAATATTTTCATTGTTAATTTTGCCATGTGTCTCTCTTACTGTGTATGATGGTTGGTGCTGCTGGTGCAGTAGTCTGAATTTATAAACACATGGCGAGCCGGTTTCTGGACTTATGTTTTACTGTGTGTGTGATTATATTGATTCATGTGTATGTTAGTTCACTTCATATATTATATTTAAAAATATATATATATATATATATAATGTCAAGTTAAAATATAGTCAAGAAAACCTTTGTGTTTGCAGTCTACATGTGAGTGTTTGTGTGCATTTAGATACGAAACATACAATCACAATTCAAAAGTGAGCACTGCCCAAGTTCAGGTGTCAGCTTTTTTAATTTTATCAGGCTTCATTTAATGCCAGCTACCAGCATTCAATAAGAAAAAAGTACTTGACTGGAATTCATAATTGTTAGTTTAGTGATAATTATAATGCATTAATTATTTTTTGAATTTACAACGACTCCATAGTTATCACATTTCGGGATAATAATTGTGTAATGTCCAAGTATATTCAGCTCTCAATGCTTTGTCGTGTGTGGCTTTCTTTTTGTCTATTGTGCAGCACAAATTTTTGTATATGGAAAAAATCAATATCTTTGTATTTTAATTTATTTAAAGGCTGCTCGCCATCCTCCTCGCATTGTTATAAACAGTGGTTCTAGCCAAGTAAGATTTCATTTCATTCCATTGCTTGCAATGAAAACGTTTATTGTTGAACTTCATTGTTCACACACAGATGCATGATTTATTTTGTTGTACAGGAAAATCGCAATGAGCTACCTTGCCAAGGTTATAACTCATGCTTGTTGAAACATGTCAGCATGTGTGTAGCATATTGCTTAATTAATTATTATCTTTCACATAGTACTTGAAAAGGGCATTTGGGTTGTTGATATTATTTAGTGTTTTTTTAGTTTCTAGTAATTGCACCCATGTATATTTTTTATCCTTACGCTAAAAACAGTTTAATTTTATAGCAAATAATGAACAAGTTTGAAAAATATCAATTAATATTGACCCAGTTAAAAAGAGTTGACTTGTAAGTAGTTAGGGCTGTTGGTGCAATTATGTTATCATCTTATTTTTAGATGCCTATTTTAATGAGATTTTGAATGAATACATATTTGTTTCAAACATCATTTCTAATACTGGACATTTCATTTTACTGGACATATAGTTATTGCATGGTATTTTTAACAGTTTTGTTTTATTTTTTGGACCAAATCCTGTTATGTGTATATAGACTGTGGAAGCCTCCATGAAACATACTTTGAAGGAATTGCAGGCTTTGAATGTTCAAAGGTCTTTGTCATCTCGAAATGTGGCTCCAGATGTTGTACTTGATACTCTTGAATCACAAGATGGTTAGTTAGTGTGGCATAGCCTTTTTTGTAAAACCAACTTGCATACTCTAAAAAGCTTGATTTTAACAGTGTGAAATAAATAGCAACAAAGAAGTGTGGGATGATATATTACTTTGTTCTGTAACTGTTTTTGTGTCTCAGATAAGAGACGCCAGAGTTGGACAACTGGACCTGAAGGGCTCGCACCTGATCGAGCAACAACCTCTACAAAAAAGTTAAATGCAAATAATAACAACTTTAATTCTGTTCAATACCAAGTTTCTTTGATAACTCGTAATCAAATGCATAGCCTGGAAGAGCCCTTGACCCTTCAAACAGATCGTGTTTACAGTAAATCCTCTTTAAATTGTGGTGATAAAACACAAAAGCATGTGACCCACAAAACAAATTGGTGATTGGTCAATGTTTGGCATATACTTGTTTGTTTATTAGTATCTTTAGACATGTTTCTTCAGTATGCTTTAATTTTGTATAAATTCGTATAATTGAGTACTGTTAAAAACATGTTTAACTCTTTCTCAGTGATCCGTAATTGGACTTACGCATGTTGTTTATTTATTTTTAGACTTTGCTTCTTCATTCTTTGTTTAATCATGTTTTTTGTAATCAAGGAACTTGTTATGTATAACCTTGCGGAGAACAGAATATTTTATGCTAGTTCAGTTTTTGAAATAATTGCTTTGCTCCATAACTGTGTTGCAACGAAAGGGTCAAGAACTGTAATGACCTAAACGATTTATTGTGCTTGCGTTGCAGTAATAGTGTGATTTCACTGCCATTTTCATAACCTATAATACTTAGTCTTTTATATGCAGATTCCACGGCATTCATACATAGAAAATATTTAATTTATCTTGCCTTATCGGTATGCTTGTGTAAAAATATGATAACTTCTCAATTAACGTGTAGTGTAACGCTTCTCTGCGTTTTCAGTGCATTTGAGAGGTGTCCGCATGTAATGTTTTTTTCCATCAAATTAATTATCTTTCGGCTTCAGCACCCATTTGACAGTGACATATCAAATGAAATTTGTAACATGCACACAACGTATGTGCTGTGTTGGGTATTGGAGTTTTATTTCAGCAAAACCCAAAGAAACGCTTCGAGTAAACTTGTCGCGGTACCCTGCTTATTTTAATTATAAAAAATTGTGATTTATTTGTCTTATCACTTTGTATTCGCATATTGGATATTCCTTTATATAAGATGTTGATGAAAATATAAACTTGTCTATTGAAGAGTAGCCTACTCACTGTGGACTAATCTGACTCTGGCGTGTTAGCGACAGGCGTGATCTTTCCAGTAAACATTAAGGCAGGTCGCATTCGTGTTCATCACTCTTCCATAGGTTGACTGATGAAATTGGACGGTACGGTAGTCTGGTTGATACCTTCTTTTGGAGAAGTGTTTGCTGGCTTCGTTGAGTAAGGCTTGATAAAAGTACCTGACGGATCTTGCTGAAGTCTGAAGACTGAACTTAGTGCAATTATGGCACTGACTTAACTTGCACGGTTGTAGCTTGGTTCCAGAAGGTGCGTGCTAACCAATCTAAAGTCTTCACGTAAAATTTGCTATAGGCCTATGCCGAATATCACCGCAACATTTAAGCCGACGAATGCATAACAAGCGGTAACACCAACGAAGATATTAACGAACTGCAAATATGAGAGCGCCAATTACCAACGAGAAGGATTTGGTGTAAGAACTGCTACACAAAACATATTAACAAGAAAAACATCTAGCCTTTGTTGGACTGCAAGGGTACAATTGTAACCTTTCCAATTTTAAATTAAGACAGTATATTTTCTAGAAACCTGACAGACCTAAAATTTCCTGACATCTCTACATTTTTGTGTTAGATTATGCAGACTAAATGTCGACAAAAAATATTTTCTTTTTACCGACATAGAGGATCGATTTGTTTGTACACTCTTAAAAGGCGGCATCGGTACAATTGTACCCTTACACATTTTGTATCGAAATGACGCCAGAATAAATGACACAAAGACAATTTTTCGAATGTGGAGTGAAACAGATTACAGAAATATGTAAGAAAACTTAATGCAGGTGGTTTTACAAGTAATACACTATGTTTTTTGTCACTGAGTGCTCGTCGCAAACAGGCTGAACGCAAGCCAAGCAGATTCTCCTGGTCTTAGGCCTACGTCGTTTTCGTTTCTGACGTCTGCAGACATAGCAGCTGCCAACAATCGGTGTAGCTCCACGACTTCCGTGGGGTTCTTTGGAATTAGTTGCTGTCCCTTCTGGCGGTGTCACAGTGTGCCATCCTAGAACCATTTCCACTGCAGCTCGAAGGAAACGGTTTCTCATCACCATCCGGTCGGTAAAGCACACCACGTAATATTTTCATTTTGGTCAACAAGACACATTTTTCCTAGCCAGAGAACACACAATCGCTTACAAAAACGTCAATTATCTAAATTATTACCATTCACTATTAAAATCGCCATAGTCCAACGGTAAGTCAGTTTAGGCTTACATAACGCAAAATGTTCCTATTAGACCAGTGGTTCTCAACCTTCTGATCTTGGCGGACCCCTTTTGGTGCTGTCAAAGCAGTTGGCGGACCCCTGAAGTTTAAGCAAACTAAGGGTTCTGAGACTGCACTTAAATGTTTCTTTGCTTAGTTTTACTTAATAGTCTTGGTGCACAACTGCGCTATTCAATCAAAATAACATCAAACTATGCGGATATTTTTATTTATTTCAAAGCGAATACACTTAATGGGAGTTTTGCTGTTGCATATTAGAAACAAGTCTTGAAATACGGGGTTGTGTTTTCGAAATCGATAGTCGCATGTCGTCTTCAACATTTAGTTGGTTACGTGCCTTCGATTTTATATGAACGAGAGCAGAAACTGAGAAAGCGATTATGTGCAATCTCCAGCAACTTAAAATCACTGTATCCAGCTGTCTTCTCGTATAATCCGCAATCTATTGCATCACAATAGGCCTTCCCTGCGGGTGATAAATCTCAATAAGCTTTTGTATTGTCCCATCACAATAGGCAATTAAGCAAATGTTCAAGCCTATTCCAAACAGCAATGATAAACAGCAAAAACTTTTTAAAAACTCGTACTTTATGTTGCAAATTTCGAAGTTCTCACGGACCCCCTGAAAACGTTTCGCGGACCCTTGGGGGTCCGCGGACCCCCGGTTGAGAACCACTGTATTAGACACTAAGTCTAAGTACGCTGTAATTATACCTATTACCCTTTACTTGTTTGTCGCAGGAAACATTTTATTCATACTTCATCCAAATTTCTGAACCATTCCTGTTGCTTCTTTTGGTGTACCGACACTTAATCACGCGACACTTAATCACGCGACGCTTAATCACCGACACATAATCACTAGGACACTTAATCACGCGACACATAATCACTAGGACACTTAATCACGCGACACATAATCACTTGGACATTTAATCACGCGACTTGGATACTTAATCACGCGACATTTAATCACGCGACACATAATCACTTGGATGTCGGAAAAGCGTGAGGAAAATTCAGTAATTCAAGCTCGTGTGCATCTCTCTGTGGGGATGGCGATGTGGATTGCTTTTAAGGTTGGCCTAAAGCCAAAGGCTATTAGTCTTTCTTTTAGAACTCCCCGACAATTGTCTTTGACTCCGTTGCGCCGGCTTTCTCTATAATGTTTCTTTAAATCAACACCAGCTTCATAAAGTCTAATTGTTATATTGTCCGAAGTAAGTTGTATCACAATAGAAACATTTTCATCATCTTTTCACATTTAAACAAAACTATAACTCCAATTCAGTAATGAACAGTCCAGAAGGTAAAACTGATATTATGTGTAGTGACAAGAAGGGGAGATTTTAACCAAACCTTAGTTTTTATATAAACACATTAGCCAATCAGGAAATAACATGTCATTTTGCATTGCTACGTATAACCTATGTAATATCTAACATTATTCTATTGTCACCGAAGCTCTTGACCAAAGTACCATCAAAACGTTACACCGTAAAATACAATGTTAGTTGCATGTAAATATGCATGTACTTGTTACAATGTAAATTGTAAATGTAAATAAACCTTGTAAATGTGTGATTAAATGTCGCGTGATTAAATGTCCTAGTGATTATGTGTCGCGTGATTAAATGTCCTAGTGATTATGTGTCACGTGATTAAATGTCCTAGTGATTATGTGTCGGTGATTAAGCGTCGCGTGATTAAGCGTCGCGTGATTAAGTGTCGCGTGATTAAGTGTCACCAAACCGCTTCTTTTGTTGTCACTTAATCAGAACCGTCATTCTCGTCATAATTTAGCGACGAATTTGCGTTTTTATGGCCCTAACTGCTTAACCATTACGTATTAGTACAAATCCTTTCACCAGAATACTCACTGACAACTACACTTTGATTTAAGGTCAACGTTTGTTTGGACATGCCCCTCTCACTTTAATGAAAAGTGTTTTGTCTTATCGTAATGGAAGTTTTAAAGGTGTTGGACACAGCTTCATCGTGAAGAGTGCAAAATATGTCATCCGTCAGTTCAAAAGTTTTCCAAAAATTTTCGTAACGATGGTAGGCTAAACGTCAATGTTCTACTGGTAAAGCATTAAGAAATTTCTAGTATTATTCTACATTACAACTAAGTTATACTGATTTCACTTTCTGAAGAAGAGTACTCAGAAACATATTAAAAACGAATCAAGGTTGAATACTAATATAGTAAACTTCTTTTCATCACATTGGCTAACACAACATAGGTTTTTGTAATACCCATTGTTCTTATTAGTATATATAATTACAATATATAAGTATTACATAAAGTTAACTTACATCTAATTTTCCGAATTGTAGTAAAAATTAATCTGCTATGTAGCATTACGTTTCGTTACTTCCTAGCGAAATTCACAACAATATTACAGGGAGATAAAAGCATTAGATAGCGTGGAAAAGATTGATAAATGCGTTAGACTAAAAAAATAAATTTTTAAATGAAACCTACAAAATTTGAATAGCACAAACATTAAATTATCGATACGATTTTTCTATCACTAGAAATAATAGTCATCAAGAAACTTTAAACAAGCGGAACCCTAAATAACTTATCAGTGACGATCTCGTTCATCTTTATAAAATTTACATAAGCATTGTGAAGCTGTAGGTACGCATAAAATTTAGCGTTGAATTTACAGTTTATTAAATGGGTGCTTTTTTTAAAAAACATTTTACTGTAGAATATTTCTTATCCTTTGTCACAAGCTGTGGGAAAATTTGCAATAAAAAGGGAAACGTCCTTTTCAGATTTTCGCCACCTGTCAGCGCAGACAACGTTGAAGGCGTATATCAGTAAGATTCACTTTATTGCCAAAATTAAATGCAGTCGAAAACACCATGATTAAAACAAAAAATAGTCAACACATCTATTTTACGAAAAATCGGCCAATGTTAAGACAGGCAAATCAACATTTCAAAAATATTTTGATTTTATATCAATCACATCAAGTAATCGTTTTTTAGCTTCACTGTACGGAGATTGCGTGTCAAGAAAGAGCATGTGTGGATATTCAGGGACAAGGTCGTGGCAAATTGTTTTATATTTCCCAAAAATCCCAGTCGAACTGTCAACCAGTGTGTTTATTTGAGTAGTATCATATAAGGTGGCATGAGTTTTCTTGTTTAGCTGAGAACTCCTTCCAGTATTATTTGCCGACATATTTGTAAAAGGACAAAATAAACTTCCTTCCGGACTCCAGGTCGGCGCAACGCATTGCTTATGTTTTCCATAATTGAACGTTTTAGGTTGTTTCACTTGTAAGTCGTTGTTGACTTGATCTTTTTCTGAATTTGTGTCATTTCTCAGGGATGTACTCATCATAGATCTAATTACAGGTGCTGGAGTATGCAACTTTGTCTTGTTACAGTCATAACTTTGCTTATTAGTTGGAGAATTGTTGTGAATTCTTTCATATGCTCTTCCTGAAACTACGCATAAAACGTTTGTTAGTAAATATCCATAGCAACCTGAAATTTCTTATCCATTAAAATGCTTTAAATTTTTTTGCCAATTACAAAACGTATCAAGGTCAAAAATTATATTTGTTTACTAGATGTTTAGTATAAGGTTTCCGGAACATACAATTTATTTATTTTTATCGTCAAGTATGTTCTCGTAACGCTTAATACGCATCATATCCAACTTTGTGCAGAACGTTAGCTGACACGTGACACAGAAGTTTTTTATTAACTTTGCCAATTTCTTATTATTTTTGCCTTTTTGATTATTGTTTTTAATTATTTTTTTAAATTTTACATTTTTAAAAAAGGTTTTGTAATATATTTTACATTTTTTTGTTTTAAAAGCTTTTTCACTTAAAAACTTTTAGGCAGAAATTTTAAATTTTTTTGTAGTTGAATGTTTTTTATTTAAATATTTTAAATTTAGCTCCAATTAATATTTTTTTTAATTTAAGTTTTAAAAATTTGTTTTCAATTATGTCTGGTCCGTCTGGTATGAATATACAATCTTTGAATATACGAACAGTACATAAGCCTACGGTACAATTTTTTTTCAGTAATTTTTAAACTTACAAAATAGTTGAAAAAACTTCAAATTTTGCATAAATTTTTTAAGATAAAATCGTTATTCAAAAAAAAAGCAAAAATATATAATGTAATTTAAAAAAATTTTTAAAATAAATTAAAAAGCAAATGTAATAAAAAATCTTCAAAAAACTTGCATGTCACATGTTGACAACCATATAACAGAAACTGCAAAGTGGCTGTGATAGGCTCTGTCTCTTCCTGCCATAAAAGTGACGTCAGACTTAACTGTATGATATTTTATGATACAAGGCTAAGATTTATTTTATACGCTTATCTTTTCCTTGCCAGAAAATGATGGCAGACTTAAGTGATTTTTTAAACTTGCTTTACAACCTTTGAACACCGATTGAAGACTGCATAAGACGTTAAAATATCGTTAGAAGCAGTACTGTTTACAGATGTTTATTTACAATATCTTTCAAATGCTGTCCATCACTGCTAATTTTGGGTGTGACATATATGTAACACCTGTTGTTGACAAAGCTAGTTAACATTTTTCATGTGATGTCGAAACTAATGGAATGATTTTATAAAAGGTTTTGGGTTGGAAATAGTGCTTTACGATTATCACTCAACCACTGAAAAGTGCACAATCGCCTCATGGTATACTTGGGATCTGTGCATGGTCCACTTGTAGACCGCAATCGACTAGTTGAGCACCCCTGCTCAAGAGCATGTACCTTACCACGTGTGTATGATAAAAATATAATAAGAATACAATTCAGAAAAAGGTAATACTTCATGATAAATAGATGAAAATATTCACTGTACAAAAAGAATATAGCAAGAGATAATGCCGGATCAATATAAACATTACTTTTGGTAGCTATATTTTTAAAATGAAAGCCTACATTACATTAGTTCAATAGGCCCATCAGTTTCTTTTCTAGTGTGTTTCGGATACACTAAAAACACACAAGTTAAAAACATTAGTTATTCCTTAAAGCATTTATCAAAAATCTTCAAAAACTTGCAACATTCCATTTTTAAACACAGGCAAGAGCTTGATTAGGACCTATTTCACTTAGGGCTGGGAAAATATATCCGGTTAACAGCAATGTTTGGTAGGCATTAACCGAAAATGCAAATGTGGAGAAGAATTCAGGATAAATTGTTTCGTAATTTACTGACCCATGGAAATGCTGCTCTGTTGATCGTTTTAATTCCAAGCTAAACTTTGGAGTTTAGCTTGGAGCTAAACTACCACTACTATAAATCAATCCTTGGCTACTTTATTTATACAACATCTTCCCAGCTCTTAAGAAATATATTGGTTTTATCTGCAATTAACAACTATTTGACGACTAGTGATTAAAACTTCTAGCTCTAGTTTCAATGTGGTGGACCGCAGTAAAAACGGTCCATTTCAAAAAAGTGAAAGTCTACAAACAAAACAAAATTTTGTTGCAAGATGCACGAAGAACTGAAGATTATGGTGATCCACCATAAAAAATAGCAATCGGTATATTTTTCACTTTGTCTTGACAAACAGCAAATTTAGTGAAGGCGGCTATGCATAGTTTTCAAAATGGTGGCAACTTTGTTTAAAGTAACTTAACTATAAGAAATGTCCTGGTCATTTTAACGAAATGATGACATCAATAAAAATCTCAATCAGGGTTGAAGACTGTGACAAAAAACTTTGATATCAGAAAGATTTCTAGTAGGTTATCCCAGAAAAGCAAACAGGATTATCCTCTAGTCCTTGATCTGGAATGGCAAAAAAGGTTCAGCAAGCAAAAAAAGCGCCCAGCGATATGGTGAAGCCCAGCAGGTTGGATGCCCGCAAGGATGAGAAGATTATCCAATGGTGTGGAATTCAGAGATCTAGTTGGTAGCTGAGCTATCTGTATTTTGGGTATTGTTACTCTTTCAAAACGTCCGTTTTAATCTTTTGTATGTAAAAATAAAAGTGAAAAGCTTTTAGCTTGCTAGTTATACCAAAGTGTTAGTATGTAGCAAAATTAAAAAACAGCTCAATCAGATCAAAAAAAATTCAGGAAAAACTATTCACACTCCTGATTTAAGTTGATAAAATAATAAAAATAAAAGATTCATTTTATCTCAGTTCATTTCAAAAAGAAGGTAGAAATAAATTTACTAGGATTGCTACCATTATGAATAATTTTCTCGGGGTAACTCATAAGTTCCCAATCGGAGGAAGATTTCAAGGTGCATAAAGACTAGATTTGAATTGGTACAAATTCTCTTTTTTCTCGAATTGTTTCAGTAATTAAAAATTTAACCTGAATCTTAAATGAATTTGTTGATTAATGTCCAAGAATGAGTTTACAAATGTACTGCATTACTTAACAAAATACAAGTGATTTTTTTCTTACTTGTAACCAATCTATGGTTTTACTTTTCGTTAAAAGCGAGGTGGGGATGAAAAATCAAGCCAGTTGTTACTAACCCGCGCCAATGAACAGGAAAAAGTGACAAAGCCGAAAAGGCTTAAAACATGCTGAAGAGAAATAACGTTGATATTTTCTGGTAACAACAAGCACGACCAATAAACCTATATTTAGTTAAATCTATAAAACATAAGTTGAAAAAGCGAAAATTAAGCAGACGAGCAGGTGGTGTGTGTTCAAGCAACTGATGAATGAAAATTGCTTCAGTGGTGTACAAAAGTTGATGAAAAAAAAACACCGTAACAGAAACCCCATCCTGAGCAAGAGCGCGGTTTCTGGTGGCCATAGCACTAAGGAAAGTTGTTGTTGATTAGCCCGAGTTTGTACAGCAAGAATGCACACCAATGATAATATTTGGACAATGTGATGACAATACTGCTCCAATTGTCACACCATTTTTATTTTCAATTTTTTTTTATATAGTATCGCCTGAATATATCTCGAACTGCCCACCAGGTCCACTGAGAAGGAGTAAGTGTTGTTAATGCCTAGCCCAAGGACATTATAACGGTATAGCGGCACTGGGTATTGAACTCGACTGGCATTCGTTGCAAGGCCAGTGCTCAAACCATTCAACTACTGAGCAGACAATATTGATACTTCAATAACAGCCTAATAGAGTGTAATGTTTGCAATACTATATGTATAAAACACCAGAAAACTGCATTTTTGCTTATGATTTCAAAAGCTCACCAGATTTCAAAAGTATAACTGGTTGCACAAGTTGAAGATTATTTTCTCTTCTTATTTTTTGCAAGTGGCACAGGATCTTGAATAGAAGGTTCTGTCTCCTTACCAGCAATTGTTTACGTTTTGTTGTCCACAACTGGCAATGCCGAAGTTTTAAGTTTTCCATCAATATCAAGTCAGTATTTCTACTTCTTACCACCTTTGAAACAAAAACCAAACAACTCATGTATTAAAAGTATTGCAGTTACTTGTTATGTAAGCGGTATTTAGGAAATAATCCCATCCCAGCAAGTATTATAACTTACTTCAACCATTTTTAACTTATCATATTGCTTCATCTTTAACTATTGCTGTGAAATTTGCAACTATCTTAGAGAAACATACAGTAGCACCAACTTTAACTGGCTATTATTATAAGCAAAGATGTCACTTATATATATATGATATCGCAATGCAACACCATTCAGGAACTCCTAAAAAATGGCTGCAACACAATAACAATAATAGCCTTAAATGCTAAAATGCTACGTGAAATAGAATACAGTATGTTGTGATAAATAAGAACAATATAGTCGTATGTAACATATGGTTATCCTGTGCTGTACAAAGTTTAGAAAACGATGAAAATCAAGCTATTATTAATGTAGTTATAAGGATTCCCTAGCGATCAGGAAAAGCACTGGCTGGTTCACTGATGTGTCTGAAAATATAGATTTCAATTAACATAATTCCCTTCAATATTATTCCATCTCCTCAACGATGAACTTTTCTATTTCAACTTTTGCCCACGATGCCTTATGCATTGAATTATGTTGAATTGTGCAAAACAGAATAAGTTACTAAATCGCTTTATCTGATATGACAGAATATCACAAATTTTGAAGATTAATGATACAATAAAATCACACGGAGATTTTTCACCATCAGTTTTTAAGTTTGTTTAACTAAGCCAGCTTGCTCCCACACCTGCTTAATAAAGTTAACAAACTGTGAAAATCTCTGTGAGAATTATGAAGTACTGAAGAAAGTCACTACAGCCTATGTAAATGAAATGACAACATTTGATATAATTCTTCGTTGCATTTGTGTGCCCAGGAGCAATACAGCTATCCAGAGTGGAGGGGCTTGGGTGGAAAAAAGGGCGACTCCTACACTAAAGTGTCTCACAAAACAATGACTTCAAAATAACGCCTCATGAAATATGGACGACAAAAATATTTTCGCTCAGTAAATTCCCTCACACAAGTTACATTCCACTTTTTCAGATTCGTTCTTATTGCTTTTACCTCATTATTCATTACTCCATCATGTGCCATGTTTGGCTTCACTGGATAACCATTTCGTTTTGAGTGGGGGGATAAAAACTAACCGGCTGTCAAATTACAATCCAATAAGCGTAATAATTTGGTATAACATTAAATTGGTATAATATTTGTTGGCTCGACAGCCAAGTGGTTAAAAGGCTGAGGTTGCCCTGCCATTGTAATGCTTTTGGGCAAATCATTAACCACGTAATACTCCTATTCAGTGGTCCTGATAAGCAGTTCTCACAGTTTTGGCAATTTGATATAAAATATGATATACTAAATAAATAAATATACTATGGTTGCCACCAGGCATAATAATCATCAAATAAAAGTCACAACTGGTGAATACAGAACTTTGTTGTCTGCTGACGATTCATTAACCCATTCGGGTTAACTTTATCAGAGAAATGGTAATAAAATTTGAATTTGGGAAAATATATAGACAGAATAACAATTACTAGGTTACAATTTTGCCGCATTACTTGGGAACAATTATGACACATCAGTGTGATGTCATAATGATAGATACTTAGCTAAGACTTTGACATGGTTATAAAACAGCAATATAAGAAGTAGTTATAAGAAACAACCAATACAATACAAATTGACTAGGATTATGCAAAAAACTCAGAATAAATTGGGGAAAGGGAAATTGTAACCTAGCAATTTTAATTTTCTTATTTTCACCAAATTTTATTCCAATTGCCCTGATGAAGTTAACGCAAATGGGTTAATGAAACGTCGGCGGAAAATAAAGTTCAGTATTCACCAGTTGTGCCTTATATTCGATGATACAAGTTACACTTTTTGCCCTGAGCCTACGGTTTTCTTTATAGAACCAGCATTATTTATACGGGGTTTAAGAATATTATTAATTAAATAAGTAAAAAATGCTATCAAATGACAACTTTCCATTGAAACATCCCTCTAAAACAAAAAATCAGTGGCCAACCAGTTTGTGAAATATAAGGAAAATTTTAAAATGATGTTTCTCTTTGAGTTTAACACACAGTTGACACTTTATCCCACTATATGCCACTAGGTAGCCGATGTCATTCAAGTACAGAGTCAGCAAAGCAAAACGTGGCATACAAACTGTTGCACTGTTTGCTGTAGAAACTTGAAATTTTGTGACTTTTCCTAAAAAATGTTCAGCTATCTGTTCATGTTTGAGATATTGTCATATTTTCATTTGCTTTTGCTCACTGCTTCCACCATGAGCGTATTGAAGCGTATCGTTTTTATTTACTCATTCACGCGCCACTAACTTGACTAACTATTCTCTTGTTTTTCTCTTCTCGCGGTCAGCTGGTTTTCCAGACAATTAAGCACAGCAGGAGCGCGGCGAACAAAGAAAAACTTCTAGAAATGCATCACTTGTAGAAATACTTAATTTACATAAAATGCACTTTTCTTAGTTTTACAACCATGCTGTATACAGGAAGCCAAATGTTTTTGTTTTCAAGTAATTAACGATTGAAAACGTGTGTGCAGTGTCGGTCACACATAGTTAAAATAGTAACGTCGCTCACCCAGTGAAGATAGAGTTAACATGGCCCACCCAAAACCTGGTTCCAGCCTGGGTTAGAGATTTTTTTCCACCTGATGATGTACAGCATTGAAGGAACTGTCAACTTTCCGGTACTTTACACACACACTTGCACACTCATCTGCTTATTTTTTGACTTATGTTTGATTAACTTTGGGTTTAGTGGTTGTGCAAGTTGTTATCAGTGCAAGTTATTACTACTGTTATTATTTTGTGCTCGATTTAAGCTTTTTTGGCTTTGTCACTTTTGTCTGCTCATTAGCACATGTTAACAGCAACTGACTTTATTGCTTCTCCTCCATCGCGCTATGGACAAAATTAAAATCTTTGATTGAATGTGTTGCATCATCCACTTACTTTTTGCTTGGAAGAGAAGAGCTGTTGATGTGGCAAGCCCCTTTTAGCAGCTCGTATAATTTTTGAAGTTTGTCAAGTGTACAACTGACCAAGTTAATTCCTTTCTGTTTGACTTACATGATGTATTGGTAAACATTCACACAGTCAACAGCTTGGCGTGATTGCTTCTTAGCAATCAATATCGTTCCTGTCGGTAACCTAAATGATGGTTAAGTAAGACTTCATTTCTATAATTGACCTGTTGGGAGCTAACCCTTTTCCCTACTTCAAGGGCACTCTTCAATCCCAACAGTCGATGACAAAAAATAAATGATATGAAACAATAAAGTGACTACTAAAAACAAGTGCAACACAAGTCATCTGGTACTGGGCAAACATAAGTGGGGCCATTTGCTTAACAATGTTTTACAACTAATTCATCTGAAAGCATTTTAGATACACCACCAGTCAATTATTTTTGTCCAGGGGAACAACAATCTCAGAAGAGTTGTTCCTTTTACATGTTGGACATGTTAATTTGGGACAAGTGGTGTTCATGTGCTTCTGATGTGGGTTCTGTGGCAACCTTGAAGATTTGTGTTCTGGAGTTTCAGAAGATTTTGGATCTCTTGCATTATGTTCATGGTCATGGCGCTAGTTCCTTTGTGGTTTCATGTTACAGTTTTCCTAAAACCTGTTCCTGCTGTTGAGCTTGTGATACTATATCTGTTAGGTTATGAAAACAGTCAAGTCCATGTGATTGGTTTGTGTGGGAAAATGCGCCTAAGATAACTAAGTAACTACTGCTTACGTCAAACCGACGATTCAACATCATAGACTAATAGGGGACAACACCAATTTAGCAAGCAAATGTGTGGAATTCTAGACGTATTTATGAATCTCTCTCACGCTAAGAACAAATCTCAAACTGTTCTTACCCATCCAACAGATATCATATTCCAAATAATACTAAGCTGTTACCTTAATTATTTTTTCAAGCATATTTCAAGCTTTTCTGATATTTTCACTTTACCGCTCGTTAGCGCACTTACACTTACCACTCCACCTTGTCGTGGACTTTGTAAGGTCTGCAAAGTACGTTGCAATGCATGATGTTGCTGATATCTATGCACCAAATGTCGAAATGCTTGACCAGGGTATCTCATGGAGCATTTCAAGAGTTTCAGAATTACCTATATTATAAAATTCTGTTAATCTGGTTGTTATTTAGATTTGATTTATGTTAGAGTTTAAGACATAGTATTTTTTTACGATGAATGTTAGATAGTTCTACCCTCACATTTTAGACAAGTTTTTATCTTGAAAATGAGTCATTACAAACCTAACCTGTTTTTTAGTGTACTTGATGTTTAATTCGCTCATAATTTTGTTGTAGTTCCATTTGTGGTGACGCAGACTTAAAAATAACATTTCTGATGTTGACTGAGCTAAACCATTTAAACAGATACGCATTGATTTAGCCGAAGCCTTCTCTTGCTGCAATTGCTTTTTAAACTGAAAGACTAAATTCTCAGCTGTTTCCAATTTTTGTTGTAAAAAATCTTTTTCATGGCTAAAATTAAGAGAAGCAATGAATTACAGATGAGTTCCATACAATATCATGTATAAACGCGGTTGCAAATTGAAATTATTGAAACTGAAGCATGAAAACTGATAATGAAAAATGAAAAAACTATGTTTTATGATAAGTCTACCTACACTCACTAACTTTACCTATCGGAAAAATTTCAAGTGTTCCTGCTTCTACAATCTACACGAATAGCTTGTATATCGCCCAAATTCAAGTTCCCAACAACATTATGACGAATCAGTTTTAACGTTTTAGAACTGGTAACTATCCACAAAATTTTAGCATTAATAATTAATACATCGAGCCAAATTTGAAAAGATTTGGATTTGTAGAAATACCAATAATAAATTTTGATGTTTCTGCAAATCCAAATATGTTGACTTTCAACTTAACAAAACAGCTAATGATGAGCAAACGACCAATAAATTTTAATTTGTCATATTTTTAGTGAATTAAAAAAAATTGTTTTTGGTTTGCTTAAACAACACCACTAAAAGTATTTGCAACTATTCCACCGTCTGAATGGTCCATTGATTAAGTTGATGTAGGACTAAAGGTTTTAGAGCGAAAAAGGTGTTTTTATGACAATTTCACTTGAAAGCATTCAAAAATTTATCATTAATAACACATGACGAGACATTGTTGGTTAAAGTTTAAATGTGTATAAGGCAATAGCAAATCACTTAGTGATACCGACCGATTTTAACAAAGACTTAATTTCATCCTTGTTCAATCTGCCCTTTGCAGATCTCGCCCATTACATATGTTTGCTGTCATGGTACGTGTGATAAAGTAACATAGAATGTAAGAAGTGATATTAGGTAAAAAACTAGTCATACTATAGTCAATTGTGAGTACTATGAATTCAGTCAATGGCAAAGTAAATACATTAGGTTGTTCATCCCACTTTTCAATGTTTAATTTTCTAGAAAATACTAGCAACAGCAGTGAACGAGTTGGATGTTACAAAGTCGCAAAGCTAACGACATATCAGTGTTGTTACGCTACTTTTTTTATTGTGCTTGACAACACATGTGACACGAATATGTACATACAATTTCCATTATCAACCTACCATGTGTTGGTAAAAAATATCTGAAAGAAAAAACTTTATTGTAAAGTTATATAACTGGTAGGCTTAGAATTATAAGATCTAATTCTGTTACCACACCTTTTTACCAAAAACTTTTAAGTAATGACCAATTCATTATGTCTTATGATTTTGCTCACTACAAAAGTGTGCTTTATTCTCGTCTTATGCATTGCACAATGGAGAAGGCAATGAGTTATGCTAATTTTCGGAATGCAGATTCAACACAACAGCCAAAATAACAATACTTATGTATTCTCCAATGAATTAATAATGGTCATACTAACCAATATTCATTTTTTATCATTTTGTTACATTATTCCTGCACATTTTAAACCTTTGGGCTTTGCTGCTTTTTCCTGCTCGTTGTTTGCAGGTGGTGTTGTTATTTTATCACGCTATAATGGTGAGCATTTTATTTTTTGTTCTCCCACGTAGATAATTACAAAACACAAAACAATACTATAAAATTCAATAAAGGCCAGTTTGCAGAGTTGGGCAACCGCTCTTTTAACCCTAGAATGCATACACGAAAAAACTTACGCTAATGCATAACAGGGGTCATTTTGACCTGTATTGCTATTACATGCAATTCTATTTTAAAGACATTGAATATTTTTCTTCTTGTTCTTTCCTTGTCTCTTCCATTGGCGTTATGATGACATATCTAGAGTTTTTGCTGCATTTTAATGAAACAACCGACGAAAAACAGTATAAAGAAGTCGATGAGAAAATGAAAGAAAAGTCCAGAACAGTTCACATTACAACGCATAGCCTGATTCATTCACTGCATTTGTTGCATGTGATCATGGTCACGTTGTGTTCTGGGCACACGGGTCTGTAGTGGCTTGGGAGCCACATCCAATACCATTATACCAATTGTGGAAACATATGCGCCATTTAAACATTGTTCATTGAGAAACCTACAGCTAGCATTTAATATTTGCAATGCAGATGCAATTCGGCTGCAGTCACAACTTTACAGACTGCAATCGTTATGCAATATTTGGAAACTTGCACTAAATAACTTTATGTGAAAGCGCCGTTTAGTACGTTACCAGGTGATTTCATAACATCCGAGTTTTAACTGTAAATAATTCCCATTTGCCAACGCTTTGCTTTTATCGTTCACACATTCTGAAATATGCGTGTATTTTGTGTTGAATATTTCCGTTCACAAGCGCTCTACGCTGTTATAAGCTTAAACTTCTGTGCGTGTAGGCGCCCAGACAGAGATACCGAATCGTACGAACGTATTACGTCAGTCGTGTTAAAATGTAATTTGTTAGACTCGTTTTAATTGGTGAATGCTAAGTTTGTGCTTGTGTCATAATAATCGGAACCTGTACAGTTCCTACAATAAAGGATTGTTTCTGATAAACTGTATCTGTTAATCGTAATAGCTTTCGGCTAGTAACAGTAGTAACACGTTAAGGTTAGAGATTTATAACCGCACGCAACCACGGAGTCAGATCATTAATTCGGCAGGTAAACTAAGACCTAAAGGTTAAGATAAGCAGTAACCTCTGCAGGTCTGCAACATCTTGAGCAACATTTTGCAACTTTCTTATCCTTTGCGTGTGGACATAAGGAACACCGCTTCCTCTTCTGCAACGTGTTTGCTGTTTGCAGGGATGTACTTCGAAAAGCTAAGCCACATCTCACCATAGCCTCTCTTGTGGCTTTGTGGAGTTGAGGAATTTTCTGTCTTGTCATCATGTGGGGCAAAATGAGGCAGTTAGCAAGATCTGTTATGAAACCTCGTCGCTTTGAACCTTGTCCACTCTGATAATCAGGATATACTTGTCTGAATATGGTATATGCATTTAGAGCTGCGATCTCGAGCAGATTGTAAAAGAGAACTAGAGGCCATCGGCAGGTTTGTCGTTTGCAAGTATATGTTTGAACCATTTGGTCAACCAAGTCAACACCAATCTTTGTCTTGTTATAAAACCTGATGATCTCAGGCCTCTTTTTTGGGTCTTCTTCGTCAATGCTTATATCGTGATGCATTGTGCTCAATAGTACCACAGCTTTATTCTTTTTGGGAACATAACTGACCATCGTCATTTGATTGTTGAACCCAAAGAGTGATGTCTTTGCTTCTCGAGACTTAGCAGCTTTCATGCACTCTGGAATCTCTCGTTTGCATTTCTTCATTGTTCCAACAATTGTCAACTTGTGTTGAAGCATTGTTTTGGCCAAAGAAGCGCCTGTAAAATAGTTGTCCATCGACACATTCCTCTCTGAGCCTTGAAGTGGTGATGTAAGATCGACAACAACATTTTGACCCAGATTTTTCTCAGGTTCTGATCCTGGTTGTCTACCCACGGAAATCCTTGCATTGGATGCATATGGTAAAGAAGCATCACACAGCCAAAATATTTTTATGCCGTACTTGGCAGGCTTGCTAGGCATGTATTGTGTAAAGGGCATTGCCCTCTGAATGGCACGAGCTGTTCGTCTATAGTAGTGTAAGCTCCGAGGGAAAACTGAGTGTTACAGTTTGCAATGAATAAACCCCAAATATAGCTGAATGCAGCCAATTTATCCTGCTTCAGTCTTTCGGCCCGTGTCCTCTTATCATCGAATCGCAGATGACGTCGAATATTTTCAAATCTGTTGACGCCAAATGCTGCTTTGTAGGAAGGATTTTGTTTCTGGTCTAAGAACAATTGTTGTTTATCTAAATCCCAGTTTTTTTCTACTCCTGCCAAAAGTAAAACGCCAATAAAAGCCAAAAGTTCTTCTTTTTGCACAGTGTTCCATTTCGTAGTAACTCGTCGACCTTGCAAGTTGGTGCACAATAGTATTTCTTCAATGATATCATCACTGAAAAATGCCTGAAAAGCATCCTTGGGAGTGTAGATTTCCGACGATGAAACTGTGTGCAAGCGAGTACTAATCACATTGTGAGATCTAAATCTTCCCTGAGGAGATGAAAATCAACTCCAGACAGTTCCATCCTTTCCAGTTCGAGTGCTGATGTCGGAAGATGTTGATGAAGAATCTGAAGTTGCAGAAGAATCACTGGGTGTAAGGTGCTCACTTTCTTCCTCACTGCCTGATCCAGAATCTGTAGAATACAAAGATTGAATCCTTGCTTCGGTATCGGAATAATGAGTCTCCAGAGTAGAAGGCGCATAAGTCGGATCATCATCATCTGAACGATCAGAGTCACTTGTTTTTTCTATGTCAATTTGTTGCGGGTCAAAATGACTCCTGTTATGCATTCTCGGGGTATTTAATGAAAAATGCATTTTTCTTGTCAAAGGTAAAATTTTACAGAACAGCTGTTTTCTCATCATGTATAAGTATAAAAGGCTAACAAAGTCAAGAAAATCCAGGAGTTAATTCGCAATATGTGTTACGCAGTTATGATGAATAGCACCGTTTGGGTCATTTTGACCCCTGTTATGCATTCTAGGGTTAAAAAGAATGTTTCTAACCCTCTCGCTAATCAATGAAATAAGAGCGCACTTGTTTTGCAGCTCACGTTCTTTTTTGCAATTAAAAAATATTTTCACAGTGGCGCATTTTTAAAAACCAATGGCATTCGTATGCTGCAAAATTGCTTTGTTAAATATATGTCTATAACTTTGGCCCAATAAATGATTATCGTTATTTGTTGAAAATGTCAGAAATGTCATCGCTGGTGCTTAGTGCTGTGTGAAATAGTCCCAAAGTTAGTCCCAAAGCAATCATTTCTTATTCACTTCATAAAATTAGTTTTAAAGCAGTTTAAAAACTTAAAGTCAAAATTTTATTTCAAAAAAGTAAATAAGTCAAATTTTAATTCAACCAATTGTATCAATTTTGTGCGTCCCTGTTTGGGCAAAAAAAAGAGCAAATAACCCTTAAAGGAGAGCATGCTAGTGGTTCCACTTCTAATTTAAAGAAATAGAGTCGCTTTCGAGATTGCTCCTTCTGCTCAGCTCTGCCAGGGTGTATCTTTTTTATGAGCGCACCATAACCACAGAGCTAGAAAGCTGAGCATATTTAAGGGTTCATGGCAGACCCAAAAGCGATTTCTGGGTCTACCCGTCCGACCTGTACCTGATGTCTATGACTGCAACTGCATAATACTTGAAGTCCACTTGAAATATGTATAAATTATAAAAAAAGAAATGTTATCAATTGGCTTACACCAATATCGAAGTGTATCAAATGTTTCAATGCAACTAAATTAACAAAATTATATTTAAAAAAGCAGTTCAAAGCACAATATCTTGCTTGTTAAATAGACAAAACATCGTTACTATTTTGCAATGTTTATTCAGTTTTCATTTAAAGAACTCCTTTAAAAAGACAAGCATCTTTTTTGATTTAGTATTAAATTGGTATAGTATTTGCTTCCGTAGCCGAGAAGATAAAGGGCTTGGATTGCCCTACCGTTGTTATACTATAAGCAATGCATTAATAACGGTCACTCCTGTTCAGTGGGCTTGATGAACGGTTTCAATTTCGGGTAAAAAAATTTTAAAAAATGTATGTGTCAATTAGATCTTGCACAACAGCTAGCTTGGTAACTGGAATCATCGAGTTGTGCTAAGACTTTTTCAGTGTGAAAATGCAGTTACCTAGAGCTATGTCCAACTACTTCATTAAAACTTGTATGGTGTCAGCTTTTCAGTTGCTTTGTTCTTTCTTATTTCTTGAAGTCAGTTTTGTTATGCAGTCTTCAGATTTGAAAGTGTATGTATATTTCAACTTCAAAATTAAATAATTATAATTAATCTATGAAACATGTAGCCCACCAAAATTTAAGTAATTGTATGCAATTAATTACAATTATTTGTATTATGTTACACATAATTTCTGATATGTACAATAGCCTGTTAAAAGTATATTTAGGTTATTTGTACTTACTCACATGCCTTTTGGCTCAATACACAATTAGCGCACATCTTTTAAACACCATTTGCAGTAACAATATCTCACAAACAAAATTTTCTCTAAATCCTGTACCATACTCTAAGATACTGCACACAATTTTTCAAACTTATTAATTGTCACACATGTCTGTACACTGGAGGTGATTCACATAAAAAGATTTATTTCCAACAGCTGGAGCTGTGAATAATTGCACCATAGCCCAATAACATCTCAATGCAGTTAATTATGAAAATTAATAAAAATAAAGGTGGGCCCATTGTATGAGAAAAGTCTCATATAGAATACATATAGTGTGTTGCACACCCAAGTTTTATGAAATTTTTCATTTAATATATAAAGATATAGCCTGGCTGCAAAATAATTGTTGTTTTAGTTTATTACTACCACTTCTTCAAAGTAATGCTAAACGGAAACGATTTTCAATGCTCATGAAAAGTTTCATCAGATTTGCTAAAACTTTAATTTTAAACCTCTTATGAGAACCACTAGCAGATTTATAGAGATGACATGTTATATTTTGTTGATAACAAAAATTTTTGAAAAATATTGAGGACATAAAATATGATTGAAATATGGAGAATCTGCAGGTTATATGAGATGGTTAAAGCTTTCATTTCCAAAATCCAAGGTATTGTGGCCTTCAAACAGTGAGCCAACATGTTTACAATACAATTTGTGACTTCGAGTGAAATAATATTTTCATTCAACTAAATCACATACCATACAGAAGTTAATGAACTCTGAAGATGGTTTAGCCGTTGATGTGTCTTATGCTGCAGCAAATGAACTTTCCCATGACCAATACTTGCAAATTTTGTATGAATTCCTTTTCTTGATTTTTCCATAACATGGGACAAATATTCCTGTAATGTGTAATTATTATAAGACGTAAAATTGCATGTCAATCTATCCAGTGTTTTTTTAAGGTTTGAATTTTGCAAACTGCTAATTTTCTGCTATAGTTGCAGAAGTATAAAATATGAATGTCCGTTGGAGAAATTTAGGATATCGCTTCGATCCCAAAAAACACTGAACCTATCTACCATAACTGTGTTTACCATATGCCTAGTATAGTATGCAATACATAAGATAGTTACTTGTGATTACAGCTATAACGCAAATTGCAAGTCACAGTAAGTTTACTAATTTTCAAAAGCTTCTTACACATGGTTATCTTTTATCAGTAATTGTATGTATTAGAGCAGTGATTTTCAACCTGAGGGTTATTAGCCTTTTTTTCTAGGGGTCGCGAGAGCTTTCAATGAGTATAAATTTAATAAACGAGTCTTTGTTCAACAGCAATATCATTTAGTCATTTGTATTTTTCTATTGTAAATCCACAACTGCTTTACATATGTTTAGCTGAAAATTTTGGAAGGGTTGTTTGATTATATTGGGTTGTAAAAAAGGTTGAAAACCACTGTATTTGAGTATCAGACCATCGAAAACACCTCCTGCATAAAAAAAACTTAATCAAAATTAAACCAGAGTTGATATATATATAAGATTTAAATTGACCATTCTTGATGTAATTATACTAGATTGTTTTGAATATTAAATTAACATTCATTAATCGGAAAAATTGTATAAAATAATATTAAAATATAATACAGTATTGCATGATAAAACAATATAAAAAGACTGACATATCATACCTTATTTTTCATTTTTTCTGCATGTAATAACATATTATTCTTTCTTAGTTTCCTTTCCATATCTTCTAATTGGAGGGCCATCTTTTTCTTTTCTTGCTTTATTGAACTCAGTATACTTTTGTTAACCACTTCTAAAAAAGTTCCAACCTATAATAATCATTATATGCAATATCATCAGCAAAAAATACATCTTGTGACCATCAAAACATGTCCAAATTTTTTGGCCTTTTCTGATTTTTACTTTTAATATTTAATGGTGGCATTTCTTGCTGATGTTGAATTTTTTGTTATTTGAAACATAATTTAGTAATTGTTGAAATGATTGACTATAAGCAAACTTTCATTAATTAAGACTTGCGACGTTTTTTTTAGTGTGGTGTCTACCACGAAGTTGATTAATAATTTTCCAGATTGTTTTGATACTGAATCTATTATTATCTAATGCATTTTTATAGTGATTCTGTTTGGCTTGCTTTAACATTTTGTAATATTTATTTCTTAACTGCAGTTAAGCTTGCTCACTTTCAATGGTTTTCTTTTATGTACAATAAGTATAAGAATAAAGGGTAATTTTTTTCCAACTGGCAGAGATATACACTCTAATTTAAACATAAGTTTTTTTTGTCAGTTTTGTTGAATCAATTTTAGCCACTTTGCAACATTATCATGGAGTTGACCAAAGGTTTCTTGCAAAATATCTCTAAAAATTTCTTTGATTATTGATTTTCATTATGATAACACTGATTGACCGCCTTCCACTAATCCAGGCAATACAAGTGAAGATCAAAAATGCTAAACCTAGAGTTTCCAACTAACCAAGACAACAGAAAAAAACTGTTTTTGTTGCCGGATGTCATGTTGTACATATCACATCTACAGTCAACATGTCAGAAACCATATTCCCAACCAGCAAAATGAAGAAATTTTCTATGCAATGCGTATTATTTTTATATGTTTTATTAAATGTACTAAAGGTATTATTTTATCACTTGCATGCTCACCTGTGACGATATAGCACTAATAAAATCCTTAGCTTTCTTCAACGGATCATCATCAGAGTCTGCTGAAGATGTTAACATTGCTTTTCTTGCCTTTAATTTCCTTTCTCTGTCTTTAAGCAAACGTAGCTTTCTCCGTCTGACTAATTCATCATGAGAAATTTTGCTGTGCTGGTTAAAGCTTTGCTTGGAACTGAGCTTGTCACTTCCATTTAATTGTGAAAATGAGTTGAATCTCACAGCGGACGGTGGTGACAGGTACACAGGGAAAATGTTTTGTCTTCTGGCCATTTGCATAACATGAAGCAACCGAGATGATGCAGAACTTTCACCGAACCTCGCATATTTTTTAGTACTAATGAAAGCATCAATTCTATCGTTATTTTGTTTGTCTTGTACATTCTCAACCTTCATTTCAGATGTTTGTACTATACATTCTGTAGCATTCCTTCCACCTTTAATTAAAAATTTTTTGTTGAACAATGATGCTATTAATTATCAGAACAACTTAAACATTACTGTGCTAATTTTTTTAATTAATCACTGACCAATCTTTGAATCAACACCACTAGAGGGGTAAACTGATGGGGTAATCATCAAATCTGGTTTTACGCCTAGAGCAGATCTTAACATTTTCTGATTTTTCATGACATTGGATGGATGACCTTTCAATGGATCTCGAATAACGCCATCTGCATTATCGGAATGCTTTGATGAATATAAGGTATCGTTGATTCGTTTTTCTTTCATTCTGACATTATTTACAGTAACCAATCCTTTCATATGTTTGCTGTTTTCATTTTCTCTAAAATCAGATGAAATATTACCTGAAAAAAAATTTTATATTTTAATTTTATATTTGTATATAATTACAGTCTAAGTAAACATAAATTCAGTATAAGTTTTCCAAAAATTTCCTTGTCAAACTTACTATCTTTAATATTTATTTGAATGCCTAGCTGTTCCGCCATGTTTTTATTGAAACTTAACATCTCCTTCTGGATCCGCATCATTTCATCTCGGACACTAAAGCATAAGTTCTGTAAATTCTCATCAGTTTTCATTTTGTCCATAACCTGTAGAAAAAATTGAAAAACATCAACATGCCAATATCATGAAATCATGCAATATATGCGTAACTATATTATACATGATAATTTTGTACATATCAAAACAAAAAAATAAAAATAAAGAAACAAATCAGGACAAACCGGTGACTTTGGTATGATAATTAATCAATAACACAATTCATCAGGAAAATCTGATACTTTAGTGAGAAAAATTTAGCTTTTAATATAGACAATGAAATAAGTGCCGCAGCTTTGTTATGCAAATCATTCACGATTTGGAACACAATATTTATGGTAATTATATGGCCTCTTTCTTCAAATATGTGGTAAAATACCAGTGTATTTTTTGTTTACAGATCAATTATCTAGATTTACAAAATTCACCTATCTCGACTGGGAAAGCACTGACAAATATTGAGCTCATCTCTTCACAACCTTCCTAAAATCTATAAAACTTGGAAAGCAAATGAGAGGTCTAATCATTCAAAAAAGTTCTCATGAAAACGTTTGATGAAAACAAAGAAATGTTCACATAGTGCATTTCTACCACTAACAAAACAATTCTATTGTCACAAACCCTCATAGCCAGCATAGTATTTTCAAGAAGTGTATCGAAATATTAAAGATAATACAATTAAAATAATAATATGATTACATACTATGCAATCATTTAGGCCAGTGGGATAAAGTAGCAGCCCACTAACCATGTGTGCCACAGTTTCAGAAACATATTTCTCTTATGACTTAACAACAGCAAGCTCGGAACTGCGCATGACAACACCGATAACATATTTGAAAATGAAGTTGCCAGGTCAAGTTCATGTGTGAATGCATAAGATCAAGCGATAGATGTTTCTTGCAAATAAGCAGCCTGTGTGTGAATGACTTAACCGGTACAGGACAGTAGAGTGTATTATATCATGTGTATTAAAACAACAATGGGTAATGGCAACCATTCAGCATAGTATGCGTTACAAACAAAAACTTGTTGAAATTTATGTTGAAAATATGATTACACTGTAGGTAGGTTTAGTTGACCACAACGATTAAAACATTTCTTGGTAATGTGAAATCCTTTTTGGAGTTAGCTATATCAATATTTTCTCCTGGCCCATGTAAATTCTTGCCCTTACAATCAGAAGTAAGCCTTGTTGGTAACTGTATGGCAAAGGTCGTGCTGTTGTTGCGTTGCGGCGTTGCTGACTCCTTGTCTCAGAAGGTTGCTGTTTTAGTTCACTGTCTCCTTCGCTCATATATTAAAATAAATGAACACGAGGTTCTGAGCTTAACCTTTACTCAATGTTGCGTCCTGTGCACAAGCGGTGCAAAACGGAATGGGCGGTAAAACAAACTAGCAGTGCTTAAATGAACATGTGCTGGGAGCATTATGAGGGCGTTAACTAGTGACAAAACAAACAGAGAACCAATGGCCGCTACAACTGCACTTGCTTTATAGTGTACAATTAGCTTGGGGTGTTTAAAAGCAGTAGCGTGAATTGCGTTGGGTAGGCGATTTTTTAACTTTTTTAATGGAGTTCCATGACACATTCCTTGCTTTCTCTGGTCTTTACAGAATTTGAAACACTAATTAGAAACAAGCTTTGTTAACGCCTTGTTCAATGGTATTACAGTGCATTGTTGCTAGATATCAAACATAACTCACATCTTCGTGACTCGTGAGCTTGACACTCTAACTCAGTGGTTTTCAAACTGTGAGGTTCATATGGGGAGCACGAGAAATGGCACGCTCTCTATGAGTTATGACTAGGGCAATTATTTTTTGACTTGTCAAAAAAAGTCAAAATTTGGTCAAATTTTTAGCGTTAGGTCAAAATATGTCAAAATTGTTTACAAAGTCAAAATTTTTTACAAACTGCATTGCCGTGGTTTCGTAGAGGTTGCACTGTCATTGAACTTTTCATTTTACATTTTACACCTTGTAGCCTACTTTAAACTGTTGTAAATGGCCCATTGTCTACGTATTGTGAATCATAAACCATTAAGTGAAATAATTAGGATGATATGGTGTGATGCTCAACACATCTCAAAATGTGTAAAATTTTTGCAAGGTCCTAAGTCATTTTGCGGCAGCTGTAGGTTAGGTGCAGCTCTTGTTTCGGTTTTGCTTTAGATACTTCATGTGTATCTTTAGTTTAGACAAATGTATTGAACAGTTTTTGTTGTGTCTTAGCTGCTGTGTTTTGGCAGTGATTTGTAATTAGCTCATTTCCATTTTCAGAATAGGCTAGGTCCGTGTTCAGATTTTGCCCTTCTGTTAGACTTTTGCACATTCTTTCGTTTTAGTTAGATTAGCCTACTGCCATATTTGGCTCCAACGTTGCCACTTATTTTGTATTCTGTCCTATTTCTATGTGTGTCTACTTCCTTACCCTGTTTTTCAACTTAACTATTTAGTCAGCAATTTTATTCGAGAATAACCAGGGTCTTGTTTTTCTTAAAAATTTTAACGTTTTGTACAATAAAGCGTAATTTAACTACTTGAATTCTTCATATGTCAAAATTTGTCAAAAAAAAGTTTTTTAATGTCAAAATTTGTCAAAATTTTCAATTTTTAGGTCAAAATTTTTAGTTTTTTAGGTCAAAAAATAATTGCCCTAGTTATGACTAAATACTGTATGTTTTCACAACCAAGCTGGACAGCCAATTGCTGTCGGTTGTCAAATATTTGGTTTCCAAAAAGCAGCTATATCCTTCCCATTGAGGAAAATTATGTGGAAATAAATTTCTGTTCTGTTTAATGTTTTTTTTTGATTTTGCAATAGGGTGGGGCATGAGATTTTTTGGCATCGTCAAAGGGGGCGCGTTTCAAAACGTTTAAGAACCCCTGCTCTAAATGCTTCACTAACGAACTCAGAAAACCTCAGCCATTTATGAGTTACAGCTATGAAAATAATGATAAGATTTGTGACAAAGCAGAGTAGATCTAGTGTTTTATGAAGACTGTCTAATAAAAAATTCCATTTAAACTAAAATCGATATAAAATAAATTAAAAACAATTTATTTTATGTGTAAAAGAAGCAGAAAAACATGGTGACGTTGATAATGATCAAAGCTTTCTTATTAAACATAATACATACAAAAAACTTACGTAGTAGTACAATTTTCTATGATTTATTGTAATTAACATTATATCACATTATAGTAAGTATGCAATAGGGTACATACTGAATAGCTAAACGCTAATGGATTTAATTTCAGCTAGATAAATAAAGCTTTACACAAGTAAAGGTTGCTTTAAGTTTCATACATTTACTAAACTCTGCAGCATTGTATCATTTTAAATATTTTAATGTACAATCGTACTATTGTGCCATTAACTGTATATAAATATTATACAAACAGTGATGTTTGTTTATGCATGAAATGACCTTTCCTGTCCAAAATACTTTACATAATGTATTTACTGCAAAAGAGATCAAAGATGAAGTCTTAAAAAAGAAACATACCAGTTTTTGTTTCACTTGTTCAACAGTTTGCTTCAGTTTTGCTTGGTAATTAGCAGTAACATCGTGAACTTTTTTCTTTGTCTCATAAAGTGCTTGCTGCAATTCATGTTTTTCTTCATAAAACTTTTGTCGTTCCTTGGAGCTCATCAGAACTTTTGTTGAAGCTTTTTTTGACAGATACTTCTCTAAATTATTGATTACATTGAAAATATATTGCATGCTATATATCATATACAACACTAAGATTATAATTTTGTGGAAGTCAATGCATTAATCTTTATAAAACAACTTATAGAACAAAAGATCTTTGATAACACATTGCCAGTGTTTCATTATATTGGTACAATGTTTTGATTTTGTAAACATATAAATTTGAGAACCAAGCAATGATATATAATAACTAACAATGGCTGAAGAAAAAATGTAGGTAATTTTGTGTTATACAGTTTTGTAGACCTGTAATTTTTGTTTAGGTACTTTGTTAACTTCAATTTGAAGTTCCAGTGAAGTGCTTGAGTATGCTTGTTTTAATACAAGGTTACTCTCCAACCATTTCAGAAATTATTTTAATGTCATAGGCTGAAATGTACTTCACCATCTGAATTTAGATTAAACTCACAACATTCTTACAATGTTTTCTGTCAGCTGCACAAGTTTCGAAGGAAATATGAGTGGGCAAGGTATTCACTACCTTACATTAAGCCAAAAAATACTTTAGTATTTGGTTTATATTTAGTAGTATTGCAGGAGTGCTTACTTTCACAAACAAGTTATAAATTACAGCTAACTACTATTATTAGTTTGAAATATATCTTTTATAGACTGGTAGCCAATAGACGTCAGAGTAATTACCACCTGAAAAAATTGGTAAAGGAACTTTGAAAAATTCTTAATTTGTAACGGAATTACAGCAAAAAATATGAAGTACAATTAACAATCTATATGACGCATTCAGTAGATATTGCAAGTTCATAAAGCAGTGCTTCTTAAACTGTAAGCCGTGAGAGTTTTTCTTGTATAAGGTGAACGTTTTGAAAAGTATGTCCAGTTTCTCAATTTTTCAATGTTATTGTTAACTTATTTAAGCCTGGTAAATAATAACGTGCTGTCGACCTTGTATAAGGCTGCAGCAGTATCAATGAAATAAGCAAAAAATTGAGATTGAGATATTGATAACCTACACTACAATAGATTCATCTGTGTTTGTAGTAGTCATTGTATAGGTTAGCAATCATTTGCAACCAGAACCAGTGTGACATTGTCATCAGCATACTGCATCTCATAAACTGTGATAGTGGAAGCAGGAATAGGGACAATGAGATCCTTAATTGTATCTCACTACCCAGTGTGGAAGCCACTGTCTTTCATCACAGTCTCAACTGGGCAGGTCACATACTAAAAATGGATTTCTCTAGACCAGTGATTCTTAACATTTTTTTGGGTCACAAGCCCCTATAACATTCTTTAAAAAGGTATGGACCGCAAAAGTCGAAATTAGGTTTTAATCAACGACACTAAAAATTGTTGATTAGCCAAAATTAATATAGATTAGTCAGCATAATAGCTGATTGGTTCGAGTGCTGGCATCGCGATAATGCAAGCGTTCTGTGTTCGATACCAAATGGCGCTATGCCGTCTTAATGCCCTTAGGCAAGGCATTAACGACACTTACTCAAATTTGAGCAATGCTATTAAAAAAATCAAAATGCAAAATAGAAAATGTGTGACAAACGAAACTTGCACTAAAGAGAGTTTGGTAACTGGGGCAAGAGCGATGATAAATCATCACCAGGTTTAAGACGTGCAAAGACTTTCCTAAGTCAAAAGTTGAAGGTTACCATGCCAAACCATACCAGCAAAAAACTGTGCACTCTAACTAACAACTAACCAAACAGTTTAATGCCTCATGGCATAATAGGAACACTTAACAGTCAAAAGAATTAAAACATTAAATGTGCCTATGATGTAACAATGGTATCATGTGTAATTCACATAATCACCGACAAAGTACAGCTAAATGTTTATAAACAGTCGCATGATTGACAAAGTACAATAGAAATCACCTATGGTGACATTTCGTGTATAATGACAACTACTGTAATTTCCCGTTTGCAAACCAATTGTTTTTTTTCACAGAAATGACTTCGTCTATGGTAATTTTATGTATCAGAATACTTATATTACAGTGATACCATATCTCTGTCTCTTCAGCATAAAATGTCTGTGTCCGGTCAAAGTAGGTCGTCTGATCAATTATATTTTATTGGGACAAATTCATCTTTATGTCTTAATATTCTTATGGCCAATGCTGTATGTTATTTGTGCATAAAACAGTATTCCACGCAAAACTATGAAGAATAGTCTAGTTACTTTCTGCATGGCAAGTAAACAAACATCCTGGTCATGAATAAAATCATAATTTTTCTATACCATGTTACAGCAACGGCCTTTACTAAACATATCCGAACGGAAATTAAATTTGTGATAACAACTAACAAACAATAATAACAAAATAAAAGGCTACCTTGATCAGCTCCCTTCTCAGCTGCTATTTTCTTTAAACTACTGAATGACGATTGTTGATTGCTCAAACTATATCTCTGTGACATTTGAGAACTTGCCTTGCTTGTAAATTTCTAGATTAATTAAAACACATATTTTATTTCACACTTGCATGCACTAAAAAATGCTTTCCAACATGTGAGACTGTACATACTACCGCGACTAAAAAAAATTGTAGTGCAGATAATGAACACAGCGCAAATAAACTGCATTTTGAAATTGTCTGTTTGTTAATTTGTATCAAAATATTGCAAACTTTTCATTTATTTTATCATGTAAATACATTGTTAATTTTGTTTATTAAACATTTTTTCATTGCTTTTCATGATTCATGATTGTCTGACTAGTCTTAAGCAACATTTGTTGGTTGTGCAAGTCCAACCATTCAAAGCGGACTTGCACTTTCATCCATCTTGATACTTCCCTGCTTTGTTCGCACCGGGTCATGGTCGAGGCAAGCTCATCACTCCTAATGTGGGTTGTGTAGTGATAACTACACAAGCCCAGATACTGTCAGTAAAAAAAGCATGCCAGAATACTGAAGTGGAAAACAGCTATACAATAGTGGAAAACAGCTAAACAACAGTGAATTAACAAAGCTTGTTAATATCACATCATTTGAAGTCTGTAAAATGGTGGTTTTATCTCATTGCATTAATTAAAGTAGTTGAGTGTTGCTGTATAAGCACAGGGCCAAGCACGTTTTTCAAATCAACGAATGGAATTGAGTATAATGAATGATACAAAACGTCTTGAAATATTTTACTTTTTTTAAGAAGATCCGTCCAGTCGCTAACGTGACTGTCATGGTCTGGTTAAGTGGATTCTTGCATGGTTTTTAGAGATGGTATCATGCATAACATAACTCTTAAATTTAACGAAACTTTACTGGCAATTTCAGTCTTGCTTTCAAGGTAGGTAGGTAGGTACTATGTATTTGACTCACCTTGTGTTTTTGCACTCTTTGCAACATAGTTGCATTTGTTCTTTTTTCTTTAGTAGAGATCAAAGGAGATGTAGAAGAAACTGCATTTGGGAGTTCAGTAGTTTCTGGGGATGGTGGCGGCTTTGGAGGAGTTTCCTGATGTTTTTCAGATAGTTTCAGGTCCATCGCTCCTTGCTTAAGTCTTCGAATAATCTAGTAAGAAAATAAGTCGAACTAAATGTTTATAGTAGTACACTACATATAGTACGAAAAATTTTAGAAAAAAGTTAAACCATATAATTATGCATTTATTTTATCCATAACTACACCAAGTATAGATTTCTGCAAAGAAAATTTTGTTACCAGTACCTCATCTTTGTAGTAGACCATTAGACGCAGAGACATTATTTTGTTTTCCTGAGCAGTGATACTACTGCTTAATTCTATTATTTCATTTTCCAATTCATCATGTTGGTCTTTCAATGACTGCAGTGACTGTACTAAGTGCACGTTGGTGTTTTTCTCTTGCTGTAAGCTATGTAAAATTCAGTTTTTCAAATTAACATACAAACCTATTAACCTATTTATACATTATAATTGCACCATAACAGTACTATACTCTAAAAATACAAAAACTTCTGCGGAAGCTCATTAACTTCAAGTGGAAGTTGACTGATTAAATTACTGAATATGGTAGTTAACATTAAAATCAAATTTTGTGAATCCACTTGGTATACAAACACTCAAAAGAATATTACAGTGTAATCAATTCATGCAAGATGAAGCATTTAGACCACACTAAATTAAAACATGGAAAAAGAACTGTAATAATTGATTATAATCCAATTGTGTCTAAACTAAATGAACCATGAAAATAAAAGAACAATGAAGTGTGAAAAGTATATACATGTGACACCTATTGTTATCGAGAAAATTAGTGTTTTGTTTCTATTCATTTAGTTATTTTAGTATATCCATTTTTAAATTGCCCTGTCGTAGTCAGACACCAAAGTTACTGGATTAAAAGGGTGAAAGGCATTAAAAAAATCTGTTTCTGGTAATTCCATCCCGAATAGCGATTATTCCTTTTTATATGTTCAAAAAATGAGGCTCGACGCCCTGAGAGTTGATTAATTTTCGCTGTATATTTTTTAATAACTGTTAAATATATATAATCAATTGTACTAAAGCAAAGTAAAAATGCATAGTAAGTTTATTTTAGCAATATATTGGTCACAAGCCAAAAAGCGTTTTTAGAACAGAAATCACCTTTTTTTCAATATATTACATTCATTGTTTCTTGATTCTAGAGCTTCTTTAATGCTTTCAACATAACTTTCTTCCATTGACTGATGCTCTTGTGTTGACTGATGTTCTTGCATTGACTGATTTTCTTGTGTTGACTGATATTCCTGTGGTTCATCAATCTCGCTTTTGTATTCGACATCTATGGATGATAAAGTAGGTTGTGCATACTGTATATATAGATGTATTTTGTATGTTTTACACAGTCAGCCTATTAGTAATAAAACAAAAAGAGTTTATAATGGCAGAATTTAAAGTCACCAAATTTTCATAAAATATGGATACGGACCCACATTACTACGAGTAGGTTTGACCAAATTCAATGATAAAAACATTTCAAACAGGTCAGACCATATTATTCTGTAGTTTTCATTGTACTATCAGATTTTGTGCACTACAGCAAAACGACAAGTAGTCAAACTTTTACAAGCCAAACTCCTACCATTACCACTAGCGAACATTGTTACCAATATCTCATGTCATCTGTTGTAACTAGGGCATGTATTTTTCAATAAAATAAATTTTTTAGTAAAACAGAGAGACAAGAAAACGATAGATAAAAAGTTGGTAATATATTTAACAAAATTCCAAAACTTGACCAAGCTAATAAAATAATGAAAAAAACATTGGGTAACAACAGTCCTTTGAGAAAAGCAGAAAATCATATACAGACGTGCAGTAGGAGCACTAAAACAGTAAACTGAAAGTTGTTGGACTTTTTCCAATAACTGTAGGTAAGTTTAGTCGATCACAATGATTATAACAGCACAACACTTCATTTTCCAACAGTTGCATACTTTTTTGTTAATTATAGCGATAAGTGAAGAAATTAAACATTTGTAAGTTCTGCACTTATCCATCAAATACCTTAGGACTAGCAAGCACTGTTATACTATGTTGGCATTGAAATGCAACAATTTAGTTATGAGCAAACAATGATAAATACGTATCCTTGCCTTTTCATTTATAACTAGACTGTGTTGGTGAATGCACTTGTTTGCATGCTGTGCACAATGCACATAGCTGAAGTTACGCAAGCATGGTAACTTTGTACATCAGAATACAAATCAACTAAAGCCATTATTAGCATTTAGCAGAGCTGGGTAACCGCCCTGTTTGAAAGAGCATTGCTCATGCTCTCAATCGTCAATCAAGATAACAGAGCAGCTCATACTATCACTTTTGAAACAAGAGCACTGTTCGCAAAATATCAAAACAACGCGAAAAGTGAGATAAAAGACAAAATATATTTTTTGCATGGCAATGGTTAAAGCAAGAAGTAAAAAAGGTATTGTGGAAAATCCATGTATGCAAAGTCAACACAGGCAAATGAAGCTACAGCTGGGTAATGCATTGCGGTTGTGGCAAGTTTACTGTTAAGCTTTACTGAATAAGGACAATGAGTGGATAAACACATTAGGGATGAGATATAATGAGGGGCCTGTTCAAGAAATAACGACTGAGGAGTTGGCACAAGCAATGTGGAAAATGAAGTTGAGTAAAGCAGCTCAACTGACAGGTGTCTCAATTGAAGTGATATAATTGTAGGATGGAAAAAACTTTTGCAAATAAGCAATTGCATGACGAAGGGCATTACGGTGTGCAAGACAAAAATGTATGTTCAGGCTATGAAGCGTGCTCGAGCATGCAATGACAGTCCTTTAGAAAGAGTCTTTGAAGAGAAAATACAAAAAATTGTCAAAATCAATGAAATTCAAATGGGATTTATGCCTAGCATAAGGATAATTGATGCTATCTTTTCAGTGAGGCATCTGTTGGAAAAATATGGGAAGATCAGAAGGTCTTGCACTGTATATGATATTCATTGATCAGAAGAAAGCTTTTGATTGCATACCGATGGAGCAGATGTAGAGGGCATTGAGGGAGAAGTAAGTGATGGAGCTTGAAGTGAATGTGACAGATAGGTACAGTGAAGTCAAGACAGTAGTGTTAATCGTGTTAAAGTTGTTTGAAGTTAGGGTTACGGTGCATCAGGGATCAGCACTTAGCCCACTCCTCTTTGTAATTGTTATGGCTGTGCCAACAGATATTTTAAACTTTAAAGGATAACAAGGGAGGTCTTTTCACGCAGATGATATTTGATAATTCTGGGGAACAGTTGGGAAATTGTATAAGAGAAGCCCGAAAAGTGGAGGAATGCTGAAGGACTGAAAGTTAATGTTACAACAACAAAGGCAACGTGAGTTGACAAAATGACCTTAAAAGATGTCTGTTTAGCACACATGATCCTTGCATAAAAATGATTAATATTATAGTTGCGCAAGACCTTGCCAACTTCAACTTATGGAATAAAACTATTTTAATAAATGATACCTTCTACTTCAGATTGATTGGCAAACTCAGTTGCCTCTTCAAGCATCTTTTCCTGCAAAATTATTTTGTCTTGCAAAGAAGATATTTGATTATTCAATTCTTCTTTTTCTTTCTCTTGAGTATCCAGCTACAAACACAGTATCAAACGTATTTCATTTTTGTTTCAAATTTTATTAAACAAACAATTTTTAATATGTATGTATAGTAAATACAGACTCTTTCGAGGTTAGTCGCTATTATCTTTGCAAAGCAAAGTAAGCATATAGTCTTAAATATCTGAGTTTACATGATCAGTGATCAGTCATAATATTCAATTGCAAAACAATCAATGAAAGTTAACATCGTATTCAGATTCCAAATGAACTCTTTTCATTCAAAGCTGTCAAAATGAAGCCAAAACTAATCCGTCATATTCAAAATCAGGATCGGTTATATTTCAGGTGCAAATTATGCCTACTTTCACTTCATGCTTGTTTATGAATTAGTATTGTTATTCAGATTGATAAATAATTAATGGTTCATTGTTTATCAAACACCTTTTTCATTTTAAAAGTATAAGGTAGTTTGCAGTGAGCTATCATCCTTGGAAGCTTGCTCCTACGAGCACTGTCAGTGTAGACAATTCTTCAACTGAAAACATTCAGATAGAAATATTGCACAACAAACAAAATCACCTGCTTTTTTTGTTGAGTGATTTTCCTACGAGCAACTTTTAGTGCCTTTTGTGATTCTTTCAGTTCGATCTGTGCCCGCACAGCTTCTTCTTCTATTCTGCATTGAAGTGTAAGTGAAAAAAAGTAGTTTTGGAAGTAGAATATAATCCACTTTGTCTACAGACTTTTAACAGTGTAATTGTACACATGATATCAATTAACACAGTACAGTAATCATTCAATTTTCGCCCCGTGACTGTGAGGAGCAAAAAGTATGTGAAAGTTCTGAGTTCGAAAAAGCATAAAATGTGCCAGCTGTTAACTACATACTGATGCTACAATGATGTAAAGTTTCACTATTTACCAAATCCAAACAACACTTTAAACACTTAGTTAAAAATAATAAAAAAGCACAGAAAGCATACAGGATTATGTGATGTATCATTATTATGTTTGTCCTCAGATTTACACAGCTTTTTCATTACGATTTCTCATCGCTGGAGCACTCGTTACTGAACTTGTTTCTGAGAAACTACTATCTAAAACACATGTTTTATTTGGACTTTAGGTACTTTTATATCATATTGCAAGAATTTCAAACTGTTCCCCAGCACCTTTGAAGAGAAGCAAACATCGTTAATGCTTTGCCCAAGGCCATGACAACGTCACGGGTATTGAACTCATTGCAAGCCCAGCACCCCAACCAACCATATATACAAAAAATACAAAAATTGAAATTAAGGTTTATGGTCTATTAAAATTCATGGTACGTGAAATGACATAAGGTTTCTGTAAACGTTTATTTATATTACAAACAGGCCATATTTGTTGGATTGTAAGTCGCGATTTATAAAGATTTTGAATCATCAATTTTGCAGTTTATACTCAAGGGCGGCTTACATTTTTTTATCAAGCCAAAATTTTATCTGGCATTTTTTCATTGGCCACACTAAATAGAGAAAACCGGCTTTCTCCTTTTTACTCCCTGTTTGTGGAACTGTCGTAAAGAATAGTGAGTATATTGCAGAGACTCAATGTGTGTACCTTATGTTTCAGTGCAACTTACTTACTGCACCATTACATGTGGTTTATAGCCTAGCAAATACAGTATGTAGGCTATACATATACATTTCGTCTACTAGTATATATGCAAAACTGGCACCCTAGAGCTTCCATCCAAAACATTCAGTGGAAAACGGCAAGGGAACCACCCTTTTCCGCTTATCAAGGCAAAACGTGGCGTAGAAGGCAATTATAATATTGGACCAAGGACCTGGATTTCCTTATGACTTGACTCCGAGTGTTTGTAGCCATCGCTTATAGTTTTCCATGGCACAAGTACAGTCTTGATGTTAATGTCCAATTTTTATATATATTTCAGATATAAGCCATGATTAGACAATATATGGATGGATGCTTTCAAAAACCAAGATAACATCGAATCTCCCAAACAATGTCATCAAACCCATACAATTCAATAAAACAGTACTTTTACGTTTTCAGCCAATCAGATCACTACATCTAGCTATAATGTCACAGAAACAAAATAACAAACAGGACAGCAGGAAAATCAAATCCTTTTGTAGCCATAAAATGCAAGAAATTATTTCTTTACATTTTAATGCATTATTATGAACAACTCAAACCGCAAACTACTTGAAGTTATTTTTATTTCCCTAGTTTTAAGTTTCAAATGGTTAGTCATGACCCAAACTGACACAGTAACGAAATATTATTACACGGATATTTTTCAAATATCTTGCTCATAAAATCAGGTTTTTGTCATACTCCGGTAGATCAGCTAGCTTTTCTTAATTTTTTGCTAACTGGGTCCATACTAAGCAGAAAGTCACATTTTTCAAGTGGTTACGTTTTTTGGTAATTCACTACATCTTGTATACACTGGCGTGTAAGCCCCATTCTTTGACGGAAATATCGAATTATAAACTCAACGAAACCCCTAGGAAAAATTTATGTCTCATAGACCGAATTTGGTTCACGTGATAAACAGACCACACATTGTTGTTGAAAATCATGAATGTTAACGTACCAGTAATTTAGATGCTTTTTGGCTAACATTCAACTTCTGTTATTAACGTTGTTGCATTCATAGCCTACTTTTATGTTGTTTTTCACATAGTTAATCTATCGAGTAAGTTTAAAAACGATTGCTTTATTATAAACAATGCCTCGGCAGCAATGCAATTACATTTTTCACCAGACAAAGTGTCTCAGTGCTCGTGTTGGCAACAAGGTGCTGCATTGTCATTTCGCTAAAGACTTTTAAAGAAGAAATGCAATGTGACATGTACAGAACCATCAGTATAAAGCAATAATACTGTGCAGCATAAGATTTACAACGGTGTTAAAAACACGACGAAATAAGATTGGTTAAGTAACACAGTAACACAGATAATGGGGATGTGAACACAGTGAATTTTCTGCACCCAAAATGACCAGCTGCTTCATTTCATCTTCGAAAAATTAAAGACATGTGTTGGATTCCTACTGTACACATTTTGTGTTGACACTGGATTCATCCACTGGATTCATCATGGTGGAATGAGCGCAAAAGAGTACTTTTTTGAAAATGCCATAACTCCGCAACCACTTGTCCGATTTTGACAAAAAAGTTTTGATGCTCTTAAAATTAAATTATTTTTCCTTTATGCTTAATTTTAGCAAAATCTGAGACTTTGGGTTACGTGACCCCTAAGCAAAACAAGTATTTAATAAAAAATAAAAATTAGAATTGTTCAAGACTTTCCTTGGGACACCAGGATCACAGCCCTTATACCATAAAAAAGACATAGGAAGCATACAAGTTCAGTAAAAAGCAAGTGAATTTTAAAAAATCTGTATCTGTCGTAGGCAAAATACCTACTCTATCAACCCTAGTTAATAGCAATAATAGAACAAATTTCAATACAGCGGTTTCTCAATTATCTGATCTCTTTTTAAAAATATAAGTGGGTAAGCAAAAATACGAATAGTTGCATTCTTACATTTAAGAGATAAAACAATTCTATTCTGCTTCATGTTGCCTTTCAAATAGAAAGCCTTCTCAAAATTTCAAAGTGGAGTATGACTTGAGTATAGGATTTAGTGTTTAACAATGAACAGCAGGTACAGTAACTTTAATGAAAATAGGCTATATTCGACACATTGTATAGCTATAGCTGCAAGAGGCTTCACTGTTCATTTGTTTTAACTGTACTGTTATAGGTGGGCAGTACCGCGGTACTATAGTATTTTTCAAAAAACTTCAGTCGGTCCGGGTACTCAGTACTTTTCACGTGATTATTTCTTATTATTATATTTTATATTATATTATTATTATTATTATATTATTATATTTTAACAAGTATGTTTTCAAAAATACATGTTAATTAATCCTTCATACTAAATTTAGCAACTGTTGATCTTTTTTAATCTTGAAATGTAAAGTAAAAATACAAATGATTAATATCACATACGTTTGATCTGGAGTAACGTTTACCGGGGGCATAATAGCGGCAAACATTGCATTTGCAGCAGCATCTTTTATAGAAAAAGTACTGGTACCGAGTACCGACAAAGTATCCAACTACTTTTTAAAAATAGTACCGCATACCGGAACCGTCGATATATTTTTTGCCAAGAACCGGTACCGTTAATGATGGTACTTTCAAAGTACTGACTGTCCACCTCTGTGTAATGTTATGTCAAAAAATTGCTTCATCAGGCAACTGGATAATCCAATGACTATTAACCATAGAACTACCATACCGATCCGGTCATTCTAGGTATAACAATTTTCCAGTAGCTCTAGGGTTAAATAATGTGTGAATATCAAGGAAGCATTGTACTTAAAACTTTTTAAAAAGTTTTTTTGTAAAAACAATAACCAGCAAACATGGTTAAATATGTTCCAATACACTAACTTCTTCAAGACATTCTGAGAATCACCAATGGCCACTTTAAATTGATTAATTTCAACAGCTCTTTTTTCCAAACTCCTTTTTATAAATTCCAATATCAACACACTTCTGGACAGTCTTTTTCTACAGGAAGGCTAAAATCAATATGCAAAAAAATATCATTATGTTAATCATTAAAAAAAATAAAATCATATCTTGAATTTATAATTCCCCAAATAGCATAACATATGTAACCAACTACTTCCTAAAGCAACCCAATTCAGATTTAAATAATTCTGAATAATTTTCACAAAGCTTTTGGCAAGCCCTCTGAAGTGAAATATCTTCATCCGCAGTGACTACATTGACTGGGCGTCATTCTGTAGCAGGTTAGACCATGCCGTCCAGAGAAATCTCCATGTCTTTAATTGCGCCCTGGCTGAGAAGTTTGATCCTGTGAATAGTTGAAATGATGAAGGTGACATCTGCATCATAACACCGATGTTGGTGACATCGCTGTTGCAGGCATTTAACAGGCATTGGATGGGAAAAAATTGTGTGGTAGCTAAAGTCTGGCCTCTTCAGGCCTATTAGAACTGCCCAACTGCTCTCACATGGACGTAAACAAAAAACTCCCTCCAGCTGCCATTTCCAGTTCTGTCGTGCAGTTTACGTTGTTGATTAGGATTGAGACCTCCAGCTTCGGAACCTGGGTAATATCTTGTCAAAAATATTGTTAATGAAAATCTACTCACAATAAAGCTGACTTGTGCTGTTTCTTTTTCCTGCAAACAGCTTGTAGAAATTGGCCGGTTTGACATCCACTGGCACAGCGAGATTTTCTCCAATGTCGATAACAAATCGGTACTTTGTTCACTTTGTTGCCAGCTTGTCACAGCAGGCTTGTCAGTGGGTTTATGAGTTTTGTCAACTTTATGAATTCATTCCAATTTGGTAAAATAAGCAGACTCTGGCGTCGTCTTCTGTTTCGACTGCAACCTGATTGGCGCAAGTAAATGACAACTCATCGCTTTTAATTTTGAAGAAGGGCTTTAGGACGGCCTCTTAACTTACTGAATGAAGGAAGTGAGTTTTAAGATCCTTGACCAAGGGAATAGTAATTAAGAGAAAATCACACATGTTGTCACCTGGCTTGTGAGTCAATTTACTCCAGAACCTGAATCTTCGAATCCTGAAGCTACAAATGTTATGGATGAAACTGGCCCTTCAAAAAGGCTTCAATTTCTTACATTTCCAACTCGTTCACTTGTTTTGTCGGAGTTGTTTGTCATGCTAGGTTTGCCAACAGTATGTACATAGTACTTGTTTGTTTTGTCAAGAAAAATCGAGCCACTCTGGTCTCTAGAATGTCTTTGACATTGAGAAAACGTCAAAGGTTTAGTCAAAGGCGCTGAAGTTATTTCTAGTAGAAGAACTGAACCTGGTTGCAGCCAGACTTTCATTTCACAATTTATGCAGAAATGCTGTTAGGGTTTCTGACTGCTCTCTCTAGCAGAAATTCTGGACTTCCATTCGCTTATGATGACATCGTTCATGATGTCGTCTTCGCATGAGTTTCAATATCTGCTCCATTTCTATCTTTGCTATTTATATGAACAGTACCTGACTGCATTTCACTCGTTCAGTGGGATTCCATCCTCATCGCCAATGTTATATTTTTGAGCTACAACACAAAGATAAACGAGAACATCCAAGCAGGTTAGACTAAGAAGCACTGTAGAATGTAATATGAAGAATGAATTACCAGCGCTGTAAGGTTTTCTTATATAGTGTGGCACAAACAATTACCAATGAGCATTATAAAGAATTTAAATTGCAGTAAGACATAAGTGTGCTGGACATTACACGAACCCAACAATTTCCTTATGCCAAAAGCTGAAAAAATTGTAACCAGCTCCTGTAAAGCTAACCAAAGGAAACAAAAAAGTACTCAGAACCATCACCAATGCTTCACATATGCACAAGCCGTAGCACGGAAGCAACAATTATCATGACAAGGTTACATCATGTGTTCCAGCAGTCACTGAAAAATGCAACAAAATAGAGGACGGCATGACTACAACAAATGGACAGCAACAGTCAATGAACAATTGAAGGGGAAATGAAAAAAAAACAGAAACACAATTATACAACACAGTTTTGACACAAAATTACACACATACAAACGTTTCTTACGTTTATGGGAATGTTATGTGGGACACTGCCGCAACCACGTATTTTTAATACTGGATGAGTGAGCCCTTGTTTCTTACAAAATTCTTGTGCAGATCTTATAATTATATTATCATTACAATGCACAATGTTGCGTTTCTATCTTTAAGTCTACTCTAGTTTTGCAGTGATACTGAAAGCATTTTTTGAGTAATGTATTCCTGAAAAGAGTTATCAATTTAATATGAAACAATAAAAAAAACAACCAAAACACAGTTAGCTTGGTTAATATCCAAAGATGTACAGGCGCTGACTGGGGTTGGCAGGAGTGATTTTTACCCAATCTGCCATTAATCATTGTCGTGATTCTTGGCGAGTAAAGCAGATGATGTTAATTTTTTTACAAAGTAAACAAATGCATCTATCTGTTTGTTAGCAAGTGTTTACCGCTACCAAGTACCAACTTGACACGTGATTAACATCACAAATTCTCATCACATAATGAACCGTCTTCCATTAATACAAACCTCGGTACAATCCTATTACCTTGTTGCAAACATGTTGCGCAAAACTTATTGCCCTCTTCTTTTCTCCATATTAAGCATGAAATTATTAAACTTAATCATCCTCTATCTCAATTATAAATCAATGCAACACGTTCCACTAATTTCAGAAGCAATGTTATCGTGACCAAATGCAAATTTTGCTAATTATCTTTTTCTTTCCTACAATAAGAAGCTGAAAAATTTTGCAAGCAATTGTGCAATATGCTGTGACATCCTCGCTATCATAATTCTATCTATTATAGCCTCTCGGGATATCATAATCTTGTGGCCAGATTTTAATTACCTGTCCTACTCTTGTTTACCTAATTTAAACAGTGTAACGTACTCATTATATAACATTACACCAGCTATAGTGCTTCCTATATTTCACGTACTGGTCATGACACACTATCTTCTACACTAGCTGTTGCGATTACATAAACAGCCTATCCATTAGTAAGAAAGATGAGTAAAGACATAAAGTTATTACATGCTACGCTACGAGATTATTGATTACTTTTTCAGCAATACTGCCTACATATAAAACATCATTTAATGCATTTTCAGTACTATTATTAATTAACTGATAGTGAAGAGGTTTTATAAATTGGATATGTATTTAGTAATTTAGCGATCAGATATAACAGACAGGCATATTATCTCAGGAGTCCGATAACTTACACGAATGTAAGTAAGGACTAATAGTACAAAACAGATAACAAATATTCTCTAGAAAGTTCAAATTTGTTTAACAGCACAATAAAAAAATAAACAGTCGTTGTAAATACCCAGCCAAACCGGCAATTTTGCAGGAAGTTGTGTTGCAGTTGATAACAAATTCGTTATAGGTCTTTTTTTCAAAAGCACAATTCATTGTTATTAAGTTATAGCGTCACGATGGTGAACGAACACCACAGATTAAGACGTCATGGTGCATTATTCCATTATAGTCAAAGACCAAAACCCAGGATGGGCTTATACGGTGAGTATAGGCTAAAAGCAATATTCTTGACCTAAAAAACAGTAGTGAGCTTATATGCCGGGTCCTTATGGTCCTATATGCTGGCACATACAGTATTGCAAGCAGTGTATATATAGCCCTGCTGATATTGCAAAAGAGCTGTGCAATTATAATCACATGCTGCTGACAGCAAGCATGTGAGTAAAGACAAAATAACAAAGACATTATATTATGAGGATTAAAGGTTAACTAGTAAAAAGTATGAACGTGGAATCAAATTGAAGTATGAGGTCATACCAACGGACTTCCGGTGTGTCTTTAATGAGTACTCAAAGTCAATGTCACACAGGCAAGTACATCTTGACTTTTGAAACCAACCTTATATGACAAGTTTTCATTAAGGTATTTAAAAACATCTGTATACTACGTGGTGTGACTAGCAGGATTGTGATGGTCAATGTGCACATTACCACATTGGTGTAAAAATGAACGTTACAATCATTGTGTCGATAATAGGCCAATAACATAGTATAATTTTGCACAATTGTTGTATCCAAAAGTATTTAATAAATTCCTGTGCACGAGGACCTTCATACAAAACCTTGTTTAAGTAATGTCTGACATGTGTCGCAAAATTTTATAACACCATTTTTTCTTGAATATGTGAATTAAATTAAGGTGGTATCGGATTATTTACCTCTGAAGTGAGAAAAGTCTTTGCACAATATAAACTCGACAATGATTACTTGTCACTTGGGCTTGTTTAATGAGCTTGCCTTTGTGGAGATATGTTATGACTGATATGTTTCCAACCAAGGGTGCTCACTATTCATATCACATTGAGGTTATATGGAGACTAGATTTCTAAGAATACAAAGGTCACATTGTTCTCGCCTTTTTTTGCGTTAGCAATGATTTAATATTACACTATAGGGGTATGAAAAAATGTTAATGTTAATTTTCAATGGTGTTACGTTGAAGAACTTAGCAATCCATCAAAACAGTCTTTTTGGTTACCACAAATATAAAAACAAATATGTTTTGTTAAAACAACTTTTTGTTTTTTGCTCACGTGGCCTCATAAAGATATAAAGCAAACTTCAAACCTTTGGCCATGAGAGGTCTGACAGATAGAGACAGATGGACAGACAATAAAGCGAATGTAGAGTGGTCCTTTTGCAGAAAGCTCTTTCCAAGTTTTTTTTAAAAGGTATGTTTATAGAAATTTTTGAATTAGTATTTCAATACTGCTTCTGACTGAATACTAAATACTCTTACTCTAGTGATTTTCAGTAAATTATAGCAGAAAAAGCAATAGACAATTCACATCACAAATTTATCTGGCAATTGCTTTAGTCAGGTTTTGTGCTAAGAAGATGTCACTTAGTGAAATATTAACATTGCAGGACATAAAATCATACGCACCTATTTCAAACTTCCATCAGTTTATAAATATTTAACAAATCTATTACAACCAGTACTTCACACCAAATGCAACACAAAAAAGTCATACCTTTGTAAATTTGTGCACATATGCCTCTCGTATATAAAACACCACATCCAACAGAGCCAATTCTGAGTAGTCTGAGATTTCCTGCTGAATCGCAATTCCAATTTCTTGGTACTGCATACTTTTTGCATCATTATCTAAGCAATATTAGCAGCAATGTACACTAGTAAGGAACAGACACCAATTTCGAACAAGGACATATATTGTTTTAAATTCCTCCCTGTGCTTACTTCAATTATATGTTCGTAAAATTTTTGTCCTGCTAAAATATTTAAATTTGTACTGTATACATTGTTTATAGCCATTGATTGTGAGGAGCAAAAAGTATGGTACTGACCTCGTTATATAATGGCCAAACAACAAAGACACTTACAAAAAGTTAACAAATGAGAATGATGCTACACTTAAACAATACTAAAGCAAACAGGAAAAAACACAAGGTATGCATATTTATACCAAAAACAATATATTCAGGGAAACATCGAGGGCATGCTTAAAATTTGTTACTGTGCATGTTGGATAGTAAAACTAAAACACCACCAAAACAAACACCATCCCAGGAATCATGATCCCATTTCAGTGGGCAAGGTGAAGGCAAGATTTTGGGGCACTCAAGTGTTTCAATGTATAGTATTTTCTTGACAAACATGATGAGTTTGTTGTGATCAGTATAGAAAAGAGTAAATAGTAGTCGCATTTTACATGCCCTTCTCTTAAAAGTTGATTCCAAAAAACACTACCCTTTTCTAAGTTGTTTTGAGCAAACAACATAAGATAATATGTTAAACACAATTATTGATTGGATCACTGTGTGTTACTGATCGAGATCTGTTTATTTAAAACAACACCACATGTTTTTTTTCGGGAAGGTTATTCATTTTTTTTAAACTAAAAATCTTTGTTTGCTTTGATCCCCTTAAAAGTTTTAACCGTTGTGGTGAAAGATTACAATTTTTGTAATTTATGACTTATCAATGAAATATGCTAAAGCAGCAATAAACCTAACACAGAACCCAATTATATAAGATCACAAAAGCAGTTTAGCCTTGACTAGCCTAGCAACCATCACAGTGTATTTCAATTACATTACAAAACAAAATCTTCTCTTTCTTATCACCTTGCTTATGCATGAAATAAACAGCATACTCTCTATTTTTACATCAACTCCTTGAGTGGTCCTATGTTACAAAATTTCACGTTTTGTAATTATTTGTGTAGTAGCCATGCCAATAAGTTTATTACTGCACTTTGACATATTTTTAGATGTATATTTAGATATATTCCACCCATATTGTTGCAGCCATTCTTGAGCACAACATGTGACTTTATGTTTGATTTTACCGATATACCACTTGTGAATCCTTGTATTGTTTTTTGTAAGTTTTCTCTCCAAAATAACAGTTTGCGCCATTACCTACAACTTCTTCCCAAGGAATGTTACACTGCCCACAAGTTCTAATCTCACTAATTACGATTGTTAATTGCACTTTGGTTTTGGTCAGCAAGTGTTTACGTTTTCACTCTTTGTTTTGGATTTTAAGCAAAGGCCAGTTTTACTGATGATCATGAGCAATACTGTTGTTTTTATCGTGCTCTGAAAATAGGCTTATAAAATGAAGTTCTGCGTTTAGAAGGAGATTGTTTTATTTCAAAAACAAACATGGAGTAAATTGGGACAATGCAAACACAGCTGGCTTAATAAGGGAATGCCCTTTTTATCCAATTTATATGGGCTTATAAACCAGTAAGCACTGCACTTAGTAAACAATCAAATTCGAAAAATCAGTTGTGTTTTACATAGATGTACTTGAGCCAATAGAATTTTTTTTGGATGAACATTGTCCACGCTGCCATTATTTTTAGCTCTCCTCCAGAATTTTTGGTTTTGTATTCATTCACTTTAACTAATAATGATAAGTACATAGAATTTTTCACCTTTAACTGGCTATTCTAATTTCTGCCTAAACGATTACAAAATGAACAAAATTTCAAAAATGCATTTACACAGTTGGTTAAAGAAATGAAATTTTCATTATTTTGACTCTTCCAATTATATTGTGATTGTGACTGAAATTTAAGATTACGGCTACTAAAATACTGACTGCACTTAGTACAAAAACACAAAATTTATTACCTTTCAAGACTGGTATAGAATTTATTTTGTCAAAAACAGGTAAACAATCAGTATCTTCTTTTGGTATGGTGCGACAGAGTTCAGATCTAAGCTTTTCAAATTTCTGTAGTTTATGTCGAAGTTTCTGGCTAAATATATTTGTGAAGAGTTATCACTAATTTTCAAACACAATAATGTTATAAATCAAGCAATTAATACAATCAAGTTCTCCTTTGTCACAGGTATGTTTGATATAATCCATACTAAGCTATATTATATAAGCTAAATATGCCATACACAGTATGAATACAAAAAACATGTTTTACCCAAGAAAAAAAATATAAGGTTCTGTTCAATTCTGTAATAATAGAAACAAACAATAACCTAGCCAAGTAAAATGAAAAGCATTCAATATAACCAGCCGCTACAATAAATGGCAATGTTGTGACACTATTAACCAGATCTCGTAAACATACACCTGATATATGATTGAATGCTCATAATTGTAAAAATTAGAAAAACAAAACCTACCAAAGGAAAATACTTGAAGTTTTTCTCTCTTAAAGGGTACTTTTTGAAATAATTAGGTTCAAAAGTATTGTTTAGTGATTAAGCAACAAAAAGTGGTTATAAAAGTGAGCACTACATAGAAAAAGCTCAGTGCGTTTGCTGGTTTATAGAAAAAAGTTTATCCAATAGATATCACTTACCAAACCAAAGTCTGAGATAATGATTTACAGAATCGAATAACTGAAGCAATTGCTACACTTACTATTAATGTTGTAGCAAAAAGATGGCAAGAAATTTAATATCGGCTGGATATCCTACGGGCAACTGATGTTACACATGTATAGGTGTACGAATAAATCTAAAAAAAATGGAACATTTCCCTCCAACCAGAGACAAACTGCATTAAAAGAGAACTTACAATATAAAGTTTTGGTGAATTTTTGAAGTTATAGCGATAATTTATGGATAAAAATAATTGTTGTATATTTGTTTTGTATTAATTTATACCAATTTTCACCCAAAGGAGCAGCTCATCCTAAAAATCAATGATGCTGGAACCCAAATATGATATATGATTTCATAAGCTCTTGAAAGATAAATCATTACATCAAAGCCATAAAATACTAGGAATTAACATGTTTTACAATCTTTTGCTTTAATGCACGTGCTGATCTAACTTCTTCCCAGTGAAATGAAATGCAGCAGCCAACTAAAAAAGTGAGCTTAAAAAGTTGTTGCCAGCCCTGGGCTCTGGCCTACTGTATTACCAAACACAGTTATCAGACAGAGACATGTAACCTTGGCAAAATGTAAACTATCAGAATACATAATTTTATAACAACAACTACTACAACTGAAGGAAAATTTGTAATTCTTGAAAGTGATATTGAGAAAATGTTTATAAAGTTGGAATAAGTAAGAAGTGGCAATGCATATGTTTTATGTGCAGCATGCCGATAATTATGATGCCAGCTGAAGCATTTCTAGTATGTGCTAAAATACTGAGCCAGTTTTAAACAATCTAATAACTATGCACAAATGAGGCAACTTATGTCACGTATACCTGCACCAAAGCTTCTGTAACAAAACAAAATTTTTATTCCTGTTGGCTAAGATATGCGTCGGAATCTTGCCAGAAAGTACATCATATGTGTCATCAGCAGAAAACAAACATAAAAGTTGTTCCAGTTTCTGAGCACACTGCCACATTTTTTGAAAGCAAAGCGCAATGTTCCTGTTAAACAAATAGCACAAATGAAAAAACTAAACATTTAACCTGCAAACATTCTTAAACTTTTAAAAATATTTTAAACGAAACCTGTAGATCTTTTATATTGAAAATGTTGATCATTTTGCACTTAGCAAGCTAGCACACTGGTAATATGTTGCATAAAAAGTTACAATATATCTAAATTGCTAGAAAAAGTTTATAATATCTCACTCAAAACAATAATAATTTTTCAAAAAGAAATTTTGATCACACAATATTAGAAATGAGTTATAAAATATCTACCACTTTTACCACCAAAAAGTATCAATTAGACACATACAAATATATCAAAAAACAAACATGTTTGTTGTTTGTATAAAAATCACCTGTTTAAACTTTTAATACTGTAAAAAGCAAATAAGTATAAACATGAATCCATCATAAGCATGTATTCAAAACACGAAATTAAGTAGCAAAAACTGAGAATACTTTAAAAGCAAGATACTTATAAGAATTGACAACTTCCTCCTCTCTGTGCTCAATACTTTCAAATCCAATGTCATCCAATGTTGTTTGAAAAGAAACACTGTTCATCCAATCAAAAAGTTCAGCAAATTTTGAAGCTCTTAAAATTAATTATTTAAATTAGTTAAAAACACTGATGATTATTACCATCAAAAAAATTGCAGCTCATATTGTTTCCAACTTGGAAAAATAGTGGAGCATGCAGCAAAATGTAACGCAACAACATTAAATTCTGTTACGCTCACTTTATGTCCAGATGTTAATACATAAAAAAGTCACACAAAATTTGTGAAAGACACAATGCAAGCAATTAAAAAGGATAACATCATATATCAGGGTATCAGGGGCTTGAGTCGGAAAATGCCATTACTTTTGCTGAATTGACTCTAGTTTTTGAGATATTGCTTCTTCCTTACATATACCATGGAAAGTTAGAAATGTATGCTAGTGAGTGGCATAGGTTAATAAAAACTGGAGCATGTGAAGCAGCTATTTAGTTTTGTCCAAATGTTGAGTTGTCTGGTCTGGTATGGTCTGATGATCGTGTTTTCATGTTGTATCAATTTATATATTTTGATAAATTGATGATGATTAACTGTATGTAGGTGAAATATATTTCTATTTTAGAACGTGCAAATCGACCCTGGTTGATTTCATGTTTTTATAATTATCAAACAAAATAGATCAGAATAGATATTCCATTTAGGCACACCTACTAAATACCGGTACATGGTTATTTTGACATATGAGATCCTGGATAGCTAAAAAAAAATTAGTTTTAATCCTGAAGAAAATATGGTTAGTTACGATGTTAAGTCACTAATTTATTAATATGCCACTTAAATATGCAGTGATAAAGCCATGATTATGCCTTGTTTTACCAAAAAAATTTTCAAAGATCTTTAGATATTGCCTCTGGCGTTACTTACTTCACAAAGGCACTTTATTTAAACAAAGTGATGGAGTTGTTATTGGGAAACCTACTTGAATCTATTCTGGCAAATTCTGTTTTAAGTCAAAACCTTCACAACATCACCACATTTTTGAACCAATTCAATAACTAACACGCCATTTCACTTAAAATTCACTAAGAAATCTGCAACAATAAATCTAGCTTTCCCTGACACAGAAATTTCCCTCATGGTATCACGTAAATGTTTGTGTCTTGGGCTTTCAAGGAAAAACAAACACATGAGTGTTAATAAATTATTAAGCATTAGCTCCACTCAGTTGGAAAAAAAAGGTTTAAACAAGTATTTACTCACTCGAGAAGGAAAGTTTGTTCCAGTGAAAAAAATGTTTCAAAACATTTTATTGAAGTATCATAAAAGTCTGAAAGGTGATCCTTTACAGTAAAATCCATAAACTTCAAAACATTTCTTTAACAGCAATCATACACACAATTTTTTTGATGAAACTCTGAACGCGTTTTTAACCAGAATAAAACAATCCACAGAACCTAATCAAATTTGTCGACTCGATAACTGAGTGGTTCAAGCGCTGGCCTTGCATTAAACGTGGCTCATGTTTGGTGTTCGATAACCGGTGTTGGCATTAACAACACTTGCTCCTGTTCCGTAGACATGGTGGACAGTTCTAATTTCGGGCAATAATTAATAAATTTAAAAAAATTAAAAAACTAAAATAAAAAGCGTGTGATAATCTGAACTAGCTAAGTAACTAGGGCTTAAGCAATGAGGAACCATCACTAAGTTTAAAATGTGAAAAAACTTTCATCAGTCCGAGGAAAAAGATTATATCATACCATACCACAAACCAAATGTTGGGATCTCACTTCTCATGTCAATCTATAAAATACCTTGGTTAGACAAACATTACACCAAATCTGCCATGAAAGAACACATAACAGAATGCAGTTGCTGCTGCAAGTTATAAAAGTTATAATAAATAAACACTTTGAGTTAGTGAAGTTTTGTAAAAACGATCATGAAAGCAAACTTAAGGAAGCTTTGCTTGTAAAAGATTTCAACCTGTTACTAAACAAGGATTTGAAAACTTTTTCCTTAAAGTATTATAATTAAGTTATCCAGTAATATTGTTCTAACTTAAACTCTTTTTGCATTCTAACGCCACCATTGTGTTATCATTTTCACATCTACTGTGTAGATAACCCATGTAAAGTGTCCACTCACTTTTGTTTGTTTCACCTCAGCTTTTTTCTGATATGCGTATAGGCCTATGTTAGAATGTGTTTATAGTCATTATACGTTCTACTAAAGTATTATTTTGAAGAAGGACAATGGCACTAGTTGTGGCCAAAGTGGAATCCTAACAGTTTCCGGAATAGAGATAGCAAAATGAAAAATTTCGAATCTAAACATTTCATATCTAGTGAGTTGTAACAATGTTAACAAAATGCAATTTACTTTAACTAAATCAATCCTAAGTCCTGAATAACCTAGCCCTCAGCAGTAAATTTTTTTAACTTTGTTATTTGAAAACCCCAAAAGTACTGTACACTTATAAGCCCACTTAAGCCCACTAAAGCAGCAGTAGGCTTATACACAGTACCCATTTCTACAATGCAAAATTGTTACGTACTACTGTACTTTGAATGAATGAACCCGAGTTTTGCAATTTTCCTAAAAAACAATTAGCGACAGTCGGCGTAATTAAGATGTGTTTCTGTTGACATCAACTTTGTTATTCGCATTTGTTTAAAAACATGAATGCTCTGAACACTCAAAATATGCTTTTCTATACTTCTTCTTTCCACAAAATTATGACACATAGAAAAGATTTCCTTGATGATACACTTACAACATGCCTTCTGAGTGAAAGGTTTGGAGTAATGATTTGAACGTAGAAAGAATTAAAATAAAATATGCTTTCTACTGTTTTGGCTCTTGCATTCATTCTATGAATATGTCTTTTGTTTGCATGCACAGCCTCATAGACTAATGATAAATGTTTTGTTTTTAAACATTGCATTGGCGGGAATGTGCTTAATGTTTTACTGCATAATTAATAGGATCGGTTTAGTTGTCTGTGCAACGATTGCCTATTTCAATACGGAAAAATCACACATTTTTCTTTTTCCCTTGTTGCGTGTGGGCAAAGCATGAGCTTGACGTAATGTAGCACAAAAGTTGTTACGAGCAAAAAGGTAAAGTAATGAGTGACGATAGTACCCAAGTAACGATACCAGAACTCGGACGTTATGCAAGATCAATCACACCTTAGCTACGTGCCCAATGTATGATAATGAATCAACATAAGGCCACTATGTCACCGCAACAGAAATTTTATGTTCTTATCTATCCACTTACAACAATAAGCACACTTTGAGTGTGGAAATGAATTATGTTGGAACCATAAAAAGAAAAACGGAAAGCTTTGGTTCCTATACGTACATGCGTCTGTCGTTTTTTCTTGCAGGAAGGGGAAAAACTAAAAAAGAAAAAGAAAAACGGAAGTCGTCTCACATGTAATAAAGGATTTTCGAATCCCAGGAATCGTTGAAGCACACAATTTGGATTGGAATCCAATAGGTTTTGAATACCTGCGTATTTGAAATTCTGCTTTAGCCATCCCTAGATGTCATTTCCGAAACTAGTCAATGTTTTGTTTTTGCATATTAATGAGTTACAAGCCTTTCTGGGTTAATTTTTCTGTTAACAACTACTTGATACTTCTCTTATACTTGGTTTGATAACTAGAGATAAGTTTATTTATTTGAGAGTCAACTACTAAATATTACCAACAAAAGCAGTGGTAACAGAGCTAAAATATTATAAAATAGCAAAATGTGAGTTAAGTCCTGCACAACAGGTAATTTTTATTATGTGCTGCATATGGTGTTATAACATACTGTACCGTACCATAAGAGTGCCTGGCAATCACATATTAGTACTGTACAGCGTAGTACTTCAATCAATGAAAATCATTAAAAACTTGCAAAAAATAAAGATTGAATGGTTTATGTCCACAAATGAGTCTGGGAGATAAAAAGAGTGGAAATTTCCTTTATTTATAAAGTATGGTGCGGTATAAATTATTACAATCTTTACCCACGAATTGAGGAAAGTATTTGACGACTTGAACCTGGCAATGATTTTTCATCACTTAAACCCCAGTTATCAAGCTAGCCTTTGTGCAAGTTCTGATTGTGACACATTTTTTGCTTGGTTTTTGGATTTTTTTATATCATATTACCTGAATTTAGAACTGTTCACCTGGGCCATTAACACCATGGGCTGCATTACTGCGAGCTCAGGCCTCAAAAGATAGCCTACAGTTTACTGCTAGAAAATAAGCTCATTCATAAATTGAGGAATGCTTGTATTATGAAGAAGTTTAACATATTCTTTTGTCTTAGAAGATGAAGAGTACATAGCTAAAATTCTTACTTGTTTGTAAATTTTTGCAGCAATTCAGTGATGTTACACATAACTGCTGATTGCTTGGCATTGTCATTCACAGAAACAGTACTGGGTGTTGTTAACCAATTTGGAAATATTTCAGGTGATTCCTTTAAAAATTTTAGACAAAAATTACATTATCTTCAAGCAATTTTGCATTGAATTTCTATCAATATAAATAGGCCTACAGTTTTTAAAGTCACTAGTTACAGTAGTTACAGTAAACTAGTGATGGTAAAGTCAAACCCGAGTCCAATTAATTGGTCGAGTACTGATATGCTTTCAATAGTCGGATTCGGACAAGCATTGCTTAACACTCGATGATGTCAGTTATGTCAGATTTTGCATGTAAGAAAACATCAATAATTTTTTTAAACAACCAAGCTGTTTTAAAAAAGCTCGGATACGATGTGTGTTAGTAATTTCGTTTTTGTCCCACACCTAACACAAACACAGGTGCCAAGCCCAAGTGTGTGCACACACTCTGGAATTTAAGGCACCATAACGCCATACAAAAAGAAAAGAAACACCAAACTGGCACGACTAAAATGTGCCATCTATAACTTAGCACATATAACAAGCAATTTATAGTTCTAAAACATGTTCGTCCAACCAGGCTTTAGTACTGGGCGTAGTACATGAACATGGTTACCATTGGTATTGGTACAAAATAATATCGGTCCACTTTTCAACTGTAGTTTCAGTACAAGATTTTATCCGTTTTTCCACCCTTCTAGCTTCTGTTTTTCTTCAGTATTACTGAATCTACTCCACTACAAGTAGAAGTATTGCTTTTCAAAACTACTTAAGTATGAAGTAAAAAGTAGTACATTTTAAACTACTTGAGTTAAAAGTATTTATAGATCTAAAGTACGAGGTTGTGAAAGCACAAATTACCACAAGCTTGCTAAAAGCAATACAACTGCAGGGAAATAAGTAATTTTATGAAACTAAATAGTTTTAGACATGCTTTGTTCCTTGGTCAGGAAAGTTTTAGGTGAATTAAAGGCTTTCTGCAGATGTGATTGCAAATAAAAATTACTGCAAATTATCGTCGAAGGAAAACACTGAATACTTTCTACTTCAGCGTTTGCTAACCTACTCAAGTAAGTTACTTTGGACATAACACTACCTAAGTGAAAATAGAAGCACCCATTTTAAATGCATAACATAGAGCCGAAACATCAGTAAAGGATAAAACACGGTCAACCGACACAATTTTTCATTGAATATGAAATTATTTATCCGATGTATTCAATCGTACTACTTTTTTATTTAAAAAGTTCTTTTGTACATGCCTTTCATCGTTACAACTAAAAAGATTTTGGCCGAATATGTCATGAAAAAAATTATTTTGCAAACTAATTGTAACATATTTAATTTAAGGTTAGAAATTCTGGCCTTAAATAAACCATCTATATGACCATAGGTTTCTAGCAAAATTAGTTCATTTTAACAAAGTAGGCTGGCCCGCTTAACAATAAAGAGAAAGAAATTACAAACTAACTTTGATTCCTGCAAACACCATGAAGCATGTGTATAAATCTTGGCATTGCAGCACACATTGTGAATATAAGGGCAGTTTTTGGAAATAAAGCCAAAATTTTTAGCAAAAGGTAACTTAACTTTGGTGACTTAATACAAAAAATCCATTACTTCAAGTCTAATGCTTTGGCGTCATTAGAAAAGATATTTTATATCCATTCGAATAAAAGCTGTTCAAGATTGCAAAAATAACAAATTTTCAAATTTGTAAATTATTTCTAACAACCACCTTAACCGCAAAATTGAGAAACAGCGCATTATTCTTTAATTGCATAAACAACAGCCTTAACATAGATGTCGGTTTTATGGGACTTTATAAATAAATATACATTTTTTGATTTTGATACATTAGCTAATAAAATGATACAATACAGGAAAGCTTTATTTTAGTTTATCTTTAATTTACTAAATGGTTATATTGAGCAGCAGTAAATTTTATAAACGTTCTATTCACACTGTGTTACGTCATTAAGTACTTTGTGATTGCTTGAATGCATGTTGATATAACATCACTGTTGTGTTGTTGTGATATAACATCACTGTTGTTACCAAGCGAAACTTAACTAATCAATTTTGAAATAATTTCTGCCATCTCATAGTACACCTGATTAAGCAAGCCATGCTTGCAAAGGCTTCTGTGGCACAATTAAAAATAAAAAGTTAACCCTAGAGCACCATCTTGTATTTTGTTTTTCTTTATTGTTTGGTATACACATAGTTCCACTGTAAGTACTGCTTCATGCAGGGTCAGCCTTATACCGATGTGAATGCGGTGGGCTCAACGCTTTGAGGAGCCCTGTGCTGCTTAACACCAAAATTACTAAAGACAAATCATGAAAGTAGCTTTCAAAAACCAAAAATGACGGTGCAATAACGAAATTATTTTGAACAATGTAACATAACAAAGATGTTTCATCACAACGAGTAAAGATATAATAATATTACAACATACCGTTTATGTGGAGTGGATGCAAACAGCTAAAGCAATAAAAGTAAATAAAATTTTAAAAACTGATTTAATAAAGCAATTTAAAATGACCTCTTTTGTCAGAAAAAGATTCGCCACGCAGAGGATGGCCCTCTAGTAAATCATGCAACTGTCGTAAAATTGCTAATCTTTTCCAGTAAAATGTCAGATGCTTCATAGTCAACTTAGTATTACAACATATTTTGAGAAAAATTTAAACTGGTCATGAAAAATTTCCTCTTTTTGCATTGGTAATGTTTCAGACACGTGCAACTTTGCAAGTTCTTTTCAAAAAGAGTATGTATAATCTTTACACTCTTTAAATAGTGTTTGTCACACGAGAAGAAAAACATTAACAACATTATACATAGGGTATATTGTTTATAATGTTAAAAGTATAATTTGAAGAATAAAAACTAACAGGAGAAAGCTTTATAAAATATACATTTTAATAAAATTATGCATAAACAGGATGTGGTTGCTGATGTAGTCATGAAGCTTAGTAAATGAAAAACTGATAACTGAGCTAAAACCACCCGGTATTATTATAAACTAAAAACAAGAAGTTTGTCACCTTGTCAACTGGTTCAAGAATCTGCTTCACTCTATGTTTACATTCTTCCAACAAATTTAAAATGGCTGAACGTTTACGAGAATACTTCAAGTCTTGCAATGATAACAATCTCTTGTCTATATCTGAATAATTATTAAAATCCACGTGGTATCCCAAGTCTTCACCTATAAAGCAAACAAATTTACCACAATTTTAATGCTAAATTACCATTATCCTATTAACATTAGCAGCAGAGCCATTGTAGTTAGAAAAAACATCAAAATTTTGAAAAAAATAAAAAATCAGGAAGATGAACTGGAGATTTTCGCTTTCACTGTCATTTTCACAAGTTTTTTTCGTAGTGAAATAGCTTTAGAACAAATGATGCAAAAAATTTTGCTGTGCTCAGTAATGCAACTCAAGTAGAATGACTGAAAATATACTACACCAAGACAACATCTCCTGCCAATCATCGATTATTTTCTCTTTTCTCTTCGTAATTAGTTAGTAAGTTGACTGTTTCTAAGTTAAACATGTGTGTTACTCTTTCCCTTATCTCCTTTAGTTCGTTTTGCGCTTTCTTTTTGGATATATCTTCTTTTGTTAGGTATTACCTTTAGATTTCACTTGTCTTCAAACCATATTTATGTTTAGTCTCCGAAATGCAATGTAGATGATTTCTGTGATTCCAGGTCAATTAAACCCACGAACGATTCAACCAAAGTCAATTACACCGAGAACAATTAAACACAGGAAAACCTGACCAATGTCGTTAGTTGTTACTCATGGGGTTGAAAAGTCCTGGGTTTAATCGGTTAATATTAAACCGTTGGTTGAATTGTGCCGGGTTTTATGGTTCTGAGTTGAACTGGTCATTCACCAATTACTAAAAGCATATTTAATTGCAATTTAGGTAAAACATCGATGTCCATGTCGTAAAATAAGTAAATTTTAATTTAAAATAATTTGCATGCATTAACTCAAAATCAAGGCAGCGAACCTATATTCTGCCTCCTTTATGTAACAACTGGGAGCTGAAACCTACAGCCATCCCAAAAAAATTACATTGAAAACCACAGACAGGTGCTCATAAACTCACACTGACTTTGCAAGAGTTAGACCTTAAACTGGATTCGGTCAATAAGAAATCGTCAAAAATGGACAAGAGAGAACTGATGCATTTATTTTTGCTTCAGTTTCGAGCACAAATGTGGTGAAACATATAAGAAATAATCAAGTTCTCAGTGGATTGTAATTTGCAGTGCTTTAAGTGTTTTAGTCATAAGACTTTAATAAAAATGACGTCCTTTTATCAGTATATGCATTGTGCAAACAATGCAGCTGCAAACCAAACACATCTCCATGCACACTCAAACTCTCATGGAAAGGTGCTATGCTCTCCAGTCCTGCAAATTTTTATGTCTCCATGATTTTAGACCTTGTAACCCAAAATTTTTAGGGAAGCATGTTGTTGGAGCCTATAGGATAAATTACTAACTACCAACTCTTGCACTTTTAATTGACTGCAATAATCTTTAAACGGCAGCGATTGATACTGGCTTCTTTTCTGCACAAATGTAGGCTATTCCATTAATTTAAAGTTATGTGTCGTTGTTAAAACATGCTATATATATCTTTAAAGTGAGATTGGTCACTTTAATAAAGTGATTAAGCAGGTATTGCCATAAATAAAGTGCCGGTGGTAAAAAAACGCAAATTCATTGTTAAATATGCAGGAATTGGTAGTTGTTATTACGTCACAATAAAAACAATGTGCATGGTTCAGATATTTGGACCAGGTATGAATAGGATTCCAGTAGCCCACAAGTAGGCCAGCCTAATACCCGTAGGCCTATAACAAAATTGTAGCCCTTAAGTGCTACAGTTTGCGATAAATAAGCCTGAGCTAGTTTACCTTGAGTGCAGGGGTAGCGCCGACATAGGGGCTGTAACTCTTCTGTAATCCTTGTCCAAGTCAAATGAAACAAAATGCTAATTTAGTTTTCTAGTCTTCTTCCAAAGCACTAAATATTTTATTGTTGTTTTTTAACCAGAGGCATAGGAAAAGTGTTTTGGTTGGTTGTTTTTCTTTGACTCGCAGAAGGGAAATTCCCTATTTGCGGATTGGGCTGCAGGAGTAGCAGCTCAAAATTCATTGTTCTGCTTATCTATGATCAGTAAGGCAATTATATTTTACTTGTCAAAAAAAGTCAAAATTTGTTAAAAATCGTTAAAGTGAGGAGCACTTCCAAAAATGCAGTGGTTAAGCAGCTATTACAAAAAGTAGATAAATTCGACTCTTAATTACAGTATTTATGATGAATAGGGCCATTTTTTTTTTGTTGACTTTATTTTTATCAAATTTTGACTTTATTTTGACCTAACGAAATTGCTTATTTGTACAGGCCACAGTTCTTCCTCCAGTTACCCAAACATAATATTTTGTCGATTTCAGACCCAAACGTAATATTTTGTCGAAAAGTCAAGGTGTTTTATGGATTATAAAAAGTGCGTCGTTTATTTGGCGATAGATTTAGGTAAAGCTTGTGTTATTTTGTCCTTGTGAAAAGGGCACTTTGCCTCTATTTTCTCCGCATGGTAAATTCTAATAAACAGCAAATTAAACAGGGAAGAAGTAATGTAACCCCCTTCACGCGGCATAAGGATTACTTAAATACGTAACAATGAATAACAATGGACAATTTGCGATAAAAGTTACTGCTGATCCAAGTGGGCATTGTGACTTATTTCCTGCTTTTATCGGTTAATATGGTTTAAATGTGTCGCAGTTCCTGATTTACAATGCTTCCACGAGGATTTTTACAAGAATAACTCTCAAGAAACACAAAAACTTTGTCAAAACCCATAATTTGACAAATTTTGATTTTATTGAAAATTTTGACTTTATTGTAAATTTTGACTTTATTTTGACCTATTAACTTCTTAGAAACACCCCCCTAGGTGCTGAAAACAACTTTATTCTTTGATTCGTGGTCAGACGAGGTCCTTAAAATTTTTTGACTTTATTGACTTTTGCGGGCCCTAATGATGAACTTTACGGCTCTTAATACCACACAGTGTAACAATGGGTATGACTCAGTGTGTTTGGTAAGCATTAATACAATGTTTCGTGTGATCGACAGGTAAAATATATAAGTAAAGCTATATTGCATAACAAGAATAATTTGCATTAAATTAGTTTAGGCCAGCTTACCGTTGGTGTATTTGTAATGATGAATATTATTGCTAATGCGAAATTCTATCTGCCCTGTTCTCGTGTACACTATACATGCATTTTGCGCTTTTTGAATTGTTTTCGGTCACTTCCCATTAAAGGCGCCGACCTTGCACCCCATCCGCGAATTAATGAAGCAAATGTTGTGGTGCTTAGTTGCTCAAATGCTCAGTTTTGTTTTCGAAGTGGACTTGAGTTCAATTGCATTTCGTTACTGCTCGAGATGCTCAATTTGTCAGAAAAATATTTTTTTAGGTCAAAATGTTTCATTTTTAGGTTAAAAAATAATTGCTATAATATTAATTACTGGGTGGCATTTTTAATACTATTACATCATTTCTTATAAAAGTGTTTTTTAGTTATTGATTGAAGTTTACGAACTTGGTTTTTGAAAACACTTTAACTCTCGTTTGATATTTGGAAACTTGCTCTGAATAACTTCGTGTGAACACTCCCTTTAGTACGTTCCCAGGTTGTTTGCAGCACCTGTGCTGATAAGATATCTTTATTGGAAATGCCCGCATCTTAACTTAGGTGTTTTGGAAGGGCTCGGTTTGATAGTTCATGTTTTAATATTTAAGGTTATGTTAAACCATTAAAAGATACTAATGAAATAATCGGTCTCATTTACTTTTGTACTCCCCTGTCAGGATTAATTGATTATTGAGAAATTATTACGTTATAGTCCATTTTGTAATACCTCTTGCTGTCATAATTCTTTCCCATTCAGACACACCTTCAAGTCGGAGTGCAAAAGAATACTTAAAATATTATTTCCCACCGTTGAATACGTAGATATCGTAGCACCTCTTTCTCAAGCTGTTTGCGAAACTAATGTTGCACTGTGGCTAATCTGACATGGTCCATGCAGATTCGTTTATTAGCTCTCAGTTTATGCTAGAGCAGCTAGACCTTGTGTACTGATTCCATAAATTTTTGTTTGTCAGCAGTCATAATTTGATAGTGCTTACCTGACCTCATTTTTTGTCGTTGTGTGTTGCTTTTGTTTTTCACCGTTATGGAGTGTACTTATACTAACTGGCAGAAATTTCTGCTAAATCCATTGTAGTCGTTATTTTCAACGTAGTTGAAAACGCAAGGGAAACGCACAAGTGATCAACTATGACTGCGCGTGGTCACAACGACATTATGTTGAATTTATCGACAGTGTGCTGCCAATATGTCATAATAAACCGGTAGATAGTGTTGAACATAATAAACCGGTAGATAGTAATATGTCATAATAAACAATAGAGTTTCTGTGTCGCAGATGTTAACTTCTTGTGTTAGTTCCACAAATCCCCATCTGGCGAAAACGAAGGCTGGAGAATGCTACGCCCAGGAAAGATGGAGCCATGTTCAATACCGAGCTGACCAGTCAAGACAGTATCTGTGAACTATTATTACCCAACAAAAGTGGCACCGACTAAGTTTTGTTACCGTGATGGGGATACGCCTTTGATTAGTGTTGCAGAAGTTACGTCACGCCTCTGTTGCAGAAAGCAATGCCGCTGTGCTGTGTTCCCGAGACAAAAACGAGTCTGCCTTAAATCAAAGAGTGAAAAATACACACATATATAAACATGTTGCAACCTTTTGTAAACGCCCTGCTAAATGTGTTCGGCAAACTATGAACAGTTTTTCTTTAAGATGAACTGGTCACAGAGCTCTATGACTACATTTAAATTCGTTTCTGACAAAAACAATAATGATGAAATGATAGCAAAAATATGGTTTTCTTGAAATATTGCGCAGGGAACATAAAGTTTCCATCATAAAGAAAACCAGTACGGTACGGTATTTCTTGTTTTCGTTAAAGAACCAGAAATTAATGACCTTGATTATTTGTTGTGAAGTCAAAGAGTCTTACACAAGCCAGATTTATAAATAATAAAATGGTTTTACCTCGAGTTCGGTAATTTTTTGCTGTTTGCCAAATCGATTTTCTGTCTTTCTCTTACAAGTTTCTCTGCAATTCGTCATTCTGTCTTGGTTTATTGTTTGCCATTTTCTAATGGATTTTAACTGCTTCCTTATTTTATGTTGCACTTTTGTACCGGGTTCATTTATCGGCTTCGTTTGGGCATGACACTTCTGTTTAGTTTGCGAACAAGTAACCTAAAGTGTATATTCCGTTGACAAAGTTTATAGTTTTGTTCCTCATACTCCCTTATCATCTTTCGTTTTTAAGTTTTAATTTTAGGAAACGGTCCTGTTTATTATTTTAGTTACATAATAATTATGTAGTTTTTAGATGCTATAAGTCATTTTATACAATGAGTTTCCGAAATATACAGTAATTTTGATTTCGACTGCCTATTTACGAACTGACTCTTGTTTCAATTTTGCTCTAGCTGTTGCTGGCGTAGTAGACCACTTATTTTGCAGGTCCTGTGATCGCTCGTCATTTACCGGTTAGTGTGAAGTACTTCTTGCATAGTTTCTCGAGTTTTACCATTTATTTGCCTGTATATATTGTATCTACAGTAATTCGTTGCGATTTATTTTTATAACGATTTGTTTGACCACAGACGTTATACGAGAGGTAAAGAAAGGTAAAGAGTCGGTGGTTTCATCGTAAGTACAGTAGGCCGATATACTGTAGGTTACGTATAGCCTCTTGTCAAAGATAGACAAAAGACGACGGTCAACCTGGACAGGTGATCAGGTCAGAAAAAAAACGCAGGAAAAATGAATTTATTAAGGATGTACCGTAATTGAAGTTAGACTTAGATTAGCAAAAATATTTGAATTAGGCTTATATTACGTTTACGATGTTATACTACTCAAGTTGGGTTAGCAAGAAACTTTGAAATTAGGTTCGAACGTAGCCTACGTTTTTTTTTTCAGGTGAAATACAGTAGTAACAAAACAAACAAAAATTGTACATTCAATGATTCATTACCCGTTTGTTACGTCACTCATTGCACTATGGTTACCTGGATGCATTTATACTGCACCATATCATCAAATCTATTGATTTTTCTTAGCAGACTTAGAAACTATTTTGCAGTAGTTACACCAGATCTGGCAAAGCTACTTAATTGTGATTGTACCATTATCAGTTTCGAAACGGATAGCGTACATACAGTACCACAGTAAACCTACACTTATGCTGAAATAATCCCACTACATTAAAATGAAGCAAAAATTAAATGTTGTAAAGTTGCCAGCTTGCTGTTTCAAGACAATTTTGATAAAACATGATAATAATGCTTGATGATGAATAAGTTATTCTATTATTTTCCTAAATTGATTCTTATTAAGTAAAATAAGTTTCAGGGTATTACCACCGTTGCGAAGACAATATTTTTATTACATGGTTGATGGTTCAATTTGTTCAGGTGTTGGATGAGCAGTAGGGCTCTTTTGAAAAAAACTCTGTCACAATCACTGTATGAAAACTAGAACATCTCATAAATTTAAAGAAAAGGAAAAAGTAATTGTGTCATATAAATATAGCTCAGCTATTCAATTTAAACAAGATACCTGAGTCTGATTGTGCAATGTTAAAGCCATATCTTTCTTCATTTTCTGTATCAAAGTCGCTTATCTTCATTTTTTATGCATCGCTGGCAAAAATATTGGGAACAGATAACAATAAAGCAATCTTCAATGCAAGGATTCACTTTTGGACAGCTTTTATATTTAACTGTAACTAAAGTTGTTAAAATTTGGCCTTGCACATTTTCAGACAAATAACGTTTTTTTATTTATTAAAAGCACTATTGTGACAGAACAAGACTGGCAAAAGGTCTTTTACATTTTATTAAACACTGTAGATGGTAGGGGGCTTCTCAAACTTTGTTCACTCACTTCCCAAGTTTTTGGGTTACATTTTCTGGGACTACTTATAGCCATGGGATTGTTTTGCAACAGGCGAACACAAGACCAAATTACTGCAGTATTGGAAGTCAATAAGTATGGTGGGCCTATTTCTAAAGTCTTAAATAATTTGCAAAAATTGTATTTCCCTTTCTTTTTTTTGCACTTTATACGAAATTGTCGTTTTGTTTTTTGTTTCAAGCACTAAAAACATTTGATAACGTTCAAGTCACTTTTCATTTAACCCATTTTGGCTTAGATGCACCCTAGTGCTTGTAGATATGACCTTACATTGTAACTATAGTGTTGAAGCAGTTTTATCATGCAGATAAGTTAGACCTACAGAGGCTCAGAGCTTTATAAAATTCAGGCCACTGGGAGTGGACCTTGATTTGCGGATTTTGTACTTAAGTACACTACCGTGTCACCACAAATGCAATGCAGAAACAGGCCCAATACCGATGCCAGTGGCAACGCACTAGCGGCATAACTGGATTTTGAATAGAAGAGGTGTTGGGGCACAAAATGATTTCTCTTCGCTAAATCAATTTGGTAATGGAGTTTGACTCTTTAGTTTTTGCGTGCAACTAGAATACCTTAACGTTGTTACTGTTAGTTGGCTACAGATTGCAATGAACATGCTTACAAGGAAACGCGTTTATATGAAATTCTATACACGTTTTAACGCAAGGTAATTATGCAAGCCACACCTTGAAAAACTGACGGTTTACCCAAGTTTTAGACGTTCTTTCTGGGATTCGGTCATCTGACTCTCTCTCTCTGCTCACTGAAAAAAGATCGACCTTGTGTAATGTGAAGATGGGGATTTGAAAAGTGACATGATAGCCTGAACAGCGTTTGCCATAAACTGAAAATCAATGCATAAGTAAATCCCAAACAATTCGCTTTTTAAAAGAAAAGCAAAATTGTATGCATTTTATACCATGTAAATTCATTTTTTTACAGGGGAGCATGCCCCCGGATCCCCCTAGAATAGATTACTACGTCTTCCGTAATTTTTGGAGCTCTAAAACTGAGCTGCGCCATACATAACCGCAGCTCCCCTTTCCTCCCCTCAAAAACCTAAGGCCACCACTGGTCACAATACATGCAGGAAAGCAGCTTTGGAAAATACGAAGAGCAGTGTTCACAGAATAGTTCAAAGCAATTTATTAACTATCAATCATCAGCTCAAATTTTTATCAAAAAGTATATTCATAAATATTAATCACGAGTTATAAAACACATTGCCAGGAATGGTGTAATGTTGTTGGAAAATGCCACCCAAGCCGCTGCAGACGAACAGCATCACTGCAATGATATTGATTTGAAAGTCTCCTTATACAATACAAAAATCCGAATGCACTTGACGTATTGTGATGACGAGAAAAATGTAACGTTGAATAATTATAATCAATTATCGCAACTTAATTTCATTGGTTCTTAGCGCATTAGCTTTCTGCAGAACAAAACATGCCATTAACATAAAAAAGTTTAAGACCACCTTTTGCAGTATCTTGTGTTTTCGCCACGTCTACCACAACACGAAAAACAACATTACAAAGGAAATAAATTTATTAACGTTTGACCAGTGGCGTATAGGATTGCGTTCAGGTTCAGGGTGGGACAAGCGTTTCTAAACCCTTGGTCTAAAATTCCTTTGCTTACCCACCTCCCCCAAAATGTGGCAAGCGCAAAAATTTCGATTTTTTATGTCTCAAAATTTGCTTTAAAATGCCTTGAATTAAAATTCATTCTCATATTTATATACTACGTACACTAGGTGCCAATATATCGTGGCATCTGTAGTGATATACCAAATTACAAGTTGTGCATATTATTAAGAAAGTTGTACTGTCTTTGGTTGGTAATCTCATTCAAAATTTAATTTTTAAAAACGTAAATAGTTACTGGATTTCTAACAATAGATGGTTTTGGAAAGTGATTGTAATACACTTCGAGTATTTCGAATTTAGACCTGTTCTTATAGAGTAGACAATATCCAGAGGTGGGCAGTCGGTACTTTAAAAGTAGGCCTACCGTCGGTAACGGTACCGTTACTTGTCAAATAAAGTACCGCCGGTTCCGCTACTATTTTTAAAAAAATGGTCCGATACATTGTCGGTACTTGGTAACGGTATCTTTTTTTGTAAAAGATGCTGCTGCAAATGCAATGTTTGCCGCAATGATACCCGAGTAAAGGTTACTTCAGGTCAAAACACATGTGACGTTAGTCGCTTGCAATTTTACTTGACACTTCTAGGTTAAAAAAGATCAACAGATGCTAAAATTAGCATTAAAGATTAATTAACATGTATTTTTAAAAACGTACTTGTTAAAATTTTGAAATTATCACGTGAAAAGTACCGAGTACCGGAACCGACAGAAATTTCTTGAAAAAATTAATTCGGTACAGAGATTCAGTACTTTTTTTCAAAAGTACCGACGGTACTGGTATCGGTACTGAAAAAGTACCGCGGTACAGTATTTTGGTACTATAGTAATATGACAAATATTAGTTCGTTTATGTATTACTTGTGTGAAGTATTACACAACAAACATATCTGTCATAAGGACCGGCTTCACTGGCGGCTACAGTTACAATATGAGCGAAGACGATTGATGGTTGATAACTTGTTTTGCTTCTGACTCGATGGTATGAGTTCTCATTCTTCAAACGGCGTGATTATGCTGTTAGTTGCTTAATTCTGTCTATACAAATTACTAAATGATAAAGTTCCCATTTTATTTATTATCAGACACGAAGGCTTTCACCTTCGGGCAAAGCTTACTGAATGTTACATTGCGCAGTAGTAACCAGTGAAATCAATCACGTAAAAAGGAAGGATTGCACACATTACAACGGTATTTATATGGCACATCAGTTCAAGCGAGGTAATTTATCTGAAAGTTATTAAGGAGAATTTAAGTCCGGTCAACAACTGAATTGCAAGACCCCAAAATAAAACTTCAGCATTTACAAAACAACCATGACTCGTTACGTAACCGTCACAGTACCACGGTACTGCCCACCTATGACAATTTCTCTGTAACGTAAAAGGGTTGTTAGATTGTTACAAAAGACGTGTTCTGAGGTTACAAAGGAGATATTTTATGACACATCACATCTGACGTTTAACGTGTGGCTAACTCTGATTGGCTATAGCATAAGGCTATATGAAAAAAAGGAAATAGTTTTGGCTTAATTCTCTTTAAAATGTCGCTTGCGTAAAACTCGGCTGATGAAAGACTCTCTGAAAAAGTACGCTGGGAAATGGTACACGTATAATTTCTTCTGATGTAACAAACGACTTCACATTTTTGGAATATAAGAATTCGATCTTTTAAATCGCTGTAATATGGTGTACACTTTTGAAACACCGCATAAAACAACTTCAAAATAAATACCATAGCACGATACTCTAGCCCAGGGGTACTCAACTATTCTTAGCAAAGGTCCAGTTACAAAAGTTCAAAATTTGCTGAGGTCCGTTATAACTCTCATGAAATAACTTACAGTCATACAAATGTATTAAAATACGGTATGTAATATAATAATTCTCTGAATGGGTATTAATTTACCACTTAAATACTCACTGATTAAATGAATAAGCAGGAATAACAAAGCTAATGATGAACGATTTCATTTGCGTAAATACTGAGACAGATAAAGTCCGGATTCAACACTGAAAAGGTCCGCATTCGGACCGCGGTCCGCCAGTTGAGTAGCCCTGCTCTAGCCGTTTAGCCAATGATGGAGCTGCAGCGGCCTGGGTGGTAATTTTTAATACCATTACATCACTTCTTGCAAAAGTTTTTTTCTAGTTATTGATTGAAGTTTATGAATTTGATTTTTAATAAACACTTCAATTGCCGTTTGATATTTGGAAACTTGCTCTGAATAAGTTTGTGTGAGCATTCCTTTTTAGTACGTTTTTAGCTTCTATGCTAATAAGAAGTCTTTAACGGAAATGTCCGCTTCTTAACTTTAACACTGATTTATGATCTATGTCTTAATGCGTCAGCTTTAGATATAGGTATATAACTCACATTGTCTAACCCTTATTTTTACCCATTGCACCTGCTACGATTCGCTAAAAGACAAGATATGATTTAGTAGCCTAATCACGTTTTTTGATGATTCGACTTCACTCAAGTTAACGGTTCTAAATGGATTGACTTTGCTCGAGCCAAGGTCCAAAACGACCCGAGTCACGTTATGACGATTGTGACGGCAAAAATGACAAATTTAAGAAATAAAATTGGATATTTTTCAAAACTATTACAACTCTCTGTAAAAAGTTTTAACCAGACTAATTTGTAGACATGAACGAATTCGCCTAATAGTCACCAGTTTAATGCAACGCATAACGTGACCTAAAAATAGTTTTTACGTTAAAGACATTGTCTTGAATTAGGTCGACTCGATTGGCAAAGTAAATTGACTCGACTTGAATCGAGTCAGAAAAAAATGTCTTGGTTACAACCCTTCCTAATACTATAATGGCTTAGGTTTGTTTGTTGTTGTTTTTGTATCGACTCGCAGAAGGGAAATTCCCACTTAGCAAGTTGCTTGCAACACGTATAGTGGTTGGAGGTTTGCCATTCTGGTTTGGACTATTTTATACATAGGCAAGGGGATTGACTATAGACCAGGGTTTCCCAATCGGGAGCTATGGGGCGTTTTATCTGTGGCCATCAGAAAATGCCTCACTGGTGAGATATAGTGTAGTACAAAGGTGGGCAAACTTCGGCTCGCCGACGTGTTTTTTGTGGCCCTTTTAGGCTATAGCTGAATAGTAATATCCATTATTGTTCATTATCCATGCATTGTTTACCGTATTTGTATTGACAATACTGAATTTTTGGCTCGCTATTGTTTGTAGTTTTCCGCAAGGGACTCTTTCATTGAACAAGTTTTCCCACCCCTGGTGTAGTATTAGGGGAAGACAAGACAAAGTGGGACACAAGTTTCGGATATCACTAAAAGGCTGCAAAGGCTGTAATGAAATAAGGCGTTTCCCAACGAACTTCTGAAATGAAACATTAAAAAAGCGATTTGCAGAGATAATGCGAGAGTAAAAACTAAAAAAAAGTCTTATATCAACAAAAGTAAAGGGGCTGAAAACAACCAGTTTAGAAGGGGGTAAAACGAAACAAATGGAGAAGGACTGAAAATAACGAGATTGGAAAAGGCTGAAAACAATTGATTTGCAATCTCCATGTCTAGCTTAGACAACTCATCTGTTGGTCTTGGTGATTCACTCATAGAAGTGTGAGCTTATATAACGTGAAGGTGATAGGAGTTAAAATGTTTGACATGAAACACGCTACAAGTCGTAGCAAGTGCAATGAGAAAAATCAATGTTTAGACAATGGGAGATACATATGGGCATATGGCTAAAGCTCAAACATTGAAACATGGATATATAAACAATGTTAAGGTTAAGAAATGGGCATTTCTAATAAAGACCTCTTATCACAATAGATGCTGGAAAAAAATTAGAATGTACTAAAGGGAGTGCTCACACAAGGTTTTTCAGAGCAATTTTCCAAATTTCAAACAACAGCTGAAGTGTTTATCAAAAATCAAATTCATAAACTTCAATCAATGACCAGAAAACACTTTTTGCACGAAATGATGTAATGGTATTAAAAAATACCATCCAGGCTGCTGCAGCTTTACATACAGTTGCACCTATGAGCATCAAGTTCGGGGGGACCCAGTTTTCATACAGGTCTATAAAAAGGTTATATACAAATGCCCTCTGATTGGACTTCTTTATTGACATAGAAAAATTTAGTGTTTCTGAACTGGCAGATTATTTGAAAGGATTTGGAGAAATCACTTCACATTATGGCCAGACATAATTTTAGTTCTTTACAATCCAAAACTGCTTAAGCGTTCAAAGGAAATAATGAAAACATCTTCCAAAACCGGGTCTCTTCAGCCTTTGTCATATGCTACAACTTTTTATCTCGGATGTTTCTACCTTTCTGTCTTGGTAGTCAGAAACATCTTTTTTGAGAAAGACCCAGTACCCCCAGTAGCTGTGTTAAGTCATGAAAGAAAGTTTAGTGAGTACCATAAATTTTTTGTAAAAAAGATTTTTCCTGATCTGGGTCTTAATCACATGAAGCGTATTTCAATAGTGACTAACCATGAGCCTGTATTGTAAATGCAATAAACAAGAACTTCCCTGATTTGCCATTGCACTTATGTTTTAACCACATCAAGTTGAGGATATTGAAATGTGGTTAAAAGCTCTTAAAGGTTAAGAAAGATGACATCAAGATCTATAAAGATGACGTGGAGCGATTGCTTTTCTGTGACAGTTTGGAATTATTTCAGGATGAACTAGCTGAAAGCAAACTGAAGTGGTCTGCAGCCTTTAAAGGTTATTTTCAAAACAAACTTTAAAATGATTTAATACACCTTAGTTGTCACTTTTTATATGATACGTTTTCCGCATTTCAATTGGTGTACTGTACTAATAATATAACCGAATCTTTTAACCAAATACTTAAAGTGTGGAATGAGTGGCAGGAAGTACCCAACAATGTCATGGCTCTGTGTCTTTACAAAATACAAGTTTATTATATGTATGAGTTTTGTCGAGGTTCATGTGGAATGGGAAATTACACCCTGAAAGGTGATCACAAAGTCAGAAAAGTAGAAAAATGCTAATTTATTTTTGAAAAAGTTTCATCATTGGAAACAATTGTAAAAGATATCAAAGAATCTTATGATCCTCCTCCACCTTATGTTGAAAAGTCTGATACTTTCAGCCTATCTCAAACAGCGTTAGCCAAACACTGTGTGGCAAATGGTCGTGTTTCCCGTTGCCCTGAAATTTAGACTTTTGCTGAAAAAATATCTGCTGAAGGTGTAAAGCTCAATCCGCCTGTATGCTCTTGTAGAAGCACTGGAAAGTGCTTTCGTATATCAGCTGTGGAAATGTCAATTGGTTTGAATATGGGGGATAAAAATTTCAATTGTCTGGCACAACTTAAAAATAAAAATTGTCCAAAGAAAGTAAGTCTGGGTGCAAACAACCTCAACCCAGAAATTATGTTTATGTAATTGACCCTACCCCAAACTCAGCATGGCATCAAACTTTCTTTACTTCAACACCAAAACAGAAACAAGACAAACCTACCCTTTTATAGCTAACAGGTATGTCGACAAAGGATCACAGGGTGGAGGAAAATGTTCTTGATTTGGTTTCTTTCATTTTAGAGGACCCAAAGAAAAACAATGACGAATTAGTTGTTCTGCACGGAAATCATTTTTCTCCAAATCAGATGATGTAAAAATGAAAAATGATGATTCCATTGACTCGGCAGTGAAATCAGGTGTTAATGCTGCTAATGAAAGGAAAAGTGTTGACTCACATTCTTTTGATGTTACTGACTTGGACATGCCACCTGAACCTTGGAATAACATGTATGGAAAAAGTGACAAGAAGTGTCATATTCTAAGCAGGCAAGTGCGCCAAAGCATCAAAAGAGTTGAAAATAACGAATTGTTAGACAATCTTTTGATAGAATTGTGTCTCACATATTTTATAGATAAGTCTCAGCCGAGATGGAAAAAGTCTGATATTTCCATCTCAGTTATATGCCATTTTTTCAAAGAAAAACCTAAATAGACGTCAGGTATTTGTAAATTTTATTGCGATTGCTGAACGACTAAACAGTGACCAAATAATCTTCCCAGTAAATGAAAATGAGGGTCATTGACTTCTATGGACTTGTGAATTTTCACCAAAGGCTGTTTATATAGTCAACTTTTCGCTTATTGGGTGAAACAGTGTGCAAGAAATTGCACAAAATATGTTTTGTCTCATTTCTGCATTATATGCTGCTGGAAATGCATGTTTTTCTGCGGAAGAGTTGACCTGATTGTGATATACATGTGTCATAGACAATTCCTATTGTGTCTGGGGTGGGTATCAGTTGAGCTCATTCAACGAAACAGAAGCAAGAAAATGGGTTCAATGCATCATTTGTCTGCAGTATGATACAAGAATATAGCAGGTATCAATGAAAAAACGAAAGAAGCAAACAAATGGTGTACTTAGCAACATGGTAGCCTCAGTCTTGAAGAGATGTGAGAATCTGCAACTTAAGGTAAGGTTTTTCACCTGAAGAAGCAAGCTTATGCTTGCGAAAGCTCGTGTCGATAAATATGACGTTAACCTTAAGAGTGCCAAACTATATCCTGTTTCTTATTTTAATTTAAAATTTGGTTAACACGGTTCAGACAACATCACCAGAATATATGTTACATAACCATATGTAATCATTGGCATATATGCACAGGCTTAATGAGAAAAACCAAGATTGGAAAACCTGCCATCACAGTATAGTATACTGGCTTGCTACTTGCCACTTATCAACGTAATTCTAAACATTGAAAATGTAAAGATATCCTGAAGCTTATCACTAATCCATTATTTTAAGTAAACTTGCAACCACCTAAGCTAATTACTTATAAATAGACATCATTTTGAGGTGACTGTTTTAATGGTTGTGTTAAAGTTTAGAACAACTGAGGTAATAGATTAGTGATATCTTTCCGTATTAGGTACCACAACGTTTATGCCAAAGGCATATGAAATTTGTTTATAAAAGTGGAAGTTGTTAGTGAAGGTATAAAGTTAATCCAGCTTGAGCTTTCGCAAAAGGCGATGAAACAAAAATGAGATTTTTTGTGAAACCTCATGCTGCTTAATTCGTTAACCAACATTTTTTCGTTCAATCTAGCTCAATCACAGGTAACCTTTGTGTTTAAATACTTATAAATTAGTATCGAAATGGATGAAACTGATGTATCTGGCACGTATCTAGGGTTTGATTTCAGCACACAGCAGGTATGGTTAAGTTTCACTTCAAAGTTTACACTTCTAAGCATGTAGAAAATCTAAAATATTCAAGAGACTTTTCATATAATGGATGCATATATAGTGGGTAATCGTATATATCGGATGAAAAATCGATCCGAAAAAGTCCGAATCGAAACTTCATCATGACTGCGTACCTTGTTCTTACCGATACATTATGGATGTATGTCTTGGACATTGTTTTGTCCTAATACCTCTTTGTTAAAAGTAAATGTAAATGACATTTGGTGCCCGGCGAGATACTCATGCACATTCAAAATTTACCTCTTTACGATAAAGTGTGTTAATTATTGTGACTAACCAAACATGTCTGAAGGGTAGTTGATCAACTGAGTGACAGTTCATTTGAGTGACACATTGGTAAGTACTGTTCAAACTACAGTAATGGGTTAGGGTGAGAGTGAGGGTGAGGGTTAAGGTTAAGGTTAATTATGTCACTTGAATGAATAATTTATGTCATAATTATGTCACTCAAATGAACTGTCACTCAGATGATATACAACCGTCTGAAGTAAACACAACGTGTAACCTACAATAAATTTTATGGACAAGTTTTCTCCAGTGTAGCTAGAAAGGTTTTAACGGCATAATTCCAGCTTTTCTGGCCCAATAAGGCAACAGCCTCTTGAATAGAATGAACCTCTTTTTTAACCTTTTTACTGACTCGAGTTCTAAAGGCAAGTTAACTTCACAAATTCTGTTTGTTAGCTTGTATTTAATTTAAGCATTTTGATGAAGATCCGTTAAGTTGCTTTGAGTTAAGAGCTTTAACTGCAATATATTTCATAAACAGAGTGCATATATTGATAAATGAATTTTCATTTACAAACAACCCTTTGGTTTTAGGTAAAAATTCTTGCAACAGATCACAATCTACAGATGATGAAAGAAGTGAGTGTTCATTTTGATTCAGAATTACCACAATATAACACGAAAGGTAATCCATGATTTTTGTACATTTAAATGGTTGCTTAAAATTTTTGTCGGTTACTGCTCAAATATATAATTGTAATGAGAAACAATATAACATGCTCAAAGCTGTGCTGAATAATTATCCTCAGCTTTTGGAAATTGCCTGAATTGTTTTTTATTCTCAAGATTTTAAGTTTAGTTTAGTTGAAATGAGATGCTGAAGCTCACTGGAGCCTTGCTCCGACACTTCTGTGAGCTCCAGCTCAAACATGAAATATGAAAGGAATTGATAGGCTTTTGTCAGGCCCTACAAGGCTCTGGTACCTTTCAATGAGATATTGTACCCCTGGTTAAGCGAGATGACTTCAACAAAATCCACTTGTTAATGATACTATTGTACAGTTTATCGCAGAAAATTTGTTGGTCTACTAATTGAAAAGTTTGTGTCTAATTTTTTAATAGGTGGTGCTATTATGCAAAATGACAGGATAACAGTCACAGCCCCAACAGAAATGTGGGTTCAAGCATTAGACTTGGCTCTAGATAAAATGAAGCAAAGCGGATTCGATTTCTCTACTGTTGTTGCAGTATCTGGTACTGGACAGGTTAGTAAGTAGATCTAGTCAAAGGTGTAAATTCTTTGAGAAAAAATGACAAATTTGGGAGCAGCAGATTAGAAAATATATGGTGTTTTCCATTGTGGGAATGTAAGAGAATCACAGGGTTAATTTCTTGCGTACTGCAGTTATGTAATGCATTATTGTAATGTAATTACATTACATTATGTAATGCATTATCATTATGCATCTATATAATGACTGGTCTGTGTTTTCACAGTTATGACAATTGTACTCCAAACACACTATGCCTTCATTTATAAAATATAAACGTAAAACGATTTTCTTGGCATAATTTAAGCAAATGCACTTCATTGAAGGTGCCATCTATTCACAAGTAATTTCCGAAACAGTTCTAAGAACAAGGCAATCCTATATTTGAAGAAAATTTTAAAGTTTAATTTTTTTATTTAGACACAAAACTCAACAAAACAGAACAGTGGTCTTCCGGTAATCTAATCGTTGACAACTTATTGGGTGACCTTTATTGGTGACCCCAAAGTTTATTTTCCATTTTTTGTTTAAAATCCCTGTTAACAAATTTTCAAAGACTGCTAAAACTTGTTTAATGCCACCTTTTTTTGCAACTCGCATTTTGCTTCAATTCTTTAGACTTAATTAAAGAATTCTGCAGTTTAATAACGGTAAACTGCAAGGCAGATAAACGCATTAAACAAGAAAAATATATTATAATGTCATAGTTAAAGCGTTGCATTGTTGTCTTCTGTACCCCTTTTTGTTCTCTTGTCACTTGTATTTTTTTCGTTTCACACTTTCTGTTTTCATGTCTGTCTCCTGTAGCACTTCCTGCCCTTTTAGCTCTAGTGTTTTATTTTGTCTTTTTTTATCATCATTTGGCATGCCTTCTGCTCTCAGGGAAAGCAGAAGTGCTGCTTTCTGCTTTTATCTTCTTCATTTTGTTAATTGAACTTTCTGTTGATGTTTTCTCTTATCATACCATTACTTTTGATTTCAATGTATTGCTTATCTTCATGAGGCCCATTTCCTGATCTGTCCGACCACGCTTTCTGTGTTGGAATTACATAACAATTTATTTACATAACAATTGTTGTTGTTATCATTATTGCAAACTTGAAAAGGGAAAAGTTAAAACAGAAATCCCCAGCAGTATTCACTGCAGAAATCAAACTGCAACAATTAGTGAGGCTGTAAATACCTGTGAAGCCATTAAAATTATTGTGAGCCCAAAACAACAGTCCACGGGCTTTTGGCTAAGCTTAACTTTAAATGAACAATATCTCTTGATTATATTAGTTTTATTAAAAGTTTATATGGGATTAAACGTCTGGTAGTAAAGCGTGTTGACCTCTGGCCACCCCAATTTTGTGCTAGGGGGTGAAAACACTTATTTCACTGGGATTCGACGCCAAAAGATATATGAACTGTAGCTTTTAACGAATAAAGAACGGTATTTGTGTTTTCGTTTGATGCTTCAGTTTTATCTATTGTTTTTTATTATAATTGTAATAATGATTAAGGTAATCACTGGTCATCTGTAAATTATGTTGTTTCTACTAGCAACATGGTAGTGTTTACTGGAAGAATGGATCTCACGCCATCCTGCGAAGACTGGATGCAAAAATGACACTACATGAACAAGTGAAGCATTGCTTTTCGATCAAGGATTCTCCAATATGGATGGATTCAAGCACATATGCTGAATGCAGGTGATTGCACATATTTGAAATTAGTAAGATCAATGGATCAAGAAACATTGTACAGTGAAAGGTCATTAAGTCGAAGCTTGACGAACCGATTACATTGCTTTAGTCAATAAAGTTAAAGTTAGCTAAGGTTGGTGAAATTGGCAGCACTTAATGAAACGAAACAAAACTGGGCATTGCCTTGGTATAACAGTAATATTTTCACCCCTTTAAAATATCAAAACCTTTTAAATTTGCATTATTGCTGTAATTGACACTTTGTTACGATGTGAAGGGATATAGATTGACCAATTTCTACCAATGATTACCTTTGGGCATACAAAACACTTGGAGGCTACGCACAATTTCAATGTGAGCATTTTATAGAAATATAATTGTTTACATGGATTTAATGGGCAATTCACAAGATCCAGTTAAGTTACTCTGAGTTATCTCAAATTAATAAATTGAGTTAGCGAGCTTCCGCCACATGTCTCTACCTTTGGTTTTTACAGCTCAATCTTGTACAGTCATCTTTTGATTTTGTATGATACAAATATATCTGATTAATGTTTTTGAATAATTAATTAATAGTTGTACAGTCATCTCTTGATTTTGTACCATAAAAATATATCTCATTAATATTTTTGAATAATTAATAATCGTGTAGTATTTTTTGGATTACTTTTCTGTTACAATATTTTTTGCATTACTTTAGATATTTGGAAAAATGTGTTGGTGGCGCTCAGCAACTTGCTGATATAACTGGGTCAAGAGCATATGAAAGATTTACTGCGAACCAAATCAGAAAAGTGTTCTGTCGGCAAAGGGAAGCTTATGAAAAAACAGAGGTGATATGTTCCTTCTTAAACAACATACAGTGAAACTTGAGTAGAAGATTGTGTGCATGTTAGTTATCTACTTTATCTGATAAATAAAATATCAAAATATTTTGCTTTTTGCATACCAAATACCTCGTACAATTGCTGAATAAAAAAATGTAGGCTAGGACTGCCAGGCCATTAGTTGAACTTTTGAAGAAAATAAAATGAATCGCTTCATCAAGCTACTTGATTGTAATCTTAACTAGGTACCAGTAGGTGTGGATTTTGTAGTTGTATTAATTCCTTTGCCCTTAGCCCCTTACTCTTTGTTTTTGCAGAGAATTTCCTTGGTTAGCAGTTTTGCTGCTTCAATGTTGCTTGGAGATTATGCGCCCATTGACTATAGTGATGGAAGTGGAATGAACTTATTGAACTTAAAGTAAGGTAGGACTGGACGTGTAACATTGTTATTAAAAAAAATTAACGCTTTTTCAGGCAGTTCTTAGATTATTTTCTTTAAGAATGATTTCATTGTTTGGTAAGAAATTTCTGATTTACTTTTTTTTGACTCTGCTTGTAAGAGCTTGTAGTAGTATAGTTGGTTTTTTGGAAACTTTTTTTCCTAATCAAGTCTGCATTATCATGTGTACTTTATTTTGCAAAGGTTAAAAACATGGGATAAAACTTGTCTGTTGTCAGTGGCAGATAATCTGGAAGAAAAACTTGGGATTCCAGTTCCCTCTTCCACAGATTTGGTAAGAGTGCTAATACATGTTTTTATATTTTTGAGTTAACACAAAAATAGTATAACGAAGAAGGCTACGAACGGTATCATGTCGAAGCAATGGGTTACTTCAGTAGGCACTGTCAAAAGTAGACTGTAACATGTGAAATGATCGAGGGCGCTCACTGGCTTCCGTATGCAGTGCAGTACAAGCAGTTACAATCAGGTCATTAGAGAAAGAAGTCTCACAAATGTGTGCCAGACATCGCTCAATTCCAACACATTTTCTATTCCGATTAAGGCTGGGAAATTTTGTACGGTTTATGGCCGCGAAAAGTTCTTAGGGACTAAGAGACATTAGCCATCAGCTAAAAACATATATATAGGAGAGAATTTGGAGCAAAATGTTTGGTAATTCCTCAACTCGTGGAAATATGTTGCTCTATTTTTAATTCTTGAATAGTTTGTTTCCTTGATAAATTTCTGACTCCAGCATGACATACATACATTGCAAATATGACACTTTTCATCACGCTTAGGAATAAACAGTATTTTTGTCTGCATTTGACGATGTGACTTGTCATTTTGTGACTATGGCAGCTAACCATCAGCTAATAATTTATGCCATCCTGCTAGCGGTTAAAGAAAATCTGCTAAATACCAAGCCCTAATTCCGATGTTGGAACTTAATTTCACTTTTCGTTGGTAGTATTGATTAATACAGCCAAGACTGATCTTTTTAAATTTTTGGTAGCAATTATTTCTTGTCATATAGGGCTACATTTCCTCGTATTTCTGTCAACGATATGGATTTAACAGCAACTGCAAAGTGATTGCATTTACTGGAGACAACCCAGCTTCTTTGGCAGGCTGTCGGCTGCAAGTAAGCATTCTTAGCATAAAGCTTTAGATAAGAATATGTTGAAATGTAATTCAGTTGATACTTTACTTTTTTCACAGAAGGGTGATATCGTAGTTAGCCTTGGTACTTCTGATACTCTTATCCTGTGGCTTGATGAGCCACATCCGTCTACAGAAGGTCATATATTTATCAACCCAATAGATGATGATGCTTTTATGGCTCTGCTGTGGTAATATTGTTTATATCTGTCACATACAATAATGACATGCAATGTTGTGAGTGATTGCTTCAATAGTATTCCATAAAGCTTGACCCGCTTGTTACTTTATGCAATGACAGTTTCAAAAATGGTTCTCTGACACGTGAGAGATTTCGAGACAAATATGCAGGTGGTTCATGGGAAAATTTTTCTAAGGCTTTGCAAATGACAAAACCCACTAACAATGGAAATATTGGTAAATATTCAACCTACTCTTAACATACTATCTTGTTTAAAGTTTTCAACGTGTGTTTATATTACTGTTTATATTGCTAGATTTACTCACAGAGAAATTAATGGATATCTTTTCTTTAACTTTTGAAAGGAATTTACTTTGACGTGCAAGAAATAATCCCTGAAAGTGTTGGAGATCATCGATTTGATGGAAAAGATAAAAAGGTATAATTGTGGTAATTTTAGTCTTCGATATGGCATTTAGCTGGGCTTAAATTTTTAGTTGGAATTTGCGTACATAATGAACCATTGACAACCATTAGGTTCCAAATATCATGGTTTTAATTACAGTTAACATTAAAATCTCCTTTTCAGTATGTCATTAAACTGGGCTTATAAAAATCGCATCGTTGAACTTTTGCTATAACTGTGCTGAACAAATAGTATGATATTAACCTTTACCACTTTACAATAAAACGAAAACTTGTTTACACTATAAATATATGATTGATGTAGGCGACAAAACTCGGCAAGGGTCGAGATTTACAACCAGAATTATGTTAGCACGTTTACCAAGATTAAATACGCTTATGTCAATGTTAGATGATAGAAACTGATTGAAAAGAAAATAATATCAAAAAGTGCAGGAAAGTATTAAAACTTTTTTGTAATCAGAACTTTGATTACAAGCGCGATTGCCAAATGCCGATAAAAATATACATCTACGCAGAAGTGAGCACGAGCACCCTCGCTCCTTTTTTCAAAGTACTACAGGAACGGGAGTGCGCTCCTTTTTAAGGGTTACTCGCTCGTCGCTCGTTTTTGTGCACAAACAACCCTGTGAACGCATAACATGGATATACAAAAGGTTGAATTGCATAACATTTTAGGTTTTTGGACTATTGTAATACTGTAAATCTTATGTGATGAACAAAAAATGGATGCTTTGAGACTAATTTCACACACAATATTTGCTCCGCATAGTTAATGGCGACAAATAAACGCACAGCATATCAGAACTATGTTATGGCAGTTCGATATAAACGCTTTGTTTTTTTAAACTAACAACAGTTGTCATCATCGTATCATAATTTGCACGTTGCCGCGTTGTTTTTGTATCTTAACCGATATATGCTTTTAAAATACTGTTGCACGTAACTCGAAATTTAATTTCGTTAATTACGTGCCGCGTCCCCGTTGTTATTTATTGGCGAAGCGTATTTGTATCACAAGTAATTACTTAATATTGAGTTTGAGTTTCAGAAAATTTACGTTTCTTTTCAATGTCAGTCACTACATTTTTTCCAAAAAAAATCATCTCGTTGTCTTGTTTTATGTTAAAGGCAGGTTGTCATATAATTAAAGGTTATTATTATTATTATTAATCGGAATTTTCATAAAGTTTTCCCCAACTTAATTGCTTATCGTAATTTTATCGACATCGTGTGTGATTACTTTTGCACGAGACGCGATAGCGATATGTCACGTGGGCTTCGTGCAGCGTGATATTACATTAACAGTTTAGTTGTGTAACTGCCAAACTTGCCAAACTCGATTTATGGTCCTGGAAATAGTTATCAAAGGACAGTCATTACGTCACATCACAAATTTTTTTTGCAATTGCCCGATTTCGGAAAACGGCAATGTGGTCCAAGAGCCGAGTGCAGATATCGCACGCATTTCAGTTGCGTTTCACAGTGACTGCCACACATAAAACAAGTTAGTTGTCGATGTTTCATGTGTGTAAAATATACCAAACAAAGTAGGTTGCGCAATAACGTAATTTGTACCAAACCTTTGTAGCAGTAAATCCGTTACGTAATATACGTAAGTTTCGTATTATTCGTAATTATTGTCAATTACGTGCAACACTATTTAAAAGTGAAGAATTTTAAATTGTTCAACGTCGACATCTATAATTCTATGTTATTGATACTCTACTCGTCTATTAATCATTTGTAGAAAGTGTGACCAAAACAAAACCTTTCAGCATGGGATTTCACGAAAGTTCCTATATAAAACTCACAACAAATAATTAATGATAAGCAATTACAGTTGCAGTTAGACACACGTGTCATAATGCAAATTTACAATATACGAATGCGATTAGTGTTCAAAAATGAACCAGAGTGACAATATTTTTTAATTTCTGAAAAGTAGGGATTGGCCGATACGAACCCAAACCCGAATAGATTCGCCAAATATCGCCTTTATGGAAGATTCGGGCGAACACGAATACCAACAATGCCGAACCAGAATACAATATTACTTACAAATTTACTGACTTTCGTAAGAAATGATGATCTAGTTTTTCGACAATGCTAAACTAGAGTCAGCAGTACTTACAATGAAGATCGTTTACCTAACGATTTTGCTTTTTCAATCTTTTTTTAAACACTATTTTTCGAAAGAAAGCGATTTGTTTATCGATTAAGTCATTTTAGAAGCAAGACTTGACAACTTTTGGAGGAAATTTTATAGTTTGGTTCTAATATGAATAGATTCCGGGATTCGTTCGTGTCGACCTTCGTGATATTCGGGTTCGCACGAGCTCCGGTTACCGAGCAGGTTACGATTGTCACACATTCTTCTTTTTGTTTTGCCCAAGGGCATTACACAGGTAGAGCGCCACTGGGTGTAGAAAATAAAATACGAGCGGCATTTATTGCAAGGCCAGCGCTCGAACCACTCCGCTACCGTGCCAACAGGTTGATGAAATAGGCTTGTTAAGCAGTTTTTGAGACGAGTCAACCTATAATACACTAGATGTAAAACTATGGCAAATCTAAAAACATTGCTGTGTAATTTTTCCGCAATGATGTTATGAATCATATTCTTTTAAGGTTGTTGAATTTTCCAATGATGAAGAAATTCGAAGTCTAGTCGAAGGCCAGTTCATGGCCAAAAGGTTTCATGCCGAACAGCTTGGTCATAAACTCACTCCGCAGTCTCGAGTGTTGGCAACCGGCGGTGCATCAGCGAACCCTGAAATACTACAGGTATGTAAATGTGTACATTTTGCTTTTTTGCTACGTGGCCGATTTCAAACCTTTTGTCATATGACAGGTGCTCTCAGATGTTTTTCAAGCACCGGTTTATACGTTGGATACTTCAAATTCTGCTTGCTTGGGTTGTGCTTATCGAGCAAATCACGGTCAGACCTGCATGTGGTATCCATCATAAATGCTGTTTTTTTGTAACAAAATATTATATTATGAGTTTGATCTGGCAAAAACGTTCGTGTTTTTCAGTGTCATGAAGGCCTGAAATGTTTAAAACTTTTTATTCAGGTGTTATGGGCGGACATAAGACTGCTTTTGCTGATATTTTTCGCCAGCCGCCGAATTACAAGCTAGCCGCTAAACCAAGACCTGCAGATTATGACATCAAGCGGTACGGTCGCCTTGAAAATGCTATCATCCCGTTGTAAACCACACCGTTAATCCACGTGTTTGCTGCTGTTGTTAATTTTTATGGTGAAATTAGGTGTAATTCGAGCTTTGTGTTACTGTAACGCTCGAGTTTTTAATTCAAGTTCAATTGATGATATTAAAATTCCAATGCAGTGTTGTTTGCTTTTGATAAGGTTGTTAAAGGTCAGCTGCCAGCCTGGATTTGCATGGTGCCGTTGTGCCCAGGGGCCAAGCTTTGATGGGGGTCTTTTTATTAGTAAAACTGTGTGGTGAGCATGAAGTATTCTTTAGGAGGGTAAATGACCCTCTGAAAAAATTTAAAAATTTTGAAGTTTTTACGCCAATCTGCTGAAATAGGTTTGCCCTGGTTATATTTGTTAAAGACCTACAATTCTAGTGAGCTTTGTCATAATCAGTGACGTCAATGAAATTTTTATGCTTACTTGACCACTTATATTTTAACAAAAAAAACTCTGGACAAAACTCAGTTTTCTAATTAACGAACCTTGTGTCGCGTAATGTTTCGTAGTCATGCTCACATCGCAGTCCGACGGCAAATTTTACACCACTGAAAGGCGGCACAGATAGGCTACAATTGCACCTAAGTATATTTTGTGTGAAATTGATTAATTTGTATGCCAGATTTCAATCAGTAACCCTTCGGCACAATAACACATATTAAACGTATTATCATGTCATAACCCATACCGATTAATTAGGATTATTTTGCCATCTGCAGGTCACACATTTCAGCGATAAGTTTAGGACTTTAGTTGGTTACAATGGCTAGACCAGGGGTGACGAACCTATTCGCTGTCGCGGGCCACTTTGTCAGTTACAGCTGAGTAAGCCGGCCCCACAACTTTTTAGTAACCTGTAAAATTTTGCATAATAATTAGCATTCAAGCGCAAACGCTTCATTCTGCAGATTTTTAGCTGTTTCGGCGGCCTCAAAAAAATACATCGGTTGAGTGCAGCAATCTATTGAAAACATACATATAGGCTACTGCTGCGACTCAATCGTGCTATCAGCTTTTGATAACGCATTTTGAGCTTTTGATAACAGACGCCTATGGACCTCAAAACTTGAGTTCGTGAGGGGGCCATGCCCCAGTAGCCCCGGCTGGTGTGAGCGAGTCTTTCTTGTGCAGCGGCCCACGTGCTCTTGAATCATCGATGTGTGCAGCTGGTTTAGTTGAAAATATCAAAATTTCCAGGGCAGGGACCATTAAAACGAAATAAACACGCAAAACAACTTAAAACGTTGGGTCCCGTGCCCAATCCTAAATCCGGTGCTGGTCAGTTGACGATAATAACAAGCAAGTTCTGACGGTAAGGTCATTTTATTTGCATAATAGTTAACAATATAAGAAATAAAAAGGCAGGCTAAACTTCGAACGTGGAAAATTATCGTTTCTCGTTGAAAGGAGGGGAAGCTTCGTTTCGCATCAAAGTCAAAGTTTTTTTCACTGAATTGTGAACATCGCATGATCTTCGGTGACTGACCAATGGACTGCACATTATTTACCTCATCCAAGAAATATCGACGCTACTTAGTGCTGGTAAGCATAGTAGATATTTCTTCTAGGTAACTTTCCACCGCAACCGAATCAGTGCAATCTTGACCTTTAAGTTTTACCTAAATGCCTCTGAATGACGTCTTTCAAAAGCGTACTGGAGAGCGGGAAATTCATCCGCTGATGGCAATTTGCAGTCAACGAAAAGCACGCGGAGCTCAAAAATCGGCAGGCCACGATGGCTTCGGGCGGTTAAACGGGTCCTGATAGAGAGATTATTGAAAAAAAAGAGAAGGGGTATTTTGTAAAGCAACAAATAACCTCATGAACATGGAATAAAAAAAGTAAGTAGTCGTTGAAAACGTGCTAATGCAAACACACATACTATTACCTAACAAGTCGCATACGGAGCAGATTTTTAGAGTGCAGATAGTGAATACAAAATAGCAAGGGCGCGATTACAAATATTGACGACAAAGCGGGCATAATAATAAAAAGAATAAAAAGTGGGTTTATGCATACTACACGTGGGGCTTATAGTGAATACACAAGGATCGATACAAAACAGATGTAAGTTGAAACGGGCGTATGATTCAAAATATGCTGAAAAGTATTAGGTACACAATATGCAAAGATACAGAAAAGGCACATAAACTCGTCGAAAAATACGCTAAATGTCATCATCATCGTTCACACAAGCAATTTTTGCACATTTAACAAAAACAAAAACGCTTTCATGTTGCGTCGTCATCGGTATGTGGGATTAGGCAAAAATCGTAGTCGGGTGGGTTAAAGCCGGTCCGTTTTCCGTGAAATCAACTTAGCTTTTTACTTGAAGCAAACCGGGCCAAACTCGACCCCAAATTCCTGATCCGATCCACCAACATCCAAAGGCGCAATATCGGTGATAGGCATGCGTGCAACTTTCTCTGTTTCGTACTCAATAATGGTCTTGCCCCATGACGTAGGTCGGCCCTGTAAACAAGGGGTTTTATATTCCAAGTTAGCTATTGGCTAACAGGGCCAATTATTATCTTTTTTAAACCAATTGAAAGGATTGACTGACTATCCACAAATAGCCCTTTCAAATTTTAGAACCTGTCAATTTCACTTACCGCACAGCCATCTTGAAGAACGCTGTATGTATTCCTTGACCTCCCTTCTGCCGTAAACTCAGTGTCCCCATAACCTCTCAGTTTTACTGCTTGATCCTTGCTATCAGTGATGTCATTGTGATAAGCGACCATGTTACGGCAGTAGAAAGTAACGCGCTGAAAACAATTTAATTTTGAATGCGACGTGTTAAATTTTAAGGTATCTTCATTTACTTTTTTTCTCCGTATTTAATCACATGCTTAAGAACAGCCGAAGAACTACCTTAAGAATCTTTTTACCAACCTGTTTGGCGCTATTGCTGAGAAGGCGTAAGAAGGTAAGTTGAGTTCGATAATCGGCGTGTTCGACTCTGCTTTCTAGCGGTGGATCATAAGAGATCGGCCGGCCAGTTCTGAAAATAAAAACCATCACTCAACTTAGTGAGCCCGTTAGACACGACAATAATACATGGTTTTGCCATAGTGATAGAATATAGATAATAATATTTCGCCCGTACCTCGCTTGGCCGTAATAGAGATAGCCGCCATTTAGTTCATCAGCGCTATAGTGAGTTCCGTTTGCAATTGATCGCTGAGTAGGATACACACAAGTCTCCAAGGTGTTGAAGTTGCAGTAAACTTCGATGCCATCAGCAGTGCAACCCCCATTGGGATCAATCCATCGCACGCCTGTATCAATCAAGCAACTTGCATTTACCCCAACAAGAGACAACACCGAGGCAGCAGTTACCAATGAAAACAACAAAACATGTTGTACTGCTGAAATATTGAGCAAATCTAATTGTATTTAAGTAGGAAATTAATTGCACGAACCGTCCTTTGGTACAATTCCCTGCTGTGTCTCAGCCAAATAGATGTCCATACAAGAGCGGGCAGGCGACTTTCGGTCTGCTCCTCTTGGTGCCTTCAAGGTCTCTACAGAGGATGTCAGTTCTTTCAGAGCCAACATCATCTATAAAAGAATAACGTTTGTCCCAGTACGAAGCATCACCTCACGAGAGACAAATTTTTTTCTTTAACTCACTACGTTGCAAAAATTAAATCCTGTCATCATCTTACCTCGTTATCGCGCTCAATAGCTGCATCGTCGTTGACTGGTTGATCTGAAACACTAGGCCCTTTGTAAGAAAAGGCCGGCATCCTGAAAGCTGCAAGATCGACTCCGCTCTAAACCCACATAAAAAAGTGAAAAGACCCAAAAACGCGGCTGACTTAACTTAATTTAAAAAAAAACTCACTCCAGGTGGTCCGGGTGGTCCAGGGAGCCCTGGTTGTCCAGCAGGGCCCTATAACAAAAAAAATTATTTAAAGATTTTATCACACAAAACTTAGCGGTTATAAGTATCTTTTATACTCGGATGTAGTTTACCTTCATTCCGTCTTCACCAGACGAGCCACGTGGTCCACTTGGACCCATTGGACCAGATGGTCCATGATTGCCGTCTTTTCCGGGAATACCTCTGGGCCCAGTTGACCCCTGTCATTAATTAAAGTTATATTCGCAAACGTCCCGCAAAATTATGTTACTCCTTGATTTCTCTTTTAAATGAGAATATTTAACCACTTACCCTAAGACCTTGTGGTCCAACCTGTCCAACAGCTCCTCCATCTCCCTGTGGACCCTGGATAATTTAAAAGGAAATTACTTTCTTCTATTTCATCAGATTTATCCTTAACTATAGGGCGATACAAAATTTTACTATATTACTGTATTTAATAATTAAAAGGAAAATTAGAGATGTAGAAAACTAACCTCGTATTACATTTCTGTTTAAAAACAGCAGAAATATTACTTACTGGTGGACCTGGTAAACCCTGCAGACCGCTGAAACCACGATGTCCCTTTTGTCCCTACAATTAAGCAATAATTAACAAATGATAAAATACATACAACGATGTAAATAATTTTTTGAGGACTGGTAAATCGTCCAAAATATTTACTTACCATGGGTCCCGTTTCTCCACCCGAACCCTTGTCTCCTCGTAAACCTTGTGGTCCCTAAAAAATGCAGCCTGCTGTTACCAACAAAAAATGCTAATTAAAAGCAAACGGCCTTATAGTAAGTTAGTGCAAAAATAAGTTCACATAAAACTATACATACTGATACACCACGTCCTCCCTCAGGTCCAGGTGGTCCTTGTGTACCTGGTGGGCCCTGCATCAAACAAATAGCGTACAGTACATGAAACAGAATATTTCATTCAGTATATAATACAAAATTTCTAAGAACTTACAGAATCACCACGTGGTCCACTTTTTCCTTCAATTCCAGTAAGACCAGGTGGTCCAGGCATACCGGGTCCACCAGGTGGGCCGCTGTGACCAAGAGGTCCCATTTCTCCCTAAAGCCGAATCAATTCATTTATGTTGGAAAATTAAAGTACAGTATGTACAAAACATAAAGCAAAACCTATGTTCTATCTCAAACCTTAATTCCTGACTGTCCATCACGACCAGGGGTACCTTCTCGACCTTGGACCCCTTCTGGTCCAAATTCTCCTGGTGGTCCAATCGGCCCAACAGGGCCAATGTCTCCAGGAGCACCACGTTCTCCTGGCAAACCAGATCTACCTTGTTTACCTTCTTCTCCCTATGAAAACCAATTCCATGTCATTAAAACTTTGCAGCATTTTTCTCAATATATCAAAATTTAGATAAATTTTGTTTAAAAAAAGTAAATGCTTTATTTCCCGGCATATTTCTTTTACTATATTTTTTCTCAATTTTAAATAGAGTTTGAACTTACGCAATGATTGCAAAAGCAGATATATAAGCAAAAAAACAAGGATTTTAACGTAACATTAGTAACACACCGAAACTACTTACAGGTAAGCCAGATGGTCCCCGTTCCCCTTGACCTCCTTGCGGTCCAGGTAACCCCTTTTCAAAGAATGTACAATTCAAACGTTCTGTTTTCATTCAATTTTCGTATATCACACAAAATCCTAGCTTACTTACCGGGTTGCCAGGAGAACCAGGGTTTCCAGTAAATCCAGAAGCACCAGGTGCACCTTGTGGTCCCAGTTCACCTGAGGGCCCAGGTTCTCCAGGCTGTCCATTAATACCTCGTATGCCTGTATTATGTAAATGCTTTAAATTGCTTTAGAGTAACACAAATTTTCTGCCATTAACAGAGTTGTACACAACAGCTTGGTAACTTCACATGTGTAATTAACATTTAACATTAAAATTACTAGTTGCTGCAATCAGAAAGGAGAACACAATTAACTACTCTTTAAAAATCTATGCAAAGCTTACCTGGCTCTCCTTGAATTCCAGCAGGACCTAAATCACCACGAGCTCCTTTGGATCCAGGTTTACCAGGTTCTCCAGAATTACCTTGCTGGCCTGGGCTTCCCTGATCTCCTCCTGGGCCCGGTCGCCCTGCTGGTCCCGGAAATCCAGACGGACCCTACAATGATGAAGATAAACCGAATTAAAAAAAAATTAGATGGAAATACCACCCACAAAAATTGGTTTTTGTGTTATAGCAAATTTATGATTTTTAAAATTTATCACTCAATAAGGTTTAAGAATTTTTTGTGAGAGACACTTTTACATAACTTTAATGAAATATTGACCATGGTATAATAACAATTTTTTTCCTTTCTAGATTAACTATTTATGCTGTCAATGTAGTTTAAAAATTGTTTAATAAAGATTGTCGTTATTCACTTCTGACATCTGAGGATTGCTAAATCAATTGATGTTTGACATATATCCAACATCTAACTTACGGGTGGCCCAAGTGATCCACGTGTTCCTTTTCTACCAGTCAAACCAAGAGGACCAGGTGGTCCATTGGAACCGGCTGGTCCCTGGGGTCCAGGCTGGCCACCTTCTCCTTTAACACCACGAGGACCGCCCTCACCCTTCTTGCCTGGTTGACCTTCAGTACCCTGCAAAACAACCAACAAATCAAACACAAGGCACAAGCACACTTTCCAAAGGACCCAAAATTGTTTTTGAACTTCTAAAATGTATGGACCAAATCAACTCACCGGAGCTCCTGGAAACCCTGGGGGCCCTTCCAATCCTTGATCACCTCGTTCTCCCTAAACAATACTTGCTTTACTTTTTCGTTACATGCAACATGTAACTGATAATAATTTACGTTATCTTTTTCATGTACACACTATCTTTACACTTGCAACAAGAGAAAAACGTTCGATTGCCAAAATGACGTAGTGGGTTTAAAATTGTGTGCCACAACAACTTTACAGAAAAATCACAAACTTCTGAAATTCTTTTAGGATCCACTAGCGTTTTTAAACATTGGCTGATCTTTTGTATTGTATTATGGAAAATGTGCCATGAAAAATTTGGACTTTCTGAATGCACCATGCACCTATAAAGGACGAAAAAATAGCATCTAACTTACAGTTGAACCTCGAGGTCCACTTGGGCCGACTTCACCAGTAGCACCAAAGTCACCCTAAAAAATGAAAAATCCACTTATCTTCTTATCCATAGAATTTTATTTCCTGAAATCTAATTTGTTACCTTAATTCCATTTAATCCCTGTGGTCCAGGTGGGCCAATTGGTCCAGTCAGCCCCTACAAAAAGTTCTGTTGTTACCAGTATTATTAACTTGCCAACTTCATATGAGTGAGATTTGATTACTCACTACTCACAAGGAACTTATCAACTTGTGATATACACAACTGTGACACAATTATTGTCTTAAACTTACTCTTAAACCTTCCTTTCCTGGTTCACCTTCAGATCCAGTTGGTCCCGTATCACCCTGAAAAAGTTTTCAGCTTAATAAGAAATATCAACAAAAGCCAAAGGTTAGTAAATGAACAGTCTTACCTGGTCGCCTTTGGAGCCAGGAAGACCTGAAGGTCCACGACTTCCCATCACACCTTGTGCACCACGTGGTCCCATTTCACCAGGTTGTCCTAGTGGTCCCATTTGACCCTTTATTATACATTTATAACTTATGCTATCGAACCTTCGAACTCCTTTCTGATTGATATAATTACCTTTTGTCCATCACTCCCAGGGATGCCGGGCACACCTCTAGTTCCAGGAAGACCTTGCGAGCCTGCAGGCCCAACTTCACCAGGGAAGCCACGTTCACCACGAGAACCTGACTCACCTGATGGTCCCACTTCTCCAGGTACACCCTAGACATTTTTCAGGTATTTATTAGTAAAACGCACATCAAAGGATACTATCTTTCTTGTTGTTGAAATAAAAGTGCGATACGTACAATTTCACCCGGTTTTCCTGGTTCACCATTTGGTCCGGGAGGTCCTGGCATTCCTTGAAATCCTGTTGGGCCGGGTTGACCAGGTTCACCGCGTTCACCAGCAACACCCTGCACAGTGCTTAGTTCAATGCTTACTGAAGTAGTAAATAATATTTTTTTGAATGTCATTCATACAATCTATCGTGCGTTATCAACACGTGCTGTCATACACTATGTATTTATTGCATTACTTACAGCAGGTCCTGATGGACCTTGTGAGCCACTTTCTCCATCCTTGCCAGGTGCACCACGCAATCCAGGCGGTCCTGAAATTCCCTTCTCTCCAGTTTTACCACTTTCTCCCTGTAAAAAAATTATGCATGATTACTACTACATGTTTCTTTTTTCCTTGAAACCACTGTGATGACACATACCCTAGATCCTTTGACACCTGGGAAACCAATTGAACCTGCTGGACCCTTCTGTCCTGGTGGACCAGAGGGTCCTGATCGGCCATCATCTCCAGGTACGCCCTGAAATATTTTTCAACATAGTAACATCAAACATATCAAACAACTTATATTAATTGTGCACTAACAATAACAGAACAATTATAGTAATCTCCACAAGTTTAAAAATATAATGAATGTAACACGTTTTGTGTAGTGTAAATTCAAACATTTCGTCCATAAAAAGTTCACTTGATACTACTGTTTAGAACAAAATGAATACATATTTACGTTTAGTGAGCTTATATATGCATTGTTATTCCTATCCAAATCATTCAATATCTTAACTGCTATATACTTACTGCAGGACCTTGATTGCCCTGACGTCCCTCAGCACCTGGTTTTCCTGTTAAGCCCTACAAATAAAATTTATCGTGAGAAAGCAGTAGATAAAGCACAGTAGCTTAGCTTTAACACTTTTGCTTGGTAAGAGAGACACATTTTACTTCACTGTCATAAACTGCTTGTCAACGCAAAATGCATTTATCATATAAAACTGGATAGAAAAAAACCTTACAATTAATTATCTTTGTTTGTTGCTGGTAGATATCAAGTATCAACTACACCATAATCATTATCTTTACATGTTGTGCATATAATCACCTTAACTATGTTAATAAAATGAGCTCATAGACAGATGTTTGGTGGAATAGATTAATACGAAACTGCCAGAAACAGTATTGCAAAATTTAACCAAAACTTATAAAAACCACAATTCTTACCCTAGCACCGGGAAGACCCGGTTCACCAGCACGACCTGGGTCTCCAGTAGAACCCTTAGGTCCACCAAAACCTGGTTTACCTCTTCTACCGGTGCCACCCTGAAAAAAAACATCTTTTAACACAAACATCTTCCATAATACCAAACATAAGTTATGACAAGGAAAGGTGAAACCTACCTTAGGTCCTGGTAAACCATCAGAACCGGGGAACCCTCTGTTACCAGTTGCACCCTGTAAAGGTTAACAGAGATGTTACTATCATGATTCCAAGCTCAAATGGTATACTTTTTAATTCAATTACATAGTTGCATAGGTTTTAATACTCTGTTTGACACAAATCTAACTCACCCGTTCACCAGTTGGTCCAAGTGGACCGGCTGGCCCAATTTCTCCTCTGGGACCCTGGATTTATAATATGATTTTAGATGCTGCACACTACAGGAGTTTATTTAGCTTACACTTTTTATTTGGTTTAATTTAAAGAATGAAAAAAACTCGGAAGATAGAATTATGTGAAGTAATGATTTTTTATAATTTCTAACTACAGAAAGTTGTTTTGTACAGTTAGCATGTGCAGTGAGTGACTTACTCTATTTCCTTCTTCACCTTGCGATCCCTGCAGACCTTGCGGTCCAACTGAACCCTGCAAAAAATGTAAGGTGTAAACAAGAACAACAATTCAAAGCAGCATGAGATTTATAGGGTGATTAGCAAATTATTTTCAAAATACCTGTGACCCTTTGGGACCTTGATCTCCTTTATATCCTGTTTGGCCAGGATTTCCCTAAAATTATACAGTAGTACGTAAGTCATAATAAAAAACTTCCAGACGCACATATTGCATAAGAGGTGTGTAAATGGAATATTAAAAAAGTGTTATTTCTGCATTGTTTACACAAAACAATTCAATAACTATAAAGGTATTAATTAAATAATCATCTTCAATGCATGTACAATGTACCCCGTAGTAGAATCAAATACATTGACAGAATATAATCTCACCTGATTTCCCTTTGTTCCAGGGCTACCAATGTTTCCTTGTGGACCCTGGAGTGCAAATGATAAATGTGTTAACAGTATACATTAAAGTTTAGAAAATTAAAAGTGAAGAGTACATCACAATGTCAGAGAATGTAATTTAATGCAGGGATTGTTTTTAAAGCAAACTCACAGGAGATCCACGAGGCCCAGGCATTCCGGATGGTCCGGCGACACCAGATGCACCCTATAGAAATACACTAATAGGTAAATAATTTCATTTAATTTCACATTAATAGTAAACTAATTTTTGTTTACTTGACCTAAATATACTTTCACATATGCAAATAACTGGGTTTTAGAATTGGCGTGATGTAGATACCAAAATGTCAGAAGTGTTGTCTCATTTTCACAGATATTTTCCCTCAGTTTAAACCAATTTGGATTATTTAATGAATCTTTTAACTTTAAGCTGACGAGTTGCCAATAAATAAGCTAAGTAACACTAATCTAGAACCAACTTACCGTTGAACCTTTGTGTCCAGGCATTCCATCAACACCAGAGGCTCCCTGTTTAAAGAAAAAAAATGTACTGTTGTTAAAAGCCTTGTATTTGCTTTCATATTGAACATTGAAAACAGTGCTTACAGCTAATCCAGCTGGACCGGGTGGTCCAGGAGTGCCAGATTCTCCACGAGAACCCTGCGGGCCTTCAGGACCACGACTGCCTGTTGGACCACCTTCTCCCTAAAATCGAAGGAATATGTAAACAATTCAGAATAAACAAGACAAATGCATATTGGATATTTTTAAAACGAAAAGTATCAGTTACAAGCAATTTCTTACTTTGGATCCAGGAGCTCCTGGAAAACCAGGTGGTCCAGCATTTCCTGTCGGACCCTAAATACGTAATTAAAATAACAAGTACACAAACACAGCAGATCAGTTTCCCATAACTAAAATACGATGTAACTTGACAAGTAGTAGTATAAAACAAACTTTGATACATTAAAAAAAAATTAATTCTTCGGAAAATTTTAACTTACTGGAGGTCCGGATTGTCCTGAAAGGCCATCAGAACCTCTTGATCCCTAAAAATTAATGTCAAAGACTTAAACTACTGTATTATAAAATGTTTTCATTAAGTTTCATGTGATAAAGTAATAAAACTTTTAGTAATCTTAGAATCACACAAGAAACTTCTTACGGGTGCTCCGACTGAACCAGGTCGTCCTCTATCGCCAGGTAAACCTCTTGGACCCTGAAAAAATTTATCATCACAAAGATCAGATGAATACCAAAACCAAGTTGGCATCTGAGACAGTATTAATATCTTCTAAAAAGTTCATTTCTAGGTTTACTGTAGATACCATGTTTTTACCTGTAAACCTGCAGGTCCAGGTTCTCCCTCTGCACCTTGTTCTCCCTTAAAGAATTACAATGTATAATGTCAAATTAGAATAGCTGTCCAAAGAGCACAACTACAAATATGTCTATGTTTTGTACGTCTTATGATTTATAAACATCTATGACATAATACAATAATGAACAAATAGAAGAGGGCCTCACTCCTTCACCAGCAACACCGGCTTCTCCCTTCTCTCCATTGGTACCAGAAAGGCCCTGAAAATTAACGCATAATATTTTAGAACTACATTCGTGTTAAATTTCATAAGTGTCAAGCAAAATACTTACCCTATGACCCTTTGCACCAGGTACACCAGGTGTTCCAGCAAATCCTCGAGGTCCCTATAAAAATGTGATCTATTTTATTACCAAGTAATGTTAATGCAGATCACAACATACAAAAAATTAAGACAAGGTTAAATTATTATATTGCCAAGCAGATTAAATTATACCATTGGTCCAGGAGTCCCAATACTTCCAGTTTTTCCTGATTTTCCATCTGTACCCTGCGAGATTAAGTTAAAGAAAGGTTTTAAAATAACAGAACAACATGATTGCATTTACTTACATGCAACTAGGAACATGGCTTCTATTGTGATTTTTATTTGATGACGTATAGTGTACCATAAAGAAATACATTGGCTTGTGCTTTTGTTACTATGTTTACAAACATATTAACTATAGGCAACTTGCTCATGTGGTCAAGGGGGTGCCAACAGTTAGTAAATCTAGTGTTAAATATCCATGATGAAACAAATAGGCAATAAAACAATAAGTGCAATAATGGGAATGAAAAACTTGCATTTTTTGTTTGGCTGTCACTATTTCACCCAAAATAATCATGCAATCAAAGCTATTTTTCTCAGTTCCTTAATTGTTATGTACACTAACCTAAATCTTCCAGTCTGAATCTAACGTCAATTAAACCCTAAATAACTAAAATCAACTTTTAGCATACCAATTTGGTGAAATAGTCACTTTTTTTTTTATCTATGTTAGATTTATTTCCAATTCATAAACTTGTACATGCGACTAAAACTTAACGTTTCTAAACAATTCACATGTAAACCCATTAAAACAAAACAAATAACAATATTTGTCATGTAGACAATTTTTTGACTAATTTCGAGATAACAGGCCCGAGGACAACAAAAACACTTTTTTTGGCATTAGTTGTTTACATATACTTTAATAAGCGATTGACAGGGCCCGTAAAATCACCTGGAGTTGAGTGAAATTGAACTACAAAGCTTCCACTGTATTCTAGTTAGTGTATAAATTTTGCCGATGGTTCAATTTGGATGCCCCATTTTAATAAATTTATTAAATCAAAGCAGGTTCAGAAAAATTACCTTTTGCAAGCAATAGTTTCAAACAATTTTTTTAGATGCAAGGGGTCATCTTCATTACATGGTGTGTATTGTGATGTGCCTATTGGCTACACCCAAAAACAGAGTGATACAAGTTCGATCCTTTGATTAATGTAGCTTATAACTTTGTTAAAACACAAACAATTTTCTATTGTTTGTTTCTATAATTGATATGTAAGGTATTTCTGAAATAATTACTTCAAAAAGAAATCAAAAACTAATCCATCTGATTAGTAGTGTCACTGTATTTGTATTTGAGCGAAATTAATACCCTCCCTTGCCAATATTTTTGAACTTTTTAAAAGCTTGAAGCCTATGATATATACCAAACATGAACAGAATGTTGTCAAACGTTGTTAAAGTTAAAAGTAATTAATTACTTACATCTTTTCCATCCTTTCCAGGCAAGCCAGATGGGCCCATTTGACCAGGTGGTCCCTGCAAATGAAGCAAAAAAATACAATTCTCTTAATAAACACTTAACGAAAAATAAGCAAATATATATCATTCAGAAATGCTTAATAGTATACAGTATATACCTAAGTAACCTACTGGCACTTAGCCTCATATGCATACGAACAAATTTGGAAGATTGTAAAGGAAAGAAATCAAACCAAAAACTGATAAAAACGATTAAGCAGATAAAAGAGATGATTGTAGCATCACCAGTAACCATCCTCCACCTCTCACTGAATAATTTGCACACATACCAGTAACTATAACTACACACCAACTTTAAAATTATCTATATCTATTTTTGCCTACCATTGGTCCAGTCTCTCCAGATACTCCAGGTGGACCTTGGAAACCTTGTGGGCCCTAAAGAAAAAAGTCTGAAATTTAATAGGATAACTAGTAGTACAACAAGAGATAAAATATTACGATTGTGTTTGCTAAAAATATTAATCGTTAAACTACTTCCTGCATTAAGAAGAGAATGTGTATTTTTCAGCAGCATGTTTGTTGTAAACAAATACATTCCAAACTATTGATATCATTAATAAAACTCTGACACACTGTGTAAGTTATCAAACTTACTGATGTTCCAGATGGACCAGGTAAACCTCTTGGTCCCATAGATCCCTACAAACAGAAAAATCATTTATAAGATGAACCAGGTTTTTCTGATATGCATGACTAAGCACCCAACATTGAGCATGTATATGGGTATAACTAAACAACTCTGCCAAACAGCACTTAAACTCCTTTATGAACTTGAACCAAAATAAAAGTTGATTGAGTTTGTAGCCCCGGTTGGTAGTTGTAGTAATACCAGCAAACAGCATATACAACGACTAGTGCTAGAGTGTATTTCTATTTGAATATTTAGCTGGACACTTCATTAGCCTAAGCTATTACAATGTAACTTTGTAGTACCATATTGGTACGTTGTTTATTTCAAAAAAGGAAGGGCATTCTAATATACGAATTATTTTAAACTTGTTGTATTGTTTTATGAGTCAGGCAATTATAATGTCTCTGAAACGTCCAAGGTCATGGGTGTATGCACATACTGACCACTCCATTTACCAAAATATAGCTAATGTAACTAATTTAGCAACTACATCCGTTACATAAACTACTTTTTGGTATACAGAATGGTCCTGCATATACCACTGAACTTGCAATGCGAAGTTAATGACACAGGCTCTACTGTTCATTGGTTTTGCAGCCTCAGATTTTGTGAAAAATACATTCATGAAAATGTGCCATTATTAATCACAGTTGCGTAAACTTGTGAACATACTACCATTTACAAAAATGTTACATACAATCATTATTCCAAGCAATTTGGATGATAAAAAAATCTCGCAATACAAGGTAAAGAGTGTGCTGTTCTGAATTGGAAAAAAAGCAAAGGTTTGACAAAAATCGCACAGGTTAGTCGATTGGCTACATGTTTGAGACCCATGCCCACTGGTATAACACAATAGAGAAACAAAATCACAAAATTTTGAACTGTACAGATAGAGTACTAAATGAGTCCAATTTTGCTATATGTAAAAATGATATTCTATAGTAAATACAACATAAATGTCAAAATAAAAAGTATGGAAATGTGTTATCATTATAGTAATCCTACCGGTTGTCCAGCTATAACACCAGATGGTCCCTTTTGTCCAGATGGCAAATACTGCATAAAAATATAATCATTACAATAAACGTAGCAAAAGAGTGGGCCCCTTCTGTGATTCTATTCATGAAATACTTACACTTATAACAAATTTTACAATATATATACATTGATTCAACAATATTTGTCTAATTTATCTTTATAAGCTGATTAAAACATTATAATAGTTCAATGCAAAATTATTGCAACACAAATTGATTTGTGCATATGCACTTCTTCCCTTAAGCCAAGTGTTGGTTATGATCATTTTATGCGTTACATCAGAAAGCATTGCAGTGCTTTAAGTTGTCAAAAGTTTAAAAAAAGTTTTTTTTTGTTCATTTTTACTTCTTGCGCCACTCTGTGACAGTTTTAAAGACTGTTTATGGCATGGCAGATTGGCATTAATCATGAGTTACCAAGTACTAATTCAAGTAGTTTTAATAAAAACTAGTACACCCTAGTATTGGAAAATTAGTATTGAGGCACTTAGCTCGGGTAAAGCAGCTCCGTAAAGCGGATATTAGCCAGATAAACTTTCCCAGCCCTGGTTATAAGATTGTCCTACTTGTAGTAACATTTAATTAGAGTTAATATTACATTGAGTAATTATAATATGTTTCATTTAAAAATTACAAATTCTGTTGCTTTGTTTTGATCAAAACTTTGTTTCCATTTTCAGAAAATGGTAAGCAAAAGGCAAGTAAAGTGTCTAGCATTTTTAGCATAAGTAAGTCGCTGCTTCAAAACTATAACCACAACCAAACATATGAGCCTTTGTTTAAATTTTTTAATTTTTGGCTGTTCAATTCTCAAACTCAAAAATTTTTAATTCCATATTCGTTTATCAGCTTTAAGATTTGGCATAACACATTTAATATTTTGAAACAAAAACTTTGAGCAAAGTCAATTTAACAAGTGTGGAAAAACGAAAAGCATTGTAACATCAGTTCTATACCATCTCGTAAACAGAAGTAGTCGTAAACAATAATCTAATAAAAATATTGAAACAGCCCATTAGCTGTTTAACAAAACATTTAAGAAAAATTTGCAAAATATATATTAAAAGATTTATTTAGGGAAATAAATAATTGCACTAGACTAAAGTAACGTATTGGCATATAAAATTAGAGTATGATAATAATTTGCCAAAAAGCACTAGTTCACCAGCACAATGTCACTTTTCTCAACAACATTTCTACAATGAATAAAAATTAAAAACATTCAAACTATTTTGTCAAGATCTGCAGGATTTTTCACAAAATCAAAGTTAATGTAAATGCATGTCTAATATATGTATAACAAATTACCCCTCCATCACCACTTTGTCCAGCAGGTCCAGGCGGTCCAGGTGGACCCGGCACACCTGAATTGCCATCTCGTCCTCGTGGGCCTCTGTCACCCTAAAATAGTTGGCACATTATGCATAATACTACTACTGTACTAGTGCTGTAAAAGTTAATTACCGTTACTGTATATATTAAGATCAATAACACAAAGCAATTACATATGATTACAACAACAAAATGCAAACTTTTGGTCCTGCAGGTCCAGCTGATCCATCGGGTCCTTCTGGTCCAGCAAAGCCCTAATTGGAAACATTAAATCTGTTAATTTTCTAACCCGCACCAAGCCGAATGTGCAAAAAAAAATACGCTAATCAAACCTACCGGAGGCCCTGGTAACCCACGTGGTCCTTCTTTCTACAAAAAACAATTTATGAAGTAATTAGTAAACATACCAGGTAACTGATTCAAAACTGAAACGGTCATTCAATTGTGTAAATGTCTGGAAAAAGAACACTTGATTATATCTAATTTACTCACCCCATCATCAGCAACTTCTCCAGGTTCACCTTTCTGTCCTTTCAGTGCCTTAGTAATAATTTAAGTGATTATTATGTAAGCACTAATGGTGTAAATGTAACGATTCTTAACCGCAGTTTATCATAAACTACTTAAATGTTTATAAAGAGCAAGACACAATACCTGCGGCCCATTAACTAATTTTAATTCATAAGAATCATAACTAATTTTAACTCAAGTTTCATTTTGGCACAATATGTTGGACAGATATTATAAAAAACCGGTATAACATTTTCAACGTAACAAAAACTTTCTGATGGATTTTCACGTAGATTTAAGTAACAAACCAAAGTTTTCCACTTGCTAAAGTGTTTCAGCTACAGCAGGACTTACCTCATCTGAAAATAAAACAAATTGTTTTGCACTGGGATTCTTTAAATAACACCAATTACATATTTTACGCTAACTGAACAAATGAGTATTTGCGGCACAACGTGCATACGTGACATGAATTGTGCAGGGAATAGTACCGGGCAGCAGATAATGTGACCTATTTTATGATTACCTTGAGAGTTCACACATGTTGGACAGCACTCTCCCTCTTTTTGGCGCTGGTTAGAACAGGTCAGCTTATCGCATATGATATAATCGCAAACAACTTCGCCATTGTCGCACAGACAAACTTTACAAGGTTCCGGTTTAAATACGTCCCTGCTTTCGTACCTCGCACCCTGATACGTACATGGTCGATCTTTGTGAAGAGAGACAGAAAGGGTAAAGAAAGATTATAAAGTGGAGTTTTAATTTTGTGCTTTTGAAAAGCTGCGCATTTGCAGCATGTACAGTATATACAACAGTATATACTGTACATACACATCTGCACTGAAAATAAGCTTGTTATATGACTGTGTTTAAGTGACATTAGCTAAGTGACGTTACAATGATTATTGCCAAAATATTCAAACATGTAAAAATTCTACCTAAACTTGACGTGATATCTCTCAAATGTAGTGCCTGTACACAAGTATGAAACCGAAAAGTTTTAGAGAGAAAAGGTAGGCAAAGAAAACCTTCACTTTAGAAGGTTTAGCGTGATATTTTTATAGATGCCTATTATGCTCAGTCAGTTTTAGTGTAAAATGTATATTTTCATTACTTTAAAGTCAAACGGAATACTTATGACTAACAGCTAACCACAAAAACGTGTAGTCAAGATATACGCTACACGACTATCGCCGCACCACAAAATGATCGGCAAGAGCTTTCTTGCAAGCAGCATACTGTAATTTGCTCATTTTGCTCTTCGAAGTCACCCATACCCAAATAACCCAATGCACGTGGCTTGGCGAAATGACTATTTCGGCCTTTTGTTCAGTTACCGTCTAAATGCATTTACTGAAACAGACAGTAAGAGTTTAAATGTAAAAAAGCACTCCAAGTAAAGGTTTTCTACTGGGTCGACAATCCACCCATTTTAAGCTTATTTAAGTCTAACTATGAATAGCGCAAAATTACATACAACGTTCACAAAACCATTGTCACGTGAGAACAAATTTATATACAGTAGGTTATACATAGCATTATAACTAAATCTAAAAATAACGACAAGCAAAATTATAAACCAGGCAGCGGGCCATGAAAGCAAACTATTCAACAAACACAATACAAACAATAGCGAAAAAGTGATAATGTAAATGTATGGCGTTGCCGTTAATAGTATTAGTGTATTGCCTTGTAACTCCGTATGTAGGCTATATTGTGTATTCAGAAACAAACAATTTAATGGCATGATACCTACTGGCACTAAGCAGCCCGATAAAAAGCAAAAGCAACTACAGCGTTAGAATTGCGCATGCATATTTTGTACAAACCAAATGTCCTCAACAAAGAGAGAATACTAAAGATTTTGCTATTATTTTCGGTTTGCTTTTAAGCACACTTCCAAGATCATCGCACCATAACTTCGCAAGAAAATGAAGATATGAACGTTTAAGCATTTAAGTAAATGCACGTCATATGATTTCAAGTATGATATAGCTGCTATAGCACACACATTTTATAACTATGGATTGGAACTTCTAGTAATTTGGCCTTAGTTTCCTAAGTTTGGGTACAATTTTTGAGTATAACGCTTCAACAAAAATGGTCTCTTGAAATTGCAGCTCCAACAGATAAAGAGCAGTTATAAATAATCGTTAAAAGTCGCGGTCTCTTAAAATTTCTTGATGGTCGCCGAAGCCAAACCCTGGAAAAACTCTGCACGTATAAACGAAAAAAGTTTCCTGTCTATGGGTTAGACCAATTAAAAAATTTATTAGCTTTCTGGTAAAAGTCACTAGTAAATGGACATGTTTTATTTTTTGTGGTGCAAAAAGGCTGATTATGAGAAAAGAAGTATATTGTTTAAGTGTGTAAGTGCTGATTAATTATATGGAAAAATCTGTATCAGAGAGATATCACGTCATGACAAAGAAAATAACTTTTAGGCTAATAAGTAGAATAAATTGTCATGCAAAATAATGAAAATAATTTTCACAAGACTATAAATAATCTTCGAAATAAATTCATCCTTTGCATAAGCCACTCAAACAAGCAGAAATTGCCAAATTGCACCATATTCGATTTTTACTGAAATGCTCCATTGACAATCACTGAAAAAAGCATATTCTTATCGGCTCCGGTTAAATGACGGCTAGCTTAAAATTACCAAATAACAGGCATAAAATCCTATAAGATAATAGGTCGCCAGCAGACACAGTTAAACCTTACAATTTGAGTAGTTCCGAACAAAAACATGGGCATTTTTGCTTAACCGCACCCAGACACCAGGAAACCAGGCACGTCAAGGAAGATTAAGCTAAAGAAACAGCGCATTTTTTCAATGCGTTTGCGTTTCGTGAAGTTTTAAAACTTTGTAGGTCAAATACACGAAGTGCTTGTGCAGCCAACCTAATCGACGCCAACGAAGCGTATTAGCTAACGCGAAAGCTTTTGTACAAGAAAATGAAAGGACCACTTAGGAGCAAAATGTTGGAAAGATCTTGTGAATCAAAGCAAAAGCACGAGAACCAGAGTAAATGTTGCAACGAAAATGTTTGCACCTATTCCCTTGCTACTGCTTTTACTTGAAAAGGACCACTTGATATTAATAATAGATCACAAGCAAACATTACTTTTTGAAATGTGCTGAAATAATTAATAAAGAGAACGCATTAAATGTTTAACAATAAATACCGCTATTGGTACCTACTAATGACGAGAGAAATTCATCAAAACAATATATTTATATATATATCTATAAACGAATATCGAAAAGGACATATTCCTTGGGGCCTTAAAGTAACACTCTAAATTAACTGCACTAAAATACTGCAAAAACTACTTCTTATTATAGAATACTTTTATCAACACTCTGTAAATCTACATCGAAGTGCCCTTTTGCAAGTACGCGATTGTCTTCTGCATTTGTTAACTCGTAAATACGTCATACTCATAAAACTTTTACTTTAACAAAAGAATTGAATTTCTTGTTTTTTTGCCTCTGTAGATTCATTCTTAATGTTTAGATAATGTTAAAGTTGTGATCGAATGGGCGATCGCGAATTGGCCTTACTTTAACCGAATTTGATTTAATACTTCAAAAGCAACTTATTTCAGAAAAAATGCAAAAAACTTTAGACGGACTTTTGAAAAATGGCAACAAAATTAACAAATCAATTTAAAAATGAAGGGCATGTAAAAAAACAAAACACAGAGAAAACCATTTTCAAAACTACGAGCTAACATGTTAGAAAAGGTTAAGATCGTACATATAGATTACATGTCATTGCTCAGTTAGTCTTGTAGCTCACATGCAATTTTGTTATATAACATATATTATGTTATAATATAACGCATGCAAGCGCAAACAAACTATATCCTTACCTTGACAAAATGCCCCATCCAAAACCAGAAGCATGAGTGCACATAGCAACTTGAAATCCATCTTTCGTCGGCTATACATGCTCACCACGAACATGTATATTCCGACGGCGGCAGGCGATTGCGATTCCCGCCTCTGGCTTGCGAAGTTCACACAATGCTGTGATCCGCACCGCGCCCAAAATGTTCTACTCACACTGCAGCGGCGAGCGCGGCCGCGGAAAGCGAATACAAACGAAAAACTACCGCGAGCAATCCAGGCAACCCGTTGGGAAGCCAGTAATGCTACAGTGTGACTCTCTAAGCTGGGATGAAAGCCCAGACAACACGCAGATGAATTTTTTTCTCTCTGGCTATCTTTCTTCTCTCACTCTTTTTCTAAGAAGCCCTTGACGTCCAAAAACGTCCTTCTGAAAGCATTAAGCTTGACAGTTAATTAAAAAACATCTATCATGTTTGTGCGAAAATTTACAATCCCTTTCAAAATAGGTCAATCAGAATTCAAATCCAACAGTTGGCAAAATCGCTCTTTATACATAGTTTAGTAGTGTATTTTACGTGTAGTTAAAATAATTGCAAACACTAAAAAGTCGAGCTCCATTAAGTTATTCTATACGCAACATAAAACCAGCATGTTAACTATGATTGCTGCATGTTTATAAAGCATAGTTTGCACACATTTAATTTACAGGTATACCGTCTGTTGTACGCATAATACAGCACATGTCAGCAGACGTCAACTATACAAAACTTTATGATCATGTAATAAGAAGTAATGACATTTTTCCAGAAAAGAAAACTATCACAAGCAAAAACTTTGAAACAATGTCACATTGATCACTACTAGTCTTGTCTAAATTTCAACGAGACGGCGTTTCCTGAAACTTGGCTGTAGAAAGCAACACACGTGACAACCGTGACCTTATCAACGTGAGATTAAGGCCAACACGACAACATTTAACTTGATTTCTGAAATATATACAATTCATGTTCGACAAGGCTATATTGCAGTTTGAATGTGAGGAATCTTCAAAATTTATATTAATTTAATAAGAATTGAAATGCTGTACAAAGCATATATTATAGGGCTAGGCAATTGTGCATGCAACATTGCCTGGCCGAAGGCAGTTCGAGAAATTGGCAAAATTATTCTCAGGGTGGTAAGTAATCACTCGTTAAACTTAAGATCCGTTGAAACCCAACGACCGGTAAAGCAAAATTGCGTGCGGACCAAAACGTAGAATTTTAAAAAGTAGCAATCATGTTCAATGTAAGTCATTCTTCTCTGAATTTGAACAATGTCTCAAAAATGATATAATGGTACCAGTTTTTCGCCTTGAAAAACAGCCTTGTCATTTTAACAACACACTCAAAGTTACCTTTTTGATACGGCTATGCAAAATTAAAAATAGTAGTTCAGTAGAAGATTTGTGAGAACGCAAACTTTTGATCTCGATGTTTGTGCGAATCCGAATCGAACATAATGTATAACATCATAATAACGTCATAAAATTGAATATGATCATAAGCACAAGATTAATTATGATTTACAGATTTCTAAATTTCAGATTTCAAGGATTTCTATAGAAAGCGTAATATTGGGTCAATGATATACAACTGAAATTAAGAAGAGGTTTTATAAATATAACCACAGGTTAGCGATGTCTATAAGTATTTCATAAACTTTGCAAACCAGCGACGCACTGATCATGCTTATGAGATTAACACGACGCACTTCTAACAACTAAATGATTATTGTACAGTGAGTATAAGGTCTAAGAGTGCTTAAAACTTCATTTTGAAAATATAATACACTACGACTTGGTTTTAAAACAGAACAAAGCTATAGGATCACAACACCACAGGCGTCTAAACAAATCGTGGTTTCTACATGAACTTAATCAGAAAGTTGTATCCGCGCGGGCATAGCAGTGTCTTTCCATTGGCTTATTTGCAGCGCTTTAGGCATATGAAACCTATATTCGTAATTTCTGCAGAAAAACGCTTGATTGCCTCCAAAGAAAGGACCGTTGTTACAAAACTAAAGAAAAAAGGAACAAGACACGAGCTGCACACAAGAACGTGGCAGAGAAATTGCAACGATAGAGGGTAAATCAGCAGAAATGCAAACTTCGAAAACTTGCAGGTTCGTTTGGTTTACCATACATATCGGGATCGAGTATATTGATGAAGTAATTATTTGTTAATTAATTTAAAGCCCCATCACAATTCTTTACACATTGCAAATTGTCTTAACAGTACCAGATTTTGTCTTGGTACTGAATTTCGAAGAAATCTATAGATCGATTGAGTTTAACAGAATTTAAAATCAGAATTTGAAAAATTCTTGTCTACTTGGCAACTCTATATAAAAACCAACCGCTGCTGAAAACAACGTGCGTGTTAGCGTTGTAGTATGCTTGTACCAAACAAATGCAATGCCAACATCAATACCAATGTCAATATCAATTACCAACGCAAATACAATACCAACACCAATATAGACATCTAGCCAAGTTTAATGACCTAAGCAAAGGGCTTTAATGTCAAATTGTCAACACGCAGATTGGTTGTAGGAAACTTGTTCCCAATTTATATCAAGAGTTCTCCTTTGTGAATTGGCAGTTTTGTTTTACTTTGAAAATAACATAAACTTTTCTGAAATAATGTCGATGTCGAAAATTATTAGTATATTCATGACATATTCTCCAATATTCAACAAATAAAAATTATTTTATACAATAAATCCTTCGATTTAACAAACTGAAATGAACTTTCTTCCCACAGGCTTATAGACACATTGCAAGAAACTTGTTTGGTATCATAATCTTTATCCTCAGACTTAGGAAGGTGTGCATGAATTAAATTCGGCAATGATTCCTAGAGCTCAGGTTATCGAGCTATAGCCGTTGTGTATATTTATATGTTCCGGGTAATATCGACATATTTTCTGTTTTCAGATGTTTTTTGTTGTATAGCCCGAAATTGAAGCCAATTTATAGCGAGCCAATGCAGCGCTCGAACCACTAGGCTACCGAGCCGATTGAGCTTTATGGGAGCATACACTAACTAGCATAAATTTTAGAGTTGTAAAGCATATCAGTGTTAAAAAGGCACTGAACTTGCTTATTGTTTAAACCTACTACGAACTACAGTATGGAGAACTCCAGTTAACGTCTGTCCAGATAACGCGAGCACCCCGTTATCACGACCACTTCAACCCAATAATTGCAATGAATAACATTTTGTTTCGCCAATTCGGACCACTCCAGACTGCAACGGCTATAAAGTTGGCACAAAACGAATAATTATATTATTGAACCCCGTCCAACAAGACCATTATTATGTAAACGTTTTAACTCGCAAGTGCTAAATCATAAAAACTAATTAATCGCAGCTACTGGTACGGAATAAGCACCTGGGACTGTATTTTAGCGAATGAATTGCGTTTGTGCGCGCATGGCATATGCATACTGCAAATGAACCTGCAGTAAAAATTCCATAGCTTTAGCACTGTTTAAATGGTTTTAATTTGTGTTCAAGGTTCCCAGGTGATTAAACCCCAGAACAACCAAACTAATGATCCGTACTTCTTGGGTTTAAATTGTCTTGGATTATTCGTCTATGGGTTGAATTGACCGACCGATCCGAAATGATTGCATGTGCAAAAGATATGAAACCATTTGTGATAGAGTCTGTAGTCTTGACGTCTCGCGGGTGATCGACTTACCGACTTCAATTATTACACTAGTACAGAAGCAACAAGCAACCATTCTAAAACAAAGGTGAGGTGGTTTTGGTGACCCAAAGTGACTAATCAGGTGATACGACTAACTGGTCAACAGCACATAATACACAGTGGTTCCCAAACCAATTTTACTGAGGTTCCCTTTCATAAAGGTTTAAATTTCTTACGGTGCTATAATCAAAGGAATCGTAAAAAGTTGCTTTATATCAAAAAAGCAGTTTACTTACACTAGTGCAGTGTTGCAGCAGGGGCACGAGCAGATGCCTCACTAGTGAGCTATAGTGTAGTAGTAGGGGAAGAGGAGAGAAAATGGGACACAAGTTTCTCACGTTTTTGTGCTTATGCATGTTTTGCAAAATTAGCAGCGCGAAATCTTCTGCACACACAGTAATGAAGTAAAAATTGTTTTGCAATCAACAATCTACATTTTTTATTGGTGAGCAAAGGGCCACGGATTGTGAGGGTGACTGCAAGGGAGCCACGAACCATGACAGGTTGAGAACCAATGCTTTACAGGAGTATACTACAGAACAGTAAGGAACATGGTTGCAGTTTTACCGCTAAACAAATTGTCAGTCGATAATAAATGCATTGCAACACAAAACAACAAGGGAAATTGATTTTGCTGAAGCCTGCAGCGAAATCGCATCCTTTCCCTGTAAGCAAAAAGAGTTTAAAGACAAGCTTAGCGACGCCCTTTGGAAACTTGCCCCATTGCTTGGGAGCCACTGGACTAAGGTAACATAACAAAAACACATGGACAAAGAGTATCGAAGCAGTGAAGACTACGAACAAGGTTAGCTTTGTCTGAACTTGTGCCAACACTTTTCAAGCTGCATTTACAAGCTCTCGAATCTTCGTTTTTGTCTTTTTGGTATAACTCTTTCTCTCTTTTTCTTTTTGTTACAAGAGCGACCATCCGTTTTCAGCAGTACCAAAAGAGCGAAACTTTAGCAAACGCACTGCAATGCCCTAGCTCCTAGCACGAGAAACAAATTACGTGCTTAAATGGAAATGCTTGTGATTGACAGCTTATTACCAATGCAATGAAAGCAAATATACTTAGCTGTACGTGGCTTTAAAAGTATCATTGCATAACGATGGATAACTTTTACTTATTTGGTTAAAAGTTAAACGTTCATGTATAAGCTCAGGTTTAAATAGCTAAACATACTGGCATTTGTGTCGAAAGTTTTATTAGCATCCCAGTTCAACAAATCCCTGCTAATCTACTTTTCCTGGTGATCTCCCCTGCCCATCTACCTCTCATTTGCAGCAGCTGAATTATTTCATAATTACTTTACGTCTCAGTGAATGGACATCATCACTTCTTGAACGCAAGATAAGAAGTAAATATGCTTAACCTCCTTTGCGATGTTTTCACACATGGCGTAAGGCGTTTCACTGCAGTTGCATATTATGTATCACCACTTCAGCTGGCAATTCTGTAAAACTTGTCATTACTCTTACAGACTTTGCACCGCTGCTGCACGGTCAAAATCCTGGCATTTTGCGAAGATTTACATCGCGCCTGGCAATGCACATGTACAATAATGTATCTTTGCAACACTTGGCGCAGGAAACGAAATTTTTAATGCCGGAAGAAATTTCAGTGCAAAGGTTTTTGGTGATAGTTAAGGCCCACAGTCGCTCCATCAAAAATAAGATTCTATTACATTAACTGAAAAAACATTAATACTAAAATAAGACTAAATGAGTATTATAATTTTACTATAGAAATATATCTAAAACGTATGCGTTTGTTGAAATTGTTAGGAACATGTTGAACTTTTCCAGAGATGATATTGCTCTGTTATTGACATAAAAATACGTATCCAGAATATTTTTTGTTAACTCCTTTCATCAAACCATTCTGTTATTGTATAATAACTTTTAGCAAAACAACATTAATACTCTGTCATGATTACTGTATTAGTAAAACAACGGCCAAGTTGTTAGCCAGTGCAATGCTGTACAGTATATACATTTTCTTTCTCACTTTTTTGTACAGGTATCAACGCGTTACCTCACAACGAACTATTGGCAATGTTAAACGTATTGTTACTTATTCTATTAATCTGACACTCTAGTTTATGTCAGGTCTTTTGATAGATCACCGTCTGCTGTTTAGTCTGGCGATCATGTAAATTTTATTTAAGTTTAATGACCAGGTCTCGGCCATTTTGATATAAAGTTATATACTTTATATAACCAACAGTAGATGTGGGCTTCATATACCATAAAGTGGCAAACAAAGCAACCAGCGCAGGAAACATAAATATATTGCTGACATGTTTCAGACATTAACGTATGTCCTTCATCAGAGTATAAGGCCTTCACGACTCTAATTTCACTAAGTGCTAAGTAAACGGTATAACTTCCGATTGATTGATTCCAAATCGCCCATTATTGTAACCTATCAGCTTGGTCGCTGTAATTTTCCTGAACTATTTCTTGGGAGAACAAGCAACTGAACGCAGCACAAAACTATCTTGTTTCAACAATTTATCATTGAGCGCATTCGCGTTAGCGTTTAGTTAACATACTGCTGTGTACCATTTTCCTCATAGTATTAAAGTAACTATGCGCTACGTCAAAAATAAAATACAATACTAGTTACCACCTCCAAACCGGACCCAACTTCTGGCGTTCAATTTTGCATAAATTTCGTAGTTTGGCCATGATACATTTGTGGTGTGAAGGTGGGGTAGTGGGTAGTGGTGTAATCAGTAGTGCTAGGGGTTCCCCTTAATGCGAAATAAAGCTTTTTATACATAACGATTAATTGTTCAAGCGAATAATGCAAAAGATCTTTCAAAAATAACACATTTCTTCACATAGCTAATTGACACGTCTCTACAGAAAAATTAAGATAAACTTTTTAGCGAATTGCTTAAAAATTGCATTAAACATTTGTGAAGGATAACGTTCTTATTGTGTTATGTTTTTAATTTTTTAGTGTGTATTGCAGCCGTCGCGTTAAATTAAAAAATCTTCATTTGGCCCTCTAAGCAATTCGAGTTTGAGACTCCTGATTGAGATGAAATAGTTACATTTCAACTCGTCGGCGTTGCCTTAAGAAGAAATTCTTCTGGACCATTTTTCGGAACTTATCTTCAGTACTCCGAAGTACACAGTACTAGTGTTTACTTTTGAACGTAACTGTACTTATAGTGGCTAACGCTTGAAACTTACAATAAACTTTATCAGCGCTAAATACGCTAGTATCAACAAGTCATTCGGGGTCATCGATGTGTGCAGGAGGTTTTCGTTTGGTTTTACTTTTGAAAAACTACATTCTCCAGTACATTTAAAAACCATTGAAAACAAATAAATACGCATTGCAATTTGAATACTTCGAAAATTAAAGATAAAACTCTGCCCTAAGCAGAGTTGACGCATTACAATGTATCACGACATGATGAACTTGTTTTAAACCAACGTTCACCGTGAATTGTCTAAGCAGTTTTCAAGAAAACGATAGTTTAGTAGTTTACGGTTCCAATTTGAATATACAGTGCTGTAAGTTACTTATACGATTATATACCGTTAAAACAAGCACAAGAAACAAAGTTTTGTTCTTAACAATTACCGCTACAGCTTTTTAAGGATTACCTGTGCCAAAATAACTGCTTTAATGTCCATTTCGTTGCTGTCTACTGTATGGAAACGCAGTATTTCTTCGAATGCAAACTACAAAAAAACAACAAATAAATAGATACTGCATATAAATTTAGCCACCTTTAAAGTAAACAGCGCTCCAAGAAATAAATTGATAAACATAAACATGATTTTAGCTTTGATAAACATGAAACAACGTATTTCATCAATATAGGCTTCACATTTTGTTACAAAAATGCGAAGAAAAGTTGATAGAAGAAATTGTGGGTACATTTAAATTGAAAGATGTTTTTATGAAGTTTTAAGGTTGGTATTGGGCTATAGTTACTTTATGAAAGGACGTAAAAATAATATTGAAACAAAAAAAACTGCACAATTTAGACCAAATACTGTAAATGCAAAGCGCTGCTTATGTACTGTATTCGAAAAAATACCGTAGCTTAACATTGATAAGTCAGCTGATCGAGGTATTTCCATTAGTATTTTGTGTTAGTTACAGTATTTGATTTTAGTCTTTTATGACAAAATCATTGCATCTTTATTTGTTCTAGTATTTTAGAATGGACAATTGTTTGGTAACCGAGAGTTTTGTTACATCAACTTACACAAATTGGATTTTGAGTGCGAATCAGAATTTGAAAGTTGTTCATTACCAGTAATTGTTTGCGTATGCTATTCCAGTGCAAAATGTAAACAGAGGCAGTTGGTTTCGTCGGGCAAGGTCAAGGACTACACTGACCTTCATTACCTAACCCTGCCGTGTATGACACGAAACATCTGACTTATTAGACCCAAGTGGTAGATTAGAAGACAAGGTTACAAGACTAGCCTAGGCAAGGTTGCAAGTTTTTTCGGCTGTTGGCTGGCTTGTCGTCCAGCTTCAGTGAAGCATTTTTGCTGCTGGTTTTGTCAATAGCGTAATGGCGGAAATAATTGTAGAGATGGAACCGAACAATAAGGATGAGTTGGAAAGGCAACTTCAATCAGCTAAGCAAGCAAGCACTCAAAAGTTAGCAAATGACTTCAATTCTGCGCAAAGTGCTTACGAATTGCAAGAGAGCGGCCAACCAGATTCTTTTTGTAGCGAAACCATTTCCTGGTATAACCCATACATTCGTCATTTCCATACTTTCAGCTGCGTGTTCATCACCGCTTGTTTATATCTTGTCTCGTACATGTTTTTCTTCAATGCAAGCTTGACCATTTACGTAGTGTCATCATCGGCCGATTTTCTGTATGTTTACGTCATGGTCTTGCGATCCCGTACTGGTCATATGATTGACGGTGTGGAGGAAAGGAATCTATTGAAAATACGTCAACGATACCAAAAAAGCATCGGATTTTTTTTGGATTTGCTAACGATGATGCCATTTTCCCAATTGCGCTTGTTTTTCCCAGGAAGTGATGAAATTTTTTATGCCATTGGACGCCAAAGAATGTATGTTCGGTTGCACTACATTTTGTACTACTTAGGTGAGTGAGACATATTTTGGTTAGGCCTATAAAAGGCGTAGTCTACATCGTCTAAATAATCTAAAAGTTCTCAAATTTTTTCAATATTACTACTTTGCAACTGTCACGTAGGCCTACTGTTCTTGGACAGTTGGACTAATTCAAAACAACAATAAGGAAAATGATAGGTCTGTAACGTCTCGTTTGCTGCTACCATTATGAAAGGTACCACAAACGCCAAGTCTACGCAGCTTTACAAGTATATAACACTCGAACGTTGAATTGCGACTTGGCCATATCTCTTTAAATGTTATCGAGAGGCCGTCGAGCTAAGATCGCTGCAGGTGTATCCGACTAACAGGGCTGATTTCTTTAATTTGGGCTTCACGCTCGGGCAAGTACCCGACTACCCGTATCTTGTGTCACTTGGCTGTAACCAAGTACTTTACAAGCAATGATTTTTATTTTTTTCCGGTATGGTTTGCCATATTAATTTGCCCCAAGTTGCGTAATCGTGTCGTTCAAACAACTTGCACAAAATCGAACAGATTGCAAGGGGTGGATTCCAAAATGATTTTGAAAGAATTTTCAAACCAAACTGATATAAAATTTTTATTAGAATATTTTTAAGTAAGCTAGTCTATTAATGTTTTGTATGATTATAATTTAGAAACTTGTTTTTGTTGTTAAGAGAAGGCGTACCATAGGACACTTTCCGCCGCCAAACGCTTGCGCATTGGCGTATTTAGGATTGCGTTCGTGAAAGTTGGCCAAATGTTAAAATTGCCTTTATTACAAAATTCGTTACGCCAGGGGACCATGGCCCTCTCTAAATATGCTCGTGCACTTACAAAATTAATTTCTAAAATACGTGAACTAGATTTACTTTCTATGCCCGTAAAATACAAGTGTTATTGTAATTAAAAAAGGTTTAAAGTCATTGCCAAGGAGGTTTTCACTTTTCACCAATCATAGTTCTTCTTCTAAGTCGGCTGCATTCCTAAAGTTTGATAATTTTTTTTGGGTATTACTGCAAGAATGCAAGGAACATTTGATTAAATTTCCTAAAGTAACATATTTAACGTCTATAGGACCATGGTAGCCGTGCCAACCCTTTTACTCTTCACTTCCGGAAAAACCGGAAAAGCACGTGCAGATAACAAAAAATCGGATTTTTGATTTTTGAAAATAAGCTAGGTAAGTTGCGATGAACAAAACTTCCAATACGGCAAAATATTTAATTTTTTATCTATCCACTTGTTTATGTTTTAACCACAGTGACAAAAATTGACAAAAATTAGGCATTTGTCCTGCTCTATCTTTTAAAACTACCACGTCAAACAAACAGTCTGTAACAAACTGCTTGTGGCCACACAATGAGACGCTTACGATCATGTCACATGCTTGGTTGTACTTTCTGAATGCTTTTCTAGTTCGACTTAACAAAACCGTAATACAGTACTGTATATCTAAAAAACATAACAAGCATTTAGCCTACATTTGTTGGCCATATGCTACCAATTCGAATAAAAATAAAAGTATGAAAATGTTATTGCCAAAAAGAAGGACAGTTTGGGATTTTAGCGCGTCCTCAAAGGATAATTCAATCGTCATGAAAAAGAGGATAAATCTTCCAAAAGGAGAACGTATGGTAGATTGGTAGGCCTATTTAATAGTGGATCCTCCGTCCTCCAACGCGTCTCATTAAGTTGAACGTGATTTGTGTGCGCAATTCTTGTTTGAGCAACTGTCTACTGCAGCGATTGGGCTCGCCCGACACTTGATAATATCCAACGAGACGCAGCCGACTCATACCTCTATAGTTGTTACCAATGGTCGCGTATATATATTATACACTAATAAGCTGCGGAGACTTTGCGGTTGAGGTGCATTCTTAAAGTGGCAACGGCAAGCGAGACGCTACACCACAACGAAGTTAGCACCATGCTTTTCGCTTCCCAATGTCAATGGCAAAAAAAAGCAATACAACACACTAGAGCAATAATAAAATAAAACATCAATCATCGTCTATTATGAGTCTTAGCTAAGACAGGGAAAACTTGAAGTTTTTTTCACTTGCCCCGGGCAAGTAATACCTTTACATTTTCCTGCCCTATGCATTTGTGTTGGGATAGGACTTTTTTGTCCAGGCTTGGGAACTTTAATGAGCTAAAAGTCGAAATTAGCCTTTACTTGCCGGCCGTAAAATTTACTATTAGAGGTATTATTAATATTTATTATTATTAGGTATTAGAGAAGAAGAACCTGGATCAAGCACACTATTTTTTCGAACAACAAAATATGCACTTCTGTCCAGCCTCACTATACATTTTGCGGCTTGCGGTTGGTATGGTCTAGCATGTTCCCGCAGTGACGAAAGTGGATTTAGCCTTAGGCTCTGCAGTGGAAACAGCTGGATCATGTACCTACCTCAAAGTGGGTTGCACAATTTTCTCATTACGCGTTTGAAGTAAGGCTGTCACCATTTCACCGAAAAAATCGAACATTCGAAGCTATGTTTCATAATTTTTTTTGTTAACCTTTGAAGTTAAATGCTATACTGTACCATAGTAACCCAATCCTTACCCAAACTTGCCTTGTTACATAAATTTGAATTAAACCTTCAACTCTTTGCAAACCCATTCTATTGACGAAATCGCCTATTTTGAAAAACGAGATGAGTGACCTACTTACCGTAAAATACTGTAGTCACTTTCTTGAAATAATGTTACCATCCCGTAGTTAATAATTACGCACTTTAATTTTTCCGATTTCGACATTTCATTGCATTCTGAAATTCAACAGACATCCTGGAGAAGGTGTTGAGCGCAACCGATAACCCCGATCAAGCCTTGAATAGTGAAGTCAGCTTTTTGCACAACACCTACATTACAAGTTTGTATTGGGCATCTGCGACTGCAACATCTACCGGATATGGCGACATACATGCTTATACCATTCCCGAAAAATTTTATTCAATTGGAGCTATGATAGTTGGTAGGTTTATAATTGAAACATCTATGTATTTTATTTCCATACGTTTTCTGTATAAAAAGGTAAAGAAACTATGATTTATTGCGGCGCCGTCTTTGTAATTTCAGGTATGACAATCCTGTACGGTATGACTATGGGCGGTATGACTTCAATGTTAACCAACATAGACGCACGTAGATCAAGCTTTGTTCATCGTTATAAGGCGTTTGAAAAAGAAGTGGTAAGTATTCTCACTGCTTATAACCCGTATGACCTTGACTTTTAAGAATGGTTGTTAAAAGCAGCTTCGCAATTGTAACCTTAGTAACTGCAACCGCAGTACCTGTATTGGAGGAAAAAGAATCAACCACAGTTCTATTACATGCAAATGCACGCCGATATATCAAGGTTGATTTTTGAAAGATGATAATGTCATTGTTATTTCTATAGTTATCGCTTGCTCTAAAACGTTGTACAGTATTAAAATATTCGAGCTTGTTAGTGATACAACGCGCGTCGCCTATGGCAAACCAAACTGGGCAAAAGTGGAATCTGCTAAAACAGCTAGAGCTACGTGGTAACGTGTAAACTGTAAGGTATTGGATTGGATTTTTCACTTTTACCCAGTCGTCTGATAACCAACAACTTCGTAAGGATGGATTATTTATGTAAAAAGGTTGCTAAACTATACCGTTCGACTGTTAGAAGGTGCGAAATAAGGATTCATTAACAACAGTCTAGCAGGCTCGAGTTATGTTATATGAATTACCCAGCAATAGTTGGTTTTCCCAACTGAACAAAAAAGCGTGTTTGTAAATACCACGAAAAATTGGTAATCGATATTCTAATACGATGTCATGTCTGAGTACAACAATTAATTTATATATTATATAGTATATTATTTAAACAAGAACGAAATCCTTTGTAACATGGTGTACTATGTAATATGCTGTATATTGCCGCGCTCTTTCAAAATCAATAGCACAAAAATAACTGCAGCAGACCAAACAGAATCAACTTTGATCTTTGATCTTTGATTTTCTTCAGGAAAAAATGGGAATTCGGGATAACATCAAAGAATTATGCTTAAAATATTTCGACTACTTGTGGCATCGCTACGAAGGGGAGAATGTCCAAGCCAGTGGTGTGCTTGAAATATTACCTGAATCCCTCAGGGCAAGCTTTGCTGAAGCCACGTTTTACAAGTTACTTCATAAGGCAAGGACTGATTACAATCATCGGTTTCTTAGAAATATTGAATTAATAACTTGTCTCCGAAGCTATATTTTGCCACGCGTTTGTTGTGAAGGATTATTCGTCTGCTAAATACGCTAAACTGGGTTTAATTCAGGCTGACTTATTGGAAGCCACTGAGGATGCTTTTTGCAGGAATTTGGCGCTTGTTTCAAAACCGATGATTTTCCTTGAAAATCAATTCATTCAAAAATCTGGCGAAATTGCTAATAATATGTGTTACATACAACAAGGTGTCGTGGAGGTAAATACATAAAATGGTTGAGTAGTTAGAACTCAGAATGATATAAATTTTTTCCTCCGTATTTTTAGCCTGCGTTCTCTTTTTCAGGTGTTAGACGCTAGCGAAGAAGAAGTTGTAGCTGTAATGCATTCTGGAAAACTCTTTGGTCAAATTTTACTCGTCTTTGATTTGCCAAGGATTAACTCTATCAAATGCAAAACCAACTGCGACATTTTCATGTTAAATAAACATGATTTCCGACAGGTCCTGTCAGATTATCCAGAAGGTACTTTTTCGGTTAGGTCTTTTCTTTTGCATGTTGAAGATATTACACGAAAACATTGCTACGGCTTTCTCCTGATTATTATCAGCCATTTGAATCCGTTGCTGTAAAGCTTAGAACATAGCGTTGGTAACCATTATTGACACTACCATTGTGAAACACAGCGTTTTTATAAATACACAAAAATATTAAACCTATACCATGTTCAAGTAATTCAGACCACAATTCAGAACTTATTGTTTGGTTTTATTGATATTATACAATTCCATATACTCTCTTTTGCATTTGTTTTTAGCCGCGCGTGTATTTGTGAAAGCAGCCCGGGAGAAATGTCTGGGTCCTCAGCCGCAGTGGCCAATGAATCCACCTACTTTTGATGAATTTAGCAATTTTATCGAGTAAAAAACTACTACATACAATAATTACATACAGACCGATTGAAATTACTCGTAGGTAATAGAAGCCACAAGAGTAACACGTCTCGTTTGTTTTCTAAAGAAAAACGAGCAAATCGAAACGGCGAGTGAGTATGATCTCAACGACATCAACTGATACGAGTGCAGCACGACCAACAACAGCTATGATGGGTCGACGTATGACCACTGTCTACGCAACCAATTACGATGGTGTCGATTTATCGCGCGTACCGATGCATAAGACCGAACGAACCAACCTGGAACAAACTGTCAGCAGTGATGGTGGGTACTGAGTAATCGGATTCACTTGGTATCAATCTTTGGCTAAATGGTTTGCTCTAGTATTACAGCTAGGGATGTGCCGCGAGGAAGATTATTCGGGTTCGCGCGAACCCAAATATCATAAAGGTCGACACGAACGAATCCCGAATCTATTCGTATTAAAACCAAAGAATAAAACTTCCTCCAAAAGTTGTCAAGTCTTGCTTTTAACATGATGTAATCGATGAACAAATCGTTTTCTTTTGAAAAATAGTGTTTAAAAAACGATTAAAAAAGCAAAATCGTTAGGAAAACGACCTTCATTGTAAGTACTGCCGACTCTAGTTTAGCTTTGTCGGGAAACTAGATCATCATTTTTAACAAAAGTCAGTAAATTTAAAAGTAATATTGTATTCGGGTTCGGCATTGTTGGTATTCGTGTTCGCCCGAATCTTCCATATAGGCGATATTCGGCGAATCTATTCGGGTTTGGGTTCGTATCGGCCCATCCCTAATTACAGCTAGATACGCTGGCATTTAGGACCCCTTTTTAGTGGAATGTAATCAAAAATATGTATTAAATGTATTTGTGTGTGCTTTAAAAGGGCAAATGACATTGTATCCTCTATAATTTTAAAAAGTAACAGTTCTCCAAAACATATGTTATTTATTTACAATTTTATATTTATAGCAGTGACTACATGCACAATGAGCATGCAAACAATAGAAAGTTTTGCAAACTAAACCGAATGGTTTTAACTAGAGGTAAATGTAATAACACTTCCATGGCCACGATAAAAGTTTTGTTAGAACACAAAAACATAGGCTTAACATTGCAAACAAGAATATCGATTATAATTATTTTTGAGGCTGTCACCATATAAATCTTAAAACGACTTGGCATTTTCAAGTGTCAGTATTTATGTATCGCTCACAATCATGGTCATTTACCTCCAAATTACGTCATTTCTGCATCCAATGGTGTATTTGTCATCATGAACTGTGGGCAGCGAAATGAAGTGCTATCCATTATTATGGGACTATAACAACGTACGGGTGAAGCGTACAACACTGACAAGAAAAATGGTAAAGAAACGGTTACGAGAGCTTTTTTAAAGCAACAGTTGCATAAACAATTTTACATATCATTACCATGTATACCAGTTTCTTCATATTAATATACAGTCATACAGTTTTTTACATGATCTGTATCTAGACTAGTTAAATAGTACAGGTTAAGCAAAAAAATAACCGACTGCATAAATCGTTTATATAGGCTATACATGGATGTGTATATGATAACTAGGGGATATAAAGTTCAAAATATATCAAAGCTTAGCTTTCGAAACTCTTATAAGTCTTTAAAAGTTAAAAACAATTTTTTTTGCTAAATTTAAGATATTTATTTAAAAAAAATTAAAGTTCAAACCTTTAGGTTTAGTAAAAAACTACGCTTTCAAGCTACTTTTTTAGGTACTGCCTAATTACCAAAATCAACATGTGTCGGGTCGACTGGAAGCTGGTTGCGCAAACTGATATTTTTTTCTTGATCATTACAAAATATTGAAAATTATATGATAATCTACTTTGACAGATAAAGTTGTCATAAAGATTTTTAGGACCCCAAGCGTTTTAGCAAGCAAGGTTTAGATAGGAAAATACCTATTTTTAGAATCATTTCAATGACTTGTTTTGGTATAAAAAATCTCACAATGACAAGTTCATTTAAACGCTCCATTTTAAATGAGCTTGTTTTAAATGAGCTCCATTTTAAATGAGCTGCTTCACACTAAACCCCAATAAAAAATTTGATCTGTTTACTAACGCTTTGCAGAACCGAAGCCTTCTCTTGTGGATTTTGTGATAAGAGGTGACCAAACAAAGGTACGCCGTAGGTCCAGCACCATGGTGCATGATGGAACAGAGATGATTGCTGCAAATGCAAACTACGAAGACCTAAAAGATGCCGTTGGACCACAGGCGCAATACAAGGCACTGTACTGCTGCTGGTTTGCTACCAATGGATTAACGTACAATACAATCCTTGTTAACGACCACTCCGGTATCACGATTCACAATCACTTAAACCCTGTCCGGAATATCTCTTATTGCAATGCATATAATTCTGTTTCATTAACACCTAACACGACCACTCCGTTATCCAAGCCACAACTGCAATGTAGTATATGGCATGAAACAACCAGTTAATCTCCACCAAACACGTTCTGTTTTTGTGGACACACTAAAAGCGAGGGGCAACTCCAAACGCAAGTTGATCTCCTTTGAAAGAACACTACTCACTCAATATTCTGGTAATATAGTTTTGAAAAATAATTCTTACTTAGGTAATTATAAGCAAAAGAAAATCGAAAAATTGACCTTAATTGTGACGTAGATCAAGGCTCATGTGATATCATACGTAATCACAGACAACACACGCAAATTCATAAATTTAGCGGTACATACTGTAAATCAAGTATGTTTTTGTTACAGTAGCCGCCAATAACTCTATACTTGATGGACTCTACTAATGTATGACATTACAAGAGCCTTAATCTATGTCACCATGAAGGCCAAAAACTGAGACGTTTTAATAACGGAGCCGATAACTACCTAACCACAAATTGTTTTTCAGAAATATTTTACCAGAATATTCATCTAATAGTGTTCTTTGATATAAGGTCAACTTGTTTTTGGACTTGCCCTTCACTTTAACGCATGGCATGCGTATAGTGCGAACGGAAGCTGCTGTGACAAATCCTTTTTAACACTTCTTTTTATCGTCAGACAAACCTAAGAGGACTGTCTATGTAGGAAAAAGTAGAAGATTTACGCATTTTAAACAAAATAAATCGTCATAAGCAAGTATCTATTAATAGGTCCATGCAGTAGTACGTGGTTAATCGCGTATTGTGTTTATTACTTTTATTGCCTGTTTTATAACAATGCATATTACGCAAACAAAAGCGTGTTCTACATAATCTAAACCTAAAGCATCTCGAAAACACGTGCTGTTGTATACTGTATTTAAGTTCTTCTGCAACTGTGACGTCATGCTCCAATATTTAATCTCCTACCATGACCATTTGACTCTGGTACCGTATATGGGCGACTTACTGGGGTTGTACTGCGTATATCAACGTTTTTGATATGTACTTAAATCGTGTTTAATTTGTTTTGCGTATTTTCCTTGTAGTGATTGTGATTTTATGATGTAGGATCCGGACGTAACAACTTGGAAGGAACGCTTGTTTAACCTCACAATTATCGACCCCAAAGGAAAGTTCTACGCGTTTTGGCTCAACTTCTTGTTTTGTACAAGCTTATTTGCTGGGCTATACACTACATTTATGGCCTTTTTTGCAACCACACCGGGCATGGGTAGTTATATTAACACCGCAGTTTTCAATAATTCTAAGCCATCTGTTTTGTGGTAATGAACCTTACTTGTGCAGAAAAGAGTTACACCGGCGAAGACGCAACGTCGTTGGATTTACTTGCAATTTCGAGCGATACTTGTGACCAAGCAGAAAAGGCTCTCTACGCCGATTGTTCTCTGGCAACGTTCGAATCCACGGCAGATTGCATAATAAATGCAAACGGTACCTTCTCGTCTCGGGTAACAAAATCTACTTCAAACGTTTACACGTAAGTTGGTGAGGTAAAATTAGCCTCTGTCTTGTACGGAATTGCCGTGAGTTGCTGAAATGAAACTTACGTTCATAAAATGCACTTTTTATCTTTAGTGTCGTTGTGCCTTCTTGGTATGATACCAGCCATGTATCGTACAATCCGAACACTGATGAAGGAAGGCTTAATATTTTTCTTTCATATTTTCTGATCGATCTTTTTTTCTATGTAAATATATTCATCAATTTTCGTACCGAGGTATTAACGCCCAATGGTAAGTTGTGTATTGTACATATATATATACTATGTAGCCAATTTAATATTTGTCGTATTTTCGGTAAGTTGCTTCGACTAACGGCTACCATTTTATTGCACTATTATCAATATGAATAAAACTCGTTCCAATATAGAGCGCGAGTAATATATTTTAACCGTTTTAAATCGTAATTGCAATACGTTGACGCCTTATTAGCAGTTGCCTCTAAGAAATAATACGCTTATATGGCATTGTAGATAACTTTGCTCAAAGCAAAGTGGCATACTGTAGTTTGGTCCATGCGGCATTATTAACATTTCAGTTCAAATGTGTTTTTTTGCATGATAGCGTCAAATGAAATCTAGACCTTTGACCACAAATGACTATGATGTAATTGTAATCTATACGATTGTAATTTTCAGGATTTTTAACAAGTTTTAAAGACATCTCTGCTAACTACAACAAGTGGAATAAGCTTTGGCTGGACGTGATGGCAGTATTTCCTCTGGAAATTTTTGCGCCTGTGATCGGATGTTCATGGAAAGCCACCTATGACGCCATGAAGTTTCTTCGGCTTAACAGAGTTTTGTACTTCTTTCGGTATGTGCCGACGGCCTTCACTCGCTGGGAATACAGTCTAGACGTCGAAATTGTTCGTATCCGTACCTTAAAATTTGTTGTCTACATCTACACTTTCACGCACATGTGTTCGTGCTTTTATTTTTGGTGGTCCTGTGGTTACGTTCATCAGAGGTAAAACTTACTAATATTGGTATTTATATATCAATTATTAAGCTATCTAGATTAGACAGTTAAAAATCATTTAATAACTAACTATAATGTATGACAAAAACTTTTTTTACATTTCATCAAATTTTGGAGTATTATGTTCATAATCATTTTTACAAATTGTATATAATGTATTGTATATATTACAAGTAGCATCATATCATATATGGCTCTAAAGTAGTTGAATTGTTGATAACTCGTAAGTCGAAATTCACATTTTGCATCAAATTTTTATCCAGCTCATTGAGCGAGATCCTCTACAAGTGTCGATTTGGTTCGTGGGCCTGGGTTTTTGATATAACTCACCAAACCAGTCGCGGTGCAGATTACATCAAAACTATGTATTGGGCATCCACAACTATGACCAGTACCGGGTAAACGATTGACACTATGTTTTTCAATTAATCGTTTTAAAACGTTGTCATTGCTGATTTAAACTTAGGTTAATTTATTATAATGCTGCCGGAGACGTCTAATGTCAAAATTAATATTGCCTGAAACACAGAAAACATGCTAATTTGATATTATGTTTACATTCTTTGCCTTAATTTCTTGTGTTTTCTGCAGATATGGAGATATTTCTGCAAGTACAACGACTGGTAGAATGTTTGCTTTGATTACAATGATCATTGGCACAGTCATGTATGGTTGGTTGGTTGCAGTTATTGCATCTACCGTATCGAACAGCGAGGCCGCTGAAGTTAGCTTCCACAACTCTATGCTGGCCACAAAGGAATATCTTTTAGTTCATGCTGTAAGAATGAAACAGAATTATTTTGATTACAAATTCTTGGGAAATATTGATTTCCACAAAGTTAATTGTTGCTAATAGGTTCATTTCAAAGGATAAGATGTTAGTACTGAATGACGAAAACATATCTACGTATTTGAACATTTAAGGGTAACTTTTTATAATGTATTTCCCCCTATAAGTTTGATGCAATTGGTGTATTGTAATAATAACTGTGTAAGATAGTGACGATTTTACTGCGTTGGTAAATTGCAATTGTAAATATTTCCTTTCGCAGGTGCCCAAAGCATTGGTAAACCGTGTAATGGATGTTCGACGCATAGAATGGGAAAGATACGGTGGAACTGCAACACCTGGTGAGCAGACGATTGGCCGAGAATTGTCGGATCAGTTACGCAGCGTTCTCATGTACGAGAGCATTAACAAGTTTGCCCAAGGCTTGCCCTTCTTTCACGGTGTTGATCCATCCTTTGTAGCAATGCTTTGTAACCACGTGATGACTTATCATTATTCTGAAGGCGATGTCATCATTTATGAGGTCCACTACCTAGATAAAAAATTATGCCGATAATGTGTTTTGCATTTGTTCATTTAACTGCAAACATGTAGCATAACATGCTGCTCATATACCGTGCTTTTTGCTCTCCCAAACCATAATTGAAAAGCAAATGAAATCTGTCTTGTTAAGTAAAGTCATTGTGACCATTGTGTATTTCAGGGAGATCTTTCAAGGAACTTATACATTATAAAGCGCGGTCATTGCGACATTGTAGCTGAAGATTTGGGAGAAGTTATCGATCACCTTACCCCTGGTGATTATTTCGGTGAAGTCGAAGTAAGCTCGTTTTTGCAAAATCTTGCTTCATGTCTAGGATTTCGCAGAATGCAACCCAAGCAACTATATCATATTGATGGTCACCGCGCTTTTCAGATCTTGTTTGGATGCGGTTCACCACGCACTGTTGTAGCTGATACGGCGTGTGAAGTGCTCGTTCTACAGCGCAGTGATATTGATGACGTGCTTCAGTCGTTTCCTGTTCTTCAAATACAGATGCAAAAGATAGAAGAGGACACGTCTTACAGAGACCGCGTTCTACATGCCATTAAAAGTCGAAATACAAACTACAGAATGGGGTATAAAGCCGAGTTTAAAGACATTTTTGGTGATTTTATTATTTCTTACTAAAACTGCTAAAGTTGCCTTTAATGGACCAAATACTAACCAAAAAATGTTAACGAAGTACAAAATACACAGGAAATTCGAAAACTTTTACATAAGGGAGTGAATGTTTTGCAGAATTAACATGTTTAAACGATACGAAGTGGCCGTTATATCTGGTGGTACTCAGCTCTTTGCTGAGCGTTGTCGTTTAGCAGCTCTCACTCTACCGCTGGATAAATGTGATCGAAAGCTGAAAGAATCTTACAGCGCTTTTAGAAAATTCATTTCCATGTTGCTTCTTCCCATGACCTTTGACCCACTTAGCAGGCCATATATTCTTTATGAAACAATTCGCCTCGTACTGAGTTTTGCAACGATTGTAATCGTTCCACTTCAGGTAAAATATCCGGTGATCATATTAGCAATTCTTATGCAGTAATGAATTCATAAGGCGTATTCGCGGGCGATTTTATTTTTCTACTGCTGCGCTTGCAACGGTAAACTAATTATAGTAATTTCTTCACAGTTTGCGATTTTTCCCAGCAGCGCTGGCATGATGACCTTTCAGTACATTTTGGATGGATTATGTCTAGTTGATCAGTATGTCAAGGCCCACACCGCTTATTTTAACAAAGAGTCAGTGTTGGTTACACACCCTTACCACACCGCGCGGCATTACCTTCAAACTAGTTTCACGGTAGACTTAATCTCCTGGTTTCCGTTTGAGCTTATCGTGTATGGTTTGCTAGCTGCACCGCACAGCCAACAACAGTGGAAATTGGTTGCCATATTTCGAATTTCACGAGTCCTCCAAATATACAAGGTAGGTAGGTTTCTTGGTGTAAATGCACAATCGCAACGCATAATAGTGAATGATTGTCTTGTTTTCAGATTTTCAGCTATTTTTCCTTTTGGTTGTCGGACATTCGCACAGAAAACCGCTGGATAAAACACCTAAGCAGTATACTCTACGGTTTTCTCATTCATCATTGGTTCGCTTGCCTGCTCTTTGTCTCCGCTTGTGTCCCTGAAACCGTAAACGTGCGTTCACGATACGATAAACTTATTAAACTACCTCAAGTCGGACACGATACGTTAAAAAGTAAATCACAAAAGTCAGTAGCCTGTCGGTTTTTCTAGAACGACGCCCTTTATTCGACTATGCCCGAAATGGTGGAGTTCAACGGAGCCGGGAAAGTTATGTATTGTCACAATACTACATGGATCGGGTCAATCGCGGCGAGTGATACCTTCCCATCTTTAGACGTGGTACATTCGTTATGGGATCAGTACATCGTCAGTTTTTACTGGGCGACTGCTACACTGGTAGGCTTAGGAATGTAGATTATACAATAACAAACCTTTCAGAATGGAATATATACAGTACCATTTGTAATCGCAGATTCACTGCAGATTTTCTGTTTTCGGGATACCTAATGTGCACACAGACGGCACAATTATACAATTTGGGTAACTTTGCAAACAAAGTGATATTCGAATTGTGAACCAAGCCTTTTTTGTGTCCATAATGAATGATCACGATGATTAAGTTGAAAACAACCACCAGATGTTATCTATACTAAGAATTATACTATGGAGACTATACACAAATCGCTACTAATATTTTCGCAATATTCCCTTTGACTTGACAGCAAAACAAAGTTTTACAGTTCTCGATTTCTAGTCAAGGCTTGAAATTTTTACCCTATAAACTGGTTTGGATTGGGATCTGGAATGAAGTATTTTGGAATGTTTTACTATTCTTTCGCGTTTATCATGTTTTAGTACAGTATTCCATTTTAATAATATACTATTCTGAACTGCACATCTTAGGTATGCGTCGGATACGGAGATATTCACGCTCGAATGCTAGGTGAAATGTTTATGGCTACCGTGGTAATGATCATGGGCACGGTTTATTATTCTTCCATTTTGGGAGACATATCTGCCAACATTCAAACAGATGACATACGACGCGGCCATTACAAAGGAAGGTTGTCTGATATTTTGAAGTTTTTCAAGGTCTATGACGTCACAAAAGACACTCAACGTCAGGTAAGCTTGGAAAGAAACACTCGTGTTTCCAAAATCGTTCCATTGGTTGGAAAATATACAAAACTTGTTTTCTTATTTCTGCATAGGTTCTCGATTATTACTGTTATTTGTGGGATCGTACTCAAGGTGTGAGTCCGGCTGATCTTCTGACCGGTCTACCGCCGTCCATCCGCACTAGCGTCTGCCAGAGCATGTATGATGTCATGATCCGTGAAGCTTTTGATGAAGGTAGCGATATTGACAAGGAAACCCAGGGTTTCTTCAGACTCGTGTCTACTCACATTAAGCCGGCGTTCTATTTGAAACAGAGCATTATATGCAGGTACTGGTGTTCACTTGATTTAGTATGACGATTCTTTTGTCGTGCCACAGAAGATGTGTAATTAATCGGTTTGATAAATTATTATCTATCGCCTAAAAAATAACATTAAAATGCTACATGAACAATTTTGAAGACGAGGTGATATTGGTGATGAAATGTTTTTCATTCAACGCGGTAATGTCGCCATTTTGGAAGAAGACGACGAAACTATCACAAAGGTGCTTGGGCCTGGACAACATTTCGGAGAGGCAAGTTATCATTTACTTTGTAATTGGGTTAAAAATTCGAGGTTGGCATCAGCCGTTGGTTGCAACCACACAGCCCAAAGCCTGCGTTTTATTACATACAGTGATACAGTAACACATAGCATTAATAACCATGCCCATCTCTACCACCATTGTGTGAAGTCCTTTTTTGGTTGTCTTTGTTTGCTAGAAAGGGTTTGAACCTATTTTCGATAGTGTTTCCTATATTAAAACATTTTTAAGTACTATACATACAATCAAGCTACACTTACACCTTGTTCAATTCAACATAGGAAACAGCACTTACAGTAGAAAAGCAAGGTAAATTTGTTTATGATATATCTATTTATTTAGCGTATCCTGAGTCGAGTTACGCACAATTTCGCTGAACACATAAATATCACCGACGTAATTGATCGTAAATATTTCGGGACAAGTTTTTATATTTACACCAGATTGCTAGGCCGAAAAGATTAGTTGGATTTTTCTGCGTTATAGTTGTTCGGCAGGTGTTAAAGCAGCTTAATCCATTGATGTACCGCGTTGAAGCGATCTTCAACCATCCGTTGCTTGTATACAGTATACACCACCTGTTGTTTACTTAATTTCGTTTTTTTTTAACTTATGTTTTATGGATTTAGTGGCCGTGCTAGTTGTTACCAGCGATTGTTACCTTGATTATTTTTGAGCGAGTTTTAAGCCTTTTCGGCTTTTCCACTTTTTCTTGTTCACTGGCGCGTGCTAGTAGCAACTAGCTTGATTTTTCGTCCCTACTGCGCTTTTGACGAAGCATAAAATGATGGATTGAATCATTTAGATTGCACTTCTTTTTGCCACGCCAAGGAGCCGCACCATAAAAGCGATGACCAATTGTGACTTGAACGTACTCGGAAAAACGGATTTAGATGATATCTTGAACAAATTTCCGCGATTCCGCGAAAGGATGACAGCCATTGCCCAGGTGAGACCGCTAACGGATAAGTTATAAAAGAAATTGTTAAATAAGGTTGTTACTTGCCTACATCTTACTGTAGTGTAGATATTCGGCAAACATGTTACAATTAGTGTTTCGAAGTCTGAAATAACACAGCAGAATATTTGTTTATTTTTTGAAGGACCGTAAATTACAAGGAACTCGTTCTCTGACTTATAACCACCAACCAAGTGACGCTGCGCTTCAGGCAGGATCTCTTTTTAACCCAGATGGAACAAGAAGAGATGGCACAGATAAACAAAAATTTACTAAGGCAAAAGATCGTTAATTCATTTCTGTTAAGCCCTAAACGACAAACATATAATTTCTTCATAAAACTTTTACTTGCTAATTAGTATGTATAATTGTATACATTGTATAGTTAATAGTTATAGGTAGGCCTACTATACAGCTGCAGTTTCATGTATAACGATTGCAATACTGTATTCAAAGGTCATGGATAGAGAATCCAAGTTCAGTTTAATTTGGAATCACCTTACTGTCATACTTGCTTTTTTGTCTGCCTTACTGTGCATTTACCAAGCATGCTTCTACAATCACCGATCTATCTTTTACATTTTGGGCTATCTAATGGACGTTTGGTAATTAAAAACCAACACTTTTTACTGCAATGGTTTTTACTGCAATGGTTTTTACTCACTTTTTACTGCAAACTGCAATGGTTAAAATGTATGGTACAGTTTCACGATGTTTCAGTGCGTTACTGTTTTTAAATTTATTGTTTTGTAGGTTTGCATTAGACATGATAATTTCCTTCCACTCGAGTTATGTTGATCAGTTCAGCACCAACGTCGACGATCAAACCAAAATCCACAATCGTTATGCAAAAACACCAACGCGTTTTATGCTAGATGCTCTGGCGAATGTGCCCTTTGACCTACTGGCTCATGTTGTGGGCTCAAACGTCGGAATCCAACTGGCCGTGCTGTCATATTGTCGCCTCAACCGAGTGTTACGGATGTATCGCATGCTTACTATATTCCGCCAGTGGGAGAACGATATTCGCAAAGAGTATGTAATACTTACGCCATATGGAACGTATATTTGCAAGCTGAATTATTTTTGAATTTTTTTAGTAAAGCACTAAAACTAATGCGCACATGTTGAGTAACCCAAACCTTATCAAACCTTCCATATTTGTGTCAGTGTGCTGGTGGTCCGGATGTACAAATTTCTTCTGGGTCTTGGCTTCACAGTATCTTCAGTGGCAAGTATCTGGTATGCGATTGCATGTCCGAATAGTGTTTGCCAGCCAATTTCTTGGGCAGCTGCTTCTGTGACAGGTTATATTGTATCTTATTTGTTGGATTAAGAGTTACTTATAAAGTCATAACGAATGAGTTAGTGATATGATGAATCATTATTGCAAAATTTGTACATGCTGTTCTTCTTGTAGACTACGCAAATAACAATGTCTTTGGTCATCACGCCTTGCCGTATGTGGACAGCCTCTATTGGGCTGTAGCCACCATGACGTCGACTGGCTATGGTGACATAAAGCCGGAAACGCAGTCGGAAATGATTTACGGCTGTGTTGTTATGGTACTGGGAAAGCTTATGCTTGGGTACGTGTTGGGAATGGTTGCCGCAACACTGGCAAACGACGAGAGTTTGAGAGTCTGGTACGAACAAAATGTCACGGTGAGCTTGTTTACTATATATTGCATACTATGTTATTAACTCATTACAAAATTCAATGTCACAATTTCATATTTTAGTCAGTGAAACACTATATGGTTGACTTGAAATTTGAAGGGGAGTTGTTTGAACATGTGATTCAGTACTACGACTACATGTGGATGAAAAATCAAGGGGTTAATGTCATGGATCTCTTTCCAGATCTCTCATTCAGGTTGTATTTTATAAAATAAAGGCTTATATTAGCGTGATATTGGCGAAGGAAAATGCGATCAAGTTTATGTTTAACCGCTAGCACAAACGTAGTGGGCGTAAAATATAACAAATATGGGTTGTAGTACCGGACTACCAATCGAGGGTACCATTTCAAACACAATGACAACGCAGACAATTCAAGGCTATACTGGACAAGCAATAAACATATTTCAACATAAAACAGTGAACAAGTGAGAAGTGGCTAGACATCTACTGTACATGTAAAACACACACACTCGAGACACGGTAGACATCTCTAACATGATCACACTGACTTCAGCCAAGTAGTACAATTAATAGGAACCAAATTGTGTCCACCATCAATGAAATGCTTTTGCCCTGAACATGTTGGTGTAATATTAGACACCTCCGTTATATAGCGCCGACACTTTCAGTCACTATCTAAGAAAGTTTTATCTCGCGCCAGAACGAGTTTATTGGTATTATGTGGTACTGTATCATTATTTTCATCGTCGTACTGAGGAAAGTATTTGCACTACTTAACTCGCAATGACTCCTCATCCCTCGAGACCCGGTTACCGAGCTAGCCTTTATGCAACCTCCGATGAATCTCGAAATTGTATTGCCCGAATTTGTAACTGTTCAGGAGCAAGTGTTGTTAAATGCCTTGCCCACGGAGGATCGAACACGAGCCCCTTATTGCGAATTGAGCGCTCGAACCACTCGGCCGCCGAACGAGCTGTTGCGTGATCATAGAGACATAGACTAACTAATAACTATAGCCATAAATTTATGATTTGAAAAGCAATTCGCCTTAAAGCACGAAACTTGCTTATTGCTTTAGTCTACTGCGAACTACCAGTCCAAAAGTACAATGACAACAAAACCAATGTGTTTTTGGTCACTCACATCGTACGATAAGTACACCAGATCAAAAGTACTTAGTCAGTTGGCATATGTGCCAGGTAGATGGGAAAACCGCGCATAACAGAATTAATTGAGGCAGTGGTTCCCGCAAAAAATTTCATGAGGTTCCCTTTACAAAGGTGTCAGTTTTTTTGCGACACCCTTATTAAAGAAAATCGTAAAAAGTTATGTTAAATCAAAAATAATTTACACTAGAGGATACAACAGCATAGTAATGAATCTGGTTACAGTTTTACCGCAAGGCACAGGTTGTCAGTCAATAATAAATGAATGCATTGTAACTAGGGATGTGCCGCGAGAAAGATTATTCTGGTTCGTGCCGAACCCGAATATCATGAAGGTCGACACGAACGAATTCCGAATCTATTCGTATTAGAACCAAACAATAAAATTTCATCCAAAAGCTGTCAAGTCTTGCTTCTAAAATGACGTAATCAATTAACAAATCACTTTGTTTCGAAAAATAGTGTTGAAAAAAAAACGACTGAAAAAGCAAAATTGTTAGCAAAACGACCTTCATTGTAAGTACTATTGACTCTAGTTTACCTTTGTCGGAAAACTAGATCATCATTTTAAACAAAAGTCAACAAATTTATAAGTAATATTGTATTCGGATTCGCCATTGTTGGTATTCGTGTTCGCCCGAATCTTCCATAAAGGCGATATTCGTCGAATCTATTCGGGTTCGTATCGGCCCATCATAATTACATCTCACTCAGTGAATGGAAATTATCACCGCTTGACTGCGAAATAAGAATTATATAGGCCTATGCTTAACCTCCTTTGCGGTGTATTGACATTTGACATATTACGTAAGCGCGTTTCATTGCAGTTGTGTATTATATATCACTACTTCTGCTGGCAACGTTGTAACACCTGTAACTATCGCTGCTACATGGTCAAGATCCCGGCATCTTGCTAAAATTTACATCGCGCCTTGTAATGAACATGCAAAATAACGAACAAGGTATCTTTATAACACTTTGCTTAGTGAACGAAGTTTCAAACGCCGGAAGATACTTCAATGCAAGTTTTTTTGGCATAGTGAGGGCTCACGCCCTACAGTCGTTCCATCAAAGAAATAAAATTCTAGTATCACCATATGAAAACCATGTCCTGGGATAAGACCTATCAAGTGGTTTATTGAGTTTAAATTACAAAGATGCCTAAATATCTTCGTTTGCTAAATTTATTCGGGTCATATTGAATTTATTTCAGGGATGAAAATGTTCTGTTATTGATACAGAAATTCGTATCCAGAAAACTGTGAAAACGATGAACTACTGACAATGTTAAACGTTGCGTCACGTTTTTTTGGTTGATGTTCTAGTTTTTGTCAGATATTTTGATAGATTGCTGTCTGCTGTTAAGTCTGGCGAACATGTAAATTTTCTTTGAGATTAATGGCCAAGTCTGACTGTTTTGAAGTTAAGTTATATTGCTCTGTCCATTTCATGAAGATCAAGCTAACAGGCCCATTATTGTAGCCTATTAGCTTGATTGCTGTAATTGTGCAGAAATGTTTTTGTAAGAACAAACAACTAAGCGCAACACAAAACACTCTTGTTTCAACAATTTATCGTGGAGCCCATAGGCGTTTGCGATAGCTATAAACATTAAGTCGTTTTTAGTTAATATACTGTATATTTTTTTCCTCATATATTCTTAAAGTAACTACGCACTAAACCGAAATGAAATACGTTATTAGTTACCACCGCAAACTGGACTGAACATCTGTCGTTCAGTTTTGCATAAATTTCGTAGTTTGAGGAGGTTATCCTCTACATGAAATAAAACGATAGACAGTACTCACTACTCATAATACTTCCACCTTCACTGGAATACATTTCCGATAAAAACAAAGTAACCATAATGCCGGTTACTATTGGTCTGAGAAGACCAAGGACCAAGACCAACCATTGGACTAAGAAACTTACAAGCGAAGCAGCTCCAGCGTTTGCTACCTTGTATTTTTGATTTATTTGTATTTATAGAAAAGTAGCTCAGTGCATGATTTACCAATGCAATTTGAAGTTTCATTTATTGTCTTTTAAAGCGAGGATAAATCTGCACACAGGCAGATAAATGTTCACTGCTTCATAAGAGTATATGGAGTATAGGTGAACAAGTCGTATATTTGCGCCTGTAAACGCAGGCTTAAGCTACTTTTAAAAATATTACTGCCTTAGTATCTTTGCTAAGCAAATGTTTTACTTTTTCCGTATTTGTTTGAAGTTCAGAAAAACCACTTTGCCGAGATTAAATACTTGTGAATTTAGGCAATATTTTTTCTCCGTAAAAATATATTTTTTGAAATGGTCATAAATAACTAAAAAAAATTTTTTAGTCATGACATAAAACATGTTTAGACTAGAGTACAACTGGTAATTGTAACAGCCCAATCCGGGACACCGTAATCATACATATTGTGACGTTTCCACTTTTGTAGCTTGAGAGCGGACATATACAACCAAATCTGTAGAGAAATGGTAGATAGCATTGAACTCTTCGAAGGTTGCCCTGAAAATTTCTTGCGTCATCTTTGCATGGCAATGGTGCCAACCGCTTACATGCCTGGAGACTATATTTGTTTGCAGGTGACGGCTTGATTTTTAAATTATCTTTTTGATGCAACCTGTAAAATGGACTTATGTTGGTCTTTTCGGACAAAGCATCAAATGTAGTTGAAATTCTTAAATGTAAAACAACTTTGTCGTAATTAAATTTGCCAAATGAACATCGTACTTTTACTGTTTATCGACTTTTATTTTACAATCATTTTCAAGTTCGTTTGTGGATTTGTTAGGGCGACATTCGGAGTGAGTTGTACGTGATACGACATGGTGTTGCAGAGGCGATTAAGCGAGATGGAAATGAAAAAATCCCAATTCGTTTAGTGACGGAAGGCGAGAGTTTCTTGACGGAGAGCGTTTTGTGCAAGGTAAGCCATTCTAAACATTTGTTTCCGGTTAGTTAGTTTGTCGCAAGCTACAATAGATAAAAATTGATCCATCGTTGTGCTGTCTGCTTGATATCAAAGGTATCTTAACAGGTCCGACGTCCGTGCTCTCTGAGAGCTAGAACCTACGTTGACGTCTTCAGTATGTCCATGGAAGGTTTGCAAAATATTCTCAATTACCACCCAACAATTCGTCCTATTGTACTGGCCAATGCCCGCAGACTGTATCCGGACCTTCAACTTTGAAAGTCTACTACTACGATATTTTTGCATTGTCTTATATGTTGAAATTTATACAATTTATGGTTTATATATAATTATAAATTATATAATGTACAGCAGATTACATATTCTTACAGTGATATAGTTTAACTTATTAACATGCGATAGGGTTTTGATTTATTAAATAAAAAGGCTTTATAATTTGTATAAAAAATTCTTGACTGGTACATTCATGATGAGCGGGACGGTTATTTTCATATTTTGTACAAATCTATGATGAAATGAATGCAGAAAATCAAGACCAGAACTAATAAATAGCACCTGCTACGTGAGAACACACATCACATATAATCTTGTACTGAATTAATCATCACATAAGAGCTACAATTACACAAGTACAGTGAAGTGATAACAATTGCAACACTGATTACATTTCAACCAATGCATTGCTATTCGAACTCAAAAACATACATCGCAAACAAAATTGCTATCTACATTATTTATTAACAATAATAATAGGTTAATTCTGCTACGAAAATTTGAGTCTGTTTCCAAGGGCTTGATTGCACGATGTTGGGAAGTTACGCTGCTTTTACACCTGACACATTGCGGTTATCGTATAATGAAGGCTTAAAAATTATTAAATGTACATCGATTTGCGTCACCAGGTTTAAATGATCAGGCCTACCGTACCGAGCTTATTAAGCTTCGCTCTGAGTTGAGTTTAACCACGTGCAATTGAGTTTAACCATGAGCTATTGGAATCGACACAATATTCAGTATTACTGTACGTATTGTACTGTAACCTATTCTATACGAATACTTAAATTGCATAGTAAATGACGTATGATCACTTATGATAGAAACGCTAATTAATTTCTGGTAATTAAGGGCTATTTTCCTTTTAAATACACAGATCAGTCCTCAAAGCTTCGACTGGTTTCTCTTTAGAAGTGGCCCAAGGTATTTATGATAGGATGGATGAACCTAAAAACATTCATATTTTAGTGATTAGTCGAATACTACCAACGTGTAGCTGGTCACGGGCTACAATGTGAGGTAGTTACCTGTTCAAAATTAAATATCTTCATATAAAAATATTTATCAACTTTATCTGTAAGCAATTAAAGTTAAAAAACACATGGCAGGTAACTAAATTGAAGTTTTGAATAAGTAACCAGGAAACTAGATTCACGCTGGTTCAAATACTACACGTTAGCTGACGCTATTATCGCAAGATGACAAAATACCAAAGCAGACGCTCAAAGACCTTTTTTAGATTAATTTTTATATGAATTCCGAGATCAGCACAAACAGGCGACAACGTGTCCTCCCAGAATAAATTTGCATAGTACAAACGAAAGTGATTGGGAATGTTTCTATTTTGAAACGAAATGTCTGCTAAAGATATGTTCGAAAATATTTTGGCTATTTTATTAATCATTCGAAGCGGAAAGCGCTTCATTGGTCACAATGGCTTCAATATTCAGTTTAATTTTGGAAAAATGGAAGATGTTTTTTGACGGTCAGTCTAATTGTCCTCATGGATTTCTGACCATTAAAATAGAAGGTATGGTCGTAGGTGTGGACCAGTTAATGTTGAGGGGTCAAAAATTGTTGCATTGCAAGAAGAGAAAGAAAAATACCGGAAAAACTGAAAGTCGGCAAGACGGATTGCCATCCGTCAAGTAGTTGTCACATTAAAAATGTTTTGTAAGTTTTTGGGGCTTGAAAAAGCATGGAAGACCCAGAGTTACCGGCATAAGATACGATCATAAGGTGAGGAAGATGTTAGTACGTTCGTTCACGCAAAAAAGATTCTACAAATCAGCTTTGCTGCTCACAAACAACTACTGTGCGTAGTGAAAGATGCGTTTGTTTTTAGAAGGTGTAATAGAGGATGTGGAAAAACGGATGACGGATAAAGGAATGGTTGTTGATAAAGGCGATTGTATAGAGTCTATAGCAGTGATTCCCATACTGTGTGTCGCCACAGATTCTCAGGTGTGCCGCGAATCTTTTTGGAATTTTGGAAAAGAACTGTATAAATATTTAAAATAAGGCATGCAGACAATCCAATGCGACTTAAAAGCGCACTAACTGCTTCAATAGCTGATAAAAAAAGCACATATTGTGACGATGAAACCAAATATGGCATTGCCGATAGATTGGGCTGCTATGTTAGAATTAAATGTCTAAATGAAATGTCTAGAATTAAATGTCTAAATGTCTCTAAATGTCTGAAAATGTGAAAGGTTTGTTCACCGGGTTGCATAGCAAAAATGAGGCAAAGACGTTCTATCGGTGAGTTGCTAGCAAAGAGCAGGCTAGGCTACCAATGCATATGCCAGTGGTAGCCTAGCTTAATAAGCAGCTCACCGGTAAAACGTCTTTGTCTCATTTTCTAGTCTAGTATTAGCCTAACCTGGCCTAGCCTATCGGCAGGTTTCATGAAACGCAAAGATGCGGCAATGAGCCCCGCGGACCACTCATTACACCCGCACGGGTATAAAGCGAGTATAATGAAGATTTGATTTGATTTTTTTATTTAGTTCTGTGCTTACGCCTTGCTTACGGCTATTCTAATACTGTGGTTCCCAAACTGTAAAGAATGTTTAACTATTTTAAGGGTTTTATTTATTCAGATCTCAGTTTATATAATCCTAAATATCAAGCTAATTATGGAAAAGTATTTTGATAAAGCTAGTACATCCAAACAGAAAGAGACAGCACAGCAAAAGCCTAGGCGTAAATATAAAGAAGAATGCGTTCAGTACAGATTTATTGCTTTAGTACCCGAAGATAACCAACTCCCTTTCTGCAATATCTGCAATAAAGCCTTATCTAATGAGTCGCTTGTTCCCAATAAGCTTAGGAGACATTTGGAGAAAAATCATCCAACATTGAAGAATAAACCAAATGCATATTTTGTGAACCTGAAGTCCCAAACAAACAAGCAGGCAAAGGTTATGAATAGCTACCTCAAGCTGCCGGAAAAAGGATTGATTGCAAGTTACCAAGTGGCTCACTTGTTGGCGAAACGTAAAAAAGCACACACGGATGCAGAATCAGTAATTGGACTAGCATTAGCCATTGTTGTTGAAGAAATGCTTGGTACTGCTGCGGCCGAAAAAGTTGAAGGAATTCTGTTGTCAGATAACACAATTTCACGAAGGATAGAAGAGCTATCCTCAGATTTAAAGGATCAAGTTCGCGAACACTTTGTTGCTACAGACAACGAGCTGTCTGTACTATGGTCTTTACAAGTTGACGAATCTACTGAAAGAACTGGGAAATCTCATCTGCTGGCTTTTATTCGCTTCATCAAGCAATGAATCAAGCAATCTTTCTGCAGAAGAAGAAGAACAGCTCATTGATTTACGAAACGACCTGTTTTTTCAAGCGCTGTTTCTACAAAAAAAACTTGGATGAGTTTTGGCTGTCTGCTTCCAAATCCTATTCCATGATCGGTGCAAAAGCAATCAAAATTATATTGCCATTTGCATCTTCATGGCTATGTGAACATGGCTTTTCTGCTTTGACTGAAATTAAAAGCTGTAAACAAGAGAGACTGCTTGGAGTTGACGACGAAACGCGTGTAGCCGTGTATGTTTGTCAACAATGCAACCTTGTTTTAGTCGAAAATGTTCGTATAAACAAGCACATCCATCGCATTCACTGATTAACACGTGAAAATAAAGTTTTTTAAAGCAACTTTTTTTCTCTTGTAAGTGTGCCGCGAGAGTTTTATAATTTTTTTAGTGTGCCACAAGCTGAAAAAGTTTGGGAACCACTGCTCTATAGAGAATTGTTTGTAAATAACTTTGTTGCCTTGTCCTTGGTGATATGCTGAATAGTGGTGGTGGGGTGTAACCAGCTTTTGTTATAAGAGTGCGGTGTGCTTGGGCCAAGTTTGGAGAGTTGTCTGGATTCGTCACTTACTCGGAATTAAGTGTTCTTGAAACTTATAGGTAACGTGTACTGTACACTATGCAACCTACATAAGAAGCGCAATATTATTTGGGGATGACACTTGAGCAACCAACGTTGAGCAGATGACATGTTTTGATAAGACGGAAATGAAAATGGTTCGGTAGATGGCTGGCGTAACGGTGAATGAGCACTGTTCAAATATATCATTGGGAGAGGATATGCGAATCGAACCAGTGAGTGATGTTTTATGAAAGAGTATACTGATATGGAGCTAGTAGAATGATGGATCAGAAAGTGCAGAGTGCATTGCAGTAGCAATTTAAATAGGTAGCAGGTAGCTGGTATACAAGTCCTCAATTTAACATTGCAAGGTTATTTCTGGACTCGTCGGCTGTTGCTATTGAGAAACCCAGATAAAATTGAAAAACAGATTACTTATCTACATTTCATATTTTTTAGGAAATTTATGACCAATCGTTGTAAAAAATGATGCTTTTTACTACAGTCTACCACTACAGAGAGGGTTATCACGTGGAAGGACAATAAAGGTAAACAACGAGTGTAAACCTCTTTAAAATGATATTTTGTTGACTGCCTTTGTCTTTTGGCGGTAATCTTTTTAGAGTATATTCGCATTTAGCATAGTGGCGTTGTGCTCCGCTAAAAAAGCACACCGTACGTTAAATGTTTGACAAAAATGCTGCTTCTACTACTCACGTCAGTTTTGTTGAGGGGAGAGTTCTGGGCCCACTTAAAGAGATTTTCGTAGACATTGCCATCATATCTTCCAAGCACACTCTGAAGCACTTCATCCCTGAACGTTTAAAACAACGATTTAATTCCAAGCATGGAAATAAAGGTTATTCATAAACAAAAAACAAGATAAGTTAATAACTGCTTCTGATATTTACAAATAAGTGATTCATTGAACCAAACCTGGTATTTTAGTTTTTTTCTCACAAAACAAGTTATTTGGCTGGCTATGGTATGTCGGAGTGACTTAACCCAAATATTAATCAAGCCCATTATTTGAAGCTGTATTAATAGAAAAATATCCTGTAAACAGAACACACCTGAAAGAGAAAGCATCCACCAGAGAAACAGCATTGACACGTATTAGTGGAAGGAGATCCACCGCTAGTTGTCGGATTGTTTTCGCTTCACTGCCACTCAGAATATAATCCTGAAAATTTAGACGTAAATGTTCAGGTTCAAAAACCAAAAATATAGGGAAGTGCCGTTTTGCCAGGGTAGAGTAGTAAAACTTTTTTTGGTTTATTAAAGATGACCAACATCGCTATAGCACAACATAGAAAAGTTTATCCTCATCCTAAATGGAAAGACCTCAAGCGCTGTTACCAACGATTTAATATAGCCTAATGTTGCGGGCGTAGCATGAATTTTAGGCAGGGCAACTTAAATTTTTTATTGGCAAAAATTAAAAAAAACCTTGTATAACATTCACGTAATTGGCTACAGAGCCCAAAATGCACTGGGCGCAGAACTTGTTAAGCTTGAAAAAACACTTCAAGCACCTCGAAATGATGTAATTCCATAGTTTTATGTACAATTTCTGCCACTTTATGGAGTTTAATTTTGAAGGCACGTTATAACTCATCTATTATATATCTTTTATTGAAGTATAGCCAATAAGTAGTTGTACAAACAAGTAAAATTGAAGTAAAAACCCAAATTTTACTTTACTGCAATTCAGCTGCAAGGACTGCTACAACAGCAAGGATAAAATCCCTGAAATGAATGCCAATGTTCTAAATATAGCACCTCACCTCTATAAAGTCACCACTTGACTGAGCGATTCCCTCAAACACATAAACTGAAGCAAGTTGATGAAGGACATTTTGTAATTCACTACTTGCTTTAAGCAACTTTAAGCTCTCCACAAACGTCTTCGCTATGAAATAATGACTGTGTGCCTGTATGCAAATCAAAAATCAAATAATTACGTTAACATGGTTACATTTAACTATAACGCACAAACTTGCACTGAAATGAACGTGTTTACTTGTTTACCTTTGCAGCACTAACAAGATGCACAGAAGCAGAGTTAAGGGCTCCAACCAAATCCATTCCAGCCGAAATGCCTCTGTCTACTTTATCCGAAGCAAAGTGGACTTGGCTGTAAAAAAAGTATTGAGATGATGGATAACTGAGGTTATGAAGGTAAAGAACAAAGTCATTGAATAAACATAAAAATTGAAATACTTGCTAGCCCTTTGCTTATACAGTGAGATGAGGAAGTCCAGATTTGAGAGGTCACGACCGGAACTGCCACCACTATGTACAGCACTGACATCTTCCGACAAGTAAGACACAGTCCCAGGTAACGTCTTGCCAGAACGTGCATCACGAACACATTTCACCAGGTATCTGAAGAAAATGTAAAAGATCCCTTTATACAGTTAAATAAACACAAAACTCAACAGTTTTATGCCTATGTGCAGTTTTCATAACAAGTACAAGTTATTGTTGGAAGAACAATGTCAGCTTTCAAATTACAATTAGTCAATCAATTCTAAACTTCTATCATAATCAGTATTCATAAAGAGTGTTTAATACAAACCGTGCAGATTGCAACATTAGCACAGTATTTTCCCCCTCATATGTGCAGGAAGGTGTAAAATCAGCATAAAGACGGGGAAATCCACTCGCCTGAGAATACCCATGACCTCCACATGACATTCGGCATACTTCAAGCCCGGCATTTGTCACCCAAGATGTGAATGCTTTGAGCCCAGAAGAAAGTGCATGAAGCTGAAGAAAAAATATTGATGACTACATTTGCTATACATCGATATTTATACATCTGCTGTGCATATACACATCCACATGGGCACAGATCAATGTATTAAGATAAAAACAAAAAGAATACTTCTTGAATGCGAGAGAAATTGCTATTGTTAATTTGATCATTAACATCAGTGTAAATCTTCATCATTGCAAGCTGAACAAAATGGAAAGCATAAGCTGTTGCCAATAGTGGGAAAAGCTTATGTTGTTGAGTCGGATAGCTGAGAATCTGGGGTTCTGGTTCACTGAAAAACAAATAAGATCAATCCTTTAACATCATAATCTTCTGCAGACGTAAAGAACAAGTGCGACATTAAAAATTCGAGGCGTGACATATTAATCCGTTGCTAAATAAGCAGCAGCTACAACATAAACCACTACCTTTGTAATTTATGCATGGAACATCAGTTATCATTTAGCCCAGTGGTTCACAACCTTTTCCTACTTATGAACTAGCTGCAAAAATTTCTTTCTGGAATATCCAACTTCAAAACTGTTACTAAATAAGCTATTTATAGGAAATTAAACTATATCTCGCGGACCATTGCGTCACGACACTTTGTAAACCACTGATCTAGTCTATTTATTTTTATTACATAAAAAAGCGTGGTGGGATATTTCATCAGCAGACAACAGGCTAAAAATTCAGCTAACTGGCCTGTAACAAGTTGTCTGCTGCTGATATGCCACCGATTCTATAGACTTTTAAAATCAAGCTTTACAGTCAAACATGGGTTAAATGTAGAGGTGCACCGAAATTTCAGTCTGTCGAATAATTCTGCCTAATCGAGAAAAAATACCCACATTCAGTTTTCGGAATATTTTTTCGGAATTTCGGAGTTTTTGGAATATAAACCGAATATATAAAATACTTTTAAAACTTGCATAAATTTATTTCATCGCAGTAAAACCATAACAACAGTAGATATGACAGTTGTTGCATGTAATAGGAAATCTAAGTTTGTCATTTGCATAACTTTTCGGTGCAAGTTAGAGCTAAGCATTAGCTCAGCTTTTCAATTAATCCATAATTACATAAGCCGTGATTTATAAGCATTGTTTCGTTCACTTTTAAAATGAATACAAATTTTTGTTCCAGGAATTAGCTTTCAAACAAACTAAAACATGATTCAATGTACTCCTAGTTGAATGTAAACAAAAGACAGTTTGATAGTCTTGGCAAAAGGTTTGCAATAAAGTCCTTTGATGATTAAAATTATAAATTTTTTTTGCAAACCATGGACAAATTTAATTATCTTCAAAAAAGCAAGTATGCTGATAGTAATGCTTACCCTGGTCTAAGCTCACTTTGTCGACGTACAGCACTATATCGAATTGCTATGGTTGATGCTTTAGCAAGAGCAATTGCAGAGCCATGTACAATCAAAACACGAACAAATGTCATTGTACCATATGTCAATGTACTTCTGGGAGGCTTGGTGTAAGTGCCATCAGGAGAAACCTATGAACCCAAATACAGAATAAAATAGATAATTAGCTTTTTGAATATGCTGTTAAGTATAATTGTCACCAGGTTGAAGAAATACCTGTGAATATTTCATAAGCATGTTGGTTCTTGGTATTCTGTGCTTGTGTAACTTCAGATAACCATTATCGTTAGGACCAAAACCCATTTTTGGGCCAATGTCACCAACAGTAATACCTAAAATATTGTTTTCAAACTAAGTGTTTTAAACGCATGTTTGAAAAGTGTATTTTACTGTACAGTATTTAGAAGAAGATATCCTGCATTTAACCTCGAAGTGGTTTGTGATCATCTAAACTTCTAAGCTGCACCACAAATGGATGAATTCCATGGCATTTCCCCAGAGTGTACAGCTGAGCTAACACAACAGCATGAGTAGAAGTCTTTCCCACTAAACAAAAAATACAGACATATACTGCAATGAAATCAACTATTACTCGCATGCCAAGTTGTAGTCACTTATATAAATAAATTGACATATTTTTCAATGTATGTGGCGTATATCAAAGACAAAAAAGGTAAACACATGAACAGATGCAACTTTTGGAAACTTAACAAACTTTTTGTGAAGGTATGCCGTATGTCATATCCTGTAATGCCCTACGCATAACCATAAAAATCAATAAACAACTCTTCACTTTGAGACTAATAACTTGTGATGCGCATCAAAGATTTTCGACTTGCCACAAGGTTTAAAAAAATTTATTTAATTAGTTTGTTTTTTCCTAAATAACTATGTATATGCAGCAAACTTTGCTTAAAATGGATCATTGAAAATAACAACCAACTGTTTAGTCTGGATGGTTTCCTATTCTTTTTAGTGCAATGTCTCCCAGACTATTTTTAATCTCTCCCATGAACATAAAGGTTGACCTCAGGCAAAGCGTGATTGACATACAGTTTTCTCAACTATTTTATCAGACACTGGTACACCATCAAACACTTCCTGTGTTCTTTTAGCAAAAAGGTTGCAGCGCATTTATAAAATAAGAAAAAAAATGTGAAAAACACATCCAATTTTATGAAAATTACCTTCTACTATCTCGTTCGTTTAGTATGTATTTAGTTGACTGGTACATGATATTAAAATCTACCTTAAATAGATTACAGTTCTATTCGAGGAAATCTCTCAAGAAATCAAAAGATAAACCAAATATTCGAAGATTTTGATTAAATAAAAAGTACGACATCTTTGCTTATTAGCCTGTAGAAAACTCACATGCTCCTGGCCACCACTTAATAGATGAAATGGTTGGTGAGTTTAGAATAAACTCCTGCGTGTTTGGATCATAGTGTGCAGTAGTTTCCAAACCTCTCAAAAAAGTACCTGGAAAGTAGTTTAACTTTTAAGTAACCAGAGCTTCTGCAAAGCAAACATGGGCATTAAGTTAGTAATACAAAAAACAATGCATGCCACCACTATAGCTGCTTAAGCTACGCAAAATGATTTTTACATTATGACATTATGTATTGATAATCAAGGTTCATTGACTTGAAAAAAAGAAGCGCAAGATGACCAGTAAGAAAAGAATTTAAAAAATGATAGCTGCGATATATATTGTAAAAATGGTAGTAGCAATATTCTAATACCACTCTGCGCCATTGGGTTAGCCGCTAGTGCCAGGTACATTTTGCGCATTACTTAAACAAATATTTAACTATTGAAATAACCTTGTCCTACTGACCTTTGTACTATAAGAGTTTTGCAAAAAGCTTACAATATTTCAGCAGCAGGTTAAATGATCAGCGATTGTAAAATGGTTATGGTTGAAAATATGTTTGGCTCTGTGTAGTTTACCAAACAAGCTTTGCCAAAACCGAAGGTTTTACGAAGCAAATTTTTAGGAAGAACATACATTGTTACTAAAGAAAACAGCAATTAACATTATCTAAAAATTGGAGCTGAAACAATTTGATTGACATGAAATTGAGAAGTATCATGCATCAGTTGTATTCAGTTCATACATCAAACTAATTGTATAAATGTCCTATCTTTTTCATACCATGGCCAAGCTCAGTTTGAGCATATGTTCCTATTATGCGATAATCATAGCACAAAGGCAGAAATTTTTCTCTCTGCTCCGAAGTACACTGCCTTTCTAATGTTGGAATAAACATGGTTTGATGTAAGCCAAATGATGGGTATCCAAAAGATGCCAGGACACTGTTCAAATACAAGTATCATCATAAATGCCAAACATGAGAGCAGGTCACTAATCAAACAACTGATATTTAAAAAAAGACAAAGGACATTTTTTCTGACACGAAAGTAATCTGTACACCCTAGGTTGCACAAAATACCTTACAATAGTTACTTACTACAGTTACAGTATTTTTCCTTTACATAAATTTAAAATGCGATGTATCGGTGAAATGCAATTGTTCTTGACACACAAAAAGATTTATTTTAAAAGATACAATAAAAGCTCGTTAACTCAAAGCTGAAAGTACCCATTAAATTATATTTGAGTTTGCATAAAAATGAGGTAACTGAACTTGGTAAAGTGGCTACAGCAATAATAGCTGTCATGGTGGCCACTATAAGTGAAAATATTGTACGTTTCAAGCTCATTTGAGTAAATGAGTATTAAGCAATTTAAGTTGTTTACAAGCAAAATAATAGGTGCCTATGCAGGGACTTTAAGTCAGGGGTGTCAAACTTCAGTGGCACCTAAGCCCGCATGTGACGTTTCGCATATAATGGCAGGCAGCACCAACAAATCAAAGATACCTGCTCTGCAATCTTAATAAACCTAATTACTGCAGATCAACTACACACATAAAATGTACAGGTGTAAGTTATGTATAGATTGACACCAAATAAGTTTGCAAATAGTAAAGTCTATGTAATTATGTAAGAAATAAGCAAGAATGCACATTGGTGCTATTGATTTGTCACTAACAAATTGTTACGACTTAATCGTAACATAGCATGACGATTTTTTTGCCAATGGACGTTTGATGGACAAAAGTTTGCGTTATAAATTTAACTAATCACTATAGTTAAAACAAAACCAATATCACAGTTTGAAAAGGGACTGTGACGATTGTTTACATAAATCTTTCTTTATGAATAACAAGACTGCAACTATTTGTGGTCATGTTGGAGCTGCTGCCAGACGAGTTTTTCTGTTATTTTGAACGGATGCCGTTACCCATTGATTCTCCCGATATTCCAATAATACTTGCCCTATATATCACACACTACACTTATAAAATGCCCTGCCTCATACGCATTTACCTGGTGCACCAACGCTATAAACTCTTAAAGTTTAAAATTATGTTTGGACACATGAGCTGAGGCCAACGTAATTATTTCAAAGAAAACGACCATTTCACTGTAAGTAACAAAATAAGAATGTGAAAAATAGCTTTCGAACGTACAATATTTTGTTGATGATATAGAGACAGCTTATTTCAAATAAGTTACCCTTAAACTCATATGCACTTCCAAGGTTATGACATGCTTGTCATACTGCACTTGAACCTTTGGAGAATCTGGTATTTCATACCAGGTTTGCTTTTAGTGAATTTCATGTACTGAAACAGCCGAGCAACTCCTAGCTGAGTAATTTATGCAAAAAATAACTACTATGTTTTAAAATTAACAATACAATTAAACATTCAATTAAAGCCTGATACAAAACAGAAGTGTCAATTAACTTGATCAAATTTCTATGTGCACATTCAGAATACATGTATGAATTAATAACGAAATATGTATGTAATAATGTAATATGTTTTGAATACGTGAATTTATGCTTAGGAGCAAAATCAACACGTTTTTGGAAATAATATGAATGATTTTGTAGTTTGATATATTAAATCAGTGGTTTCCAATCTTTTTTGTTTTTCAGCACCCTTTTTCAGTAAAAAGCGTTCAGCGGCTCCCTTAAAATAATTTGTATTTTTGCGTTGCTTATGAACGAGCTGCTTACCGGTAGTGTGAAAAAGATCTATTTCAAGGTTTTTTGTAATGAACTACCATTTTCTTGCGTATTAATGTTTTATTCAATTTTCATTTTCTACATTTTACTTCTGAAAGTAAACTTTAAACATTCCACTGGTGCAGACGCATTTTGCGAAAAAAAGAAATGTTCATTTATACTCTTACCGCACAAGTGGTGGCAAAACTTATTCAGGTTACAATGATTTATTCAAGCATACAACTAATTTTAAATGTAATAAGTTTAATTTCATTGCAATTGATATACTTAATTTATTGATATACTGGTATTGATCTAAAAAACCTTAACTAAACAAACAAAATTGGGTGACAGTGAAAGGTACAATAGGGATGACTCAGGTATTTGAATCAAGTATATATAGAATGTTTCGTGTTGCCGACAAGTAAATAGTAATATGTATAATTAAAGCATACTTAAGTCTATAACAGGAACATTTTGTGTTAAATAAGCCTGAACTGGCTTACTGTTGGTATATGCATAATAGTCAATGTATATGCTAACCCACAGTATAGCGAAGTCCAGACAGTGATGGCTTTAGCCTAGACCCAGTCTGGTAATTGTGGTAAAAACAGGAATGCTTTTCCAGTTCAAATACTGTTATCTGTGACATTTCTATGCTGAAAATAAAAATTACCTGCTACGAATCAAATACCAATGGAGACGTATTCAAGCCAAAACGCTGTAACTAGCCTACCACTGCTACCATACCTAATTCAAACCTCAATCATATTGCTTTTATATTGTGACGTCATAATTCATCATAATTTATAGGAGGCAAAATTTGCGATACAATTTTTGGTAGTAACTGCTTAACTACTACATATTATTAAACATCCATTCACATTCACCAGTATATTTAGTACTGCCAACTACGGCTTGATTCAAGGTCAATTTGATTTTGGACTTTCACCACTACAGTATTTATTTGAGAAAAAGCACCCATTGATTAGAAGTCACACCAAATGCTAAAGAACTATCGTACTAAAAGCAACATACAAATATCCAACACATGTATGTACTGTGCCAAACCACACTTCCTTGAGCAATATTTTCAAAGTAAAACTGTGGAGTGCTAAGTAGATTGGTTAATAGAAGTGCTTGGAAACCATTGTGAATCTTTAATTAGATTAGTGTTAAAGTTTATGACCAGCTGCATACAATTTCAAAGTAAAAAAAAAACATTGTCTTTCCAATTAAAGAGACCAGACGAAGCGAATGTAACTTTTGTAAATACCTTCTGATTAACATACTTATCAGCACTCCCAGCACAATGAATGTGGTACACAGGTTATATTAAGATTTGGCTTTGGCGACTGCTAAGAAGTTTGAAGAGATCGCAGTGATGTTATCTAAGTATGTGAGATTAACCATGCTTAAACAAATTATTTATTATTAACAGTGCAGATTTTTCAAAATACTTTTCTTTGTTGTAAAATTGGCCACCGGACATCGGTTAAACCAAACAACAACTCCCCGATAACAAATTTTAGTCAGTGCCTTGCAAGTTTACCGAAAACTAAATTATTTTCCTTTAACATAAGCACCATCCTAAGCGTTTTATTCCTTTCAAATAGAAAGATGATTTGAAACACGTTAGGCAAAGTGACAGGACACAACAAATTCCCACATTGAGAACTGTTATTAGTTATTAGTTATTACATAATCGTAATATCCTACAATAAGTAAATTTTCATAAATTTTTTCACTGCCACCCAAAATTTTCTATATTAACCCTACCGTGTCCCATTTCTGTTTGAGCATATGTGCCAATTATTTCATGAGATAAAGATGGAATGAGCCACTTAGCCTGTTGTTCAGTTGTACCTTGGCCTAATACAGTTGTTGCAAACATTCCATAGTTCAAGTCAAATAAAACGTTAATGGACGAAACATTTCTGCAACCATGAAATATAAATGGTAATGAAGTTGATAATAGAGAATGCTTTACTAGTTAGAAAAAATTAGTCAAAGGAAAAGATTACACACTTAAGCCCACCAGTTACAAATATTTACCTATACCTATCTCAGCTATATAAAAATATGTAATTGAACATTATGTTTCTCTTAAAATTACTGAGATGGATGACATGTCATTAGCGTTAAGGTTTTGCCTAAGAAAGGCTATAAAAGCAGTAGGATTTTCGAGAATTTATTCATTTCCAAAATGGCATGGTTCTATTGTATATACAGTAGAACTCACATTAGGATCACTTAGCCACGAGCCACAGCTGAGATCAAAGTGTCTTTGTCAAACTCATCTATTCGCCTAAATTGCCACCGTTTTTATGAGCAGAATATTTTGCTCGACTTAGTCAGTTCTCTAAACATTTGCTAGCGTAAATATATTGCAAACTATTAACCCGCTATGACTATAATACCGTTGTTTTGATGAAACAACCTTTCCCAACCTTTCTATTCAGGGGTTTCAGGGTAAAGATTTTAAAAAATGTTCATAGACCGGCAACAAAAGTGAATGTGAATGGAACAGATATTTCTAATCTTTTTGTTAACCAAAATTGTCATTGCGCAAAATAATGCAAAATTTTGGCTTAGCTATGTATTTAAGTCAAAAAATTAGAGCAAAGTGGCAATCAATCTCAGTTTTCAACTCAAACAAGAAAATGTCAATCCATTTACATACAAAATCAATGTTAGTGGGAAATTTGTATTGCAAAACTTTTATAAATCTAGATGCAGTTTAAGATGAAACAATCATAAACAGCACAAAATCTAAAATATTCTAGGTCATCGGAAGATTAGCCTTTATTATAAAACAATTTTGCGATATCAACGAAAGCGAGATACACCAGTTTTACTGCTGCGAAGTGAGTTTGACAGGGAGTAACAGCTTTTGCAATGCTTATAATTCCATATTAAAACTAGCGTGGCAGAAAGTAAGATACTTTACGGAGAGGCAAAAAATTACGTGGCGGTTGGGAACCACTGGTGTAGGGCATAATTTTCAAAGAAACATGGCAGTATAACCCTACTTACAAGCACACAATTTTAAGCATTTAAAAGCAATTATTAGTTTTTTCAAATATACTAATATTTTACTTGTAGCTGTATTTCTAATGATAAATTTGCAAAGATAAATGCAAAAGAATTTGGCAAAATTAAAATCCATAATTATATAAAGCCAATAATTTTATAATGGTGACATGCATGTAATAAAATCAGCATACAAATTTGCAATGCCCTATAGAGATGAGCTGAGTCATGACCAAGTTTGTACTTAGCATAATATTTGCGTATTTCCATTACTCTGTCGAATATTGCTTAATACTCGGCATAATGCATAGTGTTATTATATTTAGCATAGGGTTAGTCAGGTTAGGTCAAAAAAAGAGTTTTTCATTGACTTAATGCAAAAAAATTCTAGACTACGCAGAATAGTTTTGTATGTAATTCAAAAACTATTCACATAAATTGCATTTATATACAACCTTCTATTTTTGCTAGTCTGACTAGTCTATTTCTTTAATTATACAATTATTTATAACTCGTGTCATTAACAAAAATTTGTGCTTTTTATGAAAGTATTTTTTGTTATCAACAATCAGCTCAGCTGTAAACCTTTTAGCATTACTGCCGTTACCATCAAACAAATAAGTGAAACACAAAATTTAAACTTCTTTCCAAAGTTATTGTTTAGCAAACACAAAAATTTGTCAAAAAGCAGAAAAGAGTTCTTAGACATAGATATCAATACAGTTTATTGCAGCTGCATAAAATGCCTCAGTTTTGGCCATATTTTAATCCACAAAGATTTCAGACTTACATTATTCATATATCTACATGGCAGTGAACAATGAAGCTTTATATACCTGGAAACAAACGGATTTTTTAATTATTTAAGGTGGTATTAATTGCCCAGGCTGTGTAAATTCATGCACTTCCAAACAAAGTTCAGAAAATACTAAAGACAGACAATTGAATGTTAATTAATTAATTTGTAAGGTACAAAAAATGTTTAATAGCCATTCAGTCTGCGTTGGTGAACAAATACATTTCTACTATCACCAGAATTACTTACGAGTTATAAGCCATTATGTCTTTATGATCCTCAATCAAATCAGACAGCTTAGATTGCTTCAAAACAGCAAGAGAAGATTTTCTTAAACCTTCTTCATACTCTTCCTCACGTGATAAAAACGCTGAAGGTACACATTTATAATCGGGATCATTGAAAACCGCATCCTCTGCAATAAATATGAAGTAGATTAATGCATTTAAAACCAATATATCATAAAAACCGAAGCTCACAAAATTAACAATTAGCTGCTCTCTTTAAATCCAGTTTCCAAGTAATGTTTTTATGTTATAATTCCAAGGTAACTGTGTGTATAGGTGGCTTACAATGAGCAAACAGGTCTTGAATTATTTCTCCCCTGAATATTCAAAATCCTTTTAAAATTCAGACAATTACTAAGACAATTTTTTTCAGGAAAGTAAATTTTTTTGGGTATAAGACAGGGGTCACTGAGCTATGGCCCTTGAGGTTAGTATGTTCGGCTTCTTCACTGTACAACAAAAACATTGTATGGTAGCCTGTTGAACAAAAGAGGTACAGCAGTTGGAGCGAAATCCTGTGGAATGGAACCAACCGCTTATTGGAGCGAAATCCTGTGGAATGGAAGTTCTATACACTAACATAGTGCAAAATACTTCGCTTCAAAGTGGATCCCCTCCCAACATCTGGCGACGTAGTAAAATGTTAAAATGTAGTAAAAAACTTGGAAAATGCTTTCCCTCAGCTGTAGTAACGTCTCTTTTCACCTTGTCGGCTCTGACAAGTGAGCCTTTGTGATGTAATAGACACTGCAGTTTGCCTGAGTATGCTTTGAAAACATGCGTTGACTATCTAAAGAGACTAGAAGATTCTTTAGAATACATAAATTTTATCAAATGCTTTCTTTGTGTTTTTTTTGGGTGATTTATGTGTTATTTTTGTGTTTTTTGAGTTATTTCCAACGTTCAGATACATTACATGATTAACAACCATCCACACTGAGCTTGTTTGAGTCATATGGAGACCTAAAGTAGATCCGCTGCTTATAGGATCCAGGTCTCCTGGATTGGAGGTGGATCTTGTAAGTGGCTATATCTACATATCTATATAGTGGCTATATCTATACTATATCCGGCTCACAATCGTCAGTTCTCGTTCCTATTTGGTCCTACGAGAAAAAAGTCTGCGGGTGCCTTTCATGGTTGTAGGGCCAATGTTAACAAAGTTACTGTCAATATTTTTCAATAACGAAGTAAAATTGTTTGATTAAACACTGTTAGTCAAAATAATGGTGGGAAAAATTTGTTTTGCGCTCTTTGCCAAGTACAGACAACTACTTCAAATCACTAAGTACTAAACAATTCTGGAGCAACCATCACACAAAGTTATGTGCGACTAACGACTGCAATTGAATAGTTGCAGCAGGTAGGCTAAACACTTAACCAAGTAGAAGCAAGCTTTGTTAGGAGAAAACAATTGAAGTACAGTGAAGTATCATCCCAGATGCTAGCGTAGGCCGATTTTTAGTTGTTTGTTTGTTGTTTTAACAAAAATACTCAAAACGCATTAAATTATATAGTTAAATTTTTGTTGGGTCAATGAAGTCAATTCTTTTTTAAAGTCAACCTTTTGGAGTTTTTAAGTTAATAAAAACTTGCCCTGGCAATTAGTTTGACTGTAGTTCTATATACCCTTTCTTTGTATAGTGGAAGCTCAAATTGGTCACATTTAAAATTTCAAATAACTACGCAAATTTACCAGTCCATGGTGCACTTAAACAGCTAAGGTTATCTTGAAGTGCTTTTGTGATTTGCAGGGAATAATAGAGATTTACCTTGAATTTAAGCAAAAAATGTTATTCGTTGAACATTGGTGAGAGAAATGAGTTGACATGATAATTTTTTAGCCTCTTATTATCAAAAATACTGAAAAAATATATCAAACTGCTCAACATGTCCACTAAATTTGCCAAAATGAGTCTTGCAACTGCAATTTTCCACTGATATGATATCCACTTGAACTACGCTCGAACACCAACAACCACTGTGACATCACATCGCATTTTTGAAATAACTTGTTAATGAAAAGAGATACAAAATTGAAAACAATTTTTATCATGTTTTAGAAAATAGGTTTTAAATGACTTTCATTCCACTTAAAATAAATTTAGTTTGGAAAAATTATTATATACATATATGTCATTTTTGGAATTCACATGCTATTCAATTCACAGACTAGCCTAACTGCTGTTTTCTGTATCCATATCTTCCTACTTCGATAATGACGGTCAGTAATATAAGTTTGTATTTTTACCAACTGCTGCTACCACAGGAAGAAAATACCAAAAACCATTTGTTAAAGTAGTTTTTTCCAAATTCGCTAACCGATGTTGCATAAAAATATACAGTAGTGCCAGTAACACATACCAAGTTTCCTTTTCTTTGAAAGCTGTTCTTTGCCATAGATAATTACTGCAAGTTCTTCCATATCTATAGTAGCAGCATCTCTCTCTTTTTGAATGTCAGGATTGACCTTCATGATTTCAGCAGTCTCAGTCATAATATAAATCTTTGAATCAAAGTATGATTTTACCAACCTGCAAAATATCTTGTCACAGTACTTCATATTGACAATTAATTAAACTAAAAAGTAATTTTAATAACTAGGTTTAAAAACATATCAACATCATAAAAATAGCTGAATCACTGAAAAATAACTTTTCAGTTTTTTTTTATTGTTTGTTTGCATTTTTTAACCTTTTGTCTACGTTTGTGTAACTGTGTTGGCTCGACATGCCCAGTTAAGTTATTATTCCAAATATTCTTCTTTGGACTCCTTCATTAAATTTTGACCACATTTTTACTGATGTGTAATTGTGTATCCTTTTGAATGTGGCCGACGAAAAAAGCCAGCTGCTTATAAAACGTTTTACTCAAGTAATTACACTTTCAATTCAATCGAATGAGTGCACAACTTCATTTTTATGTATGGTTTCAACATTTGTAAAACTATTCATGTAGCCTATACTTTGCAGGTTTATACAGTATCCTTAATAAACTATTTTTCTCATGTCTTTGCTGCTTCCTAGAAAATCTACATTTTTTTTTATTCCCACGACTGTGACGTAATAAACCTTCTTCTTGTCATAAAATTCCCTTTTCAATGTTTGAAAACTTTTTTCTTAAATTGGCTTTAAGTTAATCGATTGAACTGTAATCCAATTGATTAATCATATTAAGGAGTCGAGTTGCTGACTTGATTAATATCGAATCATATGTCCACCTCATTCCTCAGCTATAGGCTATAGTTTAAAAAGTGTTGAGAAAATAAATTGTTTACATGCTGCTTTTAAATAAATTTTGCTCAGTTTGCCATCCATAAAATTTTATCTGTCACTGTCCTAATTTTATACAGAATGTAGAATAATAAAATATACAGAATATTTTTGTATAAATATAGTAAATAGAACAACAATAAACAGAAAATAATACAAAATATTTTTGCTCCCCCTCATGACCTCACCTAGGCCTAGTTACGGGCCTGGTTGTAACTGCTGTTGAAGTTGTGTGTTTGACTTATTTTGTATCGGCATAATTAGTTAACTTTTGTGTGTTTACGATTGGAATAAAAAACATATCAAAATTTTATTTAAATAATATAGTATCGTATATATATTTTAATGAACATTTTACTATGTTTTCTTTTCTTTGTTGCCTAGGCCTATAGGCCTAAGGCTTCTTTGCGTTACAAGTAGTGTTAAATGTTTCAACATTGGACATTATCTTATAAAGCCATCATCATCATGTGAGCATATTTCCGTTTCATTTAAATTCTGCGCCACTTTTCTGGCTAAGAATCGCCGTTGTGCCCTATATTCCATGTTACTTTATAAGTATTACATTGCAGCGTCATATTTATCCGGCACACTGAAAGCAAACTTTCCAGTAGTGGGACAAACCGAATTTACACCACTTTAACTCAAGTCGAATGCACCGTGGTAGGCCTAGTGACGGAAAGCACGGCAAATGCACCCTTGAGATTTTTGGAGACTCCTGCTAAGCGGCGCACACCAGTACGTCAACCTGGGAAGTGTGAGTAGAAAACCAGGAAACGTTCATTCTGGCTGTTCCAATTTTTCTCTTCTTTTTTTAGAGATCGCGCATTTTCCACCGAAAAACACACCTCACAGGCTTCACTCACAGCCTGTTTTTCATTACGTCGCCAATAGCAGCCTGTCGACAACAGAGCAGCAACCAAAAACTGATAACTACTCGAGCAATCACAGTCTGCTGTTCATTACGTTAGCCTAGCCTTTCGTTTCACTAACAGCATGCAGTCTGTGAAATATTGAGCAGTAAACAGTAACAGGATTTTTCTAAAAACAACAGGCTGCTGTATAACAATAACAAACGTTCTTTGATTACGACGTTGCCTCTTTAAATTACTAACCTCATTACCATAGCTTAACAATTGCAGGGTTCTACTCAAAAACAGCAGCAAAAACAACAACAGCGATTGGTGACGTCACATGAGATTACAATTTTTGACGTCACGAGAAAAGTATGTGCTCAGTTAAAACTACTGATAAAATTTTTCATAACTATAACCCGACTTGAGCTTCGGCTACCGAATTAGCCTTTGTGCAAAATCCGATTGCAAGCAATATCTCATATTGTTTTTTTTTTATGAAGCATTGAGAAATTTAACTGTTCACTAGGTGCACTGAACAAGAGCAAGTGTCCTTATTAATGCCATGCTCAAGATCATTACTACGGTATAGCGCTTAATGCAGCGAAAGTCAATGCATTCTTATTACTTCTTTATAAATCCTTACTTTCTTTGTAGGCTTAAAGTTGATAGTTTGAGTAACTGAGCATGTTATATAGGTTAACAGGCATATATTAAGCGTAACTTGCAGCCAGAAGTCATGATGAATATATGCTGTTGAGCTGCTCCTGATCCACGACTGCTGCTAACTTGAAATTAATTTATTGGAAAATACCTCGTTCTGAAGCACAGCCATAACTTGATGCGGAGAGATGTCTCAAAACAGAGCCTCTATAATATAGGCTAGCCTATAACCCTTTCCTTAAGGGCCTATAGTACCATTTTGAGCAGTTTTAAAACGGCAACACGCAACACGCAACACGCAACACGCAACACGCAACACGCAACACGCAACACGTCACTATAGAAAAAGTATAAATGATTCCGGTCCAGTGCTTCCGTGACCTTAATTTGTGAAGGTTTGCTGTTGTTATGGCGTGTGCGGAGTGTAGGTTCAGGCTAAAGTTGACGTTTTGTGTTGGTTCAAAGTTAAGGCTTTCTGGCTGATTTTTTGGAAAAATACAAGGAGAAAAGTTGTTAAAAAGTTGAAGCATTTGGTGTGAGAATTCCAGATACGAGAATTGATTTTTTATTGCATGGCGCTTATCATACAAACAAGAAAAACAACAAAAAGAACCGCAAATGCAAATAATACACACTTTGATAGTACGAAAATTTTAAACACGGTGAAAAGAGTATTTCTAAATAAGAAAATCACTGCATCATTGAATAAAAAATTGGCTGAAAAAAAAACATGTAAACTTAATACACTGGATAACTCAATAAAAAATGTGAAAGCCTACTTTTGCGTTGAGACAGAGAATTATAATACGTACAAAAAGTTGTAATAAAAATAACATATTGCGAAACATGCTCAAAAACAAATTGCACGAGGTGTGTCAACTGGAAGTATGCGCAGGGGTGGGGCCTGGGTTTTGGTTGAGTCGATAGTCTAATGCTCTTTTTATGTTTTTAGTCAAGATGTCTGGGGAAAATTTTTTTTTTCATACAAGCAGCTGTTTCTAAATTTCCATATTTGGTGTCTAGTTGTTGCTATAATTTCCGTTAGAGTTTTGTCCTGTATTTCGTTAAGGTCTGCATTTATTCTCAGGTTTCCTATGTCAATTATTGGATACGGGGATAAGTCGCAATTTAAGACAGTTTTAACAAAGTTTTGCACCTGGCGCCATTGATGCGTGATGTGATTACATTTGTAGAAAAAGTGGCCTGGTGCATTGGGACCAATTTTGCAAAAAGGGCAACTGGTATTGGTGTTAGGTGCGTAGGTTCCCACGTTTACGTAGCAGGGTAAGATGTTCCAAACACACCGGTAGTTAAAGGTTCTTAAATAGCTGGGCAAAGAACGCGAGTGGACTCTTTTCCATTGATTAGTCATGCTGTTGTTAACTGACTTCTTTTCTCCTATTATGCGGTCATATGCTTTTCTTATTTTACCACCAGCCAACTCGTTTGGCTGTAAGTGGTATTTCTTTATAATTTCTATTATGCTTTCATAAAAGGGAGAACGTTTTTGCGCGTGTAGCAGATTGTTTAATCTTATTACACCCAGAATGTCTGACATCGCAAGGCCAATTTGGAAATTCTACATAGCAGTCATGTGTAGAGAGAGGTTCGTTAAATATCCTTGCGCGGCAGTAATTCTTTATTGCTCTTACATACATAAGATCAGCGTATATTTCGAAATTGGGGATTCTATGTCCTCCATGTAGCTTCGGTTGCTGCATTTCGTTAATCGTTATATGAGTGTTGTTGCCAACAACATATCTTATTATTTGGTCGTTGACTATTTTTATTTTACATCGTGAGGCGGGGTAGGTTTGGGCCGCGAAATTGGTTATTGGTAGAAGCTTAGCTTTTATGAGGGTCTCTTTGGCGTCGTAGGAGGCATACGCGTGATTAATGATTTTTATTTGGAAAAAAGAAGAGCCAAAGCTCAGATTGACTTACCTTATTCAAATAGAATACCGATAAGGTGCTGCCGCAGTCTTTTATGCCGTTTGTCATTTTTGATCTTGTTTCATTCAGCATACACGCTATAACATGCTATGTTTATTTAATGGGTCCGCCATTAGGGTGTGGCGTTTAGATATAATCAAATTAAACAAGTTCTATAATTGGCATTTGTTAAGCAATTTTTGTGTTCCCAGTCAAATTCTAAACAAAATTTCAAATGTATTGTTCCTAGTTTAATCCTTATTCAATCTTAGTTACAAATCGACATGTGACGTAGTTAAGTGTGTCAAGTGGTTTTCTGTACCCGATGTAAATCGATTTTAATTCTTTGTGATAAAAGCTTAGAATGTAACATGGACAAGTAGATACGTATCATTGTATGGCTAGTTTGGCACTCGCCCATTGGTCAAAATATGGGTGTATAAAACCTAATGTTTGGTCTAAATCTCTCTCTTCTCTCTGAGTTATTTTCTTCTGTTCTGCTGAATTGAAGTTATTGATGAATTATTCGGAATTGGAATCATTACTGAATTCGAGTTATAACGATGTTTAAATGTGGAAAGATGGTGTAAATGTTTCTAATTTGATACAACCTATTCGGACAATATAACAATTAGACTTTATGAAGTTGGTGTTGATTTGAAGAAACATTATAGAGACAGTAAACGCAACGGAGTCAAAGACAATTATCTCGGAGTCAAACAGTAAGACTATTAGTCTTGGCCTTAGGCCAACCTAAAAGCAATCCACACACCATCATCCCCATAAGGGGACAGAACATTTGCTAGCTAATTGGTTTTAATAACAATATTACCAACAAAGCTAATATTCCACACAAAGGTAAACCACGTATGAAAGGAAGAATCGTAAGATATTATGCTCTTTTCCGACGTCTTGATAATTTTTTTTATTGCGCTTTCCTAAGGGAGCAAAACACTGCAGACTCCATAACTGTGTCAGCTGCAATTTAGTTGCTGTTTTTCGTTGAGAAAACATGAAGCCAGAGCCTCCTACTTTCAACTTACCTCGAGCATGTGTAGAATGTCATCAAACTAACTTGCTTTTGTTTTAAAGTCATCTTCAGTACTGACTTTGGCAAGCTTTGCAGTTGACGACGGCACGGAGCTTAGAGGAAGGTATGGGAATTAATATCTAGGTGGCACGACACGAAAAGCAAAGCGCTGGCCGGAACAGTCACCGGCAGCAAAGTGACGAGCCGTCAGGGGGTCCATCGGACTGAACGAGACATGCGGACGCGGATGATACTTACAATGACATCCTTAACGACTGGGGTTCGATCCACGACAGGACTGCTGGTGCATACGGGACGTAAAGCGTTTCGCACTGCTTTAGATTGATTTGTAGAAAAAAGAAGAACCAAAGCTCAGATTGACTTACCTTATTCAAATAGAATACCGACAAGGTGCTGTCGCAGTCTTTTATACCGTTTGTCATTTTTTGCTCTTGTTTCATTCAGCATACCCACTATAACATGCTAGGTTTATTTAATGGGTCCGCCACTAGGGAACAGAACTTTTGCTGGCTAATGGGTTCTAATAACAATATTACCAACAAAGCTAATATTCCACATAAAGGTAAACCACGTATGAAAGGAAGAATTGTAAGATATTGTGCTCTTTTCCGACGTCTTGATAATTTTATTTATTGCGCTTTCCTAAGGGAGCAAAACACTGCAGACTCCATATCTGTGTAAGCTGCAATTTAGTTGCTGTTTTTCGTTGAGAAAACATGAAGCCAGAACCTCCTACTTTCAACTTACCTCGAGCATGTGTAGAATGACATCAAACTAACTTGCTTTTGTTTTAAAGTCATCTTCAGTACTGACTTTGGCAAGCTTTGCAGTTGACGACGGCACGGAGCTTATAGGAAGATATGGGAAATAATATCTAGGTGGAACGACACGAAAAGCAAAACGCTGGCCGGAACAGTCACCGGCAGCAAAGTGACGAGCCGTCAGAGGGTCCATCGGACTGAACGAGACATGCGGACGCGGATGATACTTACAATGACATCCTTAACGACTGCATGGGGTTCGATCCACGACAGGACTGCTGGTGCATACGGGACGTAAAGCGTTTCGCACTGCTTTAGATTGATTTGTAGAAAAGAGAAGAGCCAAGTGTTTTTGGTTTATTAAGTGCTCTTATCTGTGTAAGGACACGTTTAATAAACAGAGTTAAAAAAATTATTACGAAAAAATGATATCGTTGGCAGTTCGAAAAGGACACAGAGTACTTCGTGAAACACGTTTGGAAACACAAAGAAACAAATTATTTCTTATACTTAATCTGAAACACGTTCACATTTAAGTAGACATGAAGATTTCAAAATCAATGTACCATACGTTAAGTTCTGTTTTTGTTCGGGTTGTAGGTAAACTGGCAGCATTCAAATCTCTGTATACAAAACCGAAAATTGCAAAAATAACACTTTGACAGTTTTCAGATTAACTTAGGTAATCACGGTGAAAAAACATGTTTAATTACAGTAAGAAAAACTCACTGTGTCAGTGAAACAATAGGGTTGGCGAAAACGAACATGTAGACTTAGTAGGCATAAGTACTTCATAAAATATTGAGCAAATAGACCTTTACGGCGAAACAACAAGAATTCAATGCGTCGGAGTCATTTTCACACTTTCAGAGAAAAACAAAGCACTACGAGTAAAAAAAATTATCAAAACGTATTACGAAAACAAATTACACTGTGTGCATCAACTGTCAGTATGCGTTGGGGTGGGGTCTGGGTTTTGGTTTAATCTATAGTCTAATGCTCTTTTTATCTTTTGGGTCAAAATTTCAGGTGAAAAAGTTTTCTGTTCATAAAGGCAGCTATTTCTAAATTTCCATATTTGGTGTCTAGTTGTTGTTATAATTGCCGTTAAAGTGTTGTCTTGTCTTTCGTTAAGATTTGGATTTATTCGTAGGTTTCCTATGTCCTGTATTGTATATGGGGATAAGTCGCAGTTTAGAATGGTTTTAACAAATTTTTGCATCTGGCACCATTGGTACGTGATGTTTTTACATTTGTAAAAATGATCTGGTGCGTTGGGACCAATGTTGCAAAAGGGGCAACTGGTGTCGGTGTTAGGTGCGTATGTTCCAACGTTTACGTGGTAGGGTAGAATGTTCCAAGCGCACCGGTAGTTAAAAGTTCTCAAAAAGCTAGGTAATGAACGCAAGTGGACTCTTTTCCATTGATTAAGCATGTTGCTGTTATCTGTATTATTTTCTCCTATTATGCGGTCGTATGTTTTTCTCACTTTACAACCGGCCAATTCGTTTGGTTGTAAGTGGTATTTCTTTATGATTTCAATTATGATTTCATAAAAAGGACAACGGTTTTGCGCGTGTGGCAGATTGTTTAGCCTTACTAGCCCCAGAATGTCCGACATCGCATGGCCAATTTGATATTCTACATAGCAGTCATGCGTAGAGAGAGGTTCATTTAGTATTCTTGCGCGGCAGTAATTTTTTATTGTTCTCACATACATAAGGTCAGCGTATATTTCGAGGTTGGGGATTCTGTGTCCTCCCTGAAGCTTCGGTTGCTGAAGCTCGTTTATTGTCATATAAGTGTCCTTGCCAACAAGATATGTTATTATTCGGTCGTTTATTCTTTTTATTTCCGATCGTGAGGCAGGGTAAGTTTGGGCCGCAAAATTGGTTATTGGCAGGAGCTTAGCTTTGATGAGGGCCTCTTTGGCGTCGTACGTGGCATACGTTTGGTTAAAGTTTTTTATTTCTTCCTTAATTCTGTTTGCGGTCTTTTCCCAATATTTGGATATGGTTATGTTACCTATTTCTGTACCCAGGAGCTCAAGTGATTTCATTTTCCATTCTATTTCCGTTAGGGGGTGGGTTGGTATGGCACTGTTGATCAATAAACCTCGCGTTTTTTGTTTGTTTAGAACTTTAGATGTATGCCTGATGCCGCAGCAAAGTTTTGGACGAGCGCCAGGGCTGCATCGACTGAGTAGAGGTCTTTAAGTGTTAGCGTGATGTCGTCGGCATAACAGACATTTTTTATTTCGCGTCTGCCGCTTAATTGCAAACCTTCAATATCGCTTTTGGATTTTATTTTAGCAATCAAGGGTTCGGTTGCGATTAAAAAAAGGTATAGGCTCAAAGGGTCTCCTTGTCTGATCTCGCGTTTTAGTTCGAAAGCTGGCGATTGGAAACCATTTACCATTACATTGATTGTGCAATTGATGTACATGTTTTTCACTATTTGTAGGAAACTATTGGGGAAATTCATTTGTTCCAAAACTTTTAAAAGCCATCTGTGGTCGATGGAATCAAACGCCTTCTTAAAATCTAGTGAGACTAGGTATCCCTTTCGATCTTTACCCAAGTTGTGGTCATAGATAAAATTCCGGGAAATTGTTGAAAAATACAAACTAAGTAAAGTTGAATTAGCCAGTCCAAAATTAGGAAACACGTACAGCCGAATAATCAAAGAAAGCACTCCAGAAACGCAGCCGAGTGAAAAAAACCGAATAAAATGGGCTAGGATTCATAATCCGCTTTTACCAAATTACTTGAAAACCTTCAATTACAGATGCGCGTGGAATTTACTACCCTTTAGGGGAAAATTCGGTATTTTCCAAATTAACTCGGATCCATCGTGCGCATTTTGCGGCATCGGTCCAGACACCGACTACCACACTTTCCGAAAATGCGACAAGATAAAGCGACTTTGGGTTACAGTCAAAATGTTTGCGCAAAAATTCGCCAACCTCAACCCGGCTATGACAAAAATCGAAGATTTAGAAAGTTTTAACTTTAAACGGATCGAAAACGAAGTAACGGACCAGACTTTGAGCGCATTGATCACCATGGTTAAACACCAAATATGGAAAACTAGAAACAAATTTATATATGAAAACCAATCTCCTCCAACCCTTGACAAATTGGTAACAAGCATAGACCGGGCCTTTAAATACAGATTGAATCAAATGGCAGAAGGTGGGAGACTCGAGCTGCGCTTAGAACCCGCTTTTAAATTGAATGATTTGATGCCACCGTAATTTGATAAACTCAATCGTAGTTTAATATGTGTTGTATATTGTCTTTACATCGCTATGTTCGTGTCTTTAAAGTTTTTGCGACTATATATGTATTACGTCAAGCATTGCCGCATGGCGCATAAACAAATGGTGTTTTTCGTGATTGATTGCAATTATACTGCTATGTGATATAAAGGAAGTGAAGGTGAATTACCTCTAGTATCAATTCAAAAATCATGAACCGAAAAGCTATACTGTTTAAATAGTTGTTTTTCGTGTGTTTCATATTTTGTTCCGTGTACTTTTTGTTTTTTTCATTATTTGCGTGTTATGAATTAATGTGCAAATAAACAAACCAATTGGCTCTTCTTTTTTCTACAAATCAATCTAGAGCAGTGCGAAACGCTTTACGTCCCGTATGCACCAGCAGTCCTGTCGTGGATCGAACCCCAGTCGTTAAGGATGTCATTGTAAGTATCATCCGCGTCCGCATGTCTCTTTCAGTCCGATGGACCCCCTGACGGCTCGTCACTTTGCTGCCGGTGACTGTTCCGGCCAGCGCTTTGCTTTTCGTATCGTTCCACTTAGATATTAATTCCCATACCTTCCTCTAATCTCCGTGCCGTCGTCAACTGCAAAGCTTGCCAAAGTCAGTACTGAAGATGCAAGGCAAAGAAACAGCTGTTTCTATCGATATTTTACAACGCAATAAGTTAGAAGGCGGCTACCGAATGCCAAACATCCAAGTCTACGCCGATCTGACTTATGTCAAATCGATACAAAAGTATTGCCTCGGTAGAGTAATGAACGAACCAATGTCGACACACGATCGATATGTGGAGTACCAATTAGGACACGTTTTAGCTAATGTACTTGATGTTCAGAAACTAAACAATATCCCGCACATCGCACAACCAAGTCCCTACTATAGGAAAATCCGGGAAATTGTTGAAAAATACAAACTAAGTAAAGTTGAATTAGCCAGTCCAAAATTAGGAAACACGTACAGCCGAATAATCAAAGAAAGCACTCCAGAAACGCAGTCGAGTGAAAAAAACCGAATTAAATGGGCTAGGATTCACAATCCGCTTTTACCAAATTACTTGAAAACCTTCAATTACAGATGCGCGTGGAATCTACTACCCTTTAGGGGAAAATGCGGTATTTTCCAAATTAACTCGGATACATCGTGCGCATTTTGCGGCATCGGTCCAGATACCGACTACCACACTTTCCGAAAATGCGACAAGATAAAACGACTTTGGGTTACAGTCAAAATGTTTGCGCAAAAATTCGCCAACCTCAACCCGGCTATGACAAAAATCGAAGATTTAGAAAGTTTTAACTTTAATCAGATTGAAAGCGAAGTAACGGACCAGACTTTGAGCGCATTGATCACCATGGTTAAACACCAAATATGGAAAACTAGAAACAAATTTATATATGAGAACAAATCTCCTCCAACCCTTGACAAATTGGTGACAAGCATAGACCGGGCCTTTAAATACAGATTAAATCAAATGGCAGAAGGTGGGAGACTGGAGCTGCGCTTAGAACCCGCTTTTAAATTGAATGATTTGATGCCACCGTAACTTGATAAACTCAATCGTAGTTTAATATGTGTTGTATATTGTCTTTACATCGCTATGTTCGTGTCTTTAAAGTTTTTGCGACTATATATGTGTTGTGTCAAGCATTGCCGCATGGCGCATAGGCAAATGGTGTTTTTCGTAATTGATTGCGATTATGTTGCTATGTGAGATAATAGAAGTGAAGGTGGGTCACCTTTGGTATCAACTTGAAAATCATGAACCGAAAAGTTATACTGTTTAAATAGTTGTTTTTCGTGTGTTTTCATATTTTGTTCCGTGTACTTTTTGTTTTTCTTTTCATTATTTGCGTGTTACGAATTAGCGTGCAAATAAACAAACCATGGCTCTTCTTTATGCAGTTAGTTACGGTTTGATCAGTTAGCTTTATTTCTTGTTCAGTAAAGGCAAAGGTACACTGCAAAGAGTCCTTTTTAGGACTACCTTTCCCACAGTTACTGAAACTATTAGCAGAGCTACACCGCAAGGAGCCCTCTTTAGGGCTAGCTCACAAGATATTATGGTACTCACGTACGCAGATCGAGTTAAAAGACAGGGTATATGGTCTTTTGACCTACCCAAAGACTACAACCGAGAAAGAGAAGTTTCCGTCAAGTTTAAAACCGCTCTAAAACGTCAAGAGATTTACGAAGTACTGAGAAAGGCGAGAATTCCACTGCTTTCTTTGGAAGGTGTTGTCCAGCGCCCGGGACAGCAAGTGGAATTGGCCTTCAACAGCAAAAATACAGCCGTGAAAATGGCCCAAGCATTGAGAAGTGTACCAAATGTACAGAGTGCTATAGCCCAGGGAGATGAGTTTACCAACATAACCGTCGCGTGGGTTCCAATCAACTTCCCCCCGCACGCGATAGATCAATTTGTTGCAAAAATTGGACCATTCAGCAAGGCAAAGATTGGGACCGACAGGCTGCAACAGAAAAAAGATGGCAGAAGAATCTATACCGTCAAAAGAGAAGATCTCATTAAGGCCAGACCACCGTCGTTCATATACTTCGGACACTACAGGTTTTTAATAGAATACGAGGGTCAAGCTAAAACATGTGGTTACTGCTGCGAAACGGGGCATCTAGCCAGAGAATGCGAATACAGAATAAGGAAAGAAAACCTTCACTCGGAAACTTTTTCACTAGAATCATCAAGCCACTCAACGACGGATGGAATAAAATTCTCACAAAGCAGACATTCTGACGCTGATACGGAAGAACTCGCCCCAACCCCAGCCGAATCTCTACTGGAAAGATATCGACAGCCACAACATTCGACACCAACGGCAAAGAAACACGATAAAGGTAATGCTACGGCAAAACCAAAAATTGATTATTATGATGAATCTATGATTGAAACAACAGCACCAAAAGGAGACAGTGACACCCCCCAACCGAACCGGGAAACCAATCTCCTAAGAAAAAAGATCACCAAAAGACGAATCCGAACACCAAACAACTCCAGTGATGAAAAACCCCCACACCAAAAGCAAAAAGAAGACGAAGACTACGAAACCAACTCCACAGACTCGGACGACGAATACCCCCAAACACAGAAACCACAAGAAGATGGATTGGAAGAAGAAAGGACCTACAATGAAAACACCAATAATTACAGTGAACAAATTTACGAAGGTGAGATTGTGTGTTCTTGCAATGAAACTTTACAGCAACCAGGCTGCAATGAAATTGTTCAGTGTACAAACTGTAGTAAAGTATATTACTTATGTCATTGTCCGGATAACAATTTAAGAGGCACGCACAGATTTAAACAGCAAACCTGTGAAACCTGTGATTACACATATGTACCGGATAATTTGAAATTAAACGCAACCGCAAATGTTTGAACAATTTCCTGATCATTCTTTTGGAATGTTAGTGTGTGAAGTTAAAAAACTTAATTACTCTAAATTGCTAAAGCGTGCATTCTCTGATAATGAGATGGAATTTTACGTGTTGAAACTCGCACTCTGCCACCGTTTCTTGATTACTGTAATCAACGGATTGCAAAAGCGTGGGATGGGTGATTGTCGTTTTTGCCACACCTGCGGGGTGGCCTGTTGCAAACGTGGCTGTGAAGAGAGGAATGCTGGTGTGTTTGTTTTCGGCTTTCCAATCTCCCATGACTGCATACCTCAGTATCACATCGCTTAATTGTAGAGGCTTAAATAATGCCATAAAACGCCGCGATTTGTTTGAGTGTTTAAAAAATGATAAAGCGCAAGTAATTTTACTGCAAGAAACCAAATGTCCCCCGGAGAAAGAAAACGATTGGCGCAGAGAATGGGGCGAGTCAAAAGCGCTTTTTATTTCCGCGCCCAAAAAAAAATACCAGGTTGGGGGAGTTGCAGTTTTGATCAATCACCCCGCCGTTAGCTTTAAAGAAACAGATTACGACATAGAGGGAAGGATAATTAGCGCGGTTTTATCAATACATAGCCACCTTTTAAAAGTAATAAATATTTACGCACCAAACGTAAATTCCGGGGATATTCGTGAAAACGATAAATTTTTTAAACCAATGTACCAGTATGTCGATGGAAAATTGCCCACAGTTCTAGCCGGTGACTTTAATATTGTCGACGACCTGACTTTAGACAAATATCCTCCCTTTCGAAACCGATATAAGAAAACTGAACTGATGAAACTTTGCGAAACATATGATCTAAAAGACCATTTTAGGGAAATATACGGCCAAAAGAAAATTTATACGTGGCAGAACGGAATTAGTAAATCGCGCCTTGACCGATTTTATCTGTCAAAATATCTCCACGCAACAAAAATTAGCCAGCAACCGTCTCATTTGACAGACCACGAAAAAATAACAATAAACTTAAATGTCGTCGCCCCTCCCCCTAGAGGTATCGGCCTCTGGAAAAATAATACGCAAACTTATACAGATAAGGAATTTCCCGAAGTTTTAGAATGCAGATGGAAACAATGGTGCACGCTGCAAGAATTTTTATATAAAACCCCCAGTGATTGGTGGACGGACACCAAACGTAGGTTAAAAACATTAATTGTGGAATTTACAAAAGGTCGACACGCTGAAAGAAAAATGTATGAAGATTACTTAATGACTAATTTAAAATCCGCACAAATACGACTCGGTGACAACCCGGCCAACCACTGTAAATACGTTGAAGCGAAACGAGAACTAAGAAATTATAGAAAGAAACGAATTTATGAATCGATCTTAAAAAACAGAGAAAGTAAAGAAAAAATTGGCTCACGGGAATTTTTTGCACATTTTAATAAAAAACGTTCACAAACATATATCGAAGAAATATATGACAAAAACGGCTTGCCCACCAGCGTACCGGGGGAAATGCTACGGACCACTAAAAATTATTATACCAAATTATACTCGTCAAGAAAGACAGATGTTGAAATACAAGATTTGTTCATTTCGAGCAATCTGCGCCATATTTCGCCCGAAAGTGTTCTAAAATTAGATTGTGAAATAAGTAACGCCGAAATCCAAAACGTTGTGCAGACTCTTGCAAATGGGAAATCGCCTGGGCCGGACGGACTAAGCGGTGAATTTTATAAAACCTGTTGGAATATAATAAGTGACAAAATGAGTGAAATCTTTAAACACTGGTTTAAAGAGAAAAAAATCCCCAAAGAAATTAAGAAAATCGCCATCTTAAATTGTTATCCGGACAATGACATAAGTAATATACTTTACTACAGTTTGTACACTGAATAATTTCATTGCAGCTTGGTTGCTGTAAAGTTTCATTACAAGAACACACAATCTCACCTTCGTAAATTTGTTCACTGTAATTATTGGTGTTTTCATTGTAGGTCCTTTCTTCTTCCAATCCATCTTCTTGTGGTTTCTGTGTTTGGGGGTATTCGTCGTCCGAGTCTGTGGAGTTGGTTTCGTAGTCTTCGTCTTCTTTTTGCTTTCGGTGTGGTGGTTTTTCATCACTGGAGTTGTTTGGTGTTCGGATTCGTCTTTTGGTGATCTTTTTTCTTAGGAGATTGGTTTCCCGGTTCGGTTGGGGGGTGTCACTGTCTCCTTTTGGTGCTGTTGTTTCTATCATAGATTCATCATAATAATCAATTTCTGGTTTTGCCGTAGCATTACCTTTATCGTGTTTCTTTGCCGTTGGTGTCGAATGTTGTGGCTGTCGATATCTTTCCAGTAGAGATTCGGCTGGGGTTGGGGCGAGTTCTTCCGTATCAGCGTCAGAATGTCTGCTTTGTGAGAATTTTATTCCATCCGTCGTTGAGTGGCTTGATGATTCTAGTGAAAAAGTTCCCGAGTGTAGGTTTTCTTTCCTTATTCTGTATTCGCATTCTCTGGCTAGATGCCCCGTTTCGCAGCAGTAACCACATGTTTTAGCTTGACCCTCGTATTCTATTAAAAACCTGTAGTGTCCGAAGTATATGAACGACGGTGGTCTGGCCTTAATGAGATCTTCTCTTTTGACGATATAGATTCTTCTGCCATCTTTTTTCTGTTGCAGCCTGTCGGTCCCAATCTTTGCCTTGCTGAATGGTCCAATTTTTGCAACAAATTGATCTATCGCGTGCGGGGGGAAGTTGATTGGAACCCACGCGACGGTTATGTTGGTAAACTCATCTCCCTGGGCTATAGCACTCTGTACATTTGGTACACTTCTCAATGCTTGGGCCATTTTCACGGCTGTATTTTTGCTGTTGAAGGCCAATTCCACTTGCTGTCCCGGGCGCTGGACAACACCTTCCAAAGAAAGCAGTGGAATTCTCGCCTTTCTCAGTACTTCGTAAATCTCTTGACGTTTTAGAGCGGTTTTAAACTTGACGGAAACTTCTCTTTCTCTGTTGTAGTCTTTGGGTAGGTCAAAAGACCATATACCCTGTCTTTTAACTCGATCTGCGTACGTGAGTACCATAATATCTAGTGAGCTAGCCCTAAAGAGGGCTCCTTGCGGTGTAGCTCTGCTAATAGTTTCAGTAACTGTGGGAAAGGTAGTCCCAAAAAGGACTCTTTGCTGTGTACCTTTGCCTTTACTGAACAAGAACTAAAGCTAACTGATCAAACCGTAACTAACTGCATAAAGAAGAGCCAATTGGTTTGTTTATTTGCACATTAATTCATAACACGCAAATAATGAAAAAAACAAAAAGTACACGGAACAAAATATGAAACACACGAAAAACAACTATTTAAACAGTATAGCTTTTCGGTTCATGATTTTTGAATTGATACTAGAGGTAATTCACCTTCACTTCCTTTATATCACATAGCAGTATAATTGCAATCAATCACGAAAAACACCATTTGTTTATACACCATGCGGCAATGCTTGACATAATACATATATAGTCGCAAAAACTTTAAAGACACGAACATAGCGATGTAAAGACAATATACAACACATATTAAACTACGATTGAGTTTATCAAATTACGGTGGCATCAAATCATTCAATTTAAAAGCGGGGTCCAAGCGCAGTTCGAGTCTCCCACCTTCTGCCATTTGATTTAATCTGTATTTAAAGGCCCGGTCTATGCTTGTTACCAATTTGTCAAGGGTTGGAGGAGATTGGTTCTCATATATAAATTTGTTTCTAGTTTTCCATATTTGGTGTTTAACCATGGTGATTAATGTGCTCAAAGTCTGGTCCGTTACTTCGTTTTCGATCCGTTTAAAGTTAAAACTTTCTAAATCTTCGATTTTTGTCATAGCCGGGTTGAGGTTGGCGAATTTTTGCGCAAACATTTTGACTGTAACCCAAAGTCGCTTTATCTTGTCGCATTTTCGGAAAGTGTGGTAGTCGGTGTCTGGACCGATGGCGCAAAATGCGCACGATGTATTCGAGTTAATTTGGAAAAGACCGCATTTTCCCCTAAAGGGTAGTAGATTCCACGCGCATCTGTAATTGAAGGTTTTCAAGTAATTTGGTAAAAGCGGATTATGAATCCTAGCCCATTTTATTCGGTTTTTTTCACTCGACTGCGTTTCTGGAGTGCTTTCTTTGATTATTCGGCTGTACGTGTTTCCTAATTTTGGACTGGCTAATTCAACTTTACTTAGTTTGTATTTTTCAACAATTTCCCGGATTTTCCTATAGTAGGGACTTGGTTGTGCGATATGCGGGATATTGTTTAATTTCTGAACATCAAGTACATTAGCCAAAACGTGTCCTAATTGGTACTCCACATATCGATCGTGTGTTGACATTGGTTCATTCATTACTCTGCCGAGGCAATACTTTTGTATCGATTTGACATAAGTCAGATCGGCGTAGACTTGGATGTTTGGCATTCGGTAGCCACCTTCTAACTTATCGCGTTGTAAAATATCGATAGAAACAGCTGTTTCTTTGCCTTGCACGTATTGCAGAACATGATTATTTAGTTTCCCAATTATATCTTGGTCTGGAGGGTATGTTTTCGCAACCTGAGTAATTACTGGCAGGATTTTTGATTTTAATAAAACTGCTTTAGCTTCATAGGTGGCATAGTTTGTGCTCAAACTTTTTAGTTGCTCTTTTACCTTTGGAATTAAGTTTTCCCATTGTTGGCGTTCTATAACGTTTCCGATTTCATATCCCAATAACTCTATACTTGTGTTTGTCCAGGATAATTTGGCCAAGAGTGGGTTGTCTATTGGCTGATTCACAGCTAATCCTTTGGTTTTAGCTTCGTTTAAAGTTAAGCCAGATGCCTTTGAAAATCTGTCGACCAAATCGAGCGCGAGGTGGATATCAGCAGGGTTTTTAAGACACAACGTTGTGTCGTCAGCGTAATTTACACATTTTACTTCTTTTCTGTCGCTTAACTGAGGACCTTTGATATATGCAGTCTCGTTGAGCTTAGACATTAAAGGCTCTACCGCTATTAGAAACAAGTGTAGACTTAAGGGGTCTCCTTGTCTCACGCCTCGGTTCAATTTAAAATCTTTTGACAGGTGTCCGTTTAAAATTATTTTCGCAACGCTATCGCTATACAAATGTCTTATGCATGCACATAGTGTTTCTGGGAACCGCATTTCAGTCAAGACTCTCATTAACCAATTATGTTCTATTGAATCAAAAGCTTTTTTAAAATCAAGGGATAAAAAATACAGGCTTTGCATTTTTCTTTTCGCATTTTCATGTAAATCTCTTAAAAGGATCGTGGCTTCTGATAATTGTTTACCTTTTGTGGCGTACTGATGCTCATGTATCACTTCTTTGAGAGTTTCCCTTATTCTATTTGCCAGTATTTTTGTATATATTTTGTAGTCTAAATTTAACAGGGTAATTGGTCGGTAGTTATCTAGGTCCGCATCATCGCCTTTTTTATAAATTAGAGTGATGGCGCTTTTCTTAATTTCTTTGGGGATTTTTTTCTCTTTAAACCAGTGTTTAAAGATTTCACTCATTTTGTCACTTATTATATTCCAACAGGTTTTATAAAATTCACCGCTTAGTCCGTCCGGCCCAGGCGATTTCCCATTTGCAAGAGTCTGCACAACGTTTTGGATTTCGGCGTTACTTATTTCGCAATCTAATTTTAGAACACTTTCGGGCGAAATATGGCGCAGATTGCTCGAAATGAACAAATCTTGTATTTCAACATCTGTCTTTCTTGACGAGTATAATTTGGTATAATAATTTTTAGTGGTCCGTAGCATTTCCCCCGGTACGCTGGTGGGCAAGCCGTTTTTGTCATATATTTCTTCGATATATGTTTGTGAACGTTTTTTATTAAAATGTGCAAAAAATTCCCGTGAGCCAATTTTTTCTTTACTTTCTCTGTTTTTTAAGATCGATTCATAAATTCGTTTCTTTCTATAATTTCTTAGTTCTCGTTTCGCTTCAACGTATTTACAGTGGTTGGCCGGGTTGTCACCGAGTCGTATTTGTGCGGATTTTAAATTAGTCATTAAGTAATCTTCATACATTTTTCTTTCAGCGTGTCGACCTTTTGTAAATTCCACAATTAATGTTTTTAACCTACGTTTGGTGTCCGTCCACCAATCACTGGGGGTTTTATATAAAAATTCTTGCAGCGTGCACCATTGTTTCCATCTGCATTCTAAAACTTCGAGAAATTCCTTATCTGTATAAGTTTGCGTATTATTTTTCCAGAGGCCGATACCTCTAGGGGGAGGGGCGACGACATTCAAGTTTATTGTTATTTTTTCGTGGTCTGTCAAATGAGACGGTTGCTGGCTAATTTTTGTTGCGTGGAGATATTTTGACAGATAAAATCGGTCAAGGCGCGATTTACTAATTCCGTTCTGCCACGTATAAATTTTCTTTTGGCCGTATATTTCCCTAAAATGGTCTTTTAGATCATATGTTTCGCAAAGTTTCATCAGTTCAGTTTTCCTATATCGGTTTCGAAAGGGAGGATATTTGTCTAAAGTCAGGTCGTCGACAATATTAAAGTCACCGGCTAGAACTGTGGGCAATTTTCCATCGACATACTGGTACATTGGTTTAAAAAATTTATCGTTTTCACGAATATCCCCGGAATTTACGTTTGGTGCGTAAATATTTATTACTTTTAAAAGGTGGCTATGTATTGATAAAACCGCGCTAATTATCCTTCCCTCTATGTCGTAATCTGTTTCTTTAAAGCTAACGGCGGGGTGATTGATCAAAACTGCAACTCCCCCAACCTGGTATTTTTTTTTGGGCGCGGAATTAAAAAGCGCTTTTGACTCGCCCCATTCTCTGCGCCAATCGTTTTCTTTCTCCGGGGGACATTTGGTTTCTTGCAGTAAAATTACTTGCGCTTTATCATTTTTTAAACACTCAAACAAATCGCGGCGTTTTATGGCATTATTTAAGCCTCTACAATTAAGCGATGTGATACTGAGGTATGCAGTCATGGGAGATTGGAAAGCCGAAAACAAACACACCAGCATTCCTCTCTTCACAGCCACGTTTGCAACAGGCCACCCCGCAGGTGTGGCAAAAACGACAATCACCCATCCCACGCTTTTGCAATCCGTTGATTACAGTAATCAAGAAACGGTGGCAGAGTGCGAGTTTCAACACGTAAAATTCCATCTCATTATCAGAGAATGCACGCTTTAGCAATTTAGAGTAATTAAGTTTTTTAACTTCACACACTAACATTCCAAAAGAATGATCAGGAAATTGTTCAAACATTTGCGGTTGCGTTTAATTTCAAATTATCCGGTACATATGTGTAATCACAGGTTTCACAGGTTTGCTGTTTAAATCTGTGCGTGCCTCTTAAATTGTTATCCGGACAATGACATAAGTAATATACTTTACTACAGTTTGTACACTGAACAATTTCATTGCAGCCTGGTTGCTGTAAAGTTTCATTGCAAGAACACACAATCTCACCTTCGTAAATTTGTTCACTGTAATTATTGGTGTTTTCATTGTAGGTCCTTTCTTCTTCCAATCCATCTTCTTGTGGTTTCTGTGTTTGGGGGTATTCGTCGTCCGAGTCTGTGGAGTTGGTTTCGTAGTCTTCGTCTTCTTTTTGCTTTTGGTGTGGGGGTTTTTCATCACTGGAGTTGTTTGGTGTTCGGATTCGTCTTTTGGTGATCTTTTTTCTTAGGAGATTGGTTTCCCGGTTCGGTTGGGGGGTGTCACTGTCTCCTTTTGGTGCTGTTGTTTCAATCATAGATTCATCATAATAATCAATTTTTGGTTTTGCCGTAGCATTACCTTTATCGTGTTTCTTTGCCGTTGGTGTCGAATGTTGTGGCTGTCGATATCTTTCCAGTAGAGATTCGGCTGGGGTTGGGGCGAGTTCTTCCGTATCAGCGTCAGAATGTCTGCTTTGTGAGAATTTTATTCCATCCGTCGTTGAGTGGCTTGATGATTCTAGAGAAAAAGTTTCCGAGTGTAGGTTTTCTTTCCTTATTCTGTATTCGCATTCTCTGGCTAGATGCCCCGTTTCGCAGCAGTAACCACATGTTTTAGCTTGACCCTCGTATTCTATTAAAAACCTGTAGTGTCCGAAGTATATGAACGACGGTGGTCTGGCCTTAATGAGATCTTCTCTTTTGACGGTATAGATTCTTCTGCCATCTTTTTTCTGTTGCAGCCTGTCGGTCCCAATCTTTGCCTTGCTGAATGGTCCAATTTTTGCAACAAATTGATCTATCGCGTGCGGGGGGAAGTTGATTGGAACCCACGCGACGGTTATGTTGGTAAACTCATCTCCCTGGGCTATAGCACTCTGTACATTTGGTACACTTCTCAATGCTTGGGCCATTTTCACGGCTGTATTTTTGCTGTTGAAGGCCAATTCCACTTGCTGTCCCGGGCGCTGGACAACACCTTCCAAAGAAAGCAGTGGAATTCTCGCCTTTCTCAGTACTTCGTAAATCTCTTGACGTTTTAGAGCGGTTTTAAACTTGACGGAAACTTCTCTTTCTCGGTTGTAGTCTTTGGGTAGGTCAAAAGACCATATACCCTGTCTTTTAACTCGATCTGCGTACGTGAGTACCATAATATCTTGTGAGCTAGCCCTAAAGAGGGCTCCTTGCGGTGTAGCTCTGCTAATAGTTTCAGTAACTGTGGGAAAGGTAGTCCTAAAAAGGACTCTTTGCAGTGTACCTTTGCCTTTACTGAACAAGAACTAAAGCTAACTGATCAAACCGTAACTAACTGCATAAAGAAGAGCCAATTGGTTTGTTTATTTGCACGCTAGTTCTTAACACGCAAATAATAAAAAAAACAAACAAAAGGTACACGGAACAAAATATGAGAATACACGAAAAACAACTATTTACACAGTATAGTTTTTCGGTTCATGATTTTCAAATTGATACCAAAGGTGACCCACCTTCACTTCTAATAATCACACATAGCAACATAATCGCAATCAATTACGAAATACACCATTTGTTTATGTGCCATGCGGCAATGCTTGACAAGATATATACATAGTCGAAAAAACTTTAAAGGCACGAACATAGCGATGTAAAGACAATATACAATACAAATTACACTACGATTGAGTTTATACGATTACGGTGGCATTAAATCATTCAGTTTAAAAGCGGGGTCCAAACGCAATTCGAGCCTCCCACCTTCTACCATTTGATTTAATCTGTATTTAAATGCCCGGTCTATGCTTGTCACCAATTTGTCAAGGGTTGGAGGAGATTTGTTCTCATATATAGATTTGTTCCTAATTTTCCATATTTGGTGTTTAACCATGGTGATCAATGTGCTCAAAGTCTGGTCCATTATTTCGTTTTCGATCCGTTTAAAGTTAAAACTTTCCAAGTCCTCGATTTTTGTCATAGTCGGGTTGAGGTTGGCGAATTTTTGCGCAAACGTTTTTACTGTATCCCAAAGTCGCTTTATCTTGTCGCATTTTCGGAAAGTGTGGTAGTCGGTATCTGGACCAATGCCGCAAAATGCGCACGATGTATCAGAGTTTATTTGGAAAAAACCGCATTTTCCCCTAAAGGGTAGTAGATTCCATGCGCATCTGTAGTTGAAGGTTTTCAAATAATGAAGAATAAAGAATAATAAATAAATCAATAATAAAGAAGAGCCAAAGCTCAGATTGACTTACCTTATTCAAATAGAATACCGACAAGGTGCTGCCGCAGTCTTTTATACCGTTTGTCATTTTTTGCTCTTGTTTCATTCAGCATACCAGCTATAACATGCTAGGTTTATTTAATGGGACCGCCACTAGGGGACAGCACTTTCGTCGGCTAATGGGTTTTAATAACAATATTACCAACAAAGCTAATATTCCACATAAAAGTAAACCACGTATGAAAGGAAGAATCGTAAGATATTGTGCTCTTTTCCGATGTCTTGATAATTTTTTTTATTGCGCTTTCCTAAGGGAGCAAAACACTGCCAAACGAATTGGCCGGTTGCAAAGTGAGAAAAACATACGACCGCATAATAGGAGAAAATAATACAGATAACAGCAACATGCTTAATCAATGGAAAAGAGTCCACTTGCGTTCATTACCTAGCTTTTTGAGAACTTTTAACTACCGGTGCGCTTGGAACATTCTACCCTACCACGTAAACGTTGGAACATACGCACCTAACACCGACACCAGTTGCCCCTTTTGCAACATTGGTCCCAACGCACCAGATCATTTTTACAAATGTAAAAACATCACGTACCAATGGCGCCAGATGCAAAAATTTGTTAAAACCATTCTAAACTGCGACTTATCCCCATATACAATACAGGACATAGGAAACCTACGAATAAATCCAAATCTTAACGAAAGACAAGACAACACTTTAACGGCAATTATAACAACAACTAGACACCAAATATGGAAATTTAGAAATAGCTGCCTTTATGAACAGAAAACTTTTTCACCTGAAATTTTGACCCAAAAGATAAAAAGAGCATTAGACTATAGATTAAACCAAAACCCAGACCCCACCCCAACGCATACTGACAGTTGATGCACACAGTGTAATTTGTTTTCGTAATACGTTTTGATAATTTTTTTTACTCGTAGTGCTTTGTTTTTCTCTGAAAGTGTGAAAATGACTCCGACGCATTGAATTCTTGTTGTTTCGCCGTAAAGGTCTATTTGCTCAATATTTTATGAAGTACTTATGCCTACTAAGTCTACATGTTCGTTTTCGCCAACCCTATTGTTTCACTGACACAGTGAGTTTTTCTTACTGTAATTAAACATGTTTTTTCACCGTGATTACCTAAGTTAATCTGAAAACTGTCAAAGTGTTATTTTTGCAATTTTCGGTTTTGTATACAGAGATTTGAATGCTGCCAGTTTACCTACAACCCGAACAAAAACAGAACTTAACGTATGGTACATTGATTTTGAAATTTTCATGTCTACTTAAATGTGAACGTGTTTCAGATTAAGTATAAGAAATAATTTGTTTCTTTGTGTTTCCAAACGTGTTTCACGAAGTACTCTGTGTCCTTTTCGAACTGCCAACGATATCATATTTTCGAAATAATTTTTTTAACTCTGTTTATTAAACGTGTCCTTACACAGATAAGAGCACTTAATAAGCCAAAAACACTTGGCTCTTCTTTTTTCTACAAATCAATCTAGAGCAGTGCGAAACGCTTTACGCCCCGTATGCACCAGCAGTCCTGTCGTGGATCGAACCCCAGTCGTTAAGGATGTCATTGTTAGTATCATCCGCGTCCGCATGTCTCGTTCAGTCCGATGGACCCTCTGACGGTTCGTCACTTTGCTGCCGGTGACTGTTCTGGCCAGCGCTTTGATTTTCGTGTCGTGCCACCTAGATATTATTTCCCATACCTTCCTCTAAGCTCCGTGCCGTCGTCAACTGTAAAGCTTGCCAAAGTCAGTACTGAAGATGACTTTAAAACAAAAGCAAGTTAGTTTGATGACATTCTACACATGCGCGAGGTAAGTTGAAAGTAGGAGGCTCTGGCTTCATGTTTTCTCAACGAAAAACAGCAACTATAAATTGCAGCTGACACAGATATGGAGTCTACAGTGTTTTGCTCCCTTAGGAAAGCGCAGTAAAAAAAATTATCAAGACGTCGGAAAAGAGCACAATATCTTACGATTCTTCCTTTCATACGTGGTTTACCTGTAGACGTCTGGGTCATTAAAATGCAGAGGTTGATGGCGGCAAATGCAGAGTTTATCGGTCTTAACTTAAGTTATTGACTTAATTAACCTACTGCATTAATTAGTATCTTACTCTATTGTTGCGTGCGGTTAGAATTCTCTAACCTTTTGACAGCCGAAAGTTGTTATTATATTATAACAGATACAGTTTGCCAGAAAAGGCTTTTATTGTAGGTGCTGTACACTTTCTCAATATTACGCATAACCAACAACATAGTATTACCACTGCTAATAAGATGTCTATTGAATTACAATCATCATGACTACCGTAGTACGGTCGTACAACTCTCTATAACTTTCCGTCTGCTCACTTCTCGCGCAGAAGTTCGAGCTTATAAAACATGGTGCGATGTGGCGGAAATATACGACAAAAAAGGCATTAACATTTCAAAGCGTGTGAGCGAGAGAAACAGTGCGTTTGCAATACAAATTACATTCGGTTAAAGCTGGAAACAGTTTCTTGGAGTTTCTTGGAAACGACCTGGTAACGTACTAAAAGGAGTTTTCACACGAAGTTATTCAGAGCAAGTTTTTAAATATACCAACGATAATTGCAGTGTTCTGAAAAAGCAAGTTCATAAACTCCAATCAATAACTGGAAAACTCTTTCCCAAGAATGATGTGGCGGTATTAAAAGTTTAAAACTCCAATTGTTAACTGGAAAACTCATTTCCAAGAATGACGTAATGGTATTAAATTGACTGGAAAACTCTTTTCCAAGAATGACGTAATGGTATTAAATTTGCCACACAGGCCGCTACATACCTTTATGTGGAATTTTAGCTTTGTTGGTAATATTGTTGTTAAAACCCATTAGCCAGCAAAAGTGCTGTCCCCTAGTGGCGGTCCCATTAAATAAACCTAGCATGTTATAGCGGGTATGCTGAATGAAACAAGAGCAAAAAATGACAAACTGTATAAAACACTGCGGCAGCACCTTATCGGTATTCTATTTGAATAAGGTAAGTCAATCTGAGCTTTAGATCTTCTTTTTTCTACAAATCAATCTAAAGCAGTGCGAAACGCTTTACGTCCCGTATGCACCAGCAGTCCTGTCGTGGATCGAACCCCAGTCGTTAAGGATGTCATTGTAAGTATCATCCGCGTCCGCATGTCTCGTTCAGTCCGATGGACCCGCTGACGGCTCGTCACTTTGCTGCCGGTGACTGTTCCGGCCAGCGTTTTGCTTTTCGTGTCGTTCCACCTAGATATTATTTCCCTTACCTTCCTCTAAGCTCCGTGCCGTTGTCAACTGCAAAGCTTGCCAAAGTCAGTACTGAAGATGACTTTAAAACAAAAGCAAGTTAGTTTGATGTCATTCTACACATGCGCGAGGTAAGTTGAAAGTAGGAGGCTCTGGCTTCATGTTTTCTCAACGAAAAACAGCAACTAAATTGCAGCTAACACAGTTATGGAGTCTGCAGTGTTTTGCTCCCTTAGGAAAGCGCAATAAAAAAAATTATCAAGACGTCGGAAAAGAGCACAATATCTTACGATTCTTCCTTTCATACGTGGTTTACCTTTATGTGGAATTTTAGCTTTGTTGGTAATATTGTTATTAAAACCCATTAGCCAGCAAAAGTGCTGTCCCCTAGTGGCGGACCCATTAAATAAACCTAGCATGTTATAGCGGGTATGCTGAATGAAACAAGAGCAAAAAATGACAAACGGTATAAAAGACTGCGGCAGCACCTTGTCGGTATTCTATTTGAATAAGGTAAGTCAATCTGAGCTAGTATTTTTGCCGTTCAAACACGTAGTATATTTCAGTTATTACTTTTGCACCTGTCAGAGGTGTATTTCAAAGAAAACTTCAGAACTACTGCAGCATTTCAACCAGAAAAGAATTAACTACAGCTCTGCGAAAAGTTGGTCGTTACTCTGCCGTAAGACGGCATGGGGGATCAAACCTCCTCTAAAAGGTTTACATATGCAGACAAAGTTAGTCTGAACAACAATTGGAAATTTGAATTACCCAAGAACTACAGCAGAGAGAGAGAAGTTTCTATAAAACTAACGCAATTCAAACAAAGGGCTGAAATTTATGATATCTTAAAGGAAACGAATATCCCATTCTACTTCATTGAAGGAATAGTTCAGAGACCAGGTAGAAACGTCGAAATTACCTGTGTGAACAAGTCGGTCGCCATAAAACTTGCTGAAAAGCTAAACGAAATTGATGGTGTTTTGCAAGCAACAGCGCAAGTAGATGCACACACAAATTTGGTTGTTGGCTGGGTCCCAATAGATTTTCCTCAGGATAGCATTGAAAATGCACTACAGCAAATGGCCCTACCTAACTCCTCGTATCGAGGCCGAGAGAGTATCAAAGGTCTCAAAGATGGTCGGAGAATCTTTAAAGTTTTAAAAAAGGACTTAGAAGCAGCCAATCCGCCCCCCTTCATTTACTTCGGTCCTTATCGGTTCACATTACAATACGAAGGACAAGTTAAATATTGTTATTTTTGTGCAGAGACTGGACATCTCGTAAAAGAATGTCCACACAGAGGCAAGAAACAAGAAGAGGTAAACGACTCATGGAAAAGAGCTGAGGAAGGTCAGCGTACTTCGGGCGGAACACCTGCAAATACATCTAATACAGCCGAGCGAGAAGACCACTATCTTTCGAAAGATGAATATCCAGAACTTTCAAGTAACTTTAAATTGTGGATCATTACGACGGATCAATCATTCAAATCAGCGAAGCCGACCTGGAAAAAGAAGAAAGAAAACGGAATAGAGACCCGTCCAGCACCGACGAATACCCTATGACACAAAGACCAAAAGAAGATGAATTGGAAGAAGAAAAGACCTACAATGAAAATACCAATAACTACAGTGAACAAATTTACGAAGGTGAGATCGTGTGTTCTTGTAATGAAACGTTACAGCAACCAGGCTGCAATGAAATTATTCAGTGTACAAACTGTAGTAAAGTATATTACTTATGTCATTGTTCGGATAATAATTTAAGAGTCACGCACAGATTTAAACAGCAAACCTGTGAAACCTGTGGTTACACATATGTACCGGATAATTTGAAATTAAACGCAACCGCAAATGTTTGAACAATTTCTTGATCATTCTTTTGGAATGTTAGTGTGTAAAGTTAAAAAAACTTAATTACTCCAAATTGCTAAAGCGTGCATTCTCTGATAATGAGATGGAATTTTACGTGTTGAAACTCGCACTCTGCCACCGTTTCTTAATTACTGTAATCAACGACTTGCAAAAACGTAAGATAAGTGATTATCGTTTTTGCCACACCTGCAAAATGGTCTGTTACAGACGTAGCTGTAAACAGAGGAATGCTAGTGTGTTTGTTTTCAATTTTCCAATCTCCCATGACTGCATACCTCAGTATCACATCGTTTAATTGTAGAGGCTTAAATAATGCCATAAAGCGCCGCGATTTGTTTGAGGGTTTAAAAAATGATAAAGCGCAATTAATTTTACTTCAAGAAACCAAATGTCCCCCTGATAAAGAAAATGATTGGTGCAGGGAATGGGGAGAGTCAAAAGCGCTTTTTAATTCCGCGCCCAAAAAAAAATACCAGGATGGGGGAGTTGCAATTTTGATCAATCACCCTGCAGTTACCTTCAAAGAAGCAGATTACGACGTAGAGGGTAGAATAATCAGTGCGGTTTTATCAATACATAGCCACCTTTTAAAAGTAATAAATATTTACGCACCAAACGTAAATTCCGGGGATATTCGTGAAAACGATAGATTTTTTAAACAAATTTACCAGTACGTCGATGGAAAATTGCCCACAGTCCTAGCCGGTGATTTTAATATTGTAGAAGACCGGACTTTAGACAAACATCCTCCCTTTCGAAACCGATATAAAAAACTGAACTAATGAAACTTTGCGAAACATATGATCTAAAAGACCATTTTCGGAAAATATACGGTCAAAAGAAAATTTATACGTGGCAAAACGGAATCAGCAAATCGCGCATTGACAGATTTTATCTGTCAAAATATCTCCACGCAACAAAAATTAGTCAGCAACCGTCTCATTTGACAGACCACGAAAAAATAACTATAAACTTAAATGTCATCGCCCCTCCCCCTAGAGGTATTGGTCTTGGGAAAAATAATACGCAAACTTATACAGATAAGGAATTTCTCGAAGTATTAGAATGCAGATGGAAACAATGGTGCACGCTGCAAGAATATGTGTATAAAACCCCCAGTGATTGGTGGACAGACACCAAACGTAGGTTAAAAACTTTAATTGTGGAATTTACAAAAGGTCGACACGCTGAAAGAAAAATGTATGAAGATCACTTAATGACTAATTTTAAATCCGCACAAATTCGACTCAGTGACAACCCGGCTAACCACTGTAAATACGTTGAAGCGAAACGAGAACTAAGAAATTATAGAAAGAAACGAATTTATGAATCGATCTTAAAAAACAGAGAAAGTAAAGAAAAAATTGGCTCAAGGGAATTTTTTGCGCATTTTAATAAAAAACGTTCACAAACATATATCGAAGAAATATATGACGAAAACGGCTTGCCCACCAGCGTACCGGGAGAAATGCTGCGGACCACTAAAAATTATTATACCAAGCTATACTCGTCAAGAAAGACAGATGTAGAAATACAAGATTTGTTCATTTCGAGCAATCTGCGCCATATTTCGCTCGAAAGTGTTCTAAAATTAAATTGTGAAATAAGTAACGCCGAAGTCCAAAACGTTGTGCAGACTCTTGCAAATGGGAAATCGCCTGGGCCGGACGGACTAAGCGGAGAATTTTATAAAACTTGTTGGAATATAATAGGTAACAAAATGAGTGAAATCTTTAAACACTGGTTTAATGAAAAAAAAATCCCCAAAGAGATTAAGAAAGGCGCCATCACTCTAATTTATAAAAAAGGCGATGATGCGGACCTAGACAATTACCGACCAATTACCCTGTTAAATTTGCACTACAAAATATATACAAAAATACTGGCAAATAGAATAAGGGAAACTCTCAAAGAGGTCATACATGAGCATCAGCACGCCACAAAAGGTAAGCAATTGTCAGAAGCCACGATCCTTTTAAGAGATTTACATGAAAATGCGAAAAGAAAAATGCAAAGCCTGTACTTTTTATCCCTTGATTTTAAAAAAGCTTTTGACTCAATAGAACATAATTGGTTAATGAGAGTCTTGACTGAAATGCGGTTCCCAGAAACACTATGTGCATGCATAAGAGATTTGTATAGCGATAGCGTTGCGAAAATAATCTTAAACGGACACTCGTCAAAAGATTTTAAATTGAACCGAGGCGTGAGACAAGGAGACCCCTTAAGTCTACACTTGTTTCTAATAGCGGTAGAGCCTTTAATGTCCAAGCTCAATGAGACTGCATATATCAAAGGTCCTCAGTTAAGCGACAGAAAAGAAGTAAAATGTGTAAATTACGCTGACGACACAACGTTGTGTCTTAAAAACCCTGCTGATATCCATCTCGCGCTCGATTTGGTCGACAGATTTTCAAAGGCATCTGGCTTAACCTTAAACGAAGCTAAAACCAAAGGATTAGCTGTGAATCAGCCGATAGACAACCCACTCTTGCCCAACTTATCCTGGACAAACATAAATATAGAGTTATTAGGATATGAAATCGGAAACGTTATAGAACGCCAACAATGGGAAAACTTAATTCCAAAGGTAAAAGAGCAACTAAAAAGTTTGAGCACAAACTATGCCACCTATGAAGATAAAGCAGTTTTATTAAAATAAAAAATTCTGCCAGTAATCACTCAGGTTGCAAAAACATACCCTCCAGACCAAGATATAATTGGGAAACTAAATAATCATGTTCTGCAATACGTGCAAGGCAAAGAAACAGCTGTTTCTATCGATATTTTACAACGCGATAAGTTAAAAGGTGGTTACCGAATGCCAAACATTCAAGTCTACGCTGATCTGACTTATGTCAAATCGATACAAAAGTATTGCCTCGGTAGAGTAATGAATGAATCAATGTCAACACACGATCGATATGTGGAGTACCAATTAGGACACGTTTTGGCTAATGTACTTGATGTTCAGAAATTAAACAATATCCCGCACATCGCACAACCAAGTTCCTACTATAGGAAAATCCGGGAAATTGTTGAAAAATACAAAATAAGTAAAGTTGAATTAGCCAGTCCAAAATTAGGAAACACGTACAGTCGAATAATCAAAGAAAGCACTCCAGAAACGCAGCCGAGTGAACAAAACCGAATAAAATGGGCTAGGATTCATAACCCGTTTTTACCAAATTACTTGAAAACCTTTAATTACAGATGCGCGTGGAATCTACTACCCTTTAGGGGAAAATGCGGTCTTTTCCAAATTAACTCGGATACATCGTGCGCATTTTGCGCCATTGGTCCAGACACCGACTACCACACTTTCCGAAAATGCAACAAGATAAAGCGACTTTGGGTTACAGTTAAAATGTTTGCGCAAAAATTCGCCGACCTCAACCCGGCTATGACAAAAATCGAAGACTTAGAAAGTTTTAACTTTAAACGGATCGAAAACGAAGTAACGGACCAGACTTTGAGCACATTAATCACCATGGTTAAACACCAAATATGGAAAACTAGAAACAAATTTATATATGAGAACCAATCTCCTCCAACCCTTGACAAATTGGTAACAAGCATAGACCGGGCCTTTAAATACAGATTAAATCAAATGGCAGACGTTGGGAGACTCGAACTGCGTTTGGATCCCGCTTTGGGATTGAACGATTTGATGCCACCGTAATTTGACAAACACAATGGTAGATAAATGTGTATTGTATATTGTCTTTACATCGCTATGTTCGTGTCGTTAACGTTTTTTTTTCGACAATACATGTATTATGTCAAGTACTGCTGAATGGAGTATAAACAAAAGGTTTTTTTGTGAATGATTGCGATTATGTTGCTATGTGATATAGCGGAAGTGAAGGTGAATTACCATTAGTATCAACATAAAAATCATGAACCGAAAGACTATACTTATCAAATAGTCTTTTCTCGTGTGTGTCATATTTTGTTCCTTGTATTTTTGTTTTTTTTCTTCATTATTTGCCTGTTATGAATTAATGTGCAAATAAACAAACCATTGGCTCTTCTTTTTTCTACAAATCAATCTAGAGCAGTGCGAAACGCTTTACGTCCCGTATGCACCAGCAGTGCCGTCGTGGATCGAACCCCAGTCGTTAAGGATGTCATTGTAAGTATTATCCGCGTCCGCATGTCTCGTTCAGTCCGATGGACCCCCTGACGGCTCGTCACTTTGCTGCCGGTGACTGTTCCGGCCAGCGCTTTGATTTTCGTGTCGTGCCACCTAGATATTATTTCCCATACCTTCCTCTAAGCTCCGTGCCGTCGTCAACTGCAAAGCTTGCCAAAGTCAGTACTGAAATGGATTTTAAAACTAAAGCAAGTTAGTTTGATGACATTCTACACATTCTCGAGGTAAGTTGAAAGTAGGAGGCTCTGGCTTCATGTTTTCTCAACGAAAAACAGCAACTAAATTGCAGCTGACACAGTTATGGAGTCTGCAGTGTTTTGCTCCCTTAGAAAAGCGCAATAAAAAAAATTATCAAGACGTCGGAAAAGAGCACAATATCTTACGATTCTTCCTTTCATACGTGGTTTACCTTTATGTGGAATATTAGCTTTGTTGGTAATATTGTTATTAAAACCCATTAGCCAGCAAAAGTTCTGTCCCCTAATGGCGGACCCATTAAATAAACCTAGCATGTTATAGCTGGTATGCTGAATGAAACAAGAGCAAAAAATGACAAACGGTATAAAAGACTGCGGCAGCACCTTATCGGTATTCTATTTGAATAAGGTAAGTCAATCTGAGCTTTGGCTCTTCTTTTTTCTACAAATCAATCTAAAGCAGTGCGAAACGCTTTACGTCCCGTATGCAGCAGCAGTCCTGTCGTGGATCGAACCCCAGTCGTTAAGGATGTCATTGTAAGTATCATCCGCGTCCGCATGTCTCGTTCAGTCCGATGGACCCCCTGACGGCTCGTCACTTTGCTGCCGGTGACTGTTCCGGCCAGCGCTTTGCCTTTCGTGTCGTGCCACCTAGATATTATTTCCCATAACTTCCTCTAATCTCCGTGCCGTCGTCAACTGCAAAGCTTGCCAGAGTAAGTATTGAAGATGACTTTAAAACAAAAGCAAGTTAGTTTGATGTCATTCTACACATGCTCGATGTAAGTTGAAAGTAGGAGGCTGTGGCTTCATGTTTTCTCAAGGAAAAACAGCAACTAAATTGCAGCTGACACAGTTATGGAGTCTGCAGTGTTTTGCTCCCTTAGGAAAGCGCAATAAAAAAAATTATCAAGACGTCGGAAAAGAGCACAATATCTTACGATTCTTCCTTTCATACGTGGTTTACCATTATGTGGAATATTAGCTTTGTTGGTAATATTGTTATTGAAACCCATTAGCCAGCAAAAGTTCTGTCCCCTAATGGCGGACCCATTAAATAAACCTAGCATGTTATAGCGGGTATGCTGAATGAAACAAGAGCAAAAAATGACAAACGGTATAAAAGACTGCGGCAGCACCTTATCGGTATTCTATTTGAATAAGGTAAGTCAATCTGAGCTTTGGCTCTTCTTTTTTCTACAAATCAATCTAGAGCAGTGCGAAACGCTTTACGTTCCGTATGCAGCAGCAGTCCTGTCGTGGATCGAACCCCAGTCGTTAAGGATGTCATTGTAAGTATTATCCGCGTCCGCATGTCTCGTTCAGTCCGATGGACCCCCTGACGGCTCGTCACTTTGCTGCCGGTGACTGTTCCGGCCAGCGCTTTGATTTTCGTGTCGTGCCACCTAGATATTATTTCCCATACCTTCCTCTAAGCTCCGTGCCGTCGTCAACTGCAAAGCTTGCCAAAGTCAGTACTGAAATGGATTTTAAAACTAAAGCAAGTTAGTTTGATGACATTCTACACATTCTCGAGGTAAGTTGAAAGTAGGAGGCTCTGGCTTCATGTTTTCTCAACGAAAAACAGCAACTAAATTGCAGCTGACACAGTTATGGAGTCTGCAGTGTTTTGCTCCCTTAGAAAAGCGCAATAAAAAAAATTATCAAGACGTCGGAAAAGAGCACAATATCTTACGATTCTTCCTTTCATACGTGGTTTACCTTTATGTGGAATATTAGCTTTGTTGGTAATATTGTTATTAAAACCCATTAGCCAGCAAAAGTTCTGTCCCCTAATGGCGGACCCATTAAATAAACCTAGCATGTTATAGCTGGTATGCTGAATGAAACAAGAGCAAAAAATGACAAACGGTATAAAAGACTGCGGCAGCACCTTATCGGTATTCTATTTGAATAAGGTAAGTCAATCTGAGCTTTGGCTCTTCTTTTTTCTACAAATCAATCTAAAGCAGTGCGAAACGCTTTACGTCCCGTATGCAGCAGCAGTCCTGTCGTGGATCGAACCCCAGTCGTTAAGGATGTCATTGTAAGTATCATCCGCGTCCGCATGTCTCGTTCAGTCCGATGGACCCCCTGACGGCTCGTCACTTTGCTGCCGGTGACTGTTCCGGCCAGCGCTTTGCCTTTCGTGTCGTGCCACCTAGATATTATTTCCCATAACTTCCTCTAATCTCCGTGCCGTCGTCAACTGCAAAGCTTGCCAGAGTAAGTATTGAAGATGATTTTAAAACAAAAGCAAGTTAGTTTGATGTCATTCTACACATGCTCGATGTAAGTTGCAAGTAGGAGGCTGTGGCTTCATGTTTTCTCAAGGAAAAACAGCAACTAAATTGCAGCTGACACAGTTATGGAGTCTGCAGTGTTTTGCTCCCTTAGGAAAGCGCAATAAAAAAAATTATCAAGACGTCGGAAAAGAGCACAATATCTTACGATTCTTCCTTTCATACGTGGTTTACCATTATGTGGAATATTAGCTTTGTTGGTAATATTGTTATTGAAACCCATTAGCCAGCAAAAGTTCTGTCCCCTAATGGCGGACCCATTAAATAAACCTAGCATGTTATAGCGGGTATGCTGAATGAAACAAGAGCAAAAAATGACAAACGGTATAAAAGACTGCGGCAGCACCTTATCGGTATTCTATTTGAATAAGGTAAGTCAATCTGAGCTTTGGCTCTTCTTTTTTCTACAAATCAATCTAGAGCAGTGCGAAACGCTTTACGTTCCGTATGCAGCAGCAGTCCTGTCGTGGATCGAACCCCAGTCGTTAAGGATGTCATTGTAAGTATTATCCGCGTCCGCATGTCTCGTTCAGTCCGATGGACCCCCTGACGGCTCGTCACTTTGCTGCCGGTGACTGTTCCGGCCAGCGCTTTGATTTTCGTGTCGTGCCACCTAGATATTATTTCCCATACCTTCCTCTAAGCTCCGTGCCGTCGTCAACTGCAAAGCTTGCCAAAGTCAGTACTGAAATGGACTTTAAAACTAAAGCAAGTTAGTTTGATGACATTCTACCCATTCTCGAGTTAAGTTGAAAGTAGGAGGCTCTGGCTTCATGTTTTCTCAACGAAAAACAACAACTAAATTGCAGCTGACACAGTTATGGAGTCTGCAGTGTTTTGCTCCCTTAGGAAAGCGCAATAAAAAAAATTATCAAGACGTCGGAAAAGAGCACAATATCTTACGATTCTTCCTTTCATACGTGGTTTACCTTTATGTGGAATATTAGCTTTGTTGGTAATATTGTTATTAAAACCCATTAGCCAGCAAAAGTTCTGTCCCCTAATGGCGGACCCATTAAATAAACCTAGCATGTTATAGCGGGTATGCTGAATGAAACAAGAGCAAAAAATGACAAACGGTATAAAAGACTGCGGCAGCACCTTATCGGTATTCTATTTGAATAAGGTAAGTCAATCTGAGCTTTGGCTCTTCTTTTTTCTACAAATCAATCTAAAGCAGTGCGAAACGCTTTACGTCCCGTATGCACCAGCAGTCGTGTCGTGGATCGAACCCCAGTCGTTAAGGATGTCATTGTAAGTATCATCCGCGTCCGCATGTCTCGTTCAGTCCGATGGACCCCCTGACGGCTCGTCACTTTGCTGCCGGTGACTGTTCCGGCCAGCGCTTTGCCTTTCGTGTCGTGCCACCTAGATATTATTTCCCATAACTTCCTCTAATCTCCGTGCCGTCGTCAACTGCAAAGCTTGCCAGAGTAAGTACTGAAGATGACTTTAAAACAAAAGCCATTTAGTTTGATGTCATTCTACACATGCTCGATGTAAGTTGAAAGTAGGAGGCTCTGGCTTCATGTTTTCTCAAGGAAAAACAGCAACTAAATTGCAGCTGACACAGTTATGGAGTCTGCAGTGTTTTGCTCCCTTAGGAAAGCGCAATAAAAAAAATTATCAAGACGTCGGAAAAGAGCACAATATCTTACGATTCTTCCTTTCATACGTGGTTTACCATTATGTGGAATATTAGCTTTGTTGGTAATATTGTTATTGAAACCCATTAGCCAGCAAAAGTTCTGTCCCCTAATGGCGGACCCATTAAATAAACCTAGCATGTTATAGCGGGTATGCTGAATGAAACAAGAGCAAAAAATGACAAACGGTATAAAAGACTGCGGCAGCACCTTATCGGTATTCTATTTGAATAAGGTAAGTCAATCTGAGCTTTGGCTCTTCTTTTTTCTACAAATCAATCTAGAGCAGTGCGAAACGCTTTACGTTCCGTATGCAGCAGCAGTCCTGTCGTGGATCGAACCCCAGTCGTTAAGGATGTCATTGTAAGTATTATCCGCGTCCGCATGTCTCGTTCAGTCCGATGGACCCCCTGACGGCTCGTCACTTTGCTGCCGGTGACTGTTCCGGCCAGCGCTTTGATTTTCGTGTCGTGCCACCTAGATATTATTTCCCATACCTTCCTCTAAGCTCCGTGCCGTCGTCAACTGCAAAGCTTGCCAAAGTCAGTACTGAAATGGACTTTAAAACTAAAGCAAGTTAGTTTGATGACATTCTACCCATTCTCGAGTTAAGTTGAAAGTAGGAGGCTCTGGCTTCATGTTTTCTCAACGAAAAACAACAACTAAATTGCAGCTGACACAGTTATGGAGTCTGCAGTGTTTTGCTCCCTTAGAAAAGCGCAATAAAAAAACATTATCAAGACGTCGGAAAAGAGCACAATATCTTACGATTCTTCCTTTCATACGTGGTTTACCTTTATGTGGAATATTAGCTTTGTTGGTAATATTGTTATTAAAACCCATTAGCCAGCAAAAGTTCTGTCCCCTAATGGCGGACCCATTAAATAAACCTAGCATGTTATAGCGGGTATGCTGAATGAAACAAGAGCAAAAAATGACAAACGGTATAAAAGACTGCGGCAGCACCTTATCGGTATTCTATTTGAATAAGGTAAGTCAATCTGAGCTTTGGCTCTTCTTTTTTCTACAAATCAATCTAAAGCAGTGCGAAACGCTTTACGTCCCGTATGCACCAGCAGTCGTGTCGTGGATCGAACCCCAGTCGTTAAGGATGTCATTGTAAGTATCATCCGCGTCCGCATGTCTCGTTCAGTCCGATGGACCCCCTGACGGCTCGTCACTTTGTTGCCGGTGACTGTTGCGGCCAGCGCTTTGCCTTTCGTGTCGTGCCACCTAGATATTATTTCCCATAACTTCCTCTAATCTCCGTGCCGTCGTCAACTGCAAAGCTTGCCAGAGTAAGTACTGAAGATGACTTTAAAACAAAAGCCATTTAGTTTGATGTCATTCTACACATGCTCGATGTAAGTTGAAAGTAGGAGGCTCTGGCTTCATGTTTTCTCAACGAAAAACAGCAACTAAATTGCAGCTGACACAGTTATGGAGTCTGCAGTGTTTTGCTCCCTTAAAAAAGCGCAATAAAAAAAAAATTATCAAGACGTCGGAAAAGAGCACAATATCTTACGATTCTTCCTTTCATACGTGGTTTACCTTTATGTGGAATTTTAGCTTTGTTGGTAATATTGTTATTAAAACCCATTAGCCAGCAAAAGTGCTGTCCCCGAGTGGCGGTCCCATTAAATAAACCTAGCATGTTATAGCGGGTATGCTGAATGAAACAAGAGCAAAAAATGACAAACGGTATAAAAGACTGCGGCAGCACCTTATCGGTATTCTATTTGAATAAGGTAAGTCAATCTGAGCTTTGGCTCTTCTTTTTTCTACAAATGAATCTAGAGCAGTGCGAAACGCTTTACGTCCCGTATGCACCAGCAGTGCCGTCGTGGATCGAACCCCAGTCGTTAAGGATGTCATTGTAAGTATTATTCGCGTCCGCATGTCTCGTTCAGTCCGATGGACAATCTTACGGCTCATCACTTTGCTGCCGGTGACTGTTCCGGCCAGCGCTTTGCCTTTCGTGTCGTGCCACCTAGATATTATTTCCCATAACTTCCTCTAATCTCCGTGCCGTCGTCAACTGCAAAGCTTGCCAGAGTAAGTACTGAAGATGACTTTAAAACAAAAGCAAGTTAGTTTGATGTCATTCTACACATGCTCGATGTAAGTTGAAAGTAGGAGGCTGTGGCTTCATGTTTTCTCAACGAAAAACAGCAACTAAATTGCAGCTGACACAGTTATGGAGTCTGCAGTTTTTTGCTCCCTTAGGAAAGCGCAATAAAAAAAATTATCAAGACGTCGGAAAAGAGCACAATATCTTACGATTCTTCCTTTCATACGTGGTTTACCATTATGTGGAATATTAGCTTTGATGGTAATATTGTTATTGAAACCCATTAGCCAGCAAAAGTTCTGTCCCCTAGTGGAGGACCCATTAAATAAACCTAGCATGTTATAGCGGGTATGCTGAATGAAACAAGAGCAAAAAATGACAAACGGTATAAAAGACTGCGGCAGCACCTTATCGGTATTCTATTTGAATAAGGTAAGTCAATCTGAGCTTTGGCTCTTCTTTTTTCTACAAATCAATCTAGAGCAGTGCGAAACGCTTTACGTTCCGTATGCAGCAGCAGTCCTGTCGTGGATCGAACCCCAGTCGTTAAGGATGTCATTGTAAGTATTATCCGCGTCCGCATGTCTCGTTCAGTCCGATGGACCCCCTGACGGCTCGTCACTTTGCTGCCGGTGACTGTTCCGGCCAGCGCTTTGATTTTCGTGTCGTGCCACCTAGATATTATTTCCCATACCTTCCTCTAAGCTCCGTGCCGTCGTCAACTGCAAAGCTTGCCAAAGTCAGTAGCTACTGAAGTGGACTTTAAAACTAAAGCAAGTTAGTTTGATGACATTCTACACATTCTCGAGGTAAGTTGAAAGTAGGAGGCTCTGGCTTCATGTTTTCTCAACGAAAAACAGCAACTAAATTGCAGCTGACACAGTTATGGAGTCTGCAGTGTTTTGCTCCCTTAGAAAAGCGCAATAAAAAAAATTATCAAGACGTCGGAAAAGAGCACAATATCTTACGATTCTTCCTTTCATACGTGGTTTACCTTTATGTGGAATATTAGCTTTGTTGGTAATATTGTTATTAAAACCCATTAGCCAGCAAAAGTGCTGTCCCCTAATGGCGGACCCATTAAATAAACCTAGCATGTTATAGCGGGTATGCTGAATGAAACAAGAGCAAAAAATGACAAACGGTATAAAAGACTGCGGCAGCACCTTATCGGTATTCTATTTGAATAAGGTAAGTCAATCTGAGCTTTGGCTCTTCTTTTTTCTACAAATCAATCTAAAGCAGTGCGAAACGCTTTACGTCCCGTATGCACCAGCAGTCCTGTCGTGGATCGAACCCCAGTCGTTAAGGATGTCATTGTAAGTATCATCCGCGTCCGCATGTCTCGTTCAGTCCGATGGACCCCCTGACGTCTCGTCACTTTGCTGCCGGTGACTGTTCCGGCCAGCGCTTTGCGTTTCGTGTCGTGCCACCTAGATATTATTTCCCATAACTTCCTCTAATCTCCGTGCCGTCGTCAACTGCAAAGCTTGCCAGAGTAAGTACTGAAGATGACTTTAAAACAAAAGCCAGTTAGTTTGATGTCATTCTACACATGCTCGATGTAAGTTGAAAGTAGGAGGCTCTGGCTTCATGTTTTCTCAATGAAAAACAGCAACTAAATTGCAGCTGACACAGTTATGGAGTCTGCAGTGTTTTGCTCACTTAGGAAAGCGCAATAAAAAAAATTATCAAGACGTCGGAAAAGAGCACAATATCTTACGATTCTTCCTTTCATACGTGGTTTACCATTATGTAGAATATTAGCTTTGTTGGTAATATTGTTATTGAAACCCATTAGCCAGCAAAAGTTCTGTCCCCTAGTGGCGGACCCATTAAATAAATCTAGCATGTTATAGCGGGTATGCTGAATGAAACAAGAGCAAAAAATGACAAACGGTATAAAAGACTGCGGCAGCACCTTATCGGTATTCTATTTGAATAAGGTAAGTCAATCTGAGCTTTGGCTCTTCTTTTTTCTACAAATCAATCTAGAGCAGTGCGAAACGCTTTACGTCCCGTATGCACCAGCAGTGCCGTCGTGGATCGAACCCCAGTCGTTAAGGATGTCATTGTAAGTATTATCCGCGTCCGCATGTCTCGTTCAGTCCGATGGACCCCCTGACGGCTCGTCACTTTGCTGCCGGTGACTGTTCCGGCCAGCGCTTTGCCTTTCGTGTCGTGCCACCTAGATATTATTTCCCATAACTTCCTCTAATCTCCGTGCCGTCGTCAACTGCAAAGCTTGCCAGAGTAAGTACTGAAGATGACTTTAAAACAAAAGCCAGTTAGTTTGATGTCATTCTACACATGCTCGATGTAAGTTGAAAGTAGGAGGCTCTGGCTTCATGTTTTCTCAACGAAAAACAGCAACTAAATTGCAGCTGACACAGTTATGGAGTCTGCAGTGTTTTGCTACCTTAGAAAAGCGCAATAAAAAAACATTATCAAGACGTCGGAAAAGAGCACAATATCTTACGATTCTTCCTTTCATACGTGGTTTACCTTTATGTGGAATTTTAGCTTTGTTGGTAATATTGTTATTAAAACCCATTAGCCAGCAAAAGTGCTGTCCCCGAGTGGCGGTCTCATTAAATAAACCTAGCATGTTATAGCGGGTATGCTGAATGAAAGAAGAGCAAAAAATGACAAACGGTATAAAAGACTGCGGCAGCACCTTATCGGTATTCTATTTGAATAAGATAAGTCAATCTGAGCTTTGGCTCTTCTTTTTTCTACAAATCAATCTAGAGCAGTGCGAAACGCTTTACGTTCCGTATGCAGCAGCAGTCCTGTCGTGGATCGAACCCCAGTCGTTAAGGATGTCATTGTAAGTATTATCCGCGTCCGCATGTCTCGTTCAGTCCGAAGGACCCCCTGACGGCTCGTCACTTTGCTGCCGGTGACTGTTCCGGCCAGCGCTTTGATTTTCGTGTCGTGCCACCTAGATATTATTTCCCATACCTTCCTCTAAGCTCCGTGCCGTCGTCAACTGCAAAGCTTGCCAAAGTCAGTACTGAAGTGGACTTTAAAACAAAAGCAAGTTAGTTTGATGACATTCTACACATTCTCGAGGTAAGTTGAAAGTAGGAGGCTCTGGCTTCATGTTTTCTCAACGAAAAACAGCAACTAAATTGCAGCTGACACAGTTATGGAGTCTGCAGTGTTTTGCTCCCTTAGAAAAGCGCAATAAAAAAAATTATCAAGACGTCGGAAAAGAGCACAATATCTTACGATTCTTCCTTTCATACGTGGTTTACCTTTATGTGGAATATTAGCTTTGTTGGTAATATTGTTATTAAAACCCATTAGCCAGCAAAAGTGCTGTCCCCTAATGGCGGACCCATTAAATAAACCTAGCATGTTATAGCGGGTATGCTGAATGAAACAAGAGCAAAAAATGACAAACGGTATAAAAGACTGCGGCAGCACCTTATCGGTATTCTATTTGAATAAGGTAAGTCAATCTGAGCTTTGGCTCTTCTTTTTTCTACAAATCAATCTAAAGCTGTGCGAAACGCTTTACGTCCCGTATGCACCAGCAGTCCTGTCGTGGATCGAACCCCAGTCGTTAAGGATGTCATTGTAAGTATCATCCGCGTCCGCATGTCTCGTTCAGTCCGATGGACCCCCTGACGGCTCGTCACTTTGCTGCCGGTGACTGTTCCGGCCAGCGCTTTGCCTTTCGTGTCGTGCCACCTAGATATTATTTCCCATAACTTCCTCTAAGCTCCGTGCCGTCGTCAACTGCAAAGCTTGCCAGAGTAAGTACTGAAGATGACTTTAAAACAAAAGCCAGTTAGTTTGATGTCATTCTACACATGCTCGATGTAAGTTGAAAGTAGGAGGCTCTGGCTTCATGTTTTCTCAATGAAAAACAGCAACTAAATTGCACCTGACACAGTTATGGAGTCTGCAGTGTTTTGCTCCCTTAGGAAAGCGCAATAAAAAAAATTATCAAGACGTCGGAAAAGAGCACAATATCTTACGATTCTTCCTTTCATACGTGGTTTACCATTATGTGGAATATTAGCTTTGTTGGTAATATTGTTATTGAAACCCATTAGCCAGCAAAAGTTCTGTCCCCTAATGGCGGACCCATTAAATAAACCTAGCATGTTATAGCGGGTATGCTGAATGAAACAAGAGCAAAAAATGACAAACGGTATAAAAGACTGCGGCAGCACCTTATCGGTATTCTATTTGAATAAGGTAAGTCAATCTGAGCTTTGGCTCTTCTTTTTTCTACAAATCAATCTAGAGCAGTGCGAAACGCTTTACGTGCCGTATGCACCAGCAGTCCTGTCGTGGATCGAACCCCAGTCGTTAAGGATGTCATTGTAAGTATTATCCGCGTCCGCATGTCTCGTTCAGTCCGATGGACCCCCTGACGGCTCGTCACTTTGCTGCCGGTGACTGTTCCGGCCAGCGCTTTGATTTTCGTGTCGTGCCACCTAGATATTATTTCCCATACCTTCCTCTAAGCTCCGTGCCGTCGTCAACTGCAAAGCTTGCCAAAGTCAGTAGCTACTGAAGTGGACTTTAAAACTAAAGCAAGTTAGTTTGATGACATTCTACACATTCTCGAGGTAAGTTGAAAGTAGGAGGCTCTGGCTTCATGTTTTCTCAACGAAAAACAGCAACTAAATTGCAGCTGACACAGTTATGGAGTCTGCAGTGTTTTGCTCCCTTAGAAAAGCGCAATAAAAAAAATTATCAAGACGTCGGAAAAGAGCACAATATCTTACGATTCTTCCTTTCATACGTGGTTTACCTTTATGTGGAATATTAGCTTTGTTGGTAATATTGTTATTAAAACCCATTAGCCAGCAAAAGTTCTGTCCCCTAATGGCGGACCCACTAAATAAACCTAGCATGTTATAGCGGGTATGCTGAATAAAACAAGAGCAAAAAATGACAAACGGTATAAAAGACTGCGGCAGCACCTTATCGGTATTCTATTTGAATAAGGTAAGTCAATCTGAGCTTTGGCTCTTCTTTTTTCTACAAATCAATCTAAAGCAGTGCGAAACGCTTTACGTCCCGTATGCACCAGCAGTCCTGTCGTGGATCGAACCCCAGTCGTTAAGGATGTCATTGTAAGTATCATCCGCGTCCGCATGTCTCGTTCAGTCCGATGGACCCCCTGACGTCTCGTCACTTTGCTGCCGGTGACTGTTCCGGCCAGCGCTTTGCGTTTCGTGTCGTGCCACCTAGATATTATTTCCCATAACTTCCTCTAATCTCCGTGCCGTCGTCAACTGCAAAGCTTGCCAGAGTAAGTACTGAAGATGACTTTAAAACAAAAGCCAGTTAGTTTGATGTCATTCTACACATGCTCGATGTAAGTTGAAAGTAGGAGGCTGTGGCTTCATGTTTTCTCAATGAAAAACAGCAACTAAATTGCAGCTGACACAGTTATGGAGTCTGCAGTGTTTTGCTCACTTAGGAAAGCGCAATAAAAAAAATTATCAAGACGTCGGAAAAGAGCACAATATCTTACGATTCTTCCTTTCATACGTGGTTTACCATTATGTAGAATATTAGCTTTGTTGGTAATATTGTTATTGAAACCCATTAGCCAGCAAAAGTTCTGTCCCCTAGTGGCGGACCCATTAAATAAACCTAGCATGTTATAGCGGGTATGCTGAATGAAACAAGAGCAAAAAATGACAAACGGTATAAAAGACTGCGGCAGCACCTTATCGGTATTCTATTTGAATAAGGTAAGTCAATCTGAGCTTTGGCTCTTCTTTTTTCTACAAATCAATCTAGAGCAGTGCGAAACGCTTTACGTCCCGTATGCACCAGCAGTGCCGTCGTGGATCGAACCCCAGTCGTTAAGGATGTCATTGTAAGTATCATCCGCGTCCGCATGTCTCGTTCAGTCCGATGGACAACCTGATGGCTCGTCACTTTGCTGCCGGTGACTGTTCCGGCCAGCGCTTTGATTTTCGTGTCGTTCCACCTAGATATTAATTCCCATAACTTCCTCTAATCTCCGTGCCGTCGTCAACTGCAAAGCTTGCCAAAGTCAGTACTGAAGATGACTTTAAAACAAAAGCAAGTTAGTTTGATGTCATTCTACACATGCTCGAGGTAAGTTGAAAGTAGGAGGCTCTGGCTTCATGTTTTCTCAAGGAAAAACAGCAACTAAATTGCAGCTGACACAGTTATGGAGTCTGCAGTGTTTTGCTCACTTAGGAAAGCGCAATAAAAAAAATTATCAAGACGTCGGAAAAGAGCACAATATCTTACGATTCTTCCTTTCATACGTGGTTTACCATTATGTAGAATATTAGCTTTGTTGGTAATATTGTTATTGAAACCCATTAGCCAGCAAAAGTTCTGTCCCCTAGTGGCGGACCCATTAAATAAACCTAGCATGTTATAGCGGGTATGCTGAATGAAACAAGAGCAAAAAATGACAAACGGTATAAAAGACTGCGGCAGCACCTTATCGGTATTCTATTTGAATAAGGTAAGTCAATCTGAGCTTTGGCTCTTCTTTTTTCTACAAATCAATCTAGAGCAGTGCGAAACGCTTTACGTCCCGTATGCACCAGCAGTGCCGTCGTGGATCGAACCCCAGTCGTTAAGGATGTCATTGTAAGTATCATCCGCGTCCGCATGTCTCGTTCAGTCCGATGGACAACCTGATGGCTCGTCACTTTGCTGCCGGTGACTGTTCCGGCCAGCGCTTTGATTTTCGTGTCGTTCCACCTAGATATTAATTCCCATACCTTCCTCTAATCTCCGTGCTTTCGTCAACTGCAAAGCTTGCCAAAGTCAGTACTGAAGATGACTTTAAAACAAAAGCAAGTTAGTTTGATGTCATTCTACACATGCTCGAGGTAAGTTGAAAGTAGGAGGCTCTGGCTTCATGTTTTCTCAAGGAAAAACAGCAACTAAATTGCAGCTGACACAGTTATGGAGTCTGCAGTGTTTTGCTCCCTTAGGAAAGCGCAATAAAAAAAATTATCAAGACGTCGGAAAAGAGCACAACATCTTACGATTCTTCCTTTCATACGTGGTTTACCTTTATGTGGAATATTAGCTTTGTTGGTAATATTGTCATTAAAACCCATTAGCCAGCAAAAGTTCTGTCCCCTAGTGGCGGTCCCATTAAATAAACCTAGCATGTTATAGCGGGTATGCTGAATGAAACAAGAGCAAAAAATGACAAACGGTATAAAAGACTGCGGCAGCACCTTATCGGTATTCTATTTGAATAAGATAAGTCAATCTGAGCTTTGGCTCTTCTTTTTTCTACAAATGAATCTAGAGCAGTGCAAAACGCTTTACGTCCCGTATGCACCAGCAGTCCTGTCGTGGATCGAACCCCAGTCGTTAAGGATGTCATTGTAAGTATCAACCGCGTCCGCATGTCTCGTTCAGTCCGATGGACAACCTGACGGCTCGTCACTTTGCTGCCGGTGACTGTTCCGGCCAGCGCTTTGCTTTTCGTGTCGTTCCACCTAGATATTAATTCCCATACCTTCCTCTAATCTCCGTGCCGTCGTCAACTGTAAAGCTTGCCAAAGTCAGTACTGAAGATGACTTTAAAACAAAAGCAAGTTAGTTTGATGTCATTCTACAGATGCTCGATGTAAGTTGAAAGTAGGAGGCTCTGGCTTCATGTTTCCTCAACGAAAAACAGCAACTAAATTGCAGCTTACACAGTTATGGAGTCTGCAGTGTTTTGCTCCCTTAGGAAAGCGCAATAAAAAAAATTATCAAGACGTCGGAAAAGAGCACAACATCTGACGATTCTTCCTTTCATACGTGGTTTACCTTTATGTGAAATATTAGCTTTGTTGGTAATATTTTCATTAAAACCCATTAGCCAGAAAAAGTTCTGTCCCCTAATGGTGGACCCACTAAATAAACCTAGCATGTTATAGCGGGTATGCTGAATGAAACAAGAGCAAAAAATGACAAACGGTATAAAAGACTGCGGCAGCACCTTATCGGTATTCTATTTGAATAAGGTAAGTCAATCTGAGCTTTGGCTCTTCTTTTTTCTACAAATCAATCTAGAGCAGTGCGAAAAGCTTTACGTCCAGTATGCACCAGCAGTCCTGTCGTGGATCGAACCCCAGTCGTTAAGGATGTCATTGTAAGTGTTATCCGCGTCCGCATGTCTCGTTCAGTCCGATGGACAATCTTACGGCTCGTCACTTTGCTGCCGGTGACTGTTCCGGACAGCGCTTTGCTTTTCGTGTCGTGCCACCTAGATATTAATTCCCATAACTTCCTCTAATCTCCGTGCCGTCGTCAACTGCACAGCTTGCCAAAGTCAGTACTGAAGATGACTTTAAAACAAAAGCAAGTTAGTTTGATGTCATTCTACACATGTTCGATGTAAGTTGAAAATAGGAGGCTCTGGCTTCATGTTTTCTCAAGGAAAAACAGCAACTAAATTGCAGCTGACACAGTTATGGAGTCTGCAGTGTTTTGCTCCCTTAGGAAAGCGCAATAAAAAAATTTATCAAGACGTCGGAAAAGAGCACAACATCTTACGATTCTTCCTTTCATACGTGGTTTACCATTATGTGGAATATTAGCTTTGTTGGTAATATTGTTATTGAAACCCATTAGCCAGCAAAAGTTCTGTCCCCTAGTGGCGGACCCATTAAATAAACCTAGCATGTTATAGCGGGTATGCTGAATGAAACAAGAGCAAAAAATGACAAACGGTATAAAAGACTGCGGCAGCACCTTATCGGTATTCTATTTGAATAAGGTAAGTCAATCTGAGCTGTGGCTCTTCTTTTTTCTACAAATCAATCTAGAGCAGTGCGAAACGCTTTACGTCCCGTATGCACCAGCAGTCCTGTCGTGGATCGAACCCCAGTCGTTAAGGATGTCATTGTAAGTATCATCCGCGTCCGCATGTCTCGTTCAGTCCGATGGACAACCTGAAGGCTCGTCACTTTGCTGCCGGTGACTGTTCCGGCCAGCGCTTTGCTTTTCGTGTCGTTCCACCTAGATATTAATTCCCATACCTTCCTCTAATCTCCGTGCTTTCGTCAACTGCAAAGCTTGCCAAAGTCAGTACTGAAGATGACTTTAAAACAAAAGCAAGTTAGTTTGATGTCATTCTACACATGCTCGAGGTAAGTTGAAAGTAGGAGGCTCTGGCTTCATGTTTTCTCAAGGAAAAACAGCAACTAAATTGCAGCTGACACAGTTATGGAGTCTGCAGTGTTTTGCTCCCTTAGGAAAGCGCAATAAAAAAAATTATCAAGACGTCGGAAAAGAGCACAACATCTTACGATTCTTCCTTTCATACGTGGTTTACCTTTATGTGGAATATTAGCTTTGTTGGTAATATTGTCATTAAAACCCATTAGCCAGCAAAAGTTCTGTCCCCTAGTGGCGGTCCCATTAAATAAACCTAGCATGTTATAGCGGGTATGCTGAATGAAACAAGAGCAAAAAATGACAAACGGTATAAAAGACTGCGGCAGCACCTTATCGGTATTCTATTTGAATAAGATAAGTCAATCTGAGCTTTGGCTCTTCTTTTTTCTACAAATGAATCTAGAGCAGTGCAAAACGCTTTACGTCCCGTATGCACCAGCAGTCCTGTCGTGGATCGAACCCCAGTCGTTAAGGATGTCATTGTAAGTGTTATCCGCGTCCGCATGTCTCGTTCAGTCCGATGGACAATCTTACGGCTCGTCACTTTGCTGCCGGTGACTGTTCCGGACAGCGCTTTGCTTTTCGTGTCGTGCCACCTAGATATTAATTCCCATAACTTCCTCTAATATCCGTGCCGTCGTCAACTGCACAGCTTGCCAAAGTCAGTACTGAAGATGACTTTAAAACAAAAGCAAGTTAGTTTGATGTCATTCTACACATGTTCGATGTAAGTTGAAAATAGGAGGCTCTGGCTTCATGTTTTCTCAAGGAAAAACAGCAACTAAATTGCAGCTGACACAGTTATGGAGTCTGCAGTGTTTTGCTCCCTTAGGAAAGCGCAATAAAAAAAATTATCAAGACGTCGGAAAAGAGCACAAAATCTTACGATTCTTCCTTTCATACGTGGTTTACCATTATGTGGAATATTAGCTTTGTTGGTAATATTGTTATTGAAACCCATTAGCCAGCAAAAGTTCTGTCCCCTAGTGGCGGACCCATTAAATAAACCTAGCATGTTATAGCGGGTATGCTGAATGAAACAAGAGCAAAAAATGACAAACGGTATAAAAGACTGCGGCAGCACCTTATCGGTATTCTATTTGAATAAGGTAAGTCAATCTGAGCTTTGGCTCTTCTTTTTTCTACAAATCAATCTAGAGCAGTGCGAAACGCTTTACGTCCCGTATGCACCAGCAGTCCTGTCGTGGATCGAACCCCAGTCGTTAAGGATGTCATTGTAAGTATCATCCGCGTCCGCATGTCTCGTTCAGTCCGATGGACAACCTGAAGGCTCGTCACTTTGCTGCCGGTGACTGTTCCGGCCAGCGCTTTGATTTTCGTGTCGTTCCACCTAGATATTAATTCCCATACCTTCCTCTAATCTCCGTGCTTTCGTCAACTGCAAAGCTTGCCAAAGTCAGTACTGAAGATGACTTTAAAACAAAAGCAAGTTAGTTTGATGTCATTCTACACATGCTCGATGTAAGTTGAAAGTAGGAGGCTCTGGCTTCATGTTTTCTCAAGGAAAAACAGCAACTAAATTGCAGCTGACACAGTTATGGAGTCTGCAGTGTTTTGCTCCCTTAGGAAAGCGCAATAAAAAAAATTATCAAGACGTCGGAAAAGAGCACAACATCTTACGATTCTTCCTTTCATACGTGGTTTACCTTTATGTGGAATATTAGCTTTGTTGGTAATATTGTCATTAAAACCCATTAGCCAACAAAAGTTCTGTCCCCTAGTGGCGGTCCCATTAAATAAACCTAGCATGTTATAGCGGGTATGCTGAATGAAACAAGAGCAAAAAATGACAAACGGTATAAAAGACTGCGGCAGCACCTTATCGGTATTCTATTTGAATAAGATAAGTCAATCTGAGCTTTGGCTCTTCTTTTTTCTACAAATGAATCTAGAGCAGTGCAAAACGCTTTACGTCCCGTATGCACCAGCAGTCCTGTCGTGGATCGAACCCCAGTCGTTAAGGATGTCATTGTAAGTATCATCCGCGTCCGCATGTCTCGTTCAGTCCGATGGACCCCCTGACGTCTCGTCACTTTGCTGCCGGTGACTGTTCCGGCCAGCGCTTTGCGTTTCGTGTCGTGCCACCTAGATATTATTTCCCATAACTTCCTCTAAGCTCCGTGCCGTCGTCAACTGCAAAGCTTGCCAGAGTAAGTACTGAAGATGACTTTAAAACAAAAGCCAGTTAGTTTGATGTCATTCTACACATGCTCGATGTAAGTTGAAAGTAGGAGGCTCTGGCTTCATGTTTTCTCAATGAAAAACAGCAACTAAATTGCAGCTGACACAGTTATGGAGTCTGCAGTGTTTTGCTCACTTAGGAAAGCGCAATAAAAAAAATTATCAAGACGTCGGAAAAGAGCACAATATCTTACGATTCTTCCTTTCATACGTGGTTTACCATTATGTAGAATATTAGCTTTGTTGGTAATATTGTTATTGAAACCCATTAGCCAGCAAAAGTTCTGTCCCCTAGTGGCGGACCCATTAAATAAACCTAGCATGTTATAGCGGGTATGCTGAATGAAACAAGAGCAAAAAATGACAAACGGTATAAAAGACTGCGGCAGCACCTTATCGGTATTCTATTTGAATAAGGTAAGTCAATCTGAGCTTTGGCTCTTCTTTTTTCTACAAATCAATCTAGAGCAGTGCGAAACGCTTTACGTCCCGTATGCACCAGCAGTGCCGTCGTGGATCGAACCCCAGTCGTTAAGGATGTCATTGTAAGTATCATCCGCGTCCGCATGTCTCGTTCAGTCCGATGGACAACCTGATGGCTCGTCACTTTGCTGCCGGTGACTGTTCCGGCCAGCGCTTTGATTTTCGTGTCGTTCCACCTAGATATTAATTCCCATACCTTCCTCTAATCTCCGTGCTTTCGTCAACTGCAAAGCTTGCCAAAGTCAGTACTGAAGATGACTTTAAAACAAAAGCAAGTTAGTTTGATGTCATTCTACACATGCTCGAGGTAAGTTGAAAGTAGGAGGCTCTGGCTTCATGTTTTCTCAAGGAAAAACAGCAACTAAATTGCAGCTGACACAGTTATGGAGTCTGCAGTGTTTTGCTCCCTTAGGAAAGCGCAATAAAAAAAATTATCAAGACGTCGGAAAAGAGCACAATATCTTACGATTCTTCCTTTCATACGTGGTTTACCTTTATGTGGAATATTAGCTTTGTTGGTAATATTGTCATTAAAACCCATTAGCCAGCAAAAGTTCTGTCCCCTAGTGGCGGTCCCATTAAATAAACCTAGCATGTTATAGCGGGTATGCTGAATGAAACAAGAGCAAAAAATGACAAACGGTATAAAAGACTGCGGCAGCACCTTATCGGTATTCTATTTGAATAAGATAAGTCAATCTGAGCTTTGGCTCTTCTTTTTTCTACAAATGAATCTAGAGCAGTGCAAAACGCTTTACGTCCCGTATGCACCAGCAGTCCTGTCGTGGATCGAACCCCAGTCGTTAAGGATGTCATTGTAAGTATCAACCGCGTCCGCATGTCTCGTTCAGTCCGATGGACAACCTGACGGCTCGTCACTTTGCTGCCGGTGACTGTTCCGGCCAGCGCTTTGCTTTTCGTGTCGTTCCACCTAGATATTAATTCCCATACCTTCCTCTAATCTCCGTGCCGTCGTCAACTGTAAAGCTTGCCAAAGTCAGTACTGAAGATGACTTTAAAACAAAAGCAAGTTAGTTTGATGTCATTCTACAGATGCTCGATGTAAGTTGAAAGTAGGAGGCTCTGGCTTCATGTTTCCTCAACGAAAAACAGCAACTAAATTGCAGCTTACACAGTTATGGAGTCTGCAGTGTTTTGCTCCCTTAGGAAAGCGCAATAAAAAAAATTATCAAGACGTCGGAAAAGAGCACAACATCTGACGATTCTTCCTTTCATACGTGGTTTACCTTTATGTGAAATATTAGCTTTGTTGGTAATATTTTCATTAAAACCCATTAGCCAGAAAAAGTTCTGTCCCCTAATGGTGGACCCACTAAATAAACCTAGCATGTTATAGCGGGTATGCTGAATGAAACAAGAGCAAAAAATGACAAACGGTATAAAAGACTGCGGCAGCACCTTATCGGTATTCTATTTGAATAAGGTAAGTCAATCTGAGCTTTGGCTCTTCTTTTTTCTACAAATCAATCTAGAGCAGTGCGAAAAGCTTTACGTCCCGTATGCACCAGCAGTCCTGTCGTGGATCGAACCCCAGTCGTTAAGGATGTCATTGTAAGTGTTATCCGCGTCCGCATGTCTCGTTCAGTCCGATGGACAATCTTACGGCTCGTCACTTTGCTGCCGGTGACTGTTCCGGACAGCGCTTTGCTTTTCGTGTCGTGCCACCTAGATATTAATTCCCATAACTTCCTCTAATCTCCGTGCCGTCGTCAACTGCACAGCTTGCCAAAGTCAGTACTGAAGATGACTTTAAAACAAAAGCAAGTTAGTTTGATGTCATTCTACACATGTTCGATGTAAGTTGAAAATAGGAGGCTCTGGCTTCATGTTTTCTCAAGGAAAAACAGCAACTAAATTGCAGCTGACACAGTTATGGAGTCTGCAGTGTTTTGCTCCCTTAGGAAAGCGCAATAAAAAAAATTATCAAGACGTCGGAAAAGAGCACAACATCTTACGATTCTTCCTTTCATACGTGGTTTACCATTATGTGGAATATTAGCTTTGTTGGTAATATTGTTATTGAAACCCATTAGCCAGCAAAAGTTCTGTCCCCTAGTGGCGGACCCATTAAATAAACCTAGCATGTTATAGCGGGTATGCTGAATGAAACAAGAGCAAAAAATGACAAACGGTATAAAAGACTGCGGCAGCACCTTATCGGTATTCTATTTGAATAAGGTAAGTCAATCTGAGCTTTGGTTCTTCTTTTTTCTACAAATCAATCTAGAGCAGTGCGAAACGCTTTACGTCCCGTATGCACCAGCAGTCCTGTCGTGGATCGAACCCCAGTCGTTAAGGATGTCATTGTAAGTATCATCCGCGTCCGCATGTCTCGTTCAGTCCGATGGACAACCTGAAGGCTCGTCACTTTGCTGCCGGTGACTGTTCCGGCCAGCGCTTTGATTTTCGTGTCGTTCCACCTAGATATTAATTCCCATACCTTCCTCTAATCTCCGTGCTTTCGTCAACTGCAAAGCTTGCCAAAGTCAGTACTGAAGATGACTTTAAAACAAAAGCAAGTTAGTTTGATGTCATTCTACACATGCTCGATGTAAGTTGAAAGTAGGAGGCTCTGGCTTCATGTTTTCTCAAGGAAAAACAGCAACTAAATTGCAGCTGACACAGTTATGGAGTCTGCAGTGTTTTGCTCCCTTAGGAAAGCGCAATAAAAAAAATTATCAAGACGTCGGAAAAGAGCACAACATCTTACGATTCTTCCTTTCATACGTGGTTTACCTTTATGTGGAATATTAGCTTTGTTGGTAATATTGTCATTAAAACCCATTAGCCAACAAAAGTTCTGTCCCCTAGTGGCGGTCCCATTAAATAAACCTAGCATGTTATAGCGGGTATGCTGAATGAAACAAGAGCAAAAAATGACAAACGGTATAAAAGACTGCGGCAGCACCTTATCGGTATTCTATTTGAATAAGATAAGTCAATCTGAGCTTTGGCTCTTCTTTTTTTTACAAATGAATCTAGAGCAGTGCAAAACGCTTTACGTCCCGTATGCACCAGCAGTCCTGTCGTGGATCGAACCCCAGTCGTTAAGGATGTCATTGTAAGTATCAACCGCGTCCGCATGTCTCGTTCAGTCCGATGGACAACCTGACGGCTCGTCACTTTGCTGCCGGTGACTGTTCCGGCCAGCGCTTTGATTTTCGTGTCGTTCCACCTAGATATTAATTCCCATACCTTCCTCTAATCTCCGTGCCGTCGTCAACTGTAAAGCTTGCCAAAGTCAGTACTGAAGATGACTTTAAAACAAAAGCAAGTTAGTTTGATGTCATTCTACACATGCTCGATGTAAGTTGAAAGTAGGAGGCTCTGGCTTCATGTTTCCTCAACGAAAAACAGCAACTAAATTGCAGCTTACACAGTTATGGAGTCTGCAGTGTTTTGCTCCCTTAGGAAAGCGCAATAAAAAAAATTATCAAGACGTCGGAAAAGAGCACAATATCTTACGATTCTTCCTTTCATACGTGGTTTACCTTTATGTGGAATATTAGCTTTGTTGGTAATATTGTTATTAAAACCCATTAGCCAGCAAAAGTTCTGTCTCCTAATGGCGGACCCATTAAATAAACCTAGCATGTTATAGCGGGTATGCTGAATGAAACAAGAGCAAAAAATGACAAACGGTATAAAAGACTGCGGCAGCACCTTATCGGTATTCAATTTGAATAAGGTAAGTCACTCTAAGCTTTGGCTCTTCTTTTTTCTACAAATCAATCTAGAGCAGTGCGAAACGCTTTACGTCCCGTATGCACCAGCAGTCCTGTCGTGGATCGAACCCCAGTCGTTAAGGATGTCATTGTAAGTATTATCCGCGTCCGCATGTCTCGTTCAGTCCGATGGACAACCTGACGGCTCGTCACTTTGCTGCCGGTGACTGTTCCAGACAGCGCTTTGCTTTTCGTGTCGTGCCACCTAGATATTAATTCCCATACCTTCCTCTAATCTCCGTGCCGTCGTCAACTGCAAAGCTTGCAAAAAGTAAGTACTGAAGATGACTTTAAAACAAAAGCAAGTTAGTTTGATGTCATTCTACACATGCTCGAGGTAAGTTGAAAGTAGGAGGATCTGGCTTCATGTTTTCTAAACGAAAAACAGCAACTAAATTGCAGCTGACACAGTTATGGAGTCTGCAGTGTTTTGCTCCCTTAGGAAAGCGCAATAAAAAAAATTATCAAGACGTCGGAAAAGAGCACAACATCTTACGATTCTTCCTTTCATACGTGGTTTACCTTTATGTGGAATATTAGCTTTTTTGGTAATATTTTCATTAAAACCCATTAGCCAGAAAAAGTTCTGTCCCCTAATGTTGGACCCACTAAATAAACCTAGCATGTTATAGCGGGTATGCTGAATGAAACAAGAGCAAAAAATGACAAACGGTA